>NC_064835.1:11731869-12981869 GCF_024166365.1 Elephas maximus indicus | reverse complement strand
TACTTTTGTGCATTTCAAATTTTCCATTAAAAAAAATTTCAAATTCAAAACAAATCACTTAACAACCATTTACTGAAAACCTCCTGCGATAAACTGTATTATTGTTTCTAATTATTCACTGGACCCTTCCCTTCTTTAAAAGGATTACACAGCCCTCATCATCATGTGACTCGCAATGCCACCTGTGGAAAGACTAAACATCCCTGGCCCACAATGAGCTTGACCGTATGACTTGCTCTGGCCAATGGTATGGGAGCCGATGTGATGTACACAACTGAGTGGAAGCTTCAAAAGCCACTGCGTGTTTGCATTAGTCTTCTTGCTCTTTCCCTCCACCGCGATAATGACATATCCCAGACAAGGGCTGCTCCTTCAGCCAGGGTTCCAAACCTAGACTCACGAAGCAATGCTGCAGCCAGTCCACAGCTGCCATCATGTAATGTGCACAAGAAATAAACCAGTTTTATAAGCCACTGAAATTTGAAGGAGCTGCTATGGCAGCATAACCTAGCAAAAGCTGGCTGCCATGGGCTAGGTACAAAGAATATTGAAATAATAGGCTGGTATACACGAAAAAACAAGGTGTTGGAAAAGACGCCAGAATTTAACAATGGTTACCTTTGGGCACAGGGGCTAAGAACTAGTGGGAGTATCACCAAAGAGAGAGATTTTTAATTTTATACCATTATATACTGCTTGAGTTTTCTTTATATATATATATATATATATATATATATACACACACATGCACACAGACACTTTTTTTTTTTTTAATCTGAACAGCATTATCTGGGTAGTTGGCCCATTTTGGCCATTTTTTCTTCTTTATACTTTCTGGCATTAAAAAAGAATAAAAATACTAAAACAAATAGGATCGTTCCCTCAGTATCCATGGAGGGTTGGCTCCAGGACCCCGGAGGATACCAAACTCCGAGGACAGTGAAGTCCTTTACGTAAAGCGGTATAGTATCTGCAGATAATCTGTGCACACCCTCCTGTGCACTTTAAATCATCCCTGGATCACTTACAATACCTAATCAATGTAAATGGCATGCAAAGAGTTGTTATTCTGTATTGCTTAGGGAATGATGAGAAAAATGTCTTTTTTTTTTTTTTTTTCCGATCCGCATTTGGTTGAATCCATGGATGTGTAACCCACGGATACAGAGGGCCAACTGTAGTAATTACAACTATCATCCTCAAAAAAAAAAAAAATTTCCAATCAAACCTGTTGATTCCAACTCAGACTGACCCTAAAGGACAGAGTAGAACTAACCCTAGGGTTTCCCTGATGGCACAGTGGTTAAGTGCTACGGCTGCTAACCAAAAGCTTGGCAATTCAAATCCATCAGCCGCTCCTTGGAAACCCTATGGGGCAGTTCTACTCTGTCCTATAAGGTCACTATCAGTCAGAATCGACTCCACAGGAACTCTTTTTGTTTTAAGGTTCACGGAAGCAGACTGCTACATCCTTCCCCGTCAGAGCAGCTGGTGAGTTGGAACTGCCGACTTTTCAGTTAGCAGCCAAGTGCTTTAACCACTGTGCCAGCAGATAAGTTGACAATTTAGCTTTAAAGAAAGTCTCTCCCCAAAAAACCTTCTATGTTAATTTTTTTTTAAGAGAAAGACTAAATGCAAAAAAAAAAAAAGGAAAGAAATTTCTTTAGGAGTATGACATGCACAATTCCATGAATTCGCTCACCTCCAGGTTTCACAAAACAAATACAGTTTTCTATACCGCTGACCTCAAAAGGACATTCTCTCAGTTTCATTATTTTAGTGTGCCAGTTAAACTGGTAGACGCTTGTACTAGGCACTAGGTTCCATGAACAAGCCTCAACCCGTACTACAGGCCAGTACTACTCCATTAAGTTAACACCCATCTGGGGTAAAAATAGAAAGAAGAGTTGTAAGAAGAAAAAAAAAAAAGGAGGGGGAGCAGAATTCGAACCATGGCTCTTGCAGTGAAATTAAGCAACCCCTTGAATGATTTTGGAAATCAAGTTGGTAGAATAACACTTTACTACATGGACATGTTTCCACCTAAATCTGAGCAATACCTGAACATAGCAGGAACTTGCAACATGATTAGGAACATGTCTGTACTTTTCATCCTAGGATCTCAAAACACTTTACATTTATTTAACCCTTGTATCACCCAAGAGGTAGACACACAACATTATAGCCACCCAACTGACCACTATGAAATATTTAAATATCCCTTTGGTATGAGTCGGAATTGACTTGACAGCAATGGGTTACCAGTCTTCAGCAGTACTTGCCCTGAAAAGGTCTTGCCTAAGCAGCCGATAAAACAGGAAATAAGCTGACGGTGCATGTGCCACCGACAATCTCTGAAAAGATCAGACCTTCACCCACAAGAACCACTTCCTCCGGGTAAACCACACAGACTGTACTGGGCAAACCACAACGTATCAGCTTGTGTCTGGAAAACAGGCAGACAACCCATTTAAAACCTATGGAAGGACACGTACAAGCACCTTCACAGGATTTCCTATGTGTACTTAAGTCTATTTTGGGGATTTGTTACTCTTCTGGAAAAGACACAGCCACCTCCTGCATTACATGATTAACTTCTGGTATAACTGCTTCACATAGCTGATAAAATCTCCTGTTTTTCTACAACAGATTAATCTACAGTTTCTGAATCCATGGAAGACCTACAAAATCCTCTTTGATCTCAAATGTGTGAACCTAAAAATGAACATTCAAATGTAATATCTGACCAAAGCTATAGTCTCTAAGCCAAAGATGTCAATGATTACAAAAGGGTTTATAACTTCAAAAGAAAAACCAGTGCGGTAAGTGGCTAACTAATTGGAAGCATTCATTAGTCCAGGTTCTCCTACATATTTCCAATTTCTGTGTGAACTGTTACTCACAGTCCCAAGACAGAACATCTAATCTTTCATTGGCCATTAGATTTGCTTGTCTCTCAACACTGGGAAGCCACCCAGGTCTATCATGTGACTATGACCTCAAAATCCAGGACTAGGCATTTAAATTAGTAAAAGATCCTGTTTTGGTACGAATCTCAACTGTCCGCTGCACTGCTGCATACTAATTCAATGAAGTAAACTTGATTTATTTTCCTTTTACTAACAGTCCAGAATATACGCCTATGTAGTTTAGACACAGCCTCTGACCTTCAGCACCATCGTGCATTACCTCTGACCTTCAGCACCATCGTGCATTACCTCTGCAGAATCAAAAAGCCGAAAATGATTCCAGGCACTAGTTTCACAGGCTTGTCTTCGACTTTAACAACTTCCTTCACGTCTGGCTGTTTTGGTGCTCTAGAGCTCTACGCTGAAAAAATAAAATCCCCTAAATGTGGCAGGTCTCTAAAATTTTAAAATCTGAGGAAACAAAATTACTAGCAAAAGAGTGACAACATCTATTTCAATAATATTACAATAAAGTAGTATCAATAAAAAAGGCCTTACTGACAAAATATTTAAGAATTCTATAATCTTACATATTTGATAATAATTTAAATATTGACTTTTTCTGTTACTGTCTTTTGTTATGTTAGTAACCATTCTCGCAAATAAAGTGTCAAGAATGTAAAATGTTATTTCGATTTTAACAAGTGCTTTTTTCTGGAAGAAATACTTCCAAGAATGACAGGTATATTTCTTTTCACTAACATGGAGAAATAGCAGGAAACCAAAAATAAGGCAAAATTTAATAAACAAAATAATGGTTAAAAAGTAACATACAATTTAAGGTAAGACAGACTGAAAAACTATTACCAAAAAAAAAAGAGTAACAACTTCCAGAAGCGTCTCCCCATATTGCAACAGACACATTACTCTAAACCTACGATCACATCTCTTTGCTCAGTTCCAAGTTCAGAGATGTTTTATCTTCACTTCTGATTGATTTTCAATCAACAGTGGCTTCTGACACTTAGCATTTCTGTACCCTATTTTTATCCTGGGTAGCGCGAATGGTGAAGCCCTTGACTACTAACCCAAAGGTTGGAGGTTCTAATCCACCCAGAGTTGCCTAGAAGACAGGCCTGGTGATCTGCTTCTGGAAGGTCACAGTCTCGAAAACCCTGTGCAGCAATTCCACTCTGCACACATGGGGCTGCCACGCATTGGGAGGGCAACTGGTAACAACAACAACAAACTCATTTTTCACTTACTTGAAAGAGCCATTTTGTAAAGAAGCCTTTTATAACATGAGTTATAACGTGAGTTAATTAGTCAATTCAGTAATTATGTTGTTCGTATAAGTTTACATATTGTTTTATTGGATTGTGACATCTCCCATACCCATTCTAAAAACTGTCTAAAATAAAAGTGAATTAAAATGATCTTGAGAATCTCTTTACCCATCATCTTGGGCCATGCCTACAGAAAACTGAAGATCTCCTGCATCACAGTAAAGTTGGAACTTGCTGCTCTACGATACTGATGAAGATAAAACACAGAATATCACATATTGCACTAAGAGTACCGAGGGGATAGGAAGACAGATCACATTTTGTATTAGAAGAGCAACTGAGAAAATCTAATAAAATATTAAGAGGGACAGGCTGATTTTTAGACTAGGGATCAACAGAAATCATACAATTTGGCTAAGCAAAAAATAATGGTGGGGGATAACTGTGTGAACCATTTGGAGTCATATCAAACTGGAGAAGAGCAATATTTAGCCTGGTACGACAAGTATACACAAGTAACAGGACAACTTAAAAGTCTGAGCTAAATATCAGGAAAAAACTTTCTGACTACAAGAGCTATCAGATTGTTGTTCAGTCTCCTGAGGAAGTGACGAAAGCTTTATCCCCTAGAGATATTTAAAATTAGAATAGATAAAAAAAAAAAAAAGGTACTAGAAAGTATCCTGTAAGAGAAACAGCCAGCTCTGACTTGGTCAATTTGGGAAGTCACAAAAGCAAAGCAGGACAGACAAATAATATACAGAAAAAGACAATAAGATAAAGTGAATAGAGGACTTCAGAGCCAGAAATCCTAGGTTAAAATTCTGGGTCTATCCTTTCCAATTTTATATCTTGACTTAAGCTCTATAAGCCTCAGGCTCCTATCGTGTAAAGGATGGAAACAGGATGGGCCCTAGCCTGAGTGGAAAACGCTGTCAATGTCAAAGAATTACATTACCATAGAATATTATTACACACATAAGGCTATTTACTCAAAAAGAAGCCCTGGTCGTCAAATGGTTAAGGGCTCTGCTACTAATTACCCAAGGTTGGCCAGGAAGAAGAAAAGACCTGGTGATCTGCTCCTGTAACGACTATAGACTAAAAAACCCTACGGGGCAGTTTTACTCTGTCACGTGGGGTCACTATGAGTCAAAACCGACTTGATCCAACAGCACCTAACAGTAACAACATTTACTCAAAAGAAAACAAAACACAATTTCGCAGATTTTAAAGTTCCAGTTCAAACGGCAATGTTTTGAAGACCCCTAAAAGGGAAAGGAATATTTCTTCAAATAAAGCTTTAAAACAGCATCAAAACCAAGTTTTAACAGATGAGACAGAATGAAATTATGCTTCCCATTCCCGAAAATGTGGCATGGTCGATTTCCAGGAGATGAGCAATTATGTGATAAGACGTATTTCTACTAACTTTGTCTGACAACCATGATGTAAAAGTCCCTCCAGTTAACCCTGAGAGCCATTAAAAAATCCCGTTGTTTCTGTGACTTCTACCAGCTTGGTGGGCAATTCATACTTCCGCAGGGTTTTTAGACAAGGAAGCCAGGTATGTGCACTCAAAGCCTTTCAAAATATTTTCCCTAGAATATCAGTGCTCCACAGACATGCTTCCAGGGCTCCATACACGTCTGCCTTAATTTTCATTTTTTAAATTGAAAATTCAAACTTTGGTTTGAAAAAACTACATGGTAACTTAGAGTTATAGACAACATTCTAACAACTGTAAGCTACTAATGTGATAAGCGGCGCTACCAAGTTAATTCATTTTTGTAAAGATTTCAAATAAAGCTTCTCTTGTCACCTCACTGAATAAACACCTTACAAAAATGCCACTAATCAGGAAGACTACATAGCTCTGTACTTTTAAAAATTTTACCCTGGTGGTGCAGTCATTAAGAGCTCAGCTGCTAACCCAAAGGTCGGTAGTTCAAATCCACCAGCCGCTTCTTGGAAACCCCATGGGGCAGTTCTACCCTGGCCTCTAGTGTCATCGTGAGTCGCAATCAACTCGATGGCAATGGGGTATGCCCCTGTTCCCTCAGACAGAACTGTACCAATGAATGTATTTTTGCATACCTTTTTTTTTTTATGAATTAGAATTTTATACTGAGCAACTACAAGACAAAAATAAAACTGAATAACAAACCTAGCGCTATGGCTTTTTCCCCAAATTCAATTTTGTGTTTATCTATTGACTGACTTTATAAGTAAATGTTACAAATAATTCCATCTTGCAGATGACTCATGCAACCTCGAAATTTTTTTTTTTAATCAAAAGCATTATACAAGCAATTTTTGCAGCAAATGTATCACGAATGAAAATGTTAATTACTAGGTGAGTAAGGTGCACCTGACCCAAGCCATGGTATTTTCAACTGCCTCATATGCATACAAAAGCTGGACAATGAATAAGGAAGGTCGAAGAAGAACTGATGCACTTGAATTTCGGTGTTGCCAAAGAATACTGAGTATACTATGGAGTATCAGAGGAATAAATGATCTGTCTTGGAAGAAGTACAATGAGAATGTTACTCAGAAGGGAGGATGGTGAGACTTTGTCTCACGGACTTTGGACATGTTATCAGGGAGTGACTAGTCCCTAAAGAAGGCCATCATGCCTGGTAGAGGGTCAGCAAAAAAGAGGGAGACGCTCAACAAGATGGACTGACACAGTGGCTGCAACAATGGGCTCAACCATAGCAAGGATTGTCAGGATGGCACAAGACGGGGCAGTGTTTTGTTCTGTTGTACATGGGGTTGCTATAAGCTGGAATTGGCTCGACAGCACCTAACAACAACATGCATATAAAGGCACAGGGTTCCACACTCCCATTAAAAGTTTGATTAAACAAGGTTAAAGTTGAATTCTGTGCTAAGAAAGTACCATTACATCAAAAACCGTGGTTTATTTACAAATCAAAAACAACAAAATCCATAAGCCTAGAAGAGACAAAGGTCCATTTATTTCAAGGAGGTCCCTTACAACAAAATTCTACCTGTACTGTGCCTGAAATATCATTGTTATAGAATCTCTCTTGAAATAATTTATTGAATTCACCCAAAGGGCATTCTCTCCACTCTACCTCTCAGAAGAAATCCCAACTGCTTTACCAGTACCAGTTCCCATCAGAGTCAATACCAACTCATGGCAACCCCACGCATGCTATACCCATTTTCACCCATTGCCGCTGAGTCGAATCCAACTCACAACGACCTATAGGACAGAGTAGAACTGCCCCACAGTTTGCAAGGAGCGCCTGGTGGATTCAAACTGCCAACGTTTTGGTTAGGAGCTGTAGCTCTTAACCACTACGCCACCAGGGTTTCCATGTGTGCTGTAGGTCCCCGAAACTTTCAAAGAAAGACAACTAGGAGGATTGGAAATGATTATGGATTTATTTTAGGACTAAATGCAGCAATCAATGGAGACCCAAAAGCAGCAATCAGACATTTCCGCCACTTTTCAAACGTTTCTTGTAAAAGATGAAAACTATAGTGTTCAGGTCTCACAAAAGTTATAAAGTAAGAGCTGTTCAGATATACTACGTAAAAATAGTAGCTACCATGAACACAATTTAGGTTTTATACCTATGACTATACCTTTAAAAAAAAAAAAAAAAGGAGGGGGGAATAGAAGATAAAGAGAAGGCAGTAAGTGAATGTATTAATTTAACTGCAAAATAATAACAGACTTCTGAGTATCCAAAGTGACCAATCAGAGCCTAAACAGAGCCGAATTCCATCCCAGCCCCAGCACGTTCCTACCACAAGAATAAAACCCTTCTTATCTTGTTCAGCCATGTGTCGCCTGCCACAAACTGCAAAACAGAACAACGCCCAAACCAGCTAGTCTGATTTCAGCTGAGGACAGACAGACTCTGTAGTCAGAAGCACCACAATGAAAGAAGTCTAACGCACACAGCTGGCCTGATGGTTCTGCACACACTACAAAACAAAGCCACACCACATACGGTACTTCAGACTTAAAAGGATCTTTTAAAAGCTACACAGCCACTGTTAATTTACCAACAGCTCTAGAATCAGCAAAATATACAATACACTGGAGTTAGACAGTGAGAAAAGAGGATGAAGTAGGTAGGGCTGAGAGGAAACGAGTGACTATTCTATGCTCATAACTTTGTGAAGGTCCCCCAGCTCAGAAATACTACGAAACCAGTATTTCCAGATTTCACCCCAACATCTGTTCAAGTCAAGGACGACTATTCTCCTCAAGAGCTTGATGTTTACAGGGTAAGATATTTACAGAATAAGAAAGGCTTAAAGAAAATGTAGTGGTCACATAAGAACGTATTTTGTTCAAAAAAAAAGCTCGTATGTTAAAAAAAATAATAATAAACCCCTGAGAAATAGGTATCCATGCTGTCTTAGCAGCGCTTATTAAATAAAGCTGGTTTTAAAAGGGTTTTGTTTTTCCTCCTAAAAATATGTAAAATCAGGCAACACCTGAACCAGTTCAAGGATATTAATACCTAAACTAATCTGCAGGTTAATCTTAGAATACTAACCTTTCGTGCCTAGCACAGTGCCTGGCTTTCAACGATTGCATACTGAATGTCTATACCCCACACCCAAATTATAAAAAGGACACAAATCTCAAGATTATAATTTCTAAAATAATGAAAATATAAAGAAAATCCTGGGAAGCAAAGTTGAAGGTCATTATTTGGATGCTTTTTTTTTTTTTTTTAGGTGATTTACGCGTGGAATAAGCTGGTGGCCCTAAATTCTGTTTCTGTAAAATTAAACACCTCTAGCATCACAATAAAAACTACAAACACATTAGTTCCTAATCAGACTTTTTGTCCACAGGCTCAACAGACCGAGCAAGAATTGAATGAAACAGGAAAACAATTACCCACAGACCCGTGAAAGTGATTTCTCAGAAGCAAAACACCCTGAAAGGAAAAAGAAATGAGGGTAACGAGAAGAAAGCACATTGAATGTGCTCTCAGAAAAATAAAAAATGATTTAACTGAAAATTAAAACCCATTTTAAAGACTATGCAACCAAAGAACGAATATAAATAGTTTAAACATTTAATGGAATCTTCTAGGTGAACATTCACATGACACTGGAAAGCACCAACAGGAAGAGGAAGTCCTTCTGTTTCTGGAGTAGCTGTTATGGTATGATAATGGAATTTGGCCCTTCTAAAAACAACAAATTAGTCTTACAATTGGGTGAAACGCTCCTATTAGGAAATTCTGCAGGACCTCTATTGTTGCACTTTCATCAAAGTGTTTTTAAAAACCTGGCCCTCTAATGCAGTTATCTGATCTATTTTGTGTGTGTGATGTAACAGTTTGAAGGTTGACTTAAAAAAAAAAAAGCTGAAATTTCAGTTCAGAATACAGTGCCATAATTAAATCGAGCATCAAAATGTGGCAAAGGAATAAATGTACTTATATCTCTTCATCTACTATTGAGAAGAGTAACTTAAGACTGATAGAGGGTCTCTTCAACCAGACACCTAGTTCAATTCACCAAACAAAGGTGCAACTTCGCTGGGTACTGTAACAAAGAATTCAACGAACCCACCTGCTGCATTTGTACTACATAAATCACCTAGGGTTTTTACAAGCCCTTAAAGGCAAATGTTTTTTTGGAAAATGAAATACTAAAATATAACAATTAAAATCAAGTCCCATGATTTTCCCTCATTTTTCCCCAGCTCCTTAATGCTGCTTCCAGCCAGAGGCTGTGATTTACTGGCAATTTTAACATTCTGGAAAATTATGAGATAATTAAATATTGTGTAAGTCAATACGTAAGAGAGATCAAATTCATAAATCACCATGCAGCAGGCTCAAGATCAAGTTCACGGATAAAAATTCCTAAAATATAGCAGTGTCTAGAGGATCATGGGACAGGAATCACACTGATGAAGCACCAATACCCAGCTGACTTTAGGCACTGACCTTCACCCAAAATGACCTTCCTCTGGTTCCAAGATGAGTACAGAATACTAAAACCCCTACAAACAGAAAACCACAATCTCGGTTTGACCTACTCCTTCTCTGGGACTCTAGAACAGTTTCTCTCCAGAAAAACGAACATTTCCAAACTCAGTCAGCCGATAACTTGGCAGCAACCCTAGGCTATTCGAACAGCTCCGCAACAACCCCCTCTCCCATGGCTGTCAACTTCTCTGGGCAAAGGCAATGGGCATCGCTGCCTCTCCTGCGGGGGCCGGCCGAGTCTAGAAGGCTAAGCGAAGGAGGAGCTTCATACCAACCTGTCGGTGATAGTAGACTGTGTGCCACTCATTGGGGCCCTTGGCGAGAGGTTCTCCTTTTATCCAACTTGCATTTTACAGTAACACCTCCACCCCACCCCCAATGCTCTGGGATCAGGCCCGACTCCGTAAGGGACACAGAAGTCCAACTCAAAACTCCATTCAGTCATCTAGAACATCCGATTGGAAAGGGTCAAGGAAAGGGGCTATGGGTTGGAGCAAAATCAGTTATCTCCCAAAACAAACCGAGAAAGTCAAGCTCGCCAGAAGGGGCGTTCTAAAGCTAGCGATAAATCCTCAAGAAGGCACAAGGAAAAAACTTCGTCGCAGTGGGAAGTCCGCGCGCCGTGGGGCAGGGGGCCCGGGGAGCCCTCCGGGACCGGGGAGGGATCAGGTCGGGATGGGTGCCGGCTCCTCCTCCGGCTCTCGGGGGCGCAGACCGCCGGCCGCGGCAGCCGGGCCCGCTCGTCTCCGCTCTACCGGGGGCTGCCGGCGGCTCCTGGCTGCAGCCTCGGCAGCGTCTCGGGCCGTCCCGCGCCAGGCTCGCGCCGCTCCATGTCCCCGGGGCGCAGGACCGCTCTCGTCCTCCTCAGCGCCCGCGCCAGGCTCCAGGAGCTGGGACGAGCCGCGCGCGGCTGCTGGGGCGGAGGGGGTCCCGCAGCCAGAGGTGACAGGGGCTCGGCTCTCTCAGCGCCGCGGGCTGCTCCCCATCCCTGTGGGCCCGGTCTCTTCCGCAATCGGCACAGGCGGCGGCGGCTCCTCCCCGACGCTCCGGTAGGCGGTGGTTCCCGCGAGGGGCGGGAGGTTCCCGTCCGGCCCGGCCTGGAAGCGCCAGCCCTGGACGCCCGCGGGCGGAGGCAACGGAGACTCCGCGCAGGGCCCGCTCGCCGGGTCCTGGGGGCCCTCGCGGGAGCGCGCGTGGGGGGCGGGGAGCACGCCGGCCGGGGGGCTGCGCGGCTGAGCGCGGGCGCGCGCGCGGGTTCCGGTTCCGGTTCTGCCTCCCCGGCCCCAGCCCCGTCCAGCGCGAGCTCTCTGTCCCCTCCCCCGCCGACTTTTTTGGCCTCCTCCCCTCTGACTTCGGGAAGCCGGCTCACTCGGGATCCCTCCGCCGCGCTCCGAGCCGTCGCGCTGCCCTCGCCGCCCCGCCAGGTCTGAGATTTCGCGCCGCCCCCGCACGGACGCCTCCGCCGGAGCCTTGTTTGGAGGAACGAAAAAGTAGTTCCACGGGGCGGAGGGAGGTGGGAACCGTCCTGCCCGCGGGAGTCCCACCCACACACCCACCGTCGCCCCCAGCGCTGCAGTCTTGCTGAAGTCTGGCGTGTAGTAACTCAGCTTTAACTACAGATCGCCAAAGAGCACTCCCACAATCCCGGGGACTTAATAGGGGCTCTTTGGAAATACCTCCCACCTTGTCCTAGAAACTTTTATTCTTTGACTGCACCGGTTGCCCTTATTTTCTAAAAGCACGTATAGAATGTTTTTGGCCGATGGACGTGAACTTAGGTCCAGGTGTCTGGACACATCCCTCTCTTCTGAAGGAAAGACAGGTTTTAGTGTTGGGCGCTCACCTGGGGCACCTGCTGGCCTGGCCCCGGAGAGAGGCTGCCGCGCACAAAGCCTGGTTACTAGGGATGGGAGACCAGCGGGCTGGGAGTGTGCATAAGAGATGTAGGACTTGAGGAAAAAGAGGGTTTGGGAGCTGGAGCCTCCTTGAAGCTAGGATTTCTTGGTATAAATATTGCTTTTAGCCTTGGCGAAATCAAATGCATTATTTGCCAAATAGTGCTTTCCACAACGACTTAACAAGCTTGCTGTGGAAAGAAATCGGAGAAGAAAATTAAGCGTATTTATCCAGTAAATTGCATTACAGTTCTCTTTGAAGAGTTCCCAAGTATTTTTTTTTTCTACCGAGTGGAGAAATTTAGATATCCATTTAGTTTTATGATTGAATAATTCAATATTGTGGCAATTTAAGTAATACATACGTGCATATAGTTATTTAATTCTGCTACTAACATCTAAAGTGACTATCCCTTTTATCAGACTTTGGAATTTAAACCTGGTTTGGTGAGTGACTTCAGCCATTTTGTGGAAATCAAGTGGCAAATCAAAACTAATAAACAGTGGATGTGGACAGAGGAAACAATTACCTAACAATGCTGTTTCTAGTCGTTCCGAAACAGTTCATGAAAGGATGGTTACCCCTGAATAGATGCATGAGCTAAGGCTGACGTCAGAACAGGGAGGGGGGGAAAAAGAAAGAAAAGATAAACAGAGTCCAGAGATGACTCTTTACTGCTCGATTTTTTAAGTTCAGTGCACAGCCAGCTAATTCTGTAATGTTTATTTTTGGAAAGAATAGAAGCAGATTACGGTCCCAAGTCATTTTCCTAATGATCAGACCAGGGCACATTGCCACCTGCTGGTATATGCTAGCATGACAATTCTATCCTAAAAACTTAAGTTGCGTATTTTATACATTTAACAGGCATCAGCTCATCCCTCTACAAACAGTGACCAAAATGCAAACTTTAGTCCCAGCTTAATAAATCTTTCTTAAATGTACTGAATATCTTATTTTCCTCTATTCTGATAATTTTTATAGTGTAAGTATCAAATTAATTGGACCAATGACTCATCAAATCATGCACTTTAAAAATGAGTTCCTCTCTTCCCTTCAAGAACGTCTCAATACTTGAGCTTCAGGAATAAAACAAACTGGGAAAGTTTCCTAATTCACCTTCTCTTCCTTGCATACAAAACCTCTTGGCAGGCTGCTTTCAAGATCTTTCCAAACTTAAGCAAAGAAACTTAAGCAGAGAAGGCATTTTGCAGTGGGAAAGCTTCTGAAGACTGTAAGCAAAGGACTTAATTAAACCAGTGGTTATTCATTCCAGAACTATTTTTCTTAAATGATGAAAATCTCTATACACACCCACACAAAGCTCTAATGATTTTATTGAATAAGTACCCTGAAAGCCTCTTTATGGCTGTCCGTAGCTCTCCACTGTTCTAAAGGTTTGATCTATACAGTGCCTTCAGAAGAGTCAAACCAGTGTAGGTAGAACACACCCCTCAGGGTCAAGTAGTCCTTTACATAGAAAAGTGACATTGCTGACCCAATCAAATTGGTGAGCCCAATCTAATGGGCCTTATTCTAAACCACATTCTCATTTCCTCATTCACTATTTCAACATGTTTATTGAGTACCTGCTACGCATCCAGGAGGGCAGTGGTAGTTCAATGGTAGAATTTTCACCTTCCATGCAGGAGACCCAGGTTTGATTCCCAGCCAATGTACCTTATGTGCAGCCACCACCATCTGTCGTTGGAGACCTGCTTGTTACTATGGTGCTGAACAGGTTTCAGTAGAGCTTCCAGATTAAGACTAGGAAGAAAGGCTTGGTGATCTACTTCCAAAAATCAGTCGGTGAAAACCCTATGGATCACAACAATCCAATCCACAACTGATCATGGGGATAACACAGGGTCACAGGGTTGACTATGAAGCTCTTTCCATCACTGTGCATGGGGCCGCCATGAGTGGGGGGCCAACTCGATGGCAGCTAACAACAACATTATGTGTTAACACAGTTCTAGGCAATGGAAGTACAGTTCTGAAGAGAGCCAAAGGTTCTGTCTTCTTCATAGAGCTCATCTGACATCATTTTCAAGGCAACTGCCCAAACAGGTGGCAGAACAAGAAAGAAATCAGATTCTTCTCTCTTTTGGCCAACTGCTTTCTTTATGCAGATTGTAGCCCCCCCCCCCCTTAAGAATAGTAGGAATGGTTGATGACAAACAGCAGACAAGAAGTATTTTACTGATAAGTTGAATGTGAGTCAACATTTCTGCAGGCCAAAGGCATGTTTATTTTTTCTTCCTTTTTACTTCTTGTCAAAACCACAATAAAAACATAAAGGCAGATGCTGAATTGATATAAAGTTGTTTATTTTTTATAAAATTTAGTACAAATGTTATATAGAAATCCTTCTTGGGCAGTATAAGTAATTATTACATAGTAATCCAAGTGCAAAATGAGTACTTCATTTGTCTGACCATACCACAGGTTAATTAGTCCTTCATTTCTCCGTGATGTAAAAACTCAGCATCTTAACTGCTGAGTCATCTTCCTGTCATTTTCTTCTCAGAGAGGCTTCCTCGTAGTTATTATCTACAAAGTCAAATAAAGCTGAAATAAACAATTCCCTTTCCCTTACCAATTATTCAAGTTTCTCATCATTCAAAAAAAATCTATGTACATTCCCACGAGAGTGCCCCAAAACGGCAAGACTGCAAACACCTCACTTCTAACGAATAAGGAAAAAAGAGCTGGTACCAGATTAGGCCTATTCATTTGTTTGGTATGGAACAGGTTGCACTGTGCCAGAATTCAAGAGCCAGCTTTTTTTCATCTTCTTTCTTTTTTTTTTTTTAAAGCTCATGGGCCAAGCCACTTTTTTTACTAGGCTTTTTGCTAAAAATCAGCATTCCCCAGCATCCTATTTTGACCACAGATTTGTTGGAAAGAAGCTCACCAGCACTTTAGGGATACTAAACATAGAAAAAGGAGCACTGGTGGCACAGTGGTTATGCGCTTGGCTGCTAATGGAAAGGTGAGTGGTTCGAACCCACCCGCCGTTTTGCTCCACAGAAGAAAAATGTGGCAGTCTGCTTTTGTGAAGATTTGCAGCCTTGGAAACCCTATGGGGCAGTTCTACTCTGTCCTATAGGGTCGCTAGGAGTCAGAATCGACTTGATGGCAATGAGTTTTGTTTTCTTTTGTTTGATCACAGAAAAAAAAGGAGGTAGAGAAATGGTACCAGATTAAGACTATCAAGGTTATTTTAATGCCCAGCAAAACTCTCTAACCAAATGAAGACCCACTATGCACATACCTTTAAAGTTGCCCTTCCCATCACACAGATGACTTTATGCAGTTCCAGTCATTCCCTCATGCCTGGTTTCTGTGGCCAGTAACAACCACTTTCAAGACCACTCATTAGGTTAGTAAGTGACCCTGAAATTGACTGACACTGCGTACTGACCTTCAGCCTTGACTTCAATCACACCATCCACTTGCTAACCAACTGAGCTAATTACCCACTGGTCTAAATAACAGAGTTAAATAAATAAATGAACAATAAATAAATAAATACTTCATTTTCCCATAAAAGGCCTATGTGAAGGACTACCAATAGTTAAATGCCACATAGTATCTCTCTATGAAATACACCATGGCATATTTCATTCATTCACAACAGGGTTTAAACTGAAGTAGAGTAAACAAGTGACCTGCCCAAACCATCTGGCAAGTAAATAGCAAAATTAGTTTATAACCCAAAAAACCCGTTGCCACTGAGTCGATTCCAACTCGTAGCAACTCTATAGGACACAGCAGAGCTGCCCATAGGGTAAAAAAAACAAACAAGACCTGTTGCCACCGAGTCAATGCTGACTCACAGCAACCCTAAAGGGCAAAGTGGAACTGCCCCATAGGGTTTCCAAGGCATGTCTGGTGAATTCGAACTGCTGACCTTTTGGCCAGCAGCCGCAGCACTTAACTACTACACCACCAGGGTTTCCGCATGGGGTGGATAACCCAGGAATTCTTAATTCCTAACCCCCTGTTCTAAGTTTATATTTTTGCTTCTCCTAGGTGAGATCAGCGACTTTTGCATTAAGAAATATTCGTTTTCCTTCTAAGACTGGCCTTGTCATGATACTTTGTCTGTAGAGAGTGGCACCACTTCAAGAGGAGAAGAAAAAGTAATAAGAGGACTAAAAGGGAATAAATCTGAAAGGAACAACAGCAAAATTAGCCTTATCACCCTGAGGCCGACGCACACGTCTTCTTTGACGTCTTTGGTTCTAGTTTGCAGTATGTACAGCAGCGCTGAAACCTAAGCTGCCATCCCAAGCACAGTGGAACCCACATAGTAAACCCCTATGGGATTTAGGCATAGCCTTTCATGCCTAGGAGATTAATGCACAAAAGCCTTGAGAACTGGCATACAGTTTTCCTGGTTGGGCAGAACGTGTACAAAAGGACTCAGTAAATCTGCCCACCCCACATTCATCTTGCACCCAAAGCCCTAACTATATACTTTTTGTGCAAAAAAAAAAAAAAAAGTTAAAATAGCAGGCCTAAACTGCCATCCTTAAGTTCCAGGTCTGCTTGCAAGGTTGATCCTAGGCCAGCATCTGGGACCTTAAGATTTCAGGACGGTTCCCACCACTAATGATAAGAGTGGTTCACTGGGTCTAAACTATTGGTGCAAAACAATATGGTTTATGCCGAACACCTGCTTTCCTTCTGACAGTGAGTCTGGAATTTTGGTACGTGCCAGGCAGAGGTGCCTCCACAATCAGTTCTAATAAAAACCCTGGTCACTAGGTCTCTAGCAAGCTTCCCTGTTTGGTAACATTTCATACTTGTCACAACTCAGTGATGGAGGAATTAAGCACATTCTGAGCGACTCCACAGGAGAGGACTTTGGAAGCTTGTGCCTGGTTTCCCCTGGACTTTGCCCATGCGGCTTTTCTCTTTGCTGATTTTTCTTTGTTGCACGGCCATTAAGTACAACCATATGCTGAGTCCTTCTAACAAATAACTAAGCCTGGGGGTGGTTTTGGGATGGGGGAGTCAGTAAGTACCCCACTACCACTGCCACAGTTTCACCTCATCCTTCTAGCCCTCTTTGTTTAAGCAGAGGGCAAGTTTGGCTTCCCTGATCCAATGCTCAGAATGCCAAAGCCACGTATCTTCCTGAAAGTCCCTTGCTTTATAGCAAATGGAATGAAGTTATTTAAATTATTTAAATATTACATGGAAAGCAGGAATAAGTATTTGTTGGACTCACTTCTCTAAGGAACAAGGAAAATATTGCACTAATCTTTCTCAACTTCCTTTCTAAGTTGTCTAAATACCAAGCCTCTCAGGCGTAAAAGGGCCTAGGGTCACCATAGACTAACATGTATACAGTGGTGCTCATATAGTTCTGCCTTACAACCATCACTAAGTACTCTCACTTTCTACAACTGTGCCACTGTGGAGGTCAGTGTTTTAATACTGGTATAGGCTTGGTTCAAAGACTGACCACACTGATCAATAAATTTAGCCCTTTTTTGTAACCTAAGTTTGTCATAAGCATGATTCCATGATAGCCATATTTTCAACCTGGTTCCCACGGCTGACTTAACCCAATCCATTGTCTGGAGTTAGCTTTGGCTAGTGAGTCTTGAGACGTCCATTATGTTTTAGCTGCCGCTCCTCACTCCGCCTGCTTCTCCAGGCATGGTACTTCTTGATGCTTTTTCTCCATGCAAAATGCCAGATGCTAAACATGAAACACCAAGACACAGCATACATAGCTACTCCCCCAACCTTCACAAACCACTTAGGCTTGGGCGAGACCATTTCACAGAAAAGGAGGTGAGCTCCTACGCCAATCCGCACTCCTGTGAACAGAGCCACAAAGAGGAGGTCCACCAAGTCTCCAGTGAAACTGTGGTAGTGCCCTGTTTCACGGAGAAACCACCGCATCTGCAGTAAGGGGTTGGTAATCTCACTTCCAAAGAGGACTGCATTGACCTCTGTGCCTGACTCTCCAAGCACCAGGGCCATGATGATGCCCAAGATACTCAGTGTGTGGTGAGCCAGCATCAGGGCACCCTCCGACTGGAAGTAGATGCACCAGCCCAGGTCAAAGATGAAGTAGCCCAAGGTGAGACACAGAACGTGCACCTGGAGAGGTGTATTGGGTGAGCCTGGAACAAACGAAGACAGATGCAAATTGAGTGACTGCATTGTACCACCTTGCGCAGAGATCCTGTGTTGTCTCTCATACCTCTTTGAATCACAGAACACAAAGCAACGCAGGCATATGCTTTTTAACGACAGCCAAACATAAACTAAAATTGAAAACCTTGGTCTTTACCTAACCAAATGATGTTGCAGGCCCCAGGAAATGCTATTCTGACGAATCAGATCTCAATGAGGGATTTAAGGACAGGCAGTTATTTCTGTGTCCTCTCCATGGAACGGCATAAAATCAAGTTATTTTGTTCTTTCAATTAAAACCCTTTGCTGTGTTTTGTTTTGTTTTGAACCAGCTAAAGGTCTGTTTCCAGACTCCTGAGTCATTGTGTCCTGAACGTTAGATTAATTTCTTAGCTTAATGAATTAGATTATCGGACACTGGGAGAAGCCTAGAAATGAGTATTCTTATGCTCAAGAACATAGGCTGCAGGGATCTAAGATGTTCAAATCCATTAAAAAACATTCATATAAAATATAAGGCTTAAAAGTTGTTTCTATCTCAGTTTGACAGTTGTGGGAAAAACTCAGAAGCTCCATATGGGGATCTAAGGAAATTTAAAAAAGCAATCTAAGGAATTTTTTTCTTAAATCACATTCCAGGGTACAATTTTTATGTACTAAGGAAGTAACACTTGTATATCTAGCAGTTTAAAAATTAATATAGTTACTCAAAATAATGAGGCACTGGTTAAATAAATGATGATAAATTTAATAAAATATAATATTATATAACAATTAAAAGATAGCTAAGCACTCAGCTGCTAACTAAAAGGCTGGCAATTCAAACCTACCCAGGGGCTCCGCAGGAGAAAGTCCTGGCAATCTGCTCCCATAAAGATTACAGTAAAGAAAACTCTATGGGGCAGGTCTACTCTGTCACCTGGGGCCACTCTAAGTCGGTATTAACTCAGTGGTACACAGCAACAACAACAACAACAACATTCACAGCCATGGAAAGGATGCCCATTGAGCATACAATTCGGTAAAATTGTAGGTTACCAAAAAGTACGTATATTATAGTTCCAACCTTTCAGTTAGCAGCTGAGCGCTTAACCATCTGTACCACCCGGGGACTCCTCCACCCTTCTAAGACTAATTCCCAAGGAAAAATTCCATTAAGATCTTCCACGTACCTGGGTGGGTAAAAGGCCAAGGGCCATCAATGAAGCCAATATAAGCCGAGAGACCTATAGAGAGGACTCCATGGGTGAATGTAACCAGCCGGCAGCTCCACTCATAGCTTCGGTGCTTATTCAGGCGGCAGAAGGAAATGTAGAGAGAGAGCCAGCCACCCAGGCTGCACAGCACCTGCAGACACAGAGCTAATGCCATCCTATGATGAAAAGACCAAAACCAGAAAAACAAAGGATGTACCCTAAGAAAACAGCAGTGGGTTGTTTCGTGTCTACGTCTTCATTTCTACTAGAGAAGAGCACAAACATACAGCCTTCACTGAAACAGTCTTCCTTATCTGCAAAGCCAAGAATCTTCTGCTTAAATATGGCTCTATTCCTGCATCCATGTTCCTTGCAGATAACATGTCAAGTAGAGAAGGCTGTAAACTGCAAACCAGGAACCACACTGATTGGTAGACTAACATAACGTGCTGTTATGATGAGTAAATGTCAGTAATAACCCTCCAGTGTTGACTGATCTAGGACAATAATACCACCGCTTGTGGGCTCTGACACAGGTCACATGGCACATGGCAGTCTATTGTGGTCTTAAGGAAAGATGTCACTTTGAAAACTATGGTGCACCTGACCCAAGCTATGATATTTTCAATCACCTCATATGCATGAGAAAGCTGGACAATGAATAAGGAAGACCAAAGAAGAGTTGATGCATTTGAGTTATGGTGTTGGCAAAAAATACTGAATGGACTGCCAGAAGAATGAACAAGTCTGTCTTGGGAAAAGTATAATCAGAACACTCCTTAGAAGCGACGATGATGAGACCTCATCTCAGGGACTTTGGACATGTTACTAGGAGAGACCAGTACCTGGAGAAGGACATAATGTGTGGTAAAGTAGAGGGTCAGTGAAAGACAGGAAGATCCTCAATGAGATGGACGGACACAGTGGCTGTAACAACGGTCTCAAACACAGCAACAACTGTGAGGATGGCACAGGACCACGCAGGGTTTCATTCTATTGTACACAGGGTGACTATGAGTCAGAACTGACTCAATGGCACCTAACAACACTCAGCTGAGGTTTGGATTTGGGTCATAGGTTTATTAGTCAAAATCAAAACACGGGATAAACCTAAATACAGAAGTAAACAAAGATTCCAGGCATCTTGGAAGGGGAAAAAAAAAAAAAATCCAAGTTCTATTCAGTTCTCAAACCCAATTCAAAGATTTACCAAGGGGGAAGCAGAAGAATTTTGAGGTATAAGAGGGGTGTTTTGTTGAGATACAGAAATGTCTTTAAGGCATTCATTTAGTTAAAAATGAAACCAAGTCAGAAAGCTACACTTTGGAATTTTTACTGGTTGACAAACATATCAGGACAAGAATAATTGTAAAAGAATCAATCTAGCATGCAAGACTAAAATCTAAAAATGACCAAGGCATTGTTATTAATAGTCATTAGCTTCTCTATTAAAAGTACATATTAAAAAATTGAAAACATTTCAGATATCTGTCTCATCTCAGCAGGAATTTTCTGCATAGCCACACTTTGCTTAAACCTACTCTGACGAACGAAACAGTATCTGGGGACCCTGAGGTCTCAATATGCAAGCCATTCCCAAGAATGCCATTCTGAGGAGGTGTTATGAAGATCCAGTTCTGTATAACTTTGAGCCGAAATCAGATTTCTACTAAAAAAAAAAAAGTAGGTGTCAATCATAGACCTCAGTTTTAATGTCTCTGCCTCTTAACTATCCATAAGAGTGTGGACAAGTCACTTTAGTCCCTGAAGCTTCGGTTTAAAAAAAAAAAAGGAGAGAGGATTGAAGAATTCTATGGTTAGGTCCACTTCTGACACTGAGTTCTGAGACAGATTTTGTAAAACATCTAGACCAATCTTCAAAGCAAGGGCCAGAAATGCAAAGTAACCGAGAAACAAACCGAGAAACAAAAGAACCGTCTTCCCCTGTTTCCTTTTAAAGGCCAAGGCCGCCGGCCAGTAATGCGGATCAGCTCATCTGGATACACCGATTAGCGTTTTTAGAGTACTTGTCTTTGAATCCTAATTCCCTGGCAGTACAGAAGAAACCGTTACCCACTTACAAACACCTAAATAAAAGATATCTCTAAATGACAGATATAATTCTGTGACCTTGGGAAAACCAATCCAACTCTGGGTGTCGACCTTCTCTTGTGTAAAAGAAAAGAAGGGTATTTAGATTGTCATTCCGGCTCAAAATCCCAAGGCTCCTCTCCTCGCTTCTCCCGTTCCTGGTCCAGATTTGGGAGGAGGGGCACTGGGCGGGCCCACCTGGCTCTTGGCCCGGGAGCAGACAGCTGGCAGCGAGCAGCCACCCTGGGCGCCTCGTAGGTACCACGGCCGCATCTCCACTAGGTCGTGCCTTACAGACTGTCGGCCACGCCCGGCTCCGGAGCACCAGAGCCAGACCGTTATCCCGGCATCCGGCCGGACGCCTGGAGCCTGGAGCGGAAAGGACTCCGGCGCCCAAAGGCAGGAGGATGCCCCTTCCCCTTCTGAGGCCAGGCCAGACCATCTCCCCGCCTCCTGCCCCACCAGTGAGCCCGGCAGGGCCGGGACACCCGCGATTGGGGGGCGAGCCCGGCGCCCACCACCCCCCGCTCCCCCTCTCCCCCGCGGGAGCCGGCCGGGCCGGGCGGATCGCGCTGCGCTCTTACCTGGCTTAGCGCTCCAAGGAGCCCCGGGACCCCGGCGCCCGGAGCTCAGGGCCCGGATCCCGAGAACAGGAAGCAGCGGAAAGAGGGGAGAGGAAAAGGAGGTGGCGGCGTAGGAGGAGGAGCTGGGGGTCTGGGGGCACCTGGTGGCTGGGAGGACGGAGCGCAGAGCCGGAGCGCAGCATGGGACGCTCAGAAAGCGAGCTGCAGGGTCCTCCTTCTGCGCGCAAGAGGGGGCGGGGATGTGGCGGTAGGAGGGAGAGCGGAGGGCGATCTAGTCGTGACGTGAGACCTGTGGGCTGATGTTCTTGTTTGTTGTCTGTCCGGTTGGCTTATTATCCATCCCCGCCCCCAGGATGCAGCAGCCATTTATTGAGCACCTACTGCGTGCCAGCACCACTACAAGGCACTGTGGCAGATGTTAAAGACAGTCCTTGCCCTCCTGTTTGCAATCTAAGTAGGAAACAAGCACACACACAGCTATTTCCAGGAAAAGTGCCCTGGCCTGGGAGTAAGATTTCATCTGTGTTACCAGCTTGGGAGTTTAACATAAGGGTTAAGAGCAGACGTGATTGGCCAAAGACTGTGTGCCCTTGGGCAAGTTATTTAACTTTTCTACGCCCGTTTTCTAATCCACACAGCGGGGAGGAGGTAGTAATAATACCTATCTCATCAAGGTTATTGTGAGAATTTTTTTTATTATTACGTATCGTAATGTAAAGTGCTTAGAACACTGGTTGGCACGCTGTTGTTAGTTGCTATGCTCCGACTTACAGCAACCTTAAGTATAATAGAACAAAATGTTACTTAGTCCTGCACCATCTTCATGGCTGTTGGTATGTTTGAGTCCATTGTTTTGGTTATTATGTCAATTCATCTCATTGAAGATTTCCCTCATTTTCGTTGACCCAAACATGATGTCCTTGAGGTCACTATAAAAATGTTGACTATTATTGCCGTTTCCGTTTAGGTAAATCCTTTCTCCATTATGAGTTTCTATATTTCAATACTAAGGAAACCCTGGTGGCGTAGTGATTAAGTACTACAGCTGCTAACCGTAAGGTCGGCAGTTCAAATCCACCAGGCGCTCCTTGGAAACTCTATGGGGCAGTTCTACTCTGTCCTACAGGGTCACTATGAGTCCGAATCGACTCAACAGCAGCGGGATTTTCTTTCTTTCTTTTTTCGGTTTAGGAGAGTAAGTTTGAAGAGATGACCAAACACAAGTATGGAAGTTCAAATAGGTTAAACAGGCCATCTGACTTGGTAATCAGGACAGGCAATGAAGGAGTGCTACCCGGTGCAGGCATTCTTAAAAAGAGAAGACCTTAAACAGATGTGTGAGTGTTTGGGCCATGTCTGGGGAATAGTAAATAGTTACATTTTGGTCTTTTTTTTTTTTGTCTGGCTAACCCCCAAGGACAAGGATGGTGCCATATTCATCTTTCTTTCCCTAGTACGGTGTGTACAATGTGTTCCTCTTTATATGTGGCCTTTCTGGCCTCGAGTTTATAATTCTGCCAAAAATGATTGGCTGGGCCACAATCTTCCAAGGGATTGGTCGATTACTAATACAAATGGTCAAGTACTTAAACCCCAACAGGGTTTGCTAACTTGCAGTCCAGCTAGGAGATTGGTCAGTTTTGCTATCCTGCTAGGTTTACATAAAGGCCAGTCCCACAGAGGTTCAAGGGGAACCTCACTACCATCAAGAATTGTCTGAAACACAGTGTGTCCCTTGGACCCAGGGGTCCCTGCATTGAGAACTTCCTAGACCCGGAAGAGAGAGCTATAACACTGAAGATGGCAAGAAAACAGTAGCAAGCACAGCAGAGTCCAGCAGCAGAGAAACAATAGCAAAAGTACAAACAGCAGGAACCAGGAGACTGGCACACAACAATGCGATAGGCTTACTGGCCCATGGAGAGAGAGAGAGACTGCTGCGGTGAGCTTACCTGCCCACAGAGAGAGAGAGAGCTGAGCGCCTTCAAGCAGGAGACTTGCTGGTGGAGCTAAAGAGCTGTAACACTTGCCCTAGCAGGGCAGAGGCCAAGAGGAGGGACTGGCCTGCAGGCATGGGCAAGAATGAGCTGAGAGTTGTCCTGGTTGGAAGCTGTCCAGACTGATGAAGTCAATCCTTTCCCCTGAGCTGTATCCAGTTACTTCCAAGTTGTCATGGATTGAATTTTGTCCCCCCAAAGTGTCTGTCAACTGCTTTAGGCCATGATTCCCAGTATTTTATGATTGTCTACCATTTTATCATCTGATGTGATTTCCCTATGTGTTGTAAATCCCATCACTATGACGTAATAAATTAGCGGCAATTATATTGATGAGATCTACAAGATGAGATAGTGTCTCAAGTCAATCTCTTTTGAGATGTAAAAGAGAGAAGCAAGCAGAGAGACATGGGGACCTCATACCACCAAGAAAGCAATGCCTGGAGAAGAGCACATCC
The DNA here is from genome assembly GCF_024166365.1 of Elephas maximus indicus. NCBI lineage: Eukaryota > Metazoa > Chordata > Mammalia > Proboscidea > Elephantidae > Elephas > Elephas maximus. Next base: position 12,957,288 of record NC_064835.1, on the reverse strand, counting down.
TTTGTACCTGGGGTTCCTGCACTGAGATGCTCCCAGACTAAGGGAAGACTGATGACAAGAACCTTCCTCCAGAGCTGACAGAGAAAGAAAGCCTTCCCCTGGAGCCAGTGCCCTAAATTTGAATTTGTAGTCTACTAGACTGTGAGAGAATAAATTTCTCTTAGTTAAAGCCATCCACTTCTGGTATTTCTGTTATAGCAGCACTAAATGGCTAACACACAAGTTGATCCTGATCCCAAGTTATAGGCTGTTCCTTTTGCCGTCAAGTCGATCCTGACTCATAGCGACCCTATAGGACACGGTAGACTGCTTCATAGGGTTTCCAAGGAGCAGCTAGTGGATTCGAAGTGCCAACCTTTTGGTTAGCAGCCGAGCTCTTAACTACTGCACCACCAGGGCTCCTGTAGCCTCTCACTTCCCTAATAAAGCACATAACTCCGAGTATGGTCTGTAAGCTCTATGTGGCCATTGCAACAAATTATTGAACCCAACAGAGAGGTAGACGGTGCCGTGGGGGAGAGAGCTGGTGACATAAATGGTCAAGAATTTGGAGAGTGGAGATATGTCTGAACTCCACCTCACAGGAACCACCTTTTTGCTGATACTGATTTTTTTTTTTTTTTTTTGGAGCCCGAAGCATTTTATCTGGTATTTATTGGCTGATACTGATTCTTATCTCTCCAGAATCTAGAGGAGTTGAGATGATGCTAGATTACAACCTGGTATAAGGCAGGTACAGTAAACGTTTGCTGGTTGAATGAATGGGAAATGAGCTTGAAAAAGTATATTGGAAGCATATTTGGTTCGTAAACCTTGTTGGTCGTGTATACCACTTGGGAAATGTTTTCCAAATACCCTTGTACACGCTGCACCCTGAAGATTGCATGGGGCCCAGGAATCTATATATTTTTTAAACCTGTTCAGGTCATTCGAATGATCAGTTCTACTTCAGAAGCACTGATGTTGGAGGCCAAAATGCCAGGCAAGGTATTTTATCATGTAGATAACAGTAAGTCTATGATGTTATTGAGCAAGGGAATCATACTGTCATGTTCTCTAAGGCCTTGCTACTCAAAATATGGTCCATGAACCAGGAAAATCTGCATCGACAAACTCATACCTAGCCCAAACCTAAAAAAAAAAAAACCCAAACCAGTTGCCTTCGAGACGATTCCAACCCATAGAACCCCAAGAGTTTCAGAGAAGAAATGCACTTCACTGGGTTTTTTTCAAGGCTGTGACCTTTCAGAAGCAGATCACCAGCCCTTTCTTCTGAGGCACCTCTGTGTGGACTCAAACCACCAACCTTTTGGTTAGTTGTCGAGTGCCTAACTGTTTGCACCACCCACAGACTCCTAACTGTAAGCTACTGAATCAGAATCTGCATTTTAACAAGATTCCCAGTGATCTGTATGCACATTTCAGCAGTGGTTCTCAACATTGATAGCACAGTAGAATCACTTGCGGAGCTTGTTAAAAATTTTTCAATGCCGTATACTTAAAAATGGTCTAAAATGGCAAATATTTTGTTATATGTATTTTACCACAAAAAAACGGAAAATAACAAGTGTTGGCAAGGATGTGGAGAATATAGTACCCTCGTGCATTTCTGATGGGAACGTAAAATGGTGCAGCTATTGTAGAAATCGGTAGGCAACTCCTCAAAAGTTACGCATAGAATTACCTTATGACCTAGCAATTCTACTCCTAGGTTGTTGTTAGGTGCCGTCGGGTTGGTTCCAGCTCATAGCGACCCTGTGTACAACAGAACAGAACACTGCCCAGTCCTGCCCCATCCTCACAATCATTGTTATGCTTGAGCCCATTGTTGCAGCCATTCTGTCAGTCCATCTCGTTGAGGGTCATCCTCTTTTTCGCTGAGCCTCTACTTTAAAACAAAAAACCAAACCCAGTGCCGTGCAGTCGATCCCAACTCACAGCAACCCTATAGGACAGAGTAGAACAGCCCCCATAGAGTTTCCAAGAAGCGCCTGGCAGATTCAAACTGCCAACCCTCTGGTTAGCAGCCATAGCACTTAACCACTATGCCACCAGGGTTTCCACTCTCTACTGAGTATAATGTCCTTCTTCAGGGACTGATCCCTCCTAACAACATATCCAAAGTATATAAGACGTAGTCTCACCATCCTTGCTTCTAAGGAGCATTCTGCTTGTACTTCCTCCAATACAGATTTGTTCGTTGTTTAGGCAGTCCATGGTGTATTCAATATTCTTCACCAACACCACAATTCAAAGGCGTCAATTCTTCTTTGGTCTTCCTTATTCATCATCCAGCTTTTGCATGCACGGTTGGTGATTAACCCATGGCTTGGGGCAGGTGCACCTTAGTCTTCAAGGTGACATCTTTGCTTTTTACCTTTAAAGAGGTCTTTTGCAGCAGATTTGCCCAATGCAATGTGTCTTTTGATTTCTTGACTGCTGCTTCCATGGGTGTTGATTATAAATTCAAGTAAAATGAAATCCTTGACAACTTCGACCTTTTCTCCGTTTATCATGGTGTTGCTTATTGATCCAGTTGTGAGAATTTTTGTTTTCTTTATGTTGAGGTGTAATCCATACTGAGGGCTGTGATCTTTGGTCTTCACAGTAAGTGCTTCAAGTCCTCTTCACTTTCAGCAAGCAAGGTTGTGTCATCTGCATATCACAGGTTGCTAATGAGTCTTCCTGCAATCCTTATGCCCTGTTCTTCACATAGTCCGCTTACTCCTAGGTATATACTCAAAATAATTGAAAACAGAGATGTAAACAGATACTTGTATGCAAATGTTCATAGCGGCATTATTCACCAAAAGGTGGAAGCAACCCAAGTGTCTATCAGCAGATCAATGGATATACAAAATGTAGTGTATACATCCAATGGAATAGTATGCAGCCATAAAAAGGAATGAAGTTCTGATACATGCTACAACATGAATGAACTTTTGAGACGTTATGCTAAGTGAAATAAGCCAGACACAAAAGGACAAGTAACATATGATTCCACTTACATATCTGGAATAGGCAAATGCATAGACAGAAAGTAGAATAGAGGTTTCCAGGGGTTGAGGGTGGGGGCGAATGGGGAGTTATTATTTAATGGGTGATAAAAAGCTCCGGAAATAGTGGTGATGGTTACACAGCATCATAAATGTACTTACCCAGTGCCATTAGTGTCACTGAACTCTACACTCTAAATTGTTAAAATGGTAAATGTTGTGTTATGTATGTTTAAACACGATTTAAAAAAAAAAATCCACATGCCACTCCAGAAAAAGTCAACCAGAATCTCTCTTTGGGACACAGGTATCAATCTTTTTTTAAAGATCCCTAGATGATTCCAGTGTGCAACCAAACTTGAGAACTCCTGCTGTCGGAGAAGAAAGCTTGTTTCAAGGGTGTTAGAATAGACCAGACAAGAGGTACTTATAGCCTAAAGAAAAAATGGAAAGATCCGTTTCACTAAATGGATAGTATCCAAATCTCAACATTTTTCCTATTCATTTTTCTTACAGTATTTTTTTTTTTTTTAATCCTTCTAATATCTGAATCTAGGGGTTTCTTCTTGCTGCCACCATTTCCTATGGAAGAATGGCGTGTTAAAGGTTCTGGGGGCCTTAAGGCTAAGGGAATAAGGGAGAATGCTAGGTCTTCCACTGGGGCCTTTATTTGGCTTTTATCTCAGGGCGATTGGAATTCCAGGTTCAAGTTTCCTTATCTGGGATTAAATTTGTTAATTTATATATCTTTGGCCATAACCCTTGTTCTACCAGATCAGATCTTTGTCAACAGTGGTATCTCCCCAGAGAAGTTCTCCCCACAAATTTACTTGAATAACAATGACAACAGTAATCATAATAATTACAGATGACACTGATGTTGCACTTGTCATGTATCAGACGTTGTTCCAAGTACATTACATATATTAACTCATTTAACCCTCACAACAATTATGGGGAGTGGGACTAGTGTTATCCTCATTTTAGAGGTGAGAAACTAAGGCATAGAGCAGTCAAGGAATTTGCCCAAGGTGACATTAGTACGAGGCAGAGCTGGGTATGAACCTGAGCAATGTGACTACTGGGGGTATGCTCTTAGCTACCAGATACACTGCCTCCACTGGACTAGAATCTCCTACAGGTGTCTACTGTACTCTCCTGTATTCACAGTGCTTACATCAATAAAGGGCATTGGAAGGTGTTTTGAAAAAAAGGAATTCAGTTTTTAAAAATTTGAATTGCCTATTATGTGCTAGTCACAATGCTAGGCATGGAGATACAGAAAGAAAAAAGACAGCCTTGACTACAAGGAGCTCACCACGGTCCAGGGGAAGCAGCAGAAGAGTCATCATGTTCAGTACCTAAGACTGTTATGCACAGCGTGCACGTGAAGGAGGTGTACCGAGCCTGGAAACCTGGAGGCTCATGGGAGCATGCCTAACTGGAGTCCTGGGACTAAGCTCACCTTCTGAGTTGGACACAAGCCCTCAGTCTTGGGAGCTCCCAGTTGAGCCCGCCAGTCTTGAGTCAACTAAAGATTAAAGTATTAAAAGCTGAAAAGCAGCAACGACGACCTTTTCCCTGTTTCTTTCTTCCTAGACAATGATTAGTTGTCATTGTACTAGATTCTCTTGTGCCTAATTAAATGCTGAAGAAGCTAAACTTAAACTTCATTGGAATTATGGCTTTTATGGAATCGTGTAGACATGAAAGGCGAATCTGTGCTCGCTTTTAGGTTTGACTTTGTTCAGTAACTGAGTGAAGTCCATGAGCAATGGAAACTACTGGAGGATGAACAAGGCTACACTTATTTATTTCTTTCATAAATAAAAGCCACATACAAATGAATGAAAAGTAGAGTCTTGCACAGTATAAGAGATCTACTTTCAGCACTCACCTGAGCAGGTTGTCAGGGTAGCCAGGATCACTGCAGGAAAGGGTAGGCTCTGGCACCCATGAGTACCAAGGAGAAATGCACACATGTATCCATTGCATGTGTGCACCAGTCTCTTGCCTGCTCTGCCCTCAATGTAAGCACAAGACTTAATTCACCAATTTGAAACATTATTCCCATCCCATTTCATTATATGCACTAACATCCCCCCCACAACAAAAAGACACAGAATAATCAAAACCACTTCTTAAGAACAGCTGAATAGTTTATGTCATCACTGTACAAATTTATTTAGGTATGTAGAGATTCCTTTGAATCTCAACATTTTCCTGGATATGCAATCTTTAAAAAAATTTACCATTTCTAGAATGGTTTCATGTTACATCTCTACACAGTGGTCCACAAAGAAGGAGACTCTAGAGATATGTTCCCAAAGAACTCAACAAAGACCCCCACCCCATGTGGGAACTCTGTGGAAGCTAGCATGGCATTTCACACTTTGGTATTTTTCCCTTTTTTTTTTTTCTTTTTTAAAAAGAAGATAAAATATTACAGAGACATCTTCAAAATTCACACCTGAGTTAAACATGTTGCTGAAAAACTCCACATAGAGGAGAGAAAAGGAGAATGCAAAAACAGGAAAGGGCTATATACAGGTATTTTGCCACCATAATTGTTTGTGTTTGCTTTTGTGTTCTTCCTTCTGCAGCCAGGAGAAGGGGAAAAGGACAGAGGACGGAGAAATGTGGAGAGGGAAAGAAAGAACAAGGGCTCCTAAGCTCTGGGGCAGAGGCAAGCAGACAGACGAGCACCTGTGGGCAGAGAAATGTGCCCACAGACCAGAATGGCTCAGCCTTCTGTAAAAGAGGAGGGAACTTGGGGAATACAATATAATGAATGGATTTGGTTCTAGGAAAAAGGAACTTAAAGAGAAAATGGGGTGAAATGACGATTCAGTCAGAAAACTTTGCTGAAGAGTAAACATCAAGGCTTTGGTGGAAACATCAGATTCCAATCTTTTCACACATTTGGGATCAGTTCAGGGATTGTGGCTGCGTTCAGAGTCAAAACCATTATCTCCCCTTCTGGTAGTTGAGCACACCAGGCAAATGGCTGTCCCCGGAATCCCATAGATGAGTTGGAGAATAATGGCCAAGAAGTCCTTTTTCTGAAAGAGTATTGCCACAGTGAAGCCATCTAAAATATTTAGAACTACAACACAAGGACACAGGCAAGGAAGGTGAAAATGGCCAACTCCTGGGAGGGGATGTGCATTTCAAGAGCATTGAAAGTCAGCACATGGTTCAGTCACAGTTTGGATCTCCAGAGGCCCTTGCTCCTGAAGATGGCAAGAGTGTGGGTTCATTGGCAGTGGGGATTCTCCTCCACTCTTCTTAAAGCAATCTGTCCATGCATAGAAGGCGTGACTCCCTTCCAGTGGGGAATACAGGGCCAGGTGGAGTGGGAAAAAATTTTTGGTCTCAGTGGAGGTAGGTGGGATGATTCCATCGGTACCAAGATCTGGAAGGAAGGAAGGAACAAGTCAGTCAAAAAGCTATTAACGTGATGGAGGATGGTGAGAACGGGGAGTGTCTAGCAAGTGTATGGAGTTTCTTTTTGGGGTGATGAAAGTGTTCTGAAATTAGATAGTGGTGATGGTTGTATGAGCTTGTGAATATACTAAAAACCACTGAATTGTACACTGTAAAATGGTGAACTTTATGGTATACGAATTAATCTCAATTTAAAAAATGTTTTTAAAGCTACTAATTTATATTACATGATTTCTCCCCTTTTTTGTTGGGGTGGGTGAGGAGCTTCAACTTTTTGGGCTATGCAACAAATAGGCCAATAAAAGCTGGCTGCCCTGCTGGACTGTCTTGGTTTGAAGAAGTAGATTAATTTCCCCCAAAAAGTTCAGGGCTTTAACCTAGCCTCCTTTCTTTTAAATCTCTGTTTTTCTCAGGATCAGGGCAGACACTCTCAGGGCATCAGCTCTGAGAATATTTTTTAGAGTAGTAGATTCATTGATTCCTGAGCCAAGGCCAGGAGCTGCTTCCCAGCTGCCTCCAGTGGGGAGAGGGAAACAGAGTAGCCCAGCTTCCTCTCACCCTGCGGGCCACGCCCAGGGCTCAGTGTTGTCTTTGTGCCTGAGCTCCAGGCTTGTTTCAGAAAGTCCTGGAGAATTGGCTTTCTGATATGAAGTGGAACCCTCCTAAGCCCAGTGAAAGACTGGCCCTTTCTGACAGGAGTGTTTGGAAATTTCCATCCTTGAAGTGAGGATAGAAATTTTGGCTTTGTCGACATCATCTCCTTGCCAGGACCACTCACTGGCTGAAGCTTCTCATTTAAATCCCCACTCCCTAGGGATACAGTCCAGGCACTGGCTCTTTACTCCAGGCACCCCGCCCCTTGCCACCCTACTCCCCTCATCCAACCCTATGATGAGCTCAGAGTACTGAGCGTCTCACATGCCCTTGGCCCTACTGGGATGGCGGGTGCACTCTCCCCTCCAGCTTACCCTGAAGAGTTAAAACCGGAGGAGGAGTTCACTGCTGCCTTTGAGTTATTTTGAGATGCAGTGGGGCTGCTGGTGTGGAGTCCTGAGCCAGGAGACGAAGGCCTGCTGTTATTCCCAGGGGAACAGGATGATGTGACTGAGGACAAGGAAAGGGGAAAACAATGCTGTGGGTCCTGGGACCTGGTGACATTGCCCTGCAGACACTTGATTCTCTGGCATATCCCCCAAGGGATCTCACCCTCTCCCTCTCCACCCATCTGCCCACCTCCTACCATGTTAGCATCAATGCCTGCACCCCGGGGCTCTCATCACAAGGCTCTTTGTGGCCCAGGCCCTAGAGAGTGGCACAGCTGGTTCTGCAAGTCCAAGACTTGCCAAACACAAGAAGGACACATGCCAAGATCATCCTACTCCTGGACACACCCTGGGCTGGGTATATGCAGCCCCAGACCAAGAAGTGGGAGGGGAAAAGGAAACAAGTAGCTTAGGAAAGGAAGAGAGGAAGAAAAAGAAAAGTGCAAGCCTCTCTAGTTTTCCCATCTCCACGGAGAAACGGCACAAGGTCTTCTAGAGACAGCTCTGAACTAGGAGCGAGGACACCTGAGTCTGGGTCCCAGGTCATCACTTAACAGCTCTGGGGCCTGTGGAAACTTACTTCACTTCCCTGAAACTCATTTTCTTCCTCTATAAAATGGCAGATTTGGATTAAACTGAATTCTTGTGCTGGGGATTCCCAGTGTTCCATGGCTAACCAAAAACCCACTGCCATTGAGTCGATTCCAACTCGTGGTGATCCCACGTGTACAGAGTAAAACTGCACTCCATAGGGTTTTCAAGGCTGTGACCTTTCAGAAGCAGATTGCCAGGCCTGTCTTCCGCGGCACTGCTGAATGGATTCGAACCAACGACCTTTTGGTTAGCAGCCTGGCACAAATCGTTTGTGGCACCCAGGGAAGGACCTTTGTTCTGTGGATAGGGTGACGTATACTTTACTACCCAAATGAAGACACTTTCTAGAGTTGAAGGAGGTACTACTGATAATTCTCTCAGGACAAGAGACAGGTACTGGGACTCCTGGGCATACCTGTCATATGGTCAACCTATCCAATTCTATGAAACGCTGCAGGTACTTTTTGAAAAATAGAGTTCTGTATAAATTGATTTGGAAGCCCCTGCCTTCCTTCAGCCTTCCATTGAGCTCCTTTAGGAACGTGCAATGCGCTTGAGTGCTGAGAAGCGCTTTAATTAAAACCGAGCAAACAAGTAAGCACTTACTGAAACTTTGCTTACTCAGCGTTTCCCAAACTGACTTGATCACGGAACCCTGTCTTTCCCAGCACAGATTTTAATATCCTTTGAAGTACACTGAATGAATGCTGACTTAGGTAGGGACCTTTCGGGTCTAATGTCTCATTACCCCAAGGAATTCTTGTGTTGTTCAGAAACTTCATTTTAAAGCTTACCTGTTCCAGACATGGTGCTGTGGACAGGAGGGACAGAAAGGGGGCCCAGAGACCCCGAGGGAGAGACCTGAAAAACACCAGAAGCTTATAAATGCCAATCCCACTCCCTTTTCCAACCCTTTACCCTTTGCCCAGGATGCTGGGACCCAGACTCAGCAGAGACCAGAGCATGGCCTCCTTGATGATTTCTGAGTGCCAAAACTATACTCCATCCTCCCTTTCCTAGGAAGGTCTCGGGGCCAAGCACACACATCCATCTCCTGTTCTGGTCCTTTCCCGCAGCATCCTGGTGCCGTGATGCCTGGCCCTCCCCTCTCTCTACGTGCACCCTGGCAATGTTTCGGGACTGCTGGGTTGAAGGCCACTTTGCTTGAGGGCTCTGGTGTTAACAGGAGCAAGCCTTTTGGACCTCACTGCACAGATACTGCTCATTGCCTGGCTATTTTCCCTTCCCCATTTTTTCATTCTTCTAAGAATCCTGGAGTCCCTGGCTGCTGCAAACAGTTAACACACTTGGCTACTAACTGAAAGGTTAGCAGTTTGAGTCCACCCAGAGGCACTTTGGAAGAAAAGCCTGGTGATCTACTTCTGAAAAATCAGCCATGGAAAACCCTACAGAGCACAGTTCTACTCTGACACACATGGGGTTACCCTAAGTCAGAATCAAGTTCATAGCCACTGGAAAAGAACCCCACCTCTGCTCAGGGTGGCCAAGTGCCCAGCCCTCAGGATCCTGTCTGGAACTTTCCTAGCCTGATAGATAACTGGGCCATGGACTCCACAGAGATAACTGAAAGAGCTGAACTTTGGTCTCTGAAACTTCATTTTGCCTCATAGTATCATCAACTGAGATTATTTGGAGAGGACATAATTGAGTGTAATCTCCCACACGGCTCAGGAATCTCCCCCTCGGTGTTACTATCTGACAAGCAGTAATCAAAAAAATGGGCTTTGGAGCCTGGGGAGATCTGGGTGTGAGACCTGCCTCCACCACAGGCCATCTGTACAACTTTGCGCAAGTTACCTCACCCAGTAAGATTCAGTGTTCTCATCTGTAAAATAGCAGGAATGCCTCCCTTCTGTTTTCTTTTAATTAAGATTTAATGAGATAATATCCATAACGCTCCCAACCCAATGCCTGGCAAAGAGTTCCAGCTAGTTAAATGTTAGCTCCTTCCCTCCTGAAGGAAGCTGTCTACTGTTGTATGTCTCTGGTGTTATTTTTGCGCTGACACCTGCAGACTTTCTCTCCCCCTTACTCTTCTCAAGCTGACATGGGAAGTGTTTTCAAAGGACAGCGATTTGGTATGTTCCATCCCGCCCCCCCACAGACGATTTGGAACCTCCCATTTTAACAGGATGCAGCATGTACTCATTTCCTAATTAATCAGCAATGCTTCTCACTTCTTTCGTTTACCTTTCCTTTTACAATGAGTCTCCTTTGTAGGCTGGGGGCCCACGAACGGTGGACATGGGTGTGGGGCACCACCTGGGAGGGTGGCAGAGTGGTAAGAGATGGTAGCAATAATCTCCCTCCCTCTTCTCCTTCTATCCCTGCTGCCACACCCAAGAAATTTGTTGTTGTTTTTAAATAAATAAGAATGTATTTAGTCTTTGTGACCGGCTTCTTCTGTTTCCTTCCAGAGACAAGCTATGCAAATATGCCAGCATTCGTGTACATGTACCTTGCCCTGTTTTTTATATAAAAGGTAGCATTCTGCCCACAGAGCTCTGCGCTATTTTGCCTATTTCATTCCATGTTCGCTTAACCACGTGCCTTGGAGATCATTTTATATCAGAAGCGGAAGAAAAGAGGTGCGAATCCCAAGGTGTGTGAGACCTGAGAAGATAAGATTAGAACTTTTTTTTCTTTCAGTCTTAGGTGAGGCAACAAAGGGTCAAAGTTTAAGGTAGGTGGGAGGAGAGGAAGCAATTAAAGAACAGGTCAGCTGCTCATTATTCTCCCTTGTGGGCTGTCCTCTTCCTTCATGACCCTATCACAGTCCTAGTGTCATTACTGATTTAATGCCATTCTCCTCCCTTAGGCTGTAGGCTTCCTGAGGCCCGGAGAACACCTGAGGATCCCCAGTGCCTACCACAGTGCCTAGAACTCTGCAGTACCCAGTGAGCATGTGCTGACTGAACGATGATAAGGAAGGACTCCTTCATGGCTCCCAAACACCTCCCACAGCTTCTCTCCATGTTGGCGTCCTGGGCTGGGATTGAAGCAAAGCAAAAACCTCCCTCCCATCTGCTCTAAACAAAGCCCCATCTTTGAAAAGCTCTTATGACATGGCATGGCCTACCCTGCCCTACCTGTCCTCCAGCCCCTGCCTGCCACTCCAGCCTTGGCATTCACACTCTCTTTCACTGCCTGGGTTCCAGCCCATTCCAGCCTTCCATGCTTTCTCCTCACCACACCCCAGCCTCAGGGCTTTTGGACACACTGTTTCCTCTGCTTAGAATGTTTTTCTCTACACTCATTTTCCCCTGCCCCCACTACAGCCCCTTTGCCCATTAATGTCTACTCACTCTTTTGGTGTCAGTTTAAACATTGTTCCTTGAAGAAGCCCCTGACTCCCCAGACTAGGTTGTTGTTGTTGTTAGGTGCCGTCGAGTCAGTTCCGACTCATAGTGACCCTATGCACAACAGAAAGAAACACTGCCTGGTCCTGCACCATCCTCACAATCATTGTTATGCTTGAGCTCATTGATGCAGCCACTGTGTCAATCCACCTCATTGAGGGTCTTCCTCTTTTCCGCTGACCCTGTACTCTGCTAAGCATAATGCCCTTCTCCAGGAACCGATCCCTCCTGACAACATATTCAAAGTACGTAAGACACAGTCTTGCCACCCTCGCTTTTAAGGAACATTCTGGTTATACTGCTTCTATGATAGATTTGTTCGTTCTTTAGGGAGTCCATGATACATTCAGTATTCTTTGCCAACACCACAATTCAAAGGTGTCAATTCTTTTTCAGTCTTCCTTATTCATTGTCCAGCTTTCACATGCATATGACGCGATTGAAAATACCATGGCTTGGGTGAGGCGCACCTTAGTCTTCAAGGTGACATCTTCGCTTTTCAACACTTTAAAGAGGTCCTTTGCAGCAGATTTACCCAATGCAATTCGTCTTGACTGCGGCTTCCGTGGCTTTTGATTGTGGATCCAAGTAAAATGAAATCTTTGACAACTTCAATCTTTTCTCCATTTATCATGATGTTGCTCATTGGTCAGTTGTGAGGATTTTTGTTTTCTTTATGTTGAGGTGTAATCCAAACTGAAGGCTGTGGTCTTTGATCTTCATCAGTAAGTGCTTCAAGTCCTCTTCACTTTCAGCAAGCAAGGTTGTGCCATCTGCATAACACAGTTTGTTAATGAGTCTTCCTCCAATCCTGATGCTCCGTTCTTCTTCATATAGTCCAGCTTCTTGAATTATTTGCTCAGCATACAGATTGAATAAGTATGGTAAAAGGATACAACCCTGATACACACCTTTCCTGACTTTAAACCGCTCAGTATCCCCTTATTTTGTCCAAACAACTGCCTCTTGAGCTATGTAAAGGCTCCTCATGAGCACAATTAAGTGTTCTGGAATTCCCATTCTTCGCAATGTCATCCATAGTTTGTTATGATCCACACAGTTGAATGCCTTTGCATAGTCAAAAAAACACAGGTAAACATCCTTCTGGTATTCTCTGCTTTCAGCCAGGATCCATCTGACATCAGCAATAATATCCCTGGTTACACGTCCTCTTCTGAAACCAGCCTGAATTTCTGGCAGTTCCCTGTCAATATACTGCTGCAGCCATTTTTTAAATGATCTTCAGCAAAATTTTGCTTGCATGTGATATTAATGATATTGTTCTACAATTTCCGTATTAAGTTGGATCACCTTTCTTTGGAATAGGCATAAATATGGATCTCTTCCAGTCAGTTGGCCAGGAAGCTGTCTGCCATATTTCTTGGCATAGACGAATGAGCACCTCCAGCGCTGCATCCATTTGTTGAAATATTTCAGTTGACATGCCATCAACTTCTGGAGCCTTGTTTTTCACCAATGCCTTCAGAGCAGCTTGGACTTCTTCCTTCAATCAGTACCATCGGTTCCTGATCATATGCTACCTCTTGAAATGGTTGAACATCGACTAATTCTTTTTGGTATAATGACCCTATGTATTCCTTCCATCTTCTTTTGATGCTTCCTGCATCGTTTAATATTTTCCCCATAGAATCCTTCACTATTGCAACTCGAGGCTTGAATTTTTTCTTCAGTTCTTTCAGCTCGAGAAATGCTGAGCGGTTTCTTCCCTTTTGTTTTTCTATCTCCAGCTCTTTGCACATGTCATCATAATACTTTACTTTGTCTTCTCGAGCTGCCCTTTGAAATCTTCATTTCTTTTATTTAATCATTTCTTCCTTTTGCTTTAGCTGCTCGACATTTGTGAGCAAGTTTCAGAGTCTCCTCTGACATCCATCTTGGTCTTTTCTTTCCTGCCTTTTCAATGACCTCTTGCTTTCTTCATGTTAGGTTAGGTTAGGTTAGGTCGACCCAATACCTGTGCATCTTCTCTGAAGCCTTCATTACAAATAATCCCCCAAAAACCTCTGTTGCCCTTGAGTCCATTCAGACTCATACCTTACAGGATAGAGTAGAACTGCACCATAGAGTTTCCAAGGAGCAACTGGTGGATTCAAACTGCCTACCTTTTGAGCAGACAAGCTCTTAACCACTTCACCACCAGGCCCCTCATTACAAACAGCATTTGTTTAATGTGTGTTTTCCCTACTAGACTGTAAGTAGGGACCACGTGTGCCTTATGTACTACTGTATCCCTAGCACTGAGCATATAGGAGCTGCTCAATAAATATTTAAGAAAGGAACGAATAATGGTTGTCATGTTGTCTCTAACTTAAAATTTTCAATAGTTTCTCACAGCTTTTAGGGTAATTTAGCATTCATGGCCCATTCCAATCCAGCCCTTATCAACTTCTGCAAATCTTAGTTCCAAACCGTTGGCTCCCGCCAGACTACGATGCTCACGAGTCCCCAAATACATCATGTTGTTTTATAATTCCATGTCTTCTCCCAGACTGTTCCCTCTGCCTGGTATGCTGTTCTTCTTGCAAACTCCTAATTTGTACAAATTAGGCATCAGCCCTCCCTGGCCCCATTCTGATTTAGGCATCTTTCATCGGTGTTCATATACCACTCCTACAGGGCTCCTCCCTGTCCATCATCCCTCGCATCTACTTGGTTGCAATTTCTTGACTTTCTGGCTCCTCCTCAGTTTCTTCCCTTGATCCTCTTCTTTTGCTCTCCCTCAAATGCTGGTGTTCCCCAGGTTTTAGACCTGACACTTCCTCTTTTCTTCTTGTGTACAAAGTCCATAGGTGAGCTCCTTCTCACCCAGGATTTCAATTACCCCACTTGTATGGTTATGATGCTCCAATCCATATCTCAACCCTAGCCTTCTCTCCTGACCTCTAGACCATAATCCCAAGTGTCCACAGACATTCCCACTTCGGTGTCCCACAGGCCTCACTATACATAGTAATGGTGTAAAGAACTGAAACCATCACCTTGTCCTACTCCCAGATGAGATTCTCTTCATGTTTGCTTGCTCCATAGACGGCATCACCGTCAACCGATCAGCCCAGCCTGAATGCTGAGAGTCATTCCAGATTATTCTCTACCCTCCAGCACTCTCCCTGCTTCCACCCAGTTCCTAATTCATTAACCAAGACCAAATAATTTTCCCATCTAATTATCTCTTGAATCTCTCCCGTCTCTCTCATCCTTACTACACGGCTTTGCTTCAGCCCTTATTATTTCCCTTTTGGATAAGCGCAGTCACACCCTAACTGGTCTCTCTACAGGCAATCTTGTGCCTCTCAAAGCCATCTTCTCTGCTGCAGCCAGAGGGATAATTCTAAAAAGCAAATCTGATCATGTCAACGCCCAGCTTTAAAATCCTTCGGTGATTCCCCAAAGCCTTCAAGTTCCTTAGCATTGTACACAGTCCCTCCACAACCGGGCCCCTGCTTCTCTGTCTAGCACCATCTTTCCACATTCCTCCACACAGAGCCACATGCAGTTCCTTGGATGTGCCATACGTTCTCCCTGCTCCATCCTACTGTCCTCGTACTTTCCCCTACTGAGAACGTCACCTCCCACTTGTTTGGCTCTTCACTCCTTCTTTTCCTTTTAGACTCAGCTCAAGTGTTAATTATCTCCTTGGGGAAGCCTTTCCTAACCACCACCTCCCAAGACTCTGTTAGCTGCTGCTCCTGCAAAAATTATCATGTTGTTTGTCATTTGTTTATTTGCCTCTCTCCTCTGCTAGGCAGTGAGGTCCTTTGGGGAGGGAACAAGTAGTATTTATCTTTGTATCCCCAGTACTTGGAATAAAGTCCAATATATAGTAAATCCCAATAAATGTTTGGTGAAAGAATGGACAATGGTGTGGGTTTTATGAAGCACTTATGTCCTACCCCTGACAAGGCTGAATCACACCATCATTGGGTGTTGAAGGCGTCCCTGGGTGGTGGAAATGGTTAATGCTCTCAACTGCTAACCAAAATGTTGGAGGGTCAAGTATACCCAGAGGTGCCTCAGAAGAAAGGCCTGATGATCTACTTTCAAAAAAGCAGCCACTGAAAATCCTATGGAGCACAGTTCTACTAGGACACACATGGGGTCACCATGAGTCAGAATCGACTCACAGGCAATTGGTTTGGTTTTGGTTTTGAGTGTTGAAAGGCTCAGGGACAATATCGCTATGCCTAACTCCCTTAACCTTCAAACTTCATCATCCCTGGGGATGGAGAAGAACCATCTCTCCCCTGGATGAAGAAGGCTTTCTACTCCTTGGACTTCTACGTCTGCCTGGGATGCCAAATTATTCTCAGCCCTGACTTCTCCCTTGAACATTTGTCATGGATTGAATCGTATCCCTCAAAAGTATGTGTCACAGTGGTTAAGCTCTCAGCTGCTACCCAAAATGTTGGCAGCTGGAACCCACCAACCAACCACTCTGTGAAAGATTTATAGCCTTGGAAACCCTATGAGGTGGTTCTACTCTGTCCTATATGGTTGCTATGAGTCATCATAGACTCTGAGGCAATGGGGTTTTTTGTTTTGTTTTCTGTTATGTTAATGAGGGCAAACGAGAGTAGCGTATGTCCTAAACCTAATCACTTCTGAATGAGAAAATGACCAGAACAGACACACAGACACACACGGGGAAGAAAGATGTCAAGGATCACCAGCAGATGCCAGAAACTAGAAAAGAGGCTCACAGAAGGAACCAACACAGTCAAGAACTCGATTTGGACTTTTAGCCTCAAGAACTATGAGAAAATAACATTTCTGTTCTTTAAAGTCACCCTCTGTATTTCTGTTACAGAAGCACTAAAAACTAGGTAACTAAAATACTTACGTTAAATGATAAAATAGGATATGCTTAAAAAAAGTATGTGTCAACTTGGTTAGGCCATGATTCCCAGTATTCCGTGGTTGTCCTCCATTTTGTGATTTTCCTATGTGTTATAAATCATAATCTCTGCCTGTGGCTAAAGTGGATTAGGGTGGGACGCAACACCCTTGCTCAGGTTACATCCCTGATCCATTGTAAAGGGAGTTTCCCAGGGGTGTGGCCTGCACCACCTTTTATCTTACAACAGGTAAAAGGAAAGGGGAGCAAGCAGAGAGTTGGGGACCTCCTACAACCAAGAAAAAGAAGCACGGGAGCAGAGTGCATCCTTTGGACTGAGGGTTCTTGTGTGGAGAAGCTCCTAGTCCAGGGGAAGACTGATGAGAAGGACCTTCCTCCAGAGCAGAGAGAGAGAGAAAGCCTTCCCCTGGAGCTGACACCCTGAATTTGGACTTCTAGACTGTGAGAAAATAAATTTCTCTTTGTTAAAGGCATCCACTTGAGGTATTTCTGTTACAGCAACACTAGATGACTGAGACAATGTTAGAATCACATGCACAACTGCCTACTTGACATTTCCTCTTGGATGCCTAGTAGGCATCTTCAACTTACTATAACCAGTCCCAAATTCTTAATTTTTTCCCTCAAACCTGCTCTTCCTAAAGTTTTCATTGTCTCAAAAAATGGCAGTGCCTTCTTCCAACCAGTCGCTCAGGCCAAATCCCTAAAGTCATTGTTACCCCATTTCTCATACCCCATATGTGACCTAACAGCACAGCTTATTGGCTCACCAGTTGAAATATACCCAGAATCCAACCAACCACTTCTCCTTACCGCCACCGTGAGCACCCTAGCCCGGGCCACCACCACTCTCAGCCTGATTATTGCCATCCTCCTAGCTAGACTTCCCACATCCACAGGCTTCCCACCCCGCAGCCAGTGTAGCCAGATCATGCTTCTCTACTCACAGCTCTCCGATGGCTCCTTAACTTTCCCAGGTTCAAAGCCCGGGTCCTTTCAATGGCCTCCAAGATCGTCCCTGTTACTTCCCTAACTTCATCTCCTACTTCTCTCCCCCTTCTTCACTCTGCCCCAGTTACACTGGCTTCCTTGCTGTCAGTCAAACATGCCAGGTCTTTTCACTTGCTAATTCCTCTGCCTGGAACTCTTTCCCCCAGATATCCACATATTTCATTTCCTTACAACATTTAGATCTCTGCTTAAATGTCACCTTCTCAGGGAGATCCTCTTTGACCTCCCTATTTAAAAACCGTCTCTCCACCATCACTTTCTATCTCCTTACGCTTCTTTAAAAACAAAAAAAAAACCAAACCCACTGCCGTTAAGTTGATTCTGACTCATAGCAACCCTACAGGACAGAGTAGGACTGCCCCGTAGGGTTTCCAGGGAGTGGCCGGTAGATTTGAACTGCCAACCTTTTGGTTAGCAGCCGAGCTCTTAACTACCGAGCCAGGGCTTCTTATTTTTTCTTTATATTATATATATTTTATATACAGTCTTTATTTGCTTATTAGTTTCCTGTATGCCTCCTTCAACCCTCCAGCCACCATCTCCACCTAATGGAGAAGACCTTTTACCTTCCAGACATTACTTTCCTCAGTGCTTGGCATGCAAGCAGGCTCCTGGCCACTCACCAGCCGGGAATTGTAGATGGACGACTTGATGGGTGTAGCCACAGGGCAGTTGATTCGCTTCTCTTTTTGGCGACGGTTGCAGAACCAGACCCTCACTACCTCCTTCTCCATGGACAACTGCTCTGCGATCATGGAGATCTCCTCTGAGCTGGGCTTTGGATTCTACAGGGATAGGAGGGCCAGAGTATGGTCAGGAGGCAAAGGGTCCAGGAGTAGGGATAAGGGACAGATGTTTTAAGGAAGCAGGATAGAACAACAGACAGATTAAAGGCTTTAAAGTCAGACAGACCTAGGATGGAATACTGCCTTTATCAGCTACTTACTGTGTGTCCTTAGGAAACTTTCTTAACCTCTCTGAGTCTCAGTTTTATCATCCATGAAATGGGAATAATAATGCCTACCATGTAGGACTATACAACAACAAACTATAGTGAGAATTAAATGAGAAAATGCATATAAAACTGGCAAAAATAGGGCCTGCCATGGAGCAGAGGCTCCATAAATGTCGGTTCTGTTCTCCCACTCTGTCCTTCACAAACAGTTCTGAAGAGAGGGGGTCCACTGATGAGTTATGTGGGGCAGGCAGAATCCCTAGAACCCATGCTCCTGTCTGTGTTCTTTCCTCAGAACCTGGTATCCTTCTCCTTTCTCATTTCTTCCCATCCTCCTCCATCTAAATAGGAGGTGACAAAGCTAAAACACACGGTCCCAAGACTGTAGGATGTATATACAGAATACAAAGGTGTCATTCCCTTGTTCTGACTCCTCTCACTCTGTCTTTGATCTCTGCCCCCTCCCTCCCTTCTACACCTTAATCTTACCGCTCTGAGAAACCTAATCGGAAGGAAAAGCCAGCTCCCATCAGCACGCCAGCAAGATGTGGCCACCAAACCCTTCAGCCAGGTGCACTGACGACCTGCTGCAGGGGTTGAAGTCCTGAAGGCCTGGGGCCTGCAAGATTGGACTAGGCCATGGGCCTGTCCTTTAGGGACCTGTGTGGTGGGGATGGAGGCTCTGGAGGCTGGTACCTAAGGGATCCTGACTAACAGCCATTTAGACTACACCTGTTTTCCCCCCATTCCCTCCCCCAGCTCCAACAGGGCTCATGTGTGATATTATTAGCTTCCACATACTGGCTCAAGAATATGCTT
Organism: Elephas maximus indicus; assembly: GCF_024166365.1. Lineage (NCBI taxonomy): Eukaryota > Metazoa > Chordata > Mammalia > Proboscidea > Elephantidae > Elephas > Elephas maximus. The sequence continues at coordinate 12,938,170 of NC_064835.1, read as the reverse complement.
TTGCTACAAGTTAAAAAAAAAGTATGTGTTGGTTTTTTGGTTTAACAGTGCGATTGGGGTGGGGGATATTTTTCATTCTATTTCCCTTCCTGTATTTTTCAAATTCCTACAATTTATCACCTTTGAATACAAAACATACCTCATAGAAAGTAAGGAATTTATATACGGTATTCTGGTTTTGTTCCCTTTTCCTCAGCTAAACTCTCTTCTGGAACCCTATATCTTATCCTTTAAAGCTCTCAATGAAAGGGAACAACCAAAAAAACTGAACCCTTTGCCGTCGAGTTGATTCCAACTCATAACGACCCTATAGGACAGAGTGGAACTGCCTCGTACGGTTTCCAAGGAGCGGCTGGTGGATTTGAACTGCCGACCTTTTGGTTAGCAGCCAAATGCTTACGTGAGAGAGACAGTGGGCCACAAATAGATGTCAGGGCAAGAAGGGGGAAGAAGTTTCTGGAATCTGAAATGAAGAACAGCTTTTGACTCAATAGACTACCCTCAGTGGCCTGGACACTTGGAGAGGGAGTGTGTTTTGCTTCCTAACCATTTCCAAGGGCAGGTGTGTGTGTGGGGAGGAGCTGGTACCTAAGGGGCCTGTGCTCTGGCAGGCCATTGGCCAGGTACACGCCTGCTAACTCACCTGTGGAGGGTGGCCTGCCCACTCCCACCAAAAGGAGTTGCTTACATCTTGAAATCTCTTCTCCAGAGTCAGGCGGATATTGGTCTCAATGCTGGTCCGTTTCTTCCTCTTCCTCCCAAATACTTCACTGAGGGTGGGGTAAGAGCTGGGGGTGCTCACTGAGGAGTCTGAAGGAGAGGACTCTGTAGGAAAGTGGAGTAGCAAAGAAAGTCAGAGAAGGGGATGAGAGGCTGGTTCAGGCCCTGTTTTGGTGGGCTTGAGGTCCAATAACCCTTCCCAGTGGGTTCTGCAGTGGCATTTTCAGGAGTAGCCCCTTTCCCCCAGCAGGGGAAAAGAACAGACTGAGAATCCTGCTTCTCCTCACTGTTCTGGGCAAAGGTCCTCCATGCCTTCAACAGCAGCGTCTCCAATGTTTGCAGTCATGGTTCAGGGGAGCCCAGACATCAGTGGCATGTGTGGGTGTGAGTGGGTACAAGCAGGGCTTCTACAAGTAACAGTCACAAGTCTGTTTTTTGTAAACACGCCTGGATGTGAATACCAAGTAAAATGTGAACTGGCACTCTGAGCTAAAATCCCTGGCATTTGGCAGTAGAGTACTGGTGCTAAAGCAATCTTCTCACCATTGGAAGTGTTGGAGCTGAGGATGTAGGAGCAATAGGTAGGGATAGTCCCTTAGGAAGGACCCAGGCATCAGTTGGGAGTCACACTAGAGGTGATCTCTGAGGTCCTTTCCTAAAGATTATAACATGTTATGATAATTTCTCTCACTTCAGTGCCTCAAGAAAAGCTGCTGAAGGGACAGCCTGTTGGGGGCAGGTTCCTTGTCCCTCTCCCATGTTTCCATGTGGAGGAACTTACATGAGGGTGACACTCTTGTCTGCCCACCCTACTGTTTCCTCTCTCTCCACAGTCACCACAAATCCATGTGTGTCCATTGAATAGAGCCAAGCCCTGGGAATCGACTCTGCTTCTTCCCTCTACTACTAGACCAGTGGTCCTCAGCCAGGGGCTATTTTGCTCCCCTCCCTCCAGGAGACATTTGGCAATGTCTAGAGATATTTTTGAGTGTCTCAACTGGGAGGGGGTGCTACTGGCATCTTGTGGGTAGAGGCCAGGGATGTTGCTAGACAGCCCCCACAACAAAGAATTATCCAGCCCAAAATGTCAGTAGTGCCAAAGTTTAGAAACTCTGATCTAGGCCTGTTCCAGATGCAATCTGGTGGGTGTCTCTGCTCTGCAGACCCAAACTTTGTCTCTAGTGAGCTGCCCTAAGGTCTAGGCTGGGTGGATCTTGGGTAGGAATGGAAGTGGGGGCAAGTCTTTTTGGCCACAGATCTAAAGTCTGTGTCCTCCAAAGCAATAAAGCTGACGTTTTCATCTCCACTTGCTATCTCCGGAGTCTTACCTCTCAGTTGGTTCCAGACTCAGGAGGAAAAGAAAAGAGTGTTATGTATCGATCCCCTAAGGTCCCCAAACAGCCATGTCACTAGCCCTTTCACTGCAGAATCCTCCAGGGCTCCATCCATCTCATTTCTCTGGGGCCTACCTGCATCATTCAGCCACTTCTCCAGCAGTGGCTTGAGCTTGCACATGTTCTTAAAGCTCAGATTGAGGGCCTCAAATCGTGAAATAGTAGTCTGGCTGAAGTCATTGCCATATAGCTTTCCCATTGCCAGCCCCACGTCTCCCTGTGCATGGGGATCAAGAGGGAGAAACATGAGAGACAGGCTCCTCCCCCTCTTTGCCCACATCCGCCCCCCCCAGCACCTATCACACACCCACTCACATTGCATCAGCTCTTTTCCAAGTCTTTTCCCTCTCAGATGGAGAACTGGTTTATTTTTCTCCCTAGACTCAAAGTTGGCCATGCTCATGTGCCTGGACCCTTGCCTGGCTCTGGTTTCTCTCCCCTCTCCCAGCACTGGCCTCAGTTTTCCCGCCAATGGCAACTCTGCCCTATACTCAGGAACACAGGGACACTATGGGCTTGCCTCAAACACATCAAGCCTCAGGTTGCTCTTGACACCTGCTCTTGGGAAGCCAAGTAACCTCTCATTGAATTCAATTTCTTTCAGCTGCTTCCCCAAAACCAAACCTGTGTGAATCCCAGCTTGATGCGCCTCTGTTTGAAGGTCTTGGCAAACTTCTCCAGCTCCTCGAGGTCACTGGGCTCATCGGCCCCTCCAGAACTGGGCAGATGCTTGGGCACTGGGAGATGCTGGGGTGATTCCAGATGGGGTTCTAAAGAAGATCCTGACAGCCCAGGGCGCCCAACAGCCTAATAGGAAACACATGCCAAGCTGATAACCAAACATTCAACAGGTCAAGTGGCATTTTCTGCTATTTCCCGCCAGTAGGCCCACTTAAAGGATGACAGGTCTCTGGGTACATTCGATTCCTATTTTTCGATGATGTGAAAGCGTCATCGTTTCTGTGAAGGTTTCGCAAATAGCTAGAATAGCTAAGATAGAAACAGCAGGAGTGTAGAATGGGGAGGTGGCCTTTCTGGGTTTTAGTCTATGACTCACTGTTTGACTCTGTGCAGGTAACTTCCTCCTTTCAGTTTTCCACCATAAAAGGAGCTAGCAGAGTTGTTTACAGATTCCAAAAACAAATTTCAGAATGGAATAAGGAAAGGGTTGTTTGTCTTGCCTGTTCTTTTCCACAAAGCAGGGTAACTGAAGTATTCGACAAGTGTTAATGGAAGGTAACAGGACATCTGAGTACACGTTACACTAAAAGAAGTTCTATAAAAACCATTTCAAACTCTAATGACTGCCATTGTACTTTCAAGACCACCATTTTCTTTCATGAGAGTGTTTTTTGTTTTTGTTAGTCAAAGGCAGTCCAGTGCTATTTAACATGTACCTTAATCTCATTCATGGTTCTCCAGAGACATTCTTCCTTTAGTTGATTTTCACAAGAAAATGTACCCTTTAACCTAGAATTCATGGTGTGCCCTTTCGGGGTTAGGAATGAATCCAACTCTTGGAAACATCCATCTTTCCACAAAGACAGAGTGGAGCCCAAGTCCAGGGGTCCAGCCATCGTATCCAGCCCCGGGACCACTGCCCATGTAGATAACCTGGGCTGAATCCACCCTCTTCTTTCTCCTTCCCAGTGTACTTGCTCCTTAAAAAAAAGAAACCAAACCCGGTGCCGTCGAGTCGATTTCAACTCATAGCGACCCTATAGGACAGGGTAGAGCTGCCCCCCTCAGAGTTTCTAAGGAGCGCCTGGTGGATTTGAACTGCCGACCCTGTAGTTAGCAGTTGTAGCACTTAACCACTATGCCACCAGGGTTTCCACTTGCTTCTTAGACTGGAGTTAATTTTCTGCCCTCTCTCTTACAAAATATTCAGGTTTACCATTCAGATAGGCATCCTTACGATGAAGATGGTAAAAGGACCAGAGAGAGAAGTTAAGGAAGTTTTTCCCCTATGAAGGGCCTTTTTGAACAGAACTGTTTGAAACCAACATGGATTCAAACCTGTTTTGGGTCCAAATCAGACGCTCAGGACAAAGCCTCAGTCCTCTTTGATCCTTCCTTTTAATTAGTTCATTTGTTCTTTCACTTGCGAAGTACTTATTGAGTTCTCTGCTCGATCCTTCCCCACCCTCCACATCCATTTGATGGTCAAATAATATTCATTCAACATCTCCAAATATCTCCTGGTCCACCCACTCCTCTCTGTGTTATTGCCACAGCCCTAAGCCAGGCCCTTATTAAACTGCCCCAGGCTGATCTCAATAATCTTCTAAATGATCTTTCTGCTTCCAGTCTCCTCCTGCTCTAATATTATAAGACATGAATGTTGATCTTGAATACTCTGTGAGATCTCTTCCCACTTTAAATCTACGGTCACGACAGTCTGAGGAGAGCAGCCAGTAGGAGGTGGAAGAGCAGCTTAGGACTCTGGTGTCCCCATTTCTTTTAACCACTAGAGGGCACCATCGCCCTTCCAGGCATCTTCAGTGGGCTCTCTAGCCCTCTCTAAGCCAGAGCTCTCAGTGAGCCAAGGGGACCTTACCACAGAGAAGCTGCGTTACCATCTCTGCAGTCGTTCCCTTCTATTCTGCTTATCCACCTGCATAGAGCCATCTCATACAGCCGTGCAGATCATTAACTGCAGAGAGGCACCCAGGTGAGGGGAAGAGAGACAGCTAAGACACAGCTCATGCTGCTGTCACCAAGCTGTGCATCTGAGCACGAGACTGAATCTGGCCAGAGGAAGAGGACCCTTTTCCTAATTGGCAAAAAGGTGCTGTGTGGAACCCGCTTAGCTCTGCAAATGGCCCCACTCCCAGACCTCGGTCGGCTTGACCCTCAAGTGTGCCCACAGCAGGAGGCATTCTAGAATGGTGAGCCTTAAGAGAGGTCCAGAGGGCATTGGTGGTTCAGGGCTAGAATTCTCACCTTCCATGCTAGAGACCCAGGTTTGATTCTGGGCCAGTGCACCTCATGCGCAGCCAGCACCCCTATGTCAGTGGAGGCGTGTGTGTTGCTATGATGCTGAACGGGTTTCAGTGGAGCTTCCAGACTAAGAAAGACTAGGAAGAAGGGCCTAGCGATCTACTTCTGAAAAATCAGCCAGCAAAAACCCTATGGATCAGAACAGTCTGATATGCCACTGATCATAGGGATGGCGTAGGACTGGGCAGTGTTTTGTTCTGCTGTACATGGGGTCGCTATGAGTTGGGGCCGTCTCAATGGTAGTGAACAACAGCTACAAGAGAGGTCCAGAGGTAAGAGACATAACCTGTGGCCTTGTGGTCTCAAGACGTCAGGCCTATGATAGTCTGGTCTCCTCCTCAGGGCTGGAGAGCACCTAGGCAGAGCGGATGGTCACCTTGGCGTACCTGGAAAGTTAGCTGACCTCTAGTTCTCAGACGAGTGATGCTAGGGTCGGATCAGGGATGGAACCAAGTGGCTGCAATGCAAAGCAGGCTAGCCTGGGCATCCAAATCTCTGGGTTCTAATTGTGGCCCCACCATTGATGTCGGGTAAATCGTCTCTCTGACTGGGGCCTGAATTTCCCCACGTGTTAACAGGGATAGTCCCCTGACATTCCCTCTGCCCGGAGGGGTAAGTGCCCTGCCAAGGGGGTGGGAGAAAGACCCATGAGCAGAGACCTTCCTAGAGGAAACAGGAAGAAAGAGTTTGTTTACCTGGGACGTAAGGCCTGGCCCCGTCTGAGGGAGGAGGAGACTGCTTTGTTGCTGTGGAAAGGGGAGAAGATTTGGCTGCAGACCTGGGTGGGAGGGGAGGGACAAAGGCACAAACAGATAAAATCCAGGCCATCTGAAAGACGTGCTGTACAGCTTCGGAACCGTGATAACTGCCCCCACCCCCTGCTACCTAATCAGGTCCCTCAACCCACCTCGAGTCTTGTGGAGAGGCCTACACGGGCACTGCCAGGCATTGCCACACACAGGTGGAGGCGAATCAGACATAAGGATAAATAGAGATGTAAACAGCAGTCCCCAAACCAGTCCTTCTGCTTGCCCGCCCACCTACTGCCTGCCCACCTGGAAAGGTGCAAAGGAGGGTCAAGACAAGCTACTCTGGGATCTGATAACCAGGGCTGAAGAAATCCAAGAGGGGAGGAGACGCCAAAGCGGGTGACTGCTGAGAATTCAAGCTGGAGCAGAGGATTTCAGTTTTTCCTGCAGGACAAGTAGCTGGGATGGCTGCAAAGGCCCAGCTGAATCTGCAAGGATGTCAGACCCAAGAGCTGGGGCCGTACAGCTTCAAATGGCAGTGGGCCATTGGCCAGAGACTCATTGCAAAACCAGGATGTTTTATACATTGGAGCATGGGAGGGAGGGCTGAAAAAGAAGGGAAGCTCAGGGTCCCAAGGGTCTCTGGAAGCTCCACCTGGTGGCATGGACTCTACCTGCTTGTTGCTACCTAATCAGGTCCCTCAACCCACCTTGAGTCTTCTGGAGAAGCCTACATGGGCACTGCCAGGCATTGCCACATACAGGTGGAGCAATGGGACCTAATTCCCCTTCCGTCTTTAGGAAAACTGTCCGAGAAGGCCATGGCAGGTGGCCACCCTCTTGGGAGGGGCACAACAAGGACCTCTCACTCTCACTGCAGGAATGGGGCCACCGAACCATCAAAGCAGATAACAGGCATGGGTCACCCCAACTACTCTGCACAGTGGAGAACCTTGGGCTATCTGCTGTCCCTAAGCTGTTTTGGGTCTCTGATTTAGAAAACCTGTTGATACTGACCTTTATGCTCCTCATTCTAAAAAAGGCAGGCCTTAATTTTTCCTTATTAAAATAAATAAGCAAGAAAGAGGGTCAGGAAGTCTGAATTACTAGTGGTAATTCTACCATTTATATTGCATTTTGAAATGCACAAAGTCCTTTCACCTGCATTATTTCAAATACCCTCAATAACCTTGGGAGGTAGAGTTTTACAATTCTCTCATTTTTGTGGAAGAGGAAATGGAAGCTCAGAGTGGTTAGGTACATCTCCCAAGGTTACACAGCCACTAAGCGATTTTCTTACCAACCAGGTTTTTAGACTCCAAATCTTGAACTTTTTTTTTTCCCTTGCATCATATGCTGACCTTCCAAGAAAATATAAAATTAACCTTTATCTTCCCTTTCCTACCCCAGAAATATGATGTGTATTGATTAGCCAAAATAAACACTTGAAAGGAAATTTCAAACATGTTGTCATCCGTCATCATCACCATCACATTCAGAATGCCTTGGAAGCTAAAGATAAGGACTCTGAGCGGGTAGGTGCTAAGGAAAGGCGAGAGAGTTGCATTTTGTTTGAATTCTGGATTTCCAAGGCCTCTACTTGGGACTTGTACAGCAGACGTGAGAGATTTTCCCCATCACTTCTGGTCCTAAAAAGGCCCTAGTAGGTGGCTAAAAAAAAAACCCAAACCCGTTGCCATCGAGTTGATTCCGACTCATAGCGACCCTATAGGACAGAGGAGAACTGCCCCATAGAGTTTCCAAGGAGCACCTGGCGGATTCAAACTGCTGACCTCTTGATTAGCAGCCATAGCACTTAACCACTATGCCACCAGGGTTTCCCCCATAGGACAGAGTAGAACTATTGTTATGAATATCCTTATCTGTTTGTTCTCTGGTAGTTTATTTCCCTGCCAAAGAAAACCTGAAAATCCTCTCACAGCCTGTGGGCGGCACTGCTGCTCTACCCAGAGTCAAAGAGACGCTTCCGGAGGTGAGTCTGAGTTCTTGTCCAGGAGAGCTTTCCAAGGAATTAGGACTTATCTGGACTACATTTCCCAAGGAGCTTCTCCTTCCTTGTCCCCCACTCCTCCTTTCCACCTTCAGTCTCAACTCTCCGTGAAATTGAAGCAGGAGGCTAGGAGAGGAGGTAAAGAAGGAGACTAAGCCTGGAGGGGCCATTCCAGGGTCTCTTAGGCCCCAAGGTGGCCAAGCTGGTCTGAAAACCAGAGGGTGAGTGACCCACTGTGCTCCGCACTTGGGCCCCTTCACCCAGCAAGCAGCAGCTGGTCCTTCATTGGACTGGCTCCGTATGGAACTCCCCAGGGCTCTTACCTTGCTGACCAGGCTGGGTCTGAGAAAGCAGGAACTGGGATACAGACTGTAAGTGGCTGGGAACCAGCACCAGCTGTTGTAGTGGATGGAGGGAAGTCATGTCCTGCACGTGTGGAGATAAAGACATCATCGAATGATCTAGCTCGGGGTGCCGGCCTCATCTGCAGATTGCTGACCTGACACATGTATTAGGTCATCTCCAGGCTCAGCGTTTGAGGGCAGTGACCTTGACTTACGCTCCCCCTGTGCACACCAGTGTCCAGCACATTGTAGCTGCTCCATTAATCTTCGTGTTATTACAGCCCCTTCACTTGGCTAGCAGAGCCTTGCAACATGTTGCAACTTAACCCTTGTCTTGTTTTTTTTGTGTGTGTGTCAGCCCTGTCCCCCAACTAAACTGAAAATGCCTTGGGGGCAGAGATTGGATATTACAGATCTCTCAAAAGCTTACCCTAGAAATGACATGCAATTCCAATTGCCCCTCCCCCCATTTATTTTATTTTATTTATTTTTTTTAACCTCAAGCCACTTGAGGCTGCAAGTCAATTCCTGGGGCTGAATCTTTCCTGGAGTGGCACTGGTGTGGGAAATGGGGGAAAGAGCAAGGTATCGGTTCTTAATAAAACCAATTTGGTTAAATAGGAAGCCCATTTCCCCTGGGTTTCTCCCACCAGTCCAGGAAATGGGAATACCAGTCCCAATGCTTGGGGGACCTGGGAGTCCTCTGTGCTCTAGACCCCAGGACTGCGCCCCCACTGGGCTGAGCTCAGCTTTGTGCATACAGAGAAGACTAAGTCAGCCCTTGCTGCATGAAGTGAAGGAAGGGTTGTACATTCCAGTCTTAAATATTTAAGGATAAGGGGTAGCTCTTTCTTCCCCAGGTGATCCACACCAAGAACGGGGCTCACCCCATGAACACGGCTCACCCCATGAACACACTACTGTTTCAGGATGCCTTTCTCCCCCATACCAGCACTCCACTCTAGTGTGGCTTTGATGTAAAACCTGGGGGGAGGGAAAGTGGCCCACTGGGGACAGAAATGTTCACAACCCTAGCAGGAGCTGTCACCATAGGCTTCCCCTGAATGTGGCAGGCAGACACCAAGGACACAGCTGCTAGGCCCACTGTTTTGGCAACACTGGCTCCATTTTCCCTCAGAGAGGCAGGGACTGGCCTCTTCACATTCCTAGCCAAGCTTTACCTTTAAGAGGAGTTTGCTTTGTTCCTCTACCCCTACCCCAGGCCTCCTAATCTCTTTCTAACCTTCCCTGCAGGGGCTTCTTTGGACAAATACTGATTAGCTGAGTTCCAGGCCTTGAGGCCAAAAACTTTGCAGAGGGCTTGAAAAGAACTCACTGGCCCAAAGAGAATATCAGGGTTCCCTGAAACGGGCTGGCACTTACCCCAGACATCTGGTTTCCAGACATCATGGTAGGTCCTTGCGACAGGTGGCATGGCCGATGGGAGAGGGGCTGCTGCAGGGAGTCACTGAGATCCTCGGTTTTAATCTGCAGGCGGAGGCAGGAGGACAGTGTCAGTCCTGGGCCTCCCAAGCAGAGAGAAATGGAAATTTAGAGAAGATCAAGGCAGGAGGTGAGCGAGGAGCCCGGCAAGTAAAGAGCTCAGTGCCTCCCAACCTGTGGCTGCACCTCCGGCTGAGTTCCCTGCCTGTGTGTGCCCTGCAGACCGGGGCGGCGGGCAGCGACATGTGTGAGCGGCCACTCCAGGCACCCATCTGCAGGATGGGGAACCCACTTAGAACCATGGTTCCCAAACACCATTCTGGGGGCTGGGCCGGTTCACCACGCAGCACAGGCTCTTCCTCAGTGAAGTGGGGAAAACGCGGTATTGGAGTGACCTTAAAAACAAAGCTTAATGTATTCTTTTCAATTCTGAAATTGTTCTTTTTTTTTTTTCCCCTTTGGTGGGGACGGAGAGATGTTAGAATACATTTGAGATGATAGTGATCCTAAATGGTGTTTTTAAAACTCCCTGCCTAGCAAAGTAAAAACTTGGCAACTCTTTATTGCTCTCCCCCAGTTTTGTTTTTTATTTTCCTGGTCCTTGAAATCCCAAAGCCTGGGAACCACCGGTCTGGAAGACTATCTTTCCTCCGTTCCCCACTTGTTTACCACTGCTCTGTGTCCTCTGAGTGCAAAGCTGCCTCAGCAGCTCACCTGTGTGGCTTTGGTGACAGTCCTTGCCTGTCTCCCTACAGGTGGGGACATGCCTTCCTTACAGCCACCATTGCAGTTGCAGCCTGAGGGGCCAATGGCAGTTTGCAAACTCTCTACAAGCTCTCCCACCCTTCAGTGACGGCACAAACCACCCACCTGTGTTTCCCAGGTGTCCAAGGACAGGGCAGGAAATACTGCTTGTGCCCAGCCTGCCCCCACCCAGAAAATGACTACCCTCTTGCAGCTTCTCAGGAAATCCATGGGGGAGGTGAAGCCAAGTGACTCTGAATTCCTATAATACGCCAAGGAACCCAGGATCTAGACCACACCTTAGGAAAGATATTGGTGAGACCCTCTGGTGGAGACAACTGGTGGTTCCCCTACCCAAATGGAAACTCTTGGCCATAGAGATTCTGGCTTAAACCACTTTCTTGGTCCACAGGGGGAACGTTGTCACTGACATCCTGGAATCTCTCCTGCCCCAGATTAGTTTAACCCATTTGGTAACCTGTTTAGGTTCACACTAACAGCTTCAGGCTCAGACTAATAACTATAATGTTTAATTTCTGTGGAAAAACTGTCTTTGGGTCACTGAAGAAAGAATTCCTCTTGGTTAGACGGGAAGATCCCATTGAGTGACATTAGAGAGTGAGACGGAAGCTCATGTCCTAAATGTGGTCCCTTGCACATAGTAGGAACCCACTGCATGTTAATTGAACAAGACATAAACAGAACCTAACTCGCCATCGTCTTAAATGAGGTACAGGGAGGAAAACATTGAGCAGGGAGCTAGGCTGACCTTGTCTCTGGTGCTAACTCTGCCCTGACTTATTATGTAAGCTTGAACAATCACTAAGCTTCTATAGGACTCAGTTTTCCCATCTGTTGTATGATTCTCCCCCTTTTAGCTCTAAAATGGAATTACTATTGTTATGCTATAGTGCATCTGGGAGACTTGGCTTGTCCAGGTTGCTGCAGTTTTCTTAGCTAAAGCAGCCTGAAAGAGCACCAAGAAGCCCTGGCTGCCCAGGCATTGGCAAGAAGATGCCTCTTCCAGGGACAGTCTTTATAAATCAGTCCTCTCTTCTGTCACCCAAGAAGCCTCTCCTGGAGCTTTGGAAGCAAAGAAGGAAGAGGGGGAAAGGAGAGAGATGGGAAACAGCCCTGTGGGCAGACAGTCAGACTTTCTGAAAACTCAAAAGCTATGGCTGCTGAGGGGGACAGTCCATGAGAGCCCCACTCCCTACCCACCCCCCCATATCCCTTTAGCTCTTCCCACTCCCACTTGGTGCCTCTATCTAAGAAGACTTGGTGTCCTAGTTCTGCTCCTAGAAATGAGAGCTTCCACATCCTAGATTCCAGGAAGAAATTTGGTAGCAGATTTCAAAAAACTAGAAGTAGATGATAAATGACTTATTTAAAAACCACCACCACCACCACCACCCCCACAGCAACTTTAAGGGCCCCTCTCAGAGGAGATTTTGACTTAGCTAAAGGCTTTTTAGCCAACCTCCCTTCCCTACCTCTCCCCTCTAGCCCCCGGGGATCCCCCATCTCAGAGGGGGTAGGTGAGGCAGGATGGAGGAAGGGGGGCAGAGGGAGAACATGGAAAATGGGCGCTGCAGTCATACTGGTGGAGCCCCCGCAGGCAGGCGGCTTGGCGGGCCTCCATCCAGCTCAGAGGCGAGTGGCAGGGCCCCTCATAGACTCATTATGCGCAATAAAGAGATAAGGAGGAGCAGCTATGACAGAGCTCAAAAACATGTGCTTTGCCTCCAACCTGGGTGCTATCTGTTAGAATCAGTGCCAGGTCCTCCTGCAACACTTACTCTCAGAAACCAGCGCCATCATAAAAGAAAACTCACCCTTTCATCTGCTTCTTGGATCAGTTGCCCTCCAAACTCTTTGGGGAGCACTCTGGATCTCCCAGTTCTGAAAACGAAGAGCCTGATAGTAGAAAAGTCCTGTGGGTATGAGTCTGGGGGTTTCTGATAAGCCCGTGTCTGATGCTGCTGTATTATGGCTTCACAGATCTTTAACTCTTCCATTTTTTCACAATTAATCATTCATCGGGTCTAATTACCCTAATAAGACAATCCTAAGCAAACCAAATTGAAAGACAAAAAGGAGACTTCTTTTTCAATGACAAGTTCTAAAACCTCAGCTGAGTGGGCTGCTGGGTCTCAGAAAGGGCAGAGTCAGAATAATGGGGAAAGGAGATACAGCCACAACTTCCACTGCCTACAGTGACATTTCTTGGACACTCTCCAGGGGCTAAGAAACTCAGAAATTAAAAAATAAAGTTCGTTCCAATTAAAAAAAAAAATCCCCTCTCACAGACATTGAGTGGAAAAGGTTGGAGTCTTTCCAGCCAACTGGGTGTTGGCTGTGGACTTGGGAAACGAGATAGAGAAACTTCTGTTGGATCCCATTGACTTCTAATGTGAGAACCGGAGGCAAATTGGATGAAAACCTGACTTCTCCTGGACTTGTGAAAACTCAACCAAACCTGAATTGTTCCTGGAATCAGAAAGATGTCCCCGGGGTCTCTTTGGCAGCTCTTCTTACGCAGGTGGACTATTTCTCCAGGCTCTACCCGAGACGGGATAATCCCAGGGATGGTGGCCACCACAAAGTGCTGGGCTTTGTCACAGCCATGATCATTCTGTCCACTTAGTGGACAAGCATTGTTGGTTCAGGGTCTTCTCCACCTACTGAGCTGTGTAAAGGTGTTACATTGAGTCTTGGGCAGTGACCAGGGCGGTAAAAAAGTATGTGTGATTATCTTCTCTAATCCCAGTGAACTCCCTGACACCAACTACTTTAGAAAGCAGTAAACTTATTCTGGAAGGAGAGAGCCCCTTCTGAGGAGGTGGAAGCCCTTTAGACATTCCTTCCCTGGCTTTACCTCCCAGCCAGGAGGTGTAGAGGCAAGCATTCACCTTACCATCTCTCAGAGGCCCAAGGCACTTCCGAGACAGTAAAGAGTTATATAGCAAGACGTTGACAAGACTCAGACAAGGGAATGGTCTCCTGACTCTTCCCTGGTGCTCTTCCTACAAAACAGTAATACAAAATGCCCCAGGGGTAGGGGAGAAAATAGACCATAGCTGATGGAAAAGGTGAGGTTCTGACCCAGATGTACACTTGGACCTCCTACTAATCAGCCGCTTTGAGGTGATGGGACAGGGCATGGTGAAGCTGGGGTCCTCACTCTTAGCCCCTTCCCCAGTGGCATTTTCACATGGCCCTTTTGGGGGAAAAACAGCCCAACACTAATGAATATATCACTGGCAATGGAAATGATCAAAGCTGTTGTCCCAGTTGCATAACTCGTTTGTGGAAAGTGTTTCATAAACATTTCACAAGAAGGAGGATTTCAAAGCATGGACATCTCCCAACCTGCCTTCAATTACAGGCAAGGTTTTTTCTTTCTTTCTTTCTTTCTTTCTTTTTTTCTTTCTCCCCCTCTACACTTTTCCCTAGCAGTGAATAAGGGTTTCTGTTTTGTAAATGATCTATACAATGTTGGCCAACATGTTGCTCATGAAAACATCTGACAAATACATTTCAGGTAGTGGAATGGGGCAGGCAAGTAACTCATTTCAAGTAAACGAGGGTGAAAATACCCCAAGAGATGGTGGCTGTTTCTGCTTGGAGGATGCTCCTCTCTGTGGCTCTTGACTGCTCCCCACAAGCCCAGGGCCACAAGCCTCCTGGGTGACCCTGGGAAGAGCCTAGGGAGACGGCTTCATTCAGGCCCCAGTCTCCATTCAGACCTATGCTAAACCAGCCTAGCTGCACCTTTGCCAGTGCAAACTGGGATCTTCTCCCTGACAGCATCAGGCTTCCAGACAAAGGAGGAAAGAAAAAGACACGGGACCCTTTAATAAACAAATAACTCCATGGTGGGCTAGAGCCACTTGAAGTTGCTTTGTCCTTAAAAAAAAGCTTTCTGAAGAGGCATCCTTGTTTTTCCCGCTTGCACCTACCCTGGAAATGCAACATGCTTATCCGTCCTGTTGTTAATACTTTGTCTCCTGTTCTTAGGACGAAGCTTTGCGAGTGCCGACACATGTGTGAAAAACCCCATCATTTTAAGCCCATAAACTTTTTCTTCTCCCTCTGGGGTGTAAGTCCTTGAATTTGCTAGGTTAAAAAACCCTAGAAAGGAGGCTGTGCCCTCAGTGAGGACCCATCCTCACACAGTTTTACGGTGCCCAGGTATAAAAGGGCAGACTTGAACAATTTTAACCAGTGCACCTCTTTGCAGCCCCTCCTGGCATCCCCTCCAGCGGGAGCTACATAGGTAGGCATTCTAACCAGAGCTGTCTGGGTCTCCTGGTAGCCTACCTAGTAGACAAGAGGACTTTGGCTGGGGAAGAGTGCCACACATTGCTCACATAGGGGGCTGCTCTGCCCACCAAACAAGTAAAATGGTGGGAGGTAGGGGAAGAAATGCTGAGCATGGTTTTTTAATCAAACTCTGAGAACCGTCTCTGGGCCCAGTGGCTATTTTGGGGAATGCCACTCACCATCCCACTTGGTCCTCTGTATATACGTATGCCACCCAACACGGAAGGGCTCTGCTATCCTTCTCAGCAGACATCCCAGAAACAAGCATAAGGCTCAGCACCAATCAATACACCTGACTCAAGGTCCTGCCCCTGCCTCTACCTAGGTGCACGGTCTTATACTATTACTTTGCTCACTCTCTAGGCCTAGATTATTCCTCTGAACAAGAAGGGAAATAGACTAGATGAATCTACTTAAGAAACCTGTAATCTATAAAAGAGAGAGTGGGAGTAGACTCCTTAAAGTTTGTTGTATTACTAGACCCATTTTACAGATGAAAAGACTTAGGCTTGGAGATATTAATAAACTTGCTTAAAGTCACACTGCTGGTAAATAATACAGCTGAGGTTTCAATCTGAGTCTGTCTTAACTCCATACCTCCTCTATATGACCCTCTACATCTGGTATAAGAAACCTTGGTGGCACAACGGTTAATCGCTCAGCTGCTAACTGAAAAGTTGGTGGTTGGAATCCACCCAGCAGCTCTGTAAGAGAAAGGCCTGGCAATCTGCTCCCATAAAGATTACAGCTAAGAAAACCCTATGGGGCAGCTCTACTGTCACACAGGGTCGTTATGAGTCTGAATCAACTTGACAGCAGCCAACAGCAACGACAATAACTGGTATGGAGGGTATACTCTAACTTATTATGTATAACGGGATCATAAAATAATCAAGGTAGCTTGGTGCCAAGTGCACAGCAGATACTCAACAAGCGTTGACATTCCTCCTTCCCTATCAGAGCTGGTAGGAAATGTAGATATCACCTGATGCAAACCTTACATTTTACAGATATAACTCCTGAAGCCCAGAGAGGGGAAGTAACTTTCTCAGTGAAACACAGCTAAAGTTGCAGCCAAGCCAGGCTTGGAGACCAATCCAGGGCCAATTAGGATAATCTCCTAACTCCCCATCCAGTGTTGCCTCATCTAACTCAGTAGTAGCCCTGATCTCATCACCCCGATGGGATTTAGCCTAAGTCAAAAAGAAGTCCCCACTCAGAGAGTTCTCAATTACTGCACAAGCTGAGATCTAAGTACAGGTGAAGCACACATCTATTAGATGTGATAACATAATGCATCTGGTGCCGGACCCAGCTTCCTGTCCTTCCTTGCCTCTCACGTATACCGATTAACTCCAGGAGCTTGGTATTTGTTTTTTCCCTCCCTCATTACGGGAAGAGAGATGAAGACGAGAAAAGAAGACGCAGACATGCTGTGAAATCCCATCCTGGTGTGTGTTTACTTTACTTTGGGGTTCAAAATGAAACCAGTAAAAGGAAGTGTAGCTACCCTGCCTGCCTGACCTACACACACACACACAGAGCACCGAATCTGTAAAGCACTAGACTAGTTCTGTGAGAATCAGCTGAAGAAAACACTTTAGAGATTGACAAGCACTTTTAAATGTATTATCACGTATTCTTCACGGCAATTCAATGAGGGGAATAATCTTATCAAACAGTTTTCCCAGACCTAGGAGCCAAGGCTCGGAGAACTTAAGCAGCATGCTCAAAGTTACACAGCGAGGAAGAGCAGAGCCTGATTTTATAATTAGGTCTTTGGCCCACAGACTCTACCCTCTTCTGCCTGTCCCTCGCTGTGTGAGGCAACTTCCCTGGGTCTCCCACCCAGAACTGCTGTACTCCCTGGAGTTACTGAGAAGTGCCTGTCAAGTTTTGCCTTCTCTGGGCATTATGTTGTTTTTAACTAGGATGCATGCTTGGTGTAAACATTTCCACAAGCGCAGTGTAGGACTTTTCACATGTATATGTAGTCTAAGCAGTTATTGAAAGCAGCGTTTTCAACAAGTTTGAATTGGACTCTTTTTGGCATTTCTAGGTGCCTGTCTCTGAGGTAGTTGCTTGTCTCTGAATGACTAAGCATTGACTGTAGGTGAAAGTAGTCTTCCAGCAAAGCTGGGGTCTTTGTCTCTTGTCTTCTTGTGCCACCCAAAAGTAGGGTACCTCTCTTGGTCCTCTGACACCGGGGTTGCTCCCACCACTGTGGAGTAGATGGTCTTCCACGGAGCAGGCCTTATGTGCAGAGGTTTCCTGCCTCATAAAGGTCCCTTTCCAAGTTCAGTTTAGCAAACATTTACTAAGCACTTATTACGTACCAAGAGTCACTTAAACCAAACCAAACCTGTTGCTGTCAAGTTGATTCCAACTCATAGTGACCCTACAGGACAGAGTAGAACTGCCCCACAGGGTTTCCAAGGCTGTAAATTTTTACAGAAGCCATCCGCCACGTCTTTCTCCTGCAGAACTGTGGTAGTTTTGAACTGCTAACCTTTTGATTAGCAGCCGAGTGCCTAACCACTGTGCCACCAGTGCCCCTTTGGAGGATAGCCAGAGAAAGGCAAGTCAAGTAAGGAAAGCCCCACTGAAGAAAAGTCCTTCCGAGCAGCCTCGAAAGACAGAGTGGAGCTCCCAAGGAAGTGGAAGGAGCTGCCCATACCATGGGCAGAGGCAAGGGCAGCAGGCAGGGGCCGCATGGTGGAAGCCTGAAGCCTGTATGCCATGCAAAGGGGGTTTAGACTGGACTTTTTTTTGAGGGCAGTGTGTAACTAGTAAAGGGGAGTGACATACAAGCTTTTAGTCGTAGTTCAGTCATCTTAAAAGGCGTGGGAAATCCAGATTTGAAGAGTATAACTGTAAGCAGGGTAACTGGTTTAAAAGTTATCCACTGCAATCGTCTTGGTAAGAACTTACAAGGGCGCGCCTAAGGCCAAAACAGGGAGAACGGGGCAGAGAAGGCAGAATGGAGAGCTTGTAGGATATAAAACTCATTTCCACCCCTGAAGGTGTATCTTTTGTAATAAAGGACTATTATATTTTAGGACTTCCTTATAGAATGCTTGAAGGGCTGAAAGAACTAGCACTAAAAACTCTGAAAGAACGTAAGCCAAACTCCTAATTATAGAGGAAGTGGAAGGAATTTGGGGTTCTAGAAGGTATTCACTTTCTAAGTCATATATTTCTGCACTGTTTAATTTTTTTTAAAGCTAATTATTAATTTGAAGTTAGGAAAAAATTAAAATAAAAACAATAAAACTAAAAAAAACCAAACCCGATGCTGTTGAGTCAATTCTGACTCATAGTGACCCTACGGGACAGAGTAGAACTGCCCCATAGAGTTTCCAAGGAGCGCCTGGTGGATTCGGACTGCTAACTTTTTGGTTAGCAGCCATAGCACTTAACCATTACGCCACCAGAGTTTCCTATAAAAGAATAAACAGTCAAAATCTATAGTTTACAGGTATTTCATTGTTTCATTACAGATGTTTTCATTATCTACTGCTGCTATAACAGAATCACCACAAGTGTATGGCTTTAACAAAAAGAAATTTATTATCTTACACTTTAGGAGGCTAGATGTCCGAATTCAAGGCGATGGCTCTAGGTAAAGGCTTTCTTTCTCTATTGGCTCTGGAGAAAGGTCCTTGCCTCCTCTGCTTCTGCTTCCTGGAGATCTCCCTTTGTCTTGGCATCTATCTTAACCTGTCTCTGCACACTCGACTGTTTAATCTCAGAAGAGATGGACTCAAGACACACCCTACACTAATCCTGTCTTGTTAACATGACAAAGACAACCCATTCCCAAGTGGGATTATAACCAAAGGCATAGAGGTTAGGATTTATAACACATATTTTGGGGGGACACAATTCAATCCATAGCAATAGCCATTATAGTTTTGGAGTTTCACCTTTTGCCTGGGGAAAGGAAAGGGTGAATTAGAGGCATATTATATAAATAAAATAAATAAACATATGTGCGTGTGTATATATACGTATATCTCCCGGTGCCATCAAGTTAATTAGTCGATTCCAACTTATAGTGACCCTATAGCACAGAGTAGAACTGCCCCATGGGTTTTTCAAGGAGCGTCTGGTGGGTTTGAACTGCCAACCTTTTGGTTAGCAGCTGTGGCACTTAACCACTACGCTACCAGGGTTTCCATATACATACATCCATATATCTAGATACTCACACACACAGTAAAACCTGCAAAAGCTGGAATCTGTATAAGGCAGATACCTGTCAGAGAAGGAAAACTCAAATATTTTCCACTAAAATGAGGGAGAGAACAGTGGTAAGATTGCATCCTGTCGAAGGTGGAAAACTTGCAAGACCCAGAAAAACAAGGGACTCCCAATTGGTTGCTGTCAACTCTGATTTACGGGAACCCTAGTGGCACAGTGGTTAAGAGCTACGGCTGCTAACCAAAAGGTTGTCAGTTTGAATCCACCTGCCTCTCCTTGGAAACCCTATGGGGAAGTTCTACTCTGCCCTACAGGGTTGCGATGAGTCGGAGTCGACTCGATGGCAATGGGTACAGGTATGTGTCTCAGAGCAGAACTGTGCTCCAGAGGGCTTTCGATGGCTGCGATCTTTCGGAAGTAGATTGCCAGGTCTTTCTTCTGAAGTGACTCTGGATGGACTCAAATCTCCAACCTTTTGGTTAGCAGCCGAGCATGTTAACCATTTGTACCACCCAGGGACTGACAGACTCTGTGTGTATGTGTGTTTTTTTTTTTTTTTTAAAGCTTTACCTGGAAATACACCTCCTGCTCTCACCACATCTTGAGTCACTGTCTCCCAGAAGACAACATCTGGGATGTGGTCTGAAGACCTCACCTATACATTTCCACAATGCTTTACAATTTACAGAACACTTTCAAATAGAGGCATACCTCAAGAGATATTGCAGTCAGGTCCAGACCACCGCAATAAAGCAAGTATAGCAATAAAGTGAGTCACATGAATTTTTTGTTTGCCAGTGCATATAAAAGTTATATTTACACTACACTGTAGTCTATTAACATCGGAAGCCCTAGTGGCATAGTGGTTAAGAGCTACAGCTGCTAACCAAAAAGGTCAGCAGTTCTAATCCACCAGGCTCTCTTTGGAAACTCTATGGGGTAGTTCTACTCTGTCCTACAGGGTCACTATGAGTTGCAATCGACTCAACGGCAACGAGTTTGGTGTTTTGGTTTGGCAGTCTGTTAAGTGTGCAATAGCATTATGTCTAAAAAATGTACATACCTTAATTAAAAAATAATTTCTTGCTAAAAAATGCTATCATCTGAGCCTTCAGCAAGTCAAAATCTTTTTGCTGGTGGAGGATCTCACGTCAATGTTGATGGCTGCTGACTGATCAGGGTGCTGGTTGCTGAAGGTTGGAGTGGCTGTGGCAATTTCTTAAAGTACGACAACAATGAAGTTTGCAGCATCGATTGGCTCTGCCTTTCACAAAAGATTTCTCTGTAGCATGCGATGCTGTTTGATAGCATTTTTTCCCACAGTAGAACTGCTTTCAAAATCGGAGTTAATCCCCTCAAACCCTATTGCTGCTCTATCAACTAAGCTTATGTAATATTCTAAATCCCTTGTTGTCATTTCACCTTCTTTGCTCATCCATAAGAAGCAACTCTTCATCTGTTGAAATTTTAACATGAAATTGCAGCAGCTCAGTTACATCTTCAGTTTCCACTTCTAACTCTAGTTCTCTTGCTCTTTCCACCACATCTGTGTTATCTCCTCCACTGAAGTCTTGAACCCCTTAAAGGCATCCAAGAAGGTTAGAATCAACTTCTTGTTAATGTTGATATTTGGACCTCCTCCCATGAATGTTAATGTTGATATTTGGACCTCCTCCCATGAATCACGAATGGTCTTAATGGCATCTGGAATGGTGAATCCTTCCCAGAAGGTTTTCAATTTACTTTTCCCGGATCCATCAGTGGAATCACTATCTAAGGCCGCTATAGCCTTACCAAATGTGTTTCTTAAATAATAAGACTCGAAAGTTGAAATTACCCCTTGACCCATGGGCTGCAGAGTGGATGCTGTTAGCAGGCACGAAAACAACATTAGTCTCCTTGTACATCTCCATCACAGCTCTTGGGTGACCAGGTGCATTGTCAATGAGCAGTAATATTTTGAAAGGAATCTTTTTTTCTGAGCAGTAGGTCTCAACAGTGGGCTTAAAATATTCAGAAACCATGTTGTAAACCGATGTGCTATTATCCAGGCTTTGTTGTTCCATTTATAGACCACAGGCAGAGCAGATGTAACATAATTCTCGAGGGCCCTATGATTTTCAGAATGGTAAATGAGCACTGGCTTCAACTTAAAGTCACCAGCTACATTAGCCCCAATAAGACAGTCAGCCTGTCTTTTGAAGTTTTGAAGCCAGCCATTGACTTCTCCTCTCTCGTTATGAAAGTCTTAGTATCTTTTTCCAATAAGGCTGTTTCGTCTACATTGAAAATCCATCGGTTAGTATTAGCTAGAGCTTCTGGATAACTTGCTGCAGCATCTACATCGGCGCCTGCTGCTTTGCCCTGCGTTTTATGTTATAGAGACGGCTTCTTTCCTTAAACCTCATGAACCAACCTCTATTAGCTTCAAACTTTTCTTCTGCAGCATCCTTACCTCTCTCAGCCTTCATAGAATTGAAGAGTTAGGGTCTTGCTCTGGGTTAGGCTTTGGCTTAAGGGAATGTTGTGACTGGTTCGATCTTTTACTCAGACCACTAAAACTTTCGCCATATCACCAATGAGGCTGTTTCACTTTCTTATCATTCGTATGTTCACTAGAGCAGCATTTTTAATTTCCTTCGAGAACCTTTTCTTTGCATTTGCAATTTGGCTAACTGGGAAAGAGGCCTAGCTTTGGGACAGTCTCAGCGTTCAACATGCCTTCCTCACTAAGGTTAATCATTTCTAGCCTTTGATTTAAAGTGAGAGACTTGCAACTCATCCTTTCACTTGAACACTTAGAGGCCACTGTAGGGTTATTAATCGTCCTAATTTCAAGATTGTTATGTCTCAGGGAACGGGGAGGCCTGAGGAGAGGGAGAGAGATGGGGGAACAACTGGTTGGTGGAGCAGTTAGAACACATACAACATCTATCGATTTAGTTCACCATCTTATATGGGTGTGGTTCATGGTGCCCCAAAATAATTACAATAGTAATGTCAAAGGTCACTGATCACAGATCACCATAATAGATACAATAATAATGAAAAAGTTTGAAATATTGCAAGAATTAACAAAATGGGACACAGAGACATGAAGTGAGCACATGCTGTTGGAAAAATGGTGTCCGCAGACTTACTCAACACAGGGTTGCCACAAACCTTCAATTTGTAAAAAACACAGTACCTATGAAATGCAATAAAGCAAAGTGCAATGAAACACGGTATGCCTGTACACCATTTTAGCTGATTTTCATAATACTCCCATGAGGTAGAAAAAGCAGGTAATGTTAATCCCATTCTGCAGTTGAGGAAACCAAGGCTTACAAAGGTAAGAGTTTACCCAAGGTCACATAGCTAGCTAGCAGCAGAGCTATGGTTTGAACCCAAGCCATCTGACTTAACAGTCAACCTGCCTTCCTAATTCCTAAGATTTTCTGAGGAGGCCTTGCAAATAAAAGGATTTTCAAAGTCACTGAAATCTATCCCTTGAAGCATCAAAGCCTTTTATTTCAGTTTTAGATAGGTTTTATTGATTTCATTTTGTATAAAGATATTGCAAAAAGGTATCATATATCCCCCAAAATAAACAAACCTGTTGCTGTTGAGTCAGTTCTGACTCATAGCAGCCCTACAGGACAAAGTAGAACTGCCCCCTAGGGTTTCCAAGGCTGTAATCTTTACGGAAGCAGACTGCCACATCTTTCTCCCTCGGAGTGGCTGGTGGGTTCAAACCACCAGCCTTTTGATTAGCAGCCAAGTGCTTAACCACTGCACCACAAGGGCCCCTTGACGAACAAGTACTGACACGTTATTATTAACTAAGGTCCACAGTTTACATCGGAGTTCACTCTTCGTGTCCTATGGGTTTCAGTTTTTCCAGGTTTTTGCCACCTTCCCAACAACCAGGTTTTTATCTGCTACTGTTGGTATGCTTGCTTCTAGCAGCCCCCTATCCCACCTCTAACATGCAGTTTTTATTCACAAAGGCCTGGAAAAACCAGAAAATTAAGCTTGTTAACTGTATCTAAAATACAAGTCAAATGATTTCCTAAGGCCAAACATCTAGGAAGTGGCAAAGCTGGAATTCGAACCTAAGTCTGACAGGAATCAAAATCAATCCGCTTTCTACCACATCACACGGACTTAAAAAGTCACGCCAAGCTCAACTCGTTTCCTTTTATATAAGGTTCCTATCTGGTAGACCAGGTGGATGCTATAATTGTGGTTTGTTGTTGTTGTTGTTAGGTGCTGTCAAGTTGGTCCCAACTCCTAGCGACCCTATGTACAACGGAACGAAACACTTCCCAGTCGTGTGCCATCCTTACAATCATTTCTATATTTGAGCTCATTGTTGCAGCCACTGTGTCAATCCATCTTGTTGAGGGCCTTCCTCTTTTTTGCTGACCCTGTACTTTACCAAGCATGATGTCCATCTCCAGGGACTGGTCCTTCCTGCTAACATACCCAAAGTATGTGAAACAAAGTCTTGCCATCTTTGTTTCTAAGCAGCATTCTGGAGGTACTTCTAAAACAGATTTGGTTGTTCTTCAGGCAGTCAATGGTATATTCAATATTCTTCGCCAACACCATAATTCAAAGGCATCAGTTTTTCTTCTGTCTCCCTTATTCATTGTCCAGCTTTCACATGCATATGAATGAGGTAATTGAAAATACTATGGCTTGGGTCAGGCACACCTTAGTCCTCAAAGTGACATCTTTGATTTTTAACACTTTAAAGAGATCTTTTACAGCAGATTTGCCCAATGCAATACGTCGTTTGATTTCTTGACTGTTGCTTCCATGGGTGTTGATTGTGGATCCAAGTAAAATGAAGACCTTGACAACTTCAATCTTTTCTCCGTTTATGAAGATGTTGCTTATTGGTCCAGTTGTGAGGATTTTTGTTTTCTTTATGTTGAGGTGTAATCCATACCGAAGGCTGTAGTCTTTGATCTTCATCAGTAAGTACTTCAAGTCCTCTTCACTTTCTGCAAGCAAGGTTGTGTCATCCGCATATCACAAATTGTTAATGAGTCTTCCTCCAATCCTGATAGTGTTCTTCTTCATATAGTCCAGCTTCTCAGATTTGCTCAGCATACAGTTTGAAAAAGTATGGTGAAAGGATACAACCCTGAAGCACACCTTTCCTGGTTTTAAACTATGTAGTATCTCCTAGTTCTGTTTGACCAACTGCCTCTTGATCTACGTACAGGTTCCTTGTGAGCATAATTAAGTGTTCTGGAATTCCCATTCTTCTCAATCTTTTCCATAATTTGTTATGATCCAGACAGTCAAATGCCTTTGCCCAGTCAATAAAACACAGCTAAACATCTTTCTGGTATTCTCTGCTTTCGGCCTCAATCCATCTGACATGAGCAGTATAGCCCCGTTCCATGAACTCTTCTCAGTCCAGCTTGAATTTCTGGCACCTCCTAGGTGTTTGTCGATGTACTGCTGCAACCGTTTTTGAATTATCTTCAGCAAAATTTTACCTATATGTGATGTTAATGATATTGTTCGATAATTCCTGCATTCCATTGGATCATCTTTCTTAGGAATGGACATAAATATGGATGTCTTCCACTCGGTTGTCTAGGTAGCTGTCTTCCAAACTTCTTTGCATAAATGAGTGAGTACTTCCAGTATCGCATCCATTTATGGAACCATCTCAATTGGTATTTCGTCAATTCAATTGGTTTTTCACCAATGCCTTCAGTGAAGCTTGGACTTCTTCCTTCAGTACCTTCTTGATCATATGCTGTCTCCTGAAATGGTTGAATGTTGACCAATTCTTTTTGGTACATTGACTCTCCGTGTTCCTTCCATCTTCTTTTGATGCTTCTTGTGTCATTCAATATTTTGCCCATAGAATCCTTCAATACTGCAACTCACTGCTCGAATTTTTTCTTCAGTTCTTTCAGCTTGAGAAATGCTGGGTGTATTCTTCTCTTCTGGTTTTCTAACTCCAGGTCTTTCACATTTCATCATAATACTTTATTTTGTCTTCTTGAGCCACCCTTTGAAATCTGCCGTTCAGCTCTTTTACTTCATCATTTCTTCCATTCACTTTAGCTACTCTACATTCAAGAGCAAGTTTCAGAGTCTCTTTTGCATTCATTTTGGATGGTTCAAATGGTCAATGTGCTCGACTGCTAACCAAAGGGCTGGAGATTCAAGTCCACCCTGGTGATCTACTTCTGAAAAATCAGCCACTGAAAGCTCTACTCTGACGCTCATGGGGTTGCTATGAGGCGGAGTTGACTTGAGGGCAACTGAAACCCGATATATGTACAAATGTATTATTTCTGGAGGTCAAGATGAGGTCGTATGGCCTGAGATAGGGCTGATTAATGGGTCTCTGCCATCCAGGAGGGAAGTCTCCAATGGCGTGCCATAGCCTCTGCTCTGGTCTAGTTTTACTAAGAGTGTTTTCAATAACCTGGATGAAGATGTAGCATGCTAACTTATTAAATCTCCATATAAGGAATAGGGCTAGCTAGTACCTTGCTCAAAGACAAAGACATCAAGATTCAAAAAAAAAAAAAACCAAGCTTGAAAACATAGAAGGGAAAAAAGTAATAAGATAAAACTGAATAGAAGAAAATGTTAAAATCCTTCACTTAGAATATGAAAATTATCTGCACAAGTTGAGATTTTATATTCAAAAATACTCGGGAGTCATTAACTAACTCTAAGAACTTGTAAATTGACAGTGTGATATAATTATTTGTAAAAAACCTGTAAGATAGGCAGAAGAAACAGAAGTAGAGTATCTAAATCAAGGACAGTTGCCCTGCTTGACCATTTAAGTTCCATGAAACCAAAAACCAAACCAAACTCCTTGTTGTCGAGACAATTTTGACTCATAGTGACCCTATGGGACAGAGTAGAACTGCCCCATAGGGTTTCCAAGGAGCAACTGGTGGATTTGAACTGCTGACCTTTTAGTTAGCAACTGTGTGCTTAGCCACTGCATCACCAGGGCTCCAGCTCCATAAGGGCAGTCCCCATTCCCGTCTTATTTGTGACTGGCACAACTGGAATCAGGGCACAATAAATTAACAGTACCTGCTCTATAAAAATGTGATAGATGAATGAATGAATGGTCCCACCGAACTCTGGCCTAGCCAGATCTCATATGAGTAGTGAGTGTTGTACAGTTGGGGACGTTATACTTAAAAAGGACGATGGACAGACTGAAGCATATGCATATAAAGGCCAGGGCACAACCAAACAAGTTCAAAGAGTTTTATAAAAGCAAAAAATTAGAAGCAGTCATCAAAAGGGGGATGAAAAATAAAGTTATATTAAAACAGGAGAATGTTAAATCCATTACTATAAAGTCACTTCTGACACACGGCGACCCCAAGCCTTACTGAGTAGAACTCGTCTACAGGGTTCTCTTCTCTGTAATCATTATGTAAGCAGATTGCCAGGCCGTGGTGCTGCTGGGTAGGTTTGAGACACTAGCCTTTAGGTTACCAGCTGATCACAAACTGCTTGCGTCACCCAGAGACCTTAGTGGAATATTATGTAGTCATTAAGAAGAGCTTTATAACTCTATATGTATTGCCATAAAACTATCTTTAACTCCTATTACTAAATTTAAAAAGACAGTTACAGAAGGATACATGAAGTATATAATACGTACAAAAAAGCCAAAGCAAAACCATTGTCATCGAGTCGATTCCAACTCATAGCAACCCTATGTACAACAGAACAAAACATTGCCAGGTCCTGCGCCATCCTCACAATTATTGTTATGGTTGAGCCCATTGTTCTAGCCAGTGTGTCAATTTTTATTTATACTATGAGAATATAAATATGTGTATGTATATATATGTGGAGCCCTGGTGGTGCAGTGGTTAAGAGCTCAACTGCTAACCAAAACGTCAGCAGTTCACCATCAGTCAGAATCGACTCAACAGCAACGGGTTTGGGTTTTTGGTTTGGTATATTTATGTATGTATATTTTTTATATGTATGTATATATCTATGATACGTATAAATACACATATTTATACTTCCATAGAATAAAAAAAAATTGACACAGTGGCTGCAACAATGGGCTCAAGCATAACAATGATTGTGAGGATGGCACAGGACTGGGCAGTGTTTCGTTCTGTTGTACATAGGGTCACTGTGTTGGAACCGACTCAACAGCACCTAACAACAACAACATATTTCCACAGAAATTTATACGTTTCCTTTTGTACCCATCTCCATGAAAGCACAGAGAAAAATCTTCTAGACGTATACACACCACACTGATAACAAAAGTTACCTCTGGCAAGAGAGCTGAGCCTGAAAGGCATTACGAGTCTTCCCCTCCATTAACTTTTTCTACACCAAGAAAGTATTCATAGAGTCTGCATAATTGTCCTAAGTAAGGTAATCAGAAACATAATATGTGGAATCATGTACAGAATTCAGGATATTAACATAGGAAACCACCACCTGTCTGTCAGTTTATTGTACTGTAGTGGCTTATGTGTTATATGATGTGGAAGTTACGCTACTGGCATTTCAAATACGAGTAGTGTTACCCATGGCAGAAAGGTTTCAGCAGAGAGTCCAGACTAAGACAGACAGGAAGAAAGCCTTGATGATCTATTTCTGAAAATCAGCCAATGAAAACCTAATGGGCCACAATAGAATACTGTCTGAATTAGTGCTGGAAAATGAGCTCCCTACATTGGAAGGCACTCAAAATATACAGTGGCTGTAATAATGGACTGCAGCATACCAATGATTGTGAAGATGGTGCAGGACCAATGTTTCTTTCTGTTATACATAAGGTCACTATGAGTCAGAACCAACTCAGTGGCAACCAAACAACAACACAGAAAAGAGGACAATTTCAGGATGACAGGGCAGCTCTTCTCTAGTACTGATGGACTGTCGTGTGAAGAAGGGCAGACTTACTCCCTTGGAGATGAGGCAGGCAGAGTGGTGGCTACAGAGGTGACGATCACAGGGAGGTTGATC
Source organism: Elephas maximus indicus (assembly GCF_024166365.1). NCBI lineage: Eukaryota > Metazoa > Chordata > Mammalia > Proboscidea > Elephantidae > Elephas > Elephas maximus. The sequence continues at coordinate 12,910,242 of NC_064835.1, read as the reverse complement.
CGGGCCTAACAGGAGAAAGAACGGTTCAATATTTCAACCTGCTCAACCCTGGAGTGGGCTGCCTTCTAGTAATGAGCTCCATATCCTTGGAAGAGTTTTGGCACAGATGTAGGGCTATCAGTTAGGGACATCGGCAGTAGAATTTGTACACTAGGAGTTATGTCAGACTGGAATCACTTGGTCCCAGGCTGTTGAAATTCATGGCAAGTAAACCTTCCCCAGAGTCTAGCTAGGGTTAAAGGAGTCCTGGTAGTGTAGTGGTTAAAGCGCTCAGCTGCCAACCAAAAGGTCGGCAGTTCGAACCCACCAGCTGCTCTGTGGAAGAAAGATGTAGCATTCTGTTTTCGTAAAGATTTACAGCCTTGGAAACCCTATGGGGCAGTTCTACTCTGTCCTATAGGATCGCTATGAGTTGGAATCTACATGACAGTAGTGGGTTTCGTTTTTTGGTGGCACAGTGGTTCGGTGCTCAGCTGCTAACTAAAAGGTTGAGGGTTGGACCTCAACAGCTACTCCATGGGAGAAGGATGTGGCAGTTTTCTTCCATAAAAATTTACAGCCTTGGAAACACAATGGGGCAGTTTACTCTGTCCTATAAGGTTGCTGGAAACCTTGGTGGCATAGGGGTTAACAGCTATTGCTGCTAATCAGAAAGTTGGCAGTTTGACAACATGGCACCATAGACAGAAGCACCACACCATCCCTCCACAGCAAAGACCCGAAAAACTAAGTAAAACAGAGACAAATGTCATTGCCGGAACATGAAGTGTCAAATGAAGAGATAAAGAACTCAGCCAGGCACCAAATGGAATAAGAAATTGACAGAACCAGCAAAATTGAAGACAAACACTTGGATACAACTCTATTTGAGGAAAAATCAGAAAAAAAGAACAAAGAAAAATGAAGAAACCCTGAGAATTACGTGGGATACAATCAAAAGCAAGAATTTGCGAGTAATTGGAGTTCTAGAACAGGGAGAGAAAACAGAAAGCACAGAGAGGATTATTGAAGAATTGCTGACAGAAAACTTCCCTAACATCATGAATGATGAAAAGCTGACCATCCAAGAAGCTCAATGAACTCCGCATAGGATAGGCCCCAAATGAAAAACACCAAGGCATATCATAATCACACTTGCTAAAACCAAAGGCGAAGAAAAAAATCCTGAGAACAGCTCCAAAAAAACAAAAAGTCACATACAGAGGAGAAACAATAAGACTAAGCTCTGATTATTTGGCAGAAACCATGCAGGCAAGAAGGCAATGGGATGACATATATAAACAATATAGGTATAGAGCTTTCTAACGGAGAGGAAGGTAAGGCGATAGATATCAAGTAATAATAGACTGGTTCAAACCTAGGAAGATAAGGGTAAATTTCAAGGTAAGCACAAGGAAAGTTAACAAACCTACTCATCAAAATAAAGAAGAAAAATGTAGTTTCAATAAAAACAAAAACAAAAGAAATCCACAAATGAAAGGAAGTCAGCACAGGAGAGCAAGAAGAACAAAGAAAATGTTAGCACCACAAAAAAAGCACTAGAAAATGACACCAATGAACTCACACCTCTCAATAATTACACTGAATATAAATGGCCTAAATGCACCCGTAAAGAGACACAGAGTGACAGAATGGATAAAAAACAGGATCCATCAATATCCTGTCTACAAGAGACACACCTCAGAAACAAAGATGTAAATTTATTAAAAACCAAAGGATGGAAATAAATATGTCAAGCTAATAACTACCAAAAAAAAAAAAGCAGGAGTGACAATACTAATCTCAGATAAGATAGACTTTAAAACAAAATCCACCATAAAATATAAAGAAAGGCACTATATAATGATTAAAGGTATGATCCATCATGAAGACTTAACCATAATAAACATCTACACACCCAATGACAGGGCTCCAAAATACATAAAACAAACTCTAACAGCACTGAAACAGAAATTGACAGTTCCACAATAATAGTAGGAGACTTCAGCACACCACTCTCAGTAAAGGACGGAACATCTAGAAAGAAACTCAACAAAGATACAGAAGAGCAAAAGAGCACAATCAGCCAACTTGATCTCATAGACATATGTAGAACACTCCACCCAACAGCTGCAAAGTACACATTCTTTTCCAATGCACACGGAACTTTCTCCAGAATAGGGCACATCTTAGGCCACAGAGCAGCCTTCAACAAAATATAGAACATTGAGATAATACAAAGTATCTTCTCGGACCACAATGCCATCAAAGTATAAATTAACAAGAGGAAGAGTAAGGAAAAAAATCAATTACATGGAGACTGAATAACACCCTGCTTCAAAGCCACTGGGTAATAGAAGAAATCAAAGATGGAATCAAAAAGTTCCTAGAACCGAACAAGAATGAAAACGCATCATATCAAAACCTTTGGGACATAGCAAAGGCAGTCCTCAAAAGTCAATTTGTAGCACTAGATGCACACACCAAAAAAGAAGGGACAAAATCAAAACATTAGCTACACAACTTGAACAAATAGAAAGAGGAAAGCAAAAGAAGCCCACAGCCACCAGAAGAAAGGAAATAAGATCAGAGCAGAAATAAATGAAACAGAGAATAGAAAAACAGTAGAAAGAATCAACAAAACCAAAAGTTGGTTCTTTGAAAGGATCAACAAACCACTGGCCAAACTGACAAAAGAAAAACAGGAGAGAATGCAAATAACCCAAATAAGGAATGAAATGGGAGACATTACAACAGACACAGCTGAAATAAAAAGGATCATAACAGAGTATTACGCAAAACTGTACTCCAACAAATTTGAAAACCTAGAGGAAACAGACAAATTTCTAGAAACACACAACCTACCCAAGCTAACACAAAATGATGTTAAAAATCTGAACAGACCTATAACAAGAGAAAAGATTGGCAAGGTAATTTAAAAAACTCCCAACAAAAAAAAAAGCCCTGGTCCAGATGGCTTTATTGGAGAGTTCTACCAAACATTCAGAAAAGAGCTTACACCAGTACTAAATAAACAAAACCAAACCCAGTGCCGTCGAGTCGATTCCGACTCATAGTGACCCTTTAGGACAGAGTAGAACTGCCTAATAAAGTTTCCAAGGAGCGCCTGGCAGATTTAAACTGCCGACCTCTTGATTACCAGCCGTTGCACTTAACCACTACACCACCAGGTTTTCCACACCAGTACTACCCAAACTATTTCAGAACGTAGAAAAGGAAGCGGTACTTCTGAATTCATTCTATGAAGTCAGCATAACCCTGATACCAAAACCAGGCAAAGACACCACAAAAAAAGAAAATTACAGACCAATATCTCTCATGAATACAGATGCAAAAATTCTCAACAAAATTCTAGCCAATAGAATTCAACATCATATCAAAAAAAAAAAAAAAAATACACCACAACCAAGCAGGAGTCATACCAGGTATGCAAAGATGGTTCAACATTAGAAAATCAATGTAATCTACCACATAAACAAAAGAAAAGAAAAGAATCACATGATCATCTCAATTGACGCAGAAAAGGCATTTGACCAAGGGCAACACCCATTCTTGATAAAAACTCTCAATAAAACAGGTATAGAAGGAAATTTTCTCAACATAATAAAGGGCATCTATGCAAAACCAATGGCCAACACTGTTCTCAATGGAGCGAGGCTGAAAACATTCCCCTTAAGAAGAGGGACAAGGACACCCTTTATCACCACTCCTATTTAAGATTGTGTTGGAAGTCTTAGCTAGAGCATAAAACAAGAAACAGAAATAAAGGGCATCCAAATCGGTAATGAAGAAGTAAAACTGTCCCTATTTGCAGACAATATGATACTATACTTAGAAAATCCAAAAGACTCCACGAGAAAACTGCTGGAACTAATAGAATGATTCAGCAGATTAGCAGTTGTATTCCTACACAGTAATAAAAAGAACAATGAAAAGGAAATCAGGAAAACAATACCATTTACAACAGCCCCTAAAAAAATAAAATATTTGGGAATAAATCTAACCAGGGTTATAAAAGACCTATACAAAGAAAACTACAAAACACTACTGCAGGAAACCAAAAGAGATCTTCATAAATGGAGAAACATACCATGCTCATAGATAGGTAGACTCAACATTGTGAAAAAGACAATTCTACCCAAAGTGATTTACAAATACAATGCAATACAGATCCAAATACCAACAACATCCATTAAAGAGATGGAAAAACATTAACTTCATATGGAAAGGGAAGAAGCCCCGAATAAGTAGAGCACTACTGAAGAAGATGAATAAAGTAGGAGGAAGACTCACACTACCTGACCTCAGAACCTGCTATATAGCTACAGTAGTCAAAACAGCCTGGTACGGGTACTTCAACAGATACATTGACCAATAGAACAGAATTGAGAACCCAGGTGTAAATCCACCCACCTATGGTCACCTGATCTTCGACAAGGGCCCAAAGTTCATCAAATGCGGAAAAGACAGTCTTTTTAACAAATGGTGCTGGCAAAACTGGATGTCCATATGTAAAAAAATGAAATAGGACCCATACCTCACACCATATACAAAAACAAACTCAAAGTGGATCAAAGACCTAAGTATAAAGCCAAAAACCATGAAGTTCATAGAAGAAAAAATAGGATCAATACTACAGGCCCTACTACACAGCATTAACAGGATACAAATCACAACCAACAACACACAAGCTCCGGAGGATAAGCTAGATAACTGGGATCTTCTAAAAATTAAACACTTATGCTCATCAAAAGACTTCACCAAAAGAGTGAAAAGAGAAACTACAGACTGGGAAAAAATTTTTGGCTATCACAAATCAGACAAAGTTCTAATCTCTAAAATCTGTAAGAAAATCCAACACCTCTACAACAAAAAGACAAATAATCAAATTAAAAAATGAGCTAAGGTAATGAACATACACTTCACCAAAGAAGACATGCAAGTGGCCAACAGACGGATGAGGAAATGCTCATGATGTCTAGCCATCAGAGAAATGCAAATTGAAATCACAAAGAGATACCATCTCACCTCGGCATTACCAGCACAAACCAATAAAACAGAAAATAACAAATGCTGGAGAGGCTGCAGGGAGACTGGAACTCTTATGCACTGCTGGTGGGAATGTAAAATGATACAACCTTTTTAGAAAATGATATGGCATTTCCTTAGAAAGCTAGAAATAGAAAAACCATTTGATCTAGCAATCCCACTCCTAGGAATATATCCTAGAGAAATAAAAACCATCACACAAATAGTTACATGTATGCCCATGTTCACTGCAGCATTGTTCACAATTGCAAAAAGATGAAAACAGCCTAGATGCCCATCAACAGATGAATGGATAAACAAACTGTGGTATGTACACACAATGGAGTATTACACAACACTAAAGAACAACGATGAATCTGTGAAGCATCTGATAACATGGATGCATCCGGAGGACATTATGCTGAGTCAAATAAGTCAGTCACAAAAGGACAAATATTGTATGAGACCAGTACTGTAAAAACTCATGAAGAGGTTTACATACAAAAAGAAACAATATTTGATGATTACAAGGGAAGGGAGAGGTGGAGATGGAAAAACACTTAATAGACAATAGATAAGTGATAACTTTGGTGAAGGGTAAGACAGTACACAATCCTGGGGAAGCTAGCATAACCTGTGCAAGGTAAGGCCATGGTAGCTCCATAAACACATCCAAACTCCCTGAGGGGCTGCATTGCTGGGCTGAGGGGTGTGGGGACCACCGTCTTGGGAACATCTAGCTCAACTGGCACAACAGAGTTTATAAAGAATATGTTCTACATTCTACTTTGGTGAGTAGCGTCTGGGGTCTTGAAAGCCTGTGAGCGGCCATCTAGGATACTCTACTGGTCTCACCCCTTCGGGAGCAAGGGAGAATGAAGAAAACTAAAGACATAAGGGAAAGATTAATCCAAAGGACTAATGGACCACATCTACCAGACTGAGTCCAGTACAACGAGATAGTGCCCAACTACCATCACCGACTGCTCTGACAGGGATTGCAATAGAGGGTCCTGGACAGACCGGGAGAAAAATGTAGAACAAAATTCTAACTCAAAAGGAAAGACCAGACTTGCTGGCCTGACAGAGACCGGAGAAGCCCTAAGAGTATGGCTCCCAGACACTCTTTCAGCTCAGTAATGAGGCCACCCCTGAGGTTCACCCTTCAGCCAAAGATTGAACAGGCCCGTGGAACAAAACAAGACTAAAGGGGCGCACCAGCTCTGGGACAGGGACTGGAAGGTAGAAAGGAACAGGACAGCTGGTAATAGGAAACCCAGGGTTGAGAAGGGAGAGTGCAGACATTTCGTGGAGTTGTTAACCAGTGTCATACAACAATGTGTATACTGTTTGATGAGAAAGTAGTTTGTTCTGTAAACCTTCATCTAAAGTTCAATTTTAAAAAATACTAAGGTAACTAGTATCATCTGCTATGACCATCAATACATCAAATTTAAATACCAAAAAATGCAGAAACTCACATTTTAAAAATCGAATATATTTAGCCTTATAAAAATTCACCACGTTGCCTTCCTTTTTAAAAATTTTACTACAGATAGTGAAAACTTAGATATAAGATATCATATTATTAATAAGTAAATGTGAAAACACACAGGATAAAAGGAAGAAGAGCGCCTCTATCAAAACAGCAGTGATCTGGGAGCACTTTGGGAACCACTAGGCTGGATGACCTAAAATTCCCATTAGCCCTAAGAGTCTATAACTCACCAGAGGGTTAGAGGGTCAACCAAAATTTGTCCCCACCATTTATGAAAAATAGAGTCACAGTGATATCAGTTGTCACTGGGATACCCACAACCATGCTGTTTCCATTAAAATGGTCATGAGAGGGTAGCCCCAGAAGAGTCACTTAGAATCTTCCGATTACTTCCTAAGGGCATTTCTAAAGGAGTCTGTTCTGGCTTGGGTTCTGTAGCTCTGTTCTGAGCTACTAGTCTCAAAGAATTTGGAAAACTGGGTCAGGCAGGGTCTTATCTACAGACCTCTGGGTGCCTTGAGACCAGGCCCCAGCACCTAGCAAGCAATGAGCAAACAGTTGAGATGCCTCAGCAAACAGCTCCAGGACCCAGCCAGCAAGTGATGGAGTTGGGAAATATTTACCAGACCTGAATAAACGGAGCCCATTGCACACTCCATTTCCATAAATCCAACCACCTCACCTTCCTAGAAAAAGCGGTGTTTTTTTTTATTATTGGCTGGGAGAAAAGATACCAGGGAACAAATCGGCATGAACAGTAGAAGGCCCTGTTGCACAGAGCAGACAGGGGTTCATGGCACCCAGGATGGATGAATGGGTAGGTGGATGGATTCATTCCAAAAAGCCATCCATCCCTTTATTTCACCCACACTTATCGAACACTTACAGCGCCATAGGTTGGAAGGCACTACACAGTAGCCACAACGACGGGCTCAAACAGCCTCAGACTTACCAATGGTCATGAAGACGGTGCAGAACCAGGTAACATTTCGTTCTCTTGTACGTACGGTCGCCATAAGTCTAAGCTGACTGGACGACCACTACCAACAATATTGAACATCTACTCTGGCCAGCTGTTGCTCTACTATAATAAATAAGATATAGTTTCTTCAAATATTTTATTGCCTGATGGGGCAGACAAACATACACAGAAGAAAACGACAATCTAGTGTGCTAAGGACATAGTAGAAAGAAGTCTTTCAGGACACAGAAGGTAGAAGTGAGGGTCCTGGAAAGCTACTTGGCCAAGTATGGGAAGATGAACAGGAACTTGACAGGAATATGAAGGGCAGCGGAAGGAATGGAGGCTGGTGCCTACACTCATTCACAATAGTCAAGCTGCCTATCTCCTCCTCTGTTCCTTCTGCCTCAGGACCTCCCACTGTTCCAAAGAGGCTTGGCATTGCTTCTTCTTATTTATTATCTTTTTTTTTTTTTTTGGTGAAAATAAACCTAACAAAACATAACCCATTCAACAATTTCTACCTGTACAGATCAGTGCCATTGGCTACATTCTTACACCGTGTCAGCATTCTCACTATCTCTACCCATATTGTTTCACCACCATTAACTTTCACTCTCTGTGCCCCTTAAAGTTCTCATTTGTGCTTTAGAGTTACTGTTACCAATTTGATCTCATATACATAATTCTTTAAAAGAGTACAATGTTCAAGGCTGACATTCTTTATTAATTGAACTAAACTGTTGTTTTTAGTTTAAAGAGAATTTCATGGGATAGTTTTGGTTCAAGGTTTAAAGGTTATTTCAGGACAATAGATTTGAGGATTCCCCCAGTCTCAATGAATCCAGGAAGTCTGGTTTCCATAAGAATCTGACATTCTGCTCCACATTTTTTTCTCTTGATCAGGATCCATCTCCTGGGTCCTTGATCAAAATGTTCAGTAATGGTAGCTGGGCACCAACCATTTCTTCTGGACTCATGGCAATTAGACCTACAGTCCGTTTCCTTCTCCAGTGCCTGGGTCTCCTTTTTCTTCTACTGCTCCAGCTATTGCATCTTGGGTGGCTGCTCACAAGCTCTTTAGACTCCAGATGTTATTCACCAAAGTAGGAGGTAGAACAGAAACTCTAAAAACAATGCTAGACCAGTTGACTGGATAGACCCATGAAGCTATGACCCTTAACCTTTGAATCAAGAAATCTAATCCTGTGAGGTATTTAGTTGTACCGTATCAACCAGTGGCATTGCTTCTTAACAGCCCTAAGATGGTACCTGGGAGTCCTTAGGGTCTGGGGAACAGGGGAAGGGAACACTATAAAATGGGCTCCACCAAATCCCGGGCCCTACAGCACACGCAGTGGATTCTGGTCAGTGGGCAAAGGATAAAGCAAGCCTCAGAGTGTGGGGGTCTCTCGTTGAAGTTGGGCTCCTCACTCCAGCCCCCTCAGAGGCCTGCCCAAGCAGGGTGGGGACAGCCTACTGCGAGCACACCAGGTGCTCCTCCAAACCCCTGGCACTGCTGCCCTAGCTTTATGCTAGAAAAGTACCTGTCTCTCCTAGGCCCCTGGGCAATGACAGGCTCTGGAGGAGCGCCTGCTAGCCAGGAACTGCTCTCTGTGCTGCCGGCAAACTATAAGGGAAATCACCACATCCTCGGGAAGGAAGTTGGTTCTGGTCCCACTTCAGGGACCTAACATGAGACTCAGCCTATTAAGTCACCTTACAGCACCTTTACTGCTTCCCCTTCGCCACATGGTGTGGTGTAAATATAGCTCCTTTTAACCTTTTCCAACCAGGTGGCTCTTGCCCTCCAGCTCAGCTTCCATCCTGATCATTTCTCCCCACCACACTTCAGAAGGTCCCTGCCCAGAGCTAGGGGCACAGAAACACACTGCACTGGCCCCTGTTTTTTTTTTTCCTCAGTGACTCAGGGTTCATCAAATCTTTCCAGGCCTCAGTTTCCCGGGTACCCAAGTAGCCACTCGAGCCCTCAGATGAGCCCTTCTGCACTAATGGCCTGGGTTAAATTTAAAGCATACCTTGATGGGATCACACACTTGTTTGCAAAGATGTTATCAAGGGGGAAAACGTAAGATGAATGCGTAACTCATTTTTTTTTTTTTTTAAAACAAAACCTATAGATGATGTTGGAGTCCCCAGGTGGTACAGTTAATGGGCTTAGCTACTAACTAAAAAGCCCACTCCGAGGCACCTCAGAAGAAAACCCTGGAGATCTACTTCCAAACAACTAGTCATTGAAAACCCTGTGAAGCACAGTTCTACTCTGACACACAGGAGGTGGCCATGAGTCAGAGTGGACCCAATGGTAAATGGTTTGTTATAGATGATGTTTGGATTTAACTGACTATGAAAAGGTATTCTCTGTTCTCTGAAAAGATTCAGTCTAATAGTCCTTTAAATAGCAGGATCTCTTGATGAAGTAAATATAAGACTTAGCTTTCTAAACTTGGATTTATGCACATTTCAGGAACCACCCTTTCAGGTACAATGAGGCATGACTGTGTTTACCTGGCACAGACCTGTCTTTCTTATTATCGTCTGTAGCAATGGGCTGAGTCAGGTACACGCGTACAGGTAGGAACAGTCAGAGGAAGACCCGCTGTTGGGTGAATCTGAGCAGACCACCTACTGAGAAAGGTGAACCAAAGGTCTCCAGAGCCCCTCCCCGGGCACCTAGGAAGAGGCCATCTAGAGCCAGGCTGATGAGAAACGGGGCGACTGGAACCAGAGGGACAAGAACAGCGGCAATAGCTACGATAATCACTTACATTTATTGAACACTTACTATGTCCCAGATATGTTACATGGAAGATATCATTTAACCCTCTTCCAAGAGCTTGGCTTCTAACATAAGGTTGAAGGTTCGAGTCCATCCAGAGGCACCTTGGAAGAAAGGCCTGGTGATCTGCTTCTGAAAGATCACAGTCATTGAAAACCATATGGAACACAGTTCTACTCTGACACACATGGGGTCGCCCTGAGTCGGAATAGGCTCCACGGCAACAGGGAAACATCACCATAAGGTTGATGATACGGCTTCCTCCATTTACGGGGCAGTGATTGAGGCTCGTAGGGGTAAGTAAGCAGGCTGTGCACCTCACTGATTCGAATCTAGGTCTGTGTGATTCCAGGGCTGAACCTTTGACTACCACACTGTGCTCCGCAGGGCTAGGCCCAGGGGCACCCTGCAGCAACCTGCGCCAACAAAGTCCTGGGAGAAAATAATAGATGACGCCAGTGGAGGGGAGGGGCTGCCAAGAAAGAAAAGCAAAGCAGGTTGTGAACTAAATATCCTCTGGGCTTGGGAGCAAAGGGGATTTGGGTGGCCATGCAGGGGTGAGGGGAGTCTTGACACTTGATTTGAACACCCACAGCACAGTCCCAGGGGGCTACCGGGGCGGTGAGGGTAGCTCTAATGAGTGGAATAAGCCAGATTTGGAGACAAGAGACAGCCCTGAGAATAGTGCCTGCCATCAGGCTGTTGTTTTTGTTAGGTGCCATTCTAACGACCCCATGTGACAGAGTAGAACTGCCCCCACAGGGTTTTCTAGTAACGCCAGGTCTTTCTCCTGCAGAGCTGCTGGGCGAGTTTGAACCACCCATCGAGCACTTAAATGCTATGCCATCAGGCTCCCTGCTATCCAGTAGGCACTGAATAAAAGTGAACTGAATAAGTCCCAGCTCCACTGCTTAACTGCAAGTCATTTAGCATCCTGACCCTCAGTTCCTGTATTTTTCAGGTGAGAATAACAACACTCCCTTCACACAGTGACTGGGAGGAGGAAGCATAGTGGCTCCTTAACAAGGTCCTCTGTAAGCTGTCAGGCAGAGAGGGCCATGAAATCGGATGTGACCTGTGCTGTCCGATGACAAACAGGACAGGTACACTGAAACAGCAGCTGAGCTCTGATGCGGTTCCCAACGCCACTGCAGACTGGACAGAGGCAGGCACGATCGAGGTGAAGAAAAGTTTATTTTCAGCCAAAGCCGTGATTCTGGGAGAAGCAGAATCTCCTGCTTACTGCAGCTGCCTTGACAGCCCTCTCTGACTCGGAGGCAAAGAGAAAGCCAGGCTCTGCCTCTGCCCTGCAGGCACAGGCGGGCAAACACGCCTCTCTGCCCTACACCCTTCTCACGCAAAGGCTCAGGGAGGCTGCTTCTCGCAGGCCCAAGGGAACCCTCTTTGGGTGGGAACCCTTCTGCACCCCACCCTTCGCCTGGCAACCTTCCCTGCAGATATTATCTCTGCCATCCGAGCTGCTGGCAAGCATCAGCCGTGAGAGGTCTGAGGCAGTTGGTATGAGGGAGAGGGCTCTGGAAATGTGGAAAAGTACTGTATAAATGTCAAAGAGGGGTTCTGGGGAACATTCAGTCATGTCTCATATTCAAGGACTGTATTGCTCTCTTTTCTCTCTCTGTCTCTCACTCCTTCTCTCTCTATGTGTCTCTCAGAAGTAGCCTGGTATGGTGGAAAGTCAGACAGGCCTGTTTTACATCCAAGCTCCACCTCGAGCAAATTACTTAACCTCTCTGAGCTATGGTTTCCCCAGCCGTGTAATGGGAATAATAGTGCTAACCTCACCAGGCTGTCGTAAGGATTAAGTCATTAATATCAAAAAAGATGTAACCTATGTAAAGCATCTGACAGATCGCATCAACCTCTAAGCAAGGCACTTAACCTCTCCAAGCCTCAGTTTCCTCATCTGTAAGATACGAATAAAATCCACTGCTCTGGGTTGTTGTAAGGTTTAAGTGAAATCATCCATATAAACTGCTCAGCCCAGTGCCTGTTACCAGCTGCCTTTTACCAACTCATAGCAACCTCATGGAAACCCTGGTGGCGTAGTGGTTAAGTGCTACGGCTCCTTACCAAAAGGTCGGCAGTTTGAATTCACCAGGTGCTCCTTGAAAGCTCTATGGGGCGGTTCTACCCTGTCCTATAGGGTCGCTATGAGTCAGAATCGACTCGATAGCAGCGGGTTTGGTTTTGGGTTTTTGGCGACCTCATGTGTGTCAGAGTAGAACTGTGCTCTAGGGTTTTCAATAGCTGGTGTTTTGGGAAGCAGATCACTAGGCCTTTCTTCCAAGGTGCCTCTGGGTGGACTTGCACCTTCAACCTTTTGGTTAGCGGCTGAGTGTGTTAACTGTTTGCACCACCCAGGGACTCCCGTTATAAACGAGGAACTCAGCAAATGGTATCGACTTTTCCCATTATTGTCTGTGGCCAAATCCAGCTTCTCTTTTAAGACCCCCTGCTTCAAAGAGACTTCTCCACAAGAGGGGGAAGGTCTGGCCCTGCTTTCAGTCTCACCGGTGTCTACATCAACCAAAGGCAATGAGCTCACTGTAATCTCCAAAGAAAACCTACCTCTTCATCCCTGCAGAATCAGGGAGAGGATCCGGGCATCTTCTTCTCCTCCCTTCCTGCATCCTCACTGCTCTCCACCCCATACTTGGGTCCAGAGGAGAATTCTGGCTCCTGTCCCCATCCAGAATGATCCCCTGTTTGGTACCAGTGCTAGGAGCCTGCCTGAGGTAACCCCAGACCCAGTCCCCAGAGGAGGATTTTCAGTGGTGTTTGGGGCTGTCTGATACACTCAGGGACGAATTACCCAATAAACAAGGTACACACAGGCTGATTTGTGTTTGCTTACTAATCTGTAGTGCACAAATTCACTCGTTTTTGAAAAGCAGTGAAATTGTGCAGTACGGATTAGTAAGTAAACACAAGTAAGCCTGTGCGTGCCTTGCTTACTAAAAGCCCGTGTGAACTTTGCTTACTGGTTAATCTGCCCCTGGATGCACCAAGGTACAGTAGGGACAGGCCTCCGGAGAGCCCAGGCAGCCGCTCCCATCCCTACCTGCGCCTCACCTTCCTGCTTTCGACACCCAATACTGGGACCCACAAACAGGAAACAGTTGACACCTGAGCCTCAGGCCAAGAAGCCAGACACAGCTGGCAAAGGAGAAAAAGTTCCCACCTCTCCAGAAGCAGACACACACACCAACTTTGTCCCCACCCAAGCTTGGAGAGGGTGGTGGGGATTACACTGGAAGCATCCTCAGCCCATCTGAATTGAGGCAAACTCAGCTAGGCAGCCACATAGGGAGAGGAGAGGAAGAGGAAAATTAGAGCTTCTCATTTGTCAGAAGTTAATGGGAACTAACATTTCTTGGTTGATTACTATGTGCTAGGGACTATTTAAAGTACTTTTTTTTTTATCTAGCTTAACTGCATTAGTGCTTGCAACATCCTAGGAAGTAGGTGCTGTTATTGTTCTCACCTTCAGATGAGGAATCTGAGGCACAGAGCAGGTAACCAATACCGCACTGGCAATCTGGTTCAAGCACCAAGTCCCACTGCCTCCTCCCAAGACAAGCAGGGAAGTGGAGCACTGAAACCAACAAGTGTGGATTCAGGCAGGCCCACCTTTAAAGCCAGACTTCTCCACTTACTAATGCTGTGATCAGGGGAAAATTCCATTACCTCCCAGTGCCTCAGTTTCCTCATCTGTAGAATGGGGGAATAATAACAACTACCACGCAGGGTTGCTATACCTATTCAGTGAAATGATGTCTATAAACCATTGCCTGGCACACAGTTAGGGTTCCATGAATTACACGATAATTATACCATTTTGGCTACAATGGAGATATGGTTTTGGAGAAGGGAGTCATTGAATCTCACCAGTTAGCTCCTGTTTGAAATTGCTGCTCCATCCCTACCCTGTCAGTTTATTCTCTGCTGAGGCGGTACTAGTTTAACTCAAATCAAGCCCGGTGCCATTGAGTCGATTCCGACTCATAGCGACCCTATAGGGTTAGGGTTAGTGTTTATGCACCCCTTATTCTGACATCTTTTAGGAACTTTTCAGACCCATCTCCCTTATTGGATAGCAAGTAGGTGCTCTGAAGGCAGAGCTAGGTGTATTATTTCTAGGGTGCCTCTTCCCAGCGTCAGGGGAAACCTCCGTTTTCCATTGCCTTGTATTTCTATGTGGAAGGACTCATCTAGTTAACATCTTACTCTCCGCCCCATGGTAGGAAAAGTGACTTGTCTCCTTGGTGGGTCTAGGTCAGCTGTTGTCTGGGGTGTAATGTCTACCCTGGTAGATGCTTTCTAAAATCTGTGGGGGGTGGTTTTGTTGATTGTCTTAATAATTAGGAGGCTCTATTCTTTTTTTGTGTGTTTACTGGAGTCCTTGGGTGGTGCAACAGAGTCCACCCAGATGCACCTTGGAAGAAAGCCCTTGGCAAACTATTTCTAAAATATCTGTCACCGAAAACCCTGTAGAACACAGTTCTGCTCTAATACACACAGGGTCGCCTTGAGTTGAAATCGACTTGATGGCAACTGGTATTTTATTTGCATTTACTGGGCAGGGGCAGGGTATTCTAGACATCTTGCAATGTAGAATACAGTACTGAACAAGAAAGACTTGTTCATGGCCAGTATGACTTTCATATGACCTTCAAACGTCCCACTGGACATTTGTATAGGTGGAAAGCCTGCCTATAATCACCTAAGCCTAGAACACAATTTCATATTTTATGCAAACACAAAGTATTTTTTGCACCCTTTTAATACACATTGACTTTTTCCAAGGATGCCATTTTCTGTGTAAATTGAGGGAAAATTATATTTTATTTTGTTTGGAGATTTACCAAAAGTCTTTTAAAATTCTGGAAAATCATGGCTTTTGAGCTGCTGTATACCATCCCCCAAAAAACCAAACCCGTTGCCGTCGAGTCAGTCCCGACTCATAGTGACCCTATAGGACAGGGTAGAGCTGCCCATAGAGTTTCCAAGGACCGCCTGGTGGATTTGAGCTGCCAACTTTTTGGTTAGGAACCGTAGCTCTTAACCAGTATGCCACCAGGGTTTCCAATATACCATTATCAGTCTGTATTTGTGTCTGCCACATTCATAGAGATAAAAGCAGCCTACTAGCTCATTAAATGGCCCAGGGGAGTGTGACCAAGCGTTTGCATTTATCTTATCATAAAGTACTTTTCTTTCCCCTTTTTATTCATATTAGAGCATCTTACTGATTTTTATTTATATTTTCAATAAATTTTATTTTAGGACATTAAAAGGGCTTTACAGAATCCTAATAACAAGGGACACTGGGGCTGATAAGGCAGAGAACTGAAGGGTTAGAAGGAATGGGGCAGCGGCGGGGGGGGGGACTTGGCCCCCTTCTGAGCCCTCTCTTCAGACCTCTTGGTGAGGAGGGTACTTTTAGGTCTGCTCTCTGCCAGGTCTGTCTGGGATTGGTAGGTGTGTTTAATTCTGGAGTGGGGTCTTAGAAAGCCCACTGTGGCCATACATCAAAACCATGTCTCCAGTACAGCTCTCTCTGTCAGGCTCCAGTATGTTTTCAACTGGGTTGGCACCACAGAGGGCAAGGAAAAGGAGGATGTTATACACTGATATCCTTAAGCCCAACCCTACTGCTTAGGATTCCACAACCAATCTGTCAGTTTGTCACACTGTGGTGGCTTGCATGTTGCTGTGATGCTGGAAGCTATGCCACTGGTATTTCAAATGCCAGTGTCACCCATGGTGGACAGGTTTCAGCAGAGTTTCCAGACTAAGACCAGGAAGAATGGCCTAGCAATGTACTTCCGAAAATCAGCCAACAAAAACCCTATGGATCACAAACAGAATTTTGTTCGACATAGTGCTGGAAGATGAACCCCCTAGGTTGGAAGGGACTCAAAATATACAGTGTATGCAACAACGTACTGGAGTATACCAAAGGTTGTGAAGATGGTGCAGGACTGGGCAACGTTTCGTGCTGCTGTACATGGGATTGCTATGAGTTAGAACCAACATGATGGCAACTAACAACTGTTTAGGATTAGCAAAATGTGGTTCACTAGCCCCTCATGTTCTTCTCTCTCCTAGCCTGACCCTCTGCCTCTATGGGGCAGTTCTACTCTGTCCCATAGGGTCACTATGAGTCAGAATCAACTAGACAGCAACAGATTTGGTTTGTTTTTTTTCTGACTCCTCAACACCTGGTTAAGTACAAATTTATGGAACTAATCAGTCAAAGACACCCCCTTAATTCCCCCCTTGTCCTCTGGAGCTTAGCTGCACCAGTGCCTGTTCCTCTGAGACTCTCCTGGGTGGTGCTAGGGGCTAACTCTGCTGTCACCCACAGACCCCCACATGCCAGCTTGAGAGTGCCTCCCTCATGGGCCTCCCTGAAGAAGCCTCTCCATCATTCTGGATCCACAGAGACCTTTCCTTAGGCTGAATCGTGTTGATTTTAGAGAAGATGCCCCATCGAGCCGATTAAATACCACAAATCAAAGCATACCAGGGGCAACCAGACAACCATGAAAGTTGCTCTGTCATGTTTGAGAAAACAAAAAAGGAAAGTCCCATGTGGTTAAAAACTAAATGCTATACTGGGGCAACTGCTCTGGACTAGCTGGCATGGGGGTCCAGAGAGAGGCACAGGAGAGCCATATATTGGTGTGGGTGAGCTGAGAACATTGCCCAAGCTGAGAGGAAACCCAGGCCACTGATTCTCAGCTTTGGCAGCAGAAAGCTTAGGGCCAAGGACACCTGCCAACTTGCTCCAGACTCTCCTCTGGCCTCACAGAACTTTTAGGAGGTCTTCTAGAAAAACAACATACTTCGAAAACACTTTTCTGCTTTATTTTGGTGGAAACTTACGGCCCTGGATGATGGGGGATCCAGAAGTCACAAGGACAGGCCAGTGTGAGGCCACCCAAGTATACATCTGTTCTTGTGGACTCTACAAGCCCCTTTAAGGCAATTCCACCTCTCAATGTTCTTCTGAAGTTAGCTGTTGTCCCAAAGAGCAGGAAATGGAAGTAGATAAACTCTGTGACCAGGAGAGCTATCCTCTGGGCTCCTGAACTCACTGGTAAGGCACTCAGCCCTCCCTTTCCCTCAGAAGAGCCCTCCTTCTCTTCTGGGCTAAGCCCTTCACTGGGTCTTCTCCCCATCCAGGTTTTCTTTTCTTTTTTTTTTAATTGTACTTCAGATGAAAGTTTAGAGAACAAGCTAGTTTCTCATTAAACAGTTGGTACACATATTGTTTTATAACACTGGATAACGACTCCACCACATGTCAACACCCTCCCTTCTCAACCTTGGGTTCCCTACTGGCAGCTTTCTTGTCCCCTCCTGCCTTCTTGTCCTTGCCCCTGGGCTGGTGTGCCCCTTTAGTATCTTTTTGTTTTATGGGCCTGCCTAATCTTTGGCTGAAGTGTGAACCTCTGGAGCGACTTCATTACTGAGCTAAAAGGGTGTCCAGGGGTCATACCCTCAGGATTTCTCCAGTCTCTATCAGGCCAGTAAATTTGGTCTTTTTTTGTGATTTTGAATTTTGTTCTACAAGTTTTCTCCAGCTCTGACCAGGACCCTCTATTGTGATCCCTGTCAAAACAGTCAGTGGTGGTAGCCGAGCACCAACTAGTTGCACTGGACTCAGTCTGGTGGAGGCCGTGGTAGTAATGGTCCATTAGTCCTTTGGACTAATCTTTCACTTGTGTCTTTAGTTTTATTCATTCTCCCCTGCTCCCGAAGGGGTGAGTCCCGTGGAGTATCTTAGATTGCTGCTCACAGGCTTTTAAGACCCCAGACACTACTCACCAAAGTAGAATGTAGAACATGTTCTTTATAAACTATGTTATGCCAATTGAGCTAGATGTTCCCTGGGATCCAGGTTCTCTTTTCTATCTCCTTTATTGCATCTCCTATCTCTCTCCAGATGTACAACACACTCAAGTCTCCCTCATCCCAAAAAGCCTTCTCTCCATACTGTTTCCACTTTAGGCCAACGCCTCCATGCCCTTATTGTCATGCTCCTTAAAGGGGGAATACTTCAATCCTTGTCTCCTTCATTTCCTTAACTTCTACTTACCCCTCAATCCAGCATCTACTCTCACTATGGATACCATAGACACTACAATAAGGCCTGTGCTGTCACCTCACTACCGAAGCCATTAGCGTGCTCTTAAGCTTTGGGCTCTATAATCTCTGCATACTTTGACACTGTAGGCTATCCCCAGCTTCATGGAAACCTCTCCTTCGTGGGCATGGTTCTCCTTTTGTCCCCTTGATCAATCCTTCTTAGTCTCAGCTATGTGTGCCCACTCCTTGGCCTGTCCTTTAAATGCCCCTTTTCCTCTGGGTTCTGTCCTTGGTCCTCTTCTCACTCCACATACTCTCCCTGGGTGACTCCCCCCCCACCCCCCCATGATGGTTAAGATTAGTGTCAACTTAGCTGGGCCATGATTCTCAGTGTTTTGGCAGTTGTATAATTTTGTGATCATTTGCCTGTTGAGATTTGATATGTGATCATCCCCATGATGGGATCTACTATGAGTAACCAACCAGTTGAAAGGGAGTTTCCTTGGGTGCGTGGCCTGCATCGAATATCAGTGAACATTCTGGCAGGGCTGGGGTCTTTTTACTCGTGCTGGATCCTGCAGCTAGCTCCTTCCTGTTTGTCTGACCTCTGGTTCTTGGGACTTGAGCTAGCTGTTTACCTGCAGTCTTGCCTGCCAGTCTTGGGATTCATCAATCTTCTCAGCCTGTGAGCAAGAGCCCTGCTCTCTGACTTGTGATCTTGGGTTCGCCAGCCCCTGAAGCTACACGAATCAGGAGAAGCCTCTATCCTGACCCACAGACTTGGGATGTTCTGGCCTCTACAACTGTGTAAGCCATTTCCTTGATATAACTCTCTCTATATATTTATACATTTCACTACTTTTGCTTCTCTAGAGAACCCAGCCTAAGACACTTCAGTTAATACCCAGTCAGTGGTGACCCCCCAACATCCATTTTCAGTCCTGACCTGTCTCCTGGGCTTCAGATCCAAATTTTCACCACAATTTTGACACCTAAAGCTTGTTATCTGCCCTTCTTCCTCCTCTCACCATCTGGACAACTTGCTCCACGTCCTGTCTTCTTGGTCTCTGTTGGTGGCTCCACTGATGCTCAGCATCCCAAGCTAGGAAGCTCAGAATCATGCTTGACTCTTCTTTCCGCTTTGCTGTCTATGTCCAACCTGTTGCCAAAATCTTCCTGAACTTATCCCAGAAATATCTCTCAAATCTTGGTCTCTCCATGCCTCCTGACACAGCAATAACAATAGCAAACATTTTTATAGTGCAAGTGTTTATAGATACTTATAGATATGGCTCAACATGGAAACTTCCTGATGAGCCAATGTCCCTTGCTAATGCAACTCCAGTGCTGACATTTACCCAGTGCCTGGCTGTAACTCCCAATTGTCCACTTGTCATACATTCATTTAATCCCCATGATAACCCTGTGAGATAGGGACCATTATTTTCCCCATTTTACAATGAAAAAATTGAGGCACGGAGAGATTGAAGAATTTGCCTAAGGTCACATAGCCAGGTAGTGCCAAAGTAAGAATTCAAATCCAGGCAGTCTGGCTCTGTTTGTGTGCTTAACCTTTTTGCTATAATCCCTCTCCTTAGCATTCCCCACTTGTTCCTACCACAAGGGCATTCCATTGGGCCTCTCTTGCATCAGTTCTTCATTCGCCCTCCCTTCCCTTCTCACCCACTCCCCCCTCCCATGCTCTTCCATTAAATGAAACTAATCTTGTTTGAAAACACCCAGTGGCTCCCTACTGCCCAGAGGATAAAATCCAAATTTCTTTGCTGGGTATTCAAAATATTTCATAATCCAACTGGACCCACAGTTCTAGCCTCATCTTCCACCATTTCATCCCATGCTGATCTTCTCACCATTTCCTCAAAGCCATGCACTTTTTAAACAGTGAGCCTTCAAGCTCACTGACTCCTATGCCCAGGATATTCTTGCCACCCCTCTGTGCCAGTCAAACCCTACTCTTTCCTGTCACTCACCTCAGACACCACCTCTTCTGTGATATCCTCAGGCAGTATCTCAAAGCTTGGCACCCTTAACATCTCTTACAGAATTCACTGAGTAGCATATTTATCTTACAAATCACCTCCCAACTACCTACCATGTAAGAAGAGTTAAATATTCAAGGAACTAATGGATGGCCCGAGATCTAGACTACTGGGTCCTTCTGTCTCTTCCCCTAAATTGCTAAGAATTCCTTTCACTGGATCACACAAGATCCTGAAGCCTGGAATGATTCCATGTGGCATGCTTCCCCTTACTTTCTACAGCTCAGGGTGAAGAAATGGACACTTTCTTCACCCTTTCTCTTCAAAGAAAAAATAAGAGGAGAATGGAAGTCAATGAGTACAACTACTCAGTCAGAATAGGGGATGAGAAGAATGATAGAGCCATAAAATCCAGACTGCAAAGGACCTTAGAGCCCATCTTGCCCAAACTTCAGCTTCGTGAGGAAACTGGGGCCCAGAAAGGACAGGAGGTTTGTTGAAGGGCAGTAACTAGAGAGAGGCAGAAACAGGTCCTCTGAGTCCTTATCCAGGGATCTGGGTTTATCCTGTTGCCTCTCAACTCTTCTGAGAAATGGGTGTCCCAGCTTCTAGAACCCTGGCTTTCCCATAATTACCCTCCAAACAGGCTCAGGCTGTCTTTCTAGGACAGGAAGTAAACAGGCTCAACATGGAGGCTTTCTACTGAGCCAATGTCTCTTGCTAATGTAACTCCAGCACTTCGGTTTACCCAGCACCTGGCTGTAACTCCCAGCTGCACCAACTGACTTGGGGCCTTCCAACCAGAACACCACCAAGTACAGTGGCTCTTGCTTTGCGTGCCTGTGTGTGCCAACCCCTTTTCTGTATCAGATACAGAGACTGCTCCTACACAACCACTCTTTCTTCCCCTCCCTCCTCCCTTTGTCTCCCAGTTTCTCCCAGTTAGTCACAGTGAGGTCACGTTCAGCCTCTGGCTCCCAGGCCTCTTCCTAAGGCTGGTGTGTATATACAGGGAGAGGGGAGTTGAGAGAGCACAGAGGAGTAGTAGGATGCAGCAAGGCATCATGGTAAAATAGGCTCTGGAGTCTAAGAGACATGGGTTCAAATCCTAGCTCCATCACCTGACCAATCGTGTGATCTTGGGCAAGTTACTTAATCTCTCAAAGCCTTGGTTGAAAAAGACGGGGCTGCCTGGGAGACAGTTTCCTCACCTGCAAAATGGGGATGGTAACAATTACCTCACTGATTTGTTGTTGTTGTTGTTAGGTGCCGTCGAGTCAGTTCTGATTCATAGCAACCCTATGTACAACAGAATGAAACACTGCCCAGTCCTGTGCCATTCTCAAAATCATTGTTATGCCTCAGCCCATTGTTGCAGCCACTGTGTCAGTCCATTTCATTGAGGGTCTCCCTCTTTTTCACTGACCTCACTAAGCATAACGTCCTTCTCCAGGGACTGATCCCTCCTGATAACATGAGGGATGATAAGACATAGTCTCGCCATCCTTGCTTCTAAGGAGCATTCTGGTTGTACTTCCGAGGCACATTTTTCATTCTTTTGGCAGTCCATGGTATATTTAATACTCTTCACCAACACCACAATTCAAAGGTGTCAATTCTTCTTTGGGCTTCCTTATTCATTGTCCAGCTTTTGCATGCATATGATGCAGTTGAAGACACCATGGTTTGGATCAGGCCCACCTTAGTCTTCAAGGTGACATCTTTGCTTTGTAGTAAAAATTAAATGAGACAAAGCACCAAAAGAACCTTGCACAGGGCTCAGCAGCTGGCCAATGTTCATTTCCCTTGAAAGTGGGGGAAAGTGAAAAATGGGGCCCTGACTAGAGTCCCTGGGTGGTGCAGATGGTTAACGTGCTCCGCTGCTAACAGAAAGTTTGGAGGTTTAAGTCTACCCAGCGGTGCCGTGAAGAAAGGCCTGGCAATCTACTTCCAAAAATTCAGCCATTGAAAACCCTATGGAGCACAGTTCTATTCTGACACATGTGGAATCGACTCCACGGCAGTGGGCTGTCAGTGCAGTGGCATGTGGCATCTTGGGTGCCCACCTGTGACCTAGTGAGTGCTGGTGTGAATGGGAGTGTGTGGGAGTCAGCGTCTGGCGGTATCTGGGTGACAAAGTGAGAGGTGGAGGGGAGGAGACTTAGGCACTGGCAGTCTGGTTGGGGTATGTTTGTGACAGCATAAGTGTGTAAATGAGTATGACTCGGCTGATCATCTCTTCCTCCAAAATTCCTACCTCTTCAAAAGAAAGACTTGTCCTGTCTGTTCTTGTCAGTAATGAAAAATCCAAAATCCCCTCCTAGGGGAGGGAGGGAATGACCCACCCCATGAGGCTGATGCAAGGGAAACAAACTCAAGTGAGGCCCACTCCTGGCAGCAGCCAGGATATGTTCTTCACGCTGGTGAAGAAATCAAGCTCCAGGTGTGTTCAGAGGGTCGGAGCCTCCCTGCAGGCTGCCCAGGATGGAGGTGCTGCCACTAGTCTTGCCCCTGTATGAGGGTTTCTCAAGCCGAGCTCCGACAGATCACACAGGCAGCCAAAGCCACCTTGCCTGTGTGGAGGCCACCTTCCATCTGGGCTGGTGTGGCCATAACCTTGTGTGGGACGGGCCCTCCCCATGCATCTTGGCCAAGGGCCTGGGTAGTGAGAGGTGGACCCTGGACCAGGGAATCCTGAGTTCCCAGGACAGAAAGCACAGGGCACAGGCCACATCCCAATCTGCTAAGGCTCTTCTTTGGGATTGCAGAATCCTTAAGGATATGCTCCTGCCCTTCAGGCAAAACAGGCCAAATTGTCCCTTAGATAAGATCTGTTTCTCATTTAAGGTCTTGGAGTGAGGCACTGAGTCCAATCTCCCTGCCTTGGCAGCTGTTCCAGTGTTTAATCAACCTCATCGGCTGGAAGTTCTTTCTCATAGCTAACCTCAATCTCTCTTTAATTGAAGCCCATCTCCAATTTTAGGTCTTGAGTGGAGAGGGAGAGTAGTTGGCCTCTAATGGTCTAGGTAACTCTTTGAGGAGCAAAATTGCAGAATTTTCCTGCCTAAGAGATTCTGGCATAGGATTCAAGGGTATTCCTCCCTGTGACTGTGAAGGGTGTACCCAGAGCTGGCCGCCTTTCAGGAGATGTTGATAGTGACTTCAAATCATTCCACAGATAGAGGAGAAGAAAAATGTGTGCCTGTGTTTGATCCCCAGCCCTGCCTCAGACTTCCATGTAAACCTGGGCTCAGAATATCAGAGCGGGAAGGAATTCCAGAGATTATCTAGTGCACCCCACATCGAGACTGCCTTCCCTCCCTGCTTGCTATCTCCCTCTTCACCCTGCTTTTCTCTGCCTGACAAACTCCTACTCACCCTTCAGAGCTAGACTCAATAGCACCTCCTCCATGAAGTCCGCCCTGAGCTTCCAGGCAAAATTAACTATTTCCATTTCTGTTTAACACCACACTTTTTATACATCTCCAATAGGGCACAAATTAGACTATATTATAACTAGTTACTTAAAGGTCTCTCTCTCTCTCTCCCCTACTAGACTGTGAGCTCCTCCAGGGCAGGGACCATGTCTTAATTTTCTTTGAGTTCCCACACCTGGCATAGTGTAAGTACCCTCCCACAAACTTAGTGAATAAATTAATTTTTTTTTTTTAGGCTGAGAATACTCAGGCCCCTGCAAATTAAGTGACTTGACCAAGGTAATAGAGCTAGTGAGTGGCAGAAAAGGGACCAGAACCCAGGTTCTCTGACTTAGTATCTAATTCTCTGCCTCACTCTGGGGCCTCCCATTATTGCTTATATTCAGAGGGTCAGAGGCCTCCCTGCAGGATGCCCAGGGCAGAGGGGCTGCCACTAGCCTCGCCCCCAGTGCAAGGGTTTATCGTGTGCCTATAGCTTAGACTTTCTCCTCCTGATAAACTCACCTACTCCTACCATTTGCTTCTGACATCACGCCCTGTCCAAACTCCCCTCCCCCAATCTTCCAGTGAGCTCTGATCTCAGGGGTAAAGTCCACACCCTCTGCTTCGCCCTTATCTTTGCACATCTACCTCCATCCATTCTTTCCAACACCACCTCCCCACATCCAAAGCCTTCCCTGACAAACTCTAAGCCCACCCAACTTGGTTCTCTTCAAAAGCAGCAAGCTTGTGTCTACACTGTCCCCCTGAGCCTGGTTGCATACTCATTGGTAAGCTCTTGTTTTACTTGTCCCTTGTCCCTTATCTTCTTCCTTTAAGTGGGGAGTTCCCTGAAGAAACATGGGCATTTCACCCTTTATACTTCCCCCCACACACACAAAAAAAACCCCAAACCAAACCTGTTCCCATCAAATCAACTCCAACTCATAACGACCCAGAGGGACTCCATAAATTGATCTACACACTGTTGGTCCAAGCAAACAGACTCAGAAAACCCAGGTTAAGCTTTGACAGGAAAAGAGCAGTTGTCTTCCATTTCTAGATGACATCTGACATGGCATGCAGTTAATCTTAAATAGATACTCTGTTTGTCAGTACTCTTTAGAGGGGATACTGAAGAGGAGACTGTAACATTGGATCATGGGTTGGGGTGGGGGTATGGACTCAGCGTCCTTTAAAGATCCCTTCCAATTCTGAAAGACAGGAGTCTATGAATAAGAGCCCTCCAACTTTACTTCATCTTCTTTGTATTCCCCACATTTGATGTAGTATAGGTGACCCCTTAAATACATGGAATAAAGGTTTCCTTCCAACCCAAGAACTTACTTGTCTGTTGAAATCTAGGCCGTTTCGATCATTTCCTGGAAAAGATGAAACAAAATATTAGTCGTTAGCGGGCCTTGAAGATGCCAAAGGTTAAAGGAAAACTAGGATGTTGGAAGGAGTATGTCTTTATTTTATTTTTTGGTTCCCAAGTTTTATTCAAGGACTGATACAAAATATTCCAGATAAGTGAGTTTTAATCCTCATCTTCTTCCTCTTCGTCATCCTGGTTAATCTGGAAGTAATGTAATTCATAACTATCTTTGCTGTTGACAACTACATGCAATGAATCATGTAGATTGTTCTTCAAATATTTTTGGTGACATATTTCAAATACCTTTTGGCAAAAGGCACCTCGAAGGTTACAGTAATCTTGTTCTTCCTTTGGTCAATGGTTGTAACCCCTCCACTGAGATCACCACCTTTCCCATTAACTTTGATTCTTTCTTGAAGAAACTACTCAAAATTGACAGCATCCATGATTCCATCTCTACATGGTGGGTGCAGTCAAAGGTGAACTTCAGAACCTGCTTCTCTTTTTTGCCCCCCTTTGCCACAAGCTTTTTTATAGGTGCCATGGTGGCAGCTGAGGTAGAAAGCGCATGTCTTTATTTTTTTAAAAAAAAGAACACGGGCTTCCTCTATGGCTAGGATCTTCCCGTTGACTCTGTTACCTGGAAAAGTCTTCGGAAAATCTCCAGGGCAAGTGTTGTCCAGGAGGGAAGACTGACTTCTCTAGAGAACTTGCCATTCCAGAGTGTTGTGTTGCACACTTTTGCTCCTACGCTGCACCCACTTCGTGTTATACCCCTTTCGTGTATGACTGAGAAGAGACAGGCTGTGGATCCTATGGGAATCACTCTAACGCAAGACACCCTCCCGTCATCCCGGCCCTCCAAGCATGATGACACCTAAGTCATGTCAAGTAGACAAGTGTCTGTCCTGATTTTTTTTCTCCCAACTTTTATTTCTTGTTCCATTCATTTTTGTCTTTTTTGAATAAACGGTGGGTTGAAAAACTAAATATGTGCTTAATAGAGAAAACTTGTTGGTGTAGAAAAAGTACAAAGTAGCAGAGTAAACGCTTTGCTCAGAAGCAGCCATCATTAATCCGTTTGTATATTTTATGGCCTTTTTTATGTTTGTCATTCCTTGTAGATATGTATCACTCTGTAGAAATTTTTACCCTGATTTTTTCAGTGAGTATGATAAATATTTCTCTTACGCTATTAAGAACTCTGGAAACCCTGGTGGTGTAGTGGTTAAGTGCTATGGCTGCTAACCAAAAGGTTGGCAGTTCAAATCCAGCAGGTGCTCCTTGGATACTCTATGGGTCAGTTCTACTCTGTCCTATACGGTAGCTATGAGTCGGAATCGACTTGATGGCAGTGGGTTTTGGGTTTTATCGAGAACTCTTTGTAAACATGATTTTTAATGGCTACATAATATTCCATTATATGGATGTACCATGATTTGCCTTAACTTATACCTATTGTTGGGGAATTGTTTCAATTCTTAGTTATAATAAATTTTCTTATTCACATAGCTCTCCAGGGCAGGAGCTTCCACCCAACCTCTTTGGGCCCCATGGATTGTTGGCTGTATAATAGCGTGGAGTATGACTCTTTATTAGATACCATATACTCAGAGTGCTTAGCATATAAGAAGAGCTTAAGACATACTGATTGACACAGTTACAGAGGCTTCCCAGACATATTCAAACAATTCATGGGATTGGTTTACTGGGTCAAAAGGCTGGGGGTCATAGTTCAGGGGACAACTTAGTCAACTGGCATAACATAATTAACAAAGATAACGTTCTAGATCCTAGTTAGGTGAGTATTGTCCAGGATCTTAAAAGCTTGCAAGCGGCCATCTAAGATACAACTATTGATCTCTACTCGTATGGAGCAAAAGAGAGTGAAGGAAATCAAAGGCTGAAAGAAGAAGCTAGGCAACAGGACTAATAGCCCACATGAAACACAACCTTTTCTGAGACCAGAAGAACTAGATGATGCCTGGTGTCTTACTCATCCAGTGCTGCTATATAACAGAAATACCACGAGTAGATGGCTTTCACAAAGAGAAATGTATTCTCTCACAATCTAGTAGGCTACAAGTCTGAATTCAGGGTGCCAGGTTCAGGTGAAGGATTTCTCTGTCAGTTCTCAGGGAAGGTCCTTGTCATCAATCTTCCCTGGTCGAGGAGCTTCTCAGTGCAGGGGCCCCGGGTCCAAAAGACTTACTCTGTTCCTGGCACTACTTTCTTGGTGGTATGGAGTCTCCCATCTCTGCTCACTTCTGTCTCTTATATCTCAAAAGAGACTGACTTAAGATACAACCTAATCTTGTAGATTGAGTCCTGTCTCATTAACATAACTGTCATTAATCCCACCTCACTACCATTATAAAGGTAGGATTTACAACACATAGGAAAATCATATCAGATGACAAAATGGTGGACAATCACACAATACTGGGAACCATGGACTAGCCAAGTGGACACACATTTTTGAGGGATACAATTCAATCCATGACATCTGGCTACCACTATCAACTGTTCTGACAAGGGACACAATAGAAGGTTCCAGATAGAATGGGATAAAAATGGAGAACAAAACTCAAATTTCTAAAAAAAAGGCCCGATCTACCAGACCAATAGAGACTAGAGAAACCCCAGAGACTATCACTCTTTGAACTTGGAATTAAAGCTATTTCTGCAGGTCACTATTCAGCCAAATAACAGATTGGCTTATAAAATAAACAGTATCACCTGTGACTAATGTGGTCTCTTAACCAATTAACTGTATGAGACCAAACAGTCAACATTTATCCAAATGCAAAGATGAGAAAGCAAGGAGGGAAAGGGAAGCTAGATCAACGGAAACAGAACAAACAGTATGGAAGTCATGAGAACACCGACACACTGTAAAAATGGTAACCAATGGCACGGAACAATTTGTATAAAAATGCTTAAAGGGGAACCTATCTTGCTGTGTAAACTTTCACCTAAAACACAATAAAATATAATTAAAAAAAAAAAAAAGCATGAGTGCTGGTGGGAGCTAAACCTTGACTTGGAGGAGGAAAAGAGCAGAAAAGGAGGAAGAGCCTGTGAAAAGTGGGAACAAGAAGACCCAATTTAGCCTAAGCAAACGCTACTTCCTCAGTAATTCCATCACACCTCATCCCCCTCCCTCACCCCAGGAGATGAAATAATAATAATAAATGAACACATGGATAAATCCAGAACTCTCATAATCAAAAAAATTCTTCTGCTTTTCATTCAATCTTCAATAGCTTTGGAATAAAGTCCAAATTTTTTAGCCCAACATACAATTCCCCAAATGGCCTGGCTTCTGGCTACCTTTCCTTCTTTGCCTTCTGTCACTTATGGCCCCAGCTCACTCCTTCCCAGGTACCCCCAGCTCCAGACACACAGAATACCCACTGCTCTCCAGACTCCCCATGCCTCTAGGCACTGTCCCTACTTATTTTCCAGGTTACTTCTTATTTGCCTGCCCGAGTCTCTCTCCACTAGTCTGAGAGAGCAGGACAGTGACATCCATTTTTGTGTCCTCAGCAGCCACCACAGTTCCTAGCACATAGCAGAGGCTCAAAAAATGTCTGCTAACAAATGAATGGGATCTAAGAGAACCTCTGAGGCCTTAATTGAAGCTCCTTTACCTTTGCTCTGTTCCAAACAACAAAGGGCAAACACGGCCCTTTCTGTACGACTTTGAAGCATCTTGGGAAGCCACCGGGCCGGCAAGGTGAGAGAAGAGAGGAAAGGGTGACCGGATCCCAAGAAAAAGCAATATTGTGAGTCACGAAGTGATCTCTGGGTAGGAGCCTAATTTTGAGTTCAGCTAGAAAAGACATGTAAAATCTGGGCAGGGCTCTAAAGATCAGAAGAGCCCGTAGGCTGAGAATAGCCATGTGTAAGGGCTTAGACTTACAGGTAAAATTGCTTTTATCTTTTAAAAAACTCCTTTCATGACATTTTAGAGTTGTAAAGTTGGTCGAATAAGGAGTCATTTTAAAAGATTTGACGAAAAAGCAAATTCAGCCAACAAATATTCATTTAGCACATTCTATGTTCCAGAATGAATAAATCTGTCTTGGAAGAAGCATGACCAGAATGCTCCTTGGAAGTAAGGATGGAGAGACTATGTCTCCCATACTTTGGACATGTTGTCAGGAGGAATCAGTCCCTGGAGAAGGACATTACACTTGATAAAGTACAGAGTCAGCGAAAAAGAGGGAGACCCTCAACAAGACGGATTGACACAGTGGCTGCAACATTGAACTTAAGCATAATAACAACTGTGAAGATGGTGCAGTGTTTCATTCTGTTACACATGGGGTCACTATGAGTCAGAATCAACTCGAAGGGACCTATCAATAACAGTATGTTCCAGGCAGAAGTCCCTGGATGGTGCAGTTAAAGCACTCAGCTGCTAACTCAGCTGCTAACGAAAAGGTTGGAGGAAACGAGTCTACCCAGAGGTGCTATGAAGAAAGGCCTGGTGTTCTACTTCTGAAAAATCACCCATTGATTGGAAAATGTATGGATCTCACATTTCCCAATCTCAGAACTAACTATACAGCTGTCAAAATGGCCTGGTATTGGTACCATGACAGATACATAGACCAATGGAACAGAATTGAGAGCCCAGAGGTAAATCCATCCAGCTGTGGACAGCTGATCTTCGACAAAGGGTCGAAGTCCACTCAATGGGAAAGAGATAGTCTCTTTAATAATTGGTGCTGACAAAACTGGACATCCATCTGCAAAAAAATGAAACAGGATCCATACTTCACACCATACACAAACTAACTCAAAATGAATCAAAGACCTAAAAGTTAAACCTAAAACTATAAAGTTCCTGGAAGATACCATATGAACAAAGCTAGGGTCTTAATTTATGGTGTAAATACGCTATCAAACATAACTAAAAATGCACAAACAACAGAAGATAAACTAGATAACTGGGGCCTCCTAAAAATTAAATACTTATGTTAATCAAAAGACTTTACCCAAAGAGTAAAAAGAGAACCTACAGACTGGGAAAAACGTTTTGTGAACGACGTTATCTGACAAGGGTCTAATCTCTAAAATATAAAAAAAAATTTAGCACGTCAACAACAAAAAGACAAACAATCCAACCAAAAAATGGGCAAAGGACATGAAGAGACACATCACCAAAGAAGACATTCAGACGACTAACAAACACATGAAGAGATGCTCTCGATCATTAGCCGTTAAAACCAAAAACCAAATCCATTACCGTGGAGTCGATTCCAATTCATAGTGACCATATAGGACAGAGTAGAACTGTCCCATAGGGTTTCTGAGGAGCAACTGGTGGGTTCACATTGCTGACCTTTTGGTTGTCAACCGTAGCTCCTAACCACTGCACCACCAGGGCTTCCCGCAGGGGTGAGATGGTACCTCATTGTAGTTTTGATTTGCATTTCTCTCTATTAACCATTAGAGAGATGTAAATCAAAATTACAATTAGCTAGCAAGCAGCCATCTAAGATGCATCAATTGGTCTCAACCCACCTGGACCAAAGGAGAATGAAGAACACCAAAGACACAAGGTAATTATGAGCCCAAGAGACAGAAAGGACCACATAAACCAGAGACTACATCAGCCTGAGACCAGAAGAACTAGATGGTGCCCAGCTACAACCGATGACTTCCCCAACACGGAACACAACAGACAACCCCTGAGGGGGCAGGGGAACAGTGGGATGCAGGCCTCAAATTCTCATAAAAAGACCAGACTTAATGGTCTGACTGAGACTAGAGGGACCCCGGAGATTATGGTCCCTAGACCTTGTGTTAGCCCAAGACAGGAACCATTCCCAAAGCCAATTCTTCAGACAGGGATTGGACTGGACTATGGAAAAGAAAATGAAACTGGTGAGGAGTGAGTTTCTTGGCTTAAGTAGACACATGAGACTATGTGGGCAGCTCCTGTCTGGAGGGGAGATGAGAGGGCAGAGGGGGTTGGAAGCTGGCTGAATGGACATGAAATTAGAGCTGAGAGAAGGAGTGTGCTGTCTCATTAAGGGGAGAGCAACTAGGAGTATATAAAAAAAAGTATATAGCAAGGCACTGGGTTTATATAGCAAGGTGTATATAAATTTTTATATGAGAGACTGACTTCATTTGTAAACTTTCACTTAAAGCACAACGAAAATTAAAAAAAAAAACAAACTACAATGAGGTACCATCTCCCTCCCGCAGAACCGGCACTGATCAAAAAAGAAAGCAACAAATACTGGTAAGGTGGTGGGGAGAATGGAACTCTTATACACTGCTGGTGGGATTGTAACATGGTAAACCACTTTGGGAAACAGTATGGCGCTTCCTCAAAAAAAACAAGGAATAGAAATAGTGTATGATCCAGCAGTCCCACTCCTAGGTATATACCCTGGAGAATTAAGGATAGTGACGCGAATAGACATAGGCACAGCCATTTTCACTGCCGCATTATTTGCAATGACAAAAAGACAGAAACAACCTAAGTGTCGAGCAATGGGTGAATCGATAAACAAAATACAGCGGAATACTATCCAACAATAAAGAATAAGTCTGCAAAACATAACATGGATGAATCTGGAGGACATTATGCTGAGTGAAATAAGTCAATCGCAAAAGGACAAACATTGTATGATACCACTTTTATAAAAAGTCAAAAACAGGTTTATGCACAGAAAGCCACACCTTTTTTATTGTGCTTTTGCTGAACATTTACAGACCAAATAAGTTCCTTATTAAACAATTAATACACATATTATTTTGTGACATTGCTCTCCAGCCCTGAGACTCGTCAACACTCTCCCCTTCTTGACCTTGGATTCCCCATTTCCATTCCTCCAGCTTTCCTATCCCCTCCTGCTTTCTTGTTCTTGCCCCTGGGCTGGCGTGCCCATTTATTTCCATATACGTGGTTGAACTACATGTATTATTGTTTCATAGGCCTGTCTAATCTTTGGCTGAAGGGTGAACCTCAGGAGTGACTTCAGTACTGAATTAAAAGGGTGCCAGGCGCCATACTCTCAGGGTTCTCCAGTCTCTGTCAGACCAGTAAGTCTGATCTTGTGTGTGTGTGTGTGTGTGTGTGTGTGTGTGTGTGTGTGTGTGTGTGTGTGTGTGTGTGTGTGTGTGTGTGTGTGTGTGTGTGTGTGTGTGTGTGTGTGTGTGTGTGTGTGTGTGTGTGTGTGTGTGTGTGTGTGTGTGTGTGTGTGTGTGTGTGTGTGTGTGTGTGTGTGTGTGTGTGTGTGTGTGTGTGTGTGTGTGTGTGTGTGTGTGTGTGTGTGTGTGTGTGTGTGTGTGTGTGTGTGTGTGTGTGTGTGTGAGATTTTGAACTTTGTTCTACATTTTTCTCCAGCTCTGTTCAGGACCCTCTATTGTGATCTCTGTCAGGGCAGTCAGTGGTGGTAGCTGGGCACCATCTAGTTGTGCTGGACTCAGGCTGGTGGAGGCTGTGGTAGTCATGGACCGTTAGTCTTTTAGACTAATCTTTCCCTTCTGTCTTTGGTTTTCTTCATTCTCCCTTGCTTCAGATGGGGTGGGACCAGTAGAGTATCTTAGATGGCCACTCACAAGCTTTTAAGACCCCAGACACTATTCATCAAAGTAGGATATAGAACATTTTCTTTATGAACTATGTTATGCCAATTGAGCTAGATTGAGACCGTGGTCCCCAGCCCAGTAACTCAGTCCCTGAGGGAGTTTGGATGTATCTATGAAGCTTCTATGACTTTGCCTTGGTCAAGTTGTATTGACTTCCCCAGTGTTGTGTACTGTCTTACGCTTCACCAAAGTTACTACTTATCTATTGTCTTAGTGTTTTTCCCTCCCTAACTCTCCTCCCTCCCTCATAGTCATTAAAAATTGTTTCTTTCCATTTCATGATATGGAGGAAACTGGAAGGCATTATGCTGAGCGAAAATTAGTCAGAGGCAAAAGGACAAATATTGTATAAGACCACTATTACAAGATCTTGAGAAATAGTATAAACTGAGAAGAACACATACTTTTGTGGTTACGAGGCGGGGAGGGAGAGAGGGTGGGAGAGGGTTATTTACTGATTAGTTAGTAGATAAGAACTACTTTAGATGAAGAGAAGGACAATACTTAATACATGGAAGGTCAGCTCAACTGGACTGGACCAAAAGCAAAGAAGTTTCCGGGATAAACTGAATGCTTCGAAGGTCAGTGGAGCAAGGGCGGGGGTTTGGGGACTATGGCTTAAGGGGACTTCTAAGTCAATTGGCAAAATAATTCTATTATGAAAACATTCTGCATCCCACTTTGAAATGCGGTGTCTGGGGTCCTAAATGCTAACAAGCGGCCATCTAAGATGCATCAATTGGTCTCAACCCACCTGGATCAAAGGAGAATGAAGAATACCAAGGTCACACGATAACTATGAGCCCAAGAGACAGAAAGGGCCACATGAACCAGGGACTTACATCATCCCGAGACCAGAAGAACTAGATGGTGCCCAGCCACAACCAATGACTGGCCTGACAGGGAGCACAACAGAGAACCCCTGAGGGAGCAGGAGATCAGTGGGATGCAGACCCCAAATTCTCATAAAAAGACCAGACTTAATGGTCTGACTGAGACTAGAGGAATCCCGGTGGTCATGGTCCCCAAACCTTCTGTTGGCCCAGGACAGGAACCATTCCCGAAGACAACTCATCAGACATGGAAGGGACTGGACAATGGGTAGGAGAGAGATGATGATGAAGAGTGAGCTACTTGTATCAGGTGGACACTTGAGACTGTGTTGGCATCTCCTGTCTGGAGGGGAGATGGGAGGGTAGAGAGCGTTAGAAACTGGCAAAATTGTCACAAAAGGAGAGACTGGAAGGGCTGACTCATTAGAGGGAGAGTAAGTGGGAGTAAGGAATAAGGTGTATATAAGCTTATATGTGACAGACTGACGTGATTTGTAAACGTTCACTTAAAGCTCAATAAAAATTATTATTAAAAAATTTGTTTCTTTCTGTGTGTAAACCTTTCCATGAGTTTTTATAATAGTGGTCTTATACAGTATTTGTCCTTTTATGATTGACTTATTTCACTTAGCATAATGCCCTCTGGATTCATCCATGTTGTGAGATGTTTTGCATATTCATCATTGCTTTTATCATTGTGTAGTATACTCCATTGTGTGTATGTACCATAATTTGTTTATCCATTCATCTGTTGATGGGCATTTAGGCTGTTTCCACCTTTTTGCTGTTACGAATAATGCTGCAATGAACATGGGTGTGCATATGTCTATTTGTGTGACGGCTCTTATTTCTCTAGGATATATTCCTGGGAATGGAATTGCTGGATTATATGGTATTTCTATTTCTAGCTTTTTAGGGAAGCACCATATCATTTTCCAAAACAGTTGTACCATTTTGTATTTCCACCAGCAGTGTATAAGAGTTACAATCTCTCTGCAGTCTCTCCAGCGTTTGCTATTTTCTGTTTTTTGATTCATGCCAGGTGTGAAATGGTACCTCGTTGTAGTTTT
This sequence comes from Elephas maximus indicus, assembly GCF_024166365.1. Classification (NCBI taxonomy): domain Eukaryota; kingdom Metazoa; phylum Chordata; class Mammalia; order Proboscidea; family Elephantidae; genus Elephas; species Elephas maximus. Next base: position 12,875,523 of record NC_064835.1, on the reverse strand, counting down.
GATTTGCATTTCTCTAATGGCTAATGATCGTGAGCGTTTCCTCATATGTCTGTTAACTGCCTGAATGTTTTCTTTGGTGAAGTGTCTGTGCTTTTGACCATTTTTTAATTGGATTATTTGTCTTTTTGTTGTAGAGGTGTTGGATTTTCCTACAGACATTAGAGATTAGACCTTTGTCAGATATGTCATATGCAAAAATTTTTTCCCAGTCTATAGGTTTGGTTTTTACTCTTTTGGTGAAGACCTTTGATGAGCATAAGTGTTTAATTTTTAGAAGATCCCAGTTATCTAGCTTATTTTCTGGTATTTGTGTATTGTCAGTTATGGTTTGTATCCTATTTATACCACATATTAGGGCCCCTAGTGTTGACCCTATTTTTACTTCCATGATCTTTACAGTTTTTGGTTTTATATTTAGGTCTTTAATCTATTTTGAATTAGTTTTTGAGCATGGTGTGATGTATGGGTTCTGCTGTTTCACTTTTTTTACAGTTGGACATTCAGCTTTGCCAGCACCATTTGTTAAAAAGATTGCCTTTTCCCCATTTAATGGAATTTGGGCCTTTGTCAAAGATCAGGTCACTGGAGGTGGATGAATTTACTTCTGGGTTCTCAATTCTGCTCCATTGGTCAATGTCTCCGTAGCAGTACCAGGCTGTTTTGACTGCCATAGCTGTATAGTAGGTTCTGAGGTCAGGTAGTGTGAGGCCTCCTACTTTATTCTTCTTCAATAACGCTTTACTTATCTGGGTCTCTTTCCTTTCCATATAAAGTTAATGATTAGTTTTTCTATCTCATTAAAAAATGCTGTTGGTATTTGGATTTGGATTGCAATGTATTTGTAGATTGCTTTGGGCAGAATGGACATTTTCACAATGTTGAGTCTACCTATCCATGAGCATGGTATGTTTTTCCATTTATGTATGTCTCTTTTGGTTTCCTGCAGTGTTTTGTAGTTTTCTTTGTATAGGTCATTTACATTCCTGGTTAGATTTATTCCTCAGTATTATTTTTTTAGGGGCTATTATAAAGGAGTACTGTTTTCCCAATTTCCTTTTTGTAGTTCTCTTTATTGGTATATAGGGATCCAAAAGATCTTTGTGTGTTTATCTTGTATCATGCTACTCTGCTGAATCTTTCTATTAGTTCCAGTATTTTTCTTGTGGAGTCTTTTGAGTTTTCTATGTATAATAACATATCATCTGCGAATAGGGATAGTTTTACTTCTTCCTTTCTAATGTGGATGCTCTTTATTTATTTTTCTTGCCTTACTGCCCTAGCTAGGACTTCCAGTACAATGTTAAATAGGAGTGGTGATAAAGGACATCCTTGTCTTGTTTCTATTCTCAGGGGGAATGTTTTCAGCCTCTTGCTGTTGAGAGTAATGTTGGCTGTTGGTTTTGTATAGATGCCCTTTACTGTGTTGAGGAATTTCCCTTCTATTCTTGTATTATTGAGAGATTTTATCAGGAATGGGTATTGGACTTTATTGAACGGCTTTTCTGCATCAACTGAGATGATCATGTGATTCTTTTATTTATGTGACTGATTACATTGATTGATTTTCTGATGTTGAACCATCCTTGCATCCCTGGTACGAATCCCACTTGGTCGTGGTATATTATTTCTTTTATATGATGCTGAATTCTATTGGCTAGAATTTGGTGAGAATGTTTACATCTATATTCATGAGAGATACTGGTCTGTAATTTTCTTTCTTTTTTTTTTTTTGTGGCACTTTTGCTTGGTTTGGAAACCCTGGTGATGTAGTGGCTAAGTGCTATGGCTGCTAACCAAAGGGTAGGCAGTTCAAACCTGCCAGGCGCTCCTTGGAAACTCTGTGGGGGCAGTTCTACTCTGTTCTTTAGGGTTGCTATGAGTCAGAATCAACTCAATGGCAACAGGTTTGGTTTGGTTGTCTGGTTTGGGTACCAGGATTAGAAAGCAACATTCTTTGATGGGTACTGGTACTGGGGATGCAATGGGGAAGGATAATAGACAGGTGTTAATTCTGGTGAAGACAAAAGCAATACACAATATGGGCGAAGTCAGCACAACATGACCAAGGTAAATGAAGACACCAAGGTACACAAGAAAAAAGGACAACTACAGTAAATGCTACAACATATATAATTCTACAACAACAGTAATAACCAAAAATTTGTGAATGGCTACATAAGTAGATATGGATGCTATATAGGTGTGGGAGGGTGAATGGGAGTACATGCATGTGCATATATATTCATATCTATAATAGTCCACATAGGGGGCACAGTTATGGAAACTTCTTAGACATATCCTAACACCTCATGGGACTGAGTTACTGGGCTTGAAGGCTAAGGACCATAGTCTCAGGGGACATCTAGGTCAACTGGCATAACACAGTTCATTAAGATAATGTTCTACATCCTAGCTGGGTGAGCAGTATCTGGGATCTTAAAAGCTTGTGAGCAGCTGTCTAAGATACAACTATTGGTCTCTTCCCACCTGGAGCAAAAGAGAGTGAAGGAAACCAAAGACTCAAGGAAGTAATTAGTCCATAGGACTAATGGCCCACACAAAGCACAGCCTCCTGTAGCCTGAGACCAGAAGAATTAGATGGTGCCCATCTACCGCTACTGATCACTCTGACCGGGGACACAATAGAAGATCTCAGTTAGAATGGGAGAAAAATGTAGAACAAAACTCAAATTCATAAAAAAAGACCAGACTTACTGGACTGATAGAGACTGGAAGAACCCCCAGGACTATGGCCCTAAGACACCCTTTTAACCTGGAACTGAACCCAATCCTGGAAGTTACCTTTCAGCCAAATAATAGATCCCCCTATAAAATAAACAGTAACACCCATGAGGCATGTGCTCCTTAGAACAATCAACTATACAAGACCAAATGGGCAACATTTGCCAAAAAAGCAAAGATGAGAAGGCAAGGAGGGTCAGGGAAACCGCAGGGATGAAAATGGGAAAGGCAGGGTAGAAATGGGGAGAGTGCTGACACATTGCAGGATAGCAACCAATGTCATGGAATAATTTGTGTATAAACTGTCGAATGGGAGACTAATTCGCTGTGTAAACTTTCACCTAAAACACAATAAAATGTTCAAAAAATAAAAGAAAGAAAGAAAAGAAAACCCAATGGAGCACAGTTCTACTCTGACCCAAATGGGGTTGCCAAGAGTTGGAGTTGACTCAACAGCGACTGGTTGGTTCCAGACCCTGTTCTAGGCACTAAGGACAAAGCAAAGGAGAAGACAAACAGAAATCCCTGACCTCATGGCGATTCTTTTCTAGTTGAGGAGACATAAAAGGAACAAGCAAACAGAACTATAATATAATTTCAGTTAGAGATGATTACTGAGGAGAACAGTAATATATGGTAAAGAACAAAGAGGATCAAAAACTGCTTATAAGTATGGTGGTGTGGGAAAGTCTCTCATGGGAAGTGACATTTGCGCTGAATTAAGTAAGAACCCAACCTTTCCAAGGTCTGGGGAAAGATCACTCTGGATTGGGGCAGGGAAGGGGGTGGTTAGGGGCAACAGGTTCTGAGGCAAGAACAGGCTTGTAAGCAAAACACTAAAAAAAAAAAAAAAAGAAGAAGAGGCTTGTGGCTGGGGGGAAAGCAAGGAGGTCAGTGGGGCTAAAGAGAAGTAGTGAGGGGAGACAGGACTGGGGTGACCGGAGGTGAGATGATGTGGGGGCTGGTAGGCAGGTCATGATGAAGACTTTGGGTTTCGCTACAAGGAAGATGAGAAGCAATTGAAGGCTTTTGAGCAGAGGAGTAACATGACCTGACTTATGTTTTAAAACCCTCAGTGATGCCTGACTACCATTTCTGAACATTTTGGTCAAGGACCCAGTAGATGGATCCTGATCAAAAAGACAAAAGATGTGGGACAGAATTTCAAGTTTTTCTAGAAACCAGACTTACTTAGACACATTGAGACTGGGGGAACCTTTGAATCCACTGTCCTGAGATTATCTTTAAGCCTGGAACCAAAACTATCTCACCAAGTTATCTTTAAACTAAACAACGGTTTAGCTCAATTAGTAAAGAATGTTTACCTTGAGCATTGTACTCCTTTAAAGAATTACTTATATGAAATTCAAGCCAGATTCAGAAGAGGACATGGAATGAGGGATATCATTGTTGATGTCAGATGGATCCTGACTGAAAGCAGAGAATACCAGAAAGATGTTTACCTGTGTTTTATTGACTGTGCAAAGGCACTTGACTGTGTGGAGCATAACAAACTATGGATAACATTGAGAAGAGTGGGAATTCCAGAACACTTACTTGGGCTCATGAGGAACGTATACACAGATTAAGAGGCAGTTATTCAAAGAGAACAAGGGGATACTATGTGGTTTAAAGTCAGGAAAGGTGTGTGTCAAGGTTGTATCCTTTCACCATATTTATTCAATCTGTATGCTGAGGAAATAATTCTGCGAAGTTGGACTACTTGAAGAAGGACACGGCATCAGACTGGAGGAAGACTTATTAACAACCTGCAATATGCAGATGACACAACTTTGATTGCTGAAAGTGAGGAGGACCTGAAGAACTTACTAGTGAAGATCAAAGCCTATAGCCTTCAGTATGGATTACACCTCAACATAAGTAACATAAAGAAAGCAAAAATCCTCACAATTGGACCAATAAGCAACATCGTGATAAACGGAGAAAAGACTGAAGTTGTCAAGGATTTCATTTTACTTAGATCCACAGTCAACACCCATGGAAGCATCAGTAAAGAAATCAAATGACACATTGCATTGGGTAAATCTGCTGCAAAAGACCTCTTTAAAGTGTTAAAAAGCAAAGATGTCACTTTGAGGACTACGGTGTGCCTGACCCAAGCCAGGGTGTTTTCTATCACTTCACACACATGCGAAAGCTGGAAAATGAATAAGGAAGACCAAAGAAGAATTGACGATTTTGTGTTGTGATGTTGGTAAAGAATATTGAATACATCATGAATTGCCAAAAGAATGAACAAATCTGTCTTGGAAGAAGTACAGCCAGAATGCTCCTTAGAAGTGAGAACGATGAGACTTTATCTCACATATTTTGGACGTGTTATCAGGAGGGGCCGGTCCCTGGGGAATGACATCATGCTTGGTAAAGTGGAGGGTCAGTGAAAAAGAGGAAGATTCTCAACAAGTTGGATTGAAACAGTGGCTGCAACAAAGGACTCAAGTATAACAATGATCACAAGGATGGCGCAGGACCCGGCAGTGTTTCATTCCGTTGTGTACAGGGTCACTAAGAGTTGGAGCCAACTCAACAGCATCTAACAACAATAACATATGAGATCAAACTGACAACAGTAACTCTAAAACACAGAGGAGAAGTTTAGGGGATAGAGAGTTAATGGTGGTGAAACAGTATGGTTAGAGATAGTCAGAATGGTGACACAATGCAAAGAGTGGGGCCAATGTCATTGAACTGTACATGTAAAAGATGTTGAATGGGTGTTCTGTTTTGTTGTATGTATTTTCACCAAAAACACAAACAAACAAAATCTGAAGTGATCAGCTGTAGGGAGTAAGAAGGAAGGAAGGGAAACCAGTTAGGAGGTTATAATAATGGCCCAGGTGAGAGGGACAGTGGATGATCGCTGTCTACTCTGGAGTAGAGGTTGTGGAGACAATAGGAAGTAGTAAGTAGTGAAGGTAGTGAGAAGGGATAGCTGACAGACTGGCTGATGGATTGACTGGGAAAGGAGGAATTGAGGATGATTCCTAGGGTTTGGACCTTCTCAGTGGAGTGAGTGGTAGAGCCATTCACTGAGATGCGAGTGACTCAGAGAGGACCAGGATGGTGGTAGAAAATCAAAAGTTACATTTTGAACGTGTTAAGTTTGAGATACCAAGAAGATACCCAAGTAGAGGTAGGAACATGAGTTTGATTTAGGAGAGGTGTCAGGTCAGTAAGTACAAACTGGGTAGTTATCAGTTTATACATGTTGTTTGCTGATGTCAAGTCATGGTGACCCCATGCACAACGAAATGAAGCACTGCCCGGTTCAGTGCCATCCCCGTGATAGGTTGTGGATTGGACCATTGTGATCCAGAGGGTTTTCATTGGCTGATTTTTGGAAGTAAACATCCAGCCTTTCTTTTATCGGCATGTAGTTTTTTTTTTTTTTTTTAGTGGTATTTAAAGCCTCAGAACTTGGTAAGATTATAAAAGCAGTAAGTCCAAAAGAAGAAGAAGAAAGAGTCAAGTTTGGAATGACGTGGAAGAACCAGCAAAGCAGGAAGTGTGGACAGTCAAGGAGGAAAACCAGGCAAGTATGGTGTCCTGGAAGACAAGAGGACAAAGTATTTCCTCAAGGTGGCAATAATATGCACACGAACAAGACCTAGAAAGTAAGAGAAACATGGGGATTAAAAAAAAAACTGTTTGACTTAGAAGGGGTCCTCAAGTTTGTGGACAATTAAAAAATGTCCTTGCTTTTGATTTCCATGTCATTACGATGTTGTTTGTGAGATACACAAAATGAAAAGGCAAGCAGAATTCAGAGTTTATTTTTAAGACTCATCAGCCAACAAAACTAAAAATTTCCCTTGTCCAGATTTTCCATGGTCTTTCTCAAGAGCTCTCTTGCCATGAAGATGCACCTGCTGCTCTTGGAGCCTGGTGATGTTGTAAGTAGACTTTTCTCTCTCATCAAATTCATTCTTATCTTCACCAGTATCTCTGTCTAATTGTCCCTGAATCCCTGGGCTAACTGAATGGCTGAAGTGGGGGTACTGGGGCCAGGAGAGCACAGAGCTGCACAAAGAGCAGTGCCTGGCACTTACTAAGGGTTCAGTTCCCCAGAGCTATTCTTATTCTTATTAGAATTCCACTACAAAGAAGATAAGAGCATTCTTTGGAAACATGAATTCCGTCAAGGCCCCCAGCCAATGAGGAGGCATTCTGAGCATCTGGGGGCCTTGGTTGAGACGCGGTGATGAAGTCTAATAGAGGCATTAGGTTAATTTCTTATGGCATTGTTGAGTCTCTCTCCAGATCTAGGTTGAGGGGGAACTACCTCAGCCTTCATTTTACTATCGCACTTGTTCCTACTCTCCCATAGTCCACTGGACTGGTTCCACCTGGCACCTCTCCCCACCTAGCCAACAGGAAAGTCCTGGGAGGTGGTCCCTGGGAACTCCAGGCTGTGATCAGGCTCACTGGCATTTTTCTGCTGCCCTAATGCTCTTGAGAGACTGGAGAGTGTATTCCCAGGACTCAATTTATTCATCTCTGAAATGGTAAGAAAGGTGTTCCTCTTTTCCAGGGGTAAAAAAAAGCGCATCTAACATATTGTGTTAAATGCTGGTTCATAATCCCCAGATGCCACTTTCTACCCCTTTAAGATGCTATGGGCAAATAGTTTGCACTCAACTACTTGCCTAAAGGTTGGTGGTTCAAACCCACCAGCGGCATTGTGGAAGAAAACCCTGGCAATCTCTTTCCATAAAGATTACAGCCAAGAAAAGCCTTTGGAGCGGTTCTATTCTCTAACACACGGGCGTCACCATTAGTCAGAACTAAGTTGATGGCAACAGGTTTGTTTTTTTGGTTTGGAAGATGCTATGTAGAGGAGCAGCAGGGCATGCTTGGAAGGAGACCTGTTGTGAGGTCAGAAGACTACGGTTCAAGCCCTGGCTCCACCACTTCCAAGCTATTTGAGCTTGGTCAAGGCAGGCACCTCCTGAGCCCCAGGCTTCTCAGTGGCAAAATGAGGCCATAATTTCTGCTCCATCTACTTCCCAGGAACATGATGAGGCTCAAGTAAGAAAAGCTAATTATCAGCTTTGTAAATTGGGAAGCACTAGACAATTGAGGAGCTGAGCTCAGAATCTTGATCTATTCCCCAAATAGGTTGAGCCTAGCCCTATCTGATGGACTTTGCATATGCTATTCCCTCTCACTGGAATGCTCTTCTTTTACCCTTCTCTGTCTAAAAAATACTCATCCTTCAAGACCCATTTCAAATATCACATCCCCCATGAAGCTTAACCAGTTACCCTCGAGTAGATCCCAACTCATGGAAATCCCACGTGTGTCAGAGTAGAGCTGTGCTCCATAGGGCTTTCAATGGCTGATTTCTTTGAAGTAGATTGCCAGGCCTTTCTTCTGAAGTGCCTCTGGCTGGACTTGACCCTCCAATCTTCTGCTTAGCAGCCGAGTGCTTTAACCATTTATACCAGCTAGGGATTCCCCATGAAGCTTATCCAAGCCAAGCTGTGGGTGTATGGGAGTGTGTGTATGTGTGTGCATACATGTGTAGTATATGTGTGCGCACACTGTATATGTGTGTATATGTTTCCTCATCTATTATTTATATCTTTTATAGCACACATCACATTTTTTAGAGTCAGTGATTTCTGTGTCTATTTCCCTCATTAGCTTGTCAGCTCTTTGAGGCCAACCTTATATATTATTTGTCTTTGTACTTGAAATGCCTGAAACAGTGTCTGGCACATAGTAGCTGCTGAATAAATGTGTTCAACTGATCCAAATTACTGAAAAACTGCTACAAAAACTAACCTTCTGTTCAGATCAAAGAAGCCACAGACACCACCATCTGCAAATATGTGAACCAACTCTATTGCCAATCTCTGGTTACTTCTTTGGAAGATGGTGGCCACTTGCAGAAAAACAGAGCAGGACAGACACACATACAGCCTGGGGCATTATTTTTAGGGTTGGAAGCACACTGGAGCCCAAGCTCAGGGAAAGCACCTTGCTGAGGTCACACAGCCTCAGAGAGCCTAACCTGGGACAGGAGCCCGATCTCTCAACTCCTCGACTCACACAATTTCCCCACTACACTCACTGCATCCAGTGCTTAACAGAGAAAACTGGGTTTCAACAGCTCAGTGAACAGGCTAGATACTAATCAAATCTGGAGACAATTCAGAACAGAGTGGGAGATTAATACAGAAAACTGGATGACTAAATCAGGGTTAGACAATATCTTGTAGGCTCTAATCAGAGGCCTAAACCAGCAAAAAAAAAAAAAATGTAAAAGAAATAAACATAAAGCCCAGCATTCACGTTAAGGTTAAAAAGCCAAAGGTATAAACAAAACATGGTGGTGGGGGCGGGGGGTGGCTGGTATATCTCACATGAAAACAAACAAGCCAGCCAGCTACAGGTTGCCACCAAGCTGATTGTGACTTATGGTAGACCCACATGTGTCAGAACAGAACTGGGCTCCCCATGGGGTTTTCAGTGGCTGAGTTTTCAGAGCTGGATTACCAGGCCTTTCTTCTGAGGCATCTCTGGGTTGACTCAAACCTCTAACCCTGGGTTAGCAGCCGTGCATGTCAACCATTTATACCACCTAGGGACAGGAACAAAAAGGGAGGGAGTTTTAGTTGACCAAAGCTCAATACTGGCCCAAAGGATGCTGCCCAATGTGTGGTGTAGCTGCTTACTAAGTGAATGCTGTCTTATGCATTAGTGGACAGGTAGATCACCGAAGGCTGAAGTCCCTTGCACTCACTGGGGGAGTCATGCCTAGTTCGAGGTGCCATTTTTAAAAAGGGTCCCTGATGAACTGGAAGACTGAACACTGGAACCAAGGCAGCAAGGGGCCCAGATATCATACCAGATGAGGAAAGGATATTTAGCCTAGAGAAGAGAACACGTGCCTTTAGATCACACCTGCCTTATAACGTTACCATACAATTAAATGAAGGATTAATCTTAACGGTATTGTGGTTAAGTAGGAAATTCAGGCTGGTTTCAGAAGAGGACGTGGAACCAGGGATATCATTGCTGATGTCAGATGGATCCTGGCTGAAAGCAGAGAATACCAGAAGGATGTTTACCTGTGTTTTATTGATTATGCAAAGGCATTTGACTGTGTGGATCATAACAAACTATGGATAACACTGCAAAGAATGGGAATTCCAGAACACTTAATTGTGCTCATGAGGAACCTTTACATAGATCAAGAGGCAGTTGTTCAGACAGAACAAGGGGATACTGATTGGTTTAAAGTCAGGAAAGGTGTGCAGCAGGGTTGTATTCTTTCACCATACCTATTTAATCTGTATGCTGAACAAATAATACGAGAAGCTGGACTATATGAAGAAGAACGGGGCATCAGGATTGGAGGAAGACTCATTAACAACCTGCATTATGCAGATGACACAACCTTGCTTGCTGAAAGCAAAGAGGACTTGAGGCACTTACTAATGAAGATCAAAGACCACAGTAGGGATTACACCTCAACATAAAGAAAACAAAAATCCTCACAACTGGACCAATGAGCAACATCATGATAAATGGAGAAAAGATTGAAGTTGTCAAGGATTTCATTTTACTTGGATCCACAATCAACAGCCACGGAAGCAGCAGTCAAGAAATCAAAAGACGCATTGCATTGGGCAAATCTGCTGCAAAGGACCTCTTTAAAGTGTTGAAGAGCAAAGATGTCACTCTGAAGACTAAGGTGCGCCTGACTGACCCAAGCCATGGTATTTTCAATTGCATTATATGCATGTGAAAGCTGGACAGTGAATAAGGAAAACTGAAGTAGAGTTGATGCCTTTGAATTGTGGTGTTGGTGAAGAATATTGCATATACCATGGACTGCCAAAAGAACGAACAAATCTGTCTTGGAAGAAGTGCAGCCAGAATGCTCTTTAGAGGCAAGGATGGTGAGACTGCGTCTTACATACTTTGTACATGTTGTCAGGAGGGATCAGTCCCTGGAGAAGGACATCATGCTTGGCAGAGTACAGGGTCAGCGGAAAAGAGGAAGACCCTCAACGAGGTGGATTGACACAGTGGCTGCAACAATGGGCTCAAGCATAACAATGATTGTAAGGATGGCGCAAGACAAGGCAGTGGTTCGTTCTGTTGTGCATAGGGTCGCTATGAGTCGGAATTGACTCGACGGCACCTAACAACAACAACAACAAAGGAAAATGTTCTTATGCTTGCCCTTTATGTTTACTTTGAATATATCATCAGGAAAGACTAATTGCTACAAAATGACATCATGGTTGGTAAAGCAGAGGGTCAGCAAAATTGAAGGAGGCCCTCAGTGAGATGGATTGGCAATACAGCCCCAACAATGGGCTCAAACACACCAATTCATCTTAAAGATGGCAAAGGACCAGGTAACGTTTCACTCTGTTATACATGAGGTCACCATGAATCAGAGAGTGACAGCAACTAGCAACACCAACAACAAATGTCCTTATGTTTTAGAGATGCATACTCCCGTCTTTATGGCTGAAATGTTATAATGTCTACAATTTACACAAAAATCTTTCAGCAACAAGAATGGCAGAAATTGGATGGAAATGGGTGACGAGTACATGGAGTTCATTGTATTAGTCTCTACTTTTGTGTATGTTTGAAAATATCCACAATTCAAAGTTAAAAAATAAAACAAAACACTTAAGAAAAAAAGAACGAGACAATTATGGCCAAATGTTATCAGCGATTAAATCCGGGTAATGGGTGTATATGGCTGTTCGTCAAACCGCTTTCTTTACTTGTCTGTATGTTTGATATTTTTCAAAATAAAAGTTTAGAAACATAATTATATGAGGAAACATCTGAAAGCCCCTGGCACTGTGCCTGGTACATAGTAAGTGTTTAAATAAATGTCGCTGGATTTTTCCTTCCTCCCCAAATGTTAACCTGGCTGGGAAGCCAGTTTAGCTTGCAGCTCCTACGAAAAGAACAAGGGCCAAATGGTGGAAGTTGCTGGAGAGCAGGCTGTAGTTCAGCATAAGGATAGGCTCTGAGAAGAATGAAACCATCCGAAGCAAGTTTCACAGTGAGGGAGCTTGCCATCACTAGGAGTATTCAAGCAGAGGCTGCTTATTTCAGGGATGGTACAGAAGTCAATTTTTGAATTGAGGGGCGATTTGGTGGCATCGAAGGGAGATCTTAGGTGACCTCCAAAATTTCTCCCATCTCCGAAGTCTTAGGATTCAATGCAGTTGACTGAAATGAATGAGGGCCTTTGTTTTCCCCTCTCAGAAGCTGGATACTCTCTGCAGTATCTGCAGAGAGAGGCACAGGGAGGCCTGAAGAGCTCCTCACCATTTCCTTCTGCCCTGTTTCTTCTGACCCTGGTGGTTCAGTGGTTAAAGAGCTTGGCTGCTAACCAAAAGGTCAACAGTTCAAACCTACCAGCTGCTTCTTGGAAACCCTATGGGGCAGTTCTACTCTGTCCTATAGGGTCACTATGAGTTGGAATCAACTCAAGGCTAACGGTTTGGTTTTTTGGAGGTCTGTTTCCTCTGCACACAGATGAAAGATAAGTACACAGAAGGGAGGGATGGGGCAGAGGGTTCAGCAAAAGAAGCTTTAGAATCCTCTATCTGGAGGTCTTGGAGGCAAGTGGGTGAGGTCTGTGCCCAGCTGTAGGGGCACCAGCTGGGGTCTCTCCAGGCCGCTTTGGTTCTCATAGTCTGCGGGCCATGAGGTGTCCGTGGCAAGAAAGCAGGAGGAGAGCAAACACCTCCGAGCCCTGGCTTGTGGAGCTGGGAGCGACCTCAGAAGATGATCCAGGCAAGTTCCCTGCCTTTGGGAAGATGAAGTATTATTATCCACCCCATTTTACAGGTGAGAAAACTGAGCATCTAAAGTCTAAGTGATTTGTATGAAGTGACAGAGCTTCTAAAGTACGGGTGTGTGTTGGGAATGATTGTCGGGGGAGACAAAGAACCCATGTCTCCAGTCTCAATGTGGTGTTCTCCCTAGCCTGGCATGACATGATTCCAACGTTATGGTCTCTTAAACTAGGAAGGAGACTATCTGAGGGCTCCACCCAAGCTACAACGCAGCTTCTCCCAAAGTCTAACTCCAGTGTCTCCCTGGTCCCACACCCAAGACTGTTCATCTCCACCAAAGAGCTCCCAACGAAGTCAGGGGCTGGGGTGCAGTTGAAGAGGTTTGGGTTAAACATGAAGACAATAATCCAGTCCACCGAAACAGAGAGTAAGTGATCAGAGGAAGATGCGAGGCACATTTAATTCCCAAGGAGCCTCAGGACTCTGGGTAGAATCTGCTTAGGCCAGGATGGCTGTAACACTGAATAGAACCCTGATGAGAAAGCCAAGGATCCATCAGCACTGTGCTGTGGAGTAGCTTCCACCTCTGCCTCTCCTCCCCTAGGCATCTGGCGAGCACAAGGGTCAGCCATGACCTGCACTGCCTGGCCAGGCTCCACCACTCCCAGCAGTGGGATGTAGCCCTCTGGGAGGCACTCCTGATTTCCCACCTCTGCCCAGCGGCCTCGCTGGCCCAGCTGATTTGCATAGCTTTGGCAGCCACTGGGATGTGAGTTTGCCTGGGGAGCAATTGTCTGGGTGAGGGAGGTGGAAGCCGGAGAACCCAGAACTGTTCAAGCAGGATTTTTCACTTCTGTCTGGTAAACAATGCAGAGAGAATTCAGCAATAAGGCTGAGCCTCTGCCATGTCTGGACTGCTTCTCTTCTCACAGCTCAGCTCCCCAGTATAAGCCAGTAAGGCTTCCAGGGAAACTTCATGACTGCTTGGCAACTGGCTGGCACTTTCTGGGACAGCAATTATTAAGGTCACTAGGACTTCGCAAAGATCCCTAGATGGTACAAACAGTTTACGCTCAGCTGGTAACCTAGTAATTGGTGGTTTGAACTCACCGAACAGCATCATGGAAGAAAAGGCCAGGCAACCTGTTTCTGTAAAGATGACAGCCAAGAAAACCACATGGCGCAGTTATGCTCTGTAACACTGGGGTTGGGTTTGCCATGCGTAGGAATTGGCTCGACAGTACAAGACAACAAGGACCTCGGAAACACTCCTGGGCAGTCAGTCACTAAAGCAAAGGAAGAGACTTCTCAGCGCAGACATTTACACCCCAACAGACACGATGCCTACCCTTTTCTTTTTATCAGTTGACATTTCTACAGGGAACTGGGCAGGGTGGCCTAATGGTGATAGTTCTGGACAGAGAACACAGAGCGAACTGAGCCCTAGGGTTACTTCAAAGGCTACTGTACTCTAGACTTTGGGCCGGTAGCTTCATCTCTGTAGCCTCAATTCCACTTAAGTATGAAAAGAAAAAAAAGCTTTCGTGCTCACTCCTGCCATCTCCTTCTTCAACCAAAACCAGGCCAGCTGCCATCGAGTAGATTCTGACTCGTGACAACTCTCCACCTTACAGAGCAGAACTGTGTCCCATAGGGTTTTCAAGGCTGTGACCTTTGGAAGCAGATGGCCAGGTCTTTCGTCTGAGACACCTCGGGGTGGGTTTAAACCAAGCAACCTTTCGGTTAGTAGTCAAGTGCTTAATCATTTGTGCCACCCAGGGACTCCTGCTTAAAAAAAACTGCTTAGGAGAAAGGAAATGCTCTGGGGGAACCTGAAGACAACCCTTGAAGTCACCTGAAGAGCAGGACAGAGGAGGAGCACTGGGGGACTGTGGAAAGGACACTGGCGTAGGAGGCGGGAGAGCAGAGTTTCAGTTCTTCACTGACTGTCTGTGGTCAAGTCACTTTCCTGCTCTGGGGGTCTGGATGGTGAATGAGAAGACGCAAGGTGCAGGCAAGCCATGCCCAGGGCAGACACCACTAAAAGATCGTGGCCCCCTTTTCTTTTTCCTAAACTCAGTGCTCAGAGACCACCACCACCGCTTAGAATTAGCTCTCCTGAAAGAACCCACTTCTACCCCAGCACTGGATGCTCTCTCAGGATCCTTCTACTTCGACAGTCTGTGGATTTGGGGATTTTACAACTTAAAGTTTCTACCTTTATACCCCAAGGGAGGGAACCAAACCAAAAAACCCATTGTGGTCGAGTTGATTCCAACTTATAGCAACCCTATAGGACAGAGTAGAACTGCCCCATAGAGTTTCCAAGGAGTGGTTGGTGGGCTCGAACTGCCGACCTTTAGGTTAGCAACCAAGCTCTTAACCACTGTGCCACCAGGACCTCCAAGGGAGAGAAGGCAAAGTAAAAACAGGCTTTCCTTGTGACATGGCCCGTGTAAGCATCCTAACTTTCCCCACATGCGCAGTTACGAGATTCAACCCTGAGGCCTTGCTCTCCAGTTCTTCCCCACATATATTGGGGGCCTGGGGCCAGGTCACAAGGAACAGAAGGAGCTCTGCTGTACCCCTTTGCTCAAGTGAAGCCCAGCATCCTCCTAGCTTCCCTCTGCAATTTTTCATAAAGCTCCCACCAATGTCTCCTAGTTCACTAGGTCATAAAATCCACGTCTTCTCAGTCTGAGCTCCAGATGAGGCTCCCTGGGCTCCTGGGTGCTGTCCCTTCATCTCTTGCAGGCCACAGTGAGGTTGCAGGTCTGCCTGCCGATCCTCAACTCAGGGACCAAGAGTGGGCAGGTGGGCAGGCTGAAGCTGAAGAGGCATACTAGGCAGACAGTGCCCGGTTCCAGAAAGTGCCCAGGGACCCAGGTTACTGTTGCTCTGAGCAAGGAATGGGCCCAGAAGAGCCAGTTTCCTCAACTCCTAGTCCCCTGACTCTGGAAAACATTAAAAGCCTAACTTCAAAAGAAGCCGTGGTTAGCTGCTGTCATGTTCACTCCCTACGAACGGCGACCCATGTACAATGGAACGAAATGATGACCAGTCCTGCACCATCCCCATGATTGGTTGTAGATCAGACTGGTGTGATCCATAGGGTTTTCACTGGTCTTTCTTCCTAGTCAGGAAACCCTGGTGGAGTAGTGGTTAAGTGCTACGGCTGCTAACCAAAGGGTCGGCAGTTCAAATCTGCCAGGAGCTCCTTGGAAACTGTATGGGGCAGTTCTACTCTGTTCTATAGGGTCGCTATGAGTTGGAACTGACTCAACGGCACTGGGTTTGGTTTTGGGTTTTGTTCTTCCTAGTCCATCTTAGTCTGGAAGCTCCGCTGAAACCTGTTCAGCATCCTAACAACCCGTAAGCCTCCACTGACAGACAGGTGATGGCTGCGCATGACGTGCATTGGCTGGGAATTGAACCAGGTCTCCCACATGCAAGGTGCGAATTCTACCCCTGAACCGCCAATGTCCTCCTCAAAGGAAGAGCTCTTTAAATAAACACAGGGTCCTGGTCACACACAATAAACACAGCTCCAAGAAGCAGCACAGCTGCTATTTTTCCTGTCAGAGCATTTTAGTGCTAGAAAGGACCACAGAAGCTCTTGGTCCTGCACTTGCCTTCTACAGGTGAGGAAGCCAAGCCCCAGAGACGACAAGCGATGAGCCAAAGGGAGCCAATGAGTGGCAAACCCACCATGAGTGGCAAGCAGGAGCAAAATCCCAGAGCTCCAGTGCCAGGATCTTTCCACCACAGGCCACAGGCTTCTTCAAAGGCTAATTCCAGACCAGCCAGCACCCACCCTCCCACCCCCTACCCCACTCCACCATGAGAAGAAAAGAGGTTCAAGGATAGTAAGAGACTAAGTGGCTAAGCTAGTCTCTTCCCAGGGTTGAGTGAGGTGGGGTGAGAAGGGATGGGGAGGAAAGGGAAGGAAGCGGAGTTGTTATCAGCGAAGGGCATGGCTGGGCTTTCATTCTTAGGTGGACACAAAGGTACCCTTTGTGCAGCTCAGAGGGGCACGTGTGTAGTTGGAAAGCTTAGGCGGGAGATGCCGTCTCACATTTGTAGAACAACTCACACTTCTGAAAGCTGCCACAGATATACCCTCATTTCATTCAATCCTCACAATTTGTTTTACAGATAAGGAACCTGAGGCTGGGAGAGATTGGGTAACTTGGTGGGAAGGAGCTCAGATCTTCATGTTCTGACTCCAAGGCCTGCATTCCTGCTGCCGCCACGCACATTTTACAGTTCAGGGCACTGATTTGCGGCTTTAGCTTGCAGTGCCCTTTGATAAACAGTTTCTTATTTGATCCTCTCCCTGGCCTGAGAGGCATGCAGGGCCGGGATTACAGGACTTCTGTTTTACCAGTGAGAAAACTGAGGCTCAGAGAGGTTGAGATGTTGCACAGCTATCTTGAGTCTAGTCCCCATGTCCTTTCCATCACATGGTGGAATGGGGCCAGGGTCACATCTTCCTCTCCTCTCTGGGGTCCGTGTCCCCAGGGCTGGGAGTAGGTGGGTTCAGAGGCCCTGGGGCCTGGAAAGAATGGAACAGAAGCTCTTGTTGGGGAGCCCATTTCCCACTGCACCCTGGAGAGGACCAACAGCCATGGGACCCCAGACCAGGGCCACAGAGACCCCCTTGAAGTAAGAGTCAGAGGACATGGAGACCCACGGAGGTGGGAACAGTGGGTCACCTGGTGCTGGACCACATCTAAGAGAACAAACAACAGGACAAACACAAAGAATGGAGGCCATGCTTCTGGGGTGGGCGAAAGGGCTCCTTAGAGAAAGCATCAGTCTCCAACTCTTGCTGTGACCTTAGGAAACTCGTTGCTCTTCTCTGACCCCAGTCTCCTTGCCCATAAAATAGGGAAGTAAGACTAAATCAGAGAACCTTCAAACACTTTGGCAGCAGAACGCTTTTTTCAAGTAATAAGGACTAATTAGTAGATGACATTTACTGAGCACTTACCACACACCAAGTTCTGTAGTAAATGTTTTATGCGCATGACTGCATTTAATCCTCACAACCACCCTGTGAGTAGGTGCCCTTATTATCCCCACTTTACAGGTGAGGAAAGATGAGCCTCAGAGAGGATAACCAGCTCACCCAAGGTTGAAGTGAACTGAGTTCGTTGCGTTGAGTAGATGCCGACTCATTGAGACCCTAAAGGACAGAGTAGAACTGCCCCCATAGAGTTTCCAAGAAGCGGCTGGTGGATTCAAACTGTTGACCTTTTGGTTAGCAGCCAAGCTCTTAGCCACTGCACCACCAGGGCTCCTTGCCCAAGGTTACTGAATAGTAAATCACTAAGTAGAAATTCAAACCCATATCGTCTGCTAGCAAAGGCTGTCCACAGTACACCATGCTATCTCCCAAAAGAAATCTCAGATGGAGTTGCCGCAGAGGCTCATGGGGGAAAAAAAAAAAAGCACTCTGGAACTATAAATAGCATCTAGGGATCCTTGGGTGGCACAAATGTTTAAGCACTCAACTGCTAGCCGAAAGGTTGGCGGTTTGAACCTACACTGAAGTGCCTCGGAAGACAGGCCTAGCAAACAGGCACAATGGCAGCTGACAACGGTCTAATTGAATTGGTCCTCTCCCTTATTGCTGGCTCTTCCCTCCAACCCCTTCCCTCCTTCCTGTCGTGTTGAGTTAGGGTCAACAAGAGGAGCTTACTGTGGGCTGATATGACATCCATTGGGCTGCACCTCCATGGGGTGACCACTTAGTTGGGATAGCTGCTTGTGGGGCCCCTCTCTGAAGCACCCTTCCCAATCCTGAGTGCAGGCGTGGGTCTTGACAGTGTGTTAGCCAGGAGTGAATTCACAGGCAAAGTCTGCTTGGGGAATGGACTGGGAGTTGGGTCTCTGTATCCACGGTGTGGACACTAACCTTCTGATAATAATAATAGCAACTATTATTACTATGGAAACCCTGGTGGCGTAGTGGTTAAGAGCTACGTCTGCTAACCAAAAGGCTGGCAGTTCAAATCCACAGATGCTCCTTGGAAACTATGGGGCAGTTCTACTCTGTCCTATAGGGTACTATGAGTCAGAATCAACTCAACGGCAACAGGTTTGATTTTTATTATTACTATATGGCAGGCACTATTCTAAGTGTTTTACTAATGTTGACTTATTTCATCCTCATTAGGTACTATTATTACCCCCATTTTACAGATGAGGAAACTAAGCAGAGAGCCTTTAAGTAACTAGCCCAAGGTCATATAATTAGCAAGTAGGGGTACTGAGATTCAAATATAGACCCTGGCTCCAATGTTTATGCTCTTAACAATTGTACCATAGTAAGCTAGAGGGCATGGGTGTCCTTGCAAACACATCAGAAGAGCTGACGTACCACAATTCACATCATTCAAAGTGTCTCACAAATAACATCTGGTGTATGAAAAATAGTAGAGGATGTTCACAGATCACAGCATCTTAGAGCTGGAAGTTATCTCAGAGACCCTCAAGTTCAGACCCTTTGTCCAATGCACAAGCTCAGGCCCAGAGAGACAGTGACTTGTCTAAGATGGCAGGTTGGTGCTGGGATGAGTCCAGAATCCACCTGTCCCACCACCCCACCTGAACAAGAAAAGGCAGAGATGGTTTCTCCAATAGACAATCTGAGATGACTCCCCCACAGGCACCAGAGGAGATGGGCCTGCCGGGAACCAGAACTGACCTGATAGTCTTTACCCCCAAGATGAGACATCCTCAGGACATGGGGTAAACTGAGCCCAGGGGCAGGAGGGGACCCAGCTGGCTTTCCTATGAGGCAGAGGTCACTACCACCCAGCCCAGTCCAAGGTGTGTGGAGATGGGGTAAGAGAGCCAGCAGCTAGGGCAGGGCAGGGGAGGGGAGGGGAGAGGAGCCAGCCAGGGCTCTCCTCCCTTTGATGACTTTGAGCTGACATTTGCCAGCGGGCTTAACCCCTTTTGTCCATGCTTCCCTCCTCAAGAAAACCTTAATCATCCTTATTTGAATTTCAAATGACCTCTTCCCTCTCCTCCCTTCCCCACCCCAACAGGCTTTGAGGCAGGGATATGGAAATTCACCAGCAGTATGGAAATCATCCCCCTATGCAAATTGGATGTGAGACCCCATCGTCATAGCAACCGCCCGGTTTCCTCTCCTTTCTGCACTTCTCTGGGCTCTCTGGCTGAGATTTTTCGCTCCTCTTCCCCAACCTGAGCCGCTGGGGTAAGGGGGAAGGGCATGGAGGGGACCTGGCAGGTGGGGCACCCCTAGCTGCCCAGTGGGGCTGAGGCCAGCCAAGCCACCTACCTGCACCCCCTTGCAAACCTGGACAGGCAGACCCTGGCGAGGCCAACCATCGGTCTTTCCAGGCTGGGCTAACCCAGAGACAGGTTAGGTGGTAATGGGGAAGTTCAGAGTCTGGGGGTCAGAGGGAGACCCCAGAGGTGGCCACAGGAAAGAGGAGGCCTAGGGGCTCTGCTAGTACCAGTGGTAGGAGATTAAAAGCACTGCATGGAACCTGTATGTAAAATGCCAGGCAAATTAGCACCTATTATTTTTTGAGTCAATAGCACTGGTACTTTTCGGGAGATGCCTGCAGCTCTGTTTCCCATGCTTAAAGCTTGGCACGAAGGCTTTCCGCCTCTGAGTCTCCCAGGGCCCTGAAGTTACCCCAGGGGGCTCTCACCAACAGGCATGGAAGGGCCAGGCAGAGACTCTGAACTCCCAGAAATGAAATCCAGCTGCCTTGGAGGGCTGTGGTTATTCTCAAGCCCTGCCCTGCCCTGCCATGGGGGGATTTCCTGGCTGAACTGCCAGACCCTCAAATGAGGAGGATGGTAGCCATAGTTGGAATAACCTCATGCAGCTTGCCTTTTTAGTACACTCAGCTTTGAATCTTCTCACACCAAACCTAAAGCTGTCGGGAGTGGCGGTAAAAGGGAAGCTGGACCTCCATGTCTATTACTGCTCTTCCCCATAGCAACTCTTTCTAGGGAGGGGTCATCCCAGGCAAAGCCCTCCCATGGCAATGTGGTTAAACTCAGAAGACCCACTAGCAAGTGGGAAACTCCGATTTCCCATTTCCCCTGCCCCTCCTGTGGTTTCATAACCCCTCAAGGACCCAAGCCTGCCTTTGAGAGAGCAGCCTCACCCAGAAAGGCAGACTGGTGGCAGGTCCCCATCAGAAGGCCTTGAGGTGGGCTTTTTGTGAGTGTGAATTTGTGTGTGTGCCTGTATGTACATGATTAGGGGCGCTGGTGCAGGGATCTTGGCTGCCCCTCAGGCCCAAGACTTACCCTCATTTCTCTTTAATACTTTTTTCACTTCTTCAGCACTTTTCCACACCAGATGTCCTCTCCTCTAATTGTTCCTTGAGGAGGAGAGTGAACCCAGGAGACCAAAAGCATTTGCTTACAGCTTGGAGGGCCTGCAATCTGGGGAATGGCTGAGTCTCTGGACCGTGCCTAGTGCCCAGTCTGTAAGGTATGAGAGCATCAGTCCAGCCCTGCCAGCTAAGGATGGACTGGGAACTACCTCTCCTGCTAGGTTTCCCCATCATTGTCCTCCACAATCCACACAGTGGGAGTAGGAGGATGTTAAGGTGTCATCAGAAAATGTACCCAGGGTCAGATGCATCCATTGATCATGGAATGCCAGAGGAAAGGAAAATTCTAGATACAGTGCAAGTTCTCTAAGGTAGTGTACCTCAAAGTATGGTCCCCAAACCAGGGCTGGTCTGTAAACCAGAGCTGGTCTGTTTGTAAAGGCCCAAGATCAAACACTGAGAACAAAAAAGTTTTAATAGCACATCCAAGTGGATCAGTGGATTCTTCCTATTGAGTCAGGTGTAGACTAGTTTGTTGAACTTGTGTGGTGTGTACCACTCCTGCACGGTAGGAACGCATACTGGTCTGGGACAAACTGGAAATAAAAACAACCGGTCCTTTACCCCAGGTTGACCACTGATGAAACACTGGAGCTTCAGCCGGTAAAAGACAGGGCTCCGGTGCCCCCCACTGATTCCCTCACTTTTGCTCCTCTTGGGCTGGAGAAAAAGAAGGCCTATGTTCTTTTGGGGCTGCAGAGATGGCAGCTGGCGCTGCAGAGGGCCATTCCCTTACAGAGACCTGCTGGGGGGCGGGGGAGGGAATGGCCCTGGGCAAGACTGGCATATGAGCCTGCCCATCTTCTCTGTGGAATTGGGTTGAGAATCTACAAATGAGAAAGTGTCTTTGAGTTATAAGTCCAGGTACAGGTGTGAACTGTTGTGTGGCTGCTTTATTTATCTAAGGCTCTCTGAGCGCTAGAGGCAGATGGGTGATTCCTGAAATGATCACTCATCTGAGATCCCCAGCACACCGGCCACAGTTCTGATGGCCTGCCTGGTGACTTAGTACCTTCTAACGTCCCTGTCAAAAGGCTCCTGGGTGGCGCAAACAGTTTGCGCTCAGTTGCTAACCCTAAACGTTGGCAGTTCAAACCCACCCAGTGGTACTGGCAAAGATAGGCCTGGTGTTCTGCTTCTGTTAAGATGACCAAAATCCATTGCCATTGAGTCAATTCTGACTCATAGCGACCCTACAGGGGAGAACAGAACTGTCCCATAGGGTTTCCAAGGCTGTAATCTTTACAGAAACAGGAAGCAGACTGCCACATCTTTTTCCCTCATAGCAGCTGGTGGGTTTGAACTGCCGACCTTTTGTTTAGCAACCGAGTGCTTAACCACTGCACTACCAGAGCTCCTCCCATTAAGATTACAGCCAAGAAAACCCTATGGAGAAGTTCTATTCCCACTCTGTAACACATGGGGTCACCATGAGTTGGAAATGACTTGATGGCAACTAGCAAACAACAATCTCCCTGTCACGGAAACTAGAAACAAGGTGGAATGGGAGCCGCAATGGTTTCAGAAAACCAGAACAAGAGGCAACGGGCTGAATGCTGTAGCATGAGGGTCTTAGGTGAGAGATAAGAAAGAACTTCCACTGAGGATTGTACTCTACAAGAAGAGATGGCTAGGGGAAAATGTTGGCTTCTCTTAAGGATGGAGTCTAGATGAGAAAAAAAAAAAATCTCTAAGAATAATAGATTCTCTTATTTGCCAGGGATGGTTTTGAAATGTCTCCGAAGGAAGAGAGAAGTGAGGACAAGATGTCCCGTCAGAGCCTTTATGACCTCAGGATTCATAGCAGTTCCCTTTCAACATCTAGAGGGGCTATGGCTTCATTCTTCTCTTCCAGAGACGTGAGGAACGGGTACAGATTGAGGCACAGGATCAAAGTCACCAGACTAGGGCCCTAGAGACCCCCTAGCCCACCCCCTTCATTTTGTTCCTGCATCACCCTCCTCCCTGGATTACAATGAGGAAACTCAAGTCGAGGGCACATGTATGCTTGCCCCATATCTCTCAGTGACAGAGTTTAGTCTTGGCCCCTGAATATTTCCGATAATAACCAACCTAATAATTGATTGTATTTATATGGTAGTGTTCACTTTTCAAAGTGTTTTCACACCCACTCTGTCATTTGTCATTTATCATAAAAAGGAGAATGTATGTTATGTGTGTGCATGTGTGCACACACATACCTCATTTAGGAGCAATTGTCAACAGGAGGCTCTTTACACCACCTTCCCCCCAAGTACTTTAACTTGGCGGCTAACCAAAGGTCAGCAGTTCAAATCCACCAGCCGCTCCTTGGAAACCCTATGGGGCAGTTCTACTCTGTCCTATAGGGTCGCTATCAGTCAGAATTGACTCGACGGCAACGGCTTTGGTTTGGTTTTTTGGCTCTGTCATTTAAAGAGCAGCTCGATTCAATAAATATTTGGACTGAAAACAGCCCTCGTCTCTGAAAGTCTCTTACCCGTTCCTGCCTGGAACTTCAACTGTCCGCGGTGATGAGAGACAGTTTCTTTACCTCCGGCTTGTTTTGTGAGGACTCAGTAGGGTGGAGACAGTGAGGCCCTGGAATGGACTGACTAAAAGTGGAGTTTCTCGTCTTAGATCAGCTACTCATTCCTTCTCTGGTACCTCAGAAAAATCACTAACCTCTCTGTGCCTCAGTTGTTCTCCCCTATAAAATCATGTCCATTTTTTCTTAAAGCCATGTTGAAGGTCCCCGGGGCTAGATGACGAGACCGTCTACAAAGGGTCCCCAAACAGCTCATTTGCCTTGGTGGTCCTTCTGGAGGGTGGAGCAGATGTCAGTCATTCACCTCACAGACAGGATAGTGCAGCTGGAGGGGAAGGGCAACAGGAAGGGATGACTGACTAAGTTCAGTCTTCTCCCTCATCTCTCACTTCTCCTTTCTTCCCCCGGGCTTTCCTCTTGGAGTCCTTCCTTCCCAGATCTCTAAGCAAGGCCAGAATCCCAAGGTATCCACTCCACTTCCATCTGGGTTTAGAACCTCATTCCACTCCGCCATCAACTGAGCTTGCAGAGTTGCTAGTGTCCTGGTGCATTGGCAGAGGCTAGTTCAGGATGAGAGGAGGGAGGGAGAAAGTTCTCCCTAAGGCTGGATTCTCCTCTTCCACAGAACTGCAGGAGAGAGCGAGTTGACCCAGACCTATTGCTCTTCCCCTACAAACATGTTCCTGCCCCAGACAGGGTTCTGCCTCTTGGACTAGACCAGCCCTCCTACAGAGTGGGTGGCTTCCCTCTAGCTCCATTTGCCTGTACCACCCTCTAAAACCTTGGTGTCCTCCCTGATGCTGTTACTCTCCTGTGTCCTCTGTCCCTCTAGGCCCCCAATTTTCCCACCACCATCTTCAGGTTAGTGTGGAAAGTCACTAGAAAGGCCCAGGTCTAATGCTGTCATTTGCTAGGTATAGGGCCTTGGGAAAAGTCAGTAACATTCCTACCACCAGCCTTCATTTCCTCATCTGCAAAGTGGGATAATAACACCTACCTTCACAGAACTGCTACAAGGGCCAATGGGTTAAGCATTTGAGAGTGTTCTTATAGATGCCAGTTGTCGCTATCACCCACTCAAGTGTGATTTCCTGGACTACAAGGAAAGCTCCTTGAGGACAGGGACTGTTTCTCCATCTTTCTGAGCCCAGGGTCTGACACAAACCAGTGCTCCATAGATACTGGTTAAGGGACTACCAGCTAGGTCAGGGAAGAGAATGGGAGCCTGGACAGAGTAAGTCAGGTAGAGATGATGGAGAAGAGAATACTGGAAGGGAAATGAGAAAAAAAAGAATGGCTACCACTAGAGAGGTAGTGCTCAGCCCTGAGGAAACCAACATACTGATGCAAAAGTCAGAAACAGATGGGAGAGAATTTCGAAAGTCAGAACTGTGCATGCATTTTTTAAAATTATGCCCTAAGAGATTATCTAGTCCAAATCCTTCCTTTATGGGGAGGAAAGTAAAGTCCACATGGGGAAAAAACTTGTCTAATCAACTGCAGCAAGGTAAGGGCGGAGCCAGGGGACGAACCTAATGGAGTCAGACAGATCTGTGTTTGATTCCTGGTTATAAGCTGTGTGATTCTCAGCAAGTTAGATTCATATGCTGAGCCACAATTTCCACACTAATAAAAATGAGGATAATATTGCCTCTGTCTCGTAGGGCTGGAGCCCTGGTGCTGTAGTGGCTAAGAGCTGTGGCTGCTAATCAAAAGATCAGCAGTTCAAACCCACCAGACACTCCTTAGAAACCCTACTGGGCAGTTCTGCCCTGTTCTATGGGGTCGCTGTGAGTTGGAATTGCCTCGATGGCAATGGGTTTGGATAATCTCATAGGGTTATTGTAGGAAGTAAGTGGGGTGATGTATGTAAAGGTGTTTACATGTACATGGCATGAGATGGATATTCTGTAAATGTTAGTGACCTTTCCTTCCTTTCTCCAGAGCCACTATTTCTTCTTCCCCTATGTTTGAGGCTATACTGAGACCAGTCTGGTCAAAAGTCACAGGGTTGGCTGCATCAGCACTTAAAAAAATCTAGCTATCATGGAGTCAGTTCTGACTCACGGTAACTCCATGTATGTCAGAGTAGGACTATGCTCCATAGACCTTTCAATGGCTGATTTTTTGGAAGTAGATTACCAGGCCTTTCTTTCTACTGAAGCACCTCTGGGTGAACTCAAACCTTCAACCTTAGCAGCCGAGCACATTAACTGTTTGCACCACTATAATGTTATGGGTCGAATTGTGTCCCCCAAAAATACGTGTGTCAACTTGGCTAGTCCATGATTCCTAGTATTATATGATTGTCCACCATTTTGTCAACTGATGTGATTTTCCTAAGTGTTGTAAATCCTACCTCTATGATGTTAATGAGGTGGAATTAGTGACAGATACGTTACTGAGGCAGGACTCAATCTATAAGATTAGGTTGTGTCTTCAGTAAGCCTTCTTTGAGATATAAAAGAGAGAAGCAAGCAGAGAGATAGGGGGACCTCATACCATCAAGAACAAGAGCCAGGAGAATAGCGCGTTCTTTGGATCTGGGGTCCCTGTGCTGAGAAGCTCCTCTACCAGGGAAGATTGATGACAAGGACCTTCCCTCAGAGCTAACAGAGAAAGCCTTCCCCTGGAGCTGATGCCCTGAACTTGGACTTCTAGCCTGCTAGACTGTGAGAGAATGAACTTGTTTGTTGAAGGCATCCACTTGTGGTATTTCTGTTACAGCAGCACTAGATGACTAAGAGAACCACTCAGGATTCCACATCAGCACTTAGGGGTTGTCAGTTATGGAACTGGAAGCTTTTGAAATACGTAAGGATATATTCTTGTCAACCACTGAATTGAGGACAGAAAAAACTGTTGTCAACCTCAAGAATGAAGGAGAAGTGACAACTGATGAGGAAGTGAAAAGATGGACAGAAAAGTTGATAGCTCAGAAATCTAGAAACAGTTTGGCTCCGGTGCTCTGGGGGGCTGCGGACAGAGCCCTGGATGGGCAATGGGAGCCTGTGCCTGGCTGCAAGTGCTGTCATGAAGGCACTCTGGGGCTTGGGCGGTTTACATTCCATCTCTGTCTCCGCTTCCTCACAGGCAGTAAAATAAAATAAAGGAAGGCTGAGCTGCACTACCAGGTCTCTTCTGACCAGGAGTTTTTCGTGTGGGTGGGAGAAGGCTCTCCTTCCTGTTCCCGGCCAGTGTGGATGGGGAATTCACTTCCTTTTCCCAGCTCCTACCCATTTTGCCTCTTGGGGATTTTACACAACCCAGACTGTGCTCTCAGGGAGCTGGGGCTTTCTAGGTTGCCTTTGTTTATAGTTCCTTTAAAACTCAGAGACAAACCACCCCTTAATTCACGCAATGCTGGGAAGGTGAATCTGTCTTTTAGAAATCCAAAGGAAGCCATTAAACCACGTTGGTAACTACTGTGATTCATAATAAGCTTTCCTCTGTAAAAAATGAGTCAGAGCAACTTTCCAGGAAGTTTGGTTACTTTAATTAGCTACCTCTTTTTTTCCTGCCCTTAAAAGCATACAGTAATTTATAAGTTTGGTTACTTTAATTATCTACCTCTTTTTTCTTGCCCTTAAAAGCATACATTATCTAGTATTGATGCTACAAGAGAGCCCTGAAGTGAAAGATCTAGGGGTGGAGAAGTTTCAGACAGCACAATCCTTACCGACTCCTTGGAGTCTAGGAGGAATCCTTTCCTGAATGGAGAAAAGGAGCAAAACTAACCTTACTGGGCCTAAGGGGCAGGACACCCCAGCTGCCTGTGGACCCAAAGTGTCCAGCAGAGATGCTCACTCTGTACATTACAGAATCACAGAATCCCTTACAATGCAGTTGGAGCCCCCTGAATGGCAAAAACAGTTAATGCGCTCTGCTGCTGATCAAAAGGTTGAAGGTTCGAGTCCAGCTGGAGGTGCCTCGGAAGAAAGACCTGGCACTCTACTTCTGAAAACTCAGTCATTGAAAACCCCATAGAGCACAGTTTTACTCTGAAATTCATGGGGTCGCCGTGAGTCAGAGCTGACTTGACAGCAACTGGTAATGACACCTTTAGAGGAAATGACAGTCACGGCTGCCATGTGCCAAGCACTGTGCTAAAGGCTTTAAATATCATCTCAGGGAATTCTCAAACTCACTTTACAGGATCGGCATTAGAGAAGACAGGAGGCTAGCCAGGCTAAGCTATCAGGCCGTACATACAGCCTTAAGCACAAAGCTGAGATCATTACCAGATCACTTTGATTTTCAGTCCTCACTCTTCAGATATCATGGGTTTTTGCCCTTCATTTTATAAGGAAATTGCAGTCCTAGGGAGACAAAGTGGCTTTTCTACGGTCACACATTGAATTGGCGAGCAGTCCTGGGATAAAAGATTCTCAAAGTCCTACCCTATATCTGGTTTCTCTCCCCTCAACTCACTCCCGCAGTCCCAGATAAAAAACAAACCAAACCCATTGCCATCTTGTCGATTCCAACTCATAGCAACCCTATAGGACAGAGCAGAACTGCCCCGCAGGGTTTCCAAGGAGTGGCTGGTAGATTCGAACTGCTGACATTTTGGTAGCAGCCAAGATCTTAACTACTACGCCACCAGGGCTCCATAGTCCCAAAAGACAAGAGGTGAGAATTTGCTCAGATTGTCTCTAACACATTAACTCCCTAACTCCCATCAAGGATCTGAACTCCCTCCCTCTCCCGGCCCACCTTTCAGCATTCTATGTGGCTCCCTCTCACTCCCAGCACTGCCACCCTGAATTGGTCACTGGAACTTATAACAGAGCCCCAGCCCCAGCTTTTGGCTGTGTCCCCACATACCTGGGGCCACAGGGCCCAGGTGAACAGAGTTGGTAGAAGCTAGCCTGCTTCCAGAAAAGGGCAACTTCAGATTCTCATGGATCATGATCCTGGGCTCTGGTTTTCTCCAGGGAAGATTAAGTGCAAGGATACTGCCCATCACTCTCCAGCTGAATTCATTTTAAAGCCTTCCTGAGATTCTTGAGATTGACAGAAATTTTCTTCTCAATGGAGGAGAGCAGGTACCACCCCAACATACCCCTAGAGAAACATAGCTGATAAATCAATTGAAAGAATGAGTACAACTGGCCTATACCCTCCTCAGTACTGCTGTTCCTATTCACAAAGCAAAATACAAAGACTGCAGCTCTAAATGTATTGCTACCTGAGCAAATAGATGCTGTTTCGATATTAAATTGTGAAGCAGAAAAGTTTTTGGCAAACGCATTGCACAGATGCCCCTCAGACTCCCAATTATCTTGTCCCTGATTCCGAGTCTTTTAGCTTCCAGAAGGGAACTGGACCCTTCCTGAAGACTTGGGGAAAGATTTTTAGCTCTGGGGGGCATCGCTTCTCTTCCATTTTTATTTTCTATGTCTCTAATGATCCACAAGGGTGCTCTGGTGGCACAGTGGTTAAAAGCACTTAGCTGTTAACTCAAAGGTTTGGGGTTCAAACCCACCAGCCTCTGTGAAGGGAGAACGATGTGGCAGTCTGCTCCTATAAAGATTTACGCCTTAGAAACCCTATGGGGCAGTTCTACCCTGTCCTACAGGGTCACTAAGAGTTGGAATTGATTTGATGGCAGTGGGTTTGGTTTAATGATCCAGAGGAAAGACTAATTGAGGTCTTATTGGGATGCTATTAAAGTTATTTGGTGGTTTTATAACGTATACTCAAGTTTCTTTAAGTTCTTTTTAATTATATGGAGCTTTCAAAGCAAGGCTTGGACTATGGAGTTAAAAATAGAGGCTAAGAAACTGTTCTCCCCAATTCTTGTCTGTCTCCTTTCTCTTCTTCAAGAAGCAAAGCCATCTCCTGGCATCAAGCCTTCCCCCGAGAGCCTATCTGCCACCCCCACACACATGATTTATCAGGGGATCATTTGTCTAGGGGACTCTTTGGTTAATCCCTTGAGTAGGACTGTCCCATCCACTAAAGACAGGTTCTGTCTTCTGTCAGTCAGCAAAAACAAACAGCAGCCATCACATCGATATATGGTGACCTCATGCATGTCAGAGTAGAACTGAACTCCATAGGGTTTTGCAGGGCTGATTTTACAGAAGTAGATTGCCAGACCTTTCTTCCAAGGTGCCTCTGGGAAGACTCAAACTCCACCTTTCTGTCAGCAGCTGAACACTTTAACAATTTGCACTCCCCAGGGACTCTCTGTCAGTCATTAACTGTTGGGAAGTCGGCCTGATTTTAGGGGTATTTGACTGCTACATCAAGAAGTGAATCTCCTCTCTAACTTTTTGTTTTGTTTTCAAGGATCTGGCCCCTTTGAAGCCTAGCTCCAGAGGCTTTGTTCCATTGTGAACCAATACATACAACTCAAAGGCTCCAAGGGCCTTACTCCTAGCTCTCGGGAATTCCCTCATTTCCTAAGACCCAGCTTTTCAGTCTGATTGGCTGAAAGATCAAGCAAGAAGAGATAACACACATTTCCAAATCACCCACCCTCTGCTTTCCTGTTCCCCCAGAAGAGAAGACCCTTACCTGTCTCCACCTGGCCGAGGACCCTGCGAGCCTCTGTGGAATCAGCTACATCCCCACTCATCTTGATATCTGCACGGAAATCACAACTGAGTTTAATAACAGGTCACAATTTTTCCTTGCTATGACATGGGTGGCTTTAGCAGCAAAGATGAATGTGTAATTACAACAACCATCAGACATTCAAATTCCTGATTCCCGAACATACCACCATTAGCATATTCATAAGCTTGGGGGCAAGGATCCCCTCTTCTCTGTGTGCCTCCTCTCCCTCGCCTTTCTTTCCCCCTTTCTCAAGTGCCATTGCAGGGTCTCTCACCTTCTGCATCATTCATTGCCACTCCTTTCTATCACCAGGGCTCAGTCAGGAAAGATTTAACAAGGGGAGGGGTACAGTGGAGGAGGGGAGGGAGCGCTTCCCATTCCCGATTCTAATTCCTTTGGGATTTGGGGGATTTATTTTATTTTTTTAAGTAGCTTAAGGAATGTTACTTTAAATGTGCCCCCCACCACCACCCCATATGACCCTACCCTTTAACTGGCACTTGCCCTGCTCATCTTTCTTCCCCAGTTCTGGGCTCTGTTCTCTGTCTGGTTCTCAGAGTTCAGCCCACGGTCTGGGGATCAAACCCTAGCTCTGATGCTGTCCTCCTTGGAAAGTCTCTCTTTGGGATCCTTACCTTCTCTCCCACTCCTTCAACTTCCTCAGTGAGAAAAAATGGCAGGCTTAATCCCCACCCCGATCCAACTCCTGGGGAGAGAGGATACTGACACAAGGCCCAGTCTCATCTCCAGTACTGCTGGTCCGGCCTCTCCACCCTGCTTCATTTCAATAAATTAAACATTTACCCATAACAGACAGCTGCCACCACCTATGAGGCCCCTAAGTCTCCGCCAAGGGTCAGCAGAAAGAAGGAAAGAGAGAACTTTGAAGTAACTCACTCTCTCAGGGCTTCTCTCCTTATTAAACCACCCAAATACTGAATCCGTTAAAGACAGAAGAATATTTTATTCAAATCGTGTTGACCCCCCCTTCTCACCCCCACCCTTTTCTCAGGGGCAGCATTTTAACTCTTTCAAACCAGATAAAGTCTTGGTGAGCTGATTTGCATACCCGACTCCCCAGCCAATCCCAGTTAAGCAGGCAGTCTTCATTTGCATCAGGTAATCAGGCAGTTGGCAGTCTGGACGCCCGAGGTCTGGAGATGATCAGGATGAGGGAAAAGAGTGGACCTCCGCCCCAGGAAAATCAGGGAGAAAACCTACTTTTTTTTTTAGGGCAATGATGTGTCTGGCTTTGGCAGGGATTGAAATTGTGGCCCCTCTGGAGTGCAGTGGCTACAGTGAAGGAGGGGCAACTGCCATTGTGCTACATTTAAGAGGGCATTTCTTGAGTAAATGAAGTTTTTTTAAGCTTTCCCTATAGTCTTCCCTGGACTAATAAGCAGAGTAACTATGTGGGCCACCTAAACACATCTGCAAAGGGTCTCTGCCCCTGCTCACCTTCTGTTCCAGTGGGGAAATAAGCTTTGCTTCCTTTTTCCCCTGAAGCACTGGCCTGGGAGCTAGGCCTTGCCTAATTCCAGACCTGCTCAGCTCACACCTCACCGTAGGGATTCTTCAGCAATGCTTCAGCCACAGAAGGTCGGGAAGGTGCAGGAGGAAGCAGAGTCCTCCCCGTCTGGTAGTTTTAACCTGCTTCACTAGTACCAGAATTGACAGCATGGGTTTTGGGCGTGGACAGGCCTGGGTTTAATCCCTGTGCCATCACTAAGTAGCTAGGGAACCCTGGTAACATATTTGAGCCTGTTTTCCCCAATAATATATCAGGATGATACTTAACTCCCAGAGTTATTGTGAAAATTAAATGAAATACTCAATAAAAAAAAAAAATGCTTGGCACAATTCCTGGCACAAAATAAACACATAATAAAGAAACTAAACAGACCCTTCAGCTTGGATGCTAGTTTCTCATGGCCCTTTTCTTAACCCTCTCCCCCCGTTAAAACAAACGGCTTCTGTTTTCTGTCTCACAAGCAATCTGTACTTTACCTGAGAAGACATTAAAAAAACAAACCAAATCATTTGCCATGGAGTTGATTCTGACTCTTGGCAACCTCGTGTGTCAGAGTAGAACTGTGCCCCATAAAGTTTTCAATGGCTGATTTCTCAAAAGTAGGTCACCAGGCCTTTCTTCCAGGGAGCCTTTAGGTGGACACAAACCACCAACCTTTTGCTTAGCAGCTAAGCGCTTACCCATTTGCACCACCTAGGGACTCCAGGAAGCAATTGGCATTCTCCAAATTCTTCCTGTTGTAGGAAAAGTGTTCATGGGGACAAGAGGGAATTAAAAGGCAGTGAGGTCGGGATGATGACCAGATTCTCCGCATCAGCTTATTTCAACCAAACTCCTGACATTTAAGAAGGGTAACTCTTTAGCTAATCTGTAATTGTATGCTTGTAATCCAAAGTCTCTTCCCACACCCACCCCCCGCATCACCTTTAGGTATACCCAGTAGCTATCTCATTCACCCTTTAAATTAGCATAGAATTTTGTCTTAATCATGCCTGAAAACATCTGTGGAAGGAGTCAAAGGCCCCACACTCTGCCCATGACATCTACTCATGTGCTGTACCCATTACAAGAGCAACATTGGGCCGGAATTTGAGCCTGAATGGAGGGGCAAGGCGAGGCCATCTCTAAACTCCTCTTAAGCCCCAAAGGATGTTAAGATATTGAGCAACCTGTTCCTGTTGGGTAGGAGGCTGAGGCTGATGGGTGGGACGAGCTCTTGAGTCTCAGCCTAAAAATGAGCCAACACCGAAACTCCCAGGACGCTATAACCCTTCTCCTGTCGGACAACACTTGCCAGGGGTTAGAGAGAGAGGTGTGGGGTTGGGCCAGGCTTCTGACTGTGTTCTTATCTTATCCGTGCCATCACTCCCTTCCCTGAGAGGCTCAGCTGCTCTGTGTATGAGCCGAGACACCAGGCTCAGACCTTCCTCTGCTTCATCTGGTATCCTCAAGTCCCAAAGCCTGGCCTTGCCCTCCCTGGGCCTTGGCATGGCACAGGGCCAGGATGCGTGGTTGAGCTCTCCAAGAGAAAACCCAAAGGGGAAACTTCCCACAGGCTGTAGGCAGCGCGCCCACAGTGTCCTGAATTTTCTGGGTCCGGCCTATGCTGGGAAGGCAGAGGGCCTGTCCCTCTCTATCCTAGTTTCCAATCTTCACCTAGGAAGGGGCTGGGTTCTCTCCTGACTCCTCCTTCACACACTGGTTGATGTGGCATATCTACCCCGTGGACTTCAAGTCCTACTTCTGAGCTAGCCAAGGCTCCAACTCTCCCCCCAAGGAGATGTCTCTGGTCTCTTCAAGAAAGACATCCACTCCCTCTTGTAACCCAAGTGGAATCACTAAGCCTTAACTGGCATCAGTCTGTGTGACTCGACCCCTCTTTCCCAACTGTGGCGAAGGTGGAGAATAGCTCACAATTAGCGCAAAGGCAAAGAAAGAGGCACCTGGGGTCAACCAGGTATCCCCCCTGCAGCTGGCTTCCAACTGTTTTCCTGTCTCTTCTATACCTTCCTTTCTGAGCCTGTCTGTCTGACTTGTCTACTCCTCTATCTTTTCTCTGCCTGGGCAGGGTAGCCCCTCCTTGGCTGGGGTGCCCCCATATCTGGTGACCTCATACCTGCTCAGGTCTCTGTGCTCCCACATGAGAGATGCTCTATAAAGCACAAAGTGCTGCGGCTCCAGGAGGCCTGAATCATGACCTGCCCCCTGGGGTTATCAGAGCAAACAGACGTGGTGGGACTGACTCAGAGGCTGCAATGCTGGTAGAGCTGCCTGAATGGGGGACACGGGGCAAGCCTACACCCAAGATTGTGTGTGCCTCTCTTCCCTCCCCCATTCAAACTGTCCCAATAAATCAATGGAGAAGGAGTCCCCAAGGGCCCAGAACTGGGAACTCACAGAGGAAGTGCTGTTAATTTTAAGAAGAAGCAGAATACAGTATTACTTTGAAGGAAAGATAGGACTCCAAAGAACTCAAGTTCCCACAAAAGAGGATCCTGGACTAAGAGACCCTAGAGAGGGGCCCATAATGAGACACTCCATCGAGGGACCCTCCCTCACAAACCCTACAGCAGAACCCCCCTTGAAAGACCCTGCCAAAGAAGATCCTGAACTGAAAGGCCGACAGAGTAGACCCAGCAAAGAGAGTCCTCAGAGACCTAGTCAGAGAGATTCCACAGAAAACCCCAAACAAAGAGACCCCTTCAAAGTGCCACTGAAGGGGGAAGCAGACACAGAGGGGACAAGACTGGGAAACCTCTAAGGAGGCCCAGGCAGCCCTGTGGAGAGCCCGGGGGGAGACAGACTAAGGAAGTGGGCTGGGGAGGGCCAGCAAGTAAATACAGACAGAAATCAGGTACTTCACCCCAAAGCAGACCTCACCCTGAGGGGTCACCCCACCCAACTTCCCTCTTTGTGTCTAGAACCCCTGTCTGGGTCTGGTGTTCTGAGAAGCATCAACCCAGAGGTCCTTCACATGTGAAGGCATGGGGGGCTTGGCCCTCTCACACTCTCAACCTCACCTCATCCCTGACTCCTAGCTAGATCTTCTTAGCTCTCCAGGCTGCCTCTCTGCTGGTCCCAGCTGTCCCACCTCCTCCCACTTCCTCTAGAGAAGGGCCTCCAGGAGACCATGAGGTGGAAAACCCCCGGGAAGTCTCTGATCTTGGTCCTAAAGAACTTCCCCACTGTGGCCCACCTTTCTGAAAAGCCTTGCTCCCATTCAAGCCCTGAGATGTCAAGGTGGGAAGTGAAGGAAGGAGTGTGCCCTCAGCTATGCCAGCCACGTGTCTATGCCACAGGGTCTGGAAGCCAACTTTCCCTGAACACTGGAAGGCACCCAGTTGAATAGTTCCTTCTGCCTCACCTGGCCCTTCCTGGCATGATTTATGGATCCATTCAGGGCCAACACCTCTTCGTCAGTCTCACTCAGTCCTGGCAGGAAGCAGGG
Organism: Elephas maximus indicus; assembly: GCF_024166365.1. Taxonomy (NCBI): domain Eukaryota; kingdom Metazoa; phylum Chordata; class Mammalia; order Proboscidea; family Elephantidae; genus Elephas; species Elephas maximus. The sequence goes on along the minus strand of NC_064835.1, from coordinate 12,840,509 downwards.
TTAGGGAACTACAGACCTCTGGGACCCTGTGTGCTCACTGCTGCTGGTTTCAGGAGTGGTGGGCCCCAGAAAGGGCCAAAGCCTCTAGCCTGTTCTGCTCCTTGGGGTGGAAGAGGTGAATTGCCTGCCCCTACTCCTCCCTATTTTTACTCCTCCCTACTCCTTCAGAAAGCAGAGCAGGTAACAAAACTCCAGTCAACAGCCCTGAAATCCTAAATAAACATTAGGTCCTTCCCCCTTGAAGAAGCAAGTTGCTGGGTTGGAAACGGCGAAGTCAGGTGCAGCTTTCTTTACCTCAGTCCCTGTTCTCTGCTTAGGCCCTCAGACCTCCAGGAGAAGGCCAGCTGGACACAAGGCCTAAGGCCACTCCCATTCCTTCAGCATTAGTGGCTCCTTCTCTAGCCCAGCTGTGGAAGGAGGGATCACCAGGGTGAATGAAGGAGACACATCTATTCATGTGATGCACCCATTACAGGTGCAACATCAGACAGCGATTTGAGCCTGAATGCAAGGGCAAGGTGAGGCCATCTCTAAACTCTTCTTAAGTCCCAAAGGTTGGCCATCTACTATCCATGCAGGGGACAAAGTGTTTCCAATCTCCTAGGTTCCTGCTCCCCAGGAAGGGAGGGCTTGTTACCTGAATCCAAGGGATCTGAGACCCGGGGAATGTGTCTACCATCACACCCTCTCAGACACAGAAATGGAAGTACCTACCCCACAGGTCCATGTGCAGGCTGCTCCTCCTGCAGGGTGCCACAGAGCTCGCAACTCAACACCTGCCCACAGCCTGCCCACCCCCCGCACTGAGCCTACAGCACCACCAACGCCAACAGAGCATGTGGGTGGACATACCCCCCCACCACATGCAGACACACCCCACACACATGTGCTGGAATCTGCAGCCCCCACAACACACCACCTCTAGGGTCTGTGCCACCACCTCTCCCAAAAAGCATGGGGACAGAAAGACACATCTCTAACACAGAGACACATGCTTCCATAAGCCCTAATCAATGTGTGTGACGTGGCACCTGCCACAGTGTGCCTCTGTAATTGGCCCACTCACTTCTCCTAGGCCTGTGCGGTGTGATGGATCAATTTTATATGGCCTTTCTAGCCACGGTCTTGTAACTCCCACTAAATGATTGGGTGGGACTATGCAAATAGGGTGCTTGTGGCTCACCGAGGGGATTGGACAGCTTGCTAATAATGCAGATAAAATGCACGGTACCCTTGTGAGGGTAGGACTATCCAAATAAGGTGCATGGAAACCCTGTGGGGGTGGGGCCATGCAAATAAGGTGTATGGAATCCTAACGAGGGAATTGGTCAGTTTTGCCATCCCACTAGGCTTAAAATGAGCCATACCAGAGGCAGAAAAGGGGGACCTCACTTTCACCAAGAAGAACAGATGGGAGCAGAGTGTGTCCTTTGGACCTGGGGTCCCTGCGCTGAGAAACTTGTAGAGTCAGAAGACAGAGAGAGAGTGCCATAACACTAGAGATGGTACAAGATGGTGAGAAGTGGTGGCAGCAGAACCAGGAGACCGGTGCAAGACAGCACAGTGGGCTTCCCAGCCCATGGAGAAAGCTGGTTAGAGTGGGTGTGCTGACCCACAGAGCAAGAGAACTGAGCGCCTTCAGGCAGGAAGCTCCCTGGTAGAGTCGGGTGCCTCCAGGCACTTGTCAGCGGAGCTAGGTTTGCCGACTCACAGAGTGAAAGTTGAATGCCTTTGAGCTGAGGCTTCCTGGTGGAGTGAGGTGCCCCCAGACACTTATGGTGGAGCTAAAGAGCTTTGTAACACTTTAGCAGGGCTGAGGCTGGGCTGAGAGACTGAGGGGCTAAGAGACCAAGGGTCAGAGAGAGGCCTACCTGCAGGTACAGCTGAGAAGAGGCTGTTCTGACGGAAGAACTGCATAATGAGTTGTTCCTGATCCTGAATTATAACCTGTTACTTCCCTAATAAACTCCATAACTGCGAGTATAGTCTGTGAGTTCTGTGTGGCCACTGCAACAAATTACCAAACCCAGCAGAGAAGTAGAGAGTATTGTGGGAGGGACAGCTAATATAGAAATTTGTAAAAAGGTTGGAGGGTAGAAGTATGTTTGACCTCTCCTTTTACAGCAATCAGCCTTGGGCTGTTGATGCTGATAATTACTCTCTCTCCTTCCTCTTGTGAAGTTAGATGAGGAGGTCTGATGCCCCACGCGCCATTTTTTTTTTTAAGTTGGTGTCAGAAGTAGGATTCATTTCAATGGCTTTGGACTCATGATGAAGGGCTGTGGGAAGTGAAACTTTTGATTCTTAGATGGTTACTTAGTTGTTGTTACTTGTAATGGCTGAAAGGAAAGTAAGAGATGTTACACTCAGCTGAGAGAAGAAAAGCCACCTGTGGAGTGGCTTGAGGCAAAAGTTAGGCCAGATAAGCAAGATGATTGATAGGAGGCCAGGGTCTTCTGGTTCTACCCAGCCAGAGGCGCAAGGCCATATGCATATGAGTGGGAAGATAGTCAAAGGGTGGAGAAGAGAATATGAAACTAGAATGTTTTAAAAGGGTTATGTGTTTATTTGAGTCTGGAAAACCCTGGTAGCATAGGGGTTAAGAGCTATGTCTGCTAACCAAAAGGTCGGCAGTTTGAATCCACCAGGAGCTCCTTGGAAACTGTATGGGGCAGTTCTACTCTGTCCTATAGGGTCACTATGAGTCAGAATCGACTCAATGGCAAGAGGTTCAGGTTTTTTTTTTTTGTTTGGTTCATTTGAGTATACTATGCACACTGAATGTTTCTCCTACCTAGTGTTGTAGAAACAGGCTTAAATGTATGATTAGAAACGAATATTGGGTTTTATGGGTAACAGAGTGTGTAACTCCACCTTCAGCCAATACTTGATTGGATATGGTAAAAGGGAACTAGGGTCTGCCCAAAAGAAACAGAGGCTGTTGGTTTGAACTCAGTAGCTCTGTGCATAGAGTATTGGGGGCTTAGGTCGAAAACCTGAGCCCCAGCCAGAACATTTGGAATCAGGAAATCTGCATTTGAAAAGACATACAGACCCACCCAGAACTGCTGAGAGAGCAGGAAATTTGCATTTGAAGGAAGGATCTGCAGGGGAAAAAAGAAATGACTGTTTTGCTTTTTGAATTTTGAACAAGTGGCTTGCCTTTGGGTGCACTGAGGCAGGAAAAGTCAGCGCCCATCAGAAGAACACGTTTCTAGGACTGGAACTTAAAGGAAGCCAGTGAGTAGACAGCCTGGTATGCTTGCTTGTGGTGACCACCTGGGTCCACTTGAGTGGAAGTGGGGAGGTACAGCTATGAAGAGATGGGCTGAGTTTGAACATGTTCCATTGGCACCTACTGACCTAGCCCATGGGGGCTAGGGATGAGAAAGAAAGAGAAGGGGATAGCTGGTCTGAAGTACCTGGAGGTATGTGCACTCCCAAGCCTATGGCTGGTACTCACTGACCTAGCCCATGGGGGCTAGGGACGAGCTGACCAGAATCCAACCAAATGAAGAGAAAGAGAGATGTTTGACACCATAATTGCTGCAATTTGTTGGCTTGCTTTGGACTGGACTTTGCTTATGGATGCAGATGCTCAAAGTTCCAACCAGAACAGAAAATTCTTCAGACCAAGGAACATGCTTATCTCCTCAGAGTACTGGTTTGATAGGGATGGGCAATTGAAACATTGGCTATCTAAAACAGGAGGAGATAAAGGCATGAAATGGCTGGCTTACACACTTCCATGGGTGTGCTTACACGCAAAATGAGGGGGACAAGGGAGAAACCCCACTGAATAGATTTCTCTTTTCCTGGTGGGTCTGGGGAAGAGAGGGTGAGGAAGATGTTGATAGGATTACATGATTCAGCAGTGAGTGTTGACTGTTAACAGGGTTAATTGTGATTGCAAAAACTGTTATTGTAGAAGCAGTAACTGTGGAAAAGTAGACTAAGGAGAGACACTGCTGGACTGGAGTACGGTGGCCGAACCTAAAGTCCCTTAAAGGCTTTGCTATGCTGATACCTCATGAGGCTCAAAGCAAAGGAATAATCTTTTCTCAGTTAAATTTTATCAGAGGCCAGAAAGGGTGAAGATGAGACTACTTTTGGAGAACCTGACCAGATCAGCTGGATACCTGCAGCAAAACTGAATGACTGGTATCTGAGTAACCTCACCCTGAAGACTCTTTGCTCTCCTCAAGGATTAGTTGTTAATGGCTGTTTTGGACTGGTAAAATGAATGGGAGGGGGGAAATTATCCTCCAAGTATGAAAAAGCCATGGCTAGAAAAGCCAAGGGGTGGACTGAAGCACGATGGATTGTTTTTATACCGCCTTTCTAGCCATGGTCTTATAATTCCCACCAAACGATTAGGTAAACTATGCAAATAAGGTGCTTGTGGGCCACCAAGGGGATTGGACAGCTTGCTAATAATGCAAATAATGGGCATGGTGCCCTTGTGGGAGAGGGACCAGGCAAATAATGTGTAGGGAACCCCAATGAGGGATTGGTCAATTTTGCCATCCTGCTAGGCTTAAAACAAGCCATCCCAGAGGTGAAAAGGGGGGACCTCATTAGCACCAAGAAGAAAAGATAGGAGCAGAGCACATCCTTGGGACCTGGGAATCCCTGAGCTGAGAACCTCCTAGACCCAGGAGACAGAGAGAGTTGTAACACCAGACACAGTGCAAGATGGTGAGAAGCAGCAGCAGCAGACAGTGTTAGAGTACCCAATAAGCAGGGTAAGCACAGGCTTACTTGTGCTTACTTACTAATCTATAGTGACCAGTGTCACATTTTTCACCACATCAAAGATTCTGCTCCTAGATATGGCTGGAATCTGTCTCTCTCCCAATGCCACAGCACCTTTCCACAGAATCAAAGCATCTTTTCAAATTTACAATCCCTGACAGGGACAGAGCACCCAGTAAGCAAGGTGAGCAGAGGCTTACTTGGGTTTACTAATCTATAATGAACAGTTTCACATGTTTTTCATCACATTGAGGATGTGGTGAAACTTATGCAAAATTGTTCACTACAGAGTAGTAAGTAAGCACAAGTAAGCCTGTGCTTAACTTGTTTATTGGGTAACCCACCCCTGGCAGCAGAACCAGGAGACCCGCCAGACGGAACAGTGGGCTTCCCAGCCCACAGAGTAAGACAGTTACAGTGGGTGTACTAACCCACAGATTGACAGAGCTGAGTGCCTTAGGGCAGGAGACTTTCTGGCGGAGTGGAGTGCCTCCAAGCGCTTGCTGGCAGAGCTAAAGAACTTTGTAACACTTGCCAGAGCAGGGCAGAGGCTGAGGGGCCAAGAGACCAAGGACCATAGAGGGGCCTACCTGCAGGCATAGCTGAGAAGAGGCTGTCCTAATTGAAGAACTGTATCCTGAGTCGTTCCTGATCCTGAACTATAACCTGTTACTTCCCTAATAAATCCCATAACTGTGTGTATGGTCTGTGAGTTCTGTGTGGCCATTGCAACAATTTATTGAACTCAGCAGAGAAGTAGAGAGTGCTGTAGGAGGGAGGGAGCCTGGTGTAGGAATTGGTAAAAAGGTTAGAGGTGTGTGTGAGCTCCACTCCTACTGCAATCAGCCCTGGGCTGTTGATGCCCATACTGATTCCCCTCCCCCACTGTGAAGTTAGATGAGGGCTGATGGCCCCACGTGCCATTTTTACAGCCCTCCAACACGCTCTGCCCGCTTCACAAATGCCCACTTAGCCTCCAGTTTACACATATGCCCGGAAAGCTCACAAGTAACTTGTGGATACAGGCATTCACCTCACTTACACACGCCCAGGTCCACACCCCTGGCTGAGCCCGGGAGCCACCCATCTCCTGAACACACAAGCTCATAGAGCCTGCAACTGATCCGCAGGCCTAAGTCCCACCTAACTGCCATTCTCCACACTGAGGGCTTCAGAAGCCCTCCAGACGCTCCGCCCCCACTCATTCTTTTACAAGGTTCCTTATCTCAGACGCTCTCCCTTTAGTCCCCCAGACACCAGCCCACGCCTGTCCCAGCGCAACCCACTATCCATACTGCCCTCTCCTGGCCTCTGGGAAATAAGCCCCCAAGAACGGCGCCCCCTCCCTCTTCCTAGCCGCGCGTGGTGACACCTGTTAGAGTTCACTCCTTCCGCCCCTCACCTGTGTGCATGGGTTCCAGATTCACCATCCTGCCCCAGGCGGGGCCAAAGCCAGCGCCCCCCCAGGCCCCTCGCGTCTGCCCCAGCCGGGCCCCCTCGGACGCCAGGGTCTCCTTCCTCCAGCCCCGGGCCGCCGCCGCCGCCGCCGTCGCGCGCTCCGCTCTCCGGCCCGGCCCGGGCAGCCCACGGCGCGGCCAGGATTGCCACACTCCCCAGGTGAGCAGGCGGCGCGACGCGGGGCGGGGGCTGCCGGCCACGCCCCCTGGCAGGGCCCCCGCGCCTGGCCCCCGGCCCATGCAAAGCAGTGATTTGCATACGGGGAGCTGGGGGTTGGGGGAGCGGACGGGGGTGCTGCGGGACGGGTCCCTAGCCCGCGGAACACCTGTCTGCCCCCAGCCGCCCTGGCGGCCCCTCCCCGTTGCGCCCGCTGCACCCGCAGCGCCCGGACTCCTGGTCCAGGTCGTCCTTTTGAGGAACACCCGGCGGGTGATCCAGCCTGTCAGCGCCAAGGCCTGAGCTTCAGTCTGGACAGACTCCCGAGGTCGAAGCGCTGCAAGGCATCTGGAGTGTTTGGAGAAGCCCTGGAGGTGTGCTGGAAAGAATCTGTTTTTGGAATTCTATATCTCAGCCCCTTACCAGCTGTGTGATATGGAACGGGGCTCCTCACCTCCCTGAACGCATCCATAAACTAATCATACCTGGCATCTACATGGGGGTTAGCAGGTGACAATGCTCACCTAGACCCCGATGGCATCCTCACAGCATCCTGGGACCTAGATAAGGCCCAGCTGATTATCACCATTTTCCAGCTGAAGACACTGCCCCTGACCTGCCCCACCCAGGCCCCAGATTTCATGAGGTTCTCTTAGAGGTGGATGTGAAAGTTATTTACCAGCATCAGGGGCTGTGGAGAGCTGGGAAGTGACTTGTCCAAGTGACCGAGCCTAGCTGGAACCAGGTCTCTGGACTCCTGCTGCAGTGCTCTTTGCAGCGTACGTCATAGACTGATCACCATCATAGGCAGACTCACCCCCTTCTCCACTCTTCAGATCCCATAAGTGGTGCTGATGCCAAGGGAACCACCTTCCTGTAAGCCCAGAAGGCCAGGCGCCAGCAGGGCTTTGGCTCAAGCATAAGGCAGAGTCCTCCTTTCCTGACGGACGCACTATCCATCTGCCTTCACCTTAGTCTCAAAGGCTGTTTCCTGCTCACAGAACAGAACGTGGCCTGGGATTTTTCTGCCTCTACACTGTGTTTACAATGTTCTTTCCACCTGGTATGTCCTCCCTGCCACTCGTGGTCAATAATCGCCATTATAATGCCCAGCATTTAGTGAGCTTTCACGTGGGTCAGGCACTGTGCTAGCTAACCATCGCTTTTAAAGGCACCATCTCCTTCAGTCCTCATAAAAAAAAACACACATAAATTGTACTATATTATTATTTGTACTTTACAGGTTGGAAAACAGGCTTAGAGCATTTACCCTGCCCAATGTTACAGTTAGCAAGCATCAGGACCCACATTCTTAAGCACTTACCTCTATTCCTCTACGTACAATTCAAACGCCACCTCTTTTCTGAAGTGGGAAGTGATTTGATTTATCTTTCACTAAATTACTATGGCACTTTATCTTCAAAGTTCTTAATAGCCCTTGTGGCATTTTCTTCTTAGATCTATGTGGGCCTTTCTTTTCCTGCCTCCTAGTTGTTAACTAATTGGCCGCAGAGGGAGGATTGCTTCATTCCATTGCTCCCACAGCACAAAGCACAGCGCTGGGCACACAACAGGTACTTGGAAAGTGTTCACTGGGTGCCCCGTGCCCCTGGTGGAACCAGTTGCCATTAGTCATTCTGACTCATGGCGACCCCATGTGTGTCAAAAAAGAACTGTGCTCCACAGGGTTTTCAATGGCTGCTTTTTCAGAAGTAAATTGCCAGGCCTTTCTTCCAAGGTGCCTCTGGGTGGACTTGAACCTCCAACCTTTTGGCTAGCAGCCCAGTGTGCTAACCTATATAAAACAAACCAAAAAACACCAAACCCGTTGCCATCAAGTCGATTCTAACTCGTAGCAACCCTATAGGACAGATGAGAGCTGCCCCATAGGGTTTCCAAGGAGAGGGTTGGTGGATTCGAACTGCTGACCTTTTAGTTATCAGCTGGAAGTGCTTAATAAGTGCTTCTTTAAATCCATAAAAACCACTCTCCCCCAGTCACACCTTGACATCTCCTCCTCCCATCCCAGCAAGAAGGCAAGAAGGGAGGAGGCCTTCCTCCTATTTCTGCTGGCTGGGGGGAGAGGTCAGTGATGCCCTCTTTAGTGAACCCAGATACTCCCAGCCTCTATCCCTTTCTTCCCCTCTTCTCCTCTCTCCTCTCCTCCCTCCTCTCCTTCCCTTCTCCACTTCAAGTTGGCCCCTTCCCTGAGGTCCATTTCTTATCTACAACTGCACTTCGGCTACCATCATCCTAGAAAAATGCCTGCACATGGGTTATGTACCCCAGCGTGCTTAAGATTTCCATATCTGTATTTGCATATCGTTTGCATGGCTGTGTACACCAAGGGGAGAGCTCTCTGACCACCCTATCTGGGACCTGCTGTTCTCTTCTATGTGCAGAGTCAGATTTCTTCCCAGTGTCTTAGTCTTTCTGGTGCCAGAGAAGCATGTACTTGGTGATTTCCAAGGGCCTTAAAACTTTTTTTTTTTCCTGCTCCAGGGGCTAGGATCCTGGGGTCTCAGGGATGGGGCAGGGGGTGGAGCTCTTGGGGGTGGAGCCCATTTTGGCAGAGATGGGACTTGGGGCTCATAGTTGGAAGCACAACTTTGGGTTGACGAAGATGTGGGTGTTGGTGGTGGTGGCAGACACTACTTCATGTTCATTCATTGACTTAGTCATCCATAAATACTGACTGAGCACTTTCTATGTGCCAAGAACTGTGGTACGTACAGAACACACACCATCTTATTCAATCAGCACAACTTGAGAAGGAAGGTGCAATTACCAGCCTTCTTTTATAGACAAGGAAACTGAGCTTCAGGGAGGTTAAAAAACCAGTTGCCACCGAGTCGATTGTGAATTATGGCAACCCCCTGTGTGTCAGAATAGAACTGCACTCCATAGGGTTTTTGATGGCTGATATTTCACAAGTAGATTGCCAGGCCTTTCTTCCAAGACACTTCCGGGTGGAGTTGAACCTCCAACCTTTTGATTAGCATCTGGGTGCATTAACCACTTACACCATGCTATGAGTCAGAACTGATTGGATGGCACATACCAACAGCAACAACAAGGACTTCAGGGGGGTTAACACAGCCAGTAAATGACAGTTGGGATTCAGACAGGGCCTGGCTGACTCCAAAGCCAGTGGTTTTAATCTTGCCCCCCAGTTTTTAAGCCTGAGCCATCCCTTATCTTCTCCTCCCTTTCTATTATCACGTAATTTGAGGTGGAAAGAACCTAGATATCACTCCGACCTCTTATATGAGGAACCTGAAGTCCACAGGGAGAGAGACTTGCTCAAGGTCACCCAGCAAGGCAGCAGCAGAGCAGGGACCCTCCCAGACCTCCTCTCCTCCTCCTTCACATGCCCTTCCTGGGTCTTAGAAGGCTGGGGGGCGGGGGGGGGGAGGGTGGGAAGAAAGGGTGTGCGTCATGTGTTTATGGGGGGAAGGGAGAAGTTGACAGTTTTTATTCATTTCTCTCTGACTTGACTCTCAGTTGATCATCATTTCAGTTCGATGAACTGGGATGGGAGTGCAAAGAACCCCATTAACCCTCACTCTTTCCCAGCACTCAGAGGCCCCATGAAACCAGCTGGCGAGTCCTGGACTGGTCTAGGGAGGGCATGATACTCCAAGTCTCTATTTAGCCCGGGACAGGAAAAGCTGTGGGGAAGGGGAGAGAGACAGGGGGTTGCCTGAGGATTAGAAAAGAACAGAGGAAAGAAAGAAAAGAAAAGAAGCAAGGACAGGAAATTTCAGTGCCTTTGGACATCAAAAGAACTGGATGCAAATTTGATGCAAATAAATGCAAATTTTTCTCTCTTTCTCTCTGTGTCAATAGCTTAGAGGATTTTTTTTTCTTTTTTTTCTTTCAGAATAGCCAAACCCTTACTCCAGCATGCTGTGGTTCTGAAACTGTGACCAGTTCTGACCCCTGCCCTAGTCCTCCTGGGGTGACACCTGAGCCCCTTGGCTGCACCTCCGGAGCATCACTAGCTCCCTCTCTAGGTCCCATTTCTACCTGATCACACTAGCAGCTACTTTGCTTCAAGGACAGAAGGCCCTAGGAGTCAAGTCTCCTTTTCCAGGCACATTTGCTGAAAATGGGCTACAGACTCAGAGATGGTGCAGGGGAAAGGAGGTAGGCCCAGTCCTGCTTCCCACGCAGCAGAGAAGTGGGCTCCCAAGCTGCAGACTCTGCTGTTCATTCCCATTTCCTGTCATGGCAGCTGGATTGAGTTGTCAGGGCTGGGAGAAGGGTGCAGAGCAAGGCATCCTGCAAGGCCACCAAGCAACAAGTCCCTGCTAGCTGTTTCTGTCTGTCTGCCAGCCAGGCTTTGGGGATGCAGGGTGGGGGTCATCTCCCTGCCTTGGGGCTGCCAAAGGGAGTGGATCAAGGAGCTCAGGCTTCCTAAAGGAGCAGACAGCAGGAAGTAGAGACTAGAAGTGACTTCCAGGCCTGTTTTGAATCACAGCTCAGAGGTAAATCTGATGGGACTATTTGGAGGAGTATTGCAGAACAGGGGTGACAAAATCAGAGGTGTCCCAGGAACCAGGATAAAGCAGTTGTTTCTGGGGAATGGACCTAAGAGGCATGGTGTCAGACATTCAGAGCTTCTCCCTGCCCTGGTATCCCCGCCCTGGGCACCCCTCCGCCCAATACCCAGCCTTCACCTGTGTCTGGGTGAGGAACACACACAAACTCATCGCGCATTTTGAAGGTTCACACTAACAGATACTGATAACATGTACTTAATTTAAAAACAGTGAAACAACAACTGTCTGAGAATGAACTTTCTCGACGTTGGGGCAAGCATTGGGCCTGTTGCCCGGTCACTGTAATTGCACCTTCAGCAGAACCCTGCCTCAGCCAGCCCAGTTTCTGGCTCTCACAGCCCAGTTTCTGGCTCTCACAGCCCACTTGAGACCAGGTAACACTCCTGGTCCACGGGTACTCTCAGGGCAAGTGTAGGCCCAGTGCGCCCTCTGGTGGTGATGGGAGTGTGGGACTGAGTTGCTCACCTCCACCTGCAAGACACCCCAGGACTTTGGAGAGGTCACAGTCCTGGCATGAGTGGCTGGCCATGGCTGGGACAACCACAGGTGAGGGCCCTAGTTCCAGGCAAGGCTGAGAGGTTGAATTTTAGTTTTAGAGTGGAGAGGGACTGTTATGTCTTTTAGTCCATGTTCCCCATCAAAGGCCAGACTTCATCCCAGCAGGGTAACCCAGTCAGAGTCAGCCAGCCTCGGTTCAGTCAACACTGTGACAGTTTCAGGCTGTCTGTCCTGCTTCCAATTAAAATGCCCTGCCTCCTGTCGCTGCCCCCTGGAGCTGCCAAGCTGCACGCCAATCCCACGCTATACATGCAGGAGCTCAGACCATGCCTCCTGCCATCATCCATTCAAAGTAGGTATATTGAGTACCCACTAGAGCTAAGCTAGGAGCTGGGAAGATAGCAGAGAATCAGGCACTGTCCTGTCCTCAGGAAGCTCACCATCTAGTGATGCTTGTAGACCAGCCAACAGGCAAATCTCTCCCAACGGAACATGTACTCTAACAGGAAAATAGAGAGTACTCTGGGGGTCTGCCGTGGGGCGCGCCTTACCCTAATCTGGGGAAGGACATCAGGAAAGGCTTCCTGGAGGAAGGGACATCTAAGCTGAGATTTCCAGCTCTGAGTGCAAAGGTGGGAGTGGTACAAGCAAAGGAAACAGCCTCTGCCAGAGAAGGCATGGAACATTCAGGGAGCCCCAAGCAGTATAGGCTGGCTGGCTCACAGGTGAGAGAGTTACAAGTGAGTGAGGTGATGTTTGTAGAAGGAGCACCTTGAATCTGCTCTAAATTAGACATTTAGGGTATAGATACAGTAGAAACAGTCTGCCAGCTTCAGTAGCAGATGACCTGTGACACACAGCACAGCTGATTGCAACATTTAGCTTTGAATCCTGACACCAAGGCTGGGAATCGCTGGTGAGGAAAATGCTGGCAAGAAGCTGGGGAAGGATCAGGGAGAAACAGGGCATGGTGGAGAGGACTTGGGTTTGAGGAGGTGTTTTTTTGTTTGTTTTGTTTTTAAGATGAGAAATATTTAAAGACTTTCAGGGACAATGGAAAGGAGGCAGGAAGAGGAAGAAAGGAAGGAGAGAAAAAGAACAGTTTCTCCAGAGAAACAAGTCCCCTGAGGAGGGGGAATGTTTGGGGTTCAGAACCCTGGGTGGGGGAAGAAGGGCACCTCCGCTATTAAAGCAGGTGAGAGTCCGGAAAGGTAGCTGTGGCTGCAGGTTGGGTAGAGGTGTGGTGCCAGGAATCAAGGGAGATCCCATGTTGAGGCTGCTCTTCCCATGACATAGGACAGGAGGGAAGTGCCAGTGTAGTGTCTTTTCATCCCACCTCTCCCTGCTTAGGACTCTATCACAGTGTGACACGCAGCGGGGGCTGGAGCCAGGCCGAGCTGGCGAGATGGTCACCTCAGGGCTGTGGACACCCCCCCTTGAAGGTAGAGTCTGCAGTCTGGCTCCATTATGCCTAAATCTTGAGATTTCTTGTGACCCCTTCTTTCCCTTGTGGATAGGAAGTCCCCTGAAGTCCAGAACTCCTACAGGGAGCAAGGACACCCACAGTCTTGTTACGTGAACCTGTGCACCCTACGTCACTTGCACCCTCTTCCCTTCCACTGTCCATTCCTCTGGACACCCAACACCCACCACAGGTGGGTACCACGGTTGTCTCAGGCCAGGTTTCTGCAGGAGAACAGAATCAACTCAACTCAGAGCGTATTTGATGAAGGGAATTGCTTACTTGCAGAGGTGTGAGCAGGGTTAAGGGGGCCAGGCCCCAGGGAGTAGTGACACTGAGAAGGTGGTGCCACTCCTAGGGCTGAAAGGGCAGCAGGAGGAAATGGAGTCACCCAAGGCCAGGGAGATCTGGAGCCTTGGAGGCATGGAGCCACTGCCAGGGGCATGGCACTGAAGCAGGAGCAGGGACTATATACCCTAGACCCTCTCTTGTCCACCCTCCCATCTGCTGGTGCTTCTTATCGGCTGAAGCCAGAGGGTGAGGGAGCCCAGATGATGCCCATCCAGAAGTCAGCCTCCAGGGGCACAGAGCAGGGCACAGGAGGTGGAGAACGAATGGGGTGGGGGTGGGGGTGGGGGTGGGGGAGAAAGGAGGGAACAGCCGGCACAGCCATTACCTGGCTCCTTCACAGCTGATAAACCCACCAACCAAACCCACTGCCATTAAGTCAATTCCAACTCATAGCAACCCTATACAACAGAACGGAACTGCCCCACTGGGTTTCCTAGGCTATAAATCTTTACAGAAGCAGACTGCCACATCTTTCTCCTATGGAGCTGCTGGTGGCTTCAAACCTCTGACATTTCGGTTGGCAGCTGAGCACTTTAACCACTGTGCCACTCGGGCTCCTTCAATAGCTGATTAAAGAAACAAAACCAAACCTACACCCATTGCCTTCAAGTCCATTCCGACTCACAACGACCGTATATGACAGAGTAGAACTGCCCCATAGGGTTTCCAAGGAGCAGCTGGTAGATTCAAACTGCTGACCTTTTGATTAGCAGCCGAGCTCTTTACTGCTGATACCAGAGCATAAACTCTAGAATGCCGTAATGTTTCTCATCCAGCCAAATGACAACTGGTAATATCAGGCAATGGCAGGGACATGGGCAAGTGGGAACTTTAATCATACACTGCTAGTGAGCATGTAAACTACAATAGCCCATTTGGACGGCACTTTGACCTGGTGGCGTAGTGGGTAAGTGCTATGGCTGCTAACCAAAAGATCAGCAGTTCGAATCTGCCAGGCGCTCCTTGGAAACTCTACGGGGCAGTTCTACTCTGTCCTACAGGGTCACTATGAGGCAGAATCGACTCGATGGCACTGGGTTTGGTTTTGGTTTGGGTTTTGACAGTGTTGGAGCTCTGGTGGTGCAGTGGTTAACAGCTCAGCTGCTAACCAAAAAGTTAGCAGTTGAAATCCACCAGCCACTCCTTGGAAATCCTGTGGGACAGTTCTACTCTGTCCCATAGGGTCACTATTAGTCAGAATTGACAGGAACGGGTTTTTCAGTGTCTACCGAAGCACACCGCCTGTACTTGGCTATTTCAGGTCTCCATTTCTACCTACAGCCTGGCTGGTAAGAACAAGTCACAGGAAACAACTGAATTGTCCACTGGCAGCCAAATGGCTAAATAATGAAAACGCTGGAAAGTCAGAGTGTTGGGAAGGATCTTGGAGAAAATCCAGTGAGGTGGTGTCTCTTAGCGGATGAGCCCAGAAAGGGAAAGTGACCCACCCAAGACCACACAGAGTTGGACCAGGTCAGGACCCACGTTCCTCATACACACAGCCTCAAGCTTTGGTTTTTGAGTGGCCTGTGCCCCCTTTTTGTCCAATACCTTCTCTGCTCCACCCACCATACCCAGGCCCCATGACGACTCTGAGGCAGGGGTCCCCCAAATGTGAGGCCCCAACTTCCCCTCCACCCACCCCAATACTTCTCTTGGCCTACAGGACTGCAGGGAGAAGAGCCTGAAGAAAACCCAGGGCAAGTCCAGATCAAGGGCCAGCCCAAGCCAGGGTTAAGGCTGCCAAGGGTTCTCAGCCCTCTTACCCTTTCTGGCTTGAGGAGGCACCAGTGAGGTCTGGGCTTCTGATCTTCTGCTTGAGAGTGCTTTGCTTACCTTGGTAAATGGGACCAATCAGGAACATGTTCCCACCAACACTGTTCCCAGGGGAGCTTAGGGCACTTCCCCCGCCCCATGTATTTAGTGATTGCTACTACACACTGGCCCCAGTCGTCAGAGATCCCCATTGCCTTCTTCTCTTGTCCCATCCAAGCCTCCGCCCATCTACTAGGGGGAGCTGTGCTCTCTGAGGCTCCAGCAGGCCAATCTGATATGCCTGTTGGGGCTAGTAGGAGTGCATGGTGTGAAAAATCGGGGTCAGATCCCAGCTGTTTTAACTGTCTAGCCTTGGGCAAGTCACATCGTTTTATAGGTGAGCCACACCGATGCCACAGAATCGCTACAAGGAGCCAATGAACTAATTTATTTGAAGGCACTTTGTAAATCGTAAAGTGCTACACGGAAATGAGGAACGATTCTAACTATATTACCTCTCCCAAACGTTTGCACACGTCCACAAAGGCCTCCTGGGGCTAGTAAAGGCTCATCACAGTGTTTCTCCGACAGCTGACCACCTATGTCCATTTTAACAAGTGCCCGTGATTCTGATGCACACGGAAATGCGAGAAGCTCTGCCAAGAAGTGACCATACTGGTGGAGTTTGGGGCACTGTGACAGACGGACGTTGGGAAGTATTGTTTGGAATGGTGGACTTTTCCTTGGCCCCTGAGACATGGCTACTGGGAAGGCATCCGCTTTGCCTGAGTGCAAGGTCAGCACAAAGTCTTAGGGAATCTGAATTCTCATCACCATCCCCCAAGAGCAAGAAAGGGCCCAAAGTGCCCCTAGTGATGGTGTCCAGAGCCCCCCTCACTGCAGGAGGCAGGCAGGCTTAGACGTGTGAGTTATCCCAGGAAAACACTCCCAGTCTGGAGAACATTAGCTTTACTAAAGCATTATTTTTGGTTATTTGGAAGTCAGTCAGGAAAATGTATGGGTGTGGGGCTCTCACCCCCAGCAACAGACACAGGCATATGGTGGGAAGCACCTTCTCCAGGTAATCCTCCCCCAACCTGGAGCAGCAATTAGGGCTGTTTGGGCTCAGGACTGAGGCCCAGGGCTGGGCAGGAGGGGAAAGAGGGAAAAGTCAGGCGAGTGACTACCTCCCTCCCTCGGCCCCGGGCAGAGCTGAGGCTGGTGCTTAGAAACAGATTCAGAAAGAAAGCTTGCCCACCTGAAACAGGTGTGTCCCCACTGACCCCCCAACTTGATCATGGCCAACAAGCCGGGCTCTCACCACAACCCTCTGGCCTTCACAGGGCTCAAAGGCAGCAGCAGCCTATTCTCGGGGTGCTGGGGAGCTGAACAAAGGGCCTGCCCTGCAAGCTCCTTCCCTCTCCAAGGCCTTAACTCTCCTCGTCTCCCCCCACCTAAGGAGCTGGGCCCCGGCAGGACTCATGGAACTTTGCCAGTGACTGAAGCACTCCTGCCTGCACCCTGTGCTCACAGTCCCCTCCACTTGCCAAATTCTTCTCACCCTGCAACCTCAGCCCAGGTACGTCTCCTCCAGGAGACCTTGCCCAGCACAGGCAGCATATACAGCCCTCCTTCAAGGACTCCTCTAGCACCTGCCCAGCACTTCCAGTCCCTGATCCCGACAGGTGACTAGTGAAGAGGCCTCAAGATGTCTGACTTAGCTGCCTCAGGTTTAGAGATGAGGAAATGTCTGGTCTCTTCACTAACAGTTACCAATAATAACAGCTAACACAGTGCGCCCTCCGTGCTAGGCAACGGACATGTATGAAGTTGCTTAACACTCACAAGTAAGTGTTTTGTAGTGAGGCACACAGAGAGGTACAGTAAGTGGCAGGGCTGGGATTTGAACCCTGGGAGTCTGGTTCTCCAGTCTTAGCCTCATCTCTGGCCCTGACGCTGTTTATCACTGACTTGCTTGCTGTGGTTTCATCTATGAACGTCTCATCTTCTCCAGGGCAACTTCTGTTGCACCATTCCCTGGTGACACTCCCACCCTCTCGCCCCCTCCAATGGCTGAGCACACAGTAGGCGCTTTAGAAGCTGTTGCAAGTGGAGGTGCTCGGAGTACAGGGAACACCTCTCCTGACACCAGGTGGCAGCATTGGCCAGAAATGCTCCCTCTGGCCTAGTGCTGTCAATCAAGTAAAAACTTAAACTTTTATTTCTGGTACAAACGATAAATACTTTGCATTAAAAATCTGGAATTCAAGTTTTCCTCACACTTCATGCTCCCCTCCCCACCCCAGAACCCTACAAAAATATTTCTGTTTAGGGGGGAAAGAGCTGGCGTTGGCTCTGGTGGCAACGTCGAGGTCCAGGTCTGGGGAAAGGCACACGTGGTCTGTCTCAGGGTGGGCGGTCTCCACCCCGCCGCACAGCAGCCTCAGAGGCCAGCAATGAGAAGAATGCTTTGAATCTGGTATACAGGCTGTGACAGCTGCCCCCAATAGGCCCCTCTCTGGGTGTGATGATCCCCTCACTGTTGGGGAGCAGAAAGGTACAGAGGGGCTCCCTCCTTCCAGAAGGGTGCTGGGGGGTAGAGGAGTTGTGTATAGCAGGGCATAGGCTCCTTTCAGGCTCTAAGCCATTAGAGTTAAGTAACAGCAATAGGCCATCACATCTGGGTTGCTTGGAAGTGAACACTTCAGGGGAGATGAAAGGGAGGGGGGGTGCATGCCTGCGAAACCCCCTTCTCCCTCTCTGCCCCCAAGGAAGGCTTAGGGGTGGGAGTGGGGCAGCCTTCATGGGTTAACCCCTGCCATGCCACTCCCCTTTTCACAGTCATGACTGATGGACCAGAGGCTCCGGGATTAGTGGTGTGGAAGAGGACGATGGGAAGGGAAACAAGGCCTCAGTGTCTGGGGGAGAAGCAGTAGGCTCTGAGCAGCCACCTAGGGGCCCACTCCATCTCCTGGGCCTGGCTAGGGGTCCTCATCCCAGAGACACAGCTGCCTCTGGGGCACGTAGAAGTCGAAGCTGTAGCCCTTTTGGCAGCTGCGGATACCGCATTTGTAGGGCGCGGGCCGGTCGCGGCTGTGGCAGTACTTGAGCATGCAGGGATACCAGGCCAGGCTCAGGCCGTAGCGGCAGACACAGGGCTTCCCGCGGTCCCCCACCTGCCCACAGCGCGGCAGCTCCGCCTGCTCTGAAGCCTTGGGCAGAGCCTCGAACACAGAGCTGTCCACACCTGGGGAAGAGAGGCAAAGTCAGAGGGAGGCGTCCCCTAAGACCAGTATCGGCCATTCCCTGCATGGCATCTTCAGTCATCCAACAGACCTCTAAGACACCCCCTCCCTCCCAGGCTACCTGGGGAGGCACAGGTCAGCCCGGGACACTAAGCTCCAGACTAGGCTAGTGGGGGAAACAGATGGCTGAAAATCACCTTCATTTACTGACTCCCTTCTGTGTGCCAGGGACTCTACATATAATAGCTCTTCCCATCCCCGCTATCAGCTAAGTCTTACAGCCCAGAGAGGTTAAACCATCTGCCTGAGGTCACACAGCAAGCAGTCGAGTCTAGCTAGAACGCAGGTCTGTCTGGCTTCAAGGCCTCTCCTCTGCCAGGCCCTGTACTTAAAAAATATCTCTGTGCTGGCGTATGCTGAAATAGATGTGCAACAAAGCTTTAGGTGGGGAGTGCAAGCAGGAATCGAAGACAGCTTCTTAAAGGTGATGGTATCTGAGTAGGGCCAGGCAGGGAAGGGACAGCAGGAACACGGCATGCTCAGGGCGGGTGGTTAGGGAGGCCAGGGCTGGGGGTGTGAGGAGAAGGTGGAAGATGGCAGTGGCCTGGCCCTGGCTGGCTCCGTCTGTGACCATGGGAGGGACCGTCCGCTGCTGGGACAGTCTCAGGCTTGCACCTTAGTCTGGGTGCAGCCCACTGTTTGGACACTTCTTAATCCAGCCCTACCCTGGGAGGGGCAGGCATTGCTCTGCGCTCACCTGGCTGGGCAGAAGGCCCAGGGACCTGGAGCTGGAATGCCAACATCTCCCTGTCCCTATACAGAGCAGACCGGAGGACAGTCCTGGGCCTGCACTGAAGCCGCACAGGCCAGGACGCCAGGCACCGTGTAGAGTGGGGAGGGTCCCAGGATCTCAGGAGAGAGATGCTGGCCCCAGGAAAAGTGTGATGGAAGGACAGCTGACTACTGAGAGGTGGCAGCAGAGATAGGCGGGTGGGAAGGATGTCTCTGTGCCCCTCCCATGGCAGAAAGTCCCATCATTGTGTCCTCACTAAGGGAAGAGGTGAGGTTGGAATCGCCTGGAATGCTCCCTCTACACGGCTAGTAGAGTCTAGGAGACTTGGAGTTCTGGGTCCTCACCCCT
The DNA here is from genome assembly GCF_024166365.1 of Elephas maximus indicus. NCBI lineage: Eukaryota > Metazoa > Chordata > Mammalia > Proboscidea > Elephantidae > Elephas > Elephas maximus. The sequence continues at coordinate 12,821,123 of NC_064835.1, read as the reverse complement.
TCATCTGGCTGAGTCCTCTCATAATATAAGAGCTACACAGACATCACTTTCTCCAGGAAGTCTTCCCTGACCAATCCCAGGCTGGCGTAGCAGTTCCTCCCCTTACTCCCATGTCGCTGCACGATATATAACCACGTATCTACCCGCCAGGAGGCTGATTCCTGCACCAATACACCTCTGTAGGTGCTCAACAAATGTTTCCTGAACAAATGACAGAGGCTCGGCTGTGCTGTCCCCTGGCTCCTATTTCCTCTGCATGGGATCCCCGGGCCAGCCGGGGAGGACCCAGCAGTGGGCAGCACCCAGCACCCAGCTAACCGTGCTCCAGCCAGAACTGCACGTCCTCCTGGCGGGTGTAGATGGCGTCCACGGCCTCAGCACACACGTTACGGAGGTGCAGGCTCAGCAGGCTCCCCTGGCTGAAGTTGACGGCCATGTCCATGTGCAGGTGCTCCAGGGCCCGCACCTCCTCAGCCTGCCGCACAGCCCGGGGGTTTTTCTGTGCAGAAGAGAGGGGTCACTCCCACCTGGCCTCAGAATGCTCCCCTCCCATTCTTCCCCTGGTCTCTGAGTTAGGAAACTGAGGCTGCCTCCCTTTATGGCCCTGGGGCCATCAGCAGCATGGCAGTCAAGGGGCATCTAGGCTTCTTCACACCTTAACTGGCAGAGAAACTGGTGCCCAGAAAACAGTCAGTTTCTGCCTACGATGGACTGTTCCCAAGCTACCTGCTGACCACTGGGCTGACCTCTGGCTTGAGAATTCTGGGATGTTGCTAGAAGTGGAGTTGGAGTGGGCTCAGTCCCAGGGCACTGCCTAAATGGCCTTTGGGGAAGATCCAGGTGACTGAGTCTGTCTGGGAGGCGCAGGCAGGCAGAAGGGGCGGGAAATAACCTCATTAAGGCCAGAGAGGACTCCAACCTTGTCCCTGCCCTTAATGAGGCAGACCCTACTAGATAATTTAGGGAACTCGATGCTGAAGAGAGGCCCAAGGTCCAGGAAGGGACTGGGCACAGGGCTCCTGGTTTGGGATAGATCAGCACATTTAAGGGTCTTGAACACTACACTGAGCACTTGACATGCATTATCTCATTTAATTCCCACTATAACCCACTTTCTCAGTAAAAAAACTGAGGCTGTGAAAGACAAGGTAACTTGTGCAATGTCACCAGGCAATGAATGGTGGAGCTGGATCTGGCTTCAGAGCCCAGGTTTTTGACCTCCATCATAAATGGAGAAGGACTAAGACCAGAGAGGGGCGGGGGACTGAGAAATCTGGAAGCTGGTAGTTCAGTGCAGATGAACTCTGGGGCTAGGGGCTCAGGCTTCGCGAGGGGCCAAATTAGGAGGTTCAGGACTACGGGGTGAGAGTGCGTGCCAGAGCTGAAGGCTAAGGTGGGCCAGGGTCAACAGCGGGTCTAGGAACAGGGTGAGGATGAGGGGTTTGATTAGAAACTGAGGTTGAGGTGGGGCCATGGCTTGGGGTCAGGAGGGCTGCAGGGCTGGGCCAGGGTGCAGGGGTGGGGCCCAGGGGACAGGGCTGGGCCAGGGCGAGCACTCACCTGCCGAAGCTTGGCCATGGCCTCGCTGGGGATGATCTCACTGTGGTGCAGCCGGGTAACAAAGCAGAGGGCCTGGAACTGGCTCTGCCCCTTCTCCAGCTCCCCCAGGATCAGGGCCCGGAAGATCTTCACATCCTGATGGGGAAGGGGAGAATGGGGGACCAGCTGGAGAGGGCGGGCCCTCTCCACCAGCTCACCCAGTGCTCGGTTAGTGACATGTGCCTGGACTTTCCCCGCGCTAGACACCCCCCCACCGCCCCGGCTGGTCCAGGCATTTTTATCTTTTTCCATTTAAACCTGTGACTGAAAAGAATGAACAGACCGCAAATGTTCCAAACCTTCTAGAAAATTCACACAGGGAATCGCTAGGAAGCTTGTCAAAACAGAACCACTTAAAAAAAAAAAAAACAGAACCACTTAAGAATACGGGGCTTCACTCAGGCAAACAGCGCCCCTTCTCTGCACCTGGTTCATTCATAGCCAGTGCTTCCTCTCCGGGGAGCCCTGTGTCGGCCTGATTAGGCTGGGTCAGGGCTCCTAAAGAACAGGTCCCACAACCAGGTGGCCAGGCATGGCGGGGGAGGCTGCTCTCCATGTAAGTACAGACACCGGAGTTTCTCTCCCCAGGATTCTCATTGAGTAGGTTTTGGGGAGAGGTCTGGAAATTGGTGCTCCTCAAATTGTTTGCAGTGATTCTGATCAGCCAGGCTTCCTGCCAAGCCCGCTCCCGGATTATGGAGGTGGGGCAAGGTGGTGGTGGTAACGGCAGGAGCTGGCAGCCTGGCTCCAGCTGCTGCTGCCTCCTGGCCTGAGGGAGCTGAGATGGCTCACTCTTCCCTTCCCCTCCAACTTCCAGTTTCCCCACGGGGTTACTAATGTTATTACCAGAAGGCCAAGGGCTCCTTCCTGTTAACTGACTCACCACCTGAATGGGGAGGCAGGAAGGTTGGAGAGCAAGGGACAGAGGGAGAAGGGAGAGGGGGCACAGGATGGGATGGGACCCTGTCCCACTCTGGCTGTGTACCAGCCCACCTGCATGATCCTCGAAACCCCTACCACACCAAAGGGCCCCCACTGTTCTCATCCACCTCTGAGTCTCGGCTTACTTTCCCAGTTGGAAGTGGTCTGACTCTGTCCAGACCTCTACTTGCCCTAGAGAACCTGGCCTAAAAGACTGCTCTCTCTTGGGAACCCCTATGGCCCTGCACCAGCACTTAGAAGATCCAGCCCTGTGTAGGGGTTGGATAGGTCCCTGGGTGGTACAAACAGTTCAGCTGCTAACCTAAAGGCTGGTGGTTTGGACCTACCCAGCAGCATCACGGAAGAAAGGCCTGGCGATTGCTTCCATAAAGATTACAACCAAGGAAACCCTAAGGAGCAGTTCTACTCTGTAACACATGGCTCTCCAACAGTTGGCATTGACTTGACAGCAGCTGGATTCTTTGGTGTTGAGCTTCATTTTTCAGTGTGTGTGTCCCGGCCTCCCCAAATGGCAGAAGCCCCATTCACTGAGTGCTTACTGTCTGCCTGCCAGAGTGGAGGGGCTCTGAGTACAGGGTCTGAGTCCTCCTCCCTGGACCTGCAGGGAGGGGCTCATGATTCCTCCCTGACTCCCCAGTGCATTAGCTGGTGCCCCAGGCACACTGCCCAACCTCTTTGCTCCTCATTTGTAAAATGGGGATGACAACAGCCTTTCCCCAGCGGGGATGTGTGAGGACTGAAAAGTTCATGTAGACCGCACAAAAGGCCTGCTCAGCAGCTGCTAGCCGGGATGACTATCACTGTAGGGGATCAGCAAACATCGCAGATAATCTGAAAAAAATGGATGCCTGTCATCCAATCAATCCCCGTGTTATTTCTGTAGTCCTTGAACTCCGTAAGGAAGTTTGTAGTGTTACTTCCTTTTAATGTAGCTCTGGAACACTGAGGTGGACGTATGTATAGGGAGATTTTCCACCAATATGACAGAAGGGGAGACTGAGGCCTGGCTGGTGAGAAGGTTCCATGAAGTTCCTGTGATCCCAGAGACTCGTGAGGACAGTGAATCAGAGCTCGGGTTAAGCCTAGCTTCCTCTCAACAGGAAATCCATTCTTGGGTAATGATGCTGGAATCTCCTTGCCCCTGCCAGACGGGGCCATCTGATCTTTCATTTCCTCAGGTTGGCTGAGGGGAGACTGGAGGCACTAGTCCACTCTGGGCTCAATCCCTGCCAGGTGAGACTTGATACCAGCCCTCCCCTCCGGGCTTAAGGCAGGCAGGATCCAACATCCACCTCCTGGGCGTTTCAGCTCTGGCCCTTGACCAAGAACCCTATCTGGGCAGCATCTTCTTCTGTAAGGCAGGCTACATGCACTACTCTGCCATCTGAGGGCTGCTGACCACTCACACTGCTTGGTATGAAGGTATCTGAACTTTTAGACCAGGCAGCGGGTAGAAGAAATTAACATTTTTTTTTCCTGCTTCTACGCTAAATAATATCGATGACAATAACAAAATGCCACCAAAATAGGAACACTTTGACTGGGGCGGGGGGGAGAGGGAATGAGAATTTCTCACCAAGAGAGAAGATTCTCTCCACACCTTCTGTTTTTTTATGCAGGACAAAGATTTACAGAAGTTGATAACTGGAAAAGACAAATCACGGTTACTATGAGTCACAAAGGATGTTATCCTATTTGAAATCTTTACAACTCCAGGAGACAAAAGCTATTATTATTACTGAGTTTGGATTTGGGGAACTTGCTCAAGGTCAAGGGCACTAAGAGGCAAGTAGCCAGGATTTTAAACCAAGCAGCCTGCCTCCAAAGCCTCCGTTCTCTTAACCACAATGTCGTATGCCAATGCCCTTGAGGCCCAGCTAACAACACTGAAGCTCAGGTCCAGGGACGGAGTGTGGTTTGCCCTTGGCCACATAGCTAGTGAGTGGCAGAGCCAGGATGAGAACTTAGCCCCTCTCCCAGGTGTGCCTGTCCCACAGCAGCCTGGAGGTCCTCCACAGACCCACCTGGGGCAGTGCGGCAGCTAAACTCAGGCCCTGAGAGACTGACAAATAACAGCATCTGATTCAAGTAGATGCTTGATCGAGGCTCGGTGAAGAGACGAGGATACAGCAAGCTGTCTCCCAGAAGCAGGGACACCCTTCTGAATGGCTGTCTGCCCTCTGGGGGACTCTTAAACCTTGAATCCTCAAGTCTTCGTAGTCCTGTTTCTCCAGAAAACCACATTCCATTTGCTGACCCTTGGGAGGGAGAGGGCAGCCCTAGACACTGGATCTAAATATTTGGTAACAGAGCTCCATCATCCTGACTAGTGTCCCCCTACCTTCCACTCCCTGTACCTCCAACTCACTACTCAGGTTCCAGGTGCCCCTTCTCTCCAGCACATAGGGAAGGGCAAGGTGGAAAGGTTTCCCTGCTTCAGGGAACGTCAGACCAGATGCTAAACCCAGTCCAGATGGAAACCTGGCTCGCAGTCTTCCTCCTCGCTGGGAGACCCCTGGGCTGATTCATCGGATGTGGCCTAAAGCCCAAGGCAGATGGCTGGCTGGGGAAAAGCCCAGAGGTTCTGGCCTGGGGACATAGCAGGGGGGCTGGAGGCAGGCTCCTCAGGCTTAGGACTCAGTTTAGAACTCCCAAGACGGAGGTTTTTTCATCAGGCTTCTTCTCCCATGAGCTCCCAGGAACCTCTAGCCCAGCAGAGCAAGCCACCAGGATGAAGTGGAGAGCACCAGATGCCAGGTCAAAATATGGGCCACACAGAGGGTGTGGCGAATGTGCCGTGGAGACAGTGTTTGCCACAGTCGGCTATCCATACTTTTAAGAAGGGAAAAAGAAGTAGGTAGATTCTAGGATACTGGCTGTGGTTGAGTCAATTCCAATTCATGGAGACTCCGTAAGTGTCAGAGTAGAACTATGCTCCATAGGGTTTCCATGGCTTATTTTTCAGAAGTAGACTGCCAGGCCTTTCTTCTGAGGGGCCTCTGGGTGGACCTGAACCTTCAACCTTTTGGTTAGCAGCCGAGCACATTAACTGTACCACCTAGGGGACTTCCTGGGCTAAGGAGTCTGAGCTTAATCTTATAATCACTGGAAGTTACTGAGCCTGGGCGTGAGATGAACAGATCAGATCTATGGTTTAGAGTCGGGATCAGGTTCAAATTGAGGTTGCAGCCAGGCCAGTGTGCTTTTGATCTAAACACCTAAATAGAGGGCCCCTGTCCTTATACTGCATCTTCTGCCCGGGCAATAAGTCACCCAGGCCCTCCATGATCCACGCCTGCTCAGGACTACTTGCCCCCAGGCTCAAAGGCAGTGACTCTACCTCATTTCTGTAGCATCCTCAATGTCTGGCACATAGCTGAGCTTGACAATTATGAGCTGAGTAAATCAGTGACTATCTGTGGCCTCCATCAACTCAGTTACCTTGAACAAGAAGAAAACTCTTCCTTCTTGGGTTTCCCTACAGTTGGTTCCTATAGGTTGGTAGTCTTACAGCTGCTATTTTGTCTCCTAGAAGGTTTAGGGGTCATCTAGTTGGAAAATGACCTTCACATGCCACACTGCTGCAGAGCCCAAACTGGAATCTCAGGTCTCCTCTCAGTCCAGTGATATTCACGCTCTTCCAAGCTCCCACCTTAGCGCTTGCCTAGATCTTCCTGTCTTCTCTGTGCCCACTCGCTCCCATGCAATCCACTGCATTTCACAGAGAAGACTGCTCTGGGCCAGCTGTTCTGGGGCTCTGGGTGAACACTTGAGAAGATAGTAGAGAGCGGATCTGGAGAAAGCATGGGGCTCAGCCCTCTGCACTTTGGAATGCAGACTTCCTGCGCCATCCCCTCCCCCTTGTACTCTCACAGGCCGGGACAGAAAATGGCAGCGGCTCCCAAATATCCATTCTGTCCTTCCCCCTTAGTCACAGAAACCCCAATTTTTAACTGACACCTGGAATAAAGATATTTCCCAGTCTCTGTTGTAATGAGGTGTGGCCACATAACTAAATTATAACCAAATGGCTATATGTAGACCTATCCTTCAGAGAAGGGTCATGCCTTTCTTTGACCCTTCCTCCTTCCTGCAGGCTGTATGCAGCTGCGGCTTGAGCAGCCATCTTTGACCAGGAAGTGGAAACCACATGCTAAACATGATGAAGCAGGGCTGCGGATGGCACCCCTCGATCCCTGATGATGTGAAGCTGTCACACCAGCCCTGGCCTGAGACTTCCAAACTAAGATAAGACTATAAAGAGGAAAACAAACTTCTTTTGTTCAAGCCAGTGGTATTTGGGATTTTATGTTACTCACAGCCAAGTCTAATCCTAACTGACATACACAGGCTTACACCTGCTCGCCCTCATTCACAGACCACACGCCCGTAATCTTCCACACATACTTGCTGTTTCTCAACGTCTCTTTCACACAGTTGTTCCCTGTCTCACACCCCGTCTCCCTCACGCTGCCACTCCGTTGCACGTTCCCATTCTGCCTCACACACAGTTGCTCATCTATGCCCATTTCCTCCCTCACTGTACCACACGAATCCTCGGTCTCTCCACAGGGCCTCTACCTCACCTTCTTTCTCTCAGAGTCACATGAAGTATCTCTCAGAGACAGCCTCACAGACGTATCTTCTCCCAGACTCTCACACACCTTCTCTCCTTCTGGCACACACGCCTCCCACGCCCTTTCTCCCCCGCTGATTTCGCTATGAGTCGGAATCCACTTGACAGTGGTGGGTTTTTTGGGTTTGGACTTCCCCCAGACATACACAGCATCTCTTGCTCTGTCTCACCACACACACCCTTTCTCACTAACAGTCTGAACAACTTTCCTCCCACTTAACGTTACACACATCTTCCTTCAGTCATCACACACACCCCTCTTTGGAAGCATCTACCACACACCAATCGCCTCTCGACCCCATGCTGCTTCACACACATCCTCTCACAGTCACATTTACCTCCGCTCCAGCCCAGGGAACCTCCTCTCTCTCTGCCCTTTGCCCCCTCCTGCTCCCTGTGTCTTCCCCATCACCAACTCCTAGCTTCCACCACACTTTCCATGTGCCCTTCCTCAGTCCTCTCATCCAGAAAGCCCCTTCTGGGGGCAGGGAGTGTCAAGGCTCCAGTGTCAGATGCTGCTGCCAGCCCAGCCTTCCACAATAGGGGTAATCCAAAATTACGGAGGCCAGATGGCAGAGCTCCTTCCCTCAACACCCCTCTCCCAGCCCACCACAGGGGCTGTACAGCCCACCCTGGAGGCCCTCTCTCCAGAGCCCTCAGGAAGCAGCTTGCCCCCATCCCTGATTCCTCCTGTCCCCTCTTTGCTCCTGGACAACTGGCAGCTTGCCGCCCACCCCTAATTCCTCCTGTCCTCCCTTTGCTCCTGGACAACCTGCACTCTCCCCTGGAGTTTCCTCTGCCATCTTGGTCTCCTTCCTATTACACCAGAGCCTGTGATTCTGAGGTCCACCCTGAGCCAATCTAAACATTTATTCCTCAGCTTCTGGCTGGGACTGCTCTATGGCAAGAGAAGGGGCCAGCTTCACTGGGCTGGGGAGGGGGAGGGGCCAGCCTGGAGAGCCGGCCAGTAATCAATGCCTTCCTCACCCCAGGGTGGCTGTCCCACTGAGGACACAGAGGCACCCTGGCTGCTCCACCACCCAGTCCCTCCGGCAGAAACAGTATAGGGCAGAGTCCACCAAAAGCCAGGCCAAGCTCATTCCTAGCAGGGCCCAGGGGCTCAGACCACCCCTATTATGAGATTTTTGGAGGATATGAGGGGCACAAATGGTTAAGCACTTGGCTATTAACCAAAAAGCTGGCAGTTCAAACCCACCCAGAGGTGCTTTGGAAGGAAAGCCTGGCATTCTATTTTGGAAAAACCAGTCACTGAAAACCATATGGAGCAAAGTTCTACTCTGATACACATGGAGTCACAATGAGTTGGAATCAACTCGATGGCAACTGGTTTGGTGCTTCACTTTGTTTTGGCAGACCTTAGGGCTAGGCCCTGGACACAGGCTTCTTGTTATGAGGCATTAGTACATCAGCCAGGAGCATGCCCCCTACCGACTACCCCCAGCCCTCCCCCAGGGCCCCCAGCATTCTGTCAGCCAAATCCCAAAGGTCACTACTGTCTGGCTGGCCTGGGGAACAATGTGAAGCTTTATGTGGATCAACTGTGCCCCCGTGTCCCGCTGACTCAGGGCTCCTAAGTAGGAGCTCCATACTTCCCTCTCACCCAGATTCCCAGCCTCCCAGCTCAGTTACTCCTACCCCTTATCTGAATCCCCAGGGGCAGCTGCTAAACACTTGCCAACTTAAAGGATGGAAGCTCCTAAGGATGCTTTGGTCCCTGGAGCAGAAAAATGCGCCTGGAACAATATGCTTCCCAGCACGAGGAGGGAGACCTGGCGTGGAGGGTCTGAATCTGGCCCTGCCTGGCACTGGTAATTCACTTGTCACATGCCTACGCTGGCCTCCAGTTGGGAGGTGGAAGAGGAAAAGGCATTACTGAGTGCTAACTAGGGGACAGGCGCTCTGCTTTGCAAAAGTCCTCTTACTTCTCACAACAGGCCTTCAAGGCTCTTGCTATTGTTCTGGTGAGTAGGCCAAGAGAGTGGGGCTCAGGGAGGTCAAATGGCTTGCCAAGTCACACAGCTAGTAAAGGGCTAAGAAAACGTACCAGGGCATTCCCAGTGGTATCTATGAGGTCTTTTAAAAATGGCCTTTAGTATCTGTACAATTTTTTAAAAAGAGTTCTGTCTCTCCAGAGGCCGTGGGGAGGAGGGTAAAAGTCTCAGGCACAAAGCCACCCAACAGTCAATACTCCCAATCCACACCATCAGTTAGGAGCTTGGGGGAAGGGGCTCTCCCTATGTATTTTCTTTCCCAACCCAAGTCTGTGCAGGGAAGAGTTTCTCTATAGATTCATTCCTTGGCACTGAGGTTCTTTCTAGCCTCCTTCTTACCTTTCCCGTCCCCTATTCAGGGCTCCTGGCCCTTCTTCTGTGCCCCGTGGGCCCCGTGGATGTGAGCATGATCATGTCTCCTGGTGACTTCTCCTAAACTCCCCTGAGGAAACGGTCTGCACTCCAGCAAGGTCCTGGCCTTCCCTGAAAGCACTTCTACTGTCCTCTGTTCTCATCCATCCATCACAAGCCTCCATGCCAAATCACCGCACGGTGGGACGCCTAATATAGGCAGGATAGGAGCGACTGGGGCCTAAAACCTTCTTCTGACTGAAATCCAAGGGATGTGATATGCCTTTGCAATCAAAAGCCTCAGGCAGCAATATGGCCAATTGCATATCCCACATCTTCACTGACTACACCTCCCAGCTGTTTCCTATATGCCTCCCCACCCCAGACTGGAAGTCCCCAGGGTAGGACACTGGCACTCTCTGAGCTGTCACTCCCTCTAGATCCCATTCACTCACTGGTGCCCCAGGCAGGGCTCAAGTTTCCAGTCTCCCTGGGTCCTCAACCCTTCAGAGTGACCCTGACCTGACCCCCACCGCCATATGGCTCGTCTTATCTGGGTGATTCCCTCCCAGGCTCCAGCTGCTGGCCCTCTTCATTCCTTCCCTCTACAGTTTTGGAGTCCACATCTCCCTCTTTCCCCCTCCCAGCCCACCCACCATTCCTTGTATCTTTCAGCCCTGCCCTCTCCATTAGGTCAGCTTCACACCAGGCTGCCTGGAACATCACTCGTCCCCTCCCCAGCCTTCGGACATTCAGACTGGGTGACAGAGGGGAAAGAGAGCTTGGACAGGGACACCAGCTTGTGGGGGAGGGCAGGAGACCAAGAGGTCTGTCAAACCAAAAGCCAGGTTAGAGGCTAGGGATGGTGACATGGCTGTTACTTGATACACCTAAGGATTACGCGCATACAGATACAATTACAGATAGAGAATGTGAATTATAAAGAAGAGCACTGCTTACAGGGTGTGTATTACGAATCAGAGCTCCTGTACTGAGGGCATGGAGAATTAGGCTTAAAGCATGCACGCTTAAAACACATTAGGGTTACTGTGGGGAGAATGGCAGGTTTCAAATACGTGAGTTTGGGCTCTACCATCCTTCACCCCATCCCTCCTCCAGGTCTCCTCCCCTTCTCTTGAGTGGCTACATCAGTTCCCAAACTGTGCTGCACACTGGACTCACCAAGGAGCCTTTAAAATCCTGGTGCCTGGCTCCCACGTTCATCCCAGTGATGTAACTGGTACGGACGGCAGCCCAGGCACTCGGAATTTTCAAAGCTCCGAGGAGATCCTAATGTACAGCAAAGTTTGGGCGCCAGCACTGTGCTCTACCGTTTCTTTTACAGCCACACTCCACCTGTCTGATCAGCAGCAGAGCTTCCAGTAATGAACGCAGACCATTTAGTAGCAAGTCCACGCTAACCTGGGGAGCCTGTAACCCTCGCCTAGGCTCCAGGCTAGATGTCCTACAGTGATTTCTGTTACGGCTCCACTGGCTTGAGAACTAGTGTGGCAGTATGGGGAAAGTCAGACCGTGTTAGAGGTCTGCCTTGTGGCAGAGGCAAACAGGGAGAGTGGAAGGGGATGGAGAGAGAGGCTGGGTAGTTAAGATCAGCTAGCCAGAGGGCCTCATTCCTTCTCCAAAAAACAAACCCTTTGCCATCGAGTCAATCCTGACTCATGGTGACCTCATGTGTTACGCAGTAGAATTGCTCTATAGAGTTTTCCTGGCTGTAATTTTCATGGTAGCAAATTGCCAGGCCCTTCTGTGGCACCACTGGGTGGGTCTGAATTGCCAACAAGAGCAAACTGTGCCACTCTTTCAGCACAAGGGGATCTGGGGCTGCCTGGGCAGACTGTCAGAAGGATGACTACTCCCAACTGAGGGGCTGACCAACAATTTCGGAGCTTCAAGAAGGTTAAGGCTCAAGGCTCCTCCTGGCTCAGTGCCAACTTTTCTGTGTGACTTTGAGTCCAAGCTAAGCAGGGAGGATCCTTGCTGAAATGCTATGTGAGCCACAGTAAGAAAAGCTAATGGCTTGCGTTTTTAAGCACTGAACACAATACTGACATATATTAAGTACTTCATGTGAATTACCCCGTTTAGTTCTTACAATACCCATGGGATCGGTCCTATCATTATCCCCATTTTACAGATGAAAAAATGAAGGCTTGCAGAGATCAAGTGGCTTGCTCAGGGTTAACCAGCTAATGTGTGGTGAACCAGGTATGTCTAATTTCAGAGTATGGACCGACCATCTCTCCCAAAGGTGGTAAAATGCAAGCAGCATTACCATTTTCAAGTGGACTAAGGACTTTTCCTGAACTATCCCAAAGGGGTTAGGTACATGAAACCAAACATAACTTCCAGGTCTTTTTTCTACAGGAAAAATCATTGCTTCTACGTAGAGCCTTCTTGTGGAAATCTGCCAGACTATGAGGCATGAGGCCCTGAGAACTCAGCAGGCACCGAAGAGAGAATGCAAGTATAGAAACTGCTATGATCAGTGTAGACAGAGGATTGTAGGGGAGGAGGTGGTATAGACTATTCCCCAACACCATGCCCCAGGGTAACGGAGAAACCTGGAGTTGGAGGGGGCCTTGGAGAGCTGGTGTTCTTCCTGCACCTTCCACTCCTAACTCCCTCCCTTGTTGATGAAATTGGAGATGCCAGGGGCAGGTGTGAAATGCCAGCTTTCTGGGTCAGAGGCTAACCTGAAAAGCAGGCTTCAGAAACCTGGAGGTCTGAACCACTGTGGGGATTAAAATCAGCCTCTTGGAATCAGCTCCAAACGGATTCTCTAACTGCGCAGTAGCCCTCCACCACACCCTCGACCCTAACCCCACTCCCCCATTCCTACCACCCTGCCACCTGGGCTCTCCCTCTCTTTTCCCTTCCGGGCAGAGCAATAAAGAACTCCTTGCTGCAGCCAGGGGCTATAAAACCTAAGCCTTACCTTGCTGCCAAGGATGGAAAATCTCTCTCCAGGATTCCAATGAGGCAACAGGATGATTGTCAGTGGGCAGGAAGGTCTGAGACTCATAGTCTGGCCTGAGGTTCACTCTCAAGGGCAAAGGGCTTGGATGGATGGTCAGAAAGGAAGATTAGATCACTGCCTCCTGAGGGATCCAGCCTCTAATTTGGATTTTCCAGGAAACGAACACAATTGACAAAATTCCCCTGAAGTTTAGGTGGAGAAGCAGGGGGTCTTCTGGCCCTGTCAGCTTCCCTCTGTCCACACACAAGCTCATCTGCCCCTACCTGAATCTGAGATCCGAGCTTGGGCCTACTGAGTAAGGAAGGGCCACAAGCCTTCCCATGTGCAATCACCCACAACTCGCCAGCCAGTCCACCTACGTCCCACATCAGTGACAGCTCAGTCATCTTGGTGCATATCAACAGTGGAGCCTCACAGCCTACCCTCACTGTCCACTGGATCTCTTTCACTCATGCTGTCTATGCCAATGCCACTGGTGCCCTAGCTGACTCCTCCAACTATGTCCTCCCCCTCAAGCTCCCAGTCTCTGAGAGGAGAAAAAGATGGCTCAGGAAACAGTCCCACAGGCCTTGGACTTCCCCAGCTGCCTGGCTATCTAATCTGTCTCACCACTCTGCTCCCCCAGAGACAGATACTCACAAAGAAACCACTTGGCAATGAGTAGAGTACAACTCATGGTGAACCCATGTGCGTCAGAAAAGAACGGAGTTCCACGGGGTTTTCAGTGGTCGATTTTTTGGCAGTAGATTGCCAGGGGTTTCTTCTGAGGTGCCTGGTTCTCAAACTACCACCCTTTCTGTTAGCAGTCGAGCGGATTAAGCGTTAAGCATTTGCACCACTCAGGGACCTTCAGAGCCTCACAGGGAGGCTTTATATCAGGAGAGGGGCTGGGTGAGGAAAGTGGGGATCAGGAGACTCTCAGAACCTCACCCACATTCTTGTCCTCCAGTAGTCCTGCTTCTAAATCACTGTTAGTCACTCACCCCCCTTCCAGGCCCATTTCCTGCTAAACCCCCAGGAAGTCCACTCTTCTTCCACCCCTTAGACACCAGGGTTACCTTCCACAACATAAACACACACACACCTAAGGAGAACCTGGCCTCTGTCCCCTCCCCACAAACTGGGCCCCAACATGGCAGTTAGCCAGCTCTCCTTTCAGGCAGGTAAGGAGTGGTACCTGTCCCAGAGCCAGGGGACCTCACCAGGTGCCTCTCCCGAGATCCTCCTCCTGCAAGAGTCTTCATCTTCCAGGCCAAAGAGGAAAGGCAGCTCTCCTCAGCTTGGAAGGGTCCAGGGACAGTCAGCTCTGCCCAGATACCCCACTTCCCCAGCCAGGAAAGTGAAACAGAGAGAAGAGATGGTTCCTAGACTGGGCTGCCAGAGCTGGAAGACTGGGAGCCACGTTACTGCTCTGTATACGGGCAGGAAACAATGCCCAGAGAAGGAAAGACACTTGCCCGAGATCACAGAGCAACAGCAAAAACCCAGGCATTACTAGGCCAGGATTTTCCCCACTAGACCACACAGAAATGAATGCAAGAAGGGAGTCCGGTTATTAACTCTTTCGAAGGACATTCAGCACCCGGAAGGCTCTGGGTGAGCTACAGAAGTAAGGGAAGAGTCAAGGAGTAAGCAGGACACCCATGTAAAGACGTGAAAGGCTGGACGCTGAAGTGGTCGGAGACGGGCGCAGACTAGTTTCGTGGGAAAAATGAAAAGCCGGTGGTCTGGGCGCCGGGGAGTGGGGGCGAAGAGAGGCGGGGAAGCAGCTAGCGCGACCTGGGGTCAGCGAGGCCCCCGTCGGGGCCTTAGTCCTCCCGTCCGAAGTCTCGGGCGGCGACCGCGGGTGCCTCACCTTCTTAAAGTCGGCGGTGAAGGAGACCAGGGTACCGTCGGGCCTGCGCAGCTCGAGGCTGACGCTGTCGGCGTCGCTGTCCGCCTGCAGGCTCTCCTCGGTCACCTGGCCGTCGGGCAGCCGCACGCGCACCCGCAGCTCGGCCGGCGAGCCCGTCCCCGCGTCCACGGCGCGCGGCGCCCCCAGCAGCGGCACTAGCAGCGGCAGCAGCAGGAGCAGCGGGGGCGCCGTGGGGAGCCCGCGCCGGCCGGGAGGGCGCATCCCCGGGGGCCGCTGCCGCGCTCCGCGGCCCCGGCGCGCCACGTGGGGGCCAAGGGAGGCGCTGCCAAACTTCGCCCCAAGTTGGTGGCTACTTCGGGTCGCCGGGGACGGCTTCCCCGCGGGCTCGGCGGCGGGGCTCCCCGCGACGTGGCGCGGACGCACGTGCGCCGCGCTCAGCCGCGCCCTCCGGGCAGGGCCCGCTCGCCCCCCAGCCCAGCTCCGCGGCTCCGCGGCCCCCGACTCCGGCGCTCCGGGACTCTGTTTTGCACTTTTCATTCAATCCCACCCCCCGTCACTTCCTTCAGAAAACAGAAACCGCCAGGACCTGCCTTAAAGAGACAGCGCGCCTCTCCGCCCTTAAAGGGCCAGCGGCGCCCCGATTACGGCGGCGGCGCGGGCGGGCCAAGGGCCCCCGCAAAGCGTCTTTGCGGTAACAGTGCTTTCTCCATGGGACTCCCTGCCGGCCGCGCCCCGGCCGCTGTGTCAGGACTTTGCTCTCTGGGCACATCCTTTCATCCCAACAGAGGCGGGACGGGTGCCTCTCCCTCCACCTCTTTTTTTTGGCTCGTTCTTGTGCCACGTGGATGAAATAATCGGGCTTAGTTTTTTAGGGATTTGGTTGGGTCTCTGAGTTTCCCTGAGACAGCGAATTTCCACAAAGCTTCTGCAAGGACAGATCTCCCATCGCACTCTGCCCTATTTATCATCTTAGGTTGGGAGAGAGGCGCCGTGGTCTTGATCCGCTTTAGAGGTCTTGCTAAATTAGGCCACTTCTCTGGACCTAGCCCTCGAAGTTCCCACATTTTGAGAGACCCAGTGCATCTTCCCATTTCTGTCCGGCCTTCCTCTCTTTCTGTATTCACCGTCCTCCCTCAGCCTTTCCCTCCCCAGACCCCCATTACCTCTGCCAGTAATAAAAAAAAAAAAAAGACCAAACCCCTTCATCGAGTAGATTCCAACTCAGCAATAAGCAAAATAACCCACTGCCATCGAGTCGATTCCGACTCAGAGCGACCCTATAGGGCAGAGTACAACTGCCTAATAGTTTCCAAGGAGAGCCTGGCGGATTTGAACTGCCGACCTCTTGTTTAGCGGCCGTAGCACTTAACCACTAGGCCACTCAACAATAAATAGGCTGCGCAAATCCAGGCAAACGTGAAGATCCCAGACTACATGAGAGAATTTTGAGGAATTCAGGACACCGGTACTCCAACCTCACTCCCTGAAGAAAAAAGCGCTACCGTCAGGTTACCATCAGGTTCTCTCCCTCAAGCCCCAAGAAAATGTATGGGCCCTGCCAAGCCCTCCAACGGTGAACTGGGTGCCGGCAAGCAGCGCTCGCTTCCTGCATCCTTCTATAGTTAGCTAGGTGCTTCGAGGACCTTTTTGAAATTCTTTGAGATTCGTTTTTTAAATTCTTCCTGTGTCTATAATGAAGGCTGCTGAGACCCACACCGTCCTGCCAATCCCCTGGAAGAGAAAGGCCCAGAGGGATGCTCAGGTCCTACGGTTTGGTTTCTCAGGTCTGTTATCACTTCCATTTGTCCCATGTCACCTATTCTTTCAGAAACCTCGATCACTGTTTTTGTTGTTAGGTGCCACCAAGTCGGTTCTGACTCAGAGCGACCCTATGTACAACAAAACAAAACACTACCCGGTCCTGTGCCATCCTCACAATCATTTCCATGTTTTGAGCCCGTTGTTGCAGCCACTGTGTCAGTCCATCTTGTTGAGGGTCTTCCTCTCTTTAACTGATCTACTACTTTACCAAGCATGATGCCCTTCTCCAGGGACTGATCCCTCCTGATAACATGTTCAGAAGGGTGATCACAGAAGGGTGAAAACTCCCTTCTGCTTTATAGCCTCCTTCCCTTCTGGGTTGTCAGCAGGACCAAAGGTGAGAACTGGTACCCACCAATGACAGAGCCAGATGCCAGTGAACTGTGGGGTGAGGCCTAGAACCTGGCTCCTTACTGGCCATTCAGGGCCTTTGCTACTACACTCTGCTGCCTACATTTAGGACTGAAAATGGATTTAAGAGATTATCTAATCCAGTGTTTTCCAAGTTTGCTTTACCAAAAGAATCCCCTGAGTGGTTGCTAAAAATGCAGATTCCTGGGTCCCTGACTCTATTGACTCAGACTCTCTAGGGAAAAGAACTAAGAATCAGCATTCTTAACAAGGGCCCAGGCAACGCCTGATGTAGAGTTGATAGTCGGTACTGACAGAGTGTTAAACACAGAAGAGCCGTAACAAACAGCATGCACCTGTCCTGGGAAACTATCCTGGCCCCCTAAGGAGTGTATCTTCACATTAAGGAGAGAAGACAGGCCACCAAAAAATCATTCAGTTAGCACATGGACTGCTCCCCTGGGGACTCCCACCCTGAGCTGGCAGGACTGAAGAATAGAGATGCCCAGGGTCTCAAAACTGGCCTCAATCCAACCTTAAGGCTAGGTCTTCCCAGTGAGTCAGCCTACACAGTCAGCCAGGGCCTCGCCCAGATGTCCTCACTTCCCCACTCCCCATCCGTTACCAGCTCTGCCCTCAGCCAGGTTCCCAGGCCCCTTTCCCTCCACCCCACAAGATCCCAGTCAAAGCAGGCAAAGAAGCCCTCCATGTCTGATTTCTTTTAGGACGGGCTCAGCTGGGGCTCCTGTCTCTGATGCTTCTTTGTCTCTATTCGAATGGGGGCTTTGAAAACTAGGATGGAAGACCTCATCATTTTCCCCACCTCCTCCCCTTAATCAACTTCCTTATTTACTTCAACCATAGATCAAACCAGAGATTTCTCCTGAAATACAGAATTTCAAATCTCACTTCCTTACATAAACCCTATCTCTATCCCCATTCCTTCCTTTTGGTCTAACTTGACCAGCTCTTCAAGACCCAGGACGAAACACAACTTTCCCAGAAAGGCTTTCTCAGCTACCTGCCCACGGCTTTATTCTACGTTGCTCTCTTCCACCTCTAGATTCCAACAAGAGTAATTATTATAAGAGCAGCTACCATTCATTGTAGTCTTACTGCGTCCAGGTTCTGTGCCAAGCATTTTATGTGTATCACCTTATTTACTCCTCATGGCAACCCTCCGAAGTTAGGTTCTATTCTTATCCTCCTTTTACTGACTAGGAATCCAAGGCTTGGAGAGGTCAAGTAATGTACCCACGGTCACGCAAGTAACAGATCCCGAGAGGACTCAATCACAAGTCTGCCTGACCACAAAGCCCTTGCTTTAAAAGAGAATTTTTTTTTTAATTAATTTTATTGTGGTCAAATGTTTGCCATTTTAACCATTTTTAAGTGTGCAATTCAGTGACATTAATTACGTTCACCATATCGTACCACCATCACCACTATACATTTCCCAAAGGTCTTCTCACCCTAAACAGAAACTCAGTACCCCTTCAACTATAACCCCCCTTTCTCCTCCCCCTAACTACTGGTAACCACTAATAAACTTAAGTCTCTACGCATATGCCTATTCTAGATATTTCATATAAGTGAGGTCATACAATAGTTGTCCTTTGGCTCAACTTATTTCACTCAACATAATGTCTTCAAGGTTCATCAATGTTGTAGCATGTATCAAAAAGTCCTTGCTGTTAACCACAGTAGCATCTGCCTACCTCTAGCCCTTGCTTTCTTCCAGCCCCAGTTGGGCACACTTCCTGTGCTATCTTCTGTCATCTAACGGTTTTTTGTGTGGTAATCTTGTATGCCCAGTGAGGCTGTCAGTTATTTCAAACAGAGCAGCCGCGTGCTGGGAACAGAGAGCGCTTCCCTTCAACCATCCAGGCATAGAAGGTCCATTCATCTTAGATGTAAAGGCCCTGAGAGGAAGAGCTCTAACAAGCCTAATTACCCTGACTACCACCAAACAGCCCTCATTGTCAGACAGTTCTTTATGTCTAATCTCAAGCCCTCTGCCACACCATAAACCAACTTCCTTTCCTCTGATCTCTAGCCCCAGGAAAGCAGTTTCCGTAGTGGTTTAAAGTACGGGCATCTGCGTCTCAATTCTGGAGCTCAGCCACTCATGAGCTCTGTGTTTCAGTGAACCTGTTTCCTCATCTGTAAAATGGGCACAGAAATGCTTACCTCACTGGGTTGCTTTGAGAATTACATGAAATATTGTGCATAAAACACTTCACACATGTTTGGCACACAGTATAGGTCCAGTAAATGGTAGATAGATAGCTGCAGTTGAGTTGACTCCAACTCATGGTGACCTTATGTACCACAGAACAAAATGTTGCTTGGTCCTGAATCATCCTCACGAGCACCACCATGCTTGAGTCCATCATTATAGCCATTGTACCAATCCATCTCACTGAGGGTCTCCCATGCCTTTGCTGGTCCTCAAAGCTGATGTTGGTTCTTTTGGCAGTCCATGGTCTATTCAATATTCTTCTCCAACACCACAATTCAAAGGTGTCAATTCTTCTTTGGTCTTCCTTATTCATTGTCCAGCTTTCCCATGCATAAGAGGCAATTGAAAACACCATGGCTTGGGTCAGCCACACCTTAGTCTTCAAGGTGACATCTTTGCTTTTCAATACTTTAAAGAGATCTTTTGCAGCGGATTTGCCCAATGCAATGCGTCTTTTGATTTCCTGACTGCTGCTTTCATGGGTGTTGATTGTGGATCCAAGTAAAATGAAATCCTTGACAACGTCAGTCTTTTCCCCATTTATCATGATGTTGCTTATTGGTCCAGTTGTGAGGATTTTTGTTTTCTTTATGTTGAGGTGTAATCCATACCGAAGGCTGTGGTCTTTGGTCTTCATCAGTAAGTGCTTCAAGTTCTCTTCAATTTCAGCAAGGAAGGTTGTGTCATCCGTGTAACGCAGGTTGTTAATCTGTACGCTCAGCATACATTTTGGAAAGGTATGGTGAAAGGGTACAACCTTGATGCATACCTTTCCTGACCTTTCTGACTTTAAACCATACACTATCCCTTGCTCTGCTCTAATGCTTTTGGTCTTAATGTGCCTCTATTTGGCAAGAAGAGAAATGCCATGCCATCTCCCAATAGTTGTGAACAAGAAAACGAGTGCTGAGAACGCTTGCTAGAAGGTCAAAAAGGAAAGTGAATCAAGGACCTCTATCCACAGACTGGGAGAGCATAGTAGGGAGCTTGTCTTTGCAACAGTGCAAAGATTTTTCAGTCCATTTCTTTCCATGGCTGGCCGTTTGATTTGTGGTACATGACCAGAACCCAGAAAACCAAACCAATTGCTGTTGACTCAATTTCAACTCATGGTGACAAACTAATTGCCATCAAGTTGACTCTGATTCATAGCGGTTGTGGCTGATGGATTCGAACTACTAACATTTTGCTTAGCAGCCAAGTTCTTAACAACTGCAGCACCAGGGCTCGGTTATTGGGGCTTTCCAAATAGGGAAGCTACTCTTGCTTTGAGTCTGAGGGAGAACTGGGGATGGGGTGGGGGTGCTCTCCTCTGCCTCTCTGAGGTGACTGCAAAGCTCCAGACACTTCATTGCCCAAGCACATTAGTTTTACGGCATCACACTATCACGCAGTTATATAAATGCATGGGTGTATGGGAAAGTGGACTGGAGAAAGTGTCCAGGACAGAGAGTGGAAATGAAAGAGAGGCTGGGACAATCGGACAGCAGCTATTTTATTCAGGCAGAAAACCATGCAGTGGGGATGGAGTTGGACTTTCAAGAAGGAAAAGTAAGTCTGAGTGATCAGAACTGCAAGGGAAGGTATATCTCAGCTCATTGGTGCCAGACCCATGACTCTTAAAGATCCCGAACATAACCACCTCCTCCTCCACGAAACCTTTCTTGCTTCCTCACCTGGGCATGCATGCACTCATTCACCTGTTCAGTCATCTAGCATGCAGGGAGCCAGACACTGCTCTAGGTGTGGTGTGTACAGCAGTGGACAACACAGAGCCAGGAGTTACCTTGAGATGGAACCTACAGTTGGGAGGAGGAAGGAAGGCATTAAAAAAGTAATTGCAAAAACCAATATTTAAATTACATTTGTCACAACCATGGAGAATTAGAGGAGACTCTAGCCTAGACCAGGAGGCCTTGGAAAGCTCCCCTGGGTAGCAATATATAAGCTGAATCGAAGGATGAATCTGAATTGATTGGCAAAGAGGATGGTCCAGGCAAAGGGAACAGGTTGTGCATAGAACCCGAGCCTGGTAGGCGTCCCAGAAAGTTCATCAAAGTAGCTGAGGCATGCCAAGGGAGGAGAAAACCAAAAAACCAAACCCGTTGCCGCCAATTCAATTCCAACTCATAGTGACCCTATAGGACAGAGTAGAACTGCCCCATAGGGTTTCCAAGGAGCTGCTAGTGAATTCAAACTACCTGCTTTTTGGTTAGCAGCTGTAGCTCTTAACCACTGTGCCACTAGGGCTCCAATGGGAGAAGAGTGCCTCAAAATAACACAGGAGGGTTTGGAAGAAGCCAGATAATGCAGGGCCTTGTAGGCAATATTGGGCTTCTGGTTTAGTTTGGTTTGGTTTCCTGAGAGCAATGGGCTGTCATCTAAAGGCGCTAAGGTCCCTGGGTGGCACAGTTTGTGCTTGACTACCAACCTAAAGACTGAAAGTTTTAGCCCATCCAGCGGCACTGCTAAAGAGTGCAGTAAAGAAAACCCTATAGAGTCTTAAACGCTAGCAAGAGGCTATCTATCTAAAATGCATCAACTGGTCTCAACACACCTGGACCAAAGGAGAATGAAGAACACCAAAGACACAAGGTAATTATGAGCCCCAGAGACAGAAAGGGCCACGTAAACCAGAGACTACATCACCCTGAGACCAGAAGAACTAGATGGTGCCTGGCTACAACTGATGACTGCCCTACAGGGAACACAACAGAGAACCCCTGATGGTACAGGACAACAGTGTGATGCAGACCTCAAATTCTCATAAGAAGACCGGACTTAATGGTCTGACTGAGACTAGAAGCACCCTGGAGATCATGGTCCCTAGACCTTCTATTAGCCCAAGACTGGAACCATTCCCAAAGCCAACTCTTCAGACAGGGATTGGACTGAAGACAATCACACTGGTGAGGAATGAGTTTCTTGGCTCAAGTAGACACATGAGACCATGTGGGCAGCTCCTGTCTGGAGGAGAGATGAGAAGGCAGGGGGGACAGACACTGGCTGAATGGACACAGGAATACAGGGTGGAGAGGAGAAGTGTGCTGTCTCATTAGAGGGAGAGCAACTAGGAGTACATAGCAAGGTATACATAAATTTTTGTATGAGAGACTGACTTGATTTATAAACTTTCACTTAAAGCACAAAATAATAATAACAATAAAAGAAAACCATATAGAGAAGTTCTACCCTATAATACATGAGGTCGTCATGAGTCAGAAACCACCCATAGCAATGGCTTTGGTTCATGTAGGGGAATGTCATGTCAGAATTGTATTTTTAAAACGATCACCCTGGGAGTAGATCGTGGTGGTCCAGAGGAAGATGACGGTGACCTGGACTCTGGTGGTGTCATTGAGTGTAGAGAGATGTTGGATTTCAGCTGCATTTTAGAAGTAGAATTTTTTTTCATTGTACTTTAGGTGAAGGTTTACAGAGCAAATTATTTTCTCATTAAAAAATTAATACACCTATTGTTTCATGACAGTGGTTGCCAACCCCATGACATGTCAACACTCTTCTCAACCTTGGATTCCCCATTACTAGCTTTCCTATCCCCTCCTGCCTTTTCATCCTTGCCCCTGGGCTGCTGTGCCCCTTTAGTCTCGTTTTGTTTTTTGGGCTTGTCTAATCTTTGGCTGAAGGGTACAAGTAGGATTTGATGTCTGTTTAGACTGGGGATGAGGGTGAGAGGGAGGAGTCAATGACAACTCCCTGGTTCTGGCTGGGGCAATTGGGTGGCACCATGTATAGACGTTGGGAAGTCTGGGGATTACTTTTTTGGGAGCCCTTGAGATATTTTTTGCCCATTGCCCTTTGTTACAATGATTTCATAGCTTTTGTGCCTGAACTGGAAGGTGTGAAAGATCTGAGGCCAGCTAGTAGTGGTAGTGCTCAGATTAGCAACCTGGCATTTGGAAGCCAGGTCTAGTTGTTTTCCATGGTACCACCCAGTGTTTGCATTTCATCTCCTGCACTGGCCTAGGAGTGTCTGGAGGCAGCTTGGACCAGATCTGGCTCCTCTTTGTAGCCACCTCAAAACCAGCATAGTGCCTTGGATGCAGAGGGCGCTCAATAAAATAATGCAGTTTTCTGTAGCCCTGTGGGCCCAGCACTGCACTAAATGCTGTGGGGTTGAGAATCTAAGGCATAGTCTCTGCCTTCCAGAATCTTACTGGTCATTTGATCCACGGAGCACAGGCCTTCCAATCAGCAGACGGGCCCACCTCATCATCATGGAAGACCTCGGGCCAGCGTGGCTCCCTACCCCTAAAACAGCACAGAAGGTGCAGAGTAGACTATGGACCATGGGAGACGCAGATGTCTGTCCCTGAGAGCATCCTGTCCCCTAGTGCCCTGGCAATCCCATCACCAAGACGCGTACTCAGCGACCTTAGAGAAAGGGGACCTACTGCAGAGTCACTGCCCTGGACCCAAGCTCGCTGCTCCAGCAGAGACCTCGGACAGGGTGCTTGGTGCCAGAGAGGGATCTGGTGGGCTTTGTATAGCTTGAGTGTGTTATATATTTTAATGGGTAAGTAACTTTTCTTTTATGCAAAGCCCTGAGGAAATTTACTGTAAAAAAAAACGTGGCTGGATTTTTTAACCTAGCTTTTTACTGCTCTTGCAAAATGAATGTGCATGTCATAGTTTGGGATGAGACGTCCTGGCTTTTCACTGGGGAGCTGAGTATTTGCAAGTTGAGCCTGGACAGGGCCCATTTCTGACCAGAGCCACCAGCTTGTCTCCCCTTTCCTGTCACATTTGCTGAGGAGCTGCTGCTAGAGCCCTTTGGCATCTTGGTATCTCTGGCTCCCCATTCAGCTGATGGTATCCTCAGGGCTTACACCATCCAAAGTCTAAGAAGGGCTCAGTGATACCCAGCAAGAAAGGGACTGGATGAGCTGGGGCCTGAATTGGGGTCACATCTCTTCCTATCTAAGGGAAAAGGGAGAGCACCCCATTCCGAAACTGGGGATCTCAGAACCTCCATCATTGTCACCACTTTTTAATTTTTTTCCATAGACTTTACTTTTTAGAGCAGTTTTAGCCTCACAGAAAACTTATGAAGAAAGTACAGAGTTCCCATCTGCTCCCTTTCTTTCCCGGTGCCCTATTTCCCCTCAACAGCCTGCATTCCTGTGGTAACATTTGTTACAATTAATGACCGAATATTGAGACATTACTACTAACTAAAATCCGTTCTCTACATTAGGGTTCACTCTTTGCGTTGTACGTTCTTATGGGTTTTGACAAATGCATAATGTCACGTTCACAACTTTTAGAAATATCAAGGCCTTAGGCCACTTGTGGGAAAATAAAAGCCAATCAACATTTATTCCAATTTATCTCCTGAACTCTGTGGCCTTTAGGATGTTATCACTGCTTGCTCCAAGTTTCCTGCTCTGCTTTTCTCAATTAATGTTACTTCATATGGGTATTTCCATGCTTGGACACAGCCCACATGTCATTTTTAACAGTTACAGAGCACACCACTGTGCAAACAGTTGATAGTTGTGAAAAACGGCTTAGGGGAGCTGTTTGACCCCCTCCAATCCCACAACGGGAAAGGAGAATCAAGACCAACAGCCCAAGGCTGATTCCAATGCGGTGGAGGTCAGACGCACCTCTTCTCTCTGCCATCTCTACCGATTCTGACAACAGCCATCCCTTCCACAGCACTCTCTACCAGCTTCGATAGTTCACTGCAGTGGCCACACAGAACTCACAGACCATACTCACAATTATGGGGTTTATTTAAAAAAAAAAAAGTAACAATTACAATCCAGGCTCAAGAACACTCAGGATACAGTTCTTCCATCAGGATAGCCTTTCTCCAGCTCTGCTCGCAGGCACAACTGTCCCTGGCCCTCGGTCTCTGCCCAAAGGCACTCAGCTTTCTTTCTCTGTGGGCCGGGATGCCCACCGATCGGTCTCCTGCTGCTGGGTCTCTCCTTCCCTGGTGGTGGTGGGCTCCTCCTCTCTACTCTGGAATTGGCTCTCTTTGAAGGCAAAACTGGCCGATCCCCTTGGTAGGCTACAATTACCCTACCACGCAATCACCTGGGTGGGAGTTACAAGACCATGGCTAGAAAGGCCACACACTAAAGTTTACTAATTGCACCACAATATCTCACTCCAAGCACTCACTTGTTATTATTTCTCTCTTAAACAATCTCGTAGAAAATAGTGACAAGGTGAGTAGGACCATGATTCTGATGCCTTTTGGAAAAGTTGAACTCCATGGACCTAAGCTTTCATTCATGCCCCCAGCCAGGCCCAGAGCTAGAGCCCCTGAGACTTGGCCCATCCTTCCTTTAATGTCTATGAGGGAGCTCAATTACTGCTGTACAAGTAATTTAAGCTGTTCTCGTTCCTGTCCAGGGTTCCCCGTTTCCTTTAGTCTGGTGTCCCTACCCCTTCCTGCCTTCTCATCTTTACTTTTGGCCAAATGTTGCCCTTTTGGTTTCATATAATTGTTCTACCAAGCACGTTCTTTTCGGGTGTTATTGTTCATTTTATGGGCTTGTCTATTGCTTGGCTGGAAGGTGGTTTCCAAGTCAGAGGGGCTCTGTCTTAGGGTCATAGTTTCAAGGGCTCCTCCAGTCTATATCAGGCCGATAGGTTCCGTCTTTTTTTTTTTTTTTTTTATGAATTTGATTTTTTGTTCTACATTTTTCTTCCGCTCTGTCTGGGACCCTCTATTGTGATCCCAGTCAGAGCAGCTGGTAGTGGTAGCCAGGTAGTTCCAGCCTTGGGGTTGTTTGTAGACTGTGGTGCATGTGACCCGTTAGTCCTTTGGACTAATTGCTCCCTTACTAAATTCTTACAACTCTGTGAGGCAGCTATTATTACTCATTTACTAGGTAAGGAAATTGAGGCTCAGAGATGTGAATGTACTTGTTCAAGGTCACACCAGAGAGCAGTGGAGCCAGACACTGAACCCAAGTCTAACTCTAAAGTCTTGGGCTTCCTGCTCTGCCTCCTGCCCCTCCTCCATGTCCCAGTATCTGCGTCATCTACACAGGGGACTAGTTCTTCTTTTTTTAAGCACGTTTTTGCTTCCTCCTGGAAGTTGGAAACTTAAAGTCCCTCTCTGTGCTTGAGGTTGCCCAAGATGCCCTTCAATGAGTCAGAGGAGACCAGGGCAGCTTTCATGCCCAAGACCTCGGGGTGGAATTGGTCAAGGCCATCAGGGATGAGGGGCAGAGGGGAAGGAGTCTGGTTCTTACCCTTCACTTACTCTGCATATTATGAGAATAAAACCTGTTGAAAGGGCTGCTGGTGGCAACAGAGGAGGACGGGCAGCAGAAAGTGTTCCTTTGGGAGGGAGAGGGTTTGTGGCGCTTGAGCCCTTTCCTGTCCCACAGACCGGGGAAGACCCTGGCTTTGGTGTTCATTAGGCCTGATTTTGAATCTGGACTATGTCATCTACAGGCTGTGTGAAATTGAGCTAATTTCCCCACCCCCAAGGAGTCCCTCCTTCCTCACATGTAAAAAGGGGGTGATTACTATGTTCTCTAATGGTTATTAAGAAGATTCAGTGTGAAGCTGTGTGTGTTTACCACAGTGCCTGCACCAAGTGGAGTTCAGTAAAATTGCTTTTTCTTGCCTTCCTTTTCTGCCTTCCCTGTCTCCTAGGCCCTGGAAGGCTGTGGAGTCTTACTCTATGATGCTCTCAGGTCCCCTCAGCTGCTTCCTGCGACACGTCCCTCAGAACTTGAGCACCAACCCAGCTGCGCTAACTGCCTTTCAGCTCCTTGGAGAAAGGGCAAGAGGGCGTTGCCTAAGAATATACATTTTAAACAAACTCTAGGCTCATTAAATAGGCTGAGAGCCATGGCTAGAGACTGGCAGGTCCTCCCAGGCAGAGCACTTGGCATTGGTATGCAGCAATGTGCCTACCTCATGGTTGGCACTCAGAGTGTTGTGTTGGCCTAAGAACATGGCCCTGACCTTTTCATAGGAGAAGGAAACCCCATCCCCGACTCTTCCTGGCTCACCAGTGTCCTCCTTACATGCCGGGGGCCTTGCAAGGAGATTTATGCTTCCCAGCAGTGAGGGGTGAGGGAGGAAGGAGCTACCTGCCTGTTCATTCCACCACAGGTGCTTCTGGGTGCAAAGTCTTGGGCAGATTGTGAACCCCAAGGGAAGAGATCCTGTCCCAGCATGCCCTGCTCCATCCTCATGGTGCAAGGACCTGTAGTACCATTTAACATTAAAAGCCTCCCTCTCTGCCTGGACCTGTCTTGAGGCTTTGCTAATTAATACCTCTATGCTTCCTTTGGTCCCTGGAATGAGAGGTTTGGGGAAACATGGGGGAAATATGGTTTCATCCAAAAGGATCTTTCTACCCATAGTAGGAGTCTCTGGACACTCGATTGCTAACCATAAGATTGGAGGTTTGAGACCACCCTGAGGCACCTCAGAAGATAGGCCTGGTGATCTACTTTGAAAAAATCGGGCATTGAAAGGCCTATTGAGCACAGTTCTACTTTACACGCACGGGGGTGCCATGAGTCACAGTTGACTTGATGGCAATCGGTAGCTGGTAACCCATAGAAAGCACATGTAGACTGAGGTCTGGAATTGGCGTTGACACTGGAAATAGAATCTAGAGCAATAGTAGATGACATTTCTTGAGCACTTACTATGCAGGAGGCACTAGACCATATGCTTTAAAAGCAGGTCGATATGAGTTGGAATCAACTAGATGGCAATGGGTTTGGTCTGGGTTTACACTCCAGGAGGCGGGAATTATTATTTTCCCTCTTTTACAGAAGAGGAGAGTGTGGGGCAGAGTTCAGTCCAAGATCACACAGCTAGTATGGCAGAACCAGGACCATGCCCAGCCCATCTGACTCCCAGCTCTGAGCCCCTGTCCGTGCTCTCCTAGAGCCTTCTGCGTTCACACGGCCCTGGGTCCCCCTTGCAGCCTAGCATCTAGCCCCGGGCCAGGTATTCGCCTCCAGGCTGGGCTCCCACAGAGGTGTGGGCAGAGGGAGAAGTTCACACAGCTGAGACCTTGGCTCCTGCTCCCAGCTTTACCTTTGGACCTGATCATGGACTTTTGTGCCTGAGGAGGATGAGGTAATAGGGAGGTGGGGCAGGGCAGGAATGGGCCTTTCCCCTCTCCAGGGTCAGTGGACTTTGGGACACCAACACCCTGTGCCCTCCTGGACTGTGTTGGCCTCGCTGTCTGCTGTGGACACCGCCAACCTCTGGGGAAGGGATGGGAGTGGGGTGGCAGTGGCAAAGCTGGCTGGAGCATTTTACTTGCATGACCAAGGTCTTGCCCCCGGGGGCGTATCTCCAGCCTGATTGTGGAGCAATTTTGAGCAGACTTCATACTTCTGGGAACTGGTAGGCCTCTGGTCATTTGATGGTATCAATTAGCCTCCCCCAAACTTCTGGCTTGGTCAAAGATGGGCAAATTCCAAAGCTCTAAAATGGGTAAAATAGCAAGAACTGTGGACTCAGTGGTTCTGCCACTTTCTAGCTGTGTGGCCTTGGACCAGTGACTTAACCTCTTAGACTTAGAGCCACAGTTCTTCTTCAGTAAAGTGGGTGTAATAATTCCCATCTCACAGAGCTGTTGTGAGAACTGAAATAAAGTACGGTACTCAGCGCCCTGGGTTCCCTACACTCTGCCTCTGTCTCTTGGCCAGGACCAGCGACTGGCCTCCATGTTTGGGTCTGCAGCAGAGGTGCTGGGCAGAGTAAAGCCCGTACCCTGCAGGCCTTGGCTGCATAGCAAGTGGAACCTCATGGCAGTAAAGCAGTTGCAGTTGAGCTGACCCTGACTCACGGCGACCCCATGTGTGTCAGAGTAGAGCTATGCTCCACAGGGTTTCTGGTGGCTGACTTTTCCGAAGTAGATCACCAAATCTTTAGTTGGAGGTGCCTCTGGGTGCACTCGAACCTCCAACTTCTTGGTTAGCAGCTGAACCCCTAAGGATTTGCATCACCGAGGGACTCAGGTACCTAATCAACGCTCCAGAAATACCGTAGTTGCAGTTTTCCTTACGCGCTTGAGCCACTGGCAACATCTCCTCATATTTACCTAGAGATGATGGCGGCCAACTTGGGGTGGCGCTTCTAGGCCCCAATCAGAGGGTCCTGAAATCCAGAAATGATTCCCCAGTGTTGCTGGCACCCGCGCTGGGAGTTCTGTTTTTCCTTTCTTCTCCTCCCCTCCTCCCTCCCAGCTCCGCCTCCAGCGCGCCCTTCCCAGCCCCTCCTCCCGCCAGCCACATCTGGATTCAACTAGGGAACAACAGGCTTTCTGTGAATACCCCCACCTTCGTCTGCCCTCAGTCCTCTGGTTCAGAACTTTGGTTCTCACGGGCTGGGCGGGTTGGGGGAGAAGAAGTGGTCCGGGGAGAAAGCAACCCTGATGGGTGCCTACCCTCCTTCTGATCCTGATTCTCAATGCTCCCTGCTGCTCAGGGTCCAAGAAGGAGCCTGGGGAGCCTTAGTTCAGAGCTGGGGGTGGGGCTGTCTTCAGGCTCTAGGAGAAGACTCCAGTTCTCCGACCCCCACTCCAACCTCAGGCCAAAAGCACAGCCACCCCTCCCTGCGGCTGCCAGAAAGAAGCCCTGCTGGGCTCCAGGAGGCGAGGCTGTAAGCTGGAATGTAGCAGTCACAGTTGAAGGCAGCTGTAACTCTCATTAAAGTGACATCAACCCCACTGCAGCAGGATGCAGTAAATCCAGGGAAAGGGGGCATTCATCCAGCGAGAAGTGCGGGAGCAAAGAAAAAAAACATAAATAGAGGAGACGTGGTGTCTGGAACTAATGGCGGGCCCTGCCCAAGGCCGCCTAAACTGGGGGTGGGCGGGGAGGGAACGAAAGGCCTGCGGAGGGGTTGGGGGTCCTGAGTCCTCAGAGCCCAGTGAAATGTAGGGGCACAGCCAAACCCCTCGCTGTAGTTAATTCTGCTTTTCTTTTCTGCATATTTTCTTGGGCTGGGGCTGGCAGTTGGGAGCAGAGTTGGCTTGTGTCCCTTGGGGGACTGTTGGGGACATGTCACCAGCTCATGAGCTTTCCAGGGACAGAGAGGTGCGGCACACAATAGAAGCACCACCCCTTTGCTTTGAGGCCTCTGCAGCCTAGAACCTTCCCCCAGGGTAATTCTGGAACCCCTCCCCACCACCTACACCTAGGACCTCAGACACTCTAGTGGGAAGCCACATCCACACCTGCTCTCTAGTCCTAGTGACTGCGGTCCTTGTGGCCACCCCATTCTGAGGAAGATCAAGGGCAACCATGCTCTTGTGAGGGACTGAGTGAAGGAGAAAGTGGGCTGGAGAATTCCCACGCTCTCCCAGTCCCTCAAATTTTAGGGTGCATCAGAGTCACCTGGAGGACTTGTTAAGTTACAGGTTGCTGGGCCCCACTGCCAGAATTCTGTTTCAGGGGTCTTGGGTGCAGCCTGAGAATGTGGATTTCTAACACGTCCTCAGGTGATGTTGAGGCTATTGGTTCTGGGCCAGACTTTGAGAAGCACTGATCTAGCGCCATCTTGCCAGAACTCAGGCTTCTTTTCCTCTGTTATTGCAGACCTGCAGCTGAAACAAATGCGGTAGCTTAGGCAGACTCCAAGATGCAGACTTCCAAATCACGTGGGACCCTCTGAGGCATCATTCCCAGCTGTGCAAAGAGCTGGTCTGGGGCTTTCCAGAGACACCAGTTCCTGGGGGTGGGACCCAGTCATCTGTACTTTAACATATTCCCCAGGCAAGTCTCCTGGACAGCTGTGGTTGGGATCCACTGCTGTAGAGGGCGCTGGTGGTGGAAATCCAGTTTCCTTTGAGGACCCCCCTTCTCACTCCTCCTTACAAAAAAAAAAAAAAGGTTTGGAGAAAAGGAGGGTGAGGAGAGGAAAAGCAAGAAGTAAATAGGGTGAAAAGATCTGAGGCTGAGGAGCCCAGCCCGGTCAACTGAAAGGAAAAGCAGTAACACCAAGCTTTGGAAACACCCAGAAATGATGCCCAAAGCTGTGCTTGGGGAAGAAGAAGTGATTGACCTCTGAGGCGTGCCAGGCAGAGGGACACATGTGTCGGTGGAGGCAGGTATGCTGATTTGAAGGATGCTTCCGCAGTACATCTCACTCCCAGGGAGGGGAGGCTGGTGATTGACGAATGCAGCACCTGGCATCTCCTGAGGGGCAGAGGTGGGGGGCCACTTCCTTTACTGTCAGGAGGTGGTTAACTAAGAAACCAGGCACCCAGAGGAGGCACTCACATGCAGTAGATCTTCCATCTCCTATCCTGGCCCCTCAGCACCTTTCTTAAACCTCTTGGAAAAGCCACACCTGAGTTCAAATCCCCTTTGAAAGACTGTGTCCAGGGATTCTGGCCCCTGATGTCTGTGTACTGCGCCCGCTTCAGGTCCTGGAGAAAACCAAAAACCAGCTGCCTTTGAGTCAACTCCGACTCATGGTGACCCCATCTGTGTCAGAGTAGAACTGTGCTCCATAGGGTTCTCGATGGCTGATATTTTGGAAGTAGGTCACCAGGCATTCCTTCCAGGTGCCTCTGGTTGGGCTTTCAGTTAGCAGCTGAGCGTGTTAGCTGTTTGTACCACCCAGGGACTCCTCAGGTCTGGAAGCAGCCGCTTTCTCACCAGATCTCAGAGCAGAGCATTCCCATGTCCTCTGCGTGAGCCATGGCCATGGTGACCTATGTTCCTCACCTCACAGAGGGACACACAGCTTGACGGGAATGAGTGAACTCATAGGAGGAACAGGAAAGAATCACTGGAATTAGGACTGCCTTGGAAATTATGGGCTGCGTGGTTACCACGTCATAACAATGCCACAGGTTTCAGAGCGTTTGACAGTTTACATGAGGGCATTTTATCCTCCCCACAGCCCTGTAAGGCAGGCAGAGAAGCTCTTAGCTCCAAGTTAAAAATTAAGAAGACTGAAGGTAAAAGAAATTAAAGGACTGGTCCCAAAGCCACGCATCTAAGTAAGAGTTTGGGCCCAAACAGGTAGTCTAACCTTCTGATTCTCAGACTGCCTGTCTACTGCAGGGATTTACCCCCGCCCCCCACTACCATTGGAAACTGAACGTCCCTAGGTGATGCAAATGGTTTAAGCTTAACTATTAACCTAATGTCCTGGTGGCACAGTGGTTAAAAGCTATAGATGCTAACCAAAAAGTGAGCAGTTTGAATCCACTGGCCACTCCTTGGAAACCCTGTGGGGCAGTTCTACTCTCTCCTATATGAGTCAGAATCAACTTGATGGCAATGTGTTTTATTTTGCTTTGCTTTTTGATCAACCTGAAAAGGTTGGTGGTTGAAACCCACCCAGCGGTGCCACAGATGAAAAGCTTGGTGATCTGCCTTTGTAAAGATTACAGGCGCCCCACCCCACAAGAAAAACTAGATTGCAGCCAAGAAAACCCTACAGAGCAGTTCTACTCTGTAACACATGGGGTCCCCATGAGTTATCATCAACTCCACAGCAACAAGCTTGCTCTTTATTGGAAAACGGTATTAGATGTGAGGGAGGGGAGAGAGATGAGAGGGTGTAGTGGAAGCTGGGGTGCACAGCCCAGATTCCCTTCAGGCTGGAGGTCTCATGCCCCAGCTGCCCAAAGTGTTGGCTGGTAAGACTCACAGCCCTGTCCCTCTTGGCAATTGCCCTCAGATGACGATGACGGGAGCTGTACTGCCCAAGGTTTTGCCCCCTCTTGAGATTGGGAGTGGGGGCGGCTTGAATAGGATGACAGGTAGATGTGGGATAGAACGGCCTGGCTTCTTGTTTCAATGGGGGACATCTCTGCAGTGCCATCCCAGCTCAGAGCTTCCCATGGGGTTGGCTGAGGCCTTTGTTGAAACTGCAATGAAGCCCAATTTCTCCCTCTACACAGTTTGGCTTCCTCTCTTTCCCAACAGGTGATGATCCTAAGACCACCCCTAGTAATTGCATACAAATGTCTTAGAGTCTGTTTTCTAGGGACTTAAGGGAGAGGAGAAGGAATCAACATTGACAGGATGCTTGTTTTTAGACCGTTTCATTTAATGCAATAAATCTGTGAAGTAAATATTTTTGCTATTTTATTGCTGAAGAAAGGTTAGGTCAGTTGTGGAGATCAGTTAGTATCTGGGAAAGCTGGGATCCAAATCCAGGTCCACTTTGACTTCAAAAGTGCACACTCTCCCAGCTATCCAGGTGTATGAAATGTGGAGAAAAGCCTGAGCCTTGTGGTAAACTTGTGGCGATGCCGCCTCCGAGGCTTCCCCTGCTCTGCCATAGTTTCCCGCCCCCTCGAAGCCTGCCAAACCATGGTTTCTTACTCCGGCTTGGCCCAGCTAAGCCACAGGCCCTAACCACGATTTGAATTTAGCACCAAAATCCTGTGTATGCACAAACCAAGATCTCGGCGCATGCGCAGGACCTAAAGAGCTGTGTCTCTGAACTTGATCCTGGAGAGGAAGATGTTTTCCAATACACAGCTGCACCTAAACCCATTTGAGAAGCAAAGGGTCCCTTCCTTTGCTACATGACTCAGCACCTGGATCTCCAAATATGGACAGAGGGTGCCAATCCTGCCCCTTGGGTACTGTAAGGCATAAAAGCTCCAAGCTCCCCTGGGGCAGGGAGCATGTGGTCTTTCAGCTGCTAGGCCCCATACTGCTCCTTGTTTGCGCAAACAATAAATTTGCACATTCTGTTTCCCTTGCAACTGGTGGTGTGGCATCCATCTTATTTCGATCAGCTAATAGAACAGGACAGGAACGCTTGTTTGGTTATAGTGGCAGGAAACTTGCCTATCATGTTCAGGAGTGGATGGAAACACACTTAACAGTGTGGTCACACTTGGGGTGCAAATGGGTGGGGTCAAGAGAGGAGTGAAGAACAGCTGGGCCCATGTGGCAGTCTTCAGTGGCCCAGAGGGCACAGGCAGCTCTGGTGGGGGAAAACCTCAGGCTGACCACAGATCCCAGAGACAGAGCCATAGACCACACCAGTCCCTTCCCGGGGCTGCCACAGCGGCAAACACCAGAACCCTCTCCCTACGAGCGCTCTGTAGTGGGGACTGCAGGGCACACAAAGTGGGGTCACCATGCTTGAGGTGGTTGGCAAGACCTAGGCACCGCCCTGGCCCAGCGAAGGGCAAGAGAACCTTGGACTTCTCCAGCTGTGAGATTCTCCACTTGGTCCCCGCCTGCTTGAGGACTTGCCCCTCCCTGGATTCTAAGGTCCATCTGGTTGTAGCCAGGGAGTTCAAGATTAGTAGCTTACTGTCTCACCATGGTGAGTTCCTTTATGTGGTCCTTTGTTGGTTCTCTGGGAAACAAGTTGAGAGATTTTCCCCTTGAGTCCTGAGGAGTTACTTTTGCCCTGGTTTTCTACCCCAGAGGGTTTGTTACTTTTGTCCAGGTTGATTGACATTTCCTGAGTATGCTGTAAACAAAGTGTAGTCTGATACTTTTTGTCTGGCCCTGGGTTGCAGCCTCCTGTGATTGGTATGTATCTTGCAGACATTGTTCAATGGTGGCCTGTAACGTACTATGCAAACAAGGTGTCTGTGAATTTTATTTGGTCAGTTTGTGGGCCTGCCTTGAAATTGATAAGGAGTTGTATATATATGCAGTCAGCCCCACAGAGGGTTTTCAGACAGAGAGAGCAGTAGGAAAAGCAAAAGGAAGAAAAAAAAGAGAAGCAGAGGGAAAGAGGAGGCAAGGAGCCTCCTAAAAGAGCTGTAACAGGGGTCAAGGGCTGTTAACACTGAAGACGGAGAGGCCAAGAAGCGCCCAGTGGCTGGGCCTGTGGTGACAGGTGGCAGGGCCAAGAAGAGCCTGTCCTCAGTGGGCTGAGAGGAGCTGAGAGAGCTAACACTGAAGAAGGGAGATGTTGCCTAGGTGCTTTCTGATCCCTGATTCTGAGTTGTACCCTGTTACTTCCTTACTAAACCACTTAAGTGTAAATATGGTCTGCGAGTTCTGTGTGGCCACTGCAACAGATTATTGAACCTAGAAGAGAAGTACAGAGTGCTGCGGGAGGGATGGCTGGTGTAGGAATTGGTCAAATGGTTGGAGAGCTGAGGTCTGTCTGACGTCCATCTCACAGAGATCAGCCTCGGGGCAATCTTGACTCACATTATCCCCCCGAAGTCAGACAGGTTCTGACGTTACTGCTACCCCTACCATTTTACACCCAGCAGCCAGCCTGTCATGTAGCTTCTCCCTCTTTGACCTTGGACACTCAGACCCCGACCCTGGAACATGCTGGAGATGATGATGAAAAGAAGACCTTTCCTGAACTATTGTCTCTGGGGACTCTGACCCAATTCTACCCTTGGTGAATCTAATTCTAGACGGGAGCCTAACGGGAGCACTGAGTTCTGAGGGACAACACCTGGAACGGCACCTGGGGAAGGGAAGCAGATTTGGAGACAAGGTTAGCAGGTACCACCTTGGTACTGGTGGGTTTTCTTAGTACAAACGGGCACCTCCCATCAAGCTTTCGCATCAGTTCAGAAAGTGGCTCCTTTAGGGCTGTCCTATCACCTGGAGATTCTGAACATGTATCTATAATTCGCTATGTAGAAACACAAATAACTCTTACCTCTTCATATTAAGCTGGCCCTTCCGCTGTGAACACCGAGCCATAGACAGTGCAAACTTCCCCAGGAAGATGGGATCTCTGCATTAGGAGGCAGGCGTCTAAAAGTAACACCTGCTGAATGAACCCTGAGGAATTATACATCTCTTGTTGCTGAAAACACTCAAGCAGTGTGTGCAGAAACTCCCCTTACCTCAGTAATTGAGAAGATTGCCTTTAAACAGTGGCCCTGGGCCAGGCGCTTGGGGTTCTTTGGGGTTTGCATGAAAGGTTGGCCAACAAGAAGCAGCAAGGGCCTTCCTTGTGCTGGGCCTTGGTTTCCCCATCTGGTGGGGAATGTTCTTTCCGCCATGGGTTGAGGTATGTTTGTGACTGCTGTCTTTTTTTTTCTTTTTTAATCTTTGTGAAAATAAACCCCTGCAGTTCTATTTGTTTTCTCCAAGCCATTTTGTTAGCTAAGGTGTTTGCGTGCTGAGCAACATACACTAATATTTTCCTCCTCAGCAAAACATTCATTATCCCACCCAGTAACCTTTCTCTCAGGCTTTTTCTCTGTACCACCCTCAAGCAGTTGGGAACCAAGCAATTTCTGTGTTTTCCCATCATCTCAGCACGCTGGCGGTAATGTGCAATCAGAGAGACGCCCCACTTGGTTGGGTGCGGGCCCTCCTTGGTGTTCCCACAGCATCCAGCAGCCAGCCCCTCTCACACTGTGTGCTAACCATCTGCTTACCTCTCTCGTCTTCCCACAACTCTGTGAACATACTCACTTCTGTCTTCCCAACACCTAAGACAGTGGCTGGCATGGAGTCATGGCTGTATGAATGTTTGTTGCATAAGCAGATGTATGAATGAATTACTGAATAAAAGAAAGGATGGGCAGCCCCTTTGGTACTCTCAAGCCCCTGTTTCTTGTCCATCCACATAAGGAGTAGCTATAAGCTCAACTCGACTCCTTTGCTGTCCTTGGCACTCAGTGCACCCCATCCTCTGCCCCCTCTGCAGCCATTCTCAGCTGCCATCCACCTGATGCATTCACTGGGAGCCCAGTACCTCTTCCCAGTCTCCTCTTGGCTGAGCATGAGGTAGGATGTAGGGGAAAATTGAGACCTGGAATCTGCGGTGAAGGGGTAGGGGCTCCAGGGAACAAACTCAGAACTTCAAAGCCTCTTAGCAATCATTTCGTACCAGCTCTTCTTCTCCCAGTGCAAAGACAAGGAATCTAAGGCCCAGAGAGCTGAGCTGTCTGGTCAACATCACCCAGCTGGTGAGTGGTGGAGTTGGGATTCAGATCCCAGGCAGTTGTATAGAAACAAAACGACAAAACCAAACCGGTTGCCCTGGACCTGATTCCAACTCATGGAGACCCCGTGTGTGTTAGCGTAGAACTGTGCTCCAGAGAGGTTTTAATGGCTAATATTTTGAAAGTAAGTCACCAGGACTTTCTTCCAAGGTGCCTCTGGGTAGACTCAAACCACCGACCTTTTGATTAGTAGCCAAGCTCTTAACCATTTGCGCTACCCAGAGACTCCTGTGTAGAAGCAGGAGCCTCCTAATTAATTCTGAGTCTAGGCCTTTTCCAGTCCCTCTGGCTACACATGGTATGCCCAGGGAGGCGGGATTGGCCTCCTCTTCCCCGTAGGTGCAGCACACGCCTCTCTCATCTCCCTGTCTCCTTTGAGCCTCCTGGCATTACTCTGCAGTAGGCAGAGTGGAGGTGACTGTCCCTATTTTACAGGGGAGGAAACTGGTGCAGGAAGAACTGGCTTGCTTAAGATAACAGAGCTGTCCAGTGCAGCTGTGCAGAGGTGGGGCCTGAAGTTCAGTTTCTCTTGACCGTCCCCAACGCTGTCTCTCCAGGCGGGATCCCTTCTGCTCTGTCCTTTTCTCCCAGGAGCCCGAGACCCCTGCCTGGACCTGACTCCAATAGAGATGTGAGATGTCTTGCTCCAGGGGTATCTCTGCGAGTCAGGATCTCTCCCTCTGGCCCAGGGCCAGGCCCCTACAGACAGTGCATCCTCTCCATGACATCTTAGAACTTTCTGCTCGAGGTCCCAGGAGCTGGAGGGCTGGTGAGTCTTCAAATGATGTTTGCTGTCCCTTGGCTACAGCTGGGATAGTTATTGTCAGCTGCTGTTGAGTTGGCCCCGACTCATGGTGACCCCATGCACAACAGAACAAAACACTGCCTGGTTCTGTGCCATCCCCGTGATCAGTTGTGGATCGGACTGCTGTGATCCATGGGACTTTCACTGGCTGATTTTCGGAAGCAGATCACCAGGCCTTTCTTCCTAGTCTGCCTTAGTCCTAGTCCGGAAGCTCTGCTGAAACCTGTTCAGCATCATAGCAATATGCAAGCCTGCACTGACATGGATGATGGCTGTACGGAAGGCGCATTGGCCTGGAGTGGAATCTGGGTGTCCCTCATGAAAGGTGAGAATTCTACCACTGAATAAACACTGTCCTCACACAGCTGGATAGCAGGGTCTTACCTGCCAGCTCAGCACACAAAGCGCAGCAGGCTTACAAAAGGCCTGCTAACCATGCTGGGACAGCTCCTGACCTGCAGTTCCAGGCCGTCCTGGATGGTGTGTGCTGAGATCACAGCCCTTGTCCAACAGGATAAAGTTTGAAACGAAACCTTCCTACGGCAGCAATCCTGCCCAGCTTGGGAAGTGGATGGGTTGCTCATAAAAAGATTTTCTTTTATTCCTCCCTGCCCCCAGCATGGTTACTGTCAACTAGGCTCCGACTAATGGTGACCTTATGTATAACAGAACAAAATAGTGCCCGGTCCAGTGTCAGCTGCATGATTGCTCTGAGTCCATTGTGGCCACTGTGCATTTTGAGGGCCTTCCAACCCGGGCTGGGAGAGGGGACGGTGGTTCATTTTCCAGCACCATATTGGACAGTGTTCTGTTGGGATCCATAAGGTTTTCATCGGCTAATTTTTGGAAGTAGATCACCAGGCCTTTCTTTCTAGTCTAAGTCTGAAAGCTCCACTGAAACCTGTCCATCATGGGTGACCCTACTAGCGTTTCAGATACTGGTGGCATAGCTTCCAGCATCACAGCAACATGCAAGTCACTATGATATGACAAACTGACAGGTGGTGGAAAGCGGTGCTTTCTCCTTACACACACACACACACACACACACACGCACACACGCTTACCTCTTTGGCCTCTAGCAAGGGTGAGAGACTGAACGCTGACTTGGTCCCCACTCTAAAGGGTAAAGGAGACTTCCAGGAAAGGATGAGTGATGAGGCCCCTCCCCTCTCATGCATATTGTAACCGGTCTCCTTATTTGTCCTCTATATAGAGGCAACGCTACGCTGCTCTGTATAAATGCATTTTCTCAAAGGCAAGACCTTTGCACAATAAACTCTTTCTGTGTAGGACTGGTTTCTGTTGGCTGGTCTGAGGGTGAAGCTGCGGAGAGAAGTCGTCTCTGAATTTATGTTGTTTATTCGAATGTATGCTTTTATCTGTCTCTACCCCATAATGTAAACTATCTTGCTATAATTGGTTTATTTATAACTTCTAATGCTATAAAGGAGCCCTGGTGGTACAGTGGTTAAGTGCTTGGCTGCTAACCAAAATGTCAGTGGTTCAAACCTACCAGCTGTTCCGTGGGAGAAAGATGTGGCAGTCTGCTTCGGTAAAGATTACAGCCTTGGAAACGCTATGGGGCAGTTCTACTCTGTCCTCTAGGTGGTAAAGTTGAATTCTGTTCCTATTCAGAGTTTACCTGTCAGTTGGCTTTGTATGAGACCCAGCAAGGAGGTTTTGCACTCTGAATAGCTGGCACAGGGGCCATGGGTCTGTTTACATCACCGCCTGTTCATAAACCCCCCCAGGGCTCCTCAGTGCTGAATGTTTAAAGTCTGTCTTCCTCAGGCTGGCCTGCGAGGCCCTCTACCACCCGATCACTGCCAGCCTGACCTCAGCCTTTTTTCTTCCCCCACTTCCTACCTTCCTTCCTTCCACCATTTAAAAAACACTGCTGTTCTAAGTGCTGGGGATACTGCAGTGGACAAGCTGCACGAGGCCTTTGCTTTCACTTGTTAGTCGCCATCATGTCGATTGCAACGCATGGCGACTCCTTGTGTGTCAGAGTAGAACTGGGCTCCATAGGATTTTCAAGACTGTGGCCTTTTGGCAGCAGATCGCCAGGCCTTTCTTCCAAGGCACCTCTGGGTAGGTTTGAACCTCACCACCAGCCTTTCGGCTAGTAGTCGAGTGCTTAACAATTCCTGCCATCCAGGGACTCCTTCCTTTCACTTAGCTTACATTATAGGGGTGGAAACAGATAAAAGGCAGGTATTTAAATAAAATAAATGCAGGCAAGTGCTATGAATACAATGAAACAGGGTGACGTGCTAGCGGGATCTGTGGGGCAGGGGTGAGGCAGAAAAGTTCTCCTTACTCTACCGCCTGCTAGGATAAATGCTGCCCAGGGCTCGCTCCCACCTTTGGACTCCAGAGGACTTTATCCCTCTTCCTGGTAGGGAATGAAAGGCTTGTACCTCAGTACACACGTTCCATCCCAGCTGCTAATCTGCAAGCTCCTGCTAAGGGTTATGATAGTATCTCTTCCTCCCTGTGCCTCCCATGCCTGACGCATGCCTGGCACAGAGTAACTGCTCCCTAAGAATTTATTGTGTAAATGTGCAAGGGTCTCGTCCTACCTCTGAGGTCACAAGGCCAGGGTGCCACCCCAGGGTCATTGGCCGACATGAGAGCCATTGTCCCTTGGAGAGAGACAGAGGAAGGACCGTGGTTGAATGCGAGGACTCATGGGAGTCAGAGGGAAGGATGTTAAACCAACCCGGGTAATCACTGGATACAACACACCAAGATCTCCGAAATCTTTAATATTAGTTTGCTTCGATGAGAGCCCAAGGGCACCATGCCTATTCCTTGGGTTGGAAAGGTGTGGAACTGTGTATGGGGGTGGGGTGAAGTGGGGAAGAGGTGGCCTGGGGGTGGGACAATTCTCCCTAGTATATGTGCTTTGATGAAGAGTGGCAGGTGTGTGTGTGGGATCGCTGTGTTTGTGGGGATGGGCGTGTATTGTACCAGAGCATATGGCTTATGTATATGTGCCATGGGGGTGTTTGTGGGGTATCCGTGACCGTGGTTCTGAAATACTGGCATCGGATGTGTGAGAGAATGAGTGAGTGAGTTTGGGAGGAGCATGGTGCTACGTGCGTTGTGTGTGGGGTCGCTGGGTTTGCGCGGTATCTCTGTGCATTAGGGTGGGTGGGTGTCCGTGCAGTGGTGGCTGGGCGCATGTGGTATATACGTGCCCCCACGTGGTATGCAGATGTGGAGCCGTGCTTCTGTGCTCTCAGAGGGCAGTGGGGCACTTGCCCAGGCCTGTGGGGACCCTGCACCCTCACACAGCAGGGGAGGGGAAAAGGCAAGCAGAGGCCTGGGCTCAGGCATCCCCAGCCAGTGGGACACCCCCTCCACACCGTGGTAGCTGGGCCCTTTGGGGACTCCACACTGGAAGGCATCAGAGCCCTTCCCCTTCCTTGCTGTTGGCCTTTGGGGCATGCTTTTGCCTCTTGAGCTTCTCTCTGGCTTGTGGTTCCTCAGTTTAAAGCCCTATCCTCAAGCTCCATCCCCACTCTGTTTCCTACTGCCCAGAGCAGACACCGAAATATTTCTGCATTTCCTTTGGAAAAATCCTGGGAGGTCTGTTTATGACTGTAGCAAAGCAGCACACATCTGTGCACCGTCTAGCCAGGATAGCTGGAAATTGAGGAACTGGAGTTTGCTGGAATTCGGAGCACATTTGTGTACCCAGTACCCCCTCCCCCCAACCTGTGTGCCCCTCTCTGCACCACTGTCATGCCTGGCCCAAGTCCAGAGGCAGTTCCTGTTTCTATAGACAGCTCTTTGCTAGTCCCTGGATGCACACACCCAGAGGTACAGATACACCACTGCACACCCAGATTTCAGTAATACACACATAGGCACAAAGACAGGTCGCACACAGGTAGCCTGACACCAAATTCAAGGACGGCTCCGCACGTGCTAGAGACCCACTGGTACACACAGGCACCTTCTCGGTCCACACGTGTACCACCTACATCCCTGGACACGTAGGACAATACACGCAGAGTCAGCACACCCACGCACAGACAAGCAACAAATCTGACAAACACAGAAGGTGTGACTCACTCCCAGCCACCTACGGAAACCCACCTGGAGCCAGTCATGGCCCCGACATCCAATGCCAGGCCACATCTGCCCTTTCAAGGTGACAGAGCAGGCCTGCCCTCCACTGGGACACCTGGGTACTCCCGAGCCTGGGAATATCCCTGTTCTTCCCTAGCATCTGCTCTTGCCCTGACAGAGGCTGCCCTCACCTCTCTTTGGCCCTGGGCACCCTAGC
Source organism: Elephas maximus indicus (assembly GCF_024166365.1). Classification (NCBI taxonomy): domain Eukaryota; kingdom Metazoa; phylum Chordata; class Mammalia; order Proboscidea; family Elephantidae; genus Elephas; species Elephas maximus. The sequence goes on along the minus strand of NC_064835.1, from coordinate 12,779,324 downwards.
TCTTCTATTCACCTGGAGGCCCTGGGCTGCCCCTCAGTAGCTGTGTGACCTTGGGCCATTTACGCCCCTTGTCCAGGCCTCAGTTTTTTCATCTGTAAAGAGGGGTTGTCCTTGAGGACTGCTGAGGCCCATTCCCCTCCTAACTCTCTGGACCGCAGGCCTGTTTGTCCAGGGCCGACCTTGCTGTCTGGGCTGGGAAACAGCCCTCTCTCAGGCCCCAGTTAGGGCAGTCTGGGGAGGGAAGGGCCCTGAGAGTGGGGAAGGGCAAGGGGTCAGCGCAGCAGAAGCCAGCTGGGCAGGCGGAGGAAGGCTGCTCTGTGTTGCAATACTAGGAGCTGTGACTGCATGTGCAAGAGTGGGGCTGGAATGGGAGAAAGCTGCCCAGCTGTGCAAGGGTTAACCTGGGCTGGCGGTGGACGGTGTCCAGCTGGCCCTGCTGCCGGGGCTTCAGATTGTTCTCAGACACAGGCCTGGAGAGGGTGCGGGCCTGAGTTATCACCCTGATGAGGCCCAGGCTGCCTGTCTGCAGCTGACTTTTCAGCATCCCCCACCCCATCATCAACACCAGCTCGCCCTGCCTGTTCTCTGCCTTCTGCTTCTATTGCAGCCTATGCAGGCACCCTGGTGGGCTGAGCTGGGATCATGGGCTAGGATGGGTGGAAGTGCCTCCCCAGCTGCCTTCTGCCACCATGTGCCACCTCTGCAGGGCAAGGCAGGGTACCTGAGGCACCTAGTATCCTAATTTGCCTCTTCCCCTGCTCCCATTCCTGTACCCCAGAAGCCTCTCAATCTGGGGCACTCACTTATCTCACCCACTCTCCCTCTCCCCAGGAACTCTCCCAGCCCCATTGCTGATCTCCCCTTTTGCCTTCTCATTTCTTCAGTCCTGCTCTTGATCCTGGAGTTGCTGCCTCTTCTCCCTTAGCCAGGCCAGGCCTCCCAGATTCCAGCAGAGCTTTCTGGTCAGAATAGGAATTTGCTCCTTAGGCAGGTGGGCGAGGAGGCGGCAGAGGAAAGAGGAGAGGGCAAGTAAGAGCTAGAAAGTGAAAGGAAGCAAAAAACACTAACACTATTAGGGCTTAGGAAGGAAGGGGATCCCCTGGGTGGTGCAACTTGGAGGTTTGAGTCTACCCAGAGGCACCTTGGAAGAAGGGCCTGGCAATCTACTTCTGAAAAACCAGCCATTAAAAACCCCATGGAGCACAGTTCTACTGTGATACACATGGGGGCACCATGAGCTAGAGGCCACGGAAGGCAACTGGTTAGGAGGGAAGGAGGGGGCCAATTGAGTGCAGCTGTAGGGTGCCCAGGGGGCATGAGGGGCTGCTCACTTAGGCCCAAGAAGGAGCAGGCATTTGAGGGGAGAAAAACAGAGGGGTGATGGCACCCTCCACAGCTGTTACCCAAGCTCTTCTTGTTTTGCTGGGCACCCATTTTAAGGAATGGAACCTTTGCCCTGAGCTTCTCCAGCAAGGTATACCAATCTCCTATTTTCAGGCCAGGCCAAGATTCTCAGGGCTTTGGGAGGGTACTGGAATTGGGGTGCTCTTTAACCCTCTCTACTGTAGACCCTCTCTACTGGGTTTAGCCATACGCGGGGTTGTCTTGGCTGCCACCTGGTCCAAAGGAAGTTCCAGCCCCTTGGGCCTTCCCACTTTTCCCTGGGGCTCTCCCTCTGTGTAATAGCCCAAGGCTGTATGAAGACTGCCTTCTGTGAGTCTTCCCAACCCTCAGTCTTCTTTCCAAGCTTAAATGTCACAGCTCCTCCCAGCGTGCTGTTCATGCTGTTCGTATTCTATTTTCTAACCTAATCTGGGTTGGAAGGACCCTGAAAACTCTACAGGAAGCCTCAAAGCATCTTCCATCTTTCACTGCATATTTACGAAATCTTGGGAAAGTTTCTCCAAGGCTTTCCCCCTCAGTTGCTTAAATGTAAAATGGAGGTCCCACCAAGAGCACAGTTGTGAGGACAGTATCTCCCAAGCCCAGTCCCTGAAGCTCGGAGGAGGCCAGGAAAAACGTTAACCCCCCTTTCCTTCTCCCTCACCTTCCACTTTTACTCTTCTAAACACTATTTTATAAGCCAGAGAAGAGCAAACTGGCCCCATGGCCCCAGGACAAAGGAATGATGGTGCAATTCAAGGGCAAAGTACAGGAGTTTTTGATTAACTCAGAAACACCACAGACTTCCAGCTGCCCAGCTGCTAGGGGGTGGGGTTGGGGAGGGTGGGGAGGAAAATGCTGGAAAGAGATTGGGAAATTCAGACCCAGGGAGGACAGGGATGTGCTAGGAAATGCTGAGGGTTTCTACCCCCATTTTTCTCCAGCCTGGGCAATTCCACGGCCTTTGGAGGGAGGCTCTGTGCTCACCCTGCCCCAGCGTCCTTCCTCGGTAAGGCTGGATTCCGACTGGGATTGGAAGGCCGTGGATGCTCCCCTTCCTTTGCTGTCTGCCTTCCCCCAGCCCTGAGATGCATGAGGCATGTTTTCTTTGGGACTCAGCTGGAACCAGAGGCTTGCCATGGAGCACTGGGCGGGGTGTGGGGCGGAGGGAGAGAAGGAGGTGTCAGTGCATAGGAAGACAGCGTTCCCCTGGAGAATCCCAGGAGGGCTCACATACAGGGGGGTCCTCTGCCCCCGTGCTAAAGGACTCCGAACCTGGCCCAGGCTGAAGGCCAAATCTTTACGTCCTTGAGATGGAACATTCTGCATGGTGGCCCTCCTCTTGGTCTGAAGAGTCTTCCTGACTCCTAACCTAATTCTTTCCTGCTACAGTTTCAAGCAAAGCTGATGAAATTCTTTAGGTTCCAAGGAATTATTCATGATTTCAAGTAAGCAGTTTGTTTTTCCCTGAGGATAAGCGAAGATTTGGGAAGAGTCTCAACTGCTTGATTCCATCCGCCTCCATCCCGCTCACTGCTGTCCCAGCCCTCCTCCACACCCAGCCATGTGGGAAAATCCCCAGTTAGCCCTTCCAGTCATGCGAATGAGGCCACTATTCAAAGGCAGTGGGCAAGGAGGAGGCCACACGAAGCAGCCAGAAAGAACCAGCCCTTTGTGCTGGACTGGGGTCCTTGGGGGATGAGGGCATTTTTGGCATATTTAGAAAGATTTCTTTTTTATAATGAGCAGCAGAGGAGGAAAGGGGAAGGAGAGCGAGGGAGAGAGGCCAAAGGCAGGACTGGGGAAAAGAGGAGGAGGAGCAGTGGTGAGGGCTGGAAAGGGATGCTATGACAGCAAATGGGGAAATGGAGAAGGAACCAAAGGGTGAGAAATGCAGAAAGCGAGGGAAAAGAAGGAAATTCGCAGGACAGGTGGGAATAGTCGGGTCACATGTAGAGAGACCTTCTGAAGAGAAAGGCTGTTCTATTTGGAAGAAGAGGCGTGGGTGATATGACTTTGGCAGTTCCAAGAAAGCATTTTACTTTCATCTGACACATGACTGAAAAAAAAAGGGGTGCAAGGTGGTAATAGCTAATGCTGACTGAGCTCTTGCCACAGGCTGGGCACTGTCCTAGGTGCTTTCCAGGGATTACCTCATTTAATTCTTGCAACAACCAAAGGGATAGGGTCTATTATTATCCCCACTTTACAGACGAGGAAGTGAGGTCTGAGAAGGTATGCAACTTGCTGATACCTGACACAATCTCACCCAGCTAAGAAGTGGTGGAGCTGGTGCTGGATCCCACATGACTCCAGGGCACCCATTCTTCATCCTGCTGGTGGGCCAGCCCCAGTGAAAGAAGGAAGCAAAGGAAAACACAAAAGCATGAGACACTGAGCTTGCAAAAAGGAGACTTTTGATCCTAATACGATAAATATATTCTAGCTGTAGACACCAAGCCTGGGTGAGTTCTCATAGCCATATAACCTTTAATAGCACACACCATCTCTCTCCTCTCTCCTGTCTGGGAGGCTTTTTCCCACCATCTGACTCTCCTTGAGAATAAAAAACCTGTTGCTGTGGTGTGGATTCCAAGTAATGGTGACCGTTTGAGAATAGACCTCCCAAGAATACAAAACCAAACCTGTTACTGTCAACTCTGACTTTTGGCGCCCCCATGAATGTCAGAGTAGAACTGCCCCACAGAATTTTCAATGACTGATTTTTCAGAAGTAGATCACCGTGCCTTTCTTCCGAGGTGCCTCTGGGTAGACTCAAACCTCTAACCTTTCAGTTAGCAGTGGGGCACACTGACTATTTGCACCACCCAGACAATCCTGGAGAATACATTGTTGTTGTTGTTAGGTCCCCTCGAATTGGTTCCGGCTCATAGCGACCCTATGTACCACAAAATGAAACACTGCCCAGTGCTGCGCCATCCTCACAATCATTGTTATGTTTGACCCCATTGTTGCAGCCACTGTGGCAGTCCATCTCACTGAGGGTCGTTCTCTCTTTTGCTGACGCTCTACTTTACAAAATATGATGTCCTTCTCGAGGGACTGGTTCCTCCTAATAACATGTCCAAAGTATGTGAGATGAAGTCTAGCCATCCTCCCTTCTAAGAAGCATTCTGACTGTACTTCTTCTGAAAGAGATTTGTTCATTCTTCAGCAGTCCATGGTATATTCAGTATTCTTCGCCAACACCATAATTCAAAGGCGTCAATTCTTTAGTCTTCCTTATTCATCGTCCAGCTTTCACACGCATATGGGGTGATTGAAAACACCATGGTGTGGGTCAGGAGCACCTTAGTCTTCAAGGTGACATCCTTGCTTTTGAACACTTTAAGGAGGTCTTTTGCAGCAGGTGTGTCCAATGCAATGTATCTTTTGATTTCTTGACTGCTGCTTCCATGGCTGTTGATTGTGGATCCAAGTAAAATGAAATCCTTGACAACTTCAATCTTTTCTCCATTTATCATGATGTTGAATAGATTAAAAAACCCAGTGCCATCTTTTTTCTCTTTCTTCAAACACCCTGCACCCTTAAGAATAGCCAGTATTCTGGTTGTTGGCCTAGGAAATACCTCTTCTCAGCTCTTCACAGGGAAAGTGGGAGTGATGTCCCTCTGAAGCCTCTTGCCCGATCGGACTGAGTTGTCTGCACCCCCCATCCTTTTATTGTCTCTGTTTTTTGCCTGGCATGTTGCATTGTGAGTCTTCTGTTTACCTATTTACTTCCCCCAGGGACTGTATTCACTGGCTTCTGAAACCCAACACCTAGGCCAGTGCCGGGACATGGCTGAGTGGTGGTCCAGGTGGCCCAGGAACGCTCAGGTTCAGGCAGTCTACAGACATCCTTTGAGCATCTGCTCAGTGGCTGCAGTATGCTAGGAGCTGGGGAAAGAGACACTGGCCCTGTCTTCATGGAGCGCAACCTATGAGCGGGGGAGATGGACAAGTAAGCCAATGATTATGCTATAAGATGATGGAGATGATTACAGGGGCCCCGGGAGCACAGAGGGGTCCCAGGGGTAAGGGGCATGAGGAGGAGAGGGGAGGAGTGGTAAGTCTGGAGGGCTTCCTGGAGGAGGTGGGGATAGACTGAGTCTTGAAGAAAGAGAGCTCCTCAATTCCACCCAATTCTGGAGGATTCTGGTTTGCTGCTCCTCTTTCCCTACACTCACAATCCATTTTTGAAAGAATAACAATAGTTCATTCATTCATTCATTTGAAGAATATTTATTTGAAGGCCAGGTCAACTTGTATAGTGCTAGTATTTGGGAATTCAGTGATGACTAAGACATTGTCCCTGTCTTGTTAAAGCTCCAGTCAAATGAGAGAGCTGACAAGCAAGGAAACAATTATTCTAGACACAGAGAGACCACGGTGGCAACAATCCAGGTCTCCCCCAGGGCACAGAACACCCCCCTCCAGCCCCCAAAGGGCCACGCCCTTTCACTTACCTCACTTGACCCTCCCTCACAGAACCCTGACAAGGAGAGACCGTAGACACCGTTTATCAGAGAGGCCTGAACTTGCTGGAGGTCACAGGGCAAGTCCTCAGCTCTCAAGCTCCAAGCCTCTGTTCTTCTCTCATACTAGCTTGGTCCCAGCACGAGGAACGAGCAGAGGGTGGGCTTGCTGCCTGGGGGTGACTGCATAGGGGGGTTGAGCTGCTGGGCTTGAGAAGTACAAAGAGCACAGAATCCCTCAGAGGCCACAGGTTAAAGACTCTCTTCTTTGGTTTTTCCTGATTGATGGACGGGTGGGTGGAACTCTGGTGACACAGTGGTTAAGAGCTCGGCTGCTAACCAAAAGGTCGGCGGTTTGAATCCACCAGCTGCTCCTTGGAAACCCTATAGGGCAGTTCTACTGTAGGGACCTATATGGTCGCTATGAGTTGGAATCTACTCCATGGCAATGGGGTGGTGGCTGGGTGCCAGGAAAAGGGCTGGGGGAGGCAAAGGCCAGTGGGGAATACTCTAGTGGCTTAATTTGGCAGGCCAGAATGATTCTCCTTCATGTCCTCACCCTCTTCCTCCTCCTTGCCCGTCTTCCCCACTTGTCCCCCAGCCTTCTCAGCTGACAATCAGGGAAACATCCCACCTCCTCATCTTTCCACTGCCCCCTCTTTCCCCTTCATTCCCCTACCTCATCACTTTACTTCCTCCCACTCTCCTCTTCCTTCCCTCCCTACCCGTCCCCTCATCTTCCCCCCAACACACATCCTTTTATCTTTCCCTCCTCTTCTCCTCCTCCTCCTCCTCTTCGCCTCTGAACTAATTGCTTAAGGGGTGAAGACCAGGTCGACTTGTGAAAACTCTGATCCATCGCCATGGTGATGCTAATTCAAGCTGAGTTCAAAGGAAATTGTTCCAGTTAAAACTAACAAACTGGAGCCTGGGCCCCAGGAAGGACTAGTGCCAGGAGGAGTGAGCCCTGCGCCCAGACAAATAGGAAAAACAAACCCAGCGGCTTCTCACACTCCTACTCTCTCCTTTGCCTTCCCTGCAGCCTTCAGATCCACCCCAGCTGAAGGGGTGAGAGGTGATCTCGGTGATGCCCCTGTCATGCCCCTGTCTCGGGCCCAGGCTCTACCTGAGCCCCCTTAAACAATTGAGTGACATCTCCATTTGAAAGCCCTCCTGTAAAGTCACTGGAGCCCTAGAAAGCAGTGGTTTAATGCTGGGCTGCTAATCAAAAGGTTGGCAGTTCGAATCCACCAGCTGCTCCTTGGAAACCCTGTGGGGCAGTTCTACTCTGTCCTATAGGGTCAGTATGAGTTGGAATTGACTCCATGGCAACGGGTTTGGTTTGTTTTTTTGTTTTGTAAAGTCATTACACAATTTCTCTAATCCTTCATTTCTGGAGTTTAACCACCCTTAAAAAAAAACCTTCCCATAATAAGTGTGAATTTGAAAGTTGTTGTTGTTAGCTGCTGTGGAGTTGGCCCTGACTCGTGATGACCCTATGCACAAGGGAACGAAACGCTGCTTGGTTCTGCACCACCCCCATGGTCTGTTGTGGATCAAACCATTCTGATCCATAGGGTCTCCACTGGCTGATTTTCTAAAGTAGATGGCCAGGCCTTTCTTCCTCATCCATCTTAGTCTGGAAGCTCCCCTGAAACCTGTCCAGCACTTAGTAACACGCAAGCCTCTACTGGCAGATAGGCGCATTGGCCAGGAACTGAACCCAGGTCTCCCACATGAAGGGTGAGAATTCTACCTCTGAACCACCACTGGCCTCCAATTTGAAAGAACCAGGAGTAAAGCAACAAATACCTCCTGAAGTGCGTGCTCTGGTTTCGGTGCCACCTTAAGACTTCAGGTCCATCAACTCAGTCGTCAAACAACCCAGGGTGCTATTCTGATCCCAACTCTGCAAGCTTCCCAGGGTGGAGGGAGCTCCCAGAAATGAACCTGCTAACAGCTTGCTTCGAGCTCAACGATTCTGGCTGGTTTAAGGAATATTACAGTAGGCCTGGAATTGAGGGAGAGGCCTAAAAAACCGAGAAGGGGAGGGTCTTGGTTCCAAAAGTGCAAGTGAGCAGCCTTCTGTGCTTGAATAAATCAACCCATCTTCTCCGACTCCCATGGCACACTGCTCGTGCTTGCTCCCATTCCAGCACGCATCACTGCCAGTCTTGTTGGCTGCACGTTTTTCTTCTTACTCTGAGAGCAGAAACCGTGTCCCATTTGTCCCTAGTGCAGGACCTGGCCCAGAGTGGGTGCTGGCTGACTGTTAATGACATGTCCAAATTCTGAGTGGGGAACCTGAGTCCCTTGGGAGGTGGATGGGCACCCAAGGGGCCAGGTTTGGGAAGCTGAGTCTCATGGATGCCACATGGAGACCAGCAGGAGCAGGAGGTCTTGGAGGGCTATGTTGTTCGAATCCATTAGCAGAGACCAGCATGGAAACCTTTCATCAGCAGTTCCCACCTTGGACCTTCCATAAGACCTCGTTCCCTTGCTCAAATTTTTAACCCATCTGGTGATCCTCCCAGGGACTAAAGAGATAGTAGTCATGCGGGTGTTATTGGGTTTAGTCAAGCAGCAGCAGACATTCCTTGAAGGCAAAGACTATGTTTCTGTCACACCCCTGGAGTTCAGAGTGGTTCAGATGGTTAAACACTTGGTTGCTAATCAAAAGCTTGGAGGTTCGAGTTCACCCAGAGGCACCTCGGAAGAAAGCCCTGGCAATCGACTTCTAAAAGGTCACAGACATTGAAAACCCTATGGAGCACAGTGCTACTCTGACACACTTGGGGTTGTCATGAGTTGGAATCAACAACACAGCAACTGGTGTGGTTGTTAGGTGCAGCTGAGCAGAGTTTGACCCCTAGTGACCCCACGGGAGAGAGTAGAACTGCCCTATTGGGTTTTCTAGGCGATAATCTTTACCGAAGGAGCCGTGGTGGTGCAGTGGTTGAGTGCTCGGCTGCTAATCTAAAGGTTGGTGGTTTGAACTCCCCAGCCGCTCTGCAGGAGAAAGACGTGGCAGGCGGCTTCGGTAAAGATTTGCAGCCTTGGAAACCCTATGGGGCAGTTATACTCTGTCCTCTGGAGTTGCCATGAGTCAGAGGGAACTCAGTGGCAACAGGTTTGGTTTAATCTTTATAGGAACAGATCACCAGGCTTTTCTTCTGTGGAGCTGCTGGGTGGGTTTGAACCACCTACCTTTTGGTCAGCAGCCAAGCTTGCTTAACCATTGCACCACCAGGGCACCTTATGAAGCTCACAGAAGAACTCTGTATTTAAATGAATGAGTAGCCTGAGTCTGGCTGCCATCTGGGGGAGGGACGTGGGAGCCTGAAGGCTTCAGATCTGCTCTTTCCTCAGATGTGCTGTGGGACCTTGGGAAATGCACTCCCCTCTTTGTTCCTAGGTCTCCTCAGGTGTAACAAAGGATGCTCATTGCTGAGTCGTGTCCTCTCCCAAACGTGCTAAGGAGCGACGAGGGTATGAATGTGTGGTTGGGTCCCCACCAGCATCACGGCCACAGACCACCCTCCTATGGTGGGGAGTTGAAGTTCACAATCCTTGGGAACCCCACCTTTCCCTGAGGGAGGGGTGGCTGTCTCTGGGATACAGAGGTGAAATCCTGCCAGAGGGAGGAACTGACTCAGCGTGGGGGCTGGGGAGGCCCAGCGGGCCTCCACTCCCAGGGCTGCTGCACTGCTGCTTTGTACTCAGCCCAGTGCTTTTCATCCCAGCATCTCAAAGCCTGTTTCAAGCTGCAAGTGGCCCTGGGAGTTGGGTCATTATCTCAATTAACAGGAGAAATTTGGGGGCAAACGGGGTGAAGGCAACTTTCCCTTGAATCAGGCCTTGAGTCAGGTGCCCAGGGAACCCAGGATTTCCCAAGCCCCAGACTTCTGACCCAAGCTCTGCACTGCAGGGACCTGTTGTAGAGGGAAGTCAGAGCTGGGCTGATTTAGCCTGCCCCTGTGTCACTGTGCAGGGGACAAGGTCCTACACAAGGACGTGGGGGGTGGGTGTACGGGCCTGGAATTTCCCAGAGCAGTGCAGCGGGTGGCACCCCACCAGTCATTGTTGCCAGTGGGGAACCTGCATAGCTTGTACTTTTCAGGTGGGAGGGAGGGGGACCAGAAAGAGTGAACAACACTCATCAGAGATTCTGGGAATAGGCCCAGCCAGTTTTGGGGAGACAGTCCATCCTGGGGGAATCATTACTAAGGTCCCAGGCCTTGGGAACCCCTTGTTCAGCTGTTTTAGCTAACTTGACCCCATTGAATTTCCTGTCATTCAGTGTTACAATATCTATCTGCAACATATCACCGCTTGTTGAGAGCCGCTTGTTGAGACTCCTGTGTACCCAGCCAGAGGCAAACTGAACAGAGTTCTAAATCCTGGCTCAGTGTTCCCTGGCTGTGCAAACTTGGGTGATCGCTTTAACCTCTCTTAACTTGAATTGCCTTGCAGGCTCCGTGGCTCAGTGTCTAAGATGTAGGAGATCCCACCCTTACTCATATGCAAGGGAGAGAAGTATCACAGAGCATAGGGCTGCAGGAAACTTTTCCACTTCCTTTGAGGAAAATACATGGAGAAATGACATAGGATGCTGCAGGTCACATGGCCAGGACTAGAGCCCAGGTGGTCCAGGAGAAGCCTTCAAAGGGTGTCCGTCCATCCCTGTCCTTCTAGGCATGGATGAGGCAGCCTCTGGGCTGCTGACTCATGGTAGAGAACAGCTCAGCTGTTGCTCTCAGCAGGTTGGGTGTCTGGATAAGGAGGGTGTGTGAGGGTGGGGTGTCGTGGGGAAGTCAGGGGCAGAAGAAAACCCAGGATGTTGCAAAAGGAAGAGTGGGGGTGGAGGAGGGTCCGTTTTAACGAGGAGAAGGGCTGGTCCCTGGGATGCTGTTCCACGCTGCAGGGATCAAAGCTGCCCTGTGCATCATTCACTGGGAACAGCGTCACAGCGCTGGGCACACTAATGCCTGCACTTTTCAGTGGGGGCCTGCTTCATGTAGCTGCCTCGGTTTCCCTCATCCCCAGCCCACCACCCCCACTTGTTTCTGAAGAGGCCTAATGCAGCCCAGTTTCCCTCTCCATGCCCCCAGCTGCCAGTGCAGACTCAGTCCACCGAGTTGATGTCCGCAGAGCCCTGTGGCTGCAGGCTGTCTGACCCTCTCATCAACGCTTTTTGTCTCCCTTTACCCTTCAGCACCAGCTCTGGGTTCAGCTAAGCTAATTTGCTCATCAACCTCTACATAGGATTCCCACTTTGGCCCTTGGCCTTCGAATAAACCCATTGCATTGGAGTCAATTCCTACTCATGGGGACCCCATGTGTTTACAGAATAGAACTGAACTCCAGAGGGTTGCCTTGGCAGTAATCTTTAAAGAAGTAGATAGCCAGGCCTTTCTTTTGCAGTGCCACTGGGTGGATTCAAACCATTAATTTTTCTGTTAGGAGTCAAGTGCAAGTTGTTTGCACCTAGGCCAGAAAAATGAAAGCAATGGGCCTATTCCTTTCCCTACCCTCCACCTTTCAAAATCTAAGTTCCAAGTTGACCCCTCCAAACCCTCCCAGTAGCTTCCCTAAGTGCTAGTTCTTGCTTTCAGCCGCTGCCTCTGCAGTGGGCCTTGGAGAGGCCCAGGCCTGTGTCTCAGGTCTGCCGACCCCTGGCTGGCCGGCTCGGGTCTGGCCACAGGATCCAGGGTGTGGGAAGAGGAGGAAGCCGGGCCAGAGGCAGCTGGGAGAGTCACCTCACACCGTCTGGAGGACACATTAGATGGTGATGGATGGAGGATTCCCAAGAGGGAGGGGAAGCTGGGCTTGGTATCAAAATCGTAAGGAGAAAAGAATTTGAACTTTCTTCTGGGGTTTTTTGTGAGTTCTACAGAATGGTTTCTTCAACTTGACTTCTAAGATTTTTATCTGCTGATCTTAAACATTTCCCGCTCTGTCTCCCTTGGCTCATATTCCCTTATCTCCTCTCCTCCAGTCTGTGGCTTGACAATTTTTTGTGCTTTTTGTGGCCTTTGGGTGGACATTAATTCCCTTATTTTACAGATAAGAAAACTAAGACTTAGAAAGATCTGGTGATTTACTTAGAGACTCACAGCTAAAAATGTTGAAGGTGGAAAACTAACCAGGTTCACCCACTCCAGAGCTTAAGCTCATTCCATTACACTGTCAGACAGATGTGCATGGTCCGTGTGCACATGGTATGTGTGTATATATGTGGTATGTTCACGTGTATGTGGTGTGTTATCTGTGGTGTTTGTGTGTATATGGTGTGTAGTGTGTGTATACATGTGTGTATATGTATAGGACCTGTGGTGTGTATGTATGCGTGTTGTGTGAGTGTGGTAGGTGTGTGTGGTTTGTATGTGTGCGTGATTTTCAAGAAATCCTTGGAGGATTGTTTACTGACCCTTCTTTCCTCTCCTTTTCCTTCTCTTCCTCTTCTTCTCTCTTCCCTCTAGATGACGCAATGGGGTGTCTTTGTTCATGCCATGTTTTCTCTCTAGGCCTCAGGATAAAATGCTGGCATTAGTCTCTGTATCCTCAGGACACCCAGCATCTAGCTCTGTCTTGAGAAGAAGGAAGTGGCTTTGAATTTCTCACCTGGCATGGTAGCAGTCTTGGCACCAATGGTGCCTTCTAGATGAAAATATGAAAATATTGAAACAAGATAAAGTGGAGGGAGCAGGAGGGTTAGGGGGCCTGTGTTTTAGGCCTGACTCTGCCTCTCATCAATTATATGACCTCAGGTAAGTCTCCGAGTCTCAGTTTCCTTAACGGTATGCTGGACAAGAATACTACCAACCTCCCAGGGGTGTTAGATTAGAAGATATAATGTATGTGAAAATTTTTGGTAAACTGGAAAGGGTCAAGTCATTTGTAATGTCAACTTGGAGACTAAGAAATGTCTGGACACAGTCCTCCAGCATCCCAGTGGTGATATCATGAGGACAGCATACTCTCTATACACCCTCCACCCTGTCCCACCCCGTCAGAGGTAGAACCTATGCATGGATGGACCATTCTGGATAATTCTTATTATGGCTGAATGAACTACCTGGCTGCCTATGCATCTTTCATCGGGGGATATTAGGAATTAGAAAGAATCTAATTAGAGTCATTTCAGATGCTGAGAGCACTTAACAACGAACATCATGACTCTCATATTACAAGCCAAGCTCAGGACCAAGTGATGCTTCTTAGAGGAATTACCTTAATGCTGGGGTTATTGTTTTATAAGGGGCAGGGTCAATGACAAGCTAAGTCCTTCCTCATATGAGATCAGACTGTGTTGACCCTGGGAAAACAATGAGTGCTCACCTTGGATTGAAGTGTGTTTGCTCCAGGGCTAATGATGAAATGAGCCAACCCTCCCTGTGGAAGACTGGGTGGAATCAGAAAGCCCACCATTGTGCTCCTTAGTCAACAAATGCTGCCAGGAGGAGGGTCTCCATGAACATCTGGCAGAACCTCCTGACTTTCTGTGGGGAATGAAGAAGGATGGACACTGGTCCAAGGAAATACTAGAGACTTCAGAAAAAAGATGGGAAAGCCAAGAGAGACAGACAAAGAGGTCCTGAGGGGACATGAGACAGAACTCTCAAGGCCAATGTCTGTTGGGCTTCCTTTTTTCGTTGGTACTTGGAAGTGATCAAGTTAAATAAAGCTTTTTACCTTTTTTTTCCCCCAATGCTGTACTGCTCTATTCATGTCTACCTGATCCTTGAGCGAAATGAACAAATCAGTTTTGCATATCATCATTTTTGTTCTGTTTGTCCTGGGAGTCCGCTGGCCCTTCATGGATTACCAGGTGGAGTCATCACAGTTAGTGGCAGCAGAAGAGGGACCCATGGGGCACCAATGCTGGAGATGACCACCTACCCAAGTATGAGAGGTGGTAAGATGGAATTCCCTGATGGCCACTCACAGGTTAGCAGGGAATAACTTTTGAGAAACCTGAGTTAGTTACATCATACGTTCAGGGTCTACACACAAATATTCCTGAACACTCTCTGTAGATATGTGGGTTGGAAACAGACACAGTAAGTCATTTAGTCTGTCCTGCCTCAGGAAGGACTAATTTTTTTTTTAAATTGTGATAAAATATATAACATTTGCCATTTCAACCTTTTTTATGTGTACAGTTCAGTGACATCAATTATGTTCACCACGTTGTGTAGCCATCACCACTCACTGTTTCCGAATTTTTTCATCACCCTTCACAGAAACTCAGTGCCCCTAAAGCCATAACTTTCCCTCTCTGCCCTTCCACTTGCCTCTGGTAACCACTAATAAACTTTGGTCTGCATACATTTGCCTCTTTTACATATTTCACAAATGAGGGTTCATACCATGTTTCTCCTTTTCCTGTCTGACTTTCACTCAGCATAATGTTCTCGAGGTTCACACACGTTGTAGCATTTCTCTTTATGACTGAGTAATATTCCATCGTATGTACACACCACATTTTGTTTATTCATTCATCTGTTGACGGACACTTGGGTTGTTTCCTCCTTTTGGCTACTGTGATAGGCCTGCGGTGGACATTGGTGTACAAGTATCTGAGTCTCTGCTTTCAAATCTTTAGGACACACACTAAAATGGAACTGCTGGGCCATATGGTAATACCAAGGAGCCTTGGTGGCACAGTGGTTAAGTGCTTGGCTGCTAACTGAAAGGTCGGCAGTTTGAATCCATCAGCTTCTCCATGGAAGAAAGATGTGGCAGTCTGCTTCTGTAAAGGTTTACAGCCTTGAAAACCCTATGGGGCAATTCTGCTCTGTCCTCTAGGGTCACTACAAGTCAAAATCAACTCAATGGCAATGGGTTTGGATTTTTTTTTTTTGGTTTATGATAATACAGGACTGAATAATTTTCATTATATAGTTATACTACTATTCCTCCATATCTCCAAGGATCACGATACTACATATTCTTTGACCCACATACCCACCCACCCATCCACCCATCATCCTTTATTGAAAGATGAGTAAGACAGGGTTTCTTCCCTTTAAGAACACATGGTATAGTTTTTTCAGGGATTCCAATGCTTAAACAACATGAGTATTTGCTAATGTCTAATCTAAAAGCCTAATCTAATGTTGAATCGCTAATCTAAATTCATCATGTAAATAAAGGTGAAACAGCGTCGCTCATTCATTCATGCACACACAAGCACATGCATGGTTCCACAAATATATGAGTGCTTCCTCTGTTCCGGGTGCATCAGAAGACGTCCCTCTATTTTGGACATGCTGCGGCTCTTTCAAGCTTGCTAGGTACATTCTAAGGCTGGCAGATGAACCAGCATTAAAAATGTCCAAACGTAACTACGCGCTTGAACAAAATGGAGCTACTGCAAATCCTTCCATTTAAGGATCTCAAAATACCTAAAAGCATAATGATTTCCCAGATGGAGCAATTGTGTGTTGAGGGTTTCATCCCAACTGGCATAGGGCAGGCCCCAGAATTCCTAATTCTTTGCCATGGAACCTTTTCCAAAGGAGCAGGGAGGCAAGGCTGGTCTCTTGTGCCTCTCTGTCTGAACCTTTTCCCCAGCCCTTCCCTTGGACTCCCATCCCCTCTTCTTGGATCCTCTCACCTTCCACACCTTCTTCCAGAAACAAAGGAGGGGGGGATGGAGGGTAAGGAGGGGGGTAGGAATACCCCTTGAACTCTCTCGAGTCATTAAAGGGGGCTAGCTGGTTGCTGGAATGAGTGGAGGCGGAGAGGAGAAGCAGGCTGGGAAAATCCAAAGCCCTCGTTAATGTCTGACACCTCCAATAAAAGCTGCATATTCCCCAAAAGCGATTTTTGAAAATCCTAGACTCTTTGAAGCTTGGTGTTTAACTGCCATTCCTTCCACGCATTTAATAGGAAACCAAGCCCCTTGGCTGGCTCACAGGGCTCTCACCTGAGGCAACTGCCCTCTTCCAAGCATTTGAGGTCCCTGTACAGAGATCCTTAAGCCTTCTTCCAACTGGGCATGAAAGGGGGGCTTTGATCCTCACAGAATAAAGAGTAGCTGCCCCCAGGGGCTATAACTATGTTGGAAACTGAGGCGTATGGCCTGGAGTGGGTCAGAGCTAGGTGGGAGGAGAGCAGTGAAAAACTCTGGAAGCTGGGTGGTAGATGAAGTTGAGAAATGTGGCTAAGTCCAAGCAGTTATTTTTCTAGACAGGCTGCTTCTTTTTTTGTCCAGTTAGCTGAAAAAGTAGCATGTGTTGTTGCTGCTGTGTGCTGTTGATTCTGACTCATAGCGACCATGCTAAAATAAAAGTAAAATAAAAAGTAAGTTCTCCTTTACTGTCTCCCAACCTGGAGGCAACTACCATTAATAGCTTTTTGCGTCCCACTCAGAAATGTCGTATGCTTTATATGCCTCTCTTTTTTTTCCGTAAACATGAATATATTTACACATTGCTCCACATATGGAGCCCTGCTGCCACAATGGCTAAGACTTAAGGCTGCTAACCAAAAGGCTGGCAGTTCAAATCCTTGGAAGTCCTATAGGGCACTTCTACTTTGTCCTGTGGGGTCGCTATGAGTCAGTGTCGAGTTGACGGCAATGGGTTTGGGTGCTCCATATATTACTTGTCCTTAACAATGTATCTCAGAGATCTTTCTAGAGCCACACATATCAATCTACTGCATTTTTTGCCTGGTATTGTATAATGTGGCTGTGTTGTTGTTGTTAGGTACTATGGAATTGGTTCGGACTCAGCGATTCTATGTATAACAGAAGGAAACACTGCCTGGTCCTGTACCATCCTCACAATTTTTATGCTTGAGCACATCGTTGGAGCCACTGTGCCAATTTATCTCCTTGAGTGTCTTTCTCTTTTTTGCTGACCCACTACTTCACCAAGCATGATGTCCTTCTCCAGGGACTGGTCCCTCCTGATAACATGTCCAAAGTACGTAAGATGAAGTCTGGTCATCCTTGCTTATAAGAAGCATTCTGGCTATACTTCTTCCAAGAGAGATTTGTTCGTTCTTCTCGCAGTTCATGGTATATTCAATATTCTTTGCCAACACCATAATTCAAAGGCATCAATTCTTCTTCGGTCTTCCTTCTTTATTCTCCAGCTTTCTCATGCATATGAGGCAACTGTAAATACCATGGCTTGGCTCAGGAGCACCTTAGTCCTCAAGGTGACATCTTTGCTTTTGAGCACTTTAAAGAGGTCTTTTGCAGCAGATTGGCCCAATGCAATATGTTTGATTTCTTGACTGCTGCTTCTATAGGGGTTGACTGTGGATCCAAGTAAAATGAAATCCTTGATAAGTTCAATCTTTTCTCCATTTATCATGATGTTGCTTATTGGCCCAGTTGCGAGGATTTCTGTTTTATGTTGAGGTGTAATCCATACTGAAGGCTATATAGTCTTTGATCTTCATCAGTAAGTGCTACAAGTCCTCTTTGATTTCAGCAAGCAAGGCTGAGTCATCTGCATACCACAGGTTATTAATGAGTCTTCCTCTAGTCCTGATGCCTCGTTCTTCTTCAGAGTCCAGTTTCTCGGATTATTTGCTCAGCATACTGATTGAATAAGTATAGCAAAAGAGTATGACCTGACGCACACCTTTCCTGATTTTAAACCACGCAGTATCCCCTTGTTCTGTTGGAACAACTGCCTCTTGATGTATGTCTCTCATGAGCACAATTAAATGTTCTGGAATTCCCATTCTTCACAATGTTATCCATAATTTGTTACGGTCCACACAGTCGAATGCCTTTGCGTAGTCAATAAAACACAGGGAAACATCTTTTTGGTACTCTCTGCTTTCAGCCAAGATCCATCTGACATCAGCAATGATATCCCTCGTTCCACACCCTCTTCTGAATTCAGCTTGAATTTCTGGCAGTGCCCTGTCGATGTACTGTTGCAACCGCTTTTGAATTATCCTCAGCAAAATTTTGCTTGTCTGTGATATTAATGATATTGTTTGATAATTTCCACATTCTGTTGGATCACCTTTCTTTGGAATGGGCACAAATATGGATCTCTTCGTCAGTTGGCCAGGCAGCTAGCTGTCTTCCGAATTTCTTGGCATAGACAATTGAGCACCTCCAGCGCTGCATCCGTTTTTTAAACATCTCAGTTGGTATTCCGTCAATTCCTGGCGCCTTGTTTTTCGCTGATGCCTTCAATGCAACTTGGACTTCTTTTAGTAACATCAACGTATGCTGACACCTGAAATGGTTGAACATCGACCAATTCTTTTTGGTACAGTGACTCTGTGTATTCTTTCCATCTTCTTTTGATCTTCCTGAATACTGTCATTTATTTACCCATCCCTGGATGATAGACATTTAGGGTGTTTTCAGTCTTTTGTTATAGGGCACAGTGGTTAAGCACTCAGCCATAACTGAAAGGTCGGTGGTTTGAACCTACCAGCTGCTCCATGGGGAAACATGTGGCACTCTGCTTCTGTAAAGACTACAGCCTTTGAAACCCGGGGGAAGTTCTACTCTGTCCTGTAGGGTCACTATGAGTCGGACTCAGCCTAGTCAGTCTTCTGTTATTACAAACAAAGCTGCAATGGACAGCCTTAACATACACACCTGTGTGAGTAGAACTGAAAGAGAAATTTCCAGAAGAGGTGCTGGGCCAGAGATATGTACACTTAAGTTGGACAGACATTGATCAGGTTATTTTCTGACTGGCCGAGATTGTATCCAAAGGAAAGGAATCAGGATGGGAGAAACTGATTGCCAACCATCCCTGTTCCCCCACCCCACCCCCTCACGGAGGAATGCAATGCAATGGTGGAGATAATCCCCCCAGGGGGTGATTAAAAAGTCATTTCTCTTTGACTTTCGGAGCCCTAGAGACACACTGGTTAAGAGCTTGGCTGCTAACCCAAAAGTGAGCAGTTTGAATCCACCAGCCGCTCCTTGGAAAGCGTATGGGGCAGTTCTACTCTGTCCTGTAGGATCACTATGAGTTGGAATTGATTTGACGGCAATGCTCTTGGTTTGACTTTAGGATGCACGAAGTGATTTTCTTTTCTTGTAGAATGATCTTCTCGGGCTGAGCACTACTAAATGGGGGTGTATCCCCTAAGCATCGATAGGCTGAAGAGGGACTGTGAGGGCCAGTGGGTGTCAGGCTGAGCTCCAGCACAGAGCAGAGCTGCCTGCTGCTCCCAGGGAAGTGCACAGGCTTCCTAGCTCTGCTCACCAAACTGCAGGAAAGCTGCAGTCATTGGCGTTGAGGGTTTAACTTCCCAGAGTCTTTTGCAGTCAACATTTCCTTCCATTTCAGCTGCTGTTGGTCAGACATTGTCGTTCAGATGAGGAAACTGAGACCCAGGCGAAACTGGGATGGAGTGTGGTCATGAAAAGCTCCTGGTTTAAGAGTCAGGGGTCTAGTGCTTCTGCCTGAGCTCTGAGGTCAGGCAGCTGTGTGGCCTCGAGCTTCTGTTGAAGGGTTTGGAAGGATGTCTCCCAGCCTCTCACCATCCAGGGGCAGGATTTGATGAGTGACCAAGGCCCTGCAGTCGGTCTGAGTGTGAGCTGGGATGGGGACATGGCCAGGCTCAACTGGCTGCCTGCTCATGATTGGCTGGGCCAATAGTGGTCACTCATGGTGTGCTGCTCTAGGCCAGGGTCACTGTCCCGACATGATTCCTGTAGAGAGAGCTGAGGGTCTCTCTCCTTGGGGCTATAGCATATCCTCCCAGACTCCTCAGGCAGGAAGGCACAGCAGTGGCTGGAGCAGATGGGGATTTTCTGACTGCTAGGGAATAGGTCCTCCACCCTGACCCCTTTCAGAGGCACTGTGGGGAGAGCTCTCTGTCCCATAAAAGCCCCTATAACCTGTGCCATCTGCCCCCCATAAAACCAACCAATCTCAAGTCTGAGTCTCCAGATGGCCTGGAGGCCTAATCAAAGTCAGACCCCTCCCAGGCCTCCTCCTTTCCTACAGGTCTGGTCTGTTAATAGCCTTCACATCCTGCCTTCAGGCCTCCTTAACCCCTTCATCCCTGGCTTCCTCTCCCTCCCCAAAGTTTCTGCTCTGCTACCCTTCAGCCCCCTGGAGTAGGGTCATGCAGAGGAGGCCATCCCAAAGCCAAGTGTGACTTCATGAGAGAATCACTAGCTTAGGATCAGGAGAACTGGGCTCTTCCCCTGGTGCCTCCACTGACTTGCTATGTGGCTTTGGGCAACTCATTTAACCTTTCTGGTTCCCTATCTTGGCAACCAATGTTTATACTGCAAGAGAGTTCACAAAATGCTTTTTCAGCTACATGTTCTCAAGTAATCTTCCAAAAGGAGGTAATTATGCCTATTGTGATTACCCTCACAGAAAGAAGTTCATGAGAATGTGGTTTGTGGACAGACGGAAGCCATCCAGAGGTTGCCACTGCTGTGCCAGGCTGGGGAGGGATTCCTGGAGCAGGAGGCAGGGCCTACCTCGAAGCCAGTTGCACACCTTGGGAGAGTGCAGGATTTCTTAAAAGCTCCTCTCACCATGAATCTCAGCAGCTGAGGCACCACCTGAGACTCCTGACGAGATGTGAAGGTGGTGGGGAAACCTGGAGGAGTCAGAGCAGAGCCCACGGAGGTGTCCATGGGGTTGCAGCCCACATGGAAAGCAACTCCTTCCGCTCCAGGCCCCTCAGCTCAACCCAACAAGGCTGGTGAGTGAGTGAATGAGTGAGTGAGTGGGTGAGTGAGTCTGAGTGAGTGAGTGAGTGAGTGGGTGGTAGCGGGGTGGCAGCCCTCTCGCTTGCCAGGAGTAGGAGCCTGTCTCCCCCAAGGACAGAACATGAGGAAACAGGCTAATAAGCAGCAGAAGTGATCTAGGCCAGACCCGTGGAAGGGCTGAGACAAAGGCAGTGGAGGCCTAGGGTGGTTTGTTGAACAGGAGCATGGAGACACCCTGTGGTGAGAGTGAGGAAGCACAGTGTAGCTCTTGAAGAAACAAGAACAAAAAAAAACTCTGCCACTGAGTCCATTCGGACTCCTGGTGAGCCTATAGGACAGAGTAGAACTGCCCCACAGAGTTTCCAAGGAGCACCTGGTGGATTTAACGGCTGACCCTTTGGTTAGCAGCCGTAGCTCTTAACTACTATGCTACCAGGGTTTCGAGGAGACAGAAAAACCGAGACTGAGCCTTATTTGATTTCCCGCTGTGCCTGGCAGGGACTTGCCATATAAGATCTCATTTACTCCTCATGACAGCTCTGAGAGGTAGATATCCCAATGTCTCCTTCAGACTCTGAAACTGTCCATATTCTAGCTCTGCCACCTACCAGCTGTGTGACCTGAGTTATACAACCACCCTGAACCTCATTTTTCTCGTCTGTGAAATGGGATAATTTATATGGCTGTTGCAGGATGGGGGTCAAGTGGTTTTCTCAGGGCCTGGCAAGCATAAAGAGCCAAATAAAGGCTGGCCATTTGTAGAGACATTACCTCTTGCAATGTCACAAGCTAGTAAGGACCTACACAGCAGGGATCTGAACCAGAGCTTTGAACCGGTTCTTCCAGGTTCAATCATGGCTGAGGAGGCAAAATCGGAACAGACCCAAATTTTTACAATGTGGGTGAACCAGCATGATAATCGGAACAGGAAAAATTACAGGTCGAAGCCCTGCTAGAAACCTAATCTCTCCATCTTAAAAACAAGGGCAGCATGTGTTTCATAGCAACCAAATCTCTTGCTTATTGGATTCTGAGCAGAGTCAGAAACAGTGGTGCCCAGCTCAAAGATGGCAGCTGACTGTGCTGCTTTGAATGTGTGTCGCTTTCCACAGTCCTGCCAATAATCCAATCTCAGGCATCAGGCTCCTGAATGGGCTCACTCTGTCATCCCTTCTGAGCCTCCCATTCCAGGGCTTTGACCCATATAATTTTTCCTATTTCGGTTACTGCTCCAGTTCACCTAAAATGTAAAAATTTGGGTCTGTTCTGGGTTCGCTTCCATGGCCATGACTGAATCAGTCTGAACTGGTTCAAAGCCCTGATTTGAATCCAGATTTCTATAACTATGATTGTGATAATTTTCCTGCTCCCCCACGAAAAGCAGGGGATTTGGGGCTGTTGAGTGTTCCCACCCCAAGACCGTGTTTATTCCTGAGATGCAGGAGGTGTGTGTTAGATCACAACTCAGGTGAGGTGAGAGAGCTGATTGGCTACATCTGGTGATCTGGCAAGCCCTGTTCTGGCCAATGAGAGAGCAGGATTTCTGGCAGGTGGACAAGGGTGTCGATGCCAGCTCTCATGGTTCCCTTCCCTACCCCTTCCTTTCCATCTCCTCAGGACCAGGCACCTGGAACAGATGTGGGGTGTTTCCATTTCATTTTAAAGATCAGATCATGGTCTTGGAGAACCCAAGTGACCTGGACAAGCCAAGACTGGCTCCAGAACCTATTTCTCCATTCTTGAGTCGAGGTACTGCTTAACCACATTATCCCAGACCAGGGCTTGGGCCCAGGCCCTCAGCAAGCGAGGGCTATGTGGGGTGCTTTTACTCCTTAGATGCGGCCCCTTCTGCTTTTGCTGTCATCCAGGCTCCCCTTCCCCCTGTCCTACCAGGCTACTAAGGGTCTCCTGATCACAGGCTCTCACTGTTCTTGGTTCTTGGGATTGTTAGGGATGAGACGGCAATGGAGCCTTGTGCCTCTGTGACCCCACTCTGATTCTCCTGCTGTGTTCAGGAGAACTGCCCTTACTACCACCCCTAGTTTCTCCCTTCCACCCTGAGAGGAACAGCAGGGTTGTCACCTTCTCCTCTGAAGCCAGCTGGGTAGAAAGCAGCCATTGGCATGGTCCTAGTTTGATTCAGGCCCCTGGTGAGTGGTGTGGCCTTGTGGTTGTGCTGAAATCCTGTCTCCAAGAACCAGAGTGAAACCTCACCTTGGAGCATGCTAGAGCCAGCCACAGGAGCACAAGACCCCAGACAGGGTATTTTAGATCTCAGGTCCCAACTGCTTCCTTTGCTTCCCCCACTCCTGGGACCTCCACAGTCTGACATTGGCAGGGCTGGTCTGTGCGTAGACGTGTGTGTGTGTATCTGTTATGGATAAGTGATTCCAGGACGTGGGCACAGTATGCCAGGATGTGATAGGTCCCATCTGAAACTGGTCAGGCTGAGCTGCAGGGCATCTCCCTGGGTGGCTCATTTCCATGCCAGGCCTCCTGACCCTTAAGGAACTGCCAGCTGGACCCTGAACTGTCCTCTCTTCATGTGTTCACTCTGATGTTCAAGAAAACCTCACTCTCCTCACTCTGGCTTTACGACAACTGTCTCTGGGTGAATGGTAGGGAGCAGAGTGAAAACTTCACCTCTCAGAACATAAGTTAGCTACCTACAGCAGGAGGGACTGTAGTTGGATAAGAGGTAACAGTTACTGAGTGGAAGGAAGATGGTTCCATTATGGCGCAGAAATCCCTCTGCCTTGGGCAAGTTCAGGAGCCTGGGTGGCACAAGTGGTTAGTGATCAGCTGCTCACCTAAAGGTTGGAGCTTCAAACCCACCCATCAGTTTCATGGAAGAAAGGCCTGGCAAATTGCTTCTATAAAGATTACAGCCAAGAAAACCCTACAGAGCAGTTCTACTCTGAAAGGCATTGCGTCTCCATGAGTTGGGGCCAAATTGACGGCGGCTAACAACAGGCCAAGTTCAGTGACAGAAGATTCCTACGGTGCTCAGATGATCACCTCAGAGGCTAGTCCCTCTTGGACTATGGACACCATGGACACAGCTGACAATATAGGCATTGCTTCATCCTTGGTTCTTAAAAGTTCGGGGCCAAACCCCAGCCATGCTTGGGGCCAACTCTGTACAGCCAGTGGGCTTCCTCCAAGATCCTGTCTGCTCTGCGCCTGTGCCCTGCACCATGGGTTTGCCGAGGGGACTGATGAGGGCTGAGAACTGATTGTAAGGGATGAGCTGGGTATTTAATGTTGGGCTGACCTGTGTGGCTGTGGGGGGACATGGGTAATAGTAACAGGAGCCAGTGTTCATTGTGGATCTCCCTTGTGCCAGTAGCCGTGCGTCCACTAACCCTCACAACAGCCTGATGAGGTAGATGTCACCAATTCTTCCATTTTACAGAGAAGGAAACTGAGACCCAGAGGAGTTAAATAACTTGCCCAAGGTCACACAGAAAACGACTGAGTCAGGATTTGAGCCCAGCACCCCCACTCCACAGCCCATACTCATCATCATTACACCCTATGGCTTGTGTCAGGGATAGGACAGCTGGGGTGATGGGGTCAGTGAAGGGAGAGGCGGGGCTGGGAGGGGGGTTCCAGGGTCAGCATCAACCCTGCTGGGCAGTGCCTTGGTGACTTAGTAGGTGGGGGCAAGCTTTGAGGAGGGGAAGGCAGTGTTGCTGGGCCACCTGTGTGAGGCTGAGCACTCTTCTGAAAGGGGCATAGAGGCTGTACAGTCCCACCTCCCCAGAGCAGAGTTCCCACCTGTGGGCATAGCACATTGTACCAAGACTGGTTACAGGTGTGTCAAGAGAGTTCCCTTCCATTCTCCAGATGGTGGCCAGGGGTCCCAGGATGTCTGCTACTCTTTCCCCCCGGCTGTAGCCTGGGGCTGCTCTCATTTTCTGGTATGCCCTGGTGCTGTGAAAACAGTGGGGAAGCCCTGCCTCAGAGTAACCCTTCCAGGCACCAGTGCCACACAGCGACTTTAACAGCTGCTACTGCCACTGCGCTTACTGTGCGCCAGGCACAGACAAGCCCAGCCTTGGTTGGACTGCTCTGATACTCTGTGGATGGGTGGGTGGGTAGGTAGGTAGGTAGGTAGGTAGGTGGGTGGGTGGGTGGGTGGGGGAGCCTGGGTGGTACAGGCTACTTAAACCCATAAATCTCTGAGAATCTCCTAAGAAGCTCATTTCATCCTTTGACTCTCCCCAACCCACCACCCTCATGCAACCTGGTCACCACCAGCAGTGTGATCCTTAGACAGGTCGCCTCTCTAGGGCCCCAGTTTCCTCATCAGGAAAATGAAAATAATGAATGCCCACCTCTGAGGGTACTTGGGAGCACTCCGTGAGCTCCCCTGCTCCTCCATCAAGCCTTTGCTGAGTGCCTGGTGTCCGGCAGTGGGTGGTGGGTGGTGTGAGGGATGGGAGAGGACTTAATACCACAGGGTGCCTGCCCTGTACAAGGGAGGGTTCCAGGGACAGAGACATCGGCCCAGGCTCAGAGAGAAGGATACTTAATATACCGGGCCTGGCAACGCGCCAAGCACCCCGCAGCCATGACTGAACGCTAGCAGCACCTCACCCTACATCATCGACGGCCCTCATCCTTCTGATGAGCGGCTGGATGTGGATTTCAGAACAGTCCTCTGCCTCCTTGTTCTGGTGGGTCTTTCCCCCCAGTATGCCACAGAACCTTCTGGAGCTCAGACCCCTGTGACTCCGCCCTCCCCGCCCTCTCGCCTCCACCCCCCGCCGTGCTCATCAATCACCAAACTCAGCTCCCCCATTCCTTGGCTGCGACGAAACTGAGAGCGGGCATGAAACCCAACCCTGCTTCGGGCATGAAACAGGCCTCTGTGGTGGGCTGGCAGCTGCCATCAAAGCCGAGCGAGCCGGGGCAGGCCTGGGAACGCTGAGAGCCTTCGCACCGCTCCCTTCCCACCGTTCCCACGCCCGCCCACTGCTTCCGCGCCGCGCTGGCCCAGGCTCACCACACGGGGGCGCCCACTCCGCCGCGCCGCGTCGTCTCGCGCCCGTCTGCCGGCTCTTGTGCTTCTGTTCTTCCCACGTCTCATTTCAGTGATTAGAGCTACCGGGCTTTACAGCTTTAGGAAGCTCTTTCATGTGAGATGACTTATTTGATCTGCATCCCAAACTAAGAAGGTGTTAGGGAGCCGCTCAGAGCTCTGTTAAGTAATTCCGTCTGTAAGCACTACTGTGTGCTAGGCTCCGAGGACAGGATGGTGGGTGCAGATTGAGCAGGGTTTCGGGCACCTTAAGGGCTTGGCTCTTTATTCTGAGAGCAGTGGGGAGCCTTGAAGGGATTTAAGGTAGGCAGGGGTGGGATGAGGGCTGGGGTGGGGGGCGAAAGAGGGAGATGATGGCAAGTTGAAGTTTACGTTTCAGGAAGATCCCGCTGGCTGCAGTGTAGAGGGTGAACTGGAGTGAGCCAGGGTCGCTGGGGGAGAGCAGTCAGGAACTGCTGAGAAGTTCAAGGTGGGGATGGGGGCAGGGCTATGCAAATACAAAATCTAGTGAATTATGTATGTATGTGGAATTCGGACCAGGGTCGCTGGGGGAGAGCAGTCAGGAACTGCTGAGAAGTTCAAGGTGGGGATGGGGCATGAATTATGTATGTATGTGGATTTCGGACCTCGGTCCAGCCTCTCCTGACTCCCTGTGGTCACTTCAAGCCATGACTTTTTGGTGAAGTCACTGAAGCCAGGCAAACCCCCTTCCGTCCGCAAGCCATGTTCCCCCACCTCAGGTGTGTAAGTCTTGAGCCTCTGCTCAGATTAGCCACATCATTGTTAAGTTGGGACCGTAACCACCACCACCACGCCCATAAGCATGGCGAAGGTCAATACATTAAGAAGGCACACTTAATAGGGGGCTGTGATGGTTCAGTGGTAGAACTCTCACTTTCCATGCAGGAGACCCAGGTTCAATTCCTGACCAACGCACTTCAAGTGCAGCTACCACCGGTCTGTCAGTGGAGGCTTGGGTGTTGCTATGATGTTTAACAAGTTTGGGTGGAGCTTCTAGACTAAGACAGACTAGGAGGAGATGCCTGGTGGCAGTTTACATTGGAAAATCAGCCAAGGAAAACCCTTTGGGTCACAATGATCTGATCCTGTTGTGTTTGGGGTCACCGTGAGTCGGGGGCCAGGTCTATAGCAGCTAACAACCACAACGCATACCTAATAACAGAGCTTCAAAATACACGAAGCAAAAACCAAAAGAACTAAATAGAGAAGCAGGCAAATTCACAATCATAGTTGCAGATTTTAATATCCCTCTTTCAGTAATTGATAGAGCAAGTGGACAAAAATCCAGTTAGAATATAGAAGATCTGGATGACATTATCAACACCTCTGACCGAATTGACATTTCTAGAATACTACACACAACAAGTGCTGAATACACATTTTTTCCAGAGTACACATGAAACATGCACCAAGCTCTTAACTCCTGTACCAAAAAAAGGGCTTAATTCACCAAGACAGATCAATGCTAGACCAAATAGCACATCTATTGACACTTCAAAAGACTGAAATGTTACAGAGTGTGTTTTCTGATCATACTGGAACTAAATTAGAAATCAATAAGATATTTAGAAAATTTCCAAATATTTGGAAAGTAAAAGATAACAGTTTAAAAAAACTCATAGGACAAAGAAAAATCTAAAAGGAAATTATATTTTGAACTGAATAATAATGAAAATAGTATATATTTTAAAATAATGTATCAAAATTTGTGGGACTGAATTTAACCAACACAGTAGTTAGAAGAAACTTTATAGTTTTAAATGCTTCTGTTAACAAAGAAGAAGGGCTTAAAATTAATCATCTATGGTAAATTCTCACCTTCAAAAGCTAGACAGAGATTAGAAAATTAAACTGAAAATAAGTGGGAGGAAATAATAAAGATAAGAGCAGAATCAATAAAATAGAAAACAAATGATAGAAAATTACAACTGAAGCAAAAATTCAAATTATAATAAAATTGATAAACCTCTAGTAAGACTGATCAAGAAAACCAAAAACCAAAACCAAACCCAGTGCCGTTGAGTCGATTCTGACTCACAGCTACCCTATAGGACAGAGTAGAACTGCCCCATAGAGTTTCCAAGGAGCACCTGGCAGATTCAAACTACCGTCCCTTTGGTCAGCAGCCATAGCACTTAACCACTACGCCACCAGGGTTTCCTGATGAAGAAAAAGAGATAGAAAATACCAATTACCAGTATTTGTAATGATCAAAGTACTATCACCATACATTTTACAGAACATCAGAAGGAAAATAAAGGAATATTATGAACAACTTTTTGCCCGTAAATTTGACCTTCTAGATGGAGAAATTCCTTGAAAAATACAACCTACCAAAACAGAAACAATCTGAAACAGAAGACCTATATAGTCTTAAACCTATCCAATAGATTGAATCTGTTATATAAAGCTTCTCTATAAAGGGAATTCCAGGACCAGTTTCACTGGCCAGTATATCAAACATTTAAGAAAGAAATAATACCAATAATACACAAAGTCTTTCAGAAAAAAATGTAGTAGGAAGGAACAGTTCTCAGCTCTATTCATGGATCTAACATAACGCTGAGACCAAAATTTGACAAAGACAACATAAAGAAAATTATAGACCAACATCTCTCATAAAAACCAAAAAAAAACCCAAACCCACTGCCGTCGAGTCGATTCCGACTCATAACGACCTTATAGGGCAGAGTAGAGTTGCCCCATAGAGTTTCCAAGGAGCACCTGGTGGATTTAAACTGCTAACCTTTTGGTTAGCAGCTGTAGCACTGAACCACTACACCACCAGGGTTTTCATCTCTCATAAACATGTATATAAAAATTTTTGACAAAATATTCGTAAATTAATTCCGATGGATTCAATGTACATAAAAAGGATTATCCAAAAAATCTAAATCCACTGCCACTCAGTTGATTCTGACTCACAGTGACCAAGGACAGAGTAGAACTGCCCCATAGGTTTTCAAAGCTGTAATTCTTTATAGAAGCAGACTGCCACGTCTTTTTCCTGCAAAAACGATCATAAATCTGACTAAATGAGATTTATCCATTTCACATTTGTGCATAAATTATGGTAATCAACCACATTTACATAATAAAGGAGAAAATCCACACAATTATCTCAATAAATGTACAAAAAGTATTTGACACAATTTTACTGATTCATGATTTAAAAAAAATATTCTTAGAAAACTGATAAAAGGCATCTATGAAAAACCTACAGTTAACATCATCTTTACTGGTTACATGTTCTCCATAAGATAAGAAAAAAGGCAAGGATGTCTGGTTTTGCTTCTATTCAACTTTGTATTGCAGATCATAGCCACTGCAGCAAGGCAAGAAAAAGAAATAAAAGTCATAAACAATGGAAAGGAAGAATTAAAACAGTATATATATATATATAAAAAATAGATGACATGATAGTTTATGTTGATAAAAAAACTTACTAGAACTAATAAGTGAATTTAGCAAGGTTGTATTTCTATATTTTACATAATTGTTGTATTTCTACATGTTACATAATAAATGTAATATACCATATTACATAATACAAACTATTTCTACATACTAGCAGCAAATAGTTGGAAAATTTCCAATTACAATAACATTATTAATAACAGAATATTTAGGAAGGTATTTAACAAAAGATATGTAAGAACTCAAAACCCACTGCCGTCGAGCCATAGCACTTAACCACTATGCTGCCAGGGTTTCCCAATGTAAGAACAGTACATTGAAAATAAGAAAACATTGCTGAGTGAACTTAAAGAAGATTTAAATAAGTGGAGAGATGTACCATATTTATGAATTGGAAGACTCAGTATTGATAAAATGTAATTTTGCCAAATTATAGATTTAATGTAATTCCAGTCATAATCCTAGAGAGCTTTTTTAGTAACTTTTTTTTACAGATTTATTCTAAAGTTCATATGGAAATGCAAGGACCGCAATAATCCTGAAAAAGGAAAACAAAACTGAAGAACTTATGACAGGTTACTTTAAGACTTACTATAAAGCCACAGCAATCAAGACCGTGTTGTATTGGCATAAGGATGGACAAATAGATCAATAAAGCCAAACAGAGATTCCAGAAATAGACTTTCACTGATATAGTTAATTGATTTTGGATAGAGGTGCCAAAGCAATTCTATGGAGAAAAGAAAATATTTTCAATAATTGATGTTGAACAACTGGGTATCTTTATGGGGGGAAAAAAAACCCAAAACAAAACCTCAAGTCCTGAACCTTACACCATTTAAAAAAAAAAAAACAACCCACTAGAGTTGGATCATACACCTAAATATAGCAGCTAAAACTGTAAAGTTTAGGAAAAAAAAAGCAAGGATAGAAAAAAATCTTTGAGACTCAAAGGTAGATAAGATTTCTTAAGTAGGACCCAGAAATCAATAACCATAACAGAAAAAAATTAAAATTAGGCTTTATTAAAATTTCTCTTTCAGTTATGAGGGAGCAAATGGGACCAGATTTACCCTGCCACCTTATAACAACTAGAAAACTGGACAACATGTATGAGGCAATGGTTTTCAGACCTTGGAAAACAGATAACGAAGGCTGTGATCCTTGAGGGAAGGGAAACAAATGAAGTAGCCCTACAATTGCCTCAGCTTAGTGCCTGGGTGCAGTTTCCAGGCCACAGAGTGGTGTGTGTATGTGTGTGTTGGTGGTGGTGGTGGTAGGAGCCAAACAGAGTTGGGCGGACTTGTTTGAATTGAGAAGAAAGTGATTGGGATTGAGAGAAGCCAAGATGCTAGAACTTGCAGGGCAGAAGACTGAAAAGGAGGAAGCTACATATAGAAAGACAGAGTTCTGAAGGTCTGCAAAGTCGTCTCTTGAATCTTTGACTGGATGTTGATCTGCAATATGTGAGAGCCAACGACTCCAATCTGGGGAAGGGATCACCAGAAGGGAGAGGGTAGAACAACTTCTGAAGCTCACACAGAAATTGGAATAATCTTCTGTTCCTACTGGACAGATTTGACAGACTTTACAACACACGGAACACTGGGTAGGATTCTCAGAATGAGACTGCCTTAGGAAAAAGAGAATCAGTTGCACTTGGGTTGATTCTGACTCATGGTAACCCCGTATGTTTCAGAGTAGAACGGCACTCCATGTGGTTTTCAGTGGCTGTGATCTTTCAGAAGTAGGTCACCCAGCTTTCCTCTGAGGTACATCGCATTTAACTATTTGTACCATCCAGGGACTGGGGGCTAAATTAATTCTAGTAGATACTTGTTATTTTGGGAGATGGGAAATATAACACCAAATGTGGGTGAAGTGTCCCCAGCTTGACCCTGGTAAATGATGTCACTAAGAAGTAAAAAAACAAAAACAAAAACAAACCAAACCCAGTGCCATTGAGTTGATTTGGACTCAGAGCAACCCTATAGGACAGAGTAGAACTGCCCCACAGAGTTTCCAAGGAGCACCTGGCGGATTCTAACTGCCGACCCTTGGGTTAGCAGCCGTAGCACTTAACCACTACGCAACCAGGGTTTCCCACTACTAAGAAGTACACAATGGCATAATAAAATCTATTAAGAAAACATTCTGCATCCCACTTTGAAGAGTGGCGCCTGGGGTCTTTAATGCTAGCAAGCAGCCATCTAAGATGCATCAATTGGTCTCAACCCACCTGGATCAAAGGAGAATGAAGAATACCAAGGACACAAGGCAATTACGAGCCCAAGAGACAGAAAGGGCCACATGAACCAGAGACTACATCATCCTGAGACCAGAAGAACTAGATGGTGCCCAGCTACAACTGATGACTGCCCTGACAGGGAACACAACAGAGAACCCCTGAGGGAGGAGGAGAGCAGTGGGATGCAGACCCCAAATTCTCATAAAAAGACCGGACTTAATGGTCTGACTGAGACTAGAAGGACCCCGGTGGTCGTGGCCTCCAGACCCTCTGTTGGCCCAGGACAGGAACCATTCCTGAAGCCAACTCTTCAGACATGGATTAGACTGGACAGTGGGTTGGAGAGGGATGCTGGTGAGGAGTGAGTTTCTTGGATCAGGTGGACACTTGAGACTATGTTGGCATCTCTTGCCTAGAGGCGAGATGAGAGGGTAGAGGGGGTTAGAAGCTGGAGAAATGGAAACGAAAAGAGAGAGTGGAGGGAGAGAGCGGGCTGTCTCTTTAGGGGGAGAGTAATTGGGAGTATGTATTTATCAAGGTGTATGTAAGTTTTTGTGTAAGAGACTTGATTTGTAAACTTTCACTTAAAGCACAATAAAAATTATATAAAAAAAGGAAGTAAGCAAGAAAAAAGGATGTTTTTAATAAATGCTGGGACATGTACAACTGTTCAAGGACTAAATAACAGGAGCATGAACGAATGGGTATGTATGTATACATACAAGTGTATAGGTATGTATATATGTGTATACAGGTAGACATATATAGATGTATCTATATGTTTTTTATATGCAGATATAAAAAATGCATATATCTATATGCAGATATATATGTATATATGTATGTATCCATATATAGTCATATGTACAATAAAACACATAACCCAAAAAACCAACCCTGTTGCCATTGAGTCTATTCTAACTCATAGGGACCCTATAGAACAGAATAGAACTGCCACATAGGGCTTCCAAGGCTGTAAATCTTTACAGAAGCAGACTGACAGATCTTTTTCCTGCAGAGTGTCTGGTAGGTTTGAACTGCCGACCTTGTGGTTAGCAGCTGAGTGCTTAACCACTGTACCATCAGGGCCCCTTAATAAAGCACATAGGAGGGCACAAACATGGATAGATATTAAACACTTTTAGGGATTGATTTTCGGGTGACGGGTTAGAACCATATCTCGTGGGACAACTTGGTCAACTGGCATAATACAGTACCTAAAGTTTATGTTCTACCCCCTAGTTTGATGAGTAGTGCCTGGGGTCTTAAAAGCTTGCAAGTGGCAACCTAAGATACAACTGTTGGTCTCTACACATTCAGAGTAAAAGGGAGTGAAGGAAACCAAAGACTCAGAAAAAACTAGTCCACAGTACTAACAGTTTGCACAAATCACTTCATCTACCCTGAGACTAGAAGAACTAGATGATGCTTAGCTACCACTACTGACCATTCTGGTCAGAAACACAATAGACGGATTATGGTAGAATGGGAGCACAATGTGGAACAGAGCTCAAATTCTTAAAAAGTCCAGACTTACTGGACCGGTAGAAACTGGAGGACGCCCCAAGACTATCACTCTGAGATACTCTTTAAACCTGGATCCAAAACTATTCCGTGAGGTCATCTTTTAGCTAAATTGGCTCTTAAAATAAACAATATCATCCATGAGTACTGTGTTCATCTATACGAATCGAAATCTATATAAGTCTATACGAATCATCTATATGAAACAAAGTGATCAACGCTTACTCCAAAGCAAAGATAAGAAGGCGAGGGGGCAGGAAAACTAGATTACTGGAAATGGAACAACCAGAATAGAAATAATGAGAAAGTTGACACACTGCGTAAAAAGTAGCCAATGTCACTGAACAAATTGTGCAGAAATTGTTAAATCGGAAAAAATTTGCTCTGTAAACTCTCACCAAAAACAAGATAAAATATCATTAAAAAAAAAGAAGAAATTAAAGAAATAGGGAAAGACAGCGAGAGGAAAAAAATCAATGAAACACAAAGCTGATTCTTTGGAAAGATCAATAAAATTCATACAACTCTTAGTCTGACTGATCAGGAAGAAAAAATGGGAGAAGACACAAATTATCAATATCAGGAATGAAAGAGAGAATGTCAGTACAGATCCTAAGGACAGAAAAAAAACAAACAAACTCTAAAGGAATATTATGGACAACAATATGCCAATAAACTCAACAACTGAGAGGAAATGGACACATTCCTTGAAACACAAACTACAAAGACAGCCCATCAAGAAATAATTTGAAAACCCCTTTATTAAATAAGTTAAATTCATAGAGAAATTCATACACAGCAGAACATATACCAGTTCAAGAGTTTCTACATGTACATTGACATTGACATTGACTACATTCTTTAAAAAAAAGTTAAATTCGTAGTTTTATGTAAAGAAAACTCTGGGCCCAAATGGCTTCACTAGAGAATTATACATACGCTATGCTGGTCAATATTTTACACCTGGTTCTTCAGAGGAAAAAAGCCCTGGTTTGTAGTATTTGCCAATTTCCCTGGTGTAAATACACCCGCCAGGCAGATTTCAGGTTGTCGATGTCGTGTCACCGAACACAGAGTTGAGAAGGGTTGCACGGTAGAGCACCGAACAGGTACAATAGTCATAAATAGCCCCAAAAGAATCAATACTAATAAAATGTAGCAAAATATTTAAGAAGTGATAAATATTTATTCAATAGTTATTACTTTTGTTTTCAATATATCTTTTTAACTTTTAGTGATGGCTGTGTTTAAAAACTGGCTCTCAAAATTCCTGAAAATTTACAATAGGCTCTCATGAGCCAATACAAATCAGTTCCATTATATCAATGATGCTATTAAACATTTAAATAAAAAATTAACTTCAATTCTGCAAAAACTGTTGCAGAAAATAGAAGTGGAGGAAATGCTTCCAAATTATTTCATGAGGTCAGCATTACCTGGATATCAAAATCAGTAATAGACATTCTAAGAGGAAAAAAAGCCAAAATTTCAAACCGCCATCCTTCAATAATTAGAAATTTTAAACAAAATTGTAGCAAAGAAAATTCAGCAATATATAAAGAAGATACTAAATCATGACCAAATGGGATTTATCCAAGGAATTCAAGGTTGGTTTAACATTCAAAAATCAATCAATATAATTTACCATATGTGATAGACTGAATAATGACCTCACCTCCCTCAAAGATTTCCATTTCCTAATTCATGGGATCTGTGAATATACTACTTTACATGGTGAAAGAGCCTTTACAGATGTGATTAAATTAAAGATTTTGAGATGGGGAGATTATCTTGGATTTCCTGGGTGGGCCCAATATAATCACAAGGGTCTTTATATGTGGAAGAGAGAGGAAGAAGAGTCAGAGTAGAAAAAAGAAATGTAATAATGGAAGCAGAGATTGGAGTGAAGTGATTCCTGGCTTAAAAAAAAAATTATTTTATTTTTTGTTGCTGTTGAAATTATACACAGCAGAACATGCAGCAATTCAACAGTTTCTACATGTACAATTCATTGACATTGATTACATTCTTCAAGTTGTACAGTCATTCTCACCCTCCTTTACTGAACTGTTCCTTCTCCATTAACATGGCCTCACTGTTCCCTAAGCTTCCTATCTAACGTTTTGAGTTGCTGTTGTCAATTTGATCCCATATAGATAGTTCTTTAAGAGAGCACAATGGTTAAGGCAGACATTCTTTACTAATTATTTTTTTTCACTGTTTGGTTTTAAGAAGACTTCAGGGGATATTTTTGGTTTAAGGTTTAAAAATTATCTTAGGGTAATAGTTTTAGGGTTCATTCAGGCTCAATGACCCCTGAAAGTCTGGATTCCATGAGAAATTGAAATTCTGTTCCACATATCTCCCCTTTTTGTCAGGATTCTTCTATAGGATCTTTGATAAAAAACACTCAGTAAGGGTAGCTGGGCACCATCTAGTTCTTCTGGTCTCATGGAGAGAGTTTAGCATAACTGTGCAGGGAATAAGCACAATATAAAAAATTTGATTGCATTTCTATATACTTGAAACTAACAATTGGAAATTTAAGTAAAAAGTATTATTTATAATACTTAAAATGTACTACTTGGGACAAATTAGCAAAATTTATTCAGTAAACTGATAAGTATAAAACACTGCTGAGAGAAATTAAAGAAGATTGAAATAAACTGAGAGACATACTCCATGACCATGGACCAGATGATCTGGTATTGTTAAGATGTAAATTTTTCCCAAATTGACCTAGAGATTTAATGTACTTTGAGTTGAATCCCCAGTAGGGTTTTTGGAGAAATCGACAAGCTGATTCTAAAATTCATATGGAAATTCAAAGTACTCTAATAGCCAAAGAAGAAGAAGAAGGAAGAAGAAGGAAGACAAAGAAAAACAAAGAACAAGTTTGGAGTACTTACTACATGGTTTCAAGACTTCCCGTAAAGTTAAGATCATGTACTATGGTACAGAATAGACATGTAGATCAGTGGAACAGAATATAGCCTAGAAATAGACTTATACACTGATTTTTCACAAAGATGCCAAGGTAATTCAAGAGGACAACTGATAGTCTTTTCACCAATTGGATACATACCAAAATAATTTAAATAAATAAATAATTTGATCCTTACTTCAGACCATAAACAACATTTAACTTGAAATACTGGATGGATTAAAGACCTAAAATCTTTGTGCCCTTGGGTTAGCCAAGGTTCCACATACAGAAAGCACACAGATAGGACACAGAAAGCACAACTTCTACTGTAATAAAAATCAATATGTTAAAAAAAAAAAAAACTTCATCAAAATAAAAAAAAATTTTTTTTTTTCCTTTTTGAAAGACATGGTTAAGAAATTGAAAAGACAAGCCACAGTGGGGGAGAAAATATCGTAAAACTATATCTAATAAAGGACTTGAATCCAGCATTGAAAAAAAAATTCTTCCCACTCAATATGAAGACAACTTGATTAAAAAATGAGTTTTTGATAAACACATACAGTAGTGTAACTATGAACATTTGGAGAGTCATTTTACCAAAAGGTAAACAAATGACAAGCAAACACATTAAAAAAGTTCAACATCATTAGTCATTACATAAACACCAGTTGAAGCCATGCAGAGATATTGTTACATAACCACTGTTGTTGTTAAAGGCCCATAGTCAGACTCATAGTGACCCTATAGGACAGAGTAGAACTGCCCCATAGGGTTTCCGAAGAGTGGCTGGTGGATTTGAACTACCGACTTTTTAGTTAGCAGCCAAGCCCTTAATCACTATGCCACCAGGTCTCCTCACAACCACTAGGTTGGCTAAAATTTAAAAGACTGATTATACTACGTATTTCAGAATAGGGAGTGACTGGAAGCCTTTGTTTTTTTTTTTTGGAAGCCTTAGGTATTGCTGGTGGGAATTCAAAATGGTATAGCCACTGCAGAAACAGTTTGACAGTTACTTAGAAAATGTATTATTACTATATGTTCCAGCAAACCCACTCACAGGTATTCACTCAGGAGAAATGAAAATAGGCCACAAAAAGGTTTACGTAAATATTCATAACTGAAGCAACCCAAATACCCATCAACTGGTGAATGGATAAACAAATTGTGGAATATCCACACAATGGAATACTATTCATCGATAAAGAGGAATGAACTACTGATACAGGCAAAACATGGATGAATTTCAAAAACATTAGGCTAAGTGAAAGAAGTCAGGCATAAAAGATTACATATTACATGATTCCATTTATATGAAATTCTAGAAAAGGCAAAACTATTGTTCCAGAAAGCAGATCAGTGGTTTCCAGGAGTTAGGGATGGGAGATTCAGTACAAGA
Source organism: Elephas maximus indicus (assembly GCF_024166365.1). Lineage (NCBI taxonomy): Eukaryota > Metazoa > Chordata > Mammalia > Proboscidea > Elephantidae > Elephas > Elephas maximus. The sequence continues at coordinate 12,742,201 of NC_064835.1, read as the reverse complement.
GAGCACAAAGGAACTTTCTATCATGCTTCTGGTGATGGTTACATCAAAGAAGAAAATCTCATACTCTGTTAGGAGTGAAAGAAAAGGAGTTTTATTGAGGAATAATACAGCTCGAGCCTGGCAATGCTAAGTGAAAATACAAAGCATGCCACAATTCAAGTGGAGAGAGGGGTCTATATACACAGAGAACAAAGGAAAGGTAGGGGGTTTATGACTAATTATAGATAAGTTCAGCCTCAGCTTAAAGTCCTTTGAAATGTAAAGGTGGGCCAGTTGGCTAGGAGGCAACAAATTGTTTACATCTTGACACATTCGTCTCATGAACAAATGGCTTGCATTCTGACCTTTTGCTTCCTGAGAACTCATGTTGGCCCCCATCATTCTTATGTCTGACACTGAGTGCCTCCAGTTTGAAACTTTCCTGTTCATAGTTACACTACTGTATGTGTTTATCAAAAACTCATCAATTTGTGCACTTAAAATTAGTGACTGTCACATAAATTATACCTTAATAAATCTGATAAAGAGACACCATTGAGAAAATCAGCAAGCTACAAATTTGGAGAAAATATTTAGGAAACATATCTGACAAAGGATACGTTACCATAATATACAAAGAACTCCTATGAGTTAATAATAAAGAGACAGGCAGTCCCATTAAAAATGGGCAAAAGACTTGAACAGATACTTCACAAATAATTCACAAAAACGGGCAAAAGAAGATAGATGAAGGCCAATAAGCATATCATTAGTCATTAGAGAACTGCAAATTACAACCACAATTAGATACCACTGCACACCCACTGGAAACCCTGGTGGCATAGAGGTTAAGAGTTCATCTGCTAACCAAAAGATCAGCAGTTTGAATCCACCAGGTGATCCTTGGAAACCCTATGGGGCAGTTCTACTCTGTCCTATCGGGTTGTTATGAGTTGGAATCAACTCAACGGCAATGGGTTTGGGCTTTGTTTTTTTTTTTTGCACACCCACTAAAAAAAAAAAAAAAATTTTTTTTTTTTAACACCCACTAAAAAAAAAGAAGTCTAACAACAACAAATGTTGACAAGGCTGTGAACCAACTACAACACACACACATTACCAGTAGGAATGCAATGTTTTGGAAGAAGATTTGGCAGGTTCCTATAAACATACACTTCCTCTTTGACCTAGCAATTCTACTTCTAGGTATTTATCCGAGAGAAATGAAAGCATATGCCCATAAAAGCAAATGTTCACAGCAGCTTTGTTCACAATAGTCACACACTGGAAACAACCCAAATGCTCATCAACAGGAAGATCATGAGACAAATACTGATATATTCATTCAATGGAATTGTTGTTGATGTTGTTAGGTGCCATTGAACAGGTTCCAACGAATAGCCACCCTATGTACAACAGAAGGAAACATTTCCTGGTCTTGCGCCATCCTCATGATTGTTGTTATGCTTGAGTCCATTGTTGCAGACACTGTGTCAATCCATCTTATTAAGGGTCTTCCTCTTTTTCGCTGACCCTTTACTTTACTGAGCATGATGTCCTTCTCCAGGGATTGGTCCCTCCTGATAACATGTCCATTCAATGAAATACTAGTCAGCAATTTGAAGAAATGAACTATTGATAACATGCATCAAGATAGATGAATCCCAAAAATATTATGCTGTGAGAAAGAAGGCAACCACTAGAGAACACACCGTATGATTCCATTTATGTGAAGTCCTGGATCAGGCAAAACAAATCTACAGTGTTACAAATCAGATTAGTTTGAAGTGGAGGTGGGTGGGTGGGTGGTGGGATGGACTCAGAAGGAACGTGACAGAATTTCTGGTGAGATGGTAATGTACTATATTATGATAGGGATGTGGGTTACTTGACAATAAACATTTATCAACACAGCTAATATTTGTGCTTTTTAATGTATGCAAATTTTCATAAAAACGATAAAAATTGAGTGGGTGAAAATATAGTGAGGGAAGAATGTGATAATTGTCAAAGTGGGGCGATGGGTTCATAGGGATTTAAATTATACTATTATGTTTTTTATTATGTTTACTTTGTGTATTTTTGAAGTTTTCCGTAATAAAAAGTGAAATAAAATAAAAGGAAAGAAAAGAATAATTATACCTCACAGGGCTATTGTGTGTTCATGTGAGACAATATTGGTGAAAGGGTTTTGTGTGCTGGGAGCACATTTCCACGGGAGCTTTCTCTCTGTTACCAGCCTCCCTCTCTGTCTCATTTACTCACTCTAGTTCTTGCTTTCTCTGTTGCATCCTTGTTTTCATTCATCCTTCCCGCAGCTCTCTTTTCATTTCACTTTCCCCTCTTCTTTGCTCCCCACTTCCTCTCCCTGCCCCTTTGCATTTTGCCAAATGAGGGCTCCAGATTGTCTGTACCAGGGGTCTAGTGGCAGCAAGCTGGGTGAAGGGGTGGCCTTGAAGCTTTGGCTACACAGCAACCATTCTGCTTTGGAGAAGATGATGTGGGAGGGGCTCAGGATACTCCAAGGCACTGCTTCTTGCTCTTTCTCCTTCTCTCTCACTCCCTTGCCCAACCCTGTCTCCCTGTTTCTCCCCTAGGGAGGGTCAGGTGCTCTTGATGCTACTGCCTTCTGGGTGCCAGTGCCTCTGTAACGGGGTAGACAGGCTGTCTTTGCCCGGATATGTCTCTTCTCCCTGGCTTCCCTGAAAACCCTAGATTGGAAAGAAATTCGAGATGGGGTCCCAGTCCCGTGCTGTGGCCAGCTGCCCTACCTAGCCTCCACCTGAACGGCTCACCACCCAAACAGTGCCTCACAGCCATTACCATTGTCCCAACCCTTGCTGCAGTGGTTTGTTCTTGTCAAGAGCCAGCTGAGCGCCTGGCCCTCGCCGCTGTGGGAACTCTGGGCTTTGGGGAAGTGTCCTCAAGATGCCTGCCCTCCGTCCTCTCTTTTGCTCTGTTTAACCATCTGTTAATTCAGCAGGTAGTTATTGAGCACCCATTGTGTGCTGGGTGCTATATTAGGCCCCCGGACCTGAGGCCCATGGTGGTAGGGAAGTGGAGTAAAGAGATGATTACAACGCAGGGTGGCCGGGCAGTGCTTGGGGGCTGGAAGGAGCAGCAAGGAGCTCTGGAGGTGCAGCAGGACTGGGGTGGGGTGGGGTGGGGTTGGGGGGGTCACGAATCGCTTCTTGCAGGAAATGCCAACTAAGCGAAGACCCAAAGGGGGTGGAGTGGCAAAGGAACAGTGTGTAAAACGGCCCCAGGGTGAGCATTCGCAGGGCGTCCTGGGAACTGTGGGTAGTTTAGTTTGGTTTGACTTTGGGTGTGAGGGGTGGGTCTGGCCAAGAGATGAAGCCTGGAGAGCCCAACAGCTCCACTGCCGGGAGCTGCCACGCCCAGCCTCCCTGCTCCTCCTCCCCCTGTCAATTCCAGCTTCTGCCTGGGTGGGGAGGACCTGAGATGGGCCCTGGCCTGGCCCGTCCTAGAGCGGCCCCTTCCTCCCTTCGCCAGGCCTCCCTCCCTGTAGCCCTGAGGCTGGGCAATGACTCAGGCAGAGCTGGCTTCTCCCTCCCTGTGACTCATGCCTTCTGTCTCTGTGGGGTCAGGCTGCCTCCTCCTGCCCCCTTTGTCTTTTGGGGAGTGCTCCGGCTCTAGGTCTGGCCCTGCTTCTGATTTTGGTTTGTGTTTGGTTCTGGCCCTGGCTCGGACTCAGCTGTGCCCACAGGTGAGACCAGAAACAGGGAACATGGCCTTGCCAGGAGCAGGGGAGGAGATCCAGACCTCACAGCCTCCTCCTTGCCCCTCCCCATCCCCATTCCTGAGCTCAGGAGTTGGGAGGGGGAAGGCGGAGGGAGGCAAGGGCTGCCATGGGGTGCTGAGATGGTCTGTGGGTGAACTTGCCAGGAGTTGAGTCTGGAAAAACAAGGAAGGCTTGGAAAGAATTTTTAAGGACATCACAAGGGTGGCTGTTAGACTCTAAAATCAGTGAGCATGTTTGGCTCAGGAGGAAAAACTTAACAGTTCAGCCTAAAGGATAAGAGGGAGAGTTCTGGAGTTGGGTTCTGTGGGGTTCAAAACCTAGTTCTGCTCCTGATTAAATTACCCTGTTTCCTTGGGCAAGTTACCTAACCTCTCTGTGTCTCAGTTTCCTCATTTTTAAAACACAGAGAATGAAAGTACCCACCTCACAAGATTATTGGGAGGCTTGATTGAGGTAATTCATGCCGAGGGTTTAGCACAGTGCTCACCATGTGGTAATTGCTTAATAAATGGTAGTAATAATGACGACATATATTATTCTGTCCAGTCCCTCTGATGGACAGGTGATTGGTCTTTGCTTGCCACCAACTGGGGGCCTCACAGGGATTTACTCCCTCTGCCCATGAGGATAAAGAGCTACAGAAAGTAGGGGGTGCCCCATCCACATTTTAGTAGGGGAATTTTCAGGTTTTAGAGCTGGGAGATCTGGCTTCATTGATTAACAGTTGAGAGACTGAGGGCTAGTCTTTAAACTTCTCAATCTTAGTTTCCTCATCAGTGAAATGGGGATGATTCTATGTCATGGATTACAATGAAGTTCAGATGGAGTGGATGACACAGGGCTAAGTTCCAGCTCTGCTGTGTGGCCTTAGGCAAGTTGCTCCACCTCTCCGGGCTTCCGTTTCCTCGTCTGTAACATGTACTGTGCACCATGGAGCATTGTGGGAATCAAGGATAATCTACGTAACGTGCCCGGCAGAGAGTATGCCATCAATAAAAAATAGCACTTAGTATTGGTATCCTAACGATGACTGTGATGAGGAAGATGGGTAGGAGCTCAGAAGTCTGAGAGGGAACTGGCCCCATCTGCACATTTCTTGGCAGACAGCCCTACTTGCAGCCTCAGGACAAGAAGCACATTTTGTCTTATTTTCCTTAAAGCTGTCCTGAGTTGTTAGCACTGCCTGAACCCAAGCAGGTTCACATTAAATTTATGTGGTGGGAATGGGGAACGAAGGTGTCTTCTGGGGTCTTTGGAGCAAGCCCAGAGAAGACCTCTCTCTCTGATGCTCCCCTCTGTGGGGTGTGAGCTGATGACCCCTCATAACCTTGGGCCTGGCTGTCATCCTTCCCATTGAGAATATTCCAGCAACGGCAGACTGCTCCACCACACCTGCTCAGTCTGCTCTCGGTTTGTTTTTTCCCCTTTCCTTCTACCTTTCATCATTCTGGGGAAATTTCTAGAATTTCAAAGAGCGGAGAGGAAAACCCAGGGGTCATTCAATCCATTTCCTACCACAAGGCAAGGTCTGCCAAACACTCCGGACAACTTCTCTGAGGGAGAAGCCATTGAGTCCATGTTATCTGAGGCAAGGCAGACACCCTACTGTCTAATGTCAGTCCCCTAGCTGCACTGTTAGCCTGTTCCCTCTTGTTTTGCCCTCAAGAGAGCTGGAGAGAATCTGGCCAGTGCTTTCATCCAAATAGCCCTCTTTAGGTTGAGAAGGCTGTAATTAAGCCACCCCTTCTCCTGGCTAAATAATCCCAGCACCTTTAACCCTTTCCTCTCTGGTCCTATTTTCCAAATCTTTAATTATTTTCACTGCCTTTCTCTGTATTTTAGAATGCAACCCTATAATCATAGAATTTCAGAGCTGGAAGGTAGCTGGGAGATGACATGGATGAGAGCCAGGCACAGAGGGTTGTAGGGCTGGCCTGATCCAGCTGCCTGAACCACATAGAAGTAAACCCAGCCAGTTTTTTCGGTTCCTGATGTCCCTCTCCATTCTCCTCCAGCAGGGGAAAGCCCTGCTAATTTTTCCTTAAAACATTTTCCTTAACAAACATTTATTGAGCCGTTACTGTGAGCCACACACTGTATAGCCATTTTCGCCGTTGTTAGTTGTTACTTTCCTTAATCCCTCAACAGTCCTGCGAGGGAGCTAGGATTAGCCTCATTTTGTAGGGGAGGAACCCAGCTCAGAGAGATTAAGGAATTTGGCCAAATTCACACATCAAGAAAGTCCTCCAGTTCCTCCACCCAGACTCTCCCACCTGCTCCTCCCACCCCAACCCCAGCTGCACCCACAGAGAGCCAGTCCTCACAGGCCTGCATCAGAGCTTCTCTCTCACTGAGAAGCTGTGGAAACCCTGGAGGGCAGAGCAGGGATGCAGCAGGGATGGCGAAGGGGACACCCTGCTAAGAGAGGGTGATGGGACACATGCAGACCCTCCCTTATGGCTGTGGAAGGGGGCATGTCCCCAGAGGGAGCCACGGGGAGAAGCCAGCCTTAGCCAACGGCGATTTTCCCGAGTCCTAGGCCAGTGTTCTGGGTTTTTTTTTTTTTGGTAGGCCAGTGTTGGAAAGGCACAGAGGCCAGGCACTGAGACTGCAGAGCCCGCTGGGGGCCAAGAATATGGGATGACTTCATCACTGCTCCCTTCCCACTGTGAACTCATCCTAGGTCAGGGTCATCCCACCAACCCAGAAGCCCACCCTCAGGAGATCCACCTTGCCTCAGGGTAGTTGATAGGATTGATAGTTAAGACCTAGTGTCTCTTTAGGGGGAAAAAGGCTTGTATAGGCGCAAAGGACAATCCTTGGAGTAGGAATCCAAGGACTGTTCCTTGAACCCTGAGGACCCAGCAGGCTAAGAGCCCTTGAGATTGGGGACAGTGTCTTTTTCTTCTTGGTACCCCAGTGCTAGGACTATGCCTGGCCCATTGGAGATGGCCACAAATGTTTGTTTCTTTCCCTTGCCTAGGCCTCCCAGGTAGGTGCCTGAAACATGCTAATCAACCAACCAAGCAGTTGCCATTCATTCTGATTCACGGAGACCCCATGTGTTGCACAGCAGAACTGTGCTTCATAGGGTTTTCATGGTTGTGACCTTTTGGAAGCAGATTTCCAGGCCTTTCTTCGTAGGGGCCTCTGGGTGGGTTCAAACTGCCATCCTTTTTGTTAGTAGCATGCACCTAGCCATTTGCATGGCCCAGGGATTCCTTGAAACAGGCTAGGAAGGTAGAAGTCGGTCCTGTTTTTAAAATTCTTCCAAGAAGGGAACTTATGATAGCAGGGACAATCCTTCTCAATCCAGAGAATTCTTATCATCTAAATCCCTCTAATTTTAGGATAGGAAAAATGAGAAAATTAGAGTTCAGAAATTTTATTATTGCAGCCTTCTTGCTGATGTCTGCAACCAGAAGCTCACCAAAAGGACAAAGGTACCAAGGAGTCAAAAGAAACAAGTGAGCATTAAAATGGAACCAGAGCCGTCCCTTTAGGGTGTGATTGCCTCTCATCTTGTCCTTTGCAGGCCAGAAGCTCAGTCCCTCAGCTCTTAACTCCATACGATTCTTTCATTTATGGAGTACTTAAGTTAAACTTTCATTTATAGCGTACTTAAGTTAAACTTAAAGAACTTCCTGCAGTGAGCTGTACTAGACCTTGAAACGAATGGCTAAGGGATGCTGTGAAGCCTCCTTCCCTTGCAGGTCTTTTAAAGGTAGTTTCTAGATAGAGTCTTGCCCAGAGGCAGGGGCATGGACCAGCTGGCCTCTCCCTTCCAGCCCTGGGATTCCAAGGAAGCTGGGGGAGTTTTCTCCTTTTAAGGGGTTTCCTCTTTCATCTGGGGTGATGGAATCAGGTGTCACCAGGCCATAGCAGTGGGTGGGTGAGGCTGCTCCACCCACTGAATCAAGGGAGGCTCCCAGGAGGGGAAATGCTTTGAGATGCCTCAAGATAGAAGCTTGGGAGGAGGCTTGGGGTTGGCTGGGAAGGAAGAAACTAGGGGGTGGGGGGAGGGGTTCGCTGGCAGGGCATTGCGGGTCTGAGGGAACCAAAGGGGAGGGGAAGAATTCTCCTTGTTCTCTAAGAATCCTTCTCTGGAAGCCACACCTACTGGCTCTTCTTACCTCCTGAACCCTGCAAAGGACAGGGTAGAGGTTGGTAGCCAGTCAAATTCCACCATCCCTTGGTATAGGGAGAAATGTCGCAGCAGGAACGCTTTAAGCTAGACCAAAGGAAGAACAGGATAAGATGGGACATGAGTGACTGAGGGGATTCATGGAACCCCTTTCTTTCCAGGCCTTTAAAAATGAAGCATTCCCTCTGCATGGAGGCCTTCCCTCAGCCACAGTGGTGGATGGGGTATGATGGCCTTTTGGGTCTTTTGGCCAGGTTGCAAGTGGCACATAGGCTGTCAGGAAATGCCCGCCTGGGGAATCTTTGCAATTGGATTTGGGGGTGAAGAGGACAGGACCCCAGCAGTTGGGGCTGGGTGTACCAGCTCCCTTGGTGGACACAAATGGCCAATGTGTAGTGTGGGCATGGGGGGAGCTCTGGGAGCATGACCGTCCCTTGGGTAGTCCTCAGCATCCACCCTAGACCTCAGTACTCAACAGATGAAAACCCTTACCTCTACAGTCCAGCTCCAGGAATGCTGGTGGGAATGGCAGTAGTGTTGGGAGGGCTAGGTCAGCCCTGGAAGGAGAATTGTTTCTTTGGTTTGTTCCCCAGAGAAATCCTTTCCTTCCTTTGGAGCTGAGGGACCCCAGTCCAGCCTACCTTCCACCAAGTTTTTGGAGGGAGCAACTCCCAAGAGAGGGAGGGGCTGTGGGCCCGGCACAGAAGGTCCGAAAGACCAGTCAACCAGCATTGGCTAAGAATTCAACTTAACAAATATCTGTTGAATCAAATCAAAACCACATTTTCCGCACGGCCAGGGGAGGATGCTTGGGTGCATGGAAAGTGAGCAGCACCCAGCCTGGTTGGAGAGACAGGCCTCTCTGTCGGGAGGTCCTGGATGTACCCTTCTCTGAGCTGCCCCACCTCCTCACACGTACTATATGTACTGTTTACACCAAATTCATTTACTTGCTGGACTGTGAGCTCCTCAAGGGCCAGACTTGGGACTTATTCATGTCTGTGTGATCAGTCCCGGGCTTAGTGCCTGGCACATAATAGGATGCTCAGTAAACACGTGTGAATGAACAATTAACATCAGGTGGTCTGAGCTAAATGCCTTCTGAGTAGCACCACCCAAAAAACCCATTGCCATTGAGTCGATTCTGATTCATGGCGACCCCATTGGACAGAGTAGAACTGCCTCGCAGGGTTTCCAAGGAGCGGCTGGTGGATTTGAGCAACCAACATTTTGGTTAACAGCCAAGCTCTTAATCACTGTGCCACCAGGGCTCCTCTGAGTAGGACAGACGGTAAATATTATAGGGGTCCAGAGAAGGGAGCTATCCCTGTGGGCTTGGGGCCCAGGGGAAACCTAATGGAAGAGATAAATTAGCCTTGTCTTCATATTTGCTTTGAAATCATTTGTGCCTGTTGCCCTTCTCAGGATAACTGTGGGTGGTATTCTCCAGCAATTATTTGTATCCTCCCTCCTATTATCTATCTGCCTCAACAATTCACCATTCCTCCAGTGGTGTGCTGGAGCCAGCTCCCACTGTCTTCGGAGAGCCCATTGTGTACATACCTTCCTTGTACGCCTCACATTTGTAGCTTGAAATTTCCTGGAGTATTTACACCAGGGAAATTGGCAAGCATTTTTCTCCCTGGAAGAGCTAGTTTTTAAACTTTTGCCAGCACACCACTGCAATCCACTCATTCATCTACTGCCTGTTCATCCCCCTTCCTTTTTTTCCTTCCCTCTCTCTCTCACTTAATCTTCCTTCCTCCCTCCTTCATGTTTATCCAATTCTATAACTGTGTATCTATCATCCATCTATCCATTCATTATTCACATCTATTATCCATCCATTTACCTATTTTCCACTCTTATACCACGCACCCACCCACCCACCCACCCACCCATCCATCCATCCATCCATCCATCCATCCATCCATCCATCCATCCATCCATCACAAATATTTTCTGAGCAGTCTATTCCTAAGACTCAGAATCTTTCCCCAGATTCCTGTCATGAACCCTAAGGACATGCAGAGGCCTCCCAGTGCAGCATCCCAGGTTCAGGGAGCATTAATATTGGATCCATTACCAAAACCCTTCGGTTCTCCTCTTTTGTTCCTTCTTTTCCCCTCAAAATCTATTCTCACAGGCTATGTTCTATCTGGAGAAGATCGATGGGAATAGCCTCCTCATCCAGCAGACCAGGACAATACTTCTCTCTCTCTCTACCTCTCCCTTCTGGCCTGGCTTTTTGAGAAGGGGTTCTGTATCCCAGAAGTTTCCATGAGCTTTTAACCAACTCATCAGTGAATTCAAACAAGAAGGGGCTCCCATGGGGCCTGAGAACAGAGCTGTCAGGTAAGAGGAAAATCCGCATCATGAAGCCATCGCTCCCACCCAAACACCACCCCCACATACCTCCTCTTAAAACTTCTGGCTGCTTTGTGAACCATGCTTGGCTCTGCCCTTTTCCCAAGGGCTGTTATTGCAAAAGGATTAGCTGTTCAGCCTGGTGAGCCAAAGGGGTAGGGCTGCCAGAGCTTGGCCTGGATTCGAGGGGAAGGCAGGGAAACCCACTCCCCTACACAGAGCCCAGAACCTGCCACACCAGCCACACCTACCTTTTGCTCTGCCCTGTTCAGTCCGGCCTGGGAAAGGCACAGCCCTTTAACTTGGGGATGGGTTGGGGGCCGATGTGGGCTTCCAGGGACCACAGCAGCGTGTAGTGCCCCAGAGATGACCTGATGGCACAGCCTGGCAGGAGCTGAGAGGACTGTGCCCAGTGTTCGTACAGGGGGTTGGGGAAAGAAAGGGCCTAGAGCAGTTTTTCTCCTCTTTTTCCCCAGGGTTCTGTATTTACACAATAGTCACATCTGAGCAGTTCACTTGTGAGGTGTTCTGGGTCCCATACTTCTCTGCCTTCCTTTCAGCGGCTGCTGCCTGTAGCCTAGAAGGGGAATTGGTGGTTCAGTGGCAGAATTCTCACCTTCCATGAGAGACACCCCAGTTCAACTTCCGGCCAATGCAACTCCTGTGCGGCCAGCCACCACCCATCTGTCGCCGGAGGCTTGCCTGTGGCTATGGTGCTGGACAGGTTTTAGTGGAGCTTCCAGACTAAGACAGACTGGGAAGAAAGGCTTGGGGATTTACTTCCGAAATTCAGCCAGTGAAACCCTGTGGGTCACAACAGCCCCATCCACAACCGATCATGGGGATGGCGCGGCACCGGGCAGCATTTTGTTCCATTGTGCACGGGGTTGCCGTGCGTCAGGGGCTGAAACGACGGCAGCTAACAACAAAAACAACCTGTGGCCCAGAGAGGGTGAGCATATTTTTTTCTGAGTCATACAGCGAACTTGCTGTGGAGACAGGTGAGAGTCAAGTGTTTGGACTCTGAGGACCAAACCACCTGGCCTCTCATTGCTTGAAAGTCCCCTTATCATGGTTTCCCTGTCTTTGGATCCAAGCAGGTCCTGACCTGCCCTTACAGAAACAACCTAAAGTCTGTGTGCCTCTTGTGGGAGTGGCTGGGATAGGAATGACTTTCAAAAGCCATCTCTTGGCAAGATACTCAGGTCACTCCATGACCCCCTGGCCCATTGGTCCCCTGAAGAAGGGACTTTGGAATCTTAAGGGCCTCGGGGTTCAAATCTCAGCTCTACCACTTGACTTAGGACAGTGAGTATTTTCTTAGAACCTCCATTTTCTTGTCTATTAAATAGGAATAATTGAAAAGATTGTAGTGAGAATCAAATGAGCTCATATATATAAAGTACCGAGAACAAGGTTCAATAATCAGCAACCACTTCACTCCAAAGCCAAATTGAACCCGTCACTCCCCTTAAGGTGATAGGCAACTCCACCACCCAGGGTGGGGAATCTCCGAAATCCAGGCTCGAAAATTACAAGGCGATTTGGCTTGTGCGACTCAATTAATAGCCCATCTGTCCCATGGGCCTCTGTGGACACCTCAGGTCTGCCTCGGGAGCCCCTCAGCCCGGAGAAGCCAGCCCCCCTATAAGGATGGAGACTCCCCCACTTCCCGGATAAGGAGCCAGCACTTCAGACGGAAGCAGCTTGACTGGTTGCTGGGTTGTGGAAAATAATTAAACGGGAAGAAAAAACACTTCTTTAAACAATCAGGTTAGGTATGAATGTGTAGGGCGTGGGCCCCTGGGTAATGAGCCGCTCTGCTGGCTCCAGGAGCCGCCTGCTTCTCCCCAGCCCCCTGCCCCTTCTATCAGGCCTGCCCCTGCTGCTCCGCCCACCCGACTGCTGCTCCTCCCTGTCGCTATAGCTGTGCCTCTCTGCTCTGTGGCTGCCTGCCCCACTCCCCGCCGAGACACGCGCCAAACAGGTCACCCACCTGGAGCCCCAGCAAGCCCGAAACAGACAGCCCAGTGACGTGCCATGGAAGCCGCTGACGCCTCCAGGAGCAACGGGATGGGTCTAGAAGCCAAGGATGCCCGCGGCCCCCCAGGCCTCAGCGGTGGCCTGGAGAGCGGGACCAAGGGGGAAGCCAAGGACGCCAAGACCACCAATGGGCATGGTGGGGAGGCAGGCGAGGGCAAGAGCCTGGGCAGCTCCCTGAAGTCCGGAGAGGGGAAAAGCTCCCTGTTCTTGGGGAACGAGTGGCGGCGACCCATCATCCAGTTTGTTGAGTCCGTGGACGACAAGGGCTCCAACTACTTCAGCATGGACTCCGCGGAAGGCAGGCGGTCCCCCTACGCAGGGCTCCAGCTGGGGGTCACCAAGAAGCCGCCGGTCGCCTTCGCCGACAAGGGGGAGTTGCGCAAGTCCATCTTCTCGGAGGCCCGGAAGCCCACGGTGTCCATCCTGGAGCCGGGGGAGGCGCGGCCGAACAGCTACCCTCGGGCCGACACCAGCATCCTCCTGCGGCCCAAGTCCGGCTCCGAGGAGGTCCTGTGCGACTCGTGCATCGGCAACAAGCAGAAGGCTGTCAAGTCTTGCCTGGTGTGCCAGGCCTCCTTTTGCGAGCTCCACCTCAAGCCTCACCTGGAGGGTGCCGCCTTCCGCGACCACCAGCTGCTGGAGCCCATCCGGGACTTTGAGGCCCGCAAGTGCCCTCTGCATGGGAAGACCATGGAGCTCTTCTGCCAGACCGACCAGACCTGCATCTGCTACCTCTGCATGTTCCAGGAGCACAAGAATCACAGCACTGTGACCGTGGAGGAGGCCAAGGCCGAGAAGGAGGTAACTTGTGGGCCCCTCCAGGCCTCCACGGGGGTGCGGAGCCCCCTCCTGCCTCCCGGTCCCTCAGCCCTGACCTTCTCCTCCGGGTTCTTAGCGTTTGGACTTGAGTCTCCACTGCCCCTGGCTCCTTTAGGAAATCTTTCCTTCCCGTTCACACCTCCCGCTGGGCATCAGAGGTGGCTCCCTAAGGCCTTAGGAGACAGGACCATTTCCTAGATGAGCAAGTAGGGGCTGGGAAGAGGTTGGGGGCTTGACCAAGGTCATAGGATAAATTCAGTCAGATCAGAGAATAAGACTCAATGATGTAGCACTCAGTCCTGGGCTCTGTGTCAGTCTGGGGTGTTTCTTTGTTGTTTTAAGGGAGAGAGAATTTGCCCACCTGAGCAGGCCTGGCCCACAGGGAATAGGTCATGGGTGAGGGAAGATAATGTGAGGAGGAATTTTTGGCCCCTTTTGGCTGGTTTCGGGGTTTGCATTTGCAGTACTGCACCTTCTTGTTGTCTGTCTGATGCCCCAGTGTCTCCTGACGCCCCCATGCACTCCTTCAGCCTTCTCTCAGCGCGGCCCTGTGGGTTTTGTGTATGTGGCTGCATATGGACGTGACTGTGCCTGTAGGTGGACATTATCAATGAGGGCTGGAGTCTGTGTGTGGGGAGGATGTACATATATTTGTGTGAGTGTTTATGTGCCTATTTGGATGTTTGCGTATATTCGTGTATACAATACATAAGTGCGATTGCATGAGCTCTGTGTACGTGATTATGCTTGAGCTGAGATGGGGATGAGCAAGGGCGTGTGGAGGCTTGTGAGGTGTTCAGGGCTGAGGACTCAGCTATGGCTTCTGCCCCTTGCCCCACAGGTGCTGGGCCCGCTCTCACCCACAGCTCTGCAGGTCCCTGCTGTGGGGAGCCTCCCCTGAGGTGAACCCCACTGGCAATGGATGTAGGGGACCGGACTTTCCTCAAAAACTTCTGCACTCTCAGGGTGGGGTAGCACCCCCACCGCTGCCTAGCCTTCCTGACCAGGAGCTTGTTGATATTCTTTCCCCTGTACTCCTTGCCACACCCCGTGGGCAGGGTGGGTTGAGTAAGAGATGGGAACGGACTCCCAGATTCTTCTCCGAAGCCCCATTTGGCTCAGGCAGATGTTCCGAGCCCTCCCCCACCACTGCCTGGCCTGAAACTTCTTACTGGAGGATAGAGAGGTGGCAGGGATACAGAATCCATCCGCAGGGGGACTCCTTGGAACAGTGGCAGCCATCTCATCCATTGCAACCAAGAGAGTACAGAGCCTCAGGCTGGGTTTTGTTGTTGCTGGGTGCCACTGAGTCAACATCCACTCAGCGACTCCATGTGACAGGGTAGAACTGCCCCACAGGGTTTTCTCAGCTGTAATCTTTACAGGAGCAGATCACCAGGTCTTTCTCCCATGAAGCTGCTGGTTGGGTTTGAACCTCCAACCTTTCAGTTAGCAGCCCAGTCCTTACCTTTTGCACCACCAGAGCTCCTTGGAGCCCTGAATTCCAGTCCTGGTTTTGGCCTCTAGTTAACTGTGAAACTATGGACGAGTCCTTCTATTCTCTCAGTTTCCTTTTTCCTGTATGTAAAACCAAAGGTTTGGGCTAGATTGCTGGTTTTCCTTGAACCCCATGGAGCCCTGGGATTCTCGGAAATGTTTTTGAAGCCTCAAGGATGAGGAGAGAGGGCCAAGAGGGGCCAGGAAGGCTGTACTAAGCAGTGCACACCCTTGGTTATCTGTTTTATACACAGAGTTTGGCCCCAAATTTCATCTGAAACAAGGGTATCACCCCATAAGAAAAGCCTGAGTGCCATTGGAGGGGCCATGACGCTATTCAAGGGGGAGGAGGGTCTCCAGCAGCCTTTTCTGGAGATGCCAGGAGCTCGGGGCTTGTTCTGGTACTGGGGCTACTGCAGGAATCAAGGATGTGGTTCTTACCCTTGAGGTCCCATGATGCAGGTCAGGAGGCAGGGCTGAGCCACACAAACAAGAGTGGGAGCCTATGCCCAGTTACGAAGGAGCAGCTGTACATAAACATCAGATCAGAGTATTAGCAACATCATTGGTCTCCTTTACCTTGCAGATGGGGACACTGGCCCAGAGAGAGGAAGGGACCTGTCCAAGATTCTAGAGTTTGAGGAAGAAGGCCCTAAGTCTTCTTCCAATGTTTGAGAGCCTCAGGGAAGGGCACTGAGGGGCTGGGACTCGGGCGTGTGTGCTTCAACAGGGTCACCAGGAGAAAGTGCCCTGGTCCACTGGGGAGGCTCCTGTGGTGGAGACTTCAGACTGCGCGCATGTGCACGTGCGTGCGTGCGGGTTGTGTGTGTATAGAGAGGTGGGGAAGAGTAATGCAGAGAAGCAAGGAGACTGAGATGGAGCTGAGCAATTGGTCCAGGCCTAGCACTGCAGGAATGTCGGCTGTTGAGGACATTGACACAGAGCAAGATTAGTGGGTTGATGGACTAAAGAGAATGAGTATGGCAGTCCTGGCATCCTTTGGAGGCGTCACCTACAGACCCAAACATCAGCCCACACACAGCTGTTTGCAAGGAACCCTGTCCAGAACCTGTTCTGTGGCCTGCTGGTGAAGGGCCAGGTGAGGTAAGCTCAGATCTGCCCTGGTAAGGTGTACGCAGCTGTAGCTGACAGCCAGGACGGTGGTGCTCATCTACTAGGCCTCAGCTCTACCTACAGACCACAAGTAGAGGTAGTGTTGGACGGTCACTTGGTGTGGCAACATGGAAATCCTAGGTCAGAATGTTTCCAATTCTACTCCAGATGCCACAGGGAGTCCCTTAGATATCATCCCATCCAGTCCATTCCTCTGCCTCTGGACATTTCCCAGGCTAGAAGGCTAGATCAGGTTGATGAGATTAAAATTTACATATTCATTCCTTTCTCTGTCTCCTAGTCCTTCTCTGTCTGTTCCAAGTCCATCCTGCTGCATCAGGCCAGCATGTTAGGACTCCTCCCAGGGAGGGTGGCTGCCTGCTCTGGGGTGGCGGGCCTAGCTTCAGCACCCACTGGCAGCCCTGCCCTGGCATGGGTCCTGTCTGGGCTTTGGGTTGGTAGCCTGGTGGGTGTGTGCAGAGGAACCATGAGCCATGAGTAGGGCTCTGGGGGCGAGCTCCCAGCTCTGCAGAGTGGCTCAGATGCAGCGCCTTGTCCACTCTCAATTCCAAGGTTTGGCTCGGCTCATTTCTCTCATCATGTCTGGTGGCTTTGTTTCTCATCTTGTTGCCCAATTCTTCCACCAAAGTGGAACTACCAGCTGCTGGGCATGGGCAGTCCATGTTTGCTGAGCATTCTAAGCTGTGCTGGTCTGGTCAGGAAAGCTCTTTGTGGGCAGACTGCGGTGATGGGAAGCAGGGGAAGGAGCCAGGCTCAAGGGCTGGGGGTGCTGTGGAGGGGCTGGGACACTTTCACCAGAGTTTGTGGGGTACAGGGAAAGGTTGGGAGAGAAAGGAGGTGGAGATGACCTCTGGGGTGCTGGGGTGAAGCTTCATGGTGGTGTTGGGAGTATGCATTCACAACAAAAAAAATTATGCATGTTTTTTGGAGGTTTACAGACAGGAAGCAGGGAAGAAAAGAGAAGGGCAGGCGGGAGACAAACCAGGCTTTGTCGAACACATCTATATGCCAGGCATGGTGCTTGGCATTCCCATGTTGTCCCACTTACTGCTGACAACGGTCCTGTGGCGTGGGTGTTATTGCAGCTATTTTGCAGGTAAAGGAACAGACTCAAAGATGCAAAGCAACTTCCCAAGGCTGCAGAGGTAGAAAGTGGCAGAGCTGGGATTCAGGCCAAGCCCCGTGGTCTGGCCAAAGCCCAAGCTGTTTCCTCTCCACCATTTTAAACCTTTTTTTGGTAGGACTGGAAGGGTCTCCTTCAGGCCGTTGAGTCCAGTGGTTCCCAAACGTTAGTCCTCAGACCAGTGCTGAGCTGGTTGCACCGGAGTCACCTGGTGAATTGTTAAAACGTCGATTCCTGGGTCTTACCCCAGTAGGTTCTGATTCAGGAGGACAGGGCCTGGGCCCCGGATCTGGATTTTTAAGTCTCCTTAGGGGATTCTAATGAGTAGCCAGGCTGAGAATCAGAAATCTAGTTCAATTCCACCACGAGGAGACCGAGGCCCAGGATGGTGAAGTGACTTGCCCGAGGGCCCCCGCTGGTCTGGAGGCTGCCAGATGATGCTCTTCCCACCTCTTCTTGCCCCTCCCTGGACTGAGCACTATCAGGAAGCAGAGGAATGGTAAACCCCAATCAAGCCAACTAACTAATGCTGGACTATTTGACACCTGGGTGGAAATGAGGAAATCTATCCAGCATTTCAGATTCTTATCGAGAATAATTACTGTTTGTCAGAGAGTACAAATTTGACAATTAACTAGCTCACTTGGCAAATGTCACGGGTAACGGCCCATGTAGTTAATTCAAGCCAGGGGAAGGTCCAATCTCCCTGTTCCTGGAGGCAGCGCAAACACACATAGCCAGGTGAGTGCTCAGGTGAGCGTGCACCTGAAGGCTCTGGCCAGGCCACAGCAGCACCAGCAGCTGTGCTACCCCTCTGCTTTCAGTGAAACCCTCCTCCCCCAAGGCTGGAAGGGCTTCAAGGCTGGGTGGCCTGCTCAGGGCCTGTCCCCGGTATCAGAGAGCGAGAGGCAACCAGACAAGTGTGGAGAAGGGAACAAAGAAAGCATTTAGGGCAGGCCTGGGCAGGGCGAGAGGAATTCCATGGGCAGTAGGAGGAAGCTGTCAGGAGGAGGTACAGGCAGGGGTGCTGTGGAGAGCTGAGGCCCCAGTCCCACAGCAGGGGCCTCAATCAGATTCCCAGGGAGGAGGGAGAGAGGGAATGAGAAAGCCAGGCCTCAGGGACTATGGGGAGGGTACGGGGAGGGTACGGGGAGGGCATGGGGAGACAAACGGGAGAGGCAACAAGGGAAAGAGGTACAAGCGTCCAGTTGCACCATCTGAGAGGTGGAGGAAACCCAAGTGAGCTTAAATTAGCAGGATTAAGGGGGAAGGATAAGGTCGTAGAAGATACAGAGAATAGCTTGGAGTTTAAGAGGCCACATGATAGGATCCAAGTCCAGTTGTTAGATCTTGGTTTTATACTTTCTAGCTGTGAGAACTCAGGCAAGGTATGTAATCTTTCTAGACCTCAATTTCCACATCTGTAAAATGGGGATAACACTACTTACCTTCACATGGGGCATTTGCAGATTAAAGGAGAGAAGGCCTGGCACATAGTAGATGCTCAATAATAAAAGTTAAGGTCCTTCCTCCTTGTGTTGCAGGAGTACCCAACATCTTTGGGACCTCTCATGCTGTGTCAGCTCTGTGTAGCCCTGCCAGCATGGAAAAATTGTCAAGAGCTGAACAGGTGTTGGGTGTATCCCCAGAGGTCCCACCCCACACCCTTCTTTCCCAACAGGAGTAGGACTCCTTCCAGACAGGAGAGAGTTCTGTTTCAGCGGCACGGGTTTCCAGTTCAAGATCCCCTCCAAGATCCCGCTGCGTCCTGCCAGTCTGGTTTTGGCAGGCATGCTATGGGAGCAGGCCCTGTTGTCTGGCTTCCCTAGTGCCCCAGAGAAGTAAGGAGGGCTTGTCTCTCCTCCACCCTCACTGACTGTTCCGCCCACTGCTGCAGACAGCCTGTCTCCACTCTTGATCCTGCCCTCACACATTTCCAGATCAACCACCTCTCCCTCTTCCTCTGACCAACACCCCTACTCTTCTTTTCATATTTCAAGTGTCTTATGCCCTGGACGCCCAGGAGGCTGGCCTCTTCATTGTTCTAAAACCCTCTTGGGTTTTCCATTTCTTAATACCCTCTTTAATACCCTTAATTCCCTTTCTTAATACCTTCTTTCACCCCTTTGTCCAGCAAATCCATGCTTACCTCGGTACGACCTTTCCCTACCCATAGGCTTCACCCCAGACTCATCCCTCCAAGCAGCTCCCAACAGGTCTCTCCCTGTGGGATGCTCGCTCCAGATACTCGACTCCTCTGGCGTTCACATTCTCTGGTCAGATGTCTCCCGCCCACGGGTAGTTAGACCGCCCTCATTTCTTTTTACTCCCATTCTGTTTTCCTCAACCCCTTCCAATCTTCAATGATCTATGGTCTGAGCCACTGTTTTGCACCTTCAGCCTAACGTTTGACCTCCTGGTCTCTCTATGTACTCTTCAGCCTGCATCTTCCAGCCCTTTGGACATGGGCCTCAATGCCACAACCACACCTTCCTCATCACTAAACAACACCACGACCTCCCCTGACCATGCCTGCCCTCTCCCCTGGCTTGTCTGTGACCTGGGGCCTGCCCACTGCACTGCCCTCACTCCCACTGAGCACTGCATCAGAGAAATCCAGTATGGCCCGTAGTCCATGCAGGTGTCCACAAACAATGATGGCAGTAACCACTGTCTGTAAAGCACATGCCCTGTGCCAGGTGCTTTCTAACAGTGTTACTTCCCTAGCTCAGTTCACTCTCACAATGCCTCCTGGGAGGCAGGTCCAGGTCCTTTATGTAACAGATGAAACTACTGAGGCAGGGAGAAGTCAGGCCCCTCACTGAAGGCCACCTGGCTTGTAGGTGGTGGTAGTCTCATACTCAGGGAGAGCTCCCTCCAGGAACCCCTGTTGCTTATTTTGTGGAGGGGTTGCCCTTCTCTCATCTGTGCCTAGGACCTTTATCAGCATTGGGCCTGGGCGTGGGGGTAGGAGTGAAGGCGAACAGGAGGGTGTGAGAGAATGCACTTTTGTTCTGGGGGTGGTGAGGTAGTGGTGAGAAACACAAATGCCAGTTCCTCCATCCCTAAGCCGCCTTAAGAAGTCTCAGCTGGAGTGGGTAGGAGGCCCTAGCTCTCCCTTGGAGCTCAGGAGTTCTCCAGGGTTGGGAAAGCTGCTCGGGATAGACCTATTGTCTAGCCTCTTGGTGTCTTCCCCACAGCTCAGATCCAGCTAGGAGGTACAGCCTTCTCAGGATCCTTCAGTGCCACCAGCTCAGTTGACCTTTGTCTTCTGGGCTCTCAGGCTGTTCAGCCTCAGAGTCAGAGGGAGCCTCCTGCCATCCACAGTGGGGACTTAGTCTCTTTGCTTTCCATCCTCTACCATGGTATCTATTGACAACTGACTTCTGTCCTGCTTTTTCCAGAGACCAGGCCAATACCCACCCCCGTCTCTGTTAATCCCTCTCCTGATGATAACCATCTTTCATCTCTGGTGATGACATTCTCTGTATCATGGAATTTCCAGCCCACTGTTGGCTAGGCAGGTGCCTGGAGAGCCCGGGAGTATAGGCAGAGGAGGAGTGCGTGGCATCAGATGCTCTCTGTCTGGAGAGCTCCATGTCTTCTGCCCTGTGCCTTTCCCACCTTCTCCACCAGCTCCCCAGCAAGGAGTCACAGAAGCTGGGCAGAGAGCTTCACCACACATCACATCTTTGAACACTCCACCAGGCCAATGGGACACTAATTGGGTACCTGTCGCAGACACCCAGGGAAGCGGGCTGGTGGTCCATGGAGCTTCTCTGGTTCTCTTGGAAAAGGTTCCCAGAGGGCCCATGTCCTCTGCTGAGTGGAGATCCTCAGAAACTCTTCTTTTCTTCTCTCTTCTACCCTTCATAGCTTCACTCTCTAGCTTCTCTCCTTCCCCAGAGGCCCTGAATAAAAGTCCCTATCTTGTCAAAACTGCAGAATGCGTTCACTTTCCCATAAACAGGTTTATAGCTGTGCCTGCCCAGACAGAGTCCATGCTGGCAGCAACCCCAGCTTCTACTTGTAATACGGGCCCCATGTCATGCCTCAGAAACGTTGCTCACTGTTAGTGCCACGAGACACTCCCTGGGCTGTGCTGTGCTATGCTGAGCTAGGCTAGGTCCCTTTCCTCCCCTTGGCTTGAAAGAGACAGGAGTTTCCCTCCCTCTCCCCAATGGCCCAAGGTCCATGTAAAGAAGCAAGAGCCCCATGAATAAGCTTCCCTCCTGCTCATGGTGGGTAGAGGAGGCAGGTAGAGTTTTAGCACTTATAAAGGCATGACTGGGATGTCTAGCCCTAGAGGCCTGAGGATATAGGGAGACCATGTTTCATTGGTTGATGTATCCTTGGTGACTGACACAGTGACTGACATATCCCAGTCTTTATCAGCATTTACTGAATGAAGGAATGAATGGATGAGTGATGAGCCCTGCCCTAGAGTTTGCTCTCTGGGTGGGCTCTCTTGGATTCTCTGGTTCTCTTCTACCTTCCCCCGCTCAGTCTCCTGCCAATCCCCGACCTTTCCCTGCAGACTGAGCTGTCACTACAGAAGGAGCAGCTGCAGCTCAAGATCATTGAGATTGAGGATGAAGCTGAGAAGTGGCAGAAGGAGAAGGACCGTATCAAGGTGGGCAGCCCCCAGACCTCTCTTCTGCTCTATTCTCATCCCACCTGTCCTGCCTGGTCCTCAGAGGAGGTGGGCATTGGCTCCTGTTTGAGGAAGGCCCACGTTTATGTCCCATACTTGTCTTTTCTGGGCTCCCCACCCCCCTGGCATTCCCACCTACTCCCCTTCTAAGTCTGGGCCAAGCAACCAGGCGGGATCCTGCCCATCACCTTATGCTCATTTTACGTCATTCCAGCAAATAAGGACCCCAGACTGACTTGCCCTCCAATGTCTTTCAGTGTCTACTCTGCTCACCAGACTACCCAGCCACCAAGTAGACACCATTTTTCCTATGCTTGCGCCAGTGTGGTTGGACGTATGTCTGCTGTGGTTTGGATAGTTGCAAACCACAATCTGAAGTCATTGACCCTTGACTCTGGTGCATAAAAATCCACCTAATTTGCTTTCTAAATGATTTTTGGTTCTGGTTGAGGTTTCAGTGAGCACACCCTGACTCACGGGAGTCCCTGGGTGGTGCAAACAGCTAACAAAGCTAGCAACTGAAAGGTTGGGGGTTTGAATTCACCTAGAGGCACCTTGGAAGAAAGGTCTGGTGATCTACTTCTGAAAGGTTGCAGCCTTTGAAAACCCTATGGAGCATAGTTCTACTCTGACACGCATGGGGTCGTCATGAGTTGGAGCTGACTCGACTGTAACTGGTTTTAACCCTGACTCATGTGGGACCTTCTGGGCCCATGGTGAGTCACCCAAGGGTGGAAATGGTGGATCAGTCAATCTACTAAGGAGAAGGAGCCACAGGTGGGTAAGGAAGGGTACCCTGTTAAAAAAATGGCCATCTTTATCAATTGACGGCATCTCTCAATGGTGGCTTTGAGTGAGAGGATGATTCTTGGCCAAACAAGCTTGCCAGGTTGGGTCAGTGGAAATGCCTTGACCCTGTCTTAGGAACTTAAAGATGCACTCTACTTGGGAGGTTTTGTTCTAACTGAACCCTCCTTCATCCATCCCTTTCCTGACCCTGAATTCAGAGCTTCACCTCCAGTGAGAAGGCCATCCTGGAGCAGAACTTCCAGGACTTGGTACGGGACCTGGAAAAGCAGAAAGAAGAAGTGAGGGCTGCACTGGAGCAGCGGGAGCAGGATGCTGTGGACCAAGTGAAGGTGATCGTGGATGCTCTGGACGAAAGGGCAAAAGTGCTGCACGAGGACAAGCAGACCAGAGAGCAGCTGCATAGTATCAGTGACTCAGTGCTGTTTCTGCAGGTAATAAGCAGCTCCACTGCCATTCAGTCCCATCTACTTTCCCAGATCCTCATCTGTCCATCTGCCCACCCACCCACCGACCCACCCATCCATCCATCCATGCAAGCCATCACTTATAATCCCATTCCATCATTCAATCCATTTGTTCTCCTAATCCATCTAACTTTTTCCATGCAAGCCATTTCCCTACCTACTCTAAAAACGGCACACAATCACCTTGTACCAATTGCAATTGATGTGTACTAACAGTACTCCAGACTCAGCAGAAGGGTTCAGAAATTGATTAGTGATGCCTGCCTTGGATATGGGTGGTGGTGGTGGCATATGAGTGTTGCATATTTTTGTCCTTAATCTGGTCTATTTGTCTACTTATTCATCCATCCTTCTATCTGCTAGGGTGTTTTCAGTACTGCTCTACACCCAGCACTCTGTTAGGTATGGTGGAGAATAGAGAAGCATGAGACATATTTTCTGCCCCCAAGGAGCTGCAATTCAGCTCGGAAGATAAGACATGTACAAGTAGAGAACAACATAGGAGAGTGTGTAATTAAATGATAAAGCACGTGGTTCAGGAGATAAGTGCCTGTGGAAGCTCGGAGGAGGGCCAGCCCGCTAGAATGACATAAAACAGTTTCATGGAGGAGGTGGAATTTGAATTGGGCCTTGAAGGCCAGTTAGGATTTGAAGGAGGAATTCTTCAGGAAGGGAAGGGAAGGGAAGTGAGAAGTGCAAAGATGTCGAGGCAGGGCTGGGTGTGGCAGGTAAACATAGATACCACCATGACTGACCCAGGGCACAGCAGTAATTCCTTGCATTTCTTCAGTGCTTTCACTGTCAAAGTCTTCACAACTGTGTCACTCTCATAATCCCCTGTGTGGAAGGAGTGATGTACCCAGTTTTAGGGGTGGGTGCCATGGAATCACATGAATCATATACCATCAGGGATGTTAGAGAGCATCTAGTGGATCTTAGTCAAACTCTTTCATTTTCCAGAAGAAACTAATGCTCAGTGAGAAGAAGTGGAACTAGTTAATACCAGAGCAAGAGCTAAAACCCAGCTCCCAGAGCTGAGTCTTCTAGCTGGACTGTGAGAGCCCCTTCAGAGAAGGGTCCTTACAACTCCTAAAGACCCCGGAAGTTAATGGCTTCCTTCCTTTCTTGGTAGGAATTTGGTGCATTGATGAGCAATTACTCCCTCCCCCCGCCCCTGCCTACCTACCATGTTCTGCTGGAGGGGGAGGGCCTGGGACAGTCACTCGGCAACTGCAGGGATGACCTGCTCAACGTGTGCATGCGCCATGTTGAGAAGATGTGCAAGGCGGAACTGAGCCGTAACTTCATCGAGAGAAGCCACATGGAAAATGGTAGGACCCTCTTGGGGGCAGGTCCCAAGGCAATGGGCCTTCCTCTCCCAGGTCAATTCCATCTGCCTGGTGCAGGCTGGCATTCAGCCACCCACCCACTCCAGGCTACTTTGAACTAAGACTCAGGGACTTGCCCAATCCAGCATTGTACGGATTCTGCAGATTGTATGGGCCAAAGCCTAGACTGGTGGCTTTGGAGACTTGTGTCGACGTGACCTAAGAATGCACTCATGCTTAGAGGGAGAACTTGCCAGTCACAATGGCTGTGCTGAGCAGTGGTGACCCAGGGACTGGACTTGGCCAGGTGGGCCAAGCTGGGGATGGTGGGACACAGTATCTCTGTGACTCGTGAGCTCTTCTGCAGACAGCTTCTCTCCTGAGTCATGCTGTCCCCAGAAGGGTTGACTGAGTAATCTTGCAGAAAGCCTCCTAACCTGAAAAACTACCCCATTAAGTCCTTTTCCACCAGTCACAACCCAGTCCCTTTAGGCCCTGAAGTCTGGGCACTTTCCCCAAGGCCCCACCCAGTGACTGTGGCCCAACCCAGGGCCTCTGCTGCATGGCTTTCTGACAGCCCTTGAGGATGCCACCTAGTTAATGATTTCTATCCATAAACACCCGAAAGGAAGAGACCTCTGCCTTTAGCTTCCAAATGGAGCCCATGATTCTGGGGAAGAAAGGGGGATTATAGTGTGCTCAGGAGAACATGTAAACATCTCTGTGTCATGGTGATGGTGATACTACACAGTGTCCCTGTGAAATGTAGCCCCTCATTCAAGCACACCTAAGGACAGATGAACCATTTCCTAGCAAGACAATCATTTGGCTTCCACCAACACTTGGACCCTGAAAGCCTCCTGGTGACAATAGCAATGATACCCATGGTGATGCTGACACTGATTGAGTGCTCCTGTACGCCAGGTCTTGCTCTGAGCTCACCATTTACATTGTCTTATTTCCCCTGACAACACCTATGGGGCGTATTACATTTTACAGATGAGAAGGCTGAGGCTCAGAGAAGGATCTTTTCAGTCACACGGCTTAGCAGGTGATGCTGTTGGCTTAACACTCTCCTATTCAGCCTTGGGAGCCCTGATGGTGCAGTGGTTAAGAGCTCAGGCTGCCAACCAAAAGGGCAACAGTTTGAATTCACCAGCTACTCCTTAGAAACCCTATGGGGCAGTTCTACTCTGTCCTATAGGATCGCTATGAGTTGGAATTGACTCGATAAAAAAAATCGGTTATTCAGACTTCTGTCCCCTCTCATGTGAGGAGCTGTTGATGGTGGTAGGGTTGGGGAGTGTGATGATCGTCGTCCCTGAGGTACACACCTGGCAGGGGAGCCCTCCAGGTAAGCACTGGGCCTGACCTAGGAAGATGGTCCTCGCTAGGGTGGGGTGGCCTGTGAGCCTTGCAGGGATAATCCAGCCTTCCTTCGCCCCGTTTCTAGGTCATGATTTTGCTGCCATGGCCTCTGGAGAGGTGTGGCCCTGCACCCTTGTACAAGGTGTGCAGTGAGGTGGTGGCCAAAAGCAGTGAAGAGCACTTCTGATGTCAGTGGCCCTGTACCTGTGCCTGGGGCTGCTGGGAGGCTTCCTTGTGGGACCGTCACCGCTGCCTTGGTGTTGAGAATGTGTCTGGCTGTGGGAGGCTGGGAATGGGCGGACAGTGAGCCACACTTCTGAGTGACCATCCTCTTCTGCCTGATGCCAGCCCTCCCTCCAGACCAGGGACACATTCCCAACCTCCAAGGTCCAGGGGCTAAGAGACTCCAGGACACCTTCATGTTAGGCTCAGAGCGTAGGGGGAGAGGGGCATTTAGTTGTTCGTTGAACACCTACTGTGTGCCAGGCCCCTGCCAGGCACAGGTGATGAAGATGATGAGAGTGAGCCACTCAGTCTTCCTCTTTCCCGGGAGAGACAAGAAGGGAGGACAGAAAGAAAGTGGGAGACAGGAAAGTAGCAAGAGAAGGGAATGGGGTGGAGGACTGGCTGCGGGAATCAGGAATCAAGCCACACGTTTGTTTGCGATGGGGAATCTGCTGGTGAATACAGCTGGATGCCAGGGAGGGAGGAGTCAGTGGATCCTCCCATCCATGCTTCCCACCTGGGACCCACAAGGTCTGAGCTTCTTCCAGGCTCATGTCAGCTGGCTGGATCCCTGGGCCATGAAAGCCAAAGCTAGGACTGTGTTCCTCTACCTTGGGCTGCCAGCAGTGACTGTGACTGAGCTGGAAGCAGGGGACCAGGGCTCAAACCCCAACTCTGCCCTTGCTAGCCATGCAACATTGGGCAAGTTGCTTCCCTCACTTCCTGGGCCTTTGTGTCCTCATCTGTCACATGGGGATCTTCATATCTGCCCAAGGGTTGACCTACAAATAAAATGAAGAGATGGATATCAGCAGGACCTTGTAGACTGCAGAGTGCTGTGCGCATGCTTTTATTCTCAAGGGATCAGTCCAAGAGAGGGTGGCTGGCTCACTGCAGACCCTCTCCCCCACCCCCAAGAGCTCAGCAGCTGAACAGATGTTGGGAAGAACATTACATTCCCTGAGGCTGGGAAACCTTGGCTCTCCTGGGGTCATGGACTGACTCAGCTCAGCCAAGGGATGCCTCCCCGCTCCTCCCTCTGCTGACCTGACCCCTGTCCTTCCCAGGTGGTGATCATCGTTACACGAACAGCTATACAAACAGCTACGGGACTGAGTGGAGTATGCCAGACACCATGAAGAGATACTCCATGTACCTCACACCCAAGGGTAAGGGGACTGTCCTTGCCCAGGCCTGGTGCACTCTTGCTGCTGAAGGGTCCCTATTGTCCATGAAGTAACTCTCAACCAGGCTTCTCCTCGGTGAGGCGACCCGGGACAGTCCTGGCAAACACCTGTTGTCCAGGTGTAATCGTTGATAGTGCCTCTTTTCACTCTCAGATGTGTGTGGTCTAGATGAAGAATTATGTGCTCACCCTGCTCCTCAGAGGCTTCCCTCCGTGGCAGACAGGCAGCCCCCTCCGCACCCTTGCCTCCACCCCACACCTTGCTTCTCTTTCCTTGAGGGGGCCTCCTTGCTGCTGATCTCATGGGCTTCCGTCTGCCCGTGGCTGGACCTATATTTTTCTGCCACTTATTTTTTTGTGGATCTTGAGTCCCTGTGGGAAGGTTATCTCCCCAAACCCATTCTGTTTCTCAAGGTCAGGAGGGTGACGTCTCTTCGCCCAGATCTCTTCACGTTTCTCTCCCTGTGCTGGCCCTCCCTCACCAGGCCCCGGAGAGTCCCAGCCTGTGGTGGTGATGTCCTGGAGGGGTATAGGCCAGTGCCTGCCTGTTCTTGCCCTGTGGTAGCCTTCCACATTCTTTGGCACCAGCAACAAACCACAACAATGCCCATACATAAGGGGGGTGTGCCAGGCTGGCCAGCTCTCGGACACGGGGGTTGTGCACAGACGAGCGCATGAGGAGGAGGAGAAGGGTGGGATATGGGGGGCTGGGGGAAGACGCAGGCTGGGGAGGGGGCACTGAGGCCCTAAGCAGTGATTCACACACCCAAACACACAGGCATGCACAGTGGGAGGGGATCTGGAGAGATGAACTCAGCTGAGAAGAACTTCCTGCCACTCCACCCAATTTGAAAACAACCTCTGGGCTTCTTGCAGAAGTCTGGGGAAGCAGCTGTGTGCCCCCTCCCCACATTCCTGATGTGGGCCAGGCCCCAGCCAGCCAGTCCTGCCCACTTCCTGCAGGCCTAGTTCTGTGAGAGGTGACCAGCACTAATGAGCTTCAGAGGCTTTCCCCCTGCCTTGCCCTGGCCTGGTCCTTGTCTCCCACTCCTCCTCCCAGGACCACCCCCTGAGGTGGCGTTCAGTCCCCTAACCAGCTCCTGCTTGGTGCTTCTACTGCAGTGGCGGGGTGGGGGGGGGGTGGGGGGGTGGAGAGGGGGCAGACAGCAAGAAGGGGTGGAGGTAGGACAAGCAAGGTCAAGATGTAACCTGAGAGCCCCAGGATCTAGATGGCCTTGGGCTGGCCACCCCCGCCCCCAGCCTCCGTAGCCCCACCTGAGAAGGGAGAGGTTTGACTCAAATGCTAGGAGACCTTCCAGCTTTGTCGCTGAGTCAGTCTATGACATTTGTAGGTGGAAGGAAACAGGTTCATCTGGTGCCTCCGCCCCAGCACTGTGGGTGCTGAGGAGAAGAAGGAGGAGGAAATCTGCCCTCTGGGAGCTCCCAGGCTCAGGGTAGAGGCAAGGGAAGGGCCAAGACGAGTCAGAGTCATCCACGAGACCAGGGAAATTAGGCCACTAAAGGGCCACCAAATGTCTGAGTCTGGGAGTTTTGGGATTGGGCAGTGAGGATCCCTGAAAGAGAGACAATGTGCTCAGTAGAGAGGATATGGCTGTGGTGGACGCAGGGCTGTGACAGTGGACACAAGGCTATGACAGTGGACACAGGGCTGTGATGGTGGACACAGGGCTGTGATGGTGGACACAGGGCTGTGATGGTGGACACAGAGCCGTGATAGTGGACACAGGGCTGCGGTGGACGCAGGGCTGTGGTGAACACAGGGCTGTGATGGTGCATGCAGGGCTGTGATGGTGGACACAGGGCTGTGATGGTGGACACAGGGCTGTGATGGTGGACACAGGGCTGTGATGGTGGACACAGGACTGTGGTGGTGGATGCAGGGCTGTGATGGTGGACACAGGGCTGTGATGGTGAACACAGGGCTGTCGTGGTGGACATAGGGCTGTGGTGGACAGAGGCATTGGGGTCAAAGGAACTTTACCCCCAAAGGTTTAGAGGAGGGACCAACAGATGCTGGGGCCAGGAGGGCTAGATCCAAGGCTGTGTGGTCTGAGGGTTAGGCGGAGAGAGAAGAGCTGGTAGAAGGACCCGGAAGTACATGGGGGCTCATTTCCTCATCTATAACACGTGAGTATAGATACCCCTCTGCCTTCATCACAAGATTGTTGTGAGAACCCAAATAGGAGACAGAGGGAAGGGACTCTGCTGTGTAAGGCACTGTGCCATGGGCTTGAGCAACAGCTGCCATCTTGGCACCTGGAGATGCTCGTGGGCACTGCCCATCAGACCCCATCCAGAGGACTTAGCCTCACTTATCTCTGCCCCTTGTGGTTGCCATTGGCTTTTCCTTTCTCAGGAACTCCCACCCCAGGCTCCCACCCCAGACAGTGGTGGACTCTCCCCACCAAGGACCACTGGCTCAGGAGAGAGGTGGTGGCTTTCCAGCCTTCCGATGACCACAGAAGCCCCTCGGTAGAGTGGCCATATGTCACAGTTACCCAGGGCCACCAGGCTTACACCATTGGTGTGACTGTTGATAGCACCCCTTTCACTCTTAGGGGTGTCCCAATTGGATGAAAAATGATTGCCTCACTCTAGACCCAAAGGACCTCTCCTAATGGTGGAGTCCAGGCCCCATGACAGGCAGTTGCGGAGATGTTTGGGGGGCAAGGGGTCCTGCGTATCACCCCTCAGTCCTCCGGAGTTAAGACACGTCCCCCTTTCTGCAATGACAGACACCTCTTGTCTGCCTCACAGGTGGAGCCCGGACATCATACCAGCCATCATCCCCCAGCCGCCTCTCCAAGGAGACCAGCCAGAAGAATTTCAACAACCTCTATGGCACCAAGGGTAGGGGGTGGGGCTCAGCTCAGGAGTGGGCAGGGTCCCCGTGTGGGCCATGCAGCTGGGGGTGGGGTTGGGGTGGGGACCAGATCTGGGCCATAGGGCAGGGAGGCTGGAACCCAATGTGAGATGAATGTGGAGAGCTAGGATAGGGTGGGGTGGGCCCAGAGAGGGGTGAGGAAGGTCATGCTGAGCTTAAAGCAGTGTGTGTGTGTGTGTGTGTGTGTGCGCGTATGTGCATGACGTCATTAGGCTGGAGGAGAAGCAGCCTGGGAGCCTTGGCAACCCTGGAAATCCCCTGAGTCCAAATGATCTTCTTATCCCTAAAGGATGAGTCAGGGGAATCTGGGACTGAGCTGCTGCCCTGGGGTTGGGTGTGGGTACACCCCCCAGCAAGTATCAGGGCGCCAGGGCCCACGGAGTGTCTTTACTGATGTGAAAATTTGTATGGTGGTCCAGGCAAAGTAGCTGAGCCGTAAAGGGAAAGGAGGGCATGGTAGGCAGTAGACCGCCCCTGGAATCCAGGCGCTACGGTTGCAGTGGGAGAGCTGCTCAGTGCACTGAAGGGAACTTTGTGTCCAAAGTCATGGGCCTGGACTTAGTGAGCCCAGGTTCTGGAGGCCCATTCTATCCCAGGGGCCCCAGGGTGCATTCCCGCCATGCGCAGGGAACGAGAGGGCTGTGCCAGCTGCTAGCCAGGGGCCCCGTGGAGCTCCTGCCCCCAAAGGACCTAGGCAGGTCAGCAGGGGTGAGGAGGAGAGGGGCAGGAGTACCCGATGGACAGGGCAACACGCAGGCATCTGTGTCCTGGTTGGTGGTCAGCTGTTACCAGCCACCACCTGCTTCTCCACATTCACCATAGACTCGAGCCCCACGAGGTGGGAACTCTGTCCTGTGCCCTGGGGGAGCAGTAGGGGCTGCAAAGGAAACATTCTCCGAAAGAGAGAAAGAATAAATGAATGAGTAAGTGAAAGGGCAAGGCAGGTGGCTGCTTGGACCCTTGGATGAGTGTGCTCTTGAGGGGTTTACTGCAGAACTTTCTTGAGATCCCTGTGGGGGGGGTTCACGAGGGAGCAGGCCAGCCCTAGCCATCATTGACCGCTGAGCTGCAAGCAGCTGCGAGAGAGGACCACCAGGACGGGGGGCACTTGTGTGATGTGACATCACTAAGGGGAGCTCGTGGCACCATAGGCAGCCCCCCAGCCTGCTGAGGGGGGGATTGGAGGGGTGTGCTCATGCCTCCATTGTCCATGGGAGCACCAAAGCCACTCTCTAATGCTCTCTCAGTGCTCCTGCCATTCCCCCACATCCTCCTACGGCCTCCTTTCCCTCTAGCCTGTGGGACCCACTCTGCAAACGGACATTTGTCAGCCTGTTCAACTGGGCAAACAGAACGTCAGGAGTTACATCGGCTGCCTCTCTCCCCAGTGCTTAGGATACGCTTGTATTTTATTTGTTTGTTTGTTCATCCATCCCTCCATCAACCGTACAATGAGTACCTTTGAGGAACCAGGCTCTGTGCCAGCAACTGGCTGTGATGCTGGGCCAGATGGGCCTATTTCCTGCCCCCATGAAGGTCACAGCCCAGTGGGGAGACAGACAAGTCAGCCTGCAATCATGACCCGGAGGGAAAGGGATAAGGGCCACCCCAAGGGAAGGACAGGGCGATGTGGGCTGTGGGGCCGAGGCAATTACATGTAAGCTGACCCCCGAATGGGTTTTCTAAGGGTGAGGAGCAGGTGGACTATTCGAGGCAGAGGGCCCTGTTGTGCAAAGAGCCTGGGGCAGGAGAACCTGGTGTGTCCAAGGGGTGAAGAGCTCAGCCTGAGTGGACCATTGAAGACTGGGGGTGGGAGAGGGGAGGGAGGCCAGAAGGCAAGTGGAGAAGGTGTGGGAGTGGGGTGGGATGCAGGTCATGGAAGACCTGGGGGCCATGCTGAGAATTTTGTACCTCATTCTGGGGACAGTGAGTTTTTAGGTAGGTCAGGGACCTGAGGAGACTTTATATTTCATCACAAAATATAAATACAGAAAGATACCTTGGCTGGCAGGAGGGATTGGAGGGAGGCATGACTGGGGATGAAAGCTTAGTTGGGGAATTGAGATGTGGCAGGGGCTGGAGAGAAAGTCACAAATAAGTGCATCCTGCCCTCCTGCCTCCATGCCAGGCAGCCTCGGTCTGACCCCCTTCCTTTTCCTGCCAGGTAACTATACCTCCCGGGTCTGGGAATACTCCACCATCCAAAATTCTGACGACCTGCCTGCAGTCCAAGGCAGCTCCTCCTTCTCCTTGAAAGGTGAGACCCGGCCTCCTGTGGCCCCTCACCGTGCCCTCACCCCCACTTTCCTCCCCAGTGGAAGACACCTTCACAGCTCCTCCATCACGCCACAAGCCTGTGTGGTCCTGCTCCACCACTCGCTGGATCTCTCACGTTGTAGAGGAGTGAGCACTGGCCTGGAGGCTGGAGTCTGGTTGTGGCTTGGCCGGACCTTGGGAATCACGGTCCCTGTCTGGGCCTCTATCGTCTTTGCTGTGAAACGAGGCTGAGGGTGGATGGTTTGGACCAGACCAGCCTTTCTCAAGGCTTGATCACTATACACTAGTTCCTAAAGACACTCTACAATGAAAGACCTCAAAGGTCCATAGGGTGAAGAAGCACGGCACCCTCACGCTCCCTGCCCTGGACACCCACAGGGTGCTCTGTCAGGTTTATGTGCTGAGTCTTTTACTGCAGAAAGCCTAGCTAACTTTGTTCTGCCTGGTGATTCTAGAACCTTCTTGCTATGTAACACCTGCCAACATCCCAGAGTCCTGCAGAAACCTCCTTGAGAAAGGCCAGACTAGATGACCCCTAAGGCCTCCCAGGCTTGATTCTCCTTTTCCTATACCCTGTCCCCTACCTGCCTTGCTCCCCCGAGCTCTTTGACAAGGCTGTGTGGCCAATGCTGCCTGTCCCTTGGGGTTATCCTGAGTGGGCAGGCTTGACCAGACTCCAGCTTACAGTGGGGCCAGGGCCTCTTCTCTATCCCCAAAGGTCCTAGGGACAGGGTGGGTGTGGTGTGCTGGAAGAAGGCCCAATTTCTCTACTGGTCCCAGGACATTCAGTCTGGAAGGATAAGCAGTGGGGAGGAGGGGCAGGGAGAACAGGGTGAGGGAAAGAGCCTGTGCAGGGCAGATACACCCCCAAGAAGTAGCCTCTGCATGTGGCTTTTGCACCTAACTGTCCCTTCCAGGCCGGGGTCCCAGCCAATGCCCTGGGCTGGGATTCTTGACGCTACCAGCAAGGTGAAAGACAAGGACTATGACTGGAGGATCTCAGCTTGAAGGACCCAAGGATGTCCTACCCCTGAGGCCTGGGGGGCTACAGAACTTGCCTTGGCCTCTGGCTTCCAGAAGATGCCCTCTTTCTCTTTGGTCAAGTTGGACCAAAGGCCAGCCAGCATGGCAGATGGCGGCCTTCACGTGGGATTCGGAGCTTTTAGGTTCCCAAGTATCTCCCCATCAGTCTGCATAGACCCTCTCCTGCCTGTGGCCTTGCCCTGGGAAAGCCCCTTCTCCATACACTCCACCTTAGGGGAGTAGCGAGGGAACCCCATGATCACATTCCTTAGCTGGCAATGGCTTAGGGAGAGGGGGTCCTGGGCAGGGGTGGCCTGTGTGTAAGGAGAGCCTGCCAGCAATGACTAACCCAGCTGCTCATGTTCCAGGCAGCCGTGATCAAGGCCCTGCTCTGCCTCCTCCTTCCCGGCCCCGCTGGGGCCGGGCCATGCAGCTAATGCCATTCTCTCTCCAAGCAGGCACTGGGAAAGCCCCTTATCAGTTTACCACCTTGGGACAGGCCACTTCAGAGTTTTCCAAACCATTGGACGGCAATTGTCTGTTTAAAAACAATCCTGGTACCTGCCTGTTTTCCACCTCTTCCCTTTTCTCCCCCACAGCAGGGCTGGTGGGGATCCTGTGGGGGCTCTCTGCCACTTCTAGGGTGTTCTGGTCCCCCCTCCCTGAGCTCCATGGCAGGGGGGTGCATGCCCTCACCCGCCACCCCTAGCTCCCTCCTCCCTGACTTCTGCCTACCGCACAAGGTGGGTCTCCTGGACCCTGCCCTGCCCACATCCCAATCCTCGTCCTTACCTCTTCATGCCTGGTATGGGGCTTTCTTTCTGGGAACTGAGAAGCGGGATCTGCATTCCTGTCTCTCACCTCCCACTCAGGACCCACAGAGCCCTCTCTTTCCAAGGCTGCCCCACCAGATACCTGGTCGTCTGCTCTGTTTCTTCCCCCGCCTTCTTGCTAAGTGCCAACCCCAGGGTGGGTGGGCCTGCGGAGCTGGTGCCAGCAGTGCTGCTGGGAGGTCTGATGGCAGGGCCTTCCCAGGGGCGGGCCTTGGCCTCACTGGGGAGGGGTCTGTCTCCTGGGCTCTCCAGGCTGCCCCAGCCAGAAACAGACCCTGCTGTGTCTTGAGCTCCTCAGTGTCCCTGTGGCTGGCAGCTGCATTTCCCTCTCACAAATCCAGCAGAGGGGCAACTCTGCTCTGCAGACTGGAGCTCTTTGCCAAGCTTCCTGCACTGAGTGAGGGGAGCTGTGGGGAGGGGGCACAGGCACCTTCGTGATCAAACCAGAGAGTGCTCAAGTACCCTGGGCGGGCCCCTCAGCCTTGCTCTCCGCCCTGGGCTGCAGCCACACTGGCAAATCACCGCACCTCTCTGGCCCCCATTTCCTGCTGGTGAAATGGGAGAGGCAGCAGAGTCGGGCGCGGGAACATGAATATGGGTTTTGGGGTCAGGCAAAACCTGGTTCAAATCCTAACTGCTGCTTACTGGCTATGCAACTCAGCAAACTGCTGAGCACACTGAAGCAGGGTGAGGGCTAGGTGAGAAGACAATGTCCCCAGCACAGTGCTTAGCACAAGTGAGCCTCCATAAATGGGAAGCATTGTGCCCCCAGCACAGGGGCGTTAGGGGAGAATAAGCTCACCCTGGCGGGAAGCCGGGGCAGGTTGTAACTTTCCTGGGCACGCGGTAGGGGAGGAATCAGGGTATGAGCCTTCAGGGTGGGAGGGTGGGGGGAATCCACTCCCTGCTGCCTGGCCCCACCCTCCTGGCCTGCTCCTCCTCCTCCTCCTCCTGTCTGTGGGGGTACTTCCGCCCTTTGGCCAGCTCTCCAGGAGTTCAGTTGCATCACCCCAGCTGCTGCACGCCCCTTCAGGGTGGCTGCATTTGGTAATGGGCTGGACAAAGCTTGGTGGTCACTTGGGGAAGGAAGATGTGCTGTCCTGGCCTTAGGACTTGGTCGACTGTCCTGGCCTTGGGACTTGGTCGACTGGCATCTCTTGTCTCCCCAGGCTATCCCTCCCTCATGCGGAGCCAGAGCCCTAAGACCCAGCCGCAGACTTGGAAATCCAGCAAGCAGACTTTGCTGGTGAGTGAGGCGCTGGGGGAGAGCCGCCCAGACAGGCACATCCAGAGACCTGGGCACAGGCTGGGGCTCTTGAAGGGCAATTGGCCATCACTTCCCAGGGCTTTGGAAGAAGATGGGGACTTCTCTGGGCCACGGAGTGGGGAAGGAGGCAGCAGTGGCCTGAACACCTGCATACAGCAAAGGGTAGTAGGGACCCAGGGCTAATAGTCAGGGAGTCTGGTATAAGCACACACTTTCTGGGCCTCAGTTTTCTAATCTATAAAGTGGGCGGCCATTTGACAAATGGTAGTTGAGTATCTAGGCTTATTTGAATGGCTGTTTGGTCCCTGCCTGCTCTGGGATTGTAAAATGTTCAGTCCAGGGGTGAGGCATTCACGGGATGGGTTTTACCTTCCTGGGGACAGTTCTCCAGCCCTCAGCGTAGAGGCTGTCAGGGTGATAGCATGAGCAGGGAGGCAGGAGAGTTAGGAATAATGATAGTTAGGCTCTGTCGTCTAATGATCCAAAGCCAGGGCATCAGAAGAGCAGACAACAGGGAAGTGTGTCTTGGGGTCCAGACCACCTGCTGGCTGTGGGGCCTGAGGTGAGTCAGAGTCAGGACCACCAGCTGGCTGTGGGGTCTCAGATGCTGAGATTAGATGATCTCCAATCTCCTTTGAGTCACCATGAGTAGGAATCAACGTGACTGGTGTGGAAGTCCCTGGAGGTGCAAACTGTTAACACACTTGGCTGCTAGCCAGAAGGTTGGCGGTTGGAGTCCACCCAGAGGCATCTTGGAAGAAAGGCTTGGTGATCTACTTCTGAAAGATCACAACCACTGAAAACCCCATGGAGCACAGTTCCACTCTGACACACATGGGGTCATCGTGACTCAGAAACAACTGGTTTGGTTTTGGTTAATCCGTTTTAGATCTGCCATACCGGAGCCCTGTCTGAGACCTCAGTGATCAAGGACTGTCCCTCACATGCTGTGCCTCGGTTTCCCCGAGTGCATCTCTCCTGAAAGCTCACGCCAGGCCCTGATGAGGGAGCCAGCCAGCTGCCCTGGGATGGGGTGGCAGCTGGGCTTCTGCTGGGCTGAGAACCGCTGCTCCCTGCTGTCTTCGCGTGTGGAGGCCAGAACGTGGGGAGGTGACTAGCTCTGGGCCACAAAGAGTGGCTGGGCTGGCTAATTAGAGAGCATCTTTAATTTGCTGCCGATGGGAGCTAAGTGGTGGTGTTTGTAATTTGGAGCTGGGCCCAGGGGCATTGCAACAGCAGGACTGCAAAAAGCAGATACGGGGAGAAAAAGGATTTCTCTTCCTGGACTTGGTCATTCCCCTCCTACCAACTACACTCTCCCAAAGCCTGGGGCCCAGCAGAAAAGGCTCACTGCGACCTTGAGACCCATGGCAGGACAGGGCTCTGCAGTCCCCGGATAGCACCCAGCGCTGGTAGAATGAAGGCAGGGTGCTAGTGTGCAAAGAGGGCTGGCCAGTGAGTCAGAATGCCTGGGTGCTGCTCCCAGCCCTCTTGCCAACTTGCTGTATGAGCTTGTGTGAGTCATGTTTCCTCTGTGCCTTAGTTTCCCCATCTGTAACATGAATTAGATGGCCTGGATAATCAATAACCCTCCCAACTAACTCTCAAGTGCAGTGACCCTAAGCCAGGGGGACGGGAGGGCCCTGCCCGGACGCCGTGGGGCTCTTGTTCCTGCCCACCTGCCACTCTGGGCTATTAACAAGACAGCACCACACACTTACCTTCAATCTATATTATTGACCCAGCTTTCCTGAAAGGCCTTGGCTGTTGCCAGGTCTATTAACTGCCTTATCGACTGCTTTGGGGTCTAGACTGGTACCTGGGGGTCAGGAGACCCAGTCCCACACTCTGCTCTACCACTGATTTGCTGTATGACTTTGGCTTTGTCCTTTACCTTCCCTGGATCTCAGTTTCTTCATTCATTTATTCATTTGTTGGTTAAACCAAGGTCTGAGCTAAGGACTCTCAGCCCCAACATTGTACAGACCCCCCAGTCCTGCTCCAGAACCAGGCTTACGTGAAGAGATGAGTGGCAGATTCAAGTTCCCAGGCAGACAGGGGCAAGGGCAGGGGCTGAGGACACCCTGGGTGGGGGTGGCAGTGGTGTCTCAGTGGGGCATGGTGATGGAGGGGGGCTCAGTCTCTGACCCAGCTCGGGGACAGATCCACTTCCTGAGGTCCTCTAGGGATCGAGGGTGCTCGCATTAACAAGCAGCAGCTCAGATTTTCTCTTGCAGTTCACCCTAGAGGGCCGATTTCGCAGGGCCTTGATGAAGTCATTGAGAAGTGAGGGAGTGCTGATTTTGTGAATTACGTGCGAGATGTAATACACAGAGCTGGCTGGGGAAGCTGTCGCTGGGTTGTCCCAGGAGATGCTGGGTGAATACTGATAAGGGGGCAGGATGAGAGAGGCGAGGGGGTACAGGGTCTGTGTTGGTCTGGGCTGCTGCTTGTCCTCCCTATTCTCCCTCTGTCAGGGAGAATTATGCAGACAGAGCAGAAGCCCTGGAGACTCAAGAAGTGATGCAGACGCGTGGCATTTGTGAACTCTGGAGCCAGGCCGCTAGGGGCTTGAGTCCCGGTTCTTTTCCTTACTGGCTGGGTAACCTTGGCCAAGTTACTTAGCCTCTCTGTGCCTTGCTTTGCTCAGCTATAAAATGGGTATGATTACAGTAACCTACTTCATTGGGAAGCTGTAAAAATTAAATGAGTCCTTACATTCAAAATACTCAGATCAGAGCTGTATAGTTCTGCAGAGTATGAAGGACTATATAAATAAATGGTAGCTATCAGAAACCCTGGTGGCGTAGTGGTTGAGTGCTACGGCTGCTAACCAAAGGGTCGGCAGTTCAAATCCACCAGACGCTCCTTGGAAACTCTATGGGGCAGTTCTACTCTGTCCTATAGGGCCGCTATGAGTCAGAATCGACTCGACGGCACTGGGTTTGGTTTTTGGTTTTTTAAGAGGGAAACCCTGGTGGCGTAGTGGTTAAGAGCTATGGCTGCTAACCAAGAGACTGGCAGTTCAAATTCACTAGATGCTCCTTGCAAACTCTATGGGACAGTTCTACTCTGCCCTATAGGGTCGCTATGAGTCGGAATTGACTCGACGGCAGTGAGTTTGGTTTATGAGGGCAGTGGTAGTTCAGTGGTAGAATCCTTGCCTTCTAAGCAGGAGACCCAGGTTCAGTTCCCGGCCAAGGCACCTCATGCACAGCTACCAGCCTTCTGTCACTGGAGGCTTGTGTGTGGCTATGAGGCTAAACAGGCATCTGTGGGGCTTCCAGACTAAGACGGACTGGGAAGAAAGGCTTGGTGATCTACTTCTGAAAATCAGCCAGTGAAAAACCCGTGGATGACAGTGGTCTGATCTGCAGTCAATCATGGGTATAGCACAGTCCTGGGCAGCATTTCATTCCGTTGTGCCTGGGGTCACCAGGAGTTGGGGGCCCGACTAGATGGCAGCCAACAACAACATGGTGGTGCTGGGAGGGCCCTCCTGGGCCATGGAGAGAAAGTTTGATGGGGGACTAAAGTTCAAGCTTACCAATCCGTTGACCAGAATGAACTCTAATTAGGATTTTAACTTGGAATTCTAGTAACTATTAGGGACCAACTCTTGATCACAGGGTAGCTAGACCTTGCAGGTTGGGCCACAAGGCCCTGGGAGTTGTTGGGGTTCAGACCACTGCTGCCTCCTGGGGGGAGGATAGGGTAGGTTGGGTCGGGCTGGTGGGGTGGCCACCATCTGCCCTCCCTGACCACTCTTGTTTCCTCCACAGTCTCACTGCCGGCCATTCTACGTCAACAAAGGCAATGGGATCGGGTCCAATGAGGCCCCGTGAGTCCTAGACAGGACTGAACGAGGCATCACCACTCCTGGCCTCCTCAGCTGATTCTGCTGCTAGTGCCTTCTAAACCACTCTTCCTGTTTGGATGGGAGGGCTCCTGGCCCACGCCTGTCTCCCCCAGCTCTCTGCCAGCCCTCTCCGGGCAGTCCTGGCTTCACTTCTCCCTCGTTAGCACACTCCATCCGAGCCCCTTTCTTGCTTTCTATGTTCCGATGGCCCCCATCTTTCCTGTGCTCATAGACCAAGCCATTGCTGGGGTGGGAGATAGGCAGGGCTTCTCTTCTCACTCACCACCTCCTCTTGGGTTGGATTGTTGGGGCTAGCAGTGCGTGCCCACATAGTCTCAGCCTGCCTCTCCTGCCCATGCCCTGCTGTCTGCAGGCCCGATGACCATTGCTCTCCAAGGCCCTTTCCACCATGATGTGGTCAGTAGGTGCCTGGCCAAAACAGCTGTACCTCTCCCATCTATGTAGACCCTCTTCTTCCCAGCTGCCTGGCCCTGCCAGCAGAGGCCTGGCCCCATGTGCCCTGCTCTGGTCACAGCCACCAATACTCAGCCTGGCAGAACCTTCAGCCCGGGCCATGTCAGAAGGGAACCTTCTCAGTGTTGTGGTATCATCCAGCCCTGGCCTTGAATCTTCACATCCACTTTGAGTCCTCGGTCCCAGCAGGGCATGGCTCTCCTGGCTAGCAGGATGATCTTAGCCAAGATATCCCTCTCTTCCTCTTGCTGGGTTAGGCAATTCCCTCAGCATGATATAATGCACCCATGAAAATTGCTACTCTCCCAGCTGCCCTTAAGGGAGATAATCATTTTCCTATAGAGTTTCACTTACTTTACAATTCTGTGTTCTCCTTAGTAATGGAAAGTGAGCAGGCTGGTGGAAATGTGGCCGGGCTGGTAACCGGGGGTGTTATTTACAAGGGTGCCTTACACATTGCCCCCATGAGAGGTTTCCTCTTCCCTCTGACCAGCCTCATGTTGCATCTCACGGGCCCAGGGCCTGGAGAGAGGACCAGACCTGGAGCAGCAAGGTGGGACCCAGCCCTCCTCTCACCCCAAAGACCCCTATCCCGCCCCCACTTCCCAGCAGTTGGGGGCTGTGGAAAGGGTGGGCCAGCTTGCAGGGGTGCGAGAGGGTGGGAGAGGGTGGGAGAGGGAGGGAGGAGGAAGGGAGACATTCCACATGGGCTTTTCCCTCCTAATAAATCAGCCGTCACTCACTTTTGTACTGAACAAGCCTTTCCCTGAGGGTCAGGGGAGGGACTGGCTGCAGGTACTGTGAAGGTGCTTTTCCCCCTCGGACAAGTGTGCCCACATCTTCCTTCTTTTCTCTTGAAGATGTGACTCCTTTGGATCTCCTCCCAGCCCCTTGGCCGAGTCACCAGGGAGCAGGACCTTCCTGAGGCAGCCCTTGGCTAACAGTGAGCAGAAGGAAGGCGCAGGGGAGGAGTCCTAGGGATATGTTGAATACACTGGGAGTCATGAGCCAGAGAATAGACCCCCTGGCCAGCCCACCCGAGGCCCCCCGAGGGGAGCAGGGCCCAGGAGGGCACAGAGCCAGTAGCCTGGAGTTTTCTGGTGCTCACACACACGCCAGACTCAAGTAGAGTCTC
This sequence comes from Elephas maximus indicus, assembly GCF_024166365.1. Classification (NCBI taxonomy): domain Eukaryota; kingdom Metazoa; phylum Chordata; class Mammalia; order Proboscidea; family Elephantidae; genus Elephas; species Elephas maximus. The sequence continues at coordinate 12,701,524 of NC_064835.1, read as the reverse complement.
ACCAGAGGCTTCAGATGTGAGGGTCTTCTTTGTCACTGGTGGCCCTGGTGGCGGAGCCCACAGCAGAGGTGGGTGGCAGAGCCATCTCCTAGGGGCAGCACCATCCTGGGCTAGGGGAATGGAGGAAGGAGACCCAGCGATGTAGTCCATGGGGGCACAGGGAGGCTTGGAGGGGCAGTCAGGGAAGGCTTCCTGGAAGAGGTGAGCAAGACAGGAGGAAGCCTGACTTGGTAGCAAGAGGAAAAGGATGGGGGTTAGGAGCCCAGGGCAGGGGCCAGGCTTCTCAGGAGGGGGCTTCCTAGAATAAGAAAAGGGAAGGGAGAAATGGATAAAACACAGATGGAAGGGAAAGGAGGGTGTGAAAGGAAAAGGAGGGAGAAGTGGTGGGGTGCACCCATGGAAGACCTTCAGGCAGTGTGAGGAGACCATCACGAGGGGCTGGCATGCCTTGGCTACCTTAGCGCTCTCCGTTGGGAGATGACCCAGGGTGGTCCCCACAGCCCCCTGCCCTGGTGCTGGCCCCACAAGCAATGCCCTCTGAGGAGCCCTTCACAGCAGGCTCACCTGCTGTGGCCCTGTAGGCCAGGGAGCCTGCACGGGCAGTCAGTCCTGTGAGTCTCCTTGACCCTTAGCACCTGCCATCCCTGTGGCGACAATGGTGAGGAGGCCACACTCTTGGGCCTGAGAGATGCCCAGACTCTCTGAGACAGGCCCTGTACTTGTGGGGGCTCCCCGCTCTCTGGGCCCTGCCCCAAGCCCCCCAACCCCAGGGGAGGGGACATGGACAGGAGCCTGGGCCTGGCTGAATTCTTTGGGCCGGAAGTCATGGGGGCAGCTGGGCTCTGCCTGCTCTGGGCCTGGACCTCACTTCCCTTTCAGAAAGGAGGGAGGCTGAGGTCCCAGAAGCTTCTGAGCTGCTTCCTACAGGGCAGAGGCCAGCAAGGTGGGAAGATGGGGAGGATGGCCATGTCCTCAGAGACCATGCCCTCTGCTGGGCCTGTGCGGGGATGTCCCCCTGAACCTCGCACCCCTCCGTCAAGTCCAGCTCCATCACCACCAAGCTGTGGTTATAAAGCAATCAGGAACCCTCCCTCCTAGTTCCTGGGAAGACCTCCCTCCCCAGTCCGTAAGCCAAGCAGGAGAACTGTTAGCAGAACGCAGAAGAGAAAAAGCAAAGGAGCAAGACTCCATTTCCACTTCTCTTTCCTCTTAGGCCCAGAGCAAAGTCCTGGTCCATGTTCCCCTGTTTCCCATGATGTGGGGGACCCGCCTGGGTCTGGGGTGGAAAAGGAGGGAGGTGCTACTGTGCACCAGCAGGGTCCTCAGCTGGATAGTTGGGAGACCTGAGTTCTCATCCTCGCTTGGTCACTTTTGGCTGTATGAGCTAGGCAGGCTGCTTGCTCTCTCTGGGGCTAACCATCTCGATCTACACGGCACCATTCCTGAGGTCCCTTCCTAGCCCTAATAGTCTGTGAGGCAAAGACCACAGCAAGGAAGGTTGGAGGGACTGGAATTTGAGCTTGGTCCAGAGTAAGAGCCAGGTAGACTGGACTCTCATGTTCCCAAGGCTTCTCCTCACATGTACACCCAGCCTGTCAGGGGCTTGGAGGGGCAGTCAGGGAAGGCTTCCTGGAATAGACTTCCCTTTCAGAAAGGAGGGAGCCTGGGGCCTCAGAAGCTTCTGCGCTCGGTACTGGACGTAGACCTTCAGGCCCCACTGGAATGTGGACTCCCGATAGGGTTGTTCTGCTGTGTTCTCCCCAGTAGCCCAGGACCAAGAACGGTGTGTGCATAGGTCTTGGAGGCCAAGAAGCAGTTATGGGGAGGGGGGCTGAAGGGATGGGGCAAAGGAGGGTAAACGGAACAAAAGAGGAGTCGGGGGGATGTCCAGTGAAGAGGCATGGGGATATTTCATTGTCGGGGAGCTGAGCCATGGGCTTCCAAGGGCATCATGCTCTACAGCAGGGTGTAGAGTCTGGAGCAGACTCCCCCACCCCTCACCTGCTGTGTGACCTTGGGCAAGCCACCCAGCCTGTCTGAGCTTCAGTTACCTGCTCTGTAAAATGAGGACAGGATAGTGCAGAGTTGTTGTGAAAAACAATGTACCTGGCACTGCCAGCGCTCACTAAGTGGGGGCTGACAACATTATCATTGTGAAATAAGCAATGAAAGCAGCCGGAACAGCATCCCTGCCTGGGACCACACTTGATTTCCTGCCCATTTTAACCACCGGCACTTGGACAGGAAGCGCAGGGTCTGGACCAGCTAGGCTAGTTGTCCTCTTGCTCAGCCCCAGAAACAACTCAAAGGCTTCCTGCAGGTCTGACAGATGGCCAGGAGGTGGCAGCAGTTCCCTGTGGTTAATGGGCATCAGGCCTCCCTCTGGAACCGGGGCTGTCTGGATGCGGATGCTCTGCGAGTAGCATCCCTTCCGCAAGATGAGCCCCTTCCCCCTCCACTTCTCATTGTAAGCACACCTGACCGTGCATTGCGTGACCGTGGGAAGGCAGTTCCCCAGCCTGAGCGGGAGGGAGGGACTTGCTTCTTATGTACCAAACAGTACCCCCCTGGCTTGGAAGCCGCAGGGGTGGGGAGGGAGGTCCCTTCGTGGAGGGCTCTGCCTGGGTTCCCTCTGAGGGGCAGGCCCGCGGGGTGGGGCTGAGGGTACATGGACTCAGTCTGAAGCTTCCGTAGGGGACACGTGAGCCTGAGTACGGGGGCTCTGGGACAAGGCAGAACACCAAATGAGGTGTGAGATGGAACCCACGGTGAGAGTTCCTTGCCTTCTGTCATCCTCGGATTCTCACCCATGAGATGGGGGCCTGTGTACCCTCCTCCTGATCCACTGCGGAGGGCAGTCTGAAGGGTAACATCGGGGTCCTAGCCCATCTCATCCCAGGAATAGCTGTCCGGAGACAGGTGCTGCAGGCCAGGGAGGTAGGCTCAGCTCGGACCCACTCTTGTTCTCCCACCAAACCCTCAGATCACCTCCCAAGACTGGCCCAGGCAGTTTTATCCTTCTGAGTATTGACTATTAAGTTTGAAAATGAACTGGTGTTCAGCCACATAAACAAGGGAGGTAAACGCTAATCGCTTGGTGGATGTGCCAGCTCCTGGTTCCTAATTCATCACCTTGCCAAGGCTGAGACTAGAAGAGGAAAGGGAAAGAGGAGGGAGGGCACTGGGACTTCTGGAGTCAGCAGACCCTCTCACAGGCGGTGTGGCCACGGGTGGGCGAGCCAGGAATCCCTCTCTCCCCAGGGCGTGAGAACAGTGTCCTGGGTCCCTGAGGCTCTCCAGGTGGGACGGGGAGCCGGGTGGAGGGGGGGCCCTTGGCCATGCTCATTTTTTTCTTAGCTGCCATTGAGTTGATTCCAACTCCTGGCACTCCATGTGTGTTAGGGTAGAGCTGTGCTCTGTAGGGCTTTCAGTGGCTGATTTTTTGGAAGTAGATCACCAGGTCTTTTTCATGAGGTACCTCTGGGTGGGCTTGAGCTTCCACCCTTTCAGTTAGCAGGACCTGACGATCACATTAACTGCTCATGGTTATTAAGAAATTAATCCCAAATGCAATTATGATTTGTTTCCCCGCTGGACTTGTGGTTGGCCTTGGTAAAAAAAAACCCAAAAACCAAACCCCGTGCCATCAAGTCGATTCTGACTCATAAAAAAAAAATAACAAGCTGTATTTCTCTGAGCTGGATTCTACCTTTATGTTAAGACCCTCAATGGGGCTAAATTGATGGGCAATGACACCTCAGTATAAAGAAAACAAAAATCTTAAGAACTGGACCAATGAGCACCATCACGATAAACAGATAAAAGTATTGAAGTTATTAAGGATTTCATTTTACTTGGGTCTACAATCAACACTCATGGAAACAGCAGTCAAGAAATCAAAAAACATATGAATTGGGCAAATCCGCCGCAAAAGACCTCCTCATAAAGTGTTCAAAAGCAAAGATGTCACTTTGAGGACTAAGGCGTGCCTGACCCAAGCCATGATATTTTGAATCATCTCATATTCATGGGAAAGCTGGACAATGAATAAGGAAGACTGAAGAATTGATGCCTTCGAATGTGGTGTTGGTGAAGAACACCGAATATACCATGGACTGCCAGAAGAATGAACAAATCAGCCAGAATGCTCCTTAGAAGCAAGAATGGTGAGACTTCATCTCACATACTTTGGACATGTTATCAGGAGGGAACAGTCCCTGGAGAAGGACGTCACGCTTGGTAAAGTAGAGGGTCAATGAAAGAGAGGAAGACCCTCAACGAGATGGACTGACACAGTGGCTCCAATGATGGGTTCAAGCATAGCAACGATTGTGAGGGTGGTGTAGGACTGGGAAATGTTTCGTTCTGTTGTACATAGGGTCGCTGTAAGTCAGAACCGACTCAACGGCACCTAACAACAACAATAACAACAACCACTATGCACTGACTGGTAACTTGCAGGAGACTGACCTGGCAGGTGGGAAAGTAGAGACCTTGAGAGCCCACCTCTGAAGAGGCTGTGGAGGCTTGAGTTCACTTCTTGAGAGATGAGCATATGGGTCTTGGATGGCTTAGGTGTGGACCTGCCTAGAGGTGGGGACTGGACTATTTGACCTGGAGCCCAAGAGTTGGCCCACTACACAGGCCCAGGTAAGAGAAAGGAGCACAGACGCCCCACAGAAGGGCAGGGAGGGGGATCCATGATGTTGGGCAGGACTGGAGGGGCGGGCAGGCTTCTGATAGGGACGACCTTCATCATTTACCAATATTCTCAATAGGCCAAGATCCAGACACTGGGGACACAGGGGGCATAAGACAGACACACTCTCTGCTCTTCATGGATGGTGTGTCTGGTCGGCGAAGCAGATACTAAAGTCATAAGTAAACCAGTAGGTGATTTAGCTAGTGATAAATGCCCTGAAGGGCATAGAACCCAGCCATGGAGTAGAGGGTGACTGTGGGGGTGTTCTCCAATGAGGAGATGGCAGCTGAATTGGGGCTTGTGGTGAGAAGACCCAGGTGAAGGCTTGATTTGGAGAGTGAGTTGTGTGTGAGGATGGGAGGACAGTGTGGGGCGGGCAGCGGGGCAGGTAGGGTGTGGTCACACATGGGCTTGGCTTTATCGTCAATGCCATGGTCATCTCCCCAGGAGAGTGGGTGACAGGTTAGCACTGTAAGAAGAAAGCTCTGGCTGCTGGGAGTGGGGAGGGTTGAGGGGGGCTGTGGTGTGGTCAGGTGAACAACACTAACGGTGGGACTGACTGCATCCCACGTGGAGGAGCCAGTATGAGTAAAGTCATGGAGACATGGCAGGTACAAGATGACAGGCAGGGCGAGAGAAGGCTTGGAGCACAGGCAAATGGGCAGGGAAGGTGAGTGAGAGCAGGTCCCAGCTATAGGGAGAGCTGGCACTGGAAAGGGGGCTCCAGCCCCACTGTGATGGCTCAGGAGGACAGAGCAGGGAGGCCTCCTCTGGGTGACATGAGCCCTCACCTTCTTCCAGGTGGGGGGCACAGCGCTGTCCAGGACTTGACTCCTGACTCTGCCACTTAGCCTCAGGGTCAATAGAACAACTGACTTATTTTTCCTGGTCCTCAATTTTCTCATCTGCAAAATGGGGCTAAAGTTAGCAGCTGCTCAGGTTTTTTGTGTGTGTGAGGGTTAAATAAAAGGAAGCAAGCTGGCACAGTGCCTGGCACATGGCAACCATTCAGTAAATAAATGCTCAGTGAGTGACGTGGAGAACAGGACTGAAGGTAAGACCTCCCCCCTGCTCCTTTCTCATCCAACCACTGCTCCTGCTGCTGGTGGTGCTGGTGGAATCCAGCCTGGCAATTCCAGGGAAGGACTGGCTTATCCCCTCCAGTCCGCCCCTGGATCTGGCTCTGGGAGCAGGTGGAGTCTAGGCCCTTCCTGCCCTGGTCCTCTGGGCTGTGTCTGGAAGGGGAGCCAGACTGCAGGAGGGATTGGAGGCTAATGCTTCCGCTCCCAGAGCAGGGCTGGCCACTACATGCGCGGGTGGCTGGAGTAATTAATTCACACACTTCATCCCGCTTAAACTCATAAGCTTCCATTTCCTCCTTCTCCACTGAGCCCAAGCCTCCATGCTGGGCCTGCTGGAGACATCGCCGGCCCCAGGGACGGTGAGTGATGGTGCCACCACCACCTTGTGGGCTCCGCCCAAGGCTTCCAGGCCATGTGTATGCACTCCCAGGGCTGCCTATGTTGGCAGCCCGAGCCTGCTTGTCCAGGTGGGACTCAGAGGCCATGTAAAGGTACCCAAATGCACACCTCATACTCTCCCGCTTGGGCGTCTATCCTCCCAGCCTCCTGCCCACTGGCTCACCTTCCTGAGAGATGACAGGGAAAACGAAGACACCCTCTGTGGAACGATAAGGACCCGTCTCCAAGAGAGACTGTTAGGTGAAGATAGCAAAGTGCAGAATGGTGTGTGTCATGTTCTGTCACTGATGTTAGGAAAGGGGGAGCCTCCCCCCGACCCTGTCACATATTTGCTTGTGTGTGGATACAGCCTCTCTGGACAGACACACAGAGCCTGGCTGCCTTCCTGGCTGGCTGCAAAGGGGGTTGGGTGGGGGGGAGGATCTCGCTGTAGACACTTGGTACCTCTTGAACCTGATTCAAAATGCATCAACTGCTCAAAAATAAATACAAATTTAGTGTAAACACCTCATTTGTTCAGCAAACCTTTACTGGGGATCCCTTTGTGCCTGGGAGAGACTTAAAAAACAAAACACAGTTGCCATCGAGTCAACTCTGACTCATGGTGGTCCCACGTGTGTCAGAGGAGAACTGTGCTCCATAGAGTTCTCAATGGGGGTTTTGGGGGAATAGATCACCAGGCTTTTCTTCCAAGGTACCTCTGGGTGAACTCAAACCCCAATCTTTTAGTCAGCAGTCTAGCAAGTTAAGCGTTTTCACCACTGGGGACTCTGGGAGCGAGGATATGTGATAGTAAGTCACCGTCATTCCTTTCAAAGAGCTGGGGAGGAAGAGGTGGAAGTCCTTGGTTGTAATAACCAGCGGTGAATGCAACGCTGGGGAAGGCGTCTAAATCCAGGTTGGGAGGGCTTCCTGGAGGAGGGGATGTTTGAGCTGTTTTGAAGGTTGTGTAAGAGTTGACCAGATGAAAAAGAGAGGAGAGGGCCAGATGCAATTGGAAGTGTGGGTTCCAATTCTGACCGCCAAAGCAGACGGTGAGTTCAGCCCTAGTCTTTCCTTCTGTACTGCAGGAAGAATTTGCTCTGAAGGACGGTAAGGGAGGTGATTTCAGCCCCTGCAGTGTCAGTGATCACCAACCCCTCTCCCCCTTCCTGGAGCCGTCGCTGGGCACTTGAAGGCCTGGAGTCCGTGCCGGCCACTCCTTCACACGGACAGACTCTCTCGTCAGCTGAGGACCGGCCGGCCAGCTCCTTCCGGCTGCTTCCTCCTACTTACAGATTCCGCTTCTATGCACCGATTCCAAGTCCTGCAGGATTTAATATCCACTCTGTAATCTACTGGCACCAATAGGCATTATCTAACTAAGCCTTAAATTGAAAATAGTGGGCTTCCATTTTCCCTGCCATCGGGAGGAGTCGGCACTCTCTCTGTCCGCTGTAATTTACTCTTGTGCTAATTAAAGTACATCAGTGTTCCGTCCACGCAGGCACGCAGCCTGCCCTGGCTTGGGACCCAGCCCCGGGTGGGAGAGAATCAGGGGTTGGCAGGATTGTTCCTATGTCTATTCCAAGTATCTCTTGCTTTAAGCCCACTTTGTTTCCTAAGAGGCCATTAAGTTCACTTGCTGCGATAGTCATTCATTCATTCACTCACTCACTGATGCATGTCTGAAGCACTCAGGGCAGACACAGAAATTAAAGGTGTGAACACACGGTCAGGCTTTTGTAACGCAACCCTCCCTTTCATTTGATGTGACAGGTTTATGTGACCTCGATTCCCACTCACACCAACTCAGAGAAAACAGGGGGGCGGGGGCAAGATGGCTAATGCACAGACATTATTTACCTCAATTTTTTTTAAATTGAACTTTTTATTTTATTTTAATTGTAGATTCACACGGAGTTGTAAGAAATATTACAGAGAGATTTCATGTACCCTTTACCTACTTTCTCCAAATCGTAGCGTCTTGTGAAACTATCGTGCGATATCACAGCCAGGCTATTGACGTGATCAGCCGGGATACAGAATACTTTCGCCACCTTAAGCGTCCCTCCGTTGTCCTTTTACGGGTACCCTTGCCCGCTCGCCTGGCTTCCCTGACCCCTAGCAGCCGCTCCTCTGTGCTTCATTTCTATAGTTTTGTCATTTTGAGAATGTCATATAAACGGACGCATACAGTGTGTCGTCTTTTGGGATTGGCTCAAATGGTCATTTAATCCTTATAACCAAGGCAAAGCTCACTCTCCCCATTTTATAGAAACGCAAGTCTAGGCCAGGGGCAGTAAAGGAACCTGCAGAGGCAGGATTCAAGCTCAGGTGGTCCTGACCCCAATCCAGGCTCTCAAAGGCAACACTAACTTGCAGGTACTGTTTGAGCTGATGTTGGGGAGGGTTCACCCCACATCCAGGCCACAGCTAGAGGTCCTGGCACTGGGCCGCGGGGGGATTTCAGTCTTAGGGACCCATGGGAGGAGACCCAGCTTGAATTCTCACAGGCAGGCAGAATGGGATCCCTACCTGGGGCCCCGCTATGGTGAGAGGGCCCAGGGATGATGTGCCCTGGAGACAGAGGTCAAGCCCCCACCTGTCCAGAGGGGCTGGCAGTGGCAACAGGTGTTCCCTCCTGCCTGACTGCATGACAGACAGGTTACTGCTTCTCGTGTGGGGAGGGGAGACTCATTCTCTGATTCCTGCCTACCCACCTCCCCCAGTCCCGCCAGCCTGGGCTTGAGTCTCAGCCCTCCGGTCTGGTCAACGCGTGGGCCACGACGGGTCAGCTCAGAAGCAATGTCGCTCACAGAGCTAACCAAGCGTGAGATTGCTCAGGCTGCTAGAATGAGTGTCCTCACCCCTCCCCACGTGCTGGCCACAGGCTCCTGCAGCTCTCACCTGGATTCTCTCTGGCATAAACTGACCTGGTGTGTCCAAGGGTCCTGAATCCCCAATGATGAGGGGCTTGTCTCCTGGTGGCAGTCTCTGTTCCTATCCCTGGGGAGGGGATCTGGCTTTCTCTGCATCCAGAGGCAAATCCTAGATAAAGGTGTGGGAGGGGGCCATGCCCTGTGGTCAGGGAGGCCGGGGAGGAGGTGGGGGGGCTCCTGAATGTGTGTGAGCAGGGAGGGGGGCCCCTGTCTACCACAGTTGGGGTCGGCAGTGGTGAGCAGGTCCCTGGGCATCAGGTGTCCCTCAGAGGCAGAACCAGGGCCAGTGGGAGGACGTATGACAGGCAGCAAGTTTTGCTCAGTGAAAGAAAGAATTTTGAAGTAAGCAGAACTGTTCAGCAGGAAAGCAGACTGCTTCATGATGCAGCGAGGTCCCCATGAGTGAAGGTATTCATTCATTCATTCAGTACACCGTCTACCTTGGGAAGGCAATATAGCATTGTGACATTCCGCTCTGGAGTCCCTTAACGTGGGTCCAGGTCCCAGCTCTGCCACATACGACTCTGTGACCATTAGCAAGCTCTCTGTTCCTGAGCTGCCTTGCCTGCAAAACAGAAATAATAACTTCATTACCTAAGGAGGCCTGGTGGTACAATGGTTAAGCACGCGGTTATTAACCTAAATGCTCAAACCCAGTTCGAACCCATCAGCAGCTCTGTGGGAGAAAAGAGCTGGCAATCTGCTCTTGTAAAGACTGCAGCCCAGGGAACCATATGGGGCAGTTCTACTCTGTCCTATAGCGTCGCTGTGAGTTGGGCTTGATTCGACCGCACACAGCAACAACCTACCTCAGTGGAAAAATTGTAAAAACCTTCAGCCCTATACCTAGTGCCAAGTAAAGACTGGGAGGCTTGCATGTATTTATTTCACGGGGTTATTACCTCTGGGAGTCTGGTTTGACCTTGGACGGTCACTACCTCTCTGGCCTCAACCTTCTTATCAATAATTGTTGTTCGTTGATTCCGACTCATGACGATCCCATATGTACAGAGTGAAACTGTGTCCCATAGGATTTTCAGTGGCTGAGTTTTCGGCAGTAGATTCGCCAACCTTTCAGCTAGTCGTGTGCTTAACCATTCTACCTCATTGGGTTGTCAGTGTGACGTTAGATGTTGTGTTGAAAGCACACAGTAAGAGTTCAAAGTTTATTTCAGTTAGTTTTCACATCAGTCCTGTGAGTAGAGGGAGCAGGAATTATTATGCCCATTTTACAGACGAAGAAACAGCGTGGCCGTGTGTAATGGTGACATATACAAAGGGACAGAACTGGACCCTGCCTACAAACACGTGCCCATGACACCACTACCACTGCCTTCCCTGACATCTGTGCAGGCTGGACGCTTTCCACAGCGCTTTCAATAAATAGTCTCATTTCACCTCGTGACAAGCTTCTGCATAACCAGGATGGGTATTATTAGCTCCATCTTACAGGTGAGAAAACTGAGGGCCAGAGGGACTGACCTGAGGTTCCCAGCTGACAGGACCAAACCGTAGCTTTTCTCCACTTGGAACTGTACAACTCCTGGGTCATGTGAGGGGAAGGACAGGGTAGTCTCTGATTAGTGTTCAGAGCAGCCCTGCTTCCTGCTGGTGGTAAAGCAGCCACACCCATGATCCTGGAACCTTCTAGAAGGGACACAACAAACACAGCATGCAGACAGATGAAGGGGCTTGCGGTAAAAGTGGAGTTCTGGGAAGGTGCTGAAGGGCAGAAGCGTTGGTGCAGGCTGGTGGATGGGCCTGCGGGCAGAGGGTGGGTGAGCCACGCAACCTCCCCAGTGGATCCCGGTGCCTCTCTGCTCTGGCAGAATGCAGGAGAATGGAGGCTTCTCTACCAGGCAGAGGCAGCTGCATATCAAACGGCAATCACACAAGTACTCTTGCTAAACAGCAGGTAGCCCGCTCCTGCCAGCTAATAGGATTAATCTAAATGCACACAGACGCAGCTGGGCAAAACCACAACACAGAGCCCAGGCTAAACGGCACCACTTAACGGCAGAGCCTCGGAGCACCTTACCTGACTTGCTGCTCGCTGCAGGGGTGAGGACCGCAGTAGGAGGCTGCATGTGTGCTGATGCAAGCTGCCAAGGGCATACAGTGCCCACATGCGGGCATAGCGGGGTCCAGGTGATCCTGGTCCTGGAGGTGGCCCAGGGGAGGAGGCAGGTCAGGGTGCCAGGCATCCAGCTGGCCTTCGAGAGAGAGACGGGGTTCCTAGTGGCATGTGGGGTGGCATGTTCTGGAAGGCTGAGGCAGCTGCTGTGCTCTAAAGAAGTGGGAGGGAGCAACCAAATGCTTTTGTGACCACCACTCCTATTCCATCATCCTGCCTGACCAAAGGGCCCATCTGAGGGTCACAAGAAAAAGAAAAAGCCTGGTCTTTAGGTAGCTCTGCCTACCTAGGGTTTTCACCAGCTAATTTTCTGAAGTAGATCTAGGCCTTTCTTCCTAGTCTGTCTTAGTCTGAAAGCTCTGCTGAAACCTGTCAGCCATGGGTGGCCCTGCTGCTATTTGAAATACTGGTGGCACAGCTTCCAGTCTCCACAGAGAGGAGAGGGAAAGGAGCAAACACTTTACCCAGATAACCATATTCAATCCCCACAATGGCTTTGATTAACCTCATGTTACCGTTGAGGAAACTGAGGCAGAGTTAGCTCTCTGCATGGCCTCGTGCTTCCTCCCAAGTCATGTCTTTGGTAAAAAGCAAACCTGTCTTGGGCTTGGGTCAACTCCAAGCCCGAGGTCAGGGCAGAAGCCCTATGGCTACCCAGGATCTGGATCCTTGCTCAGCATCCCTGGTCCCAACAATGGCTCAGGACCGCCAGCACCTTGATGAGGTCCTCATAAACACTGACTAGCGATGCCACAGTGGGCTGTGGGCTGGGAAGGTGAAAGGGAGAAAGGCCTCGGAAGTCACTTCCTGGGCTCCTTAAACTGGGAGAGATCTAGGAGTCAGCAGATCCATTTCTCGGCAGGCAAGCCAGTTGGGGCAAACACGTAAGTACCTTCCCCGTGAGCTCTAGGAGCGATGATAACATTCGTCTATCAGTTTGCCCGACTGTGGTGGCTTGTGTGTTGCTGTTATGCTGCTAGCTGTGCCACCAGTATTTCAAATACCAACAGTGTTGGACAGGTTTCAGCAGATCTTCCAGACTGAGACAGACCAGGAGGAAAGGCCTGGTGATCTACTTCTGAAAATTAGCCAACGAAAACCCTATGGATCACACAGAATATTATCGGATATAGCTCTGGAAGATGAGCCCCCTAGGTTGCAAGACACTCAAAATACACAGTGGCCACAATGATGGATGCAAGCCTACCAATGACGGTGAAGACGGCGCCGGGCTGAGCAACGTTTCATTCTGTGGTACATGGGGTCGCCATGTGTCGGAGCTGACTCAACGACAACTAACAACAACATTTATGGAGCACCTTCTCTGTGCTAGGAGTTTGGCTGAGCCCTTAAGTCCGTTATCTCATCCGAGGTCACAACACTAGGAGGTAGGTGCTGTGTGTGTTATCTCCTTTATACAGAGGAGGTAGCTGAATTCACACCACTGCTAAGTGGCTCAGCTGGGAGCTAAGCCCAATGTCTGGTTCCAGAGGCACTCTCTCAAGTCCCATGAAATCCACCTCCCTGGGTTCAGTGCCTCAGAGTCAGAGCATCCTTCCAGGATCTAGCTCATTCTGTGTGGGGTAGCAGTAAGGGCAAGGGTGGGATCTAGGATCATGAGCCTTGGGTTCTGGTCCCCTCCACAATTACCTGGGGCAGCCCCTTTACCTCTTTGAACCTGGAATTCCTGGTTTGTTAACCCAGGGAAAAAAAAATCTTTGCCTTACCTGCATTAGTACATTGTTGTGGGAATCAAATGAGGAAAATACATCTGACTGCGCTCTTCATGCTGTGAGGCGTGACATAAACATTAGTTATGACTCCACACCCCAGAGCAGGCATGCTCCTGAGCTCTGTGAGAGCCTTCCTTAATACTGGTAGGAATGATAATTACTAATCAGGCCCCCGCTGCTTACCTATCCACCTCTGCGTGGGGACCTCGAGGCCTGGGAACACGAGCTGGGCCTCTGCACAGGGCCCAGGAGGAGGGATAATGCTCCTTGTTTTGCAGTGGGGTAAACTGAGGCCCCTCAGTTTAGAGAAAAGAGCCGCTCAAAGTCCCCCGGCCCTCCAGGGGGATGTTCTGGGCTTAGGATCTGGGATTTCCCAAGTCTTCTCTCTCCTGCTGTGGGGGCTGGCAGAGCGAATTATGGCAGAATTTTGCAGAGTGAGTGCTGGGTCAGCACTTCCCCCCGTCTCCTACCTTCTTACTCTGGTCTCTACCTCTCTTTATCTGCACTTGGTGCTCCTTTCTCCCCAAGCTGCCACTCACCTCCCACGGGCTTCCCCACCATCTTTCTCAGAGTGAGCTGGATCTAAGAGCTGGGGAATTGGAAAGTGGGGGTGAAGTTGGGGAGAAAACAGTGCTAACCCAGGTGGTTTTCACGAAGGCCCTTCAGACTCCAAGAATGCCTCCAAGAAAATGAGGCAGAAAGGCCAGGTAGCAGTGCAGAGCCAGAGTTTGTATCTGGGTGTGGGACTCCCAGGCCCATGTGTTTCTCCCGACACCCAGCATGGTAAAGCTAGGTGAGTGCCACGGACTGTGGGCACAGCTGCCCTGCAGAGGACCAGGTGGGTGTCCCCGTGCAGAGGTGGCTTTGTGTCTGGTCATAGAGCAAGGGGGCAGGATCCCAGATCCAAGTCCTACAGGGAAGGAAAATCCAGGGAGGGAGGTGGAGCTTCTGGACTGGGGAGCAGGGATCAGGAAGGTGCAGCAGACGTTGGGTCCTCCTTCGTCAGGGCTGGCTAAGCAGGAGACGGGGGCTTGAGGGAGGGCCGTGAGTGGGTCCTGCTGGCCGGGCGGGTGCCTTTCCCTCCTGCTCTGTGGTTGTGAAGGCTCTATGAAGGCTGTCATTGCTTGTCTCTTTTGAAAAACAACTTTAAAGAAAAATTGCTGATTTTCTGGACTCCTTCTCCCTATAACATTTTCACGGTCAAGTCAGAAGTCGCAAACATTGTCCAAGAAATGGTTTCCCAGCTGGCCAAGACTCTTCCCTTTCTTTACAAACCAGTTGGGCTTCTTGCCCCCAAATGCTTTTAATGTTGCAAAATGCAACATTAAGACCAAGAACTGCCTTACTTTCATGCTGAACACATTACACCCATTATTTCCTTTAATCTGCACAGTGACTCACTCATTTTACAGATAAAGAAACTGAGGCTCAAAGAGATTAAGTGGGCATGTCCTGGATCACAGGCTGGGAAGAACAGACCTGGGATCCGAACCCAGGATTCTGGTTCTAAGTCTATGCTCATAACCACATACTGCCTGGCAGAGTTTTTGTTTTTTTTTTTCAATTTATTGTGCTTTAAGTGAAAGTTTACAAATCAAGTCAGTCTCTCATACAAACACCTTGCTATGTGCTCCTAGCTGCTCTCCGCCTAATGAGACAGCATACTCCTCCTCGCCACCCTGTATTCCCCATGTCCATTCAACCAACTCCTGTCCCCCTCTGCCTTCTTATCTCGCCTCCAGACAGGAGCTGCCCACATAGCTCACTCCTCACCAGGATCATTTTCTGTCTTGTCCAGTCTAAACCCTGTCTGAAGAGTTGGCTTTGGGAATGGTTCCAGTCTTGGCCTAACAGAAGTTTTGGGGACCATGACCTCTGGGCTCCCTCTAGTCTCAGTCAGGCCATTAAATCTGGTCTTTTTACAAGAATTTGAGGTTTGCATGCCACTGTTCTCCTACTCCTTTGGGGATGCTCTGTTGTGTTCCCTGTCAGGGCAGTCATGGGTTGTAGCCAGGCACCATCTAGTTCTTCCAGCCTCAGGGTTATTTAGTCTCTGGCTTGTGTGGCCCTTTCTGTCTCTTGGGCTCGTCGTTACCTTGTGTCTTTGGTGTTCTTCATTCTCCTTTGCTCCACGTGGGTTGAGACCAATTGATGCATCTTAGATGGCCGCTTGCTAGTGTTTAAGACCTGCCCGGGCAGACTTTTGATTCAAGAATCTTCAAATTTGGCAGGGCCATCACTACCACGTTTAACTTTTCCCCAAAATTGTATCTTCGGTGATGAATGGGAAACAAATCCATGCTGAAGTGAGGTGTTGGAAATTCTGCAATAGTAATTCAGTAAGTGAGACCACAGGTCACCTTAGCCATGGCTTCAGAGGGCTTCACAGAGTTAACTCACTCATGCCTTCATTTAGCACCTCGTGACTCAGCACCTACCATGCATCAGGGTCTGCAGCAGAGATGCAGGGGACAACAAAGTTTCTGCCCTCATGGAGCTTACATTCCAGTGGGAGGAAAGCTATATAATAAAATAGAAAAAGCAAATATGCTATATGCACACACACACACATACTATATATACAGTGAAACCTGTGAGAGCCGGAACTCAACAGGGCTGCCTTGTTTTTCTAGGTCTTACGCCTTTGACAGGGCACAGTCTTACCACTTTTTTATCTCTCTTTTTAGTGGAAAACTCAAATACTTTTAACTAATAGAAAGTGATAGAGAAGTGGTAAGACTGCATCCTGTCAAAGGCGGAAAGCTTGTGAGACCCCGAAACACAAGACCGTCCTGTCAAGCTCTGGCTGTCACAGGTTTCGCTGTAGTTGAGTTTTCCATCTCTGACAGGTTTCCCCTTACAGTTTCCAGCTTTCGCAGGTTCGACTGTACGGCCTGATGCCGGGTGGTGATATGTTAGATGACGAGCAATAGCAGGTTAAAGGATTAGAGAGAAAACCTGAGGCTCCAAGGTGACATTTAAACAGAGACCTGAGTAAGGAAATAAGCCCTGTGGATAAATATCCAAGAGACAGCATCGTGGGCAGCGGGAACAGGAGGTGCAAAGGTTCTTAGGTGGGAACTTGCTCAGTGTACTTGAGGAGCAGCAAGGAGCAGAGTGGAGCAATGATGAGTGTCATGAAATGAGATTTGAGAGGAAGGTGGGAGACAGATCATTAAATAGTTAAAAAAAAAAAAGAACACTAAATCTATGACATTCAAGGATTTATGGTATTATTAGCAGTGACCTCTGTAGTCATGGGCCCTGGGCTTGGGAGTCAGTGATTCTCGCCCCTTGTCATGGCTCCTCCCCCACATCCAGGACCTGGGTGGGCCTGAGGAGATGGGAAGGGCTCGGAATTGCCATCATAACTCTCATTTCTGGGACCCAGAGGATTTAAGGGAAAAGGCGGGCTGCCCTGGTGACAGCAGGCACTACATGCTAAATGAGAGTGCCGCCGTGATCCTTGGGATGCCAACCCCCGTCTCTCAACCCCTCTCTTGGGCCGTACCTAAATTCTGGGACACTAAAGCATTGGGATGACAGGCTCCAGAAGGTCTGTCTGTCTCCCTGCTTGCCCCGTCCTCATGTGCTGACTCTGTGACAAACCCGGTGAGGAGGCTGGCACCAGCAGATTTTTTGTAAATAACGAGTTTTATAACAAACTTGTTATTTACGTTGATTGGCACACGGTTTACAGTGAATTTGTTGATCAACCACAGCCTATGCATCATGGGTGAGGTTGCCCTTCCTGTGAAGATCCCGTTCTGAGAGGCTGGCCCCCGCAGGCTGTGGAGGGCTGGGGTCAGTGATGGCACATGTCCCTCATATCTGGGAACCTCTACTGGCTCTCACTGCCCGTGTACAAAATTGCTTGCTTGGTTCTCTCAGATGCCCACCACCCTTCCTCCCACACACCACACTCCTGGCAGCCACCCTTGCTCCAGGACATCAGCTACCAGGTGCCTTGGGCAACTCATCTCACCCCTCTGAGGCTCAGTTTCTCCATTTTTTGGTAGTAGTAGCTACCCTATCTCTCACTGGGAAGATCGGGTGATTTCTGGGAAAGCACTACACAACCAGTGGTGCGCTAGAGCTGGCTTGTGTCATCCACTTGTGAGAATCGATTGTTACATTTCCAGCAGTTTTTGCAAGCTGATTGGTAAATGCAACTATTAGTAAAAATTAAGTTATATAAACTTACAATTAAATAAGTTATATTAAACACGAGGGTAATAAATACATTTTATTACATTTTACATTTATCTACACTCTTGAGGTTATTTACATCTATTGCATGTATCTATTGGAAATACTACATAATGGTTTACTACTAGGCATCTCTTCTCAACTCTGTATTCAGGGCTGTCTGTCACATTGGTAGCTTCAGCTGGCTATGGTGAGAGTATTTACAACGTGGGAATCGGCAAACGCTATAAATCAGGACTCCATCTATTGTTTTGTTGATTGTCTAGACTTTAAAAAGTGTTGGAGAAAATCTTATCAATGAGATTAAACTTAAATGTGTGTTGAGTTTGTAGTATTACAGTGTAAATAGCACAATAAATTGAGGAAACATTCTTCTAGTAATTGAAAACTATTATCCAATGTGGCCAAGAAGTCGCTCACATTGTTGATGAATGATAGAATGGAAAAAGTCTTGGTTGTTTCACTCTCATCTGAACCTTTAATGTAGATGAAAATGCCCACCCCCATTCATGTTGGAGTTGAACATGTTGTTTGTCCATTGCAATGATAGCTTGACTACAGATTCAAGAGTTCTGCAAAAATCAACAAAGGCATTCTGTGACAACCAGTTGGCTCCATGGAATTCACAATGAAGGATAGTATATATTTTATTATCATTTGTAAATTGTATGCTCTATATCTGCTATATCAATAAAATTCTGTACATATATATACAGTAAAATTATATACGCACACACTTTTTTCCCCCAGAGAGCCAGTTGTTGAACACTTACCAGCACACTACTGACTGTACCCGTGGGAGAAACTCCCAACCCCCAGCTCCAGGACTTTGCATGGCACTATCAGCCCTTAATGTCTCCACCAGATATTGGGGAAGGGGATAGAACTTGACCTTCTCATTATTCTCCCCAGCCCTCACCAGAGCAAGATTGTTTCCCCGGGGGTCCTGGGACAGCAGCTGTCCATAGGTCACTTCCCTGGGCAAAGAAGGGAAGGGCCCAAGACCTTAGGCCTTGCCTGCTTACCTTTGCCGGGGGTTTCCGCCCTTTGCCTGACTCCATCCAGAATCTGACCACTGACACCACTTTGGGCGAAGCCACCGTCACCATCACCTCTGATCTGTTTTTTTTTTTTTTTTTAATTGTGGTAAAATGTATATAATGTACAGTTTGCCATTTTAACCGTTTTTAAATCTATAATTCAATGGCATTAATTATATTCACAATGTTGTACAACCATCGTCACCACCTGTTTCCAAAACTCTTTCATCACTGCAAACAAAACTCATTAAGCACTGATACCTATTCTCCTGTTCCCCAGCTCACGATAACCTCTAATTTTCTTTCTGTCTCTACACATTTGCCTATTCTAGATATTTCATTGAAGTGGGATCATACAATATTTGTCCTTTTATGTCTGGCTTCTCTCACTTAAAGCCCATTGCTGTCGAGTCGATTCCGACTCATAGTGACCCTATAGGACAGAGTAGAGCCGTCCCATAGAGTGTCCATAGTGGATTTGAACTGCCAACCTTTTTGTTAGCAGCCATAGCACTTAACCACTACACCACCAGTATTTCTCTCAGTTAAGATAATGTTTTCAAGGTCCATCCATGTCGTGGCATGTACTAGAATTTCATTCCTTTTTATGGCTAAATAATACTCTATTGTTTGTATATACTAAACCCAAAAACCAAAACAAAACCCAAACCTGTTGCTGTTGAGTTGATTCCGACACATAGTGACCCCATAGGACAGACTAGAACTATAATCTTTATGAAGCAGATCTGTTAGTGGGTTTTAACCGTTGACCTTTCAGTTAACAGTTGAGTGCTTTAACCACTGCCCCACCAGGGTTGTTCATTTTGGGGGCCAAATTTTGAAAATAGCTTCTAACCGGTCTCTCTCTTTCTATCCTTACCCAGCTGCAGTCTGTTCTCAACATGCAGCCAGAAAACCCCAGAAAACCAAACCCATTGCCATCGAGTTGATTCCAACTTGTAGCAACCCTATAGGACAGAGTAGAACTGCCCCATAGGGTTTTCAAGGCTGTAGATCTTTACGAAAGCAGACCACCACATCTTTCTCCTATGGAGTAGCTGGTGGGTTCGAATCGCCCACCTTTTGGTTAGCAGCTGAGCTCTTAGCGACTGCGCCACCAGGGCTCCTCAAGCAGCCAGAGGGATCCTTTTAAAACCTAAGTCAGGTAATGCTACGCCCCTGCTGGAAGCCTGCAATGGTTCCCCTTTTGAGTCTTTACAATGGCCTGTGAGGCCCTACTGTCGGGCCTCCGGCTACCTCTCCATCCTCACCTCCTGCCACTCTGCCATCTTCATTCACACTGTTCCAGCCACACTGGCCTCTTTGTTCTTCCTTCAGCTCACCAGGCATGCTCTCCTCACAGGGCTGCTCCCTCTGTCTGGAATAATCTTCCCCCAAATATCTGCTGGGCTCACTCCCTCACCTCCTTCAAGTCTTTACTCAAATCTCACCTCTTCATTGAGGACTTCCTTGACTACCTCTTCAACATTATGACATGTTCCGCCACACCAAGATACCTGATCTCCCTGAACCTGATCTACATTTAATTTTTCTATAGTATTTATCACCTTGTAATATACTGTTGGAAGAAAATTAAAATGAGTCCACAAGAGCCAAAGTATGACCTTGAGTATATCCTATCTGAATTTAGAGACCATCTCAAGGTTAGGTCTGGTGCATTGAAGACTGAAAACCAAAGACCAGAAGAGTTGTAGGATGACATCAAGGACATCATGCATGAAGAAAGCTAAAGGTCATTACAGAGACGGGAAAAAAAAAAAAAAGAAAAGACCGAAATGGATATCAGAAGAGACTCTGAAACTTGCTCTTGAACATAGGGAGGCTAAAGTGAAAGGAAGAAATGATGAAGTAAAAGAGCTGAACAGAAGATTTCAAAGAGTAGCTGGGGAAGACAGAATAAGTATTATAATAAAATATGCAAAGAAAAACCTGCAATTAGAAAACGGAAAGGGAAGAACACACTCAGTATATCTCAAGCTGAAAGAACTGGAGAAAAAATTCAAACCTCAAACTGAAGGATTCTGTGGGCGAAATATTGAACAATACAAAAAGCGTCAAAAGAAGATGGAAGGAATACACGGAGTGACTCTACAAAAATAATTGGTTGACATTCAATCATTTCAGGAGGTAGCATATGATCAAGAACTGATGGTATTGAAAGAAGAAATTTGGTACTGAAGGAAGGAATTCAAGCTGCCCTGAAGGCGTTGGTGAAAAACAAGGCTCCAGGAATTGACAGAATGCCAACTGAGATGTTTCAACAAACAGACCCAATGCTGGCTCGCTTTTCTAGACCAAGAAATATGGAAGACATCTACTCGGACAACTGACTGGAAGACATCCATATTTGTGCCCATTCCAAAGAGAGGTGATCCAACAGAATGCAGAAATTATCAAACAATATCATTAATATCAAATGCAAGTAAAATTTTGCTGAAGAGAATTCAAAATCGATCGCAGCAATACATTGACGGGGAACTGCCAGAAATTCAAGCAAGATTCAGAAGAGGATGTGGAACAAGGGACGTGATTGCTGATATCGGATGGATTTTGGCTGAAAGCAGGGAAAGATGTTTCCCCGTGTTTTATTGACTATGCAAAGACATTGGACCCTGTGGATCATAAAAAATTATGGATAACATTGCAAAGAATGAGAATTCCAGAACACTTAATTATGCTCATAAGGAAGCTGTACACAGACCAAAAGGCAGTCATTTGAACAGAACAAGGGGGATACTGCGTGGTTTAAATCAGGAAAGTGTGCGTCAGTTTTGTATTTTTTTTTTACCATATTTATTCAATCTGTATGCTGAGCAAATAATCCGAGAAACTGGACTGAATGAAGAACATGGCATCAAGATTGGAAGAAGACTCATTAACAACCTGCTATATCCAGATGGGAAACCCTGGTGGTACAGCCGTCAATTGCTATGGCTGCTAACCAAAAGGTCGGCAGTTCAAATCTACCAGGTACTCCTTGGAAATCCTATAGGTTGCTATGAATCAATGAGTCGGAATCTACTCCATGGCAACAGGTTTGATTTTTTTTATATGCAGATGACACAACTTTGCTTGTGAAAGTGAAGAGATCTTGAAGCATCTACTGATGAAGATCAAAGACTACAGCCTTCAGTATGGATTATACCTCAACATAAAGAAAACCAAAACCTGCAGAACTAGACCAATAAGTAACATCAGGAGAAATGGAGAAAAGCTAGAGGCCATCCAGGATTTCATTTTACTTGGATTCATAATCAACGCCTATTGAAGCAGCTGTCAAGAAATCAAACAAAGTATTGCATTGGACAAATCTGCTGCAAAAGTTCTCTTTAAACTGTTAAAAAGCAAAGATGTCACTCTGAGGACTAAGGTGCGCCTGACCCAAACCATGGTATTTTCAATTACCTCATTTGCATCGGAAAGCTGGACAAGGAATAAGGAAGACTGAAGAAAAATTGATGCCTTTGAATTATGGTGTTGGTGAAGAATATTGATTATACCATGGATTGTAAGAAGAATGAACAATCTGTCTTGGAAGAAGTACAACCAGAATGCTCTTTAGAAGGGAGGATGGTGAGACATTTACTTTGGACACGTTAACGGGAGGGACTAGTCCCTGGAGAAGGACATCATGTCTGGTAAAGTAGAGGGTCAGCAAAAGAGAGCAAGACCCTCAACAAGATGGACTGACACAGCAGCTGCAGTGATGGGTTCAAGTACAGCAACAATTTCAAGGATGGCACAGGGCCAGGCAGTCTTTGCCTCTGTTGTACACGGGGTCACTATGGATCGGAACTGACTGAACCACGCCTATCAACCACAACAACAACAACAATAGCAGCAACAACGACACGGATTTAGGAGTCCCTGAGTGGTACAAACAGTTAAGCGCTCGGCTGCTAGCTGAAAGGTTGGTGGTTTGAACCCACCCAGAGGCACATCTGAAGAAAGGCCTGTCACTCTGCTTTTGAAAGTTCACAGTCTTGAAAACTCTACGGAGGGCAGTTCTACTCTGACGCACGTGTGGTCACCACGAGTTGGAATAAATTCTGTGGCAATTGGCTTGGTTTGGTTTTTTCCTATGGACTTAGTATAGTATTCCTTATCTCACAGTTTTAAGGCTAAAATGAGGAAATGCTTTGTTTAACAGAAAGCATTTTGCAAGCCCAAGGTAGTAATCTTGCAAGCTGTCTCACTCTTACTCATCTCTGGCAAGTTTCTATTCACGCCAAAACGCATTTCTATTGAGTCGATTCTGATTCATAGAGACACATAGGACAGAGTAGAACTGCCCCATAGGGTTTCCAGGGCTGTAAATCTTTATGGAAGCACACTGCCTCATCTTTCTCCCAAGGAGCTGCTGGTGGGTTTGAACCACCAACGTTTGTTAGCGGCCAAGTGCTTAACCACTGCACCACTAGGTCTCCATCCGTGCCAAGGGAAGGGTTAAGCCTGTTTTCTCGTTCAGTTTCTCATGTTCCTAGGAGGAGGGGCAAGGAACAAGACAGAATCAGGATTAGGGCCTTTGAAAACAATAGCAGCAACAACACGTTTGCTGAGAGGCTAGGTTGAGAATGGTGCTTGGCTCCATCTTGATGCCTGAAGAGAATTGTCAGACTCTTGGATTTCTCCACTCTTGGGGCAGTGCCCACTGGGGAGGGATCACAGTTCTGAATGCAGTGGATAAAACACGGTATCAGGAGGGGCTTCCTGCCTGGGGGCTGTGGAAGAACAGGGCTTGTCCCAGGTGAATTGGGTGCAGGGCGTGTGGATCAAATCAAACCCCCACTTTTCACTTTTCTGCCACTTCTGTTCTGACACTGGGTGCACACACAGAGCGCTCCTTTCTCTGACCCTGACCACCTGGAGCAGGGTCAACTCTCAAGTTAAAGGCACTGTCCTTGAGACTGCCAAGTCTGCCCAAGACCTCAGACACCAACCACAAGCTTGGGAGTCCCCAAAACACCTGCACTTTTGACCTGCTGATCCCCTCAGGGGTTCCTTCTACTCCCTCAGGATGCCATCTCTAAGTTCAGGGGGTCCCAGTCCCCCTCACTTCTGACTTGCTGGCTGCCACTATTCCCTCGGGTTTGATAATTCACTGAAATGTTTTGAAGAACTCATAGAAAGTCCTGTACTTACAATTAGAGTTTTATTACAGCAAAGAGGATACAAATGAAGAGACGTATAGGGCAAGATTTGGGAAGGTTCCCAATGCCAAGCTTTCATGACCCAAAAAGGGACACATTCTCTCCCTTGTGTTGAGATGTCTTTCAAGGCCTTTCGATGTCTTCCAACCAGGAAGCCCATGGAGCTTGGGGCCTCATTACAAAGTCATGATTGATCAATTGATCCTCAGCTCCTACCTGAGTCACCTCATTAGCATAATCTTTCAGGTGTGGTCTGGAGTTTATAGATAACAAAGGCACCTCAATTACTCAGG
This sequence comes from Elephas maximus indicus, assembly GCF_024166365.1. Classification (NCBI taxonomy): domain Eukaryota; kingdom Metazoa; phylum Chordata; class Mammalia; order Proboscidea; family Elephantidae; genus Elephas; species Elephas maximus. The sequence continues at coordinate 12,677,840 of NC_064835.1, read as the reverse complement.
AAATTACAGAAGTTTAGAGTTACCTTTCAGGAACAAAATTACTTAGGGTAAAGTTAAATGCTTTACCCCACAAAGGGGATGAATGGGAGACCTGAGCTTCCTATCTGACCAAAGAATGTGTGTTCTCAGTGGTGTTTCCCCGTCACCATCGGCACGTCCTTTTCTCCTGGTCCAGTGCAATTGGGAATCAGAAATGGGAAGGCACTGTCCTTGGCCCAGAGTTCCTTCCTGGCGCCTCCACGCAGTCACTGGCAGAGCTGAAGTTCAGGTAGAAACTTGCCCTGCTGGACTGCCAAGATGCCATGGCCATCCACTGTCCGGTTCTGACATCTGTTTGGCAAGAAGGAGCATGGATGCCTACATCTTGAAGTCAGTGCTGAAAGGCACAGGCTGTTCATGCACGGGGCCTACTGGGGAAACGTACAACTGATGGGAACCTGCACTGGGGTGGGAAAAGTAAATATCCAGGAGACAGGAAGGCAGGTGGTCTCTGCTCTCCTGTACTTTGCCAAGAGCACGGCGTGTGGATACGCTCACTAGGAATGCCACACTCCTGAGTTTCATCCTCGGCTAATCTTTGTGCTGGAGGTCAGGTCAGAGGGTGGGCATGAAGCTGTTTGGTTTTGTGACCCAGTTATGGTGGAGCTTATTCATTTAATCATTCATTGATTCAATAGTTATTTATTGAGAGCTCACTCTGTGCCTCTTCTGTGTTAGAGGTAGGAATTCAGGAATTAACAAGAGCTGTTGTGGAGCTTACATTGTTGCTAGAGGGACAACTGCATATATATGAGCAACTTCAAAGAAGAGGAAAACAGGTTAGATCTGCATTTTGATCTTGGGATGTCCTACTTAGTAGCCGTGTGACCTTGGGCAAGTTACTTAACTGCTCTGACCTCAGTTTTCTCATCTTTACAATCAGTAATAATACTTACTTAGTAGGGTTGTTGTGAAGATTACTTGAGTATATGAAGTACACAGTAGAGGGCTTGGCTCATAGCAGTTGCCGAATACATGAACCTATTATTGATATTGTTGCTATTATTATTATTAGCGTTGTTGTTGTTGGTTACCATTGAGTTGATTTTGACTCATGGTGACCCCATGTGTGCAGAGTAGAATTGCTCCGTAGAGTTTTCAAGGTCGTGACCTTTTGGAAGTAGACCTCAAAGCCTGTCTTCCAAGGCGCCTGTGGGTGGGTTCGATCTACCAACATTTTAGCTAGTAGTCAAGCACTGAACTATTTCTCTCACTCAGGGACTCCTATTACCAACGTTACATATCCATAAATGGAAGCAGAAGAGGCTAAAATGCTGCATCCTTTCTTTCAGCAAAGTGACTCTCTGGAAGAGGTGACTCCAAAGCTGTATCACACAACATCACAATCTTTTGTTGGTAAAACCTCAATTCAGCCAATACTTTGAGTGTTTGGACAACAAAGGCTCTAGCAACTGACTTTTTTTTTCCATTGACAGGATCAGGTGGTTGTTTGAATTGGATAAACAAATCGGTTGTTCTAACTGGATAAATCAGTTCATTGTTCTGGCATCACGGTGACCCATTTTAAGATTGGTCACAATTTTCCCCGAGGCCCTGGATACTCTCTCTTTCACAATGACTCTTTGACTTGGTTCTTTCATTATTTTATAATTGTTAAAAACACATGTTTGAGTGTGACGACACACACACACACACACACACACACGCACATAAAGAAGTCAAGCCAACTCATGATTATCCCTGCTGAGTTGGGACCAGAAGAACCGGAACTTCATATTTTGCCAAGAGCTCTTACTTCTTCTCAGCCAGTTCTTTTCCAGAGTAGAAGCCAAAGATCCCAATGGCACTGTCTGAGTTTGGTCACTTTCCTGCCAGCCACTGAGCAAGGCTCTGGCTGCTGGCACACTGCTCTGCTGTCATTGTGAGATAGCATCAGCTCCACTTGGCGTGGAAAAAGGAGAGTTGGCATTGCCCAGCCTGTAGGTGCTTGTGGAGAGGAGGTAGAGGATGTCGGTTACTGGCAGGCAAACCTATTGCCACTAAAACTTGGCATGTCTAGGCAGCAAAGCAGCCCAGACGGAGAATTAGCCTCCACGGCAAGACCAGTCTGGGTCTTGGTACTGCCCACAGAAAGATGTTCTTTCTTGGCAGAGAGCTTGGTACATCTCAGAGGTGAATATAGGTGGTAGGGTAAGTCTAGAGATAGCCTGGAATGACTGTGACCCCATCATCTAGGGAAGGTCCTTTATGGTGCTTTTGGCCCTCTGTGTGAGGAACCTACATTTTCTGAGCTTTTCCCATAGGGGTAATAAATGCCACTTCTGAGCTCTTGGAAGCTAACTGGTAAGCTGGTGACATCTTGAGCATCGCTGATGCCTGCTCTGGGAGCATCGTATCCCATCACCTTCCCCCTAGGCTCCCGATGGAGAGGGGGTAGGAGAAAAGAGTCCCATAAGGACCTGCTTTCCTCAGCCAGGAGTTGTTGTTAGCGGCCACTGAGTCAGCAGCCCCTGCTTCAAGGCGACCCCATGTACAATGGATGCCCCTGGTCCTATGCCATCCCCATGATGGGACGTGATCGGACCATTACGATCCATAGGGCTTTCAGCCTCCTAGTTCACTTTAGTCTGGAAGCTCAGCTGAAACCTGTTCAGCGTCCATAACAACACAGAAGCCTCCGCTGATGGATGGGTGGTGGCTGCACAGGAGGTGCATTGGCCGGGAATGGAATCTGGTCTCCTGCAGGGGAGGCAAGAATTCTACCAAGACTCTTTATCCAGGCGCCTTTCTTTCCACCTGCTGACAAATCAGGAGTGCTGCACACAGAACCAGGAGACTAGGGTTCCAGAATCAACACTGCCTTATGCGAGCTGTGGGACATGCACCAGCCGCTTAACTTCCTGGGCCTCGGTTTCCACCTACCCTCTCTACCACTGTGAGGGTTAAGTGAAGTACTGCAGGCAAAAGCACACTGTAAGCTGATAAACCTTGAGCCAGTGCGAGGGTCCACCTGCAGAGCTCCCTCTGATAATTTTTCTCCTTTCATCTTATGAGAAAGCTGCTTACTTGAATAAAACCCCCAGGAGAAGCAAGAAGTCCACCCCCGGGACACCCCAACTCCCTCCTGGCTTGCCTCCTCACAGCTGTGTCTGATCCCTAGGTATCTTTCCATACTAACACGCTCAGCCTGCTCCAAAGCCAGTCCCTGAGCAGGCCCAGACTTGAGGAGGGAAGGCTGCTCAGGAACAACTACAGAAACCAAAGATTAGGAATTCCCTTTCTGTCCCTTCCTTGGTTTCCTGGTTCTGTGATGGGCACAGCAGCCTGATTTATTTTTGACAAATGTACCTGCATTATGAATTATATCGGGGGTGGAATTCTTGGGTTAAATCAAAGTTAATTTTCGACTTCTGTTCAGGGCGCCATAAATAATCAACTCCAGGGGAAGGTTATGGACTGGAGTCCCCCAATTACGCTAATGAGGATGATTAAACTTTTGAATTCTAAGTTTCTGTAAGAATAACAATCAGTGTTTACACTTCTGCCATGCCCCAGGATCTGCCGCTGCTATTAAATATAAATAACGATACCATTTTTTAAAGCCAAGCTGAGCCTTTTGGGGCATGTTCTATTCTCTTTCACTGCTGCAGATGCGGATGGGGGCTTAGGCTGCGTGTCTGAGGGGGATGGGAGGTGGATGGGAGGGTGGGACAGACTGCCAGAGAAGCTGTGTGTTTGCACTTGCCTTAGAACTGCAAAGGGATTTTCAAGTTCTAATCGAGACAGTAATTCAATTTTGCCTTGGTCCATCTGGGAAGGAAGGCCAGGAAGCCCTGCTGAGCTTTGGAAGCACTGCCCCAGTGTGCCATGATTTCCTAGGGATTTTGAACTTACGGCATGTTGTGTGTCTTCAGGCCCTTTGTATTAACTGTCTGCAATCTGTTGTCCCTCCACAGGCTCTGGGGGACCTTTCACAGGATCCTACTCCATTCCCTAGCTTAGCTCAAGAAGGGGCAAAAAGACTCAGTTGATTTCCAGCCTCCTGTTTCGCCACCTGTTATCAAAGGCTGCCCCGAGAGATGCTCATCTCCTGATGTCTTTGAGAGGCCTGGGTGGCTGCTATCGTAATGACAGGTCAGCTCAGAGGTGAGGAGGCTGGCTGAGTGGCTATTGTTTATCGGAGTTTCAATTTCATCGCCATGACAACCCACACAAGTCATTGTTTGAGCCAGCGCCTTGGTGCAGTGCGAAGCCGCGTGGAACGTTCCTGGTTCCCGCTCACTTGCTGGCTCTTTTTCTGTGGCCCTCCCGGCTGCTCCTTTCTTGTCTCCAAGTGCTGAGGGTGTTCTTATTTTCTCCACCACTTATCCAGAAATTGTTTTTCAAAAGTGTCTCATTTCAACTGAATTTGGCTTAGAGTGATTGGAAACATTCCTCAGTGAGGGGCTCTTGTCAAGCCTTCCTCCTTAGCATGCTTGCAGGCCTGCCTTGCTCCCTTGGTTTCCAGAGCTGCTGTGACCTCTAGCTGAGATAGAGGGCCAGGGTGTGGGGGAGATCTGCCTGCTTAACACTCACAGCGTCCAAGACAAGTCCTTGTGGAAGTCCTACTTGCACAACTTGGTGTATCTCAAATGCAAAACCTACTTGAATGTGTCTTCCACTTCCTTGAGAAGTTCAAGTGACAGATGGCTGGTGTTTCTGTTTTGCTCTATTGCTCTGAGAAACTCTCGTGTCTGCCTTGGTGGGGCTGTTGAGACACCAGCTCTGGGTGTTAATATTGGTGAGCCTTGAAAGAATTGCCTTGGAAGAATGGGCCATGAGTCTCCTGGATTTCTCTTTTGGGTCTTCATGTGCTTTATGATCCTGAAAGCATACGTTCCTCTGATTTAGGGAGCAGGCTGAAAACAGCCTCTTCTCCTTGCTGGCACTGTGATGAGCCAGCCAGGAGGAGGCCTCTGACCAGGTTTGTCCTGTTGCTAAGAGTTATGAGGCTGGCCAAGCACCAAGAAAGAATGCTGCTCTCCCCAGCAGACCTTCTGTTGGAGGGGACTTCCCTCGCATCTGCGGCATCAGCTGTTTTTGCCGTATGGATGACTTATTTACCCGAATATAACAGTACAAGATTTTTAACATTTATTTCTTAAGGTATTTGGATTGCTTTGCCTGAAAGAGGTAGGCTGTGAGGGGCTGGGGAACTAATTAAAAAAAAAAAAAAATCAAACCAGTGGCTGTTCCCAGGTATGTCAGAGTAGAACTGTGCTCCTTAAGGTTTTCAATGGCTACGACATTTTGGAAGGAGATTGCCAGGAATTTCCTCCATGGTGCCTATGCGTGGATTCAAATTGCCCACCTTTCAGTGAGTGGTCAAGTGCCTAACTGTTTGTGCCACCCAGGGACCCTAGGGAACTAACTGTTGTTGTGCGTAGTCAAGTTGATTCTGACTCATAGTGACCCTATAGGACAGAATACGGCTGCCCCACAAGGTTTCCTAGGCTGAAAATCTTTACAGGAGCAGATTGTCAGGTCTTTTCTGTGAAGTCACTGTGGGTTCAAACCACTGACTTTTCTGTTAGCAGCTGAGCACTTTAACCATTGCACCACCAGGGCTGCTGGGGAGCTAATAAAGAGCCTTTAAACAAGGAAGGGCTTATGGAGACAAGTAGACAGTGTGGGAAATACTGAGGTCTTGGCCACACTTTTGTCATGGGTGTGGGGCAAAGCTGAACCACGCAGTGGGAGAGGGCAGGAGGCAGGTATGGAAGTCAGGAGCCAGGGGCTGAGCCAAGCAACACTGGGGATGGGAAGGAGCCTCCTTAGAGGGTGGTCTGACTTGGGGTCTAGGCTGGTAGAGTTGGCCATGCCAGGAGCCAGTAGTCTTCACCTTCATTCATCCAACAAATATTTTCAGAGTGCTTAGCATGTGCCAGGCGCTATTCTAAGTCTTCGTGAGTCAGTGGTGAAGAAAACAAAGACTCCAGCCCTAACTGAACCTTACGTTCCACTGGGCAGAGCCGGGTAATAAATAAATCAGTCGAACATTTAGTATGTCGGATGGTAATGAGTTCTATGGAGAAAAATAAACTAGGGTAGGGAGCTAGGGAGCGTGGGGTGATGCAGTTTCGATTAGGGTGGTCAGGGGAGGCTCTTCTGAGAAGACGATGCTTCACGAAGAGCTAAAGGAGGTGTGAGTGAGAGCCATGCGGCTATCTGGGAGAAGAAAATTCCAGGCAGAGGGAATGGCAGTGCAAAGCCCAGGTGCTGGGCACATGGGAGAAGCAAGGAGGGGTCCTCATGGTGGGAGCAGTGTGACAGAGAGGGAGAACGCCAGGGGATGAGTCAGAAGTCACAGAGAGTCAGACTGCACTGGGCCTTCTAGGTGTAATGGAAAGTCATGGGGGATTTGAATAGAGGAGGGATGCACCTATTGGCTCTTACAGTATCACTCTGGCTGTTGTAATGAGAAGCTACTGAATTTTAGACGTCATCTGCTTAGATCGAGGTCAGCAGTTCAAATCCGCAAGGCACTCCTTGGAAACTCTACGGGGCAGCTCTACTCTGTTCTGTAGGATCACTATGAGTTGGAATCGGCTCGATGACAGTGGGTTTTTTTGGGGGTTTTCTGCTTAGATCAGGCCCTCACTCAGTCCTTGTCACTTGATATATAACCATTACAATAAAAGAATAAAAACTAAAAAAATAATATTTTGGGTAAGTAATTGAGCGTTAATTAACAAGCAAATTTCAATAAAACCAAAACATTAGCAAAAGGCACGATTTAGGAAAATACAAAATTGTACCAATGATGTATTTATATTTTATTATTTGGATTCCTTCTTTAATTTTAAAGCCAATGATGAACTATTAATAATTTAAAAGAATAATACATTTTAATTTTAAAGATATGATTCAAATTAAGTAAAATATTTTATGTTAATGAGCTAAAACTCACACACACCCAGCACAAGCATTCTACTTCCCAGTCGGTAATTAGTTCCACTGTTTTACATTTTAAACACAAATAAAAACTCCAAGCATTCACATAGCATGACAGAATGGAAGTAACTCCGGATTCATTTCTGCTCTAAACTCTCTGTGCTGTTACCACGGATTGAGAGCCTACTGTTTGAACGCAGGAATAAGAAACACCACAGGGGTTGGAGACTCAAAGTGTGCCTGAACCCAGGTGCAGTGATACTTGGATTACATAAACTCTACCAGGATTAGAACATTTCTAGGGAAACACTGAATTGAATGTGTTATCCAGTCAAAACTGATGAGTAAAGTTAGAGGGAGGCCAGCCTGGCCCAATCTAAGTAGAGCCTTTGCCTCGTCTGTGTACCCTGGCTTCAGTGGCACCAATCACAGTCAGCTGTACACGAGGACCCCACCTTGGTCTCTAATTCTCCCAAGCACCTGTTTCTCCTTTTCGTGCTCTGGTGACCCTCAGCTTCTCAGGGCTCCCATGTCTCCTGTTGCTGCTGTGGGGGTCTCCACACCACCACATGGGGGTCACACTCCAGGGTGACCACTTTCACCTCGGCCATTTTGCTTCCACCTCTACTGTCCAGCACCCACCACGCTTCTGCTTTTGTCTCTTGTTCTCTTGTCACTCCACCCCCATCTGTCACCTTGTTGAACTATGGTGGCATGTGTGTTGCTCCTATGCTGGAAGCTACGGCACCAGTATTTCAAGTAACAGCAGGGTCACCCATGGTGGACTGGTTTCAGTGGAGCTTCTAGGTTAAGACTAGGTAGAAAGGCCTGGTGACCCACTTCTGAAAGTTAGTCAATGAAAATCCTGTGGATCACAAAATATCGTCTGATAGAGTGCCGGGAGATGAGGCCCCTAATGGCTGCACCAACGAGCTCGAGCATGCCCGCGATTGTGAAGGTGGTGCAGGACTGGGCAACGTTTCATTCTGGTGCACGTGGGGCTGCTACGAGTTGGAGCCGACTCCACAGCCGCTAACAACTCTTTCTGCTCCCCAAGGGGAGAAGAGGTGCACAGGCTGCTCACAGGAAGCCTGGCCGTTCTAGTTTACTGCTCCTTCCTCTGAACTTGAGGAACCTGAGTGAAACCACCGTACGCCTAACTCAGGTCTGTTCACGCTCCAGGGACTTCAGCTTCCTGGCCTTCCATGTCTCCTTGCAGCATCCCACTCCCAGAGATTAGCAGTGCCCGTCATCTCCGGGAAACCTTGGTGGCATAGTGGCTAAGAGCTGTGGCTGCTAACCAAAAGGTCAGCAGTTTGAATCTAGCCGGTGCTCACTGGAAACCCTATGGGGCAGTTCTACTCTGTCCTATAGGGTCACTATGAGTCAGAATTGACAGCAGCGGGTTTGGTTTTGGTTTTTTATTGTCTCTGGTTTTCCTGCGGGTTTTAATTCGAGAAGCCCAGAACCTACCCATTAGACCTGACAGTGCTTCTCATTGCTTCTTCCATGATCCAAAAAGCTAGGAATGTTGGTGCTATGCCCCGGGGCATGACACCTTTGCTCAGACTCCTGTTCTACCACGAGGAAGGGTGGAGATCAGCTGTGTGAGATGGAACATGTCCAGTCACTGGTGAGGGTCTAGGAGAGGTCTATTGGCCATCTGGGGGTGTTGTGGAGGGTGTCAGTGCCAGGAGTGGGAGGGGTGCCTGGGCCCATATGACCTCCAGGGTCCTTTCCCCTCTGACATTCAATGAGTCTGTGTGATGTCACTTGTTGGTGTCCAAAGAATGGGAACTTACTCTCCTGTTTGCAGGGGTGGTCTGGAGATGTATTTAGGGACATCCAGACTGAATTTCTTCCACACCACTGACAACAAGGCTTTGTGAGTCACTGACTGAGGAGAGATCTGAGCTGGCAGAATCAAAGGAAGTGGGTTTAGGAAAGGATCCAAACTACACTGAGGAAGATCCCACTGCCGTTCCAAGCAGTCCAAAACCCTCTTTTGATTGAATAGGCTTGTTATTAAAAATGCATTTAAAAAAATGAAATCGAAAGCAAATCCCTTCAAATAAGATTTCAGCCTTGTCTCAAATCCAGGGGTTTATTTGGATGTTCTATCTTCTCACACAGTGCAGAGCTGTGCTAGAAAGATCACAGGCCCTAATACCTGAGCGTGGTGAAGCAGGAAGGAAGATAGCAATCAGGTTTCCTGAAATGGGTGCATAATGCCCCTTCCTTGGTTATTTTCTGGGTTATTTGCATGGAGGAGGAGGTTGCTTGATGTCACTCCCTACAAATTCTCATTTCTCTTAATAGCTGAACCTTGAATTAATGTCCAACCTGTGAACCAGCAGCAGTTTCCTGCTAGCCCTCCTCAGACTTCTATTCCCTGTCCACTCCATCCCCTGAACTTGGGCCAAATTATTGCTTCCTATGTGGTAAAAAAAAAAAAAAATTTTTTTTTTTTTGGTGGTGTTTTTTTTTTATGTGTTAGTGCCATTGTCTCGCTCCCCTCTGGAAAACAAAAACAAAAACAACAGTTGCCACTGAGTCAACTCGACTCACGGCGACCCCATGTGTGTCAGAGTAGAGCTGAACCCCGTAGGGTTTTCAGTGGGTGATTTTTCAGAAGTAGATTGCCAGTTCTCTCTTTCAAGGCACCCCTGGGTAGACTCAAACCTCCAGCCGTTTGGTTAACAACTGGGAGTGTTCGTTTGCACCACTCAGGGTTTCTTCTTCTCTCAAGACCACTTCCAATAAGAAGTCCTTTCTACTGTATTAGCAAAAAAAGACCAGGCTGCTTTCCTGCAACCTGTACTCAACTTAATCTTCTACCCCTTGGAAGACAGGAAGGAGCCAGGAAGGCATGTCAGCCAGGACAGTGTTAACTTTAATCCTGCTTAATTCCATTTTCACAATGAAAGGCTCACTTTGAGATTTGATTGAGGTGAGTTTAGGTCAGATAAGAGGAGGTTTCATTCAGCCACATATTCATTTATTCATCAAACATCCATAGAGCCAGACACAGAGCTTGGGCTGGGAGTCAGAGGAACAATACTTGGTCCCTGCTCCTCAGGAAGGCAAACAGGAACGAACAGGAAATAATCACAATACATGCAGTCAGTTCTGACATAAATGCATGCACCTATGCTGGGGATAGTAAATGAGGGATAGCTGTGATTCTGGGCGAGGGGACATGGGGTGAGGGGATCAGTGAAGAATCTGACCCTTGAATTGGGTTTCAAAGGCTGAGTAATAAACTCATAGAAATAAAATCATGGAACTCATTACCTCCTAGTGAGATTACCAGCAGGAATTGTAAATGGATTCTGATAGAATTTGGAGAATATATGTGGGTGTCTTGGGAGGAAAGCCTAGACTTGATGTCCAGAGATGAGAGGCCAAGCCCTGTTTGCCAGGGTGTGATCCCTTGCAAATGACTCAACATCTTTGTGCCTCAACCTCTTCTTCATCTGTGAAATGGTTAATACAATAACAATGCCTGTGTTGCCTACCTCAGGGGGTTGCTGGGAGGATCAAAAGCACCAATGCGTATGAACATGCCAGAAAAATGTCAAGTGCAAGGTAAACGTAAAGGCATTTTAAAGCTTTTGATTTGGAAAGAATTTTGAACTTACAGGAAATTGGAAACCTAAAAATAGTACAAGGAACACTTTACCCAGATTACTTACTGCTTAGTTTATCTCATTTACTTTAGTATTTATTCTCTGTCTCCATGTATGTGTGTATGTTCATGTATACATAACACATGCATATATTTACATATGTACATATATGTTTATACATATTTTTTTCTGAACTATTTGAGCCTAAGTTACACACATCATGGCTGTTTACCTCTAAAAGCTTCAATGTGTATTTCCTGAGAATAGAGATATTCTCTTGTACAACCTCAGTACAGTTATCAACTTTATAGATTTGCATCGATATAATACTTTTATTTACTGTTTCATCCATATTTCATTTTTTTGGTTGTTCTAATAATACCCTTCATAGTATTTTTCCCTCTAGTACAGGGTCCATTTTAAGGTCAGATAGGTATTCGGTTTTCAAGTTTCTTTAGCTTCCTTTAATCTGAAGCATTTCCACAACCTTTTTTTTTTTGTCTTGTGTATTGATATTTTTTGAAGAACCTGTCCCCGCATTTTTGACTAGAGTGTTTCTCACTTTGTGTTTGATGTTTCTTCCTGATTAGATTGGGGCTATGCGTTCTCAGTTACCACTACAGCACAGAGCTGCTCTGCGCTCCCTAGGGTATCACATTGGGAGGCAAATCGTTCCATTCGTCTTTCATAGACGGTCTGGAGACCTTGATCATCCCAACAAGGTCTTGCCTGATTCCTCCACTGTTAATTACTGTCCTTTTCCTCCTTTGCAGCTAGTGAGCAGTCTATGAGGAGACACCATAAGGTCATGCAAACAGTCCATTCCTCATCAAAATATTCCCCTAGATTTAATATCTATTCATGATTCTTGACTGGTCCAATCTTAACCACAATGGTTGCAAAATGCTAATGTTTCAACTCCAGCACTCTCTCCAAGTTTACTAGCTGGCCCTCAGCATTCTACTATAAGCCGGAGTCCTCCGTGCTTATCTCTCTCTCTCTCTCTAATAGGTCTATTTTTGGCGTGGACTCATGAACTCCTATTTTTCAATGGTTTATAATTCATTATTGCAGGTAATTATTTTGCACTCAAATTATCCCCAGTTGGGCCTCTGGGAACCCCTTCAAGGTGGCTCCTCTGTTTTGTGAACCTGCCCCATCATTTTTTTGAATAATTCCTTACTTTCTGGCACAAAAAAGATGTTCTAGGCCTGTCTCATATCTACTTTGCCTCAGTCCTGAAATCAGCCATTTCTCTGAGGAGCCTTGATCCCTTTGAGTGGAAAATGGTATTAGAGACCAAGATCCAGGCTCTAGGTGGGACTCATTGTTACTGGGGTGTCTTTGCTTCTTGGCCCTTTCAGTAGTCAGAACTATGAAATCCATGCACGCATATGCAAATATACGTATATATATATATACACTTACATACATACACACACATATATGCATGTGTACACATATGTATATAGAGATACATGAAACACTCATGTACACATACATATGCATATTTTAGAAATCATGAGTTCACACCAATACCTCCAATTCAAGTCCATTTGACAGGGTTGTTTCTTGTCTTCCCCCAGTCCGTATTTCATGCCTCTTCTTCCTCAGCTAGAACCCTGGCTCTCACAGTATCAATGTATTTAGTCATTTACTCAATCTGAAATACTTTTGGAATTTCCTTGCTCTTCCGCTATGATAAACAAAGCTACTGTGTCAAGATTTGTTTTCACTTCTTCCTCCCCTGCCCCAATACACACTCTACCCTGCCCTGTACTGAGGGTATTTGGTCGAATATATTTTCATATTACTTGGGTTAATTCTTTTTCTCTCTTTTCCCCCTTCAGTGTGGTTGTGAAATTCATTTGAAATACAGGTAGGTTCATTTGTTTGAGCTTTCTTACAGTTTTAAGTCTTTATTTCCCTTCCCATTCTTACTAATTTAATTTTTCAAATTTATTTTAATATGCTTTCAAAAGTCAAAACCATATTTAAAAAGAAAGGTACAGCTAGAGAAGTGTCACTTCCTCCCCTTCCACATCATTCTCTCTTTTTGTAATAATAAGCAGGTATATGTATATTTTCTAACTTTCCTACCTTTCTTACACAAAAGGTAGGATACCATATGTGTTCTTTGGCACTTTGCATTTTTCCACTCAATAACATCTGGAAATCACTCCATATCAGTTCACAGTGACTTCTCTGTGTTTTAACAGCTGCATGGTACTCCTCTGTGTGTATGTAACAGAGTATATTCAGCCAATTCTGTATGAAGGCATTTTATTTTTCAAGATCATAACACTCATTGTAGAAGCCTTGACTGTCTACATCCATAACATTGACTCAGAGTAGCAACCACTGGGCTGGCTCAATGCACATTATGTGCAACTGGACATTTTGAGCATCTGGGCTGGGCATAAGCTGGGACTCAGTTGTCCTCACCCCCATGTATTCATAGCATTGGGGTGAGGATGTTTCTGATAATTAAAGGTGTTGGGCAGTACCTCTTTCAACATGTATCAAGTGATTTGCTTGAAGTCAGGGAGCTGTCTTGGAGAAAAGACTTAAACCTTTGTCTACCGTTGGGACATGGACACAAACGTGACTGATGAGTGGCAACGGGGGACAGTGGGAGGGATGGGACCCACAGGAAGCCAGATACCATGGTAGAATATCAGGGGCACGGAGAGGGAACTCACCTTAGTGAGACAGATGTGTCACTAAGCCAGACCCTGTAGCTGGCCCCACCCTTCATAGGAGGTGTTGATTGATAGTTCACGTGGTCCAGACCTAGCCACCTGGTGACATGTATGTGTGTCATGAGTTGAATTATGTTCCCCCCAAAATGTATGTATCAATTGGGCTGGGCCATAATTCCCGGTATTGTGTGATTTTCCTGTATGTTGTAAATCCTGCCTCTATGATGTTAATGAGGCAGGCTAGGCGGCAGTTGTGTTAGTGAGGCAGGACTCAACCTACAAGACTGGATTGTGTCTTGAGGCAATCTCTTGAGATATAGAAAAGAGAAGCGAGCAGACAGACAGGGGGATCTCATACCACCAAGAAAGCAGTGCTGGGAGCAGACTGTGTCCTTTGGACCCAAGGTCCCTGGGCCGAGAAGCTCCGAGTCTCGGGGAAGATTGATGAGAAGGCCGACAGTGAAAGAAAGCCTTTCCCTGGAGCTTCCACCCTGAATTTGGACTTTTAGCCTACTTTCCTGTGAAGAAATAAATTTCTCTTTGTTAAAGCCATTCACTTATGGTATTTCTATTACAGCAACACCAGATGCCTAAGACAATGTGATTTGAGGTAAAGGGGCCTGTGAACTGAAACACCTGCAACAGGTGGCTGCTCAGAAGCAGGTGCTGTGTGACACACGTGGCTGAGTGTTGTTGTTGTTAAGTGCTGTTGAGTCCATTTCGACTTATAGTGGCCCCATGTGACAGAGTAGAACTGCCCCATAGGGTTTTCTTGGCTGTAATCTTCTTTATCCCACAGAGTGACTGGTGGGCTCGAACCACCAACATTTTTGTTAGCAAAAGTGCTTAACGACTGTGCTACCAGGGCTCCTCATGGTTGGGTGGGAGGAAGCAGTCTCCTTGTTTGCAAAGGCAGAGTTGGTGGATGATGGGGAGAGGCCTGTGCCGAGGTAGGTCAGCAGATGGGCCGGGGGAGGCGCAGGGAGTGGCTGCATTGGAGCCATGCCTGTCCTGGACGGGGAAAGCTCTGGCCTGGCCACTAGCACCAGAGACAATGGGAGTGGGTCTCTGGCCCCACCAGGGGAACAGGTGGCCTGACTTATGTCCCCTCTTGGGACCCCAGTTTGGCAAACTACAGAAGAGTGTGGAGGAGCTGTATATGACTAACTGCATAATATTTTGAGGTACCAACCTTATTTCTAAGCTCTAAGCATTTTTCCCCTTTCACTTTGCAAGAATGATAATGCTGAATCTCAGCTTTCCCAGTGGCAGTAAAATCATGGGCAACAGCATTTCTATTCCCTGACGTTGGGTTTCACTGCATTGGCAATGGGCTGGGCAAGGGCAAAATGCCAGCACTGGAGATCCTCCAGGTGGCGTCTTAGGGGTGCTGTTGGGGCTGGGACTGCAGTGGTGGGAGTAGAGGACAAGGCCAGGGCAGGTCTGTGCTCACGTGTGACCTCCTTGAAGCATCTCAGGTAGTCTGGGAGCAATGACTCCCTAAAAGACTGTACCTTCTGCCATTTCACAGGTGGGGGCCTGGAGGATCAAGATTCAGAGATTAAGGTTAATGGGGCCCTTTTACTTCCTGGCTGGGGAAGTCTGGGATGTTCCAGTTGGACTTTTATATAGAATCATTGCAGAGACCATTGCTCTCCCCCACCCCGAATGCAGCCATCCCCTGGCCACTCCCTGACAGATGGTCGGTTTGCATCAATTAATTGGCATTTGTTCCTCTGCTCTGTGTACATGCCTGTGCCCTTTGTGTGCACAAAAGCAGTGGCTGTCTCTTTCCTTTCCCTTTTCCTTCAGACTTACCTCTTGTCTTAGTCATCTAGTGCTGCTGTAACAGAAATACCGCAAGTGTATAGCTTTAACAAAGAGTTTATTCTCTTGCAGCCCGGTAGGCTAGAAGTCCCAATTCAGGGTGCCGGCTCCAGCGGAAGGCTTTCTCCCTCTGTCGACTCTGGAGGGAGGTAGTTGTCATCAGTCTTCCCTTGGTCTGGGGGCATCTCAGAGCAGGAACCTCAGGTTCAAAGGACACACTCTGCTCCTGGCACTGGTTTCTTGGTGGTATGAGGTCCCCATGTCTCTCTGTTTGTTTCTCTCTTTTATGTCTCAAAAGAGATTGGCTTAAGACACTATCTAATCTCATAGACCTTATCAGTATAAAAAAACTGCTGCTAATCCATTTTATTACATCATAGTGATAGGATTTACAACACATAGGGAAATCACATCAGAGAACAAAATGATAGACAATCATACAAGAGAATCATGACCTAGCCAAGCTGACAGATAGTTTTGGGAGATACAATTCAATCCATGACACCTCTGAACCCAGGAGACAATTGGGCTGAGGGATTAACAGATCCACCCTTTTCCCATTATTCCTAGTAACCAGGGTTCAGATCCAACACTGGACTGGGGCCTGTGTGTCTTGGGCTCTGGGTGGCCTGGACATCCTGAACAAGGGAGGTAGGAAGTGGGGGTACTCAGTTCCTACATTACCTTTTCATACAGGCCTTCCCTGATGCTATGGATTGAATTGTGTCTCCCCCCAAAAGATGTGATGAAATCCTATCCCCTAGAGCCTGTGAACGCTACCTTGTTTGGAAATAGGGTCTTTGAAGATGTTATCAGTTAACATGAGGTCATTCCAGGGTAGGATGAGTCCTAATCCAACATGAGTGGTGTCCTGTGAAACAGAAGAGATACAGAGAGACACACAGAGGAAGGACGGCCATGTGAAGATACTCTACAAACCAAGGAACACCACAGATTGCCAGCAGTCACCAGAAGCTAGGAGAGAGGTACGGAACAGATTCTTCCTCAAGGCTCAGAAAAGGTCAACATGGCTGACATCCTGCTCTTGGATCCCTAGTCTCCAGAACCTCAAGACAATGAATTTCTGTTCTTATAAGCCACTCAGTTTGCGGTGTTTTGTTAGGCAGCCAGGGAAACAAAAACACTGAACCATCCCATTTTAGAATCACCCCATCCCTATTCACCTCTTACCCTGAGTTGTGTTTCTTCACAGACTTTCCTCTCCCTGGCATACGCCATATTTAACTGTTCGTTTGTTTATTCTCTCTCTCTCTCCTTAGAATAGAGCTCCATCAGGGCAGGGATTTGCTTCTTTTGTTCACTGCTAATCATCTGAGGCCCAGAACAGTGCTAACACTTAGCAGATCCCCAGCCTCACACTCTTTCCGTTACCCTGGCCCTGGCTGCCCAGGGCCTGGAGAACCCACTAAAGCCACTGCTGTCGAGTTGATTCCAACTCATAGCCTGGAGACCCACCTCTAAATCCCAGTTCCCTGGCTGGACTCCTATAAGCTACAGAACAGCATAGGTGCCAGTGCAGTGAAGGGCAAGGCCATGGGTTCAAGTCCTACCTTCCTAGAGGACAGACCTTGAGCAAGTTAATTAACCTCCCTAAGCTCATCTTGCAGAGCTGTTGGGAAGATTAAAAAAGAAACTTCAAGACTTGAAAGGTTAAATGGTAGCTCTTGTTATCATAAGTAGCAGGTGTCTTGATGCTGGACTACTTATTTTTCCTCTCTTGTTTCCTGGGTTCCATGCCCCGTCCCCCTCAGCTTCCAGTCCTTCTATGCTTCCAACCACCCCCACGCACCACTACACCCATTTGCCTCAGCCTGGAACCAAGGTCCTTGCCCTCCCGAGGCTCTCTTGCTTTCTAGCAAAATCGTACTCAAGCTTCTGCAAGAGACAGTGTGTATACAGTAATTTCTCAAGTATGTTGCTGTGGCTAGCTCACCTTCGTTGATAAAGAAAGGCACTTACCTGTCAGCCCATTCATAAAATGCAAGTGCCTGTACTACAATTTAAAATAAAGCAAAAATAGCAAATGCGTTTTTGTTGGCAAGGCCTGAAAACTAGAGTGTTTGGGGTCCTAGTGTGCCTAAACTCTGTCTTCCTAAGAAAGATGAAGCAGCAGAGCCAAAAATAATTAGGCCTCCACAAACCGATCTGGGGACTTGAGTGAGAGGTGCTAAAATGGGGCAGTAGGAGTGGTCCTCTCAGATAAGGCAATAAGGGTGTGCATTGTCTGCAGAGAATTTAGAAACAATAACATGGACTAAATTCAGTCGACTTCCTATTATCACCACGCACTGGAAACTCTAAACAATATCAGTGATAAGATACTCCTCCCCCCCAAAATCTTTTCTTCATCTAAGTTCTAAACAATTGCAACAACTACAGTTGAGTGTTAATAATATATATGTAAGCTTCAAATTAGCACATTTTTATAAATTATTCTTTAATAAGTATTTCATGCTACATGGACATTAAATTAGGAAATTCCCAGTTGTTCGGTTGGCCCCTCATACATGTGGACTCAGTTA
Source organism: Elephas maximus indicus (assembly GCF_024166365.1). Lineage (NCBI taxonomy): Eukaryota > Metazoa > Chordata > Mammalia > Proboscidea > Elephantidae > Elephas > Elephas maximus. Next base: position 12,660,206 of record NC_064835.1, on the reverse strand, counting down.
CACGTTTGTTTTTAGAGTAAGTTCATAATTATTTGGAAGTGGCTTGCTTCAGGTACAGTGCAAATGATTAATGTGCTTAGTTGCTAACAGAAAGGTTGGAGGTTCAAAGCTACCCAGAGGCACCTTGGAGGAAAGGCGTAGTGATTACTTCCCAAAATACACCCACTGAAAACCCTAGGGAGCACAGTTCTACAAGTCTTCATGGCAACCGATTTCAGGCACAGTTTGAGTCTCCAACCCCTGTGGTATTTCATATTCCCTCGTTCAAACGGTAGACTCTCCATCAATGGCAACAGCACAGAGAGTTTGAAGCAGAAATGAATCTTGAGCTACTTCCATTCTGTCATGCTATGTGACCACTTGGAGTTTTTATTTGTGTTTAAAACGTAAAACAGTGGAACTAATTGCAAACTGCAAAGTAGAATGTTTTTGCTTGGTACGTGCAAATTTTAGTTCATACATGAAATATTTTACTTAATTTGAATCATATCTTTAAAATTAAAATGTATTATTCCTTGAAATTATTAATAGTTAATTGTTGGCTTTAAGATTAAAGAAGGGGTCTAAATGATAAAATATCACATCATTGGTACGATTCAGTATTTTCCTAAATTGTGCCATTTGCAAATGTTTTGGTTTTATTGAAATTTGCTTGTTAATTACTGCCGTTATTTACCTAAAATATTATTTTTTAATTTTTATTCTTTTATTGGAATGATTATATATGAGGTTCAATAAAAGAAAATCTTCACTGTTTATGTTTCTTTCTGGCCGTTGTAATTATTTGTTTCATTCCATGATTATTACTGAAATAATTTTGCCAAATAGAAGAAAGGGCTTTGCAAAAACTAGTGCAATGTGCTAGGATGCCCTGCATGAGCCAATAGGAGGCAACCTCTGCCTCTGCTGTTCCGCCCCCAGGGACAAGGACCTCCGAGGTACAGGCGCTGCTTATGGGGGGGGGGGGGAAGTGGGGGAACCTCCTGGAAGGGCCAAGCCTTGCCATGAAGTGGGACAATTGCACTGAACACACCTCCTGGCGTGAAATTGTACTCAGACCCTCTAGTTAAGATATAGATCCAGCCACAGTAACGCTTCAGCAAAACGCACTAAAGCTCCGAAGTTATAATATAGGTTCAGCTGCAGTAATGCTGTAACGAAATCCAAAACAGAAGCTCCTCCCTCTCTCCTACCACAGTGCTGGTACGGTAGCTCCATTCCCTGTGGAATCAGGCACCTAGGCCTCTCTACTTTGTTGGTATCCCTGGACATGCCCTGTTTACATGTCTAAGGTGGCTCAACACCACAGCTGCATTCCAATCAGTGGGATGGGAAAAAGGGGGAGACGGCACGTGCCTTTTCTATATGCCCATGTCCGTAAATTGTGAACGTTGCTTCTGCTCACATACCATTGGCTACAACTAAGCCACGTGACCACATCTAGCTGCAAGGGAGGCTAGAAAATGTATTCTTTATTTTAGGCTGCCACGAGTCCAGCTAAAAATTCTACTACCATAGAAAAAGAGGTAAATGACTATGTGAGGACAACCAAGGGTTTCTTCCACAAAATAACTTCCTGTGACTTTCCTCTTTTCTACAATTTAAGATTTGGCCAAGCTGCAGTTAATTCCTGGTCTAAAGAAGTCATTGACACCATATCCACCCTGAAGGAAATTGCTCCAACTGTTAGAATATCTTGACCTGGGGCTGGGGAAGAATGGTGGGAAAAAGAAATTTACGCAACTTCCTTTTTTTTGCCCAACTGTACCCCTGAATGGGAATTTTCCCTCTTATTTGAGCATCGGTATTACACATTCAATTCAGTGGGCTCACGTGGATAAATTAAGGAAGAGGGGAATAAACCAGCGTTAAGGATTAAATCTGGAAACCCTGGTTGCTGTAGTGGTCCAGAGTTTGATTGCCCACCAAAAGGTCAGCAGTTTGAATCCACTAGATGCTCCTTGGAAACTCTATGGAGCAGTTCTACTCTGTCCTATAGGGTCACTGTGAGTCAGAATCGACTCGATGACAACGGGTTTTGGTTTTTCATGGATTAAATTGTGTCCCCCAATGTGTTGGAATCCTAACCCCTGTGCCTGTGAATGTAGCTTTTTATTTTAAGTCCCATCCTGAGAGACGGCATGATGAAGGAGGGCAAGAAGAAACTCCCCCACTCAGGAGAGTGCAGTAAGGCACAGCCAGGGAGGCGGATCTCGGTGCGGCTCAGGCCTGCAAAGCCTCATCTTGCCAAGTCACTTCCCCCTCTGTCCTGCAGCCACTCTGCATACAGCCTTTTCTGCCTCTCATACATGTAGCACTCGAACGATGACATCCACACAGCTGATGTGGAACAGTTAATAAAATAAAAGGGGTTATGATCCAGAGGTCCTCTTACTGCACGTAGGAAGCTGAGCCTCCCTCCCTGCTGAGCATCAACGAATGGGAAAGTCAACAGGAAAAACTTTCTTGCCAGCCACATTCAGAACTGCAATGCCCCATCCCGCCGCTGTGAGGCGCTGCTTCCAGGCAGTGGAGGAGCAGCAGCAGCCAGGGCCTGCCCAGCACCCTCCCAGCACCCGTGCCCACTCCGACTCCGAGGCTGGCAACAAGTGGCAGCCCTCTCCGCTCCGCAGGCAAGCCGGGCGATCTGTCCTTCCCAGGCCATTAACACAGTGCACGCAGAGCGAGGTTAATGGAACTGAGATGGAGCTGGCGGGAGAGGGACAGCCCGGAGGGACATGCAGCCCACCCCCTGTCTCAGCCCACGCGCCCCTCTTCCCGGCTCTGGGCACATCCAAGGACTGTGTCCATCTGGGCACCTCTGCCTCAAAGAGACGGAGGGGAGGAGGGGAGGAGGGGACGGGGGAGGGCGGTAATCAAGGAGAGTGGTGTCGTCTGTCTCCGGTACTCTTACCCACAGGGCCCCAGGGAGGGCAGCCATCAACTCAGTTAAGAGAGTCATTAAGAGAGAAAATCGGGTTTTTATGATCACAGACAAGGTTGCGTGATTGAATTGTGGGTGAAGACAGAGGCAGGCTGCACATCTCCGTAGGCAGGAGCCTCGGTGTTTGCAGGCTAGGTCTCCAAAGGACAAGACAGAAGGAGCCACGTTCACGCGGCATCGCCATCCGCCGGCTCCCTGGAACCACCATTTACTCTTAAGTGGAAGGAAAGGGCCCGAGAGCTGCAGATGGGGCCGAGGTCTGCCGGCCCCTGAGATGCAGACTGAACTGAAGGAGGGAGGTGAGAAAGTCCCCCATTTCCAGGGAGGACGTGAGATCAGGGGGTGCAAGTTTCACAGATGAAAACGACCTATTTCCTAAGTTCTGGGTGGATTTTCACACCGCTTGATTCGAAAAACAGTGGAAGCTGATCAGTGATGAGGAAAAGCGAAGATACCCTTCCGGTAGTCACACTTCACTCTGACTCCCTGGGCCGTGGCGGTGGTTGCTGCTCAGAGCTCTGCATGGCCCAGGCCTCAGAGGGGAGAACCTTACAGAGCCCTGCCTTGGCTCCCCCTTACCACACTCACAGTCTCCTACAGTGGGGTGTGCATACAAAACAGTAGGCACAAACTGACTGCCCCAGGGAAACATACTCAGCTCCCCCTAGGACATACAAGGGTGTTTCAGAAGCAGGTTAGGTTGAATACTAAGGAGGGCTTCCCAAACAGTCACGAGACAATGGCAGCTGTTACTGGGGGAAGCTGCAGAATCTCTTGCCTTGAAAGCATTTACAAATAGGATCATGACTGACACCGTCCAAGACCATCAGTAACCAGTCACCGTCTAGCCAACCTCAACTCACGGTGACTCCGTGTGTCTCAGAGTAGAACTGTGCTCCATAGGGTTTCCGATGGCTGAATTTCCTGAAGTAGATAGCCAAGGCTTTCTCCTGAGGCACCCTGGGTAGACTTTCTCTTCCAACCTTTTGGTTAGCAGCCAAGCACGTTAACCCCGTACCCCTGACGTCTCACCTTTTCAGAGGTCTTGGGAGTTTACAAAACATTTTTGCATCTACTCTCGTTTGTCCCTGTGGGGGTAGTCAGATTTTGTTACACCCGTTTTACAGCCAGAACGCTCCTTAGAAGCGAGGATGGTGAGGTTTCATCTCACATGCTTTGGACGTGTTATCAGGAGGGACTAGTCCCTGGAGAAGGACATCATGCTTGGTAAAGTAGCGGGTCAACGAAAAACAGGAAGACCCTCAACCAGATGGACTGACACAGTGGCTGCAACAATGGGCTCAAACATAGCAACGATTGTGCGGATGGTGCAGGACTGGGCGGTGTTTTCTTCTGTCGTACCTAGGGTTGCTATGAGTCAGAGCTGACTCGATGGCACCTAACGCCACCACCAACAAATTTCATAAACAAGGAAAATGAGGCTTAGGGGGTTAAGGTCACAGACGGTAACCGGGGATCTGGAGCCACAGCTGAGGTCTCTGAGCTCCTGGTGCCCTGGGCATCTGATGCTGCCTCTGGCACAGGGCTGACCTAGATACCCCTGGAGGGTCATGCCTAGCCAATGGAATGGGAACTAGTGAGCCTGTCTCAGTGTTTCCTATCCCCTTTGGTTCTTTATCCTTAGCCCACCACCACCATTAGTCACCTCCAACTCATGGCAACCCCGTGTGTCAGAGTAGAACTGTGCTCCACAGGGTTGTCAATGGGTGATTTTTTGGATTTTTTTTTTTTTTTTTAGATCACCAGGTCTTTCCTCTGTTGTGCTTCTGGGTCGACTTGTACTGCCAGTGCAGTCCAGTGCGTTAACCATTTGTACCAACCAGGAACTCTGTTCTTACCCTAGGGCCCCTAAACTGAAATTAAACGCAGATCCGAGAAGTGGATCTGGGGCCACCACTGCCTTGAAGTTATTCTTGGTGTGGGGCCATGTGGGTAGAGGAGAAGGCTGTAAGGGTGCTGGCTTCCTCCAGCTGGAGCAGCATTTTTCTTTCTTCTTCTCTGTTCCTGCAAGTTCTGCCTAGGCTCCCTTCTTGAGTCATTTCCCAGCAAATGCTAAACGGAAAAACTGCCCCCTAGCTCTTGGTTCATGGGGATAGCTTATTTTCAGGGCGTGGAGAGGTATTGAATTTGAAATTGGTGGGGAATATATGGATGTACCTTTTTTTGGGAACAGGCAACTCCTGCTTTCTAATGAAAAAATAAAAGCTTGAAAGGGATTTGTTGAATCAACTGAAAGGGACCTCTGGGATATTTATCTCTCTTATGCACAAACCCTTTCCCAGAGTGTAAATGAATCAGGACCACATGGATCCGATTACACTCAGAAACGGCATTGGCTTATGAAACGCAGACAGGAAAATCACCGAGGGTCAAGTTTGTTTTCATCTCTCTGTCCATATACTCCCAGATTGTTCTAGCCTCTCCACCCTCTGGGGAGGGGGGATATTTGCATGTTTGGATGGGAGGAGGAGGCAAGAAAAGGTCTCTTCATGGATCAATCAAGTCCAGACCATGGGAGTGCCTGAAAAAAACTGATTAGATACCATGTTTATCAAAAGAGAGGCTGGGCTTTGCCCTCCAAACACAAAGATTCAGTCTGGGATATGAAGGGGAGATAGATGCTTGGAACCTTGATGCAGGGACTCAAAGGAGATGGAACGGTAACTGTTATGGATTGAAATGTGCCCCCCAAATTTATGTTGAAGTCCCAACCCCTAGTACCTGTGAATGTGACCTTATTTGGAAATAGGGTCTTTGAAGATGCTATTAGTTAACATGAGGTCATAGTGGAGAAGAGTGGGTCCTAATCCAATGTGAGTGGTGTCCTTACAAAAGAGGAGGAGACACGGTGACTGAGAGACAGGCAGAGGAAAGATGGCCATCTGATGTCAGAATTACGCTGCCGCTGTAAACAAAGGAATGCCTGGGAGTCCCTGGATGGTGCAAATGGTTAACATGTTCAGTTGCTAACCAAAAGGTTGGAGTTTCAAGTCTACTCAGACACACCTCACAGAAAGGCCTGGCAGAAAAATCAGCCATTGAAAACCCTATGGAGCACAGTTCTCCTCTGACATACATGGGGTCACCATGAGTTGGAATTGACTCAAGGGCAACGGTATACCAGAAGCTGAGAGAGGCAAGAAAGAATCTTTCCCTAGAGCCTTCAGGAAGAATGTGGCTCTGATCACGTCCTGAATTTGGACTTCTAGCCTCTAGATCTGTGAGATTATAAATTTCTGTTGTTTAAAAGCCACTTGCTTTGTGGTTCTTTGTTAATGGCAGCCCTAGGCAGTGAATCCAGTAGCTTTGTTCTCCTTTCCATCTCTTCATGTCTTCCTCTCAGGGCCCGAGCCTTTAACAATGGCTGTGTAGAATGAGGCTGGCCCAGAAAACACCCCACTCAAAGGAACTCTGGGGTCTGCTGCATGGCCCACACTCACAGAGGTGACAGAACCCCAGCCCTGCCAGGCTAGAATCCCAGCCCTGTCAGGCCCTATGTACTGAGACTGACCTAAAAAAGGATAATATTTTTAGAGTGACTCGGTGGCTGGGAGAATACTTTGGAAAGGATAGGCGTGAAGTTCCCTTTCAGGTGGTGACATTTGAACAAACACCTGAGTAAAGATAAGAAACCAACCACATGTAGAGCCAGTATAAGAAGTTCCAGGCAATGGGGACAGCAAGAGCAAAGGTTCTGAGCAAGGAATGAGGTTAGCATGTTCAAGGAACACAACATAAAAGCCACTTGGGATTTGGTGAGTAAATGGGAGATGGCATGAGAAAATGTTGGAGAGGTGGCAGGGATCAGCTCATAAAGGGCCAAGTAGGTCACGGTGAGGAGTTTAAGGAAGGCTGGAGTAGATGCTGGGAGACCAGTTAGCAGGTCACAGCAGTTGTCCAGCCCTGCAGCTATTGAAGGATGATCTCGGGGTTATTAGCAGAAATGGTGAAAAGGATTGGGAGTTATTTGGGAGGTAACATTGAGAGAAATTGCTGAAGGACTAGAAATGAAAGCTGAGGGAAATGGGTATGTCACTATGACGCTGAAGTTTCAGACCTGTCAGAACCACTTGAAGGAGCCCTGGAGGCTCAGTGGTTAAATGCTCAGCTGCTAACTGAAATGTTGGTGGTTTCAAACCAATAGCAGCTCTGCAGGAGAAAGATGTGGCAGTCTGCTTCTGTAAACATCATAGCCTTGGAAACCCTATGGGGCAGTTGTACTTTGTCTTAGGCTCGGTTCTCTATAGAAGCAAAAGCAGTGACGCATGCATACACACACACACACACACATATATATGTTTATATATATAGAGAGAGATTTCTATCAAGGAAATGGTTGTAGAAGCTGCTGCAGAGCATGACAAACCCAAGATCGGCAGGTCAGATGGCAGGCTGCTGGCTCAAAGGCTGCTGAGGCTGAGGAATCCAAGATCAGCAGTTGAGATGGCAGTCTGGTGGCTAAAGTCCCAAGAGCCAGAGGTCAGATAATGACCAGCTGGATGCAGGACCCAGAGCAAGCAAAAGCCAGTGAGATTTGCCAGAAAGTCCATATATATTGGATGAAGGCTGCACCCCTAAGGAAACTACCTTTCAAGTGATTGGCTGCTCAAAGCAGATCTCATCATGGAAATAATTACATTATATCAGATGTCATCATGGAGGTGATTACATCATTACATAACTGCCAAAATACACCATAACTGCCAAACCACTGAGAATCATGGCCCAGGCAAGTTAACACACAGCCTTAACCATCACAGTCCACCCATTGGCAGTTTGGCACCTGTACACTTCACCGTAAACCGCACAAAATAAATAAAGACAACTATAAAGTCACACTTGTGCCTAACATGATACAACTAACATGCATAAAACTGAAAATACACTAGCCCTGTTTATATCTTGTATCTTATAAGTGAAGAAAACAAAAATATCTGATGTACACATACAAGGAAGAAATACTCATGACAGTTACAGTCATTTCTGCAACTAGTCGCTTGGTTGTAGCTGGTATTTAGAACTACTTTCTTCCACCACTCATTCCATATCCCCTTTACCCTCAGCAAGCACCTCAGCTGTTGGTTGTCCTTCTTTGCCTGGTGGGGTGACCCAAACCTTCATTCCTGAAGGGTCTGGGCCATTAAAAGTCATGTTGGAATTGGGTTTCTGTAGTTTTCCACTAATTCTAATCACAGGGCATGGTAATACTAAGAGATACCCTAAAGGATCTCCTGTATTCCAGACATACTCTTCTTTGCCTCCATTACATAATATCAATCCAATTTTCTCTTGGTAATTAAGATTAATAACACCAGTCAATACAGTAACTCCCTTCTTTGCCTGTTCATCCGGAGGCATGAGCAGCCCAAAAGGGCCAGGTGGCATTCTTAACTTCCAGTTCAATGGAATCCTGGCAGGAGCATTCCTCCCTTTGGAACTAAGACCTCTAGATCCCCAGAGCCTAAGGTTGTGGGGACAGGAAGCAAAAATTTAGAGAGTGCATCACTAGGAGTGATAGTGAGTTGTGCCACTCCCGTTTCCAACCCTTGATTCCTGGACACATGAATCCTGACTATGAGAGAAAGAGCACCATATATTGGACACTGGTTTAGAGCATATAGAGCCGTGTGGAGGTTATAGACCCAGCCCTCCAAGGTATTGCCACCTAGCTGGCACTGTAAATGTGTCTTTAGAAGGCCATTCCATCATTCTATCAATCCAGCTGCTTCAGAATGATGGGGAATGTGGAAAGACCAGTGAATTCCATAAGCATGGGCCCAATGCCACACTTCATTTGCTGTGAAGTAAGTCCTTTGACCTGAGGCAATGCTACATGGGATATCATGATAGTGGATAAGGCATTTTGTAAGTCCATGGATGGTAGTTTTGGCAGAAGCATTGCATGAAGAGAAGGCAAATCCGTATCCAGTAAGAACAAAATGCTACCCTTTCCACAATGGAAGAGGGCCAATGTAAACAACCTGCCACCAGGTTGCTGGCTGATCACCTTGAGGAATGGTGCCATAACAGGGACTCAGTGTTGGTCTCTGATGCTGGCAGATTGAGCACTTAGCAGTGGCCGTAGCCAAGTTGGCATTGTCAAGTGGAAGTCCATGTTGCTGAGCCCATGCATAACCTCTATCCCTGCCAACATGACCACTTCGATCATGAGCTCATTGGGCAATGACAGGAGTGGCTGGGGAAAGGGATGACTGGTTTCCACAGAACATATTATTCTATCCACTTGATGTTAAAACCTTCCTCTGCTGAGGTCACCCTTTGGTGAGAGTTCACATAAGACACAAATATCTTCACTTCTTTGGCCCATTCAGAGAAGTCTATCCACATACCTCTTCCCCATACCTCCTTGTCTTCAATTTTCCAATCATGTTCCTCCCAAGTCCCTGACCATCCAGCCAAACCACTGGCTACAGCCCATGAATCCGTATACAATTACATATCTGGCCATTTCTCTTTCCAAGCAAAATGAGCATCCAGGTGCGCTGCCTGAAGTTCTGACCATTGGGAGGATTTTCCTTTACCACTGTCCTTTAGGGAGGTGCCAGAAACGGGCTGCAGTGCTGCTGCTGTCCATTTTCAAGTGGTGTCTGCCTATTATGCAGAACCATCTGTAAACCAGGCATGAGTTTTCTCTTTCTCAGTCAATTGATCATAAGGAACTCCCCATGAGGCCATAGGTGCAGACTGGGAAAGGGCAGGTAAAGTGACAGGAGTAGACACCATGGGTATTTGTACCACTTCCTCATGCAATTACTTGTGACTTCAGGTCCTGTTCAGGCCCAATCTCATATATACTACTTCCATTTAATGATGGAGTGCTGCTGTGCACATCCAACTTTATGACTCTTTGGGTCAGACAACAGACAGTTCATGACGGGCAGTTCAGGTTGGCATGGTGACTTGGTGGCTCATGGTTAAGAGTTCAGTCTCTACTAAGGCCCAGTAACAAGCCAAAAGCTGTTTCTTAAAAGGAAAGAAACAGAGGGCTTTGTTCCAAAATTCTAAGGGTATGTGCTGTGATTTACCAATAGGGACCTGCCAAAGACTCCAAACAGCATCTCTATCTGCTGCTGACACTTCAAGCACTATTAGATCAGCTGAATCATATGGTCCAAGTGGCAGAGCAGCTTGCACGGCAGCCTGAACCTGTTGCAGACTCTTCTTCTGGGTCCCACTCAAAACTAGCAGCTTTTGAAGTCACTTGATAAATAGGCTGGAGTAGCACACCCAAATGAGGGATATGCTGCATCCAAAATCCAAAGAGGCCAACCTAGCATTGTGTCTCCTTTTTAGTTGTAGGAGGGGCCAGATGCAACAACTTATCCTTCACTTTAGAAGGAATATCTTGACATTGCCACACACCACTGGACTCCCAGAAATTTCGCAGAGGTGAAAGGTGCCTAAATTTTTGTTGGGTTAATTTCCCACCCCCTAGCACACAAATGTCTTACTGATAAGCCTAGAGTCATTGATACCTCCTCCTTACTAAGTCCAATCAGCATAATATCATCAATGTAAAGGGTCAGTGTGGCGTCTTTTGAAAGGGAAAGGCAATCAATGTCCCTGCTCACTAAATTATGACACAGGGCTGGAAAGCTGATATACTGCTGAGGTAGGACGGTGAAGTTGTATTGATGGCCTTGCCAGCTGAAGTTAAACTCCTTCCAGTGGTCCTTAGAACAAACATGGAGAAAAAGGCAATGGCTAGATCAATAGCTGCACACCAGGTACCAGGAGATGTATTAATTTGCTCAAGCAATGAAACCACACCTGGAACAGCAGCTGCAATTGAAGTCACCAGCTGGCTAAATTTTTCACAATCCACTGTCATTCTCCAAGATCCATCTGTTTTTTGCCCAGGCCAAATAGGCAAATTGAATGGGGATGTGGTGGGAATCACCACCCCTGCATCCTTCAAGTCCTTGATGGTGGTAGTAGTCCCTGAAATTCCCCCAAGAATGTGGTGTTACTTTTGGTTTGCTATTTTTCTAGGTAGGGACAGTTCTATTGGCTTCCACGTGGCTTTTCCTATCATAATATCCCTTTCTCTGCTTGTCAAGGATCCAATGTGGGGGTTTTGCCAGTTGCTGGGGACACACTGGACCCACTGTGAGACAATCCTGTGCTAAGATGCCACTAATAACCTGATATCCATAGGCCCCTACTCTGACTGATGGGCCATGGTGAGGTGATGTTTTGGGTCTCCTGAAATTAGCGTCAGTTTAGAACCAGTATCCAGTAATCCCCCCAAATTCTGATTATTTCCTTTTCCCCAATGAACAGTCACTCTTGTAAAAGGCTGTAGATCACTTTGGGGAAGGCTGAGAGAAAGATTAACAGTATGTATTTTTGGTAATGTAGTGGAAAAAAAAAAGTTTTTTTTTTTTTTTTTTTAGTGGGATCCTTCCTCAAGGGGACCAGCTTCCCCTTCATTTAATGGGTTGTGGGCCAGTAAACTGTTTCAAGCCTGGTAATTCATTGAGGAGCCATGACTGTCTATTCTGGTGACTTGAGTTTGACTGCTATTCACTTGACCTAGAATTCTTTTGTTTGTATGATCAAGTAAATATTAGTAGCTTTCCTATCTATTTCACTCCTAGGGAACACCATGACTAGTAGCCAATGCCATAAGTCCATACTATTCAGACTATTCTGATTACCGTTTTCACTCTGCTGCCTGCTATGGTAACCACACCTACCTTTCTTTGTCGGTTAAGTGCTGCCACTTGAGCCCTACCACCATGAGGTCCAATTAGCCCCATTGTAGTTTAAAAAAAAAAAAACCAAAAAACAAACCCATTGCCATCAAGTCAATTCTAACTCATAGTGACCCTATAGGACAGAGTAGAACTGCCCCATAGAGTTTCCAAGGAGTGCCTGGCGGATTTGAACTGCCGACCCTTTGGTTAGCAGCTGTAGCACTTAACCACTACCCCACCAGTGTTTCCCCATTGTAGTTAGGTGTCTTAATTCAGTTAGGGCGGTTCGCACTGTCAAATCTGACTTACATAAAATAGCGATCACAGCAGTATTCAAGGATGCTGGGGCTCCCTTCACAAATTTCTTCCTCACCATTCTGGTAAAATGTATGTCCTCTGGGCACTCTGTATATGGGTCTGTAGGTCTAACCTGATAAATCCACTCTAACATGCCAATTTCTGTAAGTCTTCTACAGTATACCAAGGCAGATCTGGTACTTCAACTTGATTTAGTATAGGCCATTGCGTAATCGATGCTTCAGCGACCCAACCAAATAAACAATTAGATGCTTTCCCAACCTCTACAGCTGAACACTGAATGAAGAATCTTTGGTTAGTGGGCCATATCAATGAAATCAGACTGATCCAACTTTATGTTACTTGCACCAATATCCCACACCCTTAATAGCCATTCCTACACATATTCCCTAGGTTTCTGCTTGTATGTATTAGAAAAGTCAAGCAGTTCTTTTGGAGTGTAGTGTACCTCCTCCTGGGCCACACTTTGTACTTCACCTTTTGGAGATTGCTGGGACTTAAGTCTAGTTATAGGTCTAGAAACAAAAATGGGTGGTGAGGATGTGTTTTGAGAACATTCAGCAATGTCTTGTAAGGCATCTGCCTCAGGCAATGCCCCAGGAGATGACTCAGATGCTGCACCTGGCTATATAACAGACAAAGGCTCTTCAGATACAGCTGGGTTAATCTCATCAGATAGGGATGGAGGGGCTAATGGTTTTGTTGGCTGGTGGGATTCAATGAAATTTAGGGGCTCAGTGTCCCCAGCTTCCTGATTATCTGCTCATATATACCTATCCCAAGTTTCAGGATCCTATTTCTTCCAAATCAATGCTCTCACTTTAACTTCAGGCACCATTTGAGGCTCAGAATTGAATTGGTGGTGTAATTCAGCCACTCTTATGATAAGACTCTGGGTTTGGTTTTCGGCAATATCAGCTCTGTTACTTCAAGAAATAAGGCTTTCTTAGCAAAGAAGTTTCTGGGATAAACTGAATGCTTCAAAGGTCAGTGGAGCAAGGGTGGGGGTTTGGGGACTATGGCTTAAGGGGACTTCTAAGTCAATTGGCAAAATAAATTCTATTATGAAAACATTCTGCATCCCACTTTGAAATGTGGCGTCTGGGGTCTTAAATGCTAACAAGCGGCCATCTAAGATGCATCAATTGGTCTCAACCCACCTGGATCAAAGGAGAATGAAGAGCACCAAGGTCACACGACAACTATGAGCCCAAGAGACAGAAAGGGCCACATGAACCAGAGACCTACATCATCCTGAGACCAGAAGAACTAGTTGGTGCTGGGCCACAACCGATGACTGCCCTGACAGGGAGCACAACAGAGAACCCCTGAGGGAGCAGGAGATCAGTGGGATGCTGACCCCAAATTCTCATAAAAAGACCATACTTAATGGTCTGACTGAGACTAGAAGAATCCCAGCAGTCATGGTCCCCAAACCTTCTGTCGGCCCAGGACAGGAACCATTCCCAAAGACAACTCATCAGACATGGAAGGGACTGGACAATGGGCTGGAGAGAGAGGCTGATGAAGAGTGAGCCACTTGTTTCAGGTGGACACTTGAGACTGTGTTGGCATCTCCTGTCTGGAGGGGAGATGGGAGGGTAGAGAGGGTTAGAAACTGGCAAAATTGTCACGAAAGGAGAGACTGGAAGGGCTGACTCATTAGGGGGAGAGCAAGTGGGAGTATGGAGTAAGGTGTATATAAGCTTATATGTGACAGACTGACTGGATCTGTAAACGTTCACTTAAAGCTCAATAAAAATTATTAAAAAAAAAAAAGAAATAAGGCTTTCTTTCAGGGCTCAAGTGGCAGCTTTGAGGCTGCTTATGCGGTGCTGGAGCTTCGACTCTGAAGCCCTGAGCACATCTGTTTCTTTCACCACTTTGTCTAGTGAAAGTAGAACCAACCAACCAGCTTCCTTATAGTTTTCATTCTGCCAAAATTGTGGAAAATATCAAACATGCAACCACCCAGAACCTCACTTCTCACCAATACTTGATCTATTGGTGGTGTTATTTTGCATATTTCTATTGTCAACGTCTCACCATGGATTAGCAGTGCCCTCTTTACTACTGGAAGAGGAATCATCAACATCTTTAAGACGAATCAGACTTGAGAATCAATTTAGAAAACTGATCCTGACAATTTTGTTTCTGTAGAAGCAACTTTGGTACCAAATGTCTTAGGCTGGGTTTTCTAAAGAAGCAAAACCAGTGAAGTGTGTGTGTACACACACACACACACACACACACACACACACACACACACACACACACAGATTTATCTTAAGGAAATGCCTCACACAGTTGTAGAGGCTGGAAAGTCCCAAGCCCATGGGTCAGACATCAGGCCGAGGCTTCTCCTGACTCCCATAGCCGCAGGGGCTGATCGGCAGGTCAGATGGCAGGCTGCTGGTTCAAGTCCCATGAACCGGAGGTCAGATGATGATGAGCTGGATGCAGGATTCAGACTGAGCAAAAGCCCGTGAACTTTGTCAGAAAGTCCGTGTATATTGGATGCAGGTCACACCCCCAAGGAAACTCTCTTTCAACTGATTGGCTGCTCATAGCAGATCTCATCATGGAAGTAATTTCATTATATCAGATCTCATCACGGAGGTGATTACATCACTACACAACTGCCAAACTACACCATAACTGCCAAACCACTGAGGATCATGGCCCAACCAAGTTCAAGCACAACCTTAACTATCACACTCTTCTATAGGGCCAGTATGAGTTGGAATTGACTTGACAGCAATGGGTTGGTTTTTGTTTTTTGTTGGAACCCTTGGAAAAATGGAATTATTCCTCATTTAGAGGACGAAACCAAGGCTCTGAGAGGTTAACTCACCACAGTCATAACTGCATTGTGGTAGGCAGGGTAATGGCCCCCCAAAGATGCCCATGCCCTAATTTGTGGGACCTGTGAATATGTTACCTGTCAAGGGAGAATTAAGATTGCAGATGAAATTAAAGCTGCTAGTCAGCTGACCTTGAGATGGGGAGATTATCCTAGATTATCCAGGTAAACCCAAATTAATCACAGATGTTTTATGAGTGAAAGCGGAAGTCAGAAAAGCTAGGGCCAGAGTCAGAGATTTGAAGGTGTTACACTGCAGTTTTGATGGTGGAGGAAGGGGCCATGAGCCAAGGAATGCAAGTGGCCTCTAGAAGCTGGAAAAGGCAAGGAAACTCTTCCCTGGAGCCTCCAAAAGGAATGCAGTCCTGCTGATCTCTTGATTTTAGCTCAGGGAGACCCATTTGGTATTTCTAACCTCATTAATGTAAGACAATAAATTTGTGTTGTTTTATGCCACTAAGTTTATAGTAATTTGTTATAGCATCAATAGAAAACTAATATACCTGTTCATTTTAATACATCATTCAAGATATGTTTATTGAGGGTACCACACTGGCATTGGGGACATGGTAGTAACCAGGCAGGTGGGTCCTTGACTGAAGGGATTTAGGGTCTGTTTGCCCTATTTTCCCAATTAGTTTCCTTGAAAGACAGGACCAATATTTTATCTTCTTCCTCATTTTCCATAGTACCTAATATAGGACTGAGGGGTACAGAAACCAAAATACCAAACCCATTGCTTTGAGTTGATTCTGACTCATAGTCACCCTATAGGACAGGGCAGAACTGCCTCCACAGGGTTTTTAAGGCTGTAATCTTTACGGAAGCAGACCGCACATCTTTCTTTTGCAAAGTGGCTGGTGGGTTTGAACCACTGACCTTTCAGTTAGCAACAAAGCACTTAACCGCTGCACTGCCAGGGCTCCTCAGAAGGTATGCGAAACCATAAAAACCCAAACCCATTGCCGTCTAGTCAATTCTGACACACAGTGACCCTATAGGACAAAGTAGAACTGCTCCGTAGGGTTTCCAAGGAGCACCTGACGGATTCAAACTGCTGACCGCCATAGCTCTTAACCACTGCACCACCAGGGCTCCTTGGGGGATACATAGTAGGTGCTTACTTTGGTCTTAATGGTTGATTAAATTGTGAGCTCCTTGAAGGCAGAAAAAGTGCCATTTTTTAGTTGTGTATCCCTGAACAAATTACCTCTCATCTTGTGCCTCAGTTTCCTCATCTGTAAAACAGGACTAATAGTAGTTCCTACGACTTAGGGTTGTTGTGAGAATTAAACATGTTCATTAGTACAATTAAAATGTTTAGAGTAGAGCCTGGGTCACAATAAGCTCTAAATAAGGATTGCCTTTTGCTATTCCTTCTCCTTCCTTGTCCGAAAGTGTTCAAGGTGAGCCGCTGTGGAGTGGGAGCTCCTTCCGTGGTGTTGCTTTTACTGACCAGTGGGTGGGGAGGAGTGGGCAGGCAGCCACTGTAATGGGACTGGACCTGTTCGTGGTTGGCAGCGGCTGTAGAGGAGAGGGCCAGCTTGCCCAACACGGCAAAGGGTCTCTGCCTTCCAGGGAAATGCAAACATCCCCTCAGCTTAGCTTCCAGGTGTCCAGACCTCACTGTCCCTCAGCCTCCTGCAGCTGCTCTCAGCCACATCTTCAGACTTGGGGGAGAGAAGGTTTCGTGACCACACTTCCCTTTCAGCCTTTGTCTCTGTTTCTCAAGCCCTAGTCCAAAAGGAAAGTTGAAGCCTAGACAAGTCCCACAGCTTGCCCAAGATCACACAGCACAGGGTGGCTCTTTTCTGGAAATACAGCACGTCTATTTCCTGGAGAAATGCATCTTTCTTCTCTGGGAGAGCACGGGGTGTCCTGGCACCATGAGCCCCCCACCCCCAGCTGCATCTTCATTCAGCAGTGGGCCTGGTCTCAAGGTCCAGGGCTTTGCAAAGGCCTCCAGAAATGTTTGGTATCTGAAAATAAAAAGTTAATGGGCTCTAAGGTACAAACAGAAAACTGCAAAATCAAAACTAGTGAATGTTTGATTACATGTCTACAAAACACTTCAACTAGTCAGCTGCCACTTGACTTCTAGTTATAGCTAAATGATAGTTAATGTGGAATGTGCTGCCGTTCAAGTGACTGATATATTGCGGGGCCTCCAAATACTGAAGAGGGTCTATGCAGGTCGTAAAGTGACCCCACCTCTCCTCATTGAAGGGGGACAGGAGAGACAAGGAACTCCTGGGGGCAAGACCCAGCTCTGGCCCTGACACTGGGAAATCTAGTTCATGATCTACCCTTCCTCATCGTAACTCCCCATCCTCTGTCTTCCCGGATGACAGAGCTATGGCTAATTCAAAATGATGGCCAATTCAAAGATCATTTTGGGTTGGCTTTAGTGCAGGGTCACACATGAATACTCCTATTTTGGACTCCCTAATTTCTTGGGTTCAGTCTATCTGTGGATGACTTGGGGATACCACTAGAGCAGTGAAGAATCTATATTAATTAAACAACTTTCAACAAATATTTGTGCCTGGGGGAAGAGGGTACAAACGTGAACAAAGCCAACCCCCCTCTCCCATGGAGGAGCCCCTGGGTGGTGCAAATGGTTAACACACTTGGCAGCTAACTGAATGGTTGGAGGCTTGTGTCCACCCAGAGGTACCTCGGAAGAAAGACCTGGCCATCTACTTCCGAAAAACCAGCCATTGAAAACCCTACGGAGCACGGTTCTGTTCTGACACACATGGGGTCTTCACGAGTTGGAGTTGGCTCCACACTGACCAGTTTTTATTCATTACACACTAACCTCATGGAGGTTAGTGTGTAATGAATAAAAATTGTCGATATTTGTGTCTGTCTTTTCTCAGACCTTATCTGAGTCTCACAGAAAAGCTAAAAGGAGTCAGGGCAGGTGTTAGTGTGGTTTCATCCCTTTTTTAGTTGACAAAACTGGCTCTCAGAGAAACCATTCAAGGTGCCTGATGTGGCGGTTACCGAGCTGGACTTCCACAGGCCAAGTTCTTTGCCTAATGCCACAGGGCCTCTCAGGGACGGCTGGTGAGGGCTCCACAGACCACCAAGTAGGA
The DNA here is from genome assembly GCF_024166365.1 of Elephas maximus indicus. Taxonomy (NCBI): domain Eukaryota; kingdom Metazoa; phylum Chordata; class Mammalia; order Proboscidea; family Elephantidae; genus Elephas; species Elephas maximus. Next base: position 12,642,239 of record NC_064835.1, on the reverse strand, counting down.
GCGTTTCGGCTGTGTCTCAGACTGGGCTTTCAGACTCCCTCCTGGCCTGAGCCCTGTGCGCCCTCAGTGTGGGGCCTCCAGTCTGTCCCCATGCGGAGAGACGGCCATGTCCAGCGGGGTGGGCAGTGGCTGCAGGCCTACTGCACTGCTCAGCGTGCTCTCCTGCGAGCTTCTGATGCTATCTGGAACTAATTAGCTATTTATTTCAGCCAATTCATTATGTTCTCTTTGAACCATGCTTCCCTTTCCCAGAGAAAAGCTGCCCTGGAATTTGTTTGAATGTTGTAGGCAAAATGTGCTTGCAGGCTGCAATCTGGAGCCAGCTTTGTGCTTCTCCCCTCTCTGCCCCCCTCCTCTGATGGGGCTCCTCTGTCACTGCTGCCTTCAGTGGGGGATGGATGGGAGCAGCCTGCGGCTCGGTCCCTGAAGCACGGGTCCTGCCTGTACTGTCTTTCAAGGTGCTAAATCACCCTCTGCCTCCACCCCGGGCCCTGCCTGCTACAGCCCACTATCTCTGCATCAAAGCGTCCCCCGTGCTCCATCAGGGCTCGGGCTCTGCAGCAAATCCTGTGTCTCCCGCCTCAAACCCTCCCTGAGCTGCTGTTCAATCATCCCCCTGCACCCGGCTTAGCTCTATTCTAACCCCCCCGGTTGGGTCTGTCACCCTGATCACCCAGCCCTGATCCTGTCATCTGCTCCATCAGCCCCCTCCTCTCACCCCAGCCAACCAGATGAAAACCAACTTCCTGCTGTCACTCCTGTCTGGTCTCTTTCACCACCCACCCTTCCTCATATCAGATTTTTCTGTGGTGTGCTTTGCTGGCCCTATATGAGCCACTTTCTGACTCTGGAAGAGGACAGAAATGCTCCCCCTTCCAGCCTCTAGACTCTGCTCAGGTGCTGGCCAAGGTGGGATGACTTGCCAAAGCAGCTGGGGAAATCCCAGGAACCTCTCCCAAGCTCCAAATACTCAAAAGCCAAAGAAATGCAGCCTTACCACAGGGCATCCTCTCCCTCTGACTTCAGGAGTCCCAACTTGGGCCTTGGAGAAACAAAAAGTAATCTTAAAAACTTATGCAGCCAGCAGCTTCCCAAGATGGCAGCTGGGTCCTATAGGCCCAGGCTCCTGGGAATCTTGTTGTCAGGGGCACAGGAAGGCATGACTCACAGTACCGGGGTGGGGACTGAAGAGTGCAGAGTCAGTGAGGCTCTCTGTGCTATGCCACTGCCTGGAGACTGGAGACCTCTGTGCCTTCCTTCCCCCATCTCAAGAGAGATGGCTGTTCAAGAGCACAAGTGAGCAGGTGTCCAGCAACAGGCAGGAAGGTGCAACTATGTTTCTTTTGAGTAGTAATGGTAAGAAGAGGAGAGTTACCACTGCAAATCCAGTCTCTCATCCTGGGGGCATTGGGGAGCCACGGGATGTGGGAAAGGCTTTATCCTAGAAGCTGTTGACCTTGGAGTTAGGATCACACCCCGCCATCTGCCACTTCCTTAACAGCCCGTTAGAGCAATCGTTCATGAGCATCCTAAACTTTCCCTGAGTTTATTACCAGCTGCACAGAGGAGTGTTGCCTCTGATCTGCCGAATAACTACCTGATGTAGGCTTTAAGGGAATCCCCCAGTTTCAGTACTTTGGGGTTTGGTAAATGAAACTTTCTTCACCCTACTGTTCCAACCCTCGTGATATTGTAACATTTAGCATTTAATTTAAAAGATGAATAGTTTGGAGTACCTTCTGTGTGCTGGGGCCCTGCTAGTGCAGCGGTTAAGAGCTTGTCTGCTAACCAAAAAGTTGGCGGTTCAAATCCACTATCTGCTCCTAGGCAACCCTATGGGGCATTGCTACTCTGTCCCATATGAGTCACAATCAACTTGATAGCAATGGCTTTGTTTTTGTTTTGGTGTGCTGCTGAAAGGTTGGCAGTTCAAATCCACCAAGCAGTTCTCCAGGAGAAAAGACCTGGCGATCTATTCCTGTAAAGATTACAGCCTAGAAAACCCTGTTGGGGCAGTTCTACTCTGTCACATGGGGTTGCTATGAGTGGAAAATCTACTCAGTGACACTTAACAACAATAACAACAACTGTATGCCAGGTGATTTTTAAATATTTCACTTATTCCTCGAAGTTCTGTGAGCCAAAGATTATAATCCTCATTTCAAAGATGAGGAAACAAACTCAGGGAGGGAAGTTGACTTGTCCACCTAGCTAGTACGAGGCAGAGTTGGGATTTGAACCCAGGTCTGAAGATGAGGCCAGTGCTTTTTCTGTGATAACCCAGCTACTTCTGAGCCTATTGGTCCCTCCTTTGGCTCTCTTATCATAGATTCCCAGTCTTTTGACTCTGTCCTGCTCACCTCTAACTCCTTCTCCAAGACTCCAGACTCACCTTTACCCGCCAGTGTCCCGTTCTCTCTGGGGAGTGCCCTCTTTTCTGAAGTGAGCCTTGCTGGTGTGTTAATGAAGACCCTTGGTGGCGTTAACTCAGTGGCAACTGGTGGTGGCACATGTCAGACCATGGCTAAGGGTGGCCTCTTACTGCCTTCGTAGGTAACTGTTGGGCCATCCCACGTTTGAATGGAGCTTTCAGCAACTATAGCTTTAGCCCATAGAACAACTGCTGATTTGGGGAACCTTGATTGGCCAGTGGAGGAAATACATAGGAATGTCTCTCCAGTCACTCTGATGTCGCCACCCTCTTCAAAAACCTTCAAGGTCTAGGAGATAAAGTCAGAACTTAATCATATGAGGACCATAAAGACTGACCCTTCCATTTCTGCCTCCTGCTGCTCTTCCTAGGCAAAGTCCACCTGTTCTTCAGGAACCAGCCCAAATGCCCCTCGTCCTGGAAGTCTTCTTGCGCGGGAAGGCTCCCCATAGCACCTCCAGTGCAGGCTATCTTAGCACAGCCCTCCTGTTGCTATTGTGTCTGATCAGTACTGTCCCTCCTGGGGCTGGATGTGTCCTCTGCAACACACAGTCCTCTGAGGTCATGACCCCAGCCATCCCCTCACTGTACCGTGCACTGGTCCACACCTGGCCGCTGGAATTAATTCTCAGGCAGGACCAGCCTTGGGGACAATGGAGGGTCCCACGGTCCCACCACCTGGGCTTTAGGGCCCAGGATTTCCCAAAGGGGAGGAGCTGAGAGGCCTTGCTCTTCTTCCTTCCTTGCTGTCGGAGAGGCCCTGACCCTTTCGCAGCTAATCAGCAGGTAGAAATGTAGCTGTCCCCACCGGGCCCACTCAGCTCACAAGGCCTTCTTGCTGCCCTTCTCTCTCCAGGGTAATAAACAGAGTCTTTACCTGGTACCTCTCGCAGCCTCCCGTGCTGGCAGATTATTTATATGTAAATTTGCCTGTCTGTGGTTGGGAGGCTCATAAACATGATAACAGAGGCTTCTGTAGGGGCTTGGACGTGATGGAGGATGGGGAGAGGACCTCTGGCTTCTGCAGGAAGAGTTAATATGGGATTAGCTCAACCAATTAGATGGTATCAAACCCAAAGGGATCCAACGGCTTAGCTAAACTGAAGATCAGGCTGGGGGGGGGGGTGCGGCTGTCAGGAGGGCCTTTGTCTCCTACAGAGCCCTCCTAGGAAGCCAGGCTTTGGGGCCCAGTCCCCAGACAGGGGCCTTTCTGGGGAGCAGTGTAGGTTTGCCTGTGAAGAAGGTCACCATCCTGATCTTTCCACCAGTTCTGGTATCCACAGATGCTGGCAGGTAGAATCCCTGCACCCCCACCCCACAAAATCCCCAAACCAGTTGCCACCAAGTTGATTCTGACTCATGGCGACCCCGTGTGTTGTATAGTAGAACTGTGCTTCACAGGGTTTTCAAGGCTGTGATCTTTCAGAAAAATTACCAGGCCTTTCTTCCAAGAAGGCTCTGAGTGGGTTCAAACCACCACCCTTCTGGTTAGTAGTCAAGTGCTGAACCTTCTGAGCCACCCAGGGCCTACTTTCACCCCTGACGCCTTTACATATACTGACCCCTTGGCCATTCTGTCCTTCCACCACCTTCTAGGCCAGGTAAACTATAAGTCACCCTCTGGGACCCCTGGGTTATCACCTCCCAGAAAGCCTCGTTTATCCCGTCCCTGCTCTGAGGTCCAGCAGAACTCTGACCACTTGTCACACCGTTCACCTTGTTCACCTGTGTATCTCCTGTTGAGACTGCAAGTGCTTGAAGACTACAACATCGTTTCACTTACCTTTGAATGCCCAGCGCAGGGTGGTGTTTTATACAAAATAGATTGTCAATAAATATTTTTGGAAAGCAAAGAAGGGAAAGACAAAGAAAGTCAAGTGTATTTGGGCTTAAATCCTGGCTTGTACTGCTTTTGTGATCTTGGTTAAGTTATTGTACTCTTTGAGACCCAGTTTCCTCATCTGTAAAATGGGGCTAGTGAGACCTCTGAAAATTTTATCCTAGGCATGGCAATTGTCAAGCCTGACCCTTAAAAAAAAATTTAGCAACCAAAAAAAAAAAAAAAACCAAAGCAAACATGTTGCCATTGAGTCGATCCTAACTCGCAGTGACCCTATGGGACACAGTGGAACTGCCCCATACAGTGTCAAAGGAGTGGCTGGTGGTTTCAAACTGCCAACCTTTTGGTTAGAGGCCAAGCTCTTAACCACGGTGCCACCAGGACGCTTAGCAGGTGCTCAGTAACGTTAGTTACATTCTTCTGCCATGAACTGCTTCCCAGAGTATCAGGTCACTGGTCAAACATTTTCTTGTCGCTCAGGCGAGGTTGGGCATAACAGAGAGTAGGGAGGGAGAGGAGAATGAGCCGCTGTCTCTGAAAGCTCCTTTTATTGTCAGGGCATCCCTGACAGGTAGCGGGAAGCACACAGTCACACATGGTGTGGAGCTGAAGAGAAGGAGCGGTGAACTTGGCATCAGGCGCATCAGGTGCAGAAATGCTGGTCTACAAGTGGGAACTTGGTGCCTGCTGTGCCTGTCACCTTGCCAGGAAGCTGTTCTATACATAGCAGAGCAAATGAAGGGAGGCAGGGGGGAATGGCTGCTGCCCTCAATTTACTTACAACCCAGGGGCCCATTACTGGGCTCCAAGACCATCTATAGTAATTCTTCTCTGATGACCCCTCTGGGCTCTGGACCCTCACAGCTACTCCTTTCTCCTGTCATCTGTTCTGTGACCATGCTCTGCTCCATCTGGCATGAGCGCATCCTCACAGGTTCACAGAAGGCACAAGCTGGAAGGAGCCGTGTGGAACATCCAGTCAAAGCACTCCTTTTACCAAGGAGGAAAAAAAGAGCCTCCACAATGAGCTTGCGCTCCTGCAGCACTCTGTGCCTGTTCTTGTCTCCTGACCCTGCTTCAGAGCTTGCCCTGTGGATTTCCTGCAGGTGTAGAGCGGTAGCCAGTGCCACCTTCGTGTTCTAGTGCTGCTGTGACACTCATACTACCACAAGCAGGTGGCTTTAAAGAACAGACATTTATTTTCAAACAGTTCTGGAGGTGAAAGGCCAACTCAGGGTCTCAGCCATGTCGATTCCTTCCTTGTAGGTAGATCTGGGGGTTTCCTTATTCCTTGGCTTGTAGACGATCCTCACATGGAGTCTGTCTTCCCCCATCTGTGTGCTCATGTCTCTGACCACGCTTCTTTTTTTTTTTTTTTTTTTTTTAACATTGTGCTTTAGGTGAAAGTTTACAGAGCAAATTAGTTTCTCATTAAACAATTAATACACATACTTTTTCATGACATTGATTGCCAAGCCCACGACACGTCAACACTCCACTTCTTGACCCTTGGGTTTCCCATTTCCATTCATCCAGCTTTCTTGTCCCCTCCTGCTTTCTTGTCCTTGCCCCTGGGCTGGTGTGCCCATTTGGTCTCGTATACATGGTTGAACTACGTGGGTTATTGTTTGTTTTATAGGCTTTGTTTGTTTGTTTATGTTTGGATGAAGGGTGAACCTCAGGAGTGATGTCAGCACTGAGTTAAAAGGGTGTACAGAGGCCGTACTCTCAGGGTTTCTTCAGTGTTTGTCAAGCCAGTAAGTCTGCCTTTTTTTGTGTGTGTGTGTGAGAGTTTATCTGGAAATGTCTTAATTTCATCAACATATTTGAGAAAAAAAAAATTTTTTTTTTTTTTTTTATTTGAGTGAGAATTTTGCAGGATATATTATTCTCGGTTGGCAATTTTTTTCTTTCAAGGCTTTGTATACATCATCCCATTGCCTTCTTGCCTGCACGGTTTCTGCTGAATAATCAGAGTTTAGTCCTATTGTTTCCCCTTTGTATGTGACTTTGTTTTTCTCTAGCTACTCTCAGGATTCTTTGTCTTTGATTTAGGCAAGTGCGATTATGATATCTTTTGGTGACTACCCTATATGGGGTTCATTGAGCTTCTTGGAGGGCCAACTTTTCATCTATCATGATATTAGGGAAGTTTTCTGTCAGCAGTTCTTCAATGATCCTCTCCGTGTTTTCCATTTTCTTCCTGTTCTGGAGCTCTGATCACACTCAAATTTTTGCTGTTGATGTATCCCACATAATTCATAGGTTTTCTTCATTCTTTTCTCTGATTTTTCCTCAAACAAAGTGGTATCCAAAGATTTTTCTTCAATTTAGCTGATCTTGTCCTCCGTTGTTTCAAACTCGCTCCTGAAACCTTCTGTTGTGTTGTCCCTTTCTGAAGTCTTACTGTTTAGCTTTTGGATTTCTTATTGCTGTTTTTGTATGATTTCTATTTATTTTGATATTGTGTTCTGGTATTATTTTCCTGAATTCTTGCATTGCTTTGACTGGGTTTTCCCTGATTTTATATTTCTCATGATTTTGTCTATTTTTTTCCCTTAGTTTTGTCTGTGCTTTCCTTCATCTCTTTCCTAATCTCTTGGACAGCCAAGGATGTTAGACTTTTGAATTGCCTATCAGGTAGTTCCAGTGCCTTTTCATCTGCCAGAATGTCATCTGGTGTTTTATTTTGGTCACTTACTGGAACCATCCTGTCTTTTTTTTTTTTTGATATTGTCTGCTGTCTCTGAGACATTCTGGAATTATTTTTTTTATTGATTGTAGGTTTGTTTGTTTTGCCCTGCTTTTTTGTTTTATGTGGTTATGAATGGATGGGCAGGCTGGATGTGTTTTGTTACTTTCTCATCTGTGGGCATGATAGTTCTCACCACCTTGTCCAGGTGGGCAGGGGTATGATGCAGCAGGGCAGGTCCAGTGGGGGGAGGGGTGTGGATGGATTGTTTGCAGCATGAACGGGTGCTGGCTTGGTGGGTCTGGAGGTGGTGTAGCAGGGCATGATCCAGGGGTCTGGAGGTCAGTGCCAGTCCCGATTGGAAGTGCAGTGCTTGGTGGGGTAGAGCAGGGGGCAGTGTGGGGCAGGGCCCAGAGGTCTCCACCGGTGCCACTCAGAGGCATGGAGCTCTGCAGGGTGGGGTCGGGGGCTACACAGGGTGAGGTATGGGGGCCTGGAGGTCCGTGCAAGTGCAGCTCGGGGGCACAGTGCTCAGGACATGGTACAGAGAGGTAGGAGGGAAGGGAGAGGATGTGATAAATGCAGCAAAGTGGGAAAGAGAAAGAAGGGAAAGAAAAGAGAGGAACAGAAGCAAAAAAAAGAGTAAATAAATAAAATGGTGGTGTGGCAGGAGTCAGTGGGTGGGGCGAGGGCAGACCTGGTGATGCTGTGTGCCAGTGGCTCTCTAGCTGAGAGGTGTGGTACAACTCATTGGGAAGGGGTGGGGGTGGTGCATGGAGCTAGGTGGGTGGAAGAAAAGGAAGGAAGGGAAAGAGAGAGAAGAAACAAAATGACAACAAAAATGGCATTGAAGGAACTGGCCTTTGGGGTGAAACTGGGGTGGTAGTGAGCTGGTATCTCACCCACTGGGTGGTGTAGCATGGCCCAGTAGGAAGGGTTGGAGGCAGTGCAGGGCTTAGTTGTGAGGGAGAAAGAAAAGGGAGAAAGGGAAAGACAAAGAAAAGTAAAATATGTGATGCTGAGGGAGCTGGCAGGTGGGTGCAGAGTAGACTTGGGGAGGCCATGTGCTGGTGGCTTTCTAGCCAAGCGATGTGAGAAGGGGCAGGGGTGGTGCATGGTCCAAGGTAGATGAGAGAAAGGAAAGGAAGGAAGGGAGAGAGAGAGAGAGAAGAACCCAAACAAACGAACAAACCAAAAATGGCACTGAGGGAACCGGCCTTTGGGGCTGGGGTGGATCTATAGCAACTTTCTCTTCCTGAGAGCTAAACATATCCTCTCATCGATTCAATGACTAATCCTACCATCCATCTTTCCAACTGCCCAGGTGGAAACCTGGGAGACATTCTAGACTTTTTCCTCTCCTTACCCCCATATTCAGCCAGTCACCAAGTCCCGGTGACCTCAGAATATCTTGAAGCCCTCACCCCTCCCATAACCTCTCTGAGTCTAGCAATTCCTGCCCTCAGTCCTTGGCACAGCCCAATACTCCCCGGCTGGACTGACTTTCTAAAACAGACAGATCTGCCTGACAACCTCTCTCTCTCTCTCTTTTTTTTTTTTTGCCTTAAAACACACAAAAACACTGTCAGCTTCCCCCTGTGAGCAAGGAAAATCCAGACCTCAAAGATATAAAGGCTTGGCTCGCCTCCTGGAGTGGGAGTGGGGAGGAGGAGGAGTGGAATGCTTTTCATTCTAACTGAGGAGCCTACAATGGAGAAAGCAAGACACAGCCAGTCTCTCAGTAGGTTATTTTGCCACATTACATTCATAATAAACCACCCTGCTACATTTCTAAAACAAATCTGATCATGTCTCGTCTCAGCTTAAAATCTTTCAATGGCTCCTCATTGCCCTCTGGATAAAACCAAAGCTCTCTACCAAATAAAGCCTGTCAAGATCTGGTTGGAGCTTACTTTTCTAGCCTTGGAGCTGCCACTCTCCTCCCTCCTTCTGCTGTGGTCAAGCATCTAGTATTTAACCATGTTTAAATCTGATGGCATATGATTATTTCTCCACCTATTTCCTTGGACATGCTCAGCCTGGAATGCCTTCTGCCCTTTCCTTTGTTGTTAGCTACTGTGGAGTCAGCCCCACACTCATGGTGACCCCATGATTGGACCATTGTGATTCGTAGGGTTTTCAGAAATAGATTGCCAGAGCTTTCTTCCAAGTCTGTCTTAATCTCGAAGCACCACTAAACCTGTTCAGCATCCCAGCAACACACGAGCCTCCACTGACAGATGGGTGGTGGCTGCCTATGAGGAGCATTGGCTGGGAATTGAACCTGGTTATGCCTCATGGGGGGCGAGAATTCTACCACTGAACCACCACTGTCCCCACTGTTTCCTTTAACTCCTCTTTATCCTTCAAGACTCAGGGCAGGCACCATCTCCATTAGAAGATGGCTTTCCTTCCAGGCAGGCTAGATGCCAGTACTCCCACGGTACCTGGGCACTTGTCACTCAGCATGGTAATTGCCTTTTGTCCTATCCATCTCCCCAACTAGACCATGAGCTCTGTGAGGCCAGGGGCCAGGTCTACCAAGCTCTATGTCTTCAACCTTAAGCACAGGGCAGACCTGTGATTATTATTAAATAATCCGTTGTTGAAAGCTAGGTCTGACAATGCTGTCCCTGCATTTTCTTCTAATAATTTTATGGTTTTAGTTTTCACATTTGGTCTTTAATCTATTTAGAATTTGTTTTTTGAATGTGTGTTGTGTGAAGCATAGATCCTGTTTCATTTTCTGCTTGTGGGAATCCAATTTTCCCAGCACCATTTTTTGAAGAGACTTCTCTTTCCCCATCAAAGGGACTTAGCACCCTTGTCAAAAATCAGTTTACTTTAGGTGTGTGGGTTTATTTTTGGACTCTTAATTCTATTCCATTCGTCTATGTGTCCACTGTTATATAAGTGCCAAACTGTTTTGATTACTGTATGGTTGTTAGGTGCCATCAAGAAGTCCTGACTCATAGTGACCCTATGTACAACAGAACAAAACACTGCCAGTCCTGTGCAATAACATAAGCCCATTGTTGCAGCCACTGTGTCAATCCATCTGTCTGAGGGGCTTCCTCTTTTTCAGTGCCCCTCTACTTTACCAAGCATGATGTTCTTCTCCAAGGACTGGTCCCTCCTGATAACATGTCCAAAGTATATGAGATGAAGTCTTGCCATCCTTGCTTCTAAGGAGCATTCTGACTGTACTTATTCTAAGGCAGATTTGTTTATTATTCTGGCAGTCCATGGTATAATCTATATTCTTCACCAATACCATAATTCAAACGCATCAATTCTTCTTTGGTCTTTCTTATTCATTGTCCAGCTTTACTATGCATATGAGGTGATTGAAAATACCATGGCTTGGGTCAGGTGCAACTTAGTTCTCAAAGGGACATCTTTGCTTTTCAACACTTTGAAGAGAGGTCTTTTAGATCAGATTTGCCCGTTGCAGTACATCTTTTGATTTCTTGACTGCTGCTTCCATGGGCTTTGACTGTGAATCCAAGTAAAATGAAATCCTTGACAACTTCAATATTTTCTCCATTTATCTTGATGTTACTTGTTGGTCCAGTTGTGAGAATTTTTGTTTTCTTTATAGTAAGGTGTAATCCATACTGAAGGCTGTAGTCTTTGACCTTCATCAGTAAGTGCTATAAATTCTCTTCATTTCCAGCATGCAAGGTTGTGTCACCTGCATATCACAGGTTGTTAATGAATCTTCCTCCAGTCTTGGTGAGATTTGCTCAACTGATTAAATATGGTGAAAGGATACGGCCCTGACACACACCTTTCCTGATTTTAAACCACACAGTATCCCCTTGTTGTGTTCGAGTGACTGCCTCTTGGTCTATGTACAGGTTCCTCATGAGCACAGTTAAATGTTCTAGAATTTCCATTCTTTGAAATGTTATCCATAGTTTGTTATGATCCACACAATTGAGTGCCTTTGCAGAGTCAATAAAACACAGATAACATCTTTCTGGTATTCTCTGCTTTCTGCCAAGATCCATCTGACATCAGCAATGATATTCTTCTTCATCATCCTATTCTGAATCCAGCTTGAATTTCCGGCAGTTCTCTGTTGATGTACTGCTGCAACTGCTTTTGAATTATCTTCAGTAAAATTTTACTTAGGTTTGATATTAATGATATTGTTCAATAATTTCCGTGTTCTGTTCGATCCCCTTTCTTTGGAACGGTTACTAATATGGATCTCATCCAGTCAGTTGGCCAGGTAGCTGTCTTCCAAATTTCTTGGCATAGAAGAGTGTGCGCGTGCAGTGTTGCATCCATTTGTTGAAACACATCAATTGGTATTTCGTCAATTCCTGGAGCCTTGTTTTTCACCAATGCCTTCGGTGCAGCTTGGACTTCTTCCTTCATTACCATCAGTTCGTGATCATATGTTACCTCCCGAAATGGTTGAACGTCAACCAATTCTTTTTGGTCTAGCGATTCTGTGTTTTCCTTCCATCTTCTTTTGATGTTTTCTGCATCATTCAATTTTTTTTTTTTTGCCCATAGGATCTTTCAATATTGCAACTCAAGGCTTGAATTTTTTCTTCAGTTTTTTCAGCTTGAGAAATGCAGAGGGTGTTGTTCATTTTTGGTTTTCTAACTCCAGGTCTTTCTTTGCACATTTTATTATAATACTTTACTTTGTCTTCTCTAGACACCATTTGAAATCCTCTGTGCAGCTCTTTTACTTCATCATTTCTTCCTTTCGCTTTAGCTGCTCTACATTCAAGAGCAAGTTTCAGAGTCTCTTCCGATATCCATTTTGGTCTTTTTTTTTTCTTTTCTGTCTTTTTAATTACCTTTTGCTTTCTTCATGTATGGTGTCCTTGATGTCATCTGGTCTTCAGTCATTAGTGTTCAATGCATCCAGTCTATTCTTGAGATGGCCTCTAAATTCAGATGGGATATACTCAAGGTTATACATTGGCTTTCTTGGACTTGTTTTAATTTTCTTCAGCTTCAACTTGGACTTTCATATAAGCAATTGATGGTCTGTTCCGTAGTTCGCCCCTGGCCTTGTTCGTCAGGATGCTATTGAGCTTCTTCATTGTCTCTTTCCACAAATGCAGTAGATGTGATTCCTGTGAATTCTTCTGGTGAGATCCACGGTATAGTCCAATTTATGTTGTTGAAAAAAGGTATTTCCAATGAAGAAGTCATTCATCTTGCAAAACTCTATCATGTGATCTCCCAGGTTGATTCTGTCACTAAGGCCGTATTTTCCAACTACGGACCCTTCTTGTTTCCAACTTCTGCATTTCAATGGCCAATAATTATGAACACATTTTGATTGCATGTTTGATTAATTTCAGACTGCAGAATTTGGTAAAAGTTTTCAGTTTCTTCATCTTTGGCATTAGTGGTTGATTTGTAAACTTAAATAGTCATATTAACTGCTCTTCCTTGTAGGTATGCGGATATTATCCAATTACTGACAGCCTTGCATTTCAGAATAGATCTTGAAATGTTCTTTTTGACAATGAATGCGACACTGTCCCTCTTCAGTTTGTCATTCCTGGCATAGTAGATCATATAATTATGGGATTCAGAATGGCCAATACCAGTACATTTCAGCTCACTAATGCCTAGGATATTGATCTTTAAGGATTCCATTTCATTTTTGACAACTTCCAGTTTTCCTAGGTTCATACTTTTTACTTTTCACATTCCAATTTTAATAGATGTTTGCAGCTGTTTTTCTCATTTTTGAGCCATGCCACATCAGCAAATGAAGGTCCCAAAGCTTCACTCCATTCTTGACATTAAGATCGACTCTATTTTGAGGAGGCAGCTCTTCTGTAGTCATACTTTGAGTGCTTTCCAACCCAAGGGGCTCATCTTCCGGCACTATGTAAGACAACATTCCACTGCTATCAGTAAAGTTCTCGCTGGTCAATTTTTTCAGCAGTAGATTGCCAGGTCCTTCTTCCAAATCTGTCTTAGTCTGGAAGCTTCACTGAAACCTGTCCAACATGGGTGACCCTGCTAGTATTTGAAATACTGGTGGCATAGCTTCCAGCATCACTGCAACATGTAAGCCACCACAGTACGACAAACTGATGAGTGTTGGTTGATTACTGTAGCTATAATCACTGTAGCAGCGCTCCCAGATGACTCCTGGCTGAGATGCAGAGCTCACTGCGTGCGTACCCGTTAAAACAAACAAACAAACAAACAAACAAACAAACAAACAAACAAACAAACAAACAAACAAAGCGTTGCTGTTGAGTGGACTCCTACTCATAGGGACCCTATAGGACAGAGTAGAACTGCCCTGTAGGGTTTCCGAGGAGGGGGTGGTATATTTTAACTTCTGATGTTTTAGTGAGCAGCCAAGCTCTTAAACACTGTGCCATCAGGGCTCCATACCTGCTTGCATGCAGGGTATTAATTTTCATGAAGTGATATCCTCTAGGCTTTTTGTTTTTAGGCTAATGCAGGTGGAACAAAATTCTTTTAGTGTGAGTCAGGGTAGGCTGAGGGGGACATGGTGGAAGGAGGTGACCAGACAATGGAGGGAATGGAGTAGTGGTATGCCTCACTGACCTCCTGGGCTGACTTAGAGCTCTGATGCATGGAGAGGGTGGAAGCGTGAAGCTGAAAGAGCTGTTTCCCTGGGCACATTGTCCAGGCCTGGGTAGTAAAGTGTAGGATAGAGGTGGAGAGTGGCCCTTCTCTCTTCTTGGTAAGGAGCTAGCCCCACTGTAGCATATCAAGGATAGGTGGTGGGGAGCATCAGGTGAAGATTTTTGGTGTGGACGTGGTGATTTTGTGATGGAGACACTGGTAGGGCCAAATAGGAGAGGCTTTTATGGCAGAAGCCATGCTATATAGGCACTCAGGAAGACCACATTTCCCTACCCCTTCTATCTAGGTGAGACCATATTTCTAACTTATGATCAAAGGCATGTGGGCAGAAGTGATATGCTCCACTTCTAGGCCTCACCTCACTTGCATCCCATTTAATTACATCCTTTCTCTTCCTCTGTCCTCTGGCTGCTAAAGCTCAGATGACCTTGAGGTCATAATAAGATGGTCTTTGAAGACCTGTTTATTCATATCCTTGGCCCATTTTCAAATTGAGCTAATTGTCTTTTTATTATTGAGCTGTAAGTGTTCTTTACGTATTTTAGGTACAAGTCCCTTATGATTTGCAAATATTTTCTCCTATTCTGGGGTTGTTTTTTTGATGGCATCCTTTGAAGCACAAAAGTTCTTAATTTTGATGACGTCCAATTTGTATCTTCTTCTTGTTGTTTCTCATGCTTTAGGTGTCATAGCTAAGACACCGTTACCTAATTCATGACCACAGAGAATTACACCTATGTTTTCTTCTAAGAGTTTTATAGAGTTACCTGTAGTGGTTAGGTCTTTAATCTATTTTGAGTTGTTTTGTATATGGTGTGAGGTAAGGATCTAACTTCATTCTTTTGCATATGAATATTCAGTTGTTACAGCACCATTCGTTGAAAAGACTATTCTTTTACTGTTGAATTGTCTTGGAAATCTTGTCAAAAGTCAATAGACCACAAATGTGAGGGCTTATTTCTTTTATCTGATTTTTTTTCAGCTATATTTGTGTCAATTCCCTGAGCCTCCAAATCTCCCACTCTGCATTCTAACTGCTCGAGTCTGTTCCTCTGACTTCCTATTGTGTTGTCTAACTCTGTAATTTTATTGTTAATCTTTTGGATTTCTGAATGCTGTCTCTCTATGGATTCTTACAACTTATTAATTTTTCCACTATGTTCTTGAATAATCTTTTTGAGTTCTTCAACTGCTTTATCAGTATATTCCTTGGCTTTTTCTGTAGATTGCCTTATTTCATTTCTGAGGTCATCCCTGATGTCTTGAAGCATTCTGTAAATTAGTTTTTTATATTCTGTATCTGGCAATTCCAGGCTTGTATCTTCATTTGGGAAAGATTTTGATTCTTTAGTTTGGGGAGTTGTAGAAGCTGTCATGGTCTGCTTCTTTATGTGGTTTGATATCGACTGCTGTCTCTGAGCCATCACTAAGATACTGTAGTGATTTATTCTATATTTGCTCACTGAGTCTTATCTTGTTTTGTTTTCTTTCAATATACGTAGATGGGCTACTAGATTGTGCTGTCTTGATTGTTGTAGCCCTTGACTCACTTATGTCCTATTCCCAGCTGGTTTGGGCTGTTACCAGATATATAAGCCTGAGTCCATTCACTATTCTTGAGTAGAATCTGATTTTGGGTCAGCAAGTGTGTGGTGCAGACTGTCACCTATCCACCTAGAGAAGTAGTGGTGATAGTTGTGTGCACCAGATTCTAGTAGCAGCAGGGGGTCACACTCCAGGGGGGGCAGGATGCTGACAAGCTTCCCCCAAGTGTCAGTGAGGTAGGTGTGTCTCTATTCCTAAAGCACCTTGGTGGGTGGGCTCTTCAGCTGTACCTTAGGCCCCCAATGCAAGTACCTCTACAGATTGGTAGGTGTCACCCTCCTTAGACTCCTAAGGCAGGAGGCTAGGTGGTCTGGGGGGAGCTTCAGCCCTCAGTTCCCTGTTGTGGGTCAGTGAGGGCTCTGTTGAATATGCAGAGATATCAGACCTGGGAAACTTGTCTTTCCAGTAATCTGCTAAAACAATTACAGTCAGATCCCTATCAGAAATGCCTTTGCATTATAATAGCCACCTTGTTCCCTGTAGGGATGAAAGCCCAAGACTATGGATCACATATGCTTGGCTGGAGCTGGTTCTGTGTTTTTAGTCCAATTAGGGAAGGATTTTTGGTCCCTGGGTTTTTTGTAGCTGCTTCCCTTAGGCCAGGAGAATGGGTTAGGAAAAGACCAAAAAAAAAAAAAAAAAAGGAAAGAAAAACCTCAGCGCACTTCTCTCTCTGGCTCAGGAAATTCCAATGTTAATGAAGCCGCCTGGGAAGGGGAGGGGAGGGTTCGGATAAATAGGAGAGAGTAGCACCCCGGAATATAGACAAAGTTACTTATCTTGCTTGGGATGACGGTTTTATCTGAGATTCCCGAGGGGCACGTCGACTGCGTGCGCTGGCTGGGCAGAGATTGCCCCCGAGGGTCAGGCCCGCGTCCAGTGCTTGCACTGTCTCAGAAGCCGTGGTCAGTTTGAGGGCTTATTTCTAGACTCCAAACTCTATTCCACTGATCTATGTGTTTCTCATTAAATTTTAGGCTCCTTTGGGCAGGGCCAGGCCTCATTCATCTTTACATCCCCAGCATCTGTTAGGGTCTCAGTTAATGTCTGTTGAACTAAATTAGAAAAAGACATGAGTGCTTTTCTGGTACCTGGTGAGGGATGACAGCTAAAGAGATAAGGCTGCCACAGCTGAGCATCAGCTGCTTGCAATACAGCTGCACTATCCCTGGCAAATGTGGGCCAGTCTGAGAAGTTGGCCTGACTTGCCAGGTCAAGGGAAAAGACGGCAAGAGACAAGGGCGCACTGCCAAGCTGTTTACTTCCTGCGGAGTGGTGGTTGTGAGAGGGAGAAGTAGATGTAAGGGTGTTCACCTCTGTGGCAGGCTGGGAAAAACATGTGTATGTGTGCAGCGTGTGCTTGAATGGAGAATGTGTGGGAGGAACCATACTCCCTGACACCCGAGAGAGCTGAAAGAGGTCTGAGTGACAATTATATTTCCTACTGCGATTTCTGCTTGTTGTTTCTAAACAATTGCTGTGAGCATTCACTGTGCAGACTCAACAGACCAAGCATTGGCAGGACACACACAGAGTTCCTCACGCACAGATGGGTCCCTTTTGTTGGGAGAAGCTAATAGTGTAAGGACACCTAGCATCACCCTTGCATTTCTGGGTTTCTCTAGGCTTTTACACATTATCCATTCCCTGCCCTGTGGTGGGTATGGAGTGGTGGGGCCTGGGAAGCACCTCACAGAGATGCAGCTTTGCCATCTTTATAACAGATGATTGAAATGCTTGCCTCCAACTTTTTAACCTATGGGCTTTTAGAAAACCTTGACATCCCATCTCAATGGGGAGAACAAAAGGGACAGGGGAGGGGAATTGCCAGGAGATACAAGCTGAGCCTGAGCAGAACGAAAAGAATGAGAGTGATCATGCGTAATGAGCCTTCAGTGCCCCTGAAACTGAGTCTGTGGTCCTGTTATTATTCCTGGTGGAGGCCCAGACAACATTATTGCAATGCAATAACATCAGAAGACTCATCAGTGAGCAATCAAAATAGTTTCTCACTGATCAGGCCTTTAAGCTCACTCACTGCCTTTTAGGGAGTTCAAGTTAGGGTTGGGAGTTGAGTCAGGCAGAAGGAGGGAGGGCTGGGGAAGTGGGTTCAGAACTCAACTCTGTGGAGCCCATTCCAAATGTGCATGACCTGAGCACTGGGATTGTCTGCACATCAAAGCAATTCAGATGTTCTGGTTAATTTCATCCCTTTGGGCTGCAGAGATGGGCTGTAGGCCTGGAGTCCCAGAGGCTGAAATGAATCAGAGGAGCCTGAGTTTACCATCTCCTGCCTCTTTTGGGTGAGGTTGGAAGCTTTCTGGGACTAATTTCTTCTTTTCTCCCATGCTGCTATGAGGTGGTTTTAATAATATTCTCTCAATTAATAGCCTTCAGCTGTAGGAAAGACTTTTCAGTACCTAGATCCTTCTCCTCCACCTCCTTGTCTTTCTCTTGGTACAAGGTTTCTATGGCACAGAACTGAAGTGCCATCTTACATGTCTGCAGTGCTTTCTGTCTTTTGCTGACCCTTCATATAGTTAGCATGCCCCCGTCCTCATGGCACACCTGCATGCTAAGGCACAGAGAGGCCAGCTCACTGGTCTAACGACACAGAGCAAATTGGTAAGGCTGCTAGGACCGGAATTCAAAGTCTGGGTGCCCACTTTCTACTTTTTCCAGCACAACCCGGTCTGTAGGTGGAATAACTGCTCAAGCAACCCCTGCCCATTTTGTCTCACTCTTCTTTCCCTTCACATCCCCTCTCCCATTCATGGAGCCTAACGGGGGTTTCTAAGAATGGTGGATGGGCTGCTGGAGACAGCCGTCTTTGCAAACCTTTCCTTAGGGGCCTAGAATTTAAAGTAGGGCTCTTCCAGTTTGGAGCACTCCCACTGGCAAAATTTGGGATAATCTGAACATCAAAAAAGAATAATAAGTACAATTGATTATAAAAAAGTGGAGCAATTAAATAGCCATTGGACCATAAGCTAAATAAATAAATAATTGAATGATGTGAGGGGTTGGAGAGAGAAAGAAAGAGAGAAACTCATTTACTATCATTGGAGGTGACTATTGAACCCACTCTTGTTAAGGAAATTAGTAATTAAAAAGAAAGAATTAAGCATTTACCCTGCCTTTTTTTGAGAAATGGCAGTTAATTTCTGTTTTGTGAAGAACACTAGTAAATATAGAAGAAAATATAGAATTAGAAAATCATTATTTTGCAATAGCCAAGGACATAATTTATTGAAGCAAGAGCATCAATAAATGTTAAGACCATCAGGAGAAAGGTTTCAGGAGAACAGGATATTCTAGGGGTCAAAGTTTTGCTCCAAAGATTACTTGCTGATTGCAAAGGGGAAAATGAACTTTTACAATATTGAGCTCCGAAAGTTACCATCTTAACTAAGTGAACAAAATTATTATGACTTTATGTGCCTTCTGATGTGGTAAAATATGACATTCATAGCATCACCTATTTGTATCGGTTATCTATTACTGCAGAACATAACACTATAAAACTTTGCCATTTAAAAAAAAAGCATGTATTTATTAGCTCACAGTTTCTCTAGATTAGGGATCCAGGGATAGCTTAGCTGGATGTCTCTGGCTCAAGGTCTCTTATGAGGTTGTAGCCAAGCTGTCAACTAGGAGTGCAGTCTCATCTGAAGTCTCACTTGGGGCAGGAGTTGTGGGGAGATCTGCTTCCAAGCTCACTCATGTGGTTGATGTCAAGCTGCAATCCCTCACCATGTGGGCCTTTCCATAAGGCCACCCCACCACACGGCAGCTGACTTCTACTAGGGTGAGGAATCCAAGAGAGAGCAGTCAAGATGGAAGCCACAGCTTTTCTAATGTAATCTCAGAAGTGACACCTCATCACTTCTGCCATTGTTCATTAGAGGCAAGTCATAAAGTCTGGGCCACACTCAAAGGGAGGGGTTTACCCAAGTGCATGAATACCGGAAAGCAGAGATTATTGAAGACCACATTAAAGGCTACTCACCACAATGTATTCTTACCAAAAATCTTTAAACTTGAATCTAATCAAGGTCAAGCTCAACCTTCTAATTCACAGGAAATGAAAGGAATAATGCCATCATCTGAGAAGCCCAGAAAGTGGAACAGTTTACAAGACAACCAGCTTGCTCTCTTCCAAAAAGTCAAGGTCATGACAAAAAATTGGGGGCTTTTAGAGCGAATAGACTAAACAGACATAACAACGACAACCAAACGCAACACATGGCCTTTGACTGTAGTCTGGTATTACAAAAAAAAAATATATATATATATATATTATATCAAAGACATTTCTGGGACAACTGTGGAAATCTGAGTGCTGACTCAAATTGTATTAGATGATATTAGGAAGTTATTGTTCATTTTTCTTAGGTATGTGGTGAAATGACTTTCTTTATGTGGCCTTTTGCCTTGGTTCTGAGAAAAAGAGAAACAAAGAAAACAGCTTGGGAGATTTTTCCCCCAGGCCCTGAGTAGCTGCCCTTGTTACAGTTACCCAGGGAAGAAGCCAGTCCCTGCTGGTAAAAATGTCAGTTATTATGCAAATAGATGGATCCACTTGCTAGGGGATTGGTCAGTTCAGTCCAGCAAGGGGATTGGCCAGGTTAGTGCAGTGAAGGGATTGGTCAATTATTATGCAAATAAAGTGCATAAAATCTGCCCAGTAGGATTGAGTCCCTTGCTTATATAAGCAGTTATCCCACAGCAGTTGAGGGGGAACTTCACCACCATCAAGAAGAAAGCCTGGAGCAGAGTATGTCCTTTGGTGCCAGTGCTGGGAACCTCTTAGACCCAGAAGATAGAGAGACCTGTAACACTGGAGTGGTATCAGCAGAACCAGGAGATTGGCATGGTGAGCTTCCTGGCCCACAGAACGAGGTGGCTTCAGTGGGCTTGCTGACCAGGGGAGCAAGAGAGCTGAGTGCCTTCAGGCAGGAGGCTTGCTGGTGGAGTGGGGTGCCTCTGAGCACATGTTGGCAGAGCTAAAAGAGCTGCAAAACTTCCTGAGCAGGTAGTAGCTGAGAGGAAACCTGTCCTGAGGGGGCCAAGAGGAGGCCTGTCATTGGGGGGGGGGGCAGTTTAGTCCCCTGCACTACCATTTGAGAGAGAGCTGTCCTACGCGTAAGAAGGGAAGGATGAGCTCTTCACTTTGGAGGAGCCTTCCAGACCTTGCCTGTGCTCTTCCGGACATTGATTCTGTTCCTTATACGTCCAAGTTAATCCTGATCCCATGTTACTTCCCTAATAAATCATATAACCGTGAGCTCTGTGTGGCCATTGCAACAAACTATTGAACCCAGCAGAGAAGTAAAGAGTGCCACGGGGAGGAGAGTTGGTGTCAGAATTTGGTAAAAAGGCTGGGGAGTGGAGGTATGTCTGACTTCCACCTCATAGGAATCAGCTTTGGGCCAATGCTCATACTGACTCTTATTCTCCTTGAAGTTAGACAAGGCCTGACACTACTGATACCGTACATTAAAGTGGGACAATGGCATTTTTGTTATGTAAGAGAATGTCCTTATTTTTAAGAGACACGGGCTGAAGTATTTAGGTGTGAACTATCCTGATGTCTGCAACTTACACTCAGATGGCCTAGAAAAAACATATATAAAAATATATAGACAAAGCAAATTTAATAAAATGTTAATTGTAGGATGTCTGTTGTGGGTATATGGGCTATTGGTGTAGTTGTTGTTGGGTGCCGTCGGGTCGGTTCTGACTCGTAGCCACCCTATGCACAACAGAACGAAACACTGCCCGGTCCTGCGCCATCCTTACAGTCATTGTTATGCTTGAGCTCATTGTTGCAGCCACTGTGTCAATCCACCTTGTTGAGGGTCTTCCTCTTTTCCGCTGACCCTGTACTCTGCCAAGCATGATGTCCTTCTCCAGGGACTGATCCCTGATGACAACATGTCCGAAGTATGTAAGACGTAGTCTCGCCATCCTTGCCTCTAAGGAGCATTCTGGGCTATTAGTGGACTATATTGTAATATTCTTTGAACATTCCTGTATTATAAATTTTTTTTTTGTAGTAAATGGAGAGGAAAAATGTCAGACGTCTACCCAGAACTATTTAACCCTCAGAGATGAACCCCCACACATTTCTCAGGCCTCATGAAAAATGTCCCTAGATTTTCTCATCTATATACTTAGTGTTTGCTTGTTTGTCTCTTCATGCCCCACTTTGTTCTAGAAAAGATTTAAGGTGACTTGTCCCCATCCCCTCTTTGCCCTGGGGAGGAGGAGGAGAGAGCTGGCCAGAGCTGGCTTCTGGTTCTCAGGGCTGGCCTGTGCACCATCTCTATTCATGCAGAGGTAGGTACGGGGTGCTGAAAACTCAGAGGGATCCTGATTTGGGATTTTTAAAGTTTTATTGTGCTTTAGGTGAAAGTTTACAGTGCAAATCAGTTTCTCATTCAAAAATTTATACACAAATTGCAACATTAGTTGTAATCCCTGCAATGTGTCAGCACTCTCCCCCTCTCCCTTTCCACCCCAGGTTCTCTGTCTATTTATTCAGGTTCCCTGTCCCTTCCTGACTTCTTGTCTTTGCTTTTGGGCAGAGGTTGCTCATTTGGTCTCATAAACTTGATTGAACTAAGAAGCAGGTTCCCTTCATGTGTTGTTGTTTGTTGTTGTATAGGGCTGTCTAATCTTTGGCTGAAAGGTAGACTTTGGGAGTGGCTTTTTTTCAGTTCTGAGTTAGCCGGGCATCTGGCAACCATAGTCTCTGGGGTTCCTCCAGTCTCTGCCAGACTAGTAAGTCTGATCTTTTTTTTTTTTTTTTATGAATATGAGTTTTGTTCTACATTTTCCACCCACTCTGTTCGGTACCCTCTATTGTGATCCATGTCAGAGCTGTCTGCGGTGGTAGCTGGGCACTATCTAGCTCTTCTGGGCTCAGGCTGGTAGAGGCTGTAGTTCGTGTGTACCATTAGTCCTTTGGACTAATATTTTCCTTGTGTCTTTGGTATTTTTCATTCTCCTTTGCCCCAGGCAGGGTAGGGGCAAAAGATGAATCTTAAATGGCCCCTTGCAAGCTTTTAAGACCCCAGACATTACTCACCAAAGTAGGATGTAGAAGATTTTCTTTATGAACTATGTTATGCCAATTGACCTAGATGTCCCCCATGGTCCCCAGGCCTCAGCCCCAGTAACTCAGTCTCTCAAGGTGTTTGGATGTGTCTATGAACTTTTATGACTTTGCCTTGGTCAAATTGTGCTGACTTCCCCCAGTATTGCGTACTGTCTTATCCTTCTCCGAAGCTAACCACTTATCTCTTGTCTAGTTAGTTTTTTTCCCTCCTCAGCCTTCCCCTCCCTCGTAACCATCAAAGATTGTTCCCTTCTGTGTTGTAAACATTTTCATGAGTTTTTATAGTAGTGGTCTCATACAATATTTGTCCTTTTGTGATTGACTTATTTCACTCAGCATAATGCCCTCAAGATTCACCCATGTTATGAGATGTTTTGCAGATTCAGCATTGTTCTTATCGTTGTGTAGTACCATTGTGTGTGTGCGCATAGTTTGTTTACCCGTTCATCTGTTGATGGGCATTTAGGTTGTTTCCACTTCTTTGCTATTGTGAACAACACTGCGATGAACATGGGTATGCATATGTCTATTTGTGTGACGGCTGTTATTTTTCTCGGGTATATTCCTAGGAGTGGGATTGCTGGATCATATGGTATTTCTATTTCTAGCTTTTTAAGGAAGCACCATTTTGCATTCCTACCAGCAGTGCATAAGAGTTCCAATCTCCCCATAACCTCGCCAACATTTGTTATTTTCTGTTTTATTTATTTATTTATTTTTCGATTAGTGCCAGTAATGTTGGGGTGAGACGGTATCTCATTGTAGTTTTGATGTGCGTTTCTCCAATGGTTAATGGTGGTGAACATTTCCTCATGTTTCTGTTAGCTGCCTGAATGTCTTCTTTGGTGAAGTGTCTGTTCATATCCTTTGGGATTTTTAAATTGGGTTGTCTTTTTGTTATTGAGGTATTGCTGATTTGGGGTTTTATTCCTGACCATGCCACTTGCATCAACCTTGGGCAAGTTTCCCAACTACTTTGGGCCTCAGTATCCACAGTTTTGGAAGAGCATGCTAGCTTGCCTCCAGGTGGTGGGGAGGATTGGAAATGGTGCTGTAGTGAAGCTTTCAGCTCCGCGTGCGCACTGGCTGGCTCTCAGAGATTGCCGCTGGTCTCTTCATGACTGTCCTGGAGTTTGAGGTGTTGTGGTCCTGGAATCCCAAATGCTCTTGATGGAACCAGGAGGGGCAGGAGGACTCCGAGGGCTCCCTGAGAAGCAGAGGAAGGAGGCAGCTGAGAGCACTTCTTAGGGATACAGACGGCCCAGGAATGAGGGGTGTTCATTTAGCAGGTACCATCAAGACTCTGGGCCCTGCTGATTATGTGTGTGACTCACAAGGCAGAACACGAGCCCAGGAAACTACTCTTCACTTTCTCTTTCCCATCAGCACCTTCTCTTGGAATCAATTGCTTGTAACACATTTCCCCAGCCTTTTCTACTCAGGTTAGCCCGGATGGGACAGATGCCCTGCTCCTATCTGTTGCCCCCTTCCCAGTCCCCTTAGGCTTCCAGCTTCTGCACGGAGGTGGTTTGGGTGGGTTATACTCAGGGGCTGCCAAGGCCAGCAGGCTGCTGCCATTGTCTCTGTGAACAAAGTCTCTTTCTTGTGACAGAAAACTCGGTGGCCTGAGAGAGAATCTGTAGAAGGAAGGAGCTGGTGAGATGCACCAGTATGTTCTTCAGCTCAAAACCCCGAGAAGTCTCCTTGAGATCCCAGCCAGAGGGACCGCTAGCCTGGCAAAGGCCTGGAAGAGGCTGCTAAATGAGATTGCCAGATTCCCTAGAGTCACTGATAGTCTAGAAACCCATTAGCCTTGGAATCACAAATGAACGGAACCTGGGGTTTTGTGTTTAGCTGACAGGAGGAGGGGAGAAGAGGTGAGGCTAAACCAACACCTCAGTCAGGGAAAACCACTTGGAGCCAAAAAAGATTGAGGAGGCCTGGTGACCTCTTGGAAACCCTTTTAGCTGCTAGCTAAAAGGTCAGAAGTTTGAATCCACCAGGTGTTCCTTGGAAATTCTATGGAGCAGTTCCACTCTGTCCTATAGGTTTGCTCTGAGTCGGAATTTACTCGAGGGCAACGTTTTTTTTTTTTGTGGTGACCTCTCATGGGAAAGTGAAAAGGTCTCCGGGCACCTCAGAATGGGGACTAGGAGAAGGCCCTCCAGGAGCACACAGACCTCTAACCACTGGTGGTTTGAGAAGTGTCAGGAAGACTCCTCTGGCCAGAATGCCTAAAATCCCACCATTAATGTGTTTTACCTTTAGGTTACCAAGGAGCCCTGGTGGAGCAGTGGTTAAGCACTTGGCTGCTAACCAAAAGGTCAGTAGTTCTGCTTACATAAAGGTTAAAAAGAAACCAAAAAAAATGGTTACCTTCAAGTCAGTTCTGACTCATACTGACTGCACAGGACGGAGTAGAACTACCCATAGGGTTTCCAAGGAGAGGCTGGTGGATTTGAACTGCTGACCTTTCGTGTTAGCAGCCCAGCTCTTAACCACAGTGCCACCAGGGCTCCATCTATAAAAATTACAGCCTTAGAAACCCTATGGGCAGTTTACTCTGTCCTATAGGGTCTCTATTTGTTGGAATCGACTCAAAGGCACACAGTGACAACAACCACCTTTGGGTTAAAACATTGCCCTTAAAAACTGCAAATATCCCTAAATGAATAAAGAATGAAGTTACTAACCCAGCCCCTCAATAGAATATATTAGCAAATACTTACTGAGCTCCTTACCACTTAGCAGGCACAGTACTGGGCTCTGGGGATACAAAGAATAAGGTACAACCCCTTCTAGCATTTCACACTTGTAGGAGTCCAGCCTCCAAACAAGCAATTAAAATGCAGAGCAATAAAGGCTGTGCTAGAGAGATAGGAAAAAGTATTTCGTTCTGTAGCAGCCTGAGGCTGAAGCCAGGTAGGGAGAGGGTGCTGAATGCAGAGGGGAAAGAAGGGCTCAGGCTGCAGAGGGAAGAGGAAGGGCCAGGTATCAGCTGTGCCATTTCACCTCTCCACTGAGGGCCAGCCGGGGCAAACTGGTGTGGAGAGACAGTAGACCTTTGCAGAATCACCATGGAGGCACTAAGGAAGCACTGGGCAGAGGGCCAGGAGGACTGGCCTCCAGGCCAGCCTTCTCCACTGTGTGGCCTGGGACACGTCACTTCCCTCTGGCCTTTGGGTCATCCTTCTGTTAAGTGAAAGGGTAGACTACCATGGACCCTGACATAACAGAGGCTCTCCATTTTTGGCATGCATCAGAGTCCCCTGAGGGTGCCTGGCCAGCCCCAGACTGACCTAATCCCTTTCTACAGGGGTGGGTCAGAGCATCTCATTACCAAAACGTCTCTCCAGGTGGTTCTGCTGTATAGCCAGGGGTGAGAGCTGAGGATCAGTGTCCAGGATGACAGCAGGGAATGGGAAGTGAAGAGGGAAAGCCAGGAGGCAGAAGCTTTCTTCAAACCACTGAAATTCCAGGGCTTTCTTTGTGAAATTGCCTAGAGTTTAAAGAAGTGACCTGAGGGAATTCAGAGCCTCCTACTGATGGATTAAATGAGATAATGCTACCAAGCGTAGCATTTACTTTGAACTCAATAAATGTTAATCTTTCCCGTCCCCAGTCCAGTGAGTCCCTAACCGAGGGGCTGGAACAGAAGAAGACAGTCCTTGAACTGAGAAATATGGTAAAACATGTTTGCAAAACCCCGTTTGTGATCTCCAGGCCTTTTTTCTTTCAGGCCAGTGACAAAGTTGATTTGCTGATCTGGAGTACAGGAGTCTCCATGAGGTGAGCCTTCCATCTTTGGCAAGGTGGGTGAGGCATCGAGGAATGACCCCGGGGTTCTTGGGAGGAGAACTGGAGTTGCAGCCATAGCACTTGGAAGGACAGGTAAAGAGGCAGTCTCCCAGCAGGGTTCCCGGCAAGGGCTATCCTGTTGCTGTCTAGATAAGGACAGCCGATCAATCCACAGACTCACTCTGAGATTAGAGCTCAGGCACCACAGAAAATATTCCAGCATCAATCCTGACTGACATATACCGGCTTGATCCATCCTGGGCTTTCAGTAAATCCTGGCTGGGAACAAGACAGCAGCAACAGGGATGACTTTGGGGATGGGGTCGGGGAGGAAGGAGCCCATGACAGAGGAGGGGAGAAGAGAGAGTGCCAAGGATGGGGGCTGTGGGGAGACATGACATTCTTCTGTTCTTCCTGCACACCCCGTCTGTGCCCCCCTCATCAGGTCAGCAGCCTCCTTGTTCTGTGGACCATGGTCTCCCCCTGGTCATCCTTCCTCACATGGCTTACTCCCACCTCCCTTGCCTTTGCCCTCATGGTTCCCTTTGAATGTTTTCCCTGTCTCAGTTTTACCTGCCCAGACCTTTTCCCTCTTTGAGCTCCATATCCTCAGAGAAGCTTTCCCAGACAACTTCAGCCTTTTTTTCTTGTCAGTCATTCTTTTCAGAAAGTTTTTTTTGAGCCACCAGGTGCCAAAAAGTGGAGATGAATGAGCCAAGATCCTTGCCTTCAAGGAACTCAGTCTAAAAGGGGTGACTGACGCGTAAACAGACAAACAATCAGCATGCAAAGGTAAGGCTTGAAGGGTCATGAAAGCTTGAGTGGTTGGCAGGGGGGCCGTGAAAGTTTTCATAGGAGCGGGAAGTGACACTATCGGGGAGATAGATTTGTAGGTGTTCTAGAGATTAAAAACAAAAACAGTTGCCATCCAGTTGGCTCTGACTCATGGCAACCCCACGTGTGTCAGAGTAGAACTGTGCTCCGTAGGATTTTCTTTTATTTATTTATTTAAAAATTTAATTATTTTGCTGTTGTTGAGAATATATGCAGCAAAACATACACTAATTCAATAGTTTCTACATGTATCGTTTAGTGACATTGATTACATTCTTTGAGTTGTGCAACCATTCTCAACCTCCTTTTCTGAATTGTTCCTTGACCATTAACGTGAATCTCTGCGGCTTAAGGTTTCTATCTAATCTTTCCATTTGCTGTTGTAATTTGATCCCATATAGATAGTTCTTAAAAGAGCATAATGCTTGAGGCAGATATTTTTTTACTACTTAAGTTAAACTATTATTTGTTTTGGAGCCCTGGTGGCAAAGTGGTTAATCAAAGGGTCGGCACTTCAAATCCACCAGCTGCTGCTTGGAAACCCTATGGAGCAATTCTACTCTGTCCTATAGCGTCTCCACGAGTTGGAGTCAACTTGATGGCAGTGGTTTTTTTTTTTTTTCAATCGTTTAATTTTAAGAAGACTTCAGGGAATATTTTTGGTTTAAGTTTTAAAGATTATCTCAGGGCAATAGTTTCAGGGGTTCATCCAATCTTCATGGCTCCAGGAAGTCTGGAGGATTTGAAATTCTCTTCTGCATTTTCACCCTTTTGATCAGGATTCTTCCATAGAATCTTCGATCAAAATGTTCAGTAATGGTAGCCAGGCACCATCTAGTTCTTCTGGTCTCGTGGCAAAGGAGGCAGTCAGTTGCTCATGGAGGCAATTAGCCACATAGTCCATATCCTTCCTTTATTTTTGACTCTTCTTCCTCTGTTGCTCCAGGCGAACAGAGATCAGTTGTGCCTTGGATGGCCACTTGCGAGCTGTTGAGATCCTAGGTACTACGCAAGGGTCTAAGAGGAAGAACAGAAGCACTAAACATGTTATTAGGCCAATTAACTGAGATGTTCCATGAAACCAGGATCCTAAACCTCTAAACCAAGAAACCAAATCCCATGAGATTTTTTGTTGTCCATTAGCAGCCTCGGCAACTACTCTTTTTTGTTGTTGTTTTTCGTCATTGTTGTGAATATATCTATGGTGCAACTTTTGCCAATTCAGCTTTTTACAGGTGCTCAGTTTGTTGACAGCAATTACAATAATATGCTGTGCAAACCTACCCTTAATCAATGCGATATTTCCATCACCATTAACCATTAACACCCCCCCACGTTGGTAACCACTAATAAAGTTTGTTCTTTGTACATTTGCCTTTTTATGTAAGTGAGGTTATACAATATTTGTTCTTTTATAATTGACTTATTTCCCTCAGCACCATGTCCATATTGTAGCGTGTATCAGGACTTCATTTCTCCCACTGGCTGAGTAGTATTCCATTTTATGTATGTACCACATTTTATTTATCCATTCATCCTTCGATGGGCAATTAGGTGGTTTCCACTTTTTGGCTATTGTGAAGAGTCCTTCAGTGAACGTTGTTGTACACATCCCTTTTTGAGTTTCTGCTTTCAAGTCTTTTGGATATATGGCTTGGAGTAGAATTGCTGGCTCATATGGTTCTAGTTTTGATTTTTTGAGGAACCCTGCTACACTGTTTTCCACCATAATGGCTGTCGATTTTGCATTCCCTCCGTCAATGGGCATGGGTTCTAATTTCCCCACATCCTAGCCAACATATGTTAGTTCCTGTTTTTTTTTTTTTTTTAAATCTCAGCCATTCTAGCGGGAGTGAAATGGTATCTCCTTGTGGTTTTGAATTGCATCTCTCTGATGGCTAACAATGCTGAACATCTTTTCATGTGTTTGGTGGCCATTTTAATGTCTTTTTTGGTGAAATATCTATTCAAGTCCTTTGCTCATTTTATGATTGGTTTGTCTTTTTGTTGTTAAGGTGTCAAAGTTTTATATGTTTCAGTTATTAGATTCTTGTCAGATATATGGTTTCTGAAGTATTCTCCCAGTCAGTAGCTTGTCTTTTCACGTTTTTTGTAAAGCCTTTTGATGAACAAAAGCTTTTAATTTTTATGAGATCCCATTCATTTATTTTGTCTTTTGCTGTTTGTGTTTTTGTTATTATATTAGATAATCCACTATTAAAATCTAGGCCTGAATTTTATGGTTTTAGTTTGCACATCTTGGTCCTTAATCCATTTTGAATTTGTTTTTGTATATGGTGTGAGGCATGGATCCTGTTTCATTTTTCTGCATGTGGAAATCCAATTTTGGCAACACTCTTTATTGAAGAGACTCTTCCTTCTCCATTGAATGGACTTAGCACCCTTGTCAAAAATCAGTTGACCGTAGATGTGTGGATTTATTTCTGGACCCTCAATTCTATTTCCATTGGCCTATGTGTCTATTGTTATGCCAGTACCAGGTTGTTTAGATTACTGTAGCTGTACAGTAAGTTTTAAGATCAGGAAATGTGAATCCTCCTACTTTGTTCTTCTCTTTCAACATTGTTTTAGCTATTCAGGGCCTCTTGCCATTCCATATAAAGTTGAGGATTGGTTTTACCATTTCTGTAAAGAAGGTTGTTGAAATTTTGATTGGGATTGCATTGAATCTATAGATTGCTCTGGATCGTATTGACATTTTAACAATACTAAGTCTTCCAGTCCATGAACATGCAACATCTTTCCATTTATTTATGTCTTCTTTAATATTTTTCAGCAGTGTTTTACAGTTTTCATTGTATAAGTCCTTCAAGCCCCTGGTTAGATTTATCCCTAGGTATTTTATTCTCTTGGTTTGGGTATTTTATTCTCTTAGACGTTATTGTAAATGAAATCATTTCCCTAACTCCTTTTCAGATTTCTCATTGTTGGTGTATAGAAACTGAATGGATTTTTGTTTGTTGACCTTGTACTCGGCAACTTTGCTATTACCTCTATTAGTTCTACAAGGTTTATTGTGGACTCTGGGATTTTCTGTGTATAGGATCATATCATCTGTGAATAAAGATAATTTTACTTCTTTTCCAACCCGGATACCTTTTATTTCCTTTTCTTGTCTTATTATTCTGGCTAGGACTTCTAATACAATATTGAATAGAAGTGGTGAGAGGTGGGCATCCTTGTCTTCTACCTGATTTCCGTGGAAAAGCCTTCAGTCTTTTCCATTAATGTTGGCTGTTGGGTTTTCACTTGTGCCCTGAATCATTCTGAGGAATTTTCCTTCTATTCCAATCTTCTTTAGGGTTTTCATCAAGAAAGGGTGATGGGTTTCTTTCTTTTTTTTTTTTTTAATTGTGCGTTAGGTGAAAGTTAATTTCTCATTCAAAAATTTATACATATTTCAAAAATTTATACATATATTGTTTTGTGACATTTGTTGCAGTCCCCACAATGTGACTTTTTCATCCTGAGTTTCCTGTGTGCATTTGACCAGTTCCTCTCCCTTCCTGCCTTCTCATCCTGCTTTTGGACTGGAGCTATCCATTTGGTCTTGTATATCTGATTGGACTAAGAAGTACATTCCTCATGTGTATTATTTTTTGTTTTATATTCCCGTCTAATCTTCATCTGAAGAGTGGGCTTCAGTAATGGTTCCAGTTACAGTTTTGGATTTTAGTAAGTGCTTTTTCTGTATCCATAGCGCTGATCATGTGATTCTTTTCCTTTGTTCTATTGATGTGGTATATTATGTTGATTGATTTTCTAATGTTGAACCATCTCTGCATTCCTGGAATAAATCTCACTTGGTCACGGTGTATGGGTCTTTTAGTATGCCGTTGGAATCTGTTTGCTAGTATTTTTGTTGAGGATTTTTGCATGTGCATAAGAGGTATTGGCCTGTCGTTTTCTTTTCTTGTGGTGTCTTCGTCTACTGTGAGTATCAGGGTTATGTTTGCTTCATAGAATAAGTTAGGGAGCATTCCTTCCCTCTCTATCTTTTGGAATTATTTACATGGGATTGGTGTCAGTTCTTCTCTAAATGTTTGATAGAATTCCCCAGTGAAGCCGTTTGGTCCAGGCCTTTTTTTTGTTGGGATGTTTTTGATCGCTGATTTGATCTTTTCACTTGTTATGGGTCTGTTGAGACTTTCTATTTCCTCTTGAGTCAGTTTGGGTGCATCGTGTGCTTCTAAGAATTTGTTCATTTCATCAACATTATCCAGTTTGTTGCCATTCAGTTGTTAATAATATTCTGTCATAATTCTCTTTATTTCTATCAGATCAGTTGTAACATCCCTTCTTTCATTTTTGTTTTGGTTATTTGCATCTTTTGTCTTTTCTTTGTCAGTCTAGCTAAAAGTTTGTCAATTTTATTGATCTTTTCGAAGAATCAACTTCTGTTTTTTTTATTTATTTCTGCTCTGATCTTTGTTATTTCTTTTCTTCTGGTAGGTTTAGGCTTTGTTTGCTTTTATCTTTCTAGTTCTTGTATTTGTCAAGTTAGCCTGTTGATTTGAGGTCTTCTTTCTAAAAAAAAAAAAATTTTTTTTCTTCAGAAAGGCATTTATTGCTATAAGTTTCCCTCTGAGTACTGCCTTTGCTGCATCCCATAAATTTTGGTATATGTGGTTTCATTTTCATTTGACTCTAGGAAATTTGTGATTTCTGCCTTGACTTATTGGTAGTTTAATAGCGTGTTGTTTAATTTCCATACATTTGTGTATTTCTCAGGCTTTTTGTTGCCATTGTTGTTATTGATTTCTAGCTTCAATCCATGTGGTCAGAGAAAGTGCTTCATATGGTTTCAATTGTTTTAAGTTTGTCAGGACTTGCTTTTTGACCTAACATGTGGTCTATCCTAAAGAATGATCCATGTACACTGGAGTAGAACGTATGTTGTGCTGTTTTTGGATGAAGTGTTCTATGTTGTTGTTAGGTGTCTTTGAGTCAGTTCTGACTCATAGTGACCCTACGTACAACAGAACAAAACACTGCCGGGTCCTGTGGCATCCTCACAATTGTTGCTGTGCTTGAGCCCATTGTTGGAGTCACTGTGTCAATCCATTTCATTGCAGGTCTTCCTCTTTTTCGCTGTCTATTTTACCAACCATGATGTCATTCTCCAGGGACTGATTCCTCCTGATAATATGTCCAAAGTATGTGAGATGTAGTCCCGCCATCCTTGCTTCCAAGGAGCATTTTGGCTGCACTGCTTCCAGGACAGGCTTGTTCATTCTTTTGGAAGTCCATGGTATATTCAGTGTTCTTTGCCAACACCACAAAGATGTCAATTCTTCTTCAGTCTTCCTTATTCATTGTCCAGCTTTCACAGGCATATGAGGTGATTGAAAACACCATGGCTTGGGTCAGGTGCACCTTCGTCTTCAAGAGGACATCTTTGCTTTTCAACACTTTAAAAATGTCTTTTGCAGCCGATTTGCCCAATGAAATGTGTCTTTTTGATTTCTTGACTGCTGCTTCCATGGCTGTCGATTGTGGATCCAAGTAAAATGAAATCCTTGACAACTTCCATCTTTTCTCTGTTTATCATGATGTTGCTTATTGGTTCAGTTGTGAGAATTTTTGTTTTCTTTATGTTGAGGTGTAATCCATACTGAAGACTGTGGTCTTTGATCATCATCAGCAAGTGCTTCAAGTCCTCTTCACTTTCAGCAAGCAAGGTCGTGTCATCTGCATAATGCAGATTGTTAATGAGTCTTCCTCCTATCCTGGTGCCCTGTTCCTCTTCATATAGTCCAGCTTCTCAGATTATTTGCTCAGCATACAGATCGAATACGTATGGTGAAAGGATACAACCCTGAATCATGCTGTATCCCATTGTTCAGTTCGAATGGCTGCCTCTTGATCCATGTACAGATTCCTCATGAGCACAATTAAGTGTTCCAGAATTCCCATTCTCTGCAGTGTTATCCATAATTTGTTACGACCCACACAATTGAATGTGGATCATAACAAATTATTGATAACAATTTTTTACACAGGTAAACATCTTTCTGGTATTCTCTGCTTTCAGCCAGCATCCATCTGACATCTGCAATGATATCCCTGGTTCCATGTCCTCTTCTAAACCCAGCTTGAATTTCTGGCAGTTTCCTGTCGATATACTGCTGCAGGTTTTCACTGGCTAATTTTTTTTCAGAATTAGACCACTGGGTCTTTCTTCCTGTCTGTCTTAGTCTGGAAGCTCAGCTGAAACCTGTCCACCATGGATAACCCTGCTTGTATTTGAATACCAGTGGCATAGCTTCTAGAATCACAGCAACACACAAGCACCCACAGTACGACAAACTGACAGATGTGCGTGTGTGGGGTAGAAATATTCCATATATGTCTGTTAATTTTAGTTGGT
The DNA here is from genome assembly GCF_024166365.1 of Elephas maximus indicus. Lineage (NCBI taxonomy): Eukaryota > Metazoa > Chordata > Mammalia > Proboscidea > Elephantidae > Elephas > Elephas maximus. Next base: position 12,608,916 of record NC_064835.1, on the reverse strand, counting down.
TTATAGTATCATTCAAATCCTCTCTTTCCTTGTTGATATTTTTTCTAAATGTTTTGTCCAATATTGAAAGTGGTATTGAAGTCTCCAACTATTACTGTAGTACAATTTATTTCTCCCTTCAATTCTATTATTGTTTGCTTTATATATTTAGGTGCCCCAATGTTGGGTACATACATACATATTTGTGATTTTTAAACCTTCTTGATTAATTAACCATCTTATCACTAAATAATGTCCATCTTTATCTCTTCTAATAGATTTTATCTTAAAGTCTACTTTGTCTGATATTAAGAATGCCACCCCAGCTCTCTTTTGATTATTATTTGCATGGAATATTTTTTTTTTCCATCCTTTCACTTTAACCTATTTGTGTCCTTGGGTCTAAGGTGTGCCTTTTGTAAACAGCGTATAATTGGATCATGTTTTTTAAGTCTATTTTGCCACCCTCTGCCTTTTGTTTGGAGCATTTAGTGATTTATATTCACTGTAATTATTGATAAGAAGTTATTTACTTCTGCCATTTTGTTATTTGTTTTTTGTGTGTCTTAAGCCTTCTTTGTTGTCCTTTATTCTTGCTTTCGTGTTTTGTTGGTTTATTATAGTGAGCCTCTTTGGTTCCCCTCTCTTCTCCTTTTGAGTATGTTTTTTATGTATTTTCTTAGTGGCCACCATGAACAATACATTTAAGAACTTGTATTTATAACTTCAATAAAATTTTCTTTTTTTTTTTTTAGGGTACACTGGTACCAACTTAACTTCAGTAACGTACAAGAAATTCTATATGGGTACCATTTCTCTCCCCTCCCATTTTGTTGTTGTTATCACTAATTATGTCTTTATATTTCATTTGCCCCATAACATATTTTTACTCTTCTTTTGATGTATTTGTGATTAAAAAACATGAAGGACAAAACATTTGGACATTTCTCTTTAATTGGGCTCTTTCTTTTTATGCATGGCTTTGAATTCCTTTCTGGTGTCTTTTCCTTTCCATCTACATAACTTCCATTAGTATTTTTTGTAGGGCTGGTCTGGTGGATATGAACTCTGTCAGCTTCTGTTTGTCTGGGAGTATTTTAACTTCGCCCTCATGCTTGGAGGATAGTTTCTGTGAATAGTATTCTTGGTTGACAGTTTTTTCCTTTCAGCACTTTAAATATATCATTTCATTGCTTTCTGACCTCCAATATTTCTGAGGAGCAAGTGGCACTTAATCTTATTGGGCATCCTTTTTATCCGACTACTTGCAACTGCCTCACTGCTTTCAGGATTCTCTCATTATCTTTAATTTTTGAGAGCCTAACTATGATGTGTCTTGGTGTAGATCTCTTTGAATTCATCCTGCTTGGGGTTCTTTGAGCTTCTTGAGTTTGTAGATTCATGTCTTTCATTAGATTGGGGAAAGTTTCTGTTATTATTTCTTCAAATATTCTTTCTGTCCCTTTCTCTCTCTCATCTCCTTCTGGAATTAACATGGTGCATATATTAGGTCTCTTTGTTGTCTCATAATTCCTTCAAACTGTGCTCAGCCTTCTTGAGCCCCTCTGTTCTTGTTATTCTTCAGTGTCTGTAATTTTGACTACCTTATCCTCTAATTCACTGATTCTTTCTTCTGCCTGATTAAATCTGTTCGTAAGTCTGTTGTGTTTTTCATTTCAGTTATTTTCCCTTTCAGTTGCAATATCTCTTTTTTAGATCCTCATTTTATTCTTGCATTGTTCTCTTTATTTCTTTTATCTCTTTGTGTACGTTTTCCTTAGCTCTTTAACTACGTTTAATTATGTATTATATTCTTCCGTTAAAAAAAATTGTTATTTGGTCATCCCTAGATGTGCCTTCACTCCCTTTGTCATGGTCATTTGGATGGGCCATGGTTTCTCTGTTCTTTGTGTGTCTTGTGATTTTTTGTTGCGGCATTGAAATTTTCAAGGGTGTTAATTTTCTCAGTTTTCCCCAGTATTTGTTTTTTTTGCCTACACTGCTTTCTGCAAAAAACTCTTAGGTGGGCAGAGCCTTTAGCCTTTGCTTACTGTTTCCTCTCCCTGTCTGCGATGGTTCCTTCTCCGTCCCTGGTTTAATAGGATTTGAAAGTTCCAGGTCTCAGTCAGTCTCTCCCAAATAAACCAGAGAACATCTGTGGTCAGTCTGTCCAGCAGGCACCACCACTCAGGGGAGATTTCATGTACTAATCAGTCTGTCCACCAGGGGGCTCAGGCCTCTTTCTTTGGTTATTACTCCCTTCCCTTCTCTGTTTTCTGCAACCATGTTTCTAGTCAGAAAACCCACACTCAGCAAGCCCCATTTGGGGCTGGGTGTCACCCTTCAGTTTTGCCCTAGGCTTCCATCCCTGCTCTGTGGGGGCTGCTTATATCTGAGTTGGCATTCAGGGGAGGCACAGACAGACTTTACTCTGTTTCAGGAGGAAGAGAGTCAGCCATTGCAAAGAAGGACCTTCAAGACATCTGTGTTGTTAGTTTCAGAGCCCCAGTGGCCCTGTGGTGGTTGGGGGACAGAGTCTCCACTTAGGTGACTTACCTTCTGACCCCACTGTAGGAGTTTATATCAGTGCAGCAGCCTACACTTACTGGTTGGGGAGGGGTTTTCACACTCCAAACGGACTCCCAGGGAGGTCTGTCTTATTGCTATCAGAGCCCTCCCTGTAGTATGTTGGCTGTGGGTATAGCCTCTACTCAAAATGCCTTCTTCCTAGTACACAGCAGCCTCAGTCAGCAGTCCTCAGCACTGACTGTAAGGAGGAGCAGACAGGCTCAACTTATCCCCAGGGAGATTTTCCTGTTGAGCTATGGGATGCACAGAGAGGCAGACAGAGTGCTGACTGTGGGAGCAGGTTCCACTGCAGGGGTCTTCTGTAACAATATATAACAGCCTGACACCAACAATTAACAGATGGGGGAGGGTGTCACACTCTGTTTAGCTCCCCATGGTGGTCTGCCTTGTTGCTATCAGAAACCCCTGGTAGCTTGTTGGCTGTGAGTGCAGCCTCCACTCAAGACTCATGCTTCCCAGCACACAGCAGTCTCAATCAGCAGTCCTCAGGGCCAACTGGAAGTGGAGAAAGACTAACTAATCCTAATGGATCTTTAGGGAGCTTTGTCCTGTTGGTTTCAGAGGCCAGAGCAATGGGGCATGTGGGGAGGGAGGTAGAGTGCTGACTATGGGAGCAGACTTCACTGCACAGGCCTTCCGTAGCAATTCAAGCAAGCTTGCAGCCGACAGTGTCTGAGTAGAGGAGGTAGTAACCCACTCCTAGCGGACCCCTGGGGAGGTCTGCCTTGTTGCTATCAGAGTCCCCCCTGTAGTATGTTAGCTGTGACTGTAGCTACCACTCAAGATGCCTGCTCCCTCACACACATGGCTACCTCAGTCAGCAGTCCTCAGTATCAACCGGAAGGGGAACAGACCTGAACTGACTCCTTAGGAGATCTGTCCTGTTGATTTCAGAGGCCTGAGCTATGGAACGCATAGGGAGGCAGGTAGAATGTTGACCATGGGAGCAGACTCCACTGCATGGGCCTCTGTTGGATTCACAACAGGCTTGCAACCGACAGTGTTGGGGTGGGGGGGGCTCTGGCACCCTCCAAATGGACCCCTGAGGAGGCCTGCCTTGTGGAATTTAGATCAGAAGCTTGGAGTCCTGTCTCTTTGTACAGGCAAGAATTGTGGTGGTTAGGGAAGCAGGTTCCTTTTCTGGTGCCACTTCCCTAGTTCACAGCAGCCAGCAGCTGCGTGGCTGGGGGGAGGGGCAGGGACATGGAAGAAGAGATTTTCCTACTGTATGTGACTGGTCGATTCTTGCTTACCTGCAGCTCCCTGCTGCTTTCCTTTACTCCCTGATTCAGAATACTTCAAAGCCAAGCACTGTTTCCTTATTGTATTTCTTGTTGTATTTTTGAGGGAAGTTTGGAAAAATGGTCTGTTCATGCCACCATCTTCCCAGAATTCCTCCATAGGGTTTTTAATAGCCGATTTTTCAGAAGATGGCCAGGGTTTTCTTCTGAGGTGTCTCTGGCTGGACTCAAATCTCCAACCTTCTGGTTAGCAGCTGAGCACGTTAACTGTTTGCACTACTCAGGGACTCCTGTTCTGGAAGTAGACCTGAGATATCAGGAGAGAATGCCAGGTACCTAGCAGGACTCATCTGCAGAAGGGATGAGTGAAGGGCAGTGAGCAAGAATCTGAGTTGTGACCCAGCCCGTGGACTTGGAACTACATTCTAGCTGCAACATAGGGAAGTGATGACTTGGGGGGGTGGGGAATCACCCTGCATCCCTGCTGTAGGCTCTGGCAGCTCCTGGGGTGCCTGTCGTACAAGAGGCACTTAAATCTGGCTGCCTTGTGTTGGGCAAAGCTGATTCCTGTGCTTGACTGAATCCCCCTTCTCATCTAGGCCCTGAGGGCTGGGACCATCTTTACCCCCTACCTCCTTCCCTTCAGTGCCTGATTGTTTGTTCTAAGTACATAGATGGGATTTGACAAATTAGTGTTGATAGATTTCTTTCTAATCCCTTTTCCAGTGCTACATTTATTATCACTATAGCCTTGAGACAGAGTGAATGAGTCTTCTCATTTGTGTAAATGTGTCAGTCATGGGGCCTGCCTGGCTCACAGCCCCTTCTAGGAGAAACTGACCCCCTACCCCCGTCCCCGCAACCATTGCTGAAGGGGCAGCCCGAGCTGGCCATGTTTATATCACATGACTCCACCCGCCCTGGCCACAATTCTTTAGTAGCCTATGAGGAACCATTAAAACCCATTGCCGTAGAGTGGAGGCTGGCTTAAAAGGCTCTGTCCAAACTGAATGTTCCAGGCCAATTAGCTTATTTTTGCAAAGATGAACTGTGAAATCCAGAAAGCATCAGACAGCAAGTCCAGCTGCAGAAGCAAAACCTGTATAGAGAGCAAGAGGCCCTGAGGTAGAGCCTGGGCCAGAATGGATCAGAAGCCACCATTATGGATGAGAAAGAGAAGCTGGGAGAAGAGAAGAAGACCTGGTAGAGTGTGAGGGCATGAGCAGGTAGCCAGAGGAGAAGTGGACACAGAGATGCAGGTGCTCAGAGAATAGGGAGGCCATACAGGGTGGAACAGCAGAGGGCAGGAACAACAGCCAAATCATTTACGGTAGTAACTCATTGAATACTCTGAACCACCTCTGGGATAGGCTGCCCTCCCATTTTACAGATAAGGAAACTGAAACACAGAGGAGTTTAATGGCTTTCCCAAGCTCACACAGCCAGTTAGTGGCAGAGCCAGGATTTGGACTCTTACAACAAAGCTTTGCTGTGTTGAAAGGCTGGCTGGGGGAACTGGGCAGTCTGAGCTCTCACCAGCCCACAAGTTATCCTACCTGGTAGGCCTGCCCGTACTGTGAGAATTTCCTTGGGATTCTGCCTCCCTTATTTATTATTCTATCAGTCCCCTTATAATATACCCTATACTCTTCCCCATGCATACTTGTGCTCCTCTAAGGGAGCCTCTGTCCCTTGTATAACCAGTGTATCATTTAGGCTCAATTCCAGTGGGCATAAACATGAAATATTTTATTAATTTTTTTTTTCTCAAATCACTGCTTTAAATTGTACTTTGTTGAATCTCCCTTTTTGGTCCCTTGACAATATCTTGGGCAAATTCTATAAGTTTCTCCTGGAAACTCTTCCTGTGAGGTGATGAGATGGGGAGAGGGAAGGGACAAGAGCCTTGTACTTGACCGGGTGCAGCGAGGTCCTCTCTCTGTTGGGTGTTGCTTCTTCCTTGGCTAATGCTGATTCGTCACCAATGGGTTCTCCAAAGTGGAGATCATTCCAGCTTAACTTCTTCCAGCAACTCTATGCTCTTGGTAACTCTCTTACTGGGGAGTTTCCCTCCTTGCCTGGCAGACTATCATCTTGTGTGAGGCACTAGCAAGATGGTTCAAGCCACTACTTTCAGCAGTGTCCTTTGGGCCATGGAAAGCTCATCCATCCTTGCCACATCAGACGATGGGTGTGTAGGCTGCTCCCCGCTGTCCTCCACTTCGCTCTGCTGCCTCCTTTTCTCTGCTTGGTAGGTCAAGGCAGATGAGATTGGCAAGTCTGCTAAGTGCATGGCCTCCCACCATGGTGAGGCTCTGGAATCCCCTTCCTGCAGGCTCTCCCAATCTTTAAGTGAGGCCCCTTGGAGCTGTAACCCCAACCCAAACTTGACATCTGGAGGGTGAATCATTGCCTGCCACCCTATACACCTTTTCTGACGGGAGGAGAGGAGCAGCTATTTCTCCCTTCCCCGGTGGAGTGTGAAGAGTCTGGTGGTGGTCTGCAGCAGGGCAAACCCTTTGTAAGTCCTGAGGAGTGATCCCAGCAAATCGTTTTAGGATGTGGGTTTCCTGATGCCTCTTATTTTTCCAGCTTTGGACCACAGTTGCCTATCCTGGAGTAGCAGAAAAAGTCCCACTCAACTCTGTGCAGACTTGAAGCCCAGGTATGCAACAATACTGCCTGCAAAAGAGTCCGAATACTTGCGGACCACTTGGCTCCTCATGGCACAGGGATGGCCCTGGCTCACCATCTGACTGGACTCACTTCTCCCTGGCCCTACTGAGGGACAGAGGGCCCCTGGTTTCCCACCCTCCCTGGATAAGCAACAAGGCCTTGGGGAGAGTCAGGGATTTCTGTATGGAGAATTAGGGACTGCTGCAGGCTTAGTGAATATGCCTACAACCCAGGCTGCCCCGGAACCTGGGCTCCTCCTCCCTGTCTCCAGCCCCTATACTTCTCTTCTAGATTCTTCTGCTACTTTTTTCTGCTAAAGCTGCCCTTAGTTCTTGGCCTGCCAAGACCTCCTACCACCCTTTAATCCACATGTCCATCACTTTCCAGAGCTCCCTGCTGCCACCCTCCCTGGGATGCCCTTCCTGCCTCTAGCACTGAGTTCCCTCTACCAGACTAGGCTAGTCCAATCGAGGAAAGAAAGCTCCTAGTGAACCCAGACTTGATCAAGCAGTTTCAGTTTCAGAGGTTCCAACCTGAGGGACCAGGAATGAGTGAGAAGAGGCTGCTCTGTGTGGCCCGTGGCTCCTCACCATGGGGCACATGCTCAATCCTGTCAGGGCCACTAGTCCTTTCCTCAGATCTGCTGGAGATGGCTGCCAGCCTACCTGCTTGCTCACACCCGAGCTCGCTCACATATGAGTCTCTCTCTTTCCCTCTCCCTCACATAAACTCAGAGAAGGAAACAATCAGGGATGTTGTAGACAGGGAAAAAATTATAAGGTTCATTTAGAGAGCAGTAAAGAGGGAATTTCAATTTCCTTTGAAAATCATAACACAATTATTCTTTTGTGGTGGCTTCTGCAGGAGAAGTGGAATTCTGCTCATTTCTTCTTGGACTTAGGGTGCCTGGAGTGGGGGAGGTTGCCAGAGGGGGTCTTGTGGGGGCTGCACGTCAGGATGAGGCTGATCTATGGAAGGCCGTGGTGGTTGGAGTGAGGAGTGGAAGGTTCTGTGTAGGAGGGGTCAGGGGAAGGTAGAGCTGGGACAACTGTGGGGAGGACTTGAGGGCTGGCAAGGTGACAGGGGCTGGCTTGCCTGCCGTACACGTGTGCGTGTGTGTGTGCATGAATCAGGTCCTAGACTAGGGTGAGCCAAGTGAGGTGCCTTGGGTTCAAAATTTAAAGAGGCACTGCTCTCAGGTTTGTACAAGCGAATCCTAATTTGTATAGGCTGCTGGCTGGGTTCTGTGTTAAGGGGACACCATGGACCTAGTCCCCAGCTCATAACCCCTAACAGACCTGAGATACAGACAAAAAATGGCGTGGAGATGCGCAGAGAGGAGACATCCAGGCCCAGCAAGTGTGTTTAGGGTAACATGTCCAGGAAGGGTAAAGTTAAGGCTGGAGGACTCTCCACTGCCTTCCTCCTACGTAAAACGAGAAGGCAGGGTTGGGTAATCTCTAAGGATTCATTTCAGCACCCAGATGTTGTGATTTTGTGAAAACTTCCTTAATGTCTGGACATTCAGAAGCAACTGTTCTTGTTTTACCTCATGTATTAGTTTCCTATTGCTACAGTGACAAATCATCTCATACTGAGGGGCTTGAAAGAACACAAACTTATTATTTCACGGTTCTGGAGGTCAGAAGTCCAAAGTCAGTCTCACAGGGCTTTAGCCAAGTCAAGGTATTGACAGAGCTGGTTCATTCTGGAGACTCCAGATGCCTTTTCCAGCTTCTAGAGGGCTTCTGCATTCTTTGGCTTGTGGGTCCTTCCTCCATCTTCAAAGCCAGCAGTGTAGCATCTTCAAGTCGCTCTCTCTGACCTCGGCTTCCATCGTCACATCTCCTTCTGTCCTTCACACTCCTGCTTCCCTCTTATGAAGACCCTCGTGATTATGTTGGACCCACCCAGATAATCGAGAATAATCTCTCCATCTCAAGATCCTTAACCTAATCACATCTGCAAAGTCCCTTTTGCCATGTGGAATAACATATTCCCCGGTTCCAGGAATTAGAATGTGGACATCTTTGGGGGAGCATTATTCTGTCTACCCTACCTCATAATTCTCTCCCCTCTTTTTCTTTCCTCTCTTCCCTCCTCTCCTCTTTTTCTCTTCCCTCCCTGTCTCCTTCTCCCCCAATGTCTGTTAAAAATAACCATTAGTAGTGTATCTGTGATATACTACCACTGTAGAAAACACTTTGGCTGTGTCAAAAAGTTGAACATATACCATCTGACCTAGCAATCCCAACCTTAGGTATATACTCAGAAGAAGTGAAGGCAGGAACACAGACAGAAACCTGTACAGCAGTGTTGATTGCAGCATTTTTCACAATAATCAAAGTGTACAAACAAAATGTCCATCAGCAGATGAATGGATAAACAAAACATGGTGTATACACACTGGAACACGACTTAGCCATGGTGGAAATGATGTCTTGATGCATGACACAACACGGATGAGCCTTGAAAACATCATGCCGTGAGAAATGTCAGCCACAAAAGGACAAATGTTGTATCATCTTGCTTATATGAAATAAGCAAATATATAGAAACCAGAGGTTACCCTTGGTTACCAGAGGTGGGGAGAAGAGGGAAAGGGAGAGTTTGTGCTCAGGGGGCGTTGAGTTAAGTTAGTGGTGGTAAAATGATTTGAAAGAGGAAAGCTAGAATGGTTGCGCAACTTGAAGAATGTCATCAATGTTACTGGATTCTCCATGCAGAAACTGTTAAGGTGGCATATGTTTTGTTATGTATATTTTCAGATAAAATTTGAAAAAAAAAAAAGTGTATTTGGAAAAGTAAGGCAGTAAGTTGAGCAAACTTCTAACTCCTAGTAAATGAAGCTGATTATGAAGGTTGACTCTCTAGAAGAGCAAGTGGGTTTGGACAGTCCTCAGCATATCTGGTATCTAAACTAATTATAGAGGGAGAACCTTGGCCGAAAGGTGAAGAATATAGCTGGTGGTTAAATGTACTGACTGTAAAGCCAGACGGACTTGAGTTTGAATCCCAGTCCCTGCTACTTTTTAGCTGTGTGACCGTGCACAAGCCGAAGAACCTCTCTGAGTCTGATCGATAAAATGCTGACAAAAACAATGACCTGCATGAGGTTATTGTGATGACTCATGAGATCATGTTAGAAAGTGCTAAGTGTCTCAGGATATCACAAAGTGTTGCCCAGCCCAGAGGTGGGGTTGGAGGAGATGACCTTGGGCTAATGTGTGAACTCCTTGAAGATGGGAAGGAGTCTGTACAATGTTGGAGCCCTGAGTATCTGTTAAGCCATCTTTTGCTACTGGGTGAATTCAGAGCTGGACTGCCTTTGGAAGGCCCTCCTGTCTCCGGCTTCTTAAGATCAGCTGAGATGGAAGGACCCCTGCAGATAACATGCCATGACCTCCATGCCACCCCACAGGCCTAGGAGCAGTGCTGGAACACTGGCTTTAGATCACTGGGGTGGGTGCAACTCCTGACGATTGAGGACAAGGTGGCAGCACCTTCTAGCTCAGCAGTGGAAAAACACCGAGCCCTTTTGCAAGTACACAGGCTGGCTCTACACTGTGTCAATATGCTTAACGATTTGTGACATGATTGATAGAGAAAGAGAACTTGCTATAATCCATCTGCTGAGAAGGAAGCGGTGGCAGAGCAGCATATTCAAAGAGAAAATCAGGAATGGTGTGGTCCTCACCACTGGGGCCCTGGGCTGGGGTGGCGGTCGGAGGGCAGATTCCAGCTAGAATCACCCCATCTCCAACCTGGAGCAGTCTGGAGAGATGAAATCAAGGAAGGCCACACAACAGGAAGTGAGGCCCTGGACTGTTCAGATATATGAGACAATACATTCATTTTGACTTAGGATAGTTTGTTACTTTTAAACAAAACCAACACAGGTGTTAGTTCCATGAAGGGGGATGTACAGATGAGAGACCACAGAGGTGCAGCTGGTGGAGTGGAGGGTGGGCTGCCGGGCAATGAGGACGCAAATATCCTGGGCTGGAAATTTGGAGAACCTTGTTAAGCAGAGGTGACCTTGAGTGAAGTCCTCTTAGAAAGTGTCATGTTTCAGCAGAGAGTGGTTTTCCTGAAAGCAGAAGTTATCTCCATTAGGTTTTACTGAGACAGTCACTTCCTGCCTATGACCTGAAATTCAAAACAGTTGAGAACCCAGAAATCTGGAGGCCTGCAGGGTTGGAAAGCTAAATTATCTCTTCCAAGCTAAAACCAGTGTGAGTAAAGATGGGGAGTGAAAAACTGCTGAAATCAGATTGAGACCTGGGAACAGACTTGTCCCCTAGGCCCTTCCTAAGCATCTCCTGTGAAGAACCCGCTGTTGAACGAAGGGGATGCTGCCTGCCTACATGGAGCAAACAAGCTCTCCCATCCCCCAGGCCACTGTTTCTGATCATCTCCAGTAGGTGGAATCGAGGATGGAGGCCAGCAAGCTGCTGGTTAGGGGCTGAGCAGAGCGTTGGTCAGGTTCTAGATTCAAGGACTTTGCTTCAGCAAGATTTCTGGAGCAGACCAGAAGCAAACACCAACAGCCTACTAATGATCTGAGAGAGTTATTCTGCAAGAGAGACACCAAATCTGGCTAATAAAAATCTTAATTTTCCAACATCTAAGGCAACCGTCAGGTCTCCACTGCATCATCAAACAGAGGGCTGCTTTCCAGAAGCTGCTCCTTCCCCAGTGCCCATCTCAAACGTGGCCATGGAAGACAGTGGACAAGGGAGGTCTCTCAGAAGACATACCAAAAGACAAACTCGCTTTCTGCCAGGCACTGGGAATGATATGTGCTATAGTCTGGTACCCTCTGTATGTGTTGTTTCCAGGGTTTCGAACCCTGTTTGTTCCAGTCCAAATCCCTGCTAAGAATTCTCATTTCCACCCCAGATGTACGGAATCAAAATCTACGTTTTAACAAGATCCCTAGGTGATGCATATGTATAATAAATTTTAGAACCTCTGTTTTACTAGTGGTTCTCAGAATTGGTCCCTAACCAGCAGCATTAGCATTGCCTGGGAACTTGTTAGAACTAGAATGAACCAGTTCGAAGCCCTGGTTGTTTCTCATTCTCTTTTTTTATTGCAGTTATTCTGTTCTCTCTCCACCATCATAACCACAACCGGTTGCCACTGAGTTGATTCTAACTCACGGTGACCCCATGTGTGTCAGAGTAGAACTGTGCTCCGAAGGATTTTCAATGGCTGATTTTTCAGAAGTAGTGTTCCAGGCCTCTCTTCTAAGGTGCCTCTGGGTGGACTTGAACCTCGAACCTTTTGGCTAGCAGCTGAGAGTGTTAGCTGTTTGCACCACCCAGGGACTCATCTCCACCATTATACACTGGTTATGTTGCAGAGAGCGCTGACACAAAGATGTCCCATCCGTAAGTGGCCACACCTGGACTTGACCAAGAAAAAGGCACTTCATGAATTGTATACACGGTCAGAATTGTATTCAGGATCTAGAGGCAGACAACTTTGTTTGAATCCTGGCCTTTCACTTCATGTCTGTGTGATCTCAGCAAGTTACTTAATGCTTTTGTATCTCCATTTCCTCATCTATAAAATAAGGGGAGTTAAGATTTGTATATACACACGTTGGAATGTTTCCCTTTGGCCACCATCTTGCTCCCACGTGGATGCTGAGATGGACGTCAACATGCAGAGGAGAGTAGAACTGGGAGGCGGAGCGAGGCCAGGCACGGTCGGGGCGGATTAACCAGTAAGCAAGGTATGCCCTGGCTTACTTGTGTTTACTTACTAATTTGTAGCACTCAATTTCACATGGGGGTTTCACCACATCTTTGAGTAAGCACAAGTAAGCCCGTGTGTACCTTACTTACTGGGTAATCTGTCCCTGGGTATGGTTGATTTCCTGACTCAGTCATGCCTGAATCTAGCCTTACACCTTATATGGGGAACAATTTCCTTTTTACTTAGGCTTGTCTGATGGCGCATTCATCACTTGCAATATAAAAAGGAAAGCAGATATACTTACTGTGTGTGTTAATCACTGGAAATATAAGAACTGCTCTCATGAGCTCTCAGCCTAGTGGGACAGATAAGCAATGCAGTAGGGTAAGTGTTGAGATAAGGGAAATATAGGGTGCCATGGAAGTATACATGAGGAGTGCCCAATCTATGTAGGGGGCATCAAGGAAAGCTTCCTGGAGGAAGTTACATCTTGGCTGAGTTCTGAAGGAACCGTCAGAGCCAGAAGAAGGGGGTAGAGGAAGAGAATACACAGTTTCATGATAGAATGGTCAATCACCTAGTCACTGGAAGTTTTAAGGATGGGCTGGAAAACAACTTGCTGGGAATGGTGAATATAGGCTTTGCGCCTTGACTGGGAGATCAGAGCAAGTCCTTTCAGTCAATGAACATAAATCGGATGCCCACCACATGCTAGGCACGGTGGGAATACAGGCTTTAGACACAGCCCTAGGCCCTGCCCCAAGAGGGTGTTCGCTCCTAGGGCAGCGTCACAACTTGGAGGCTCTTCCCTGCATTAGCCTGAGCATGTGTTTTGTTCAGTCCATACCATGTTCTGTTTTTTAAAAATTTGTTGCCAATATTTAAAATTGAGACTGTTCACATAACAGCCTGAATTTTTGGCTTCTCTTGAAAAATCAAAAGGCCTAATAACCTTAGTCCCACTTTCCCACATGCCAACAACAGGATGGCTCTAAAAAATGGTGCTCCTTTTACACAGGACTTTTGGGTTTCCTGAGTTGTCCCAGTCCCCACCACGCCTTCTTGTCTCACAGTAAATAAATGCTTCACTCATTTATTTACCTTATTGATGGGACCCTGTGGGAATTAGAATTTGTGAACCTTGTTGAAGAATAAGGAAGTACGGGTCATTGATTAGGGCACATGTGCCAGTGGGTGATACCTTAGGGAATGAAATAAACCTGTGTGGATGAATGTGCCACTCTGGCTTCTTCTCCACTGGTCCTGGTGGGTGTGGCCTACATGGGAAGGGGAGACTCTGAGACTTGGATCTGGGCACCAGGAGCAGCAGTAGGAGGGGTAGGGGCTTACTTGGTTTTAGACAATTCAAAACACCTGGTGTAGTAAATGAGTAAATGAAACCCTCCACGTGGTCCAGTTTGGTTTACCAGAGTTCTGCTGTGGGGTTTGGGGACAAAGATATGGATGATAAAAAGGTATTTCCTTATCTTGTTTTCCTTTTTTTTAATGTACATACATATCCATCTCTTTAAGGAATCTCATTTTTTGGGGAGGGGGACAGCTATGAGTTGTTCTGGGTCCTCAGGACAGGGTCCATCATAATGCCATCTTTGGGTATCTGTGTGTTCTCCTTTGAACATTTATTTGACATTTATTCTAAATTTGGGTTAGCTTCAAATATAATTAAAGTTGGCAATTTAAGTTCAAAATTAAAATTGTTCATAGTAATCTTATACATAGCATTTCCCAGCTTTATTGAGGTGTAATTTATATACCTATTGTAAGTCTTTAAGGAGCCCTGATGGTGCAGTGGTTTAGCACTTGGCTGCTAACTGAAAGGTCATCACTTTGAACCCTTCAGTTGTTCCGTGGGAGAAGGACGTGGCAGTCTGCTTCTGAAGATTACAGCCTTCTAAACACTACGGGGAAGTTCTGCCCTGTCCTGTAGGGTCGCTGTGAGTTGGAGTTGACTCAACGGCAATAGGTGTGTAACTGCCAACACGAGCGTAACCACCATCACAACCAAGATATAAGACATTTCCATTACCTCCAAGGTTCCCTTGTGCGCATCCTATCAGGTTCTCCACCACTTCCGGTCCCAGGCAATCACTGATTTTCTTGTCACTTTTTTTTTTTATAGATTAGATAAGGAGCCCCTGTCGCTCAACGGTTAAGCACTCTGCTCCTAACTGAAAGGTCGGTGGTTCTAACCCTCTAGCCACTCCGCGGGAGAAAGATGGGGCAGTCTGCTTCTGTAAAGATTACATCCTTATAAACCCCATGGGGCAGTTCCACTCTGTCCCGTAGGATCCCTATGAGTCGGAATCGACTTGACGGCAATGGGTTGTAGGTTAGACTCGTCATCCTTAGCATTTCCTGTAAATGAAATCACATGGTATATACTCTTCAGTGTCTGTCTTCTTTCACTCAGCAGAAGGTTTCTGGGATCCATTCATGTCATTGCAGGTATCGGTAGCTCATTTTTTTGTGTGTGTGGTGTTCCACGATTTGTTGATCCAATAGCCTATTGGTGGACTTTGGGTTGTTTCCAGTGTTTGGTACTACAACTACAGTTGCTATGAACATTCATATACAGGTATTTGTATAGACACATGTTTTTATTTCTCTTGGGTAAATATCTAGGAGTGGAATTGTTGGGTCTTATGATAAGGGTATGCTTCATTTTCTAAGAAGTTGTCTATTTTCCAAATTGGCTGTAGTTCTGTCTGACATTCCCACCAGCAATGGAGGAGAGTCTCCTGCATGGGGTCATGAAGAGCACGTGGAGCTGTTCCAAGCCTTGCTAACATTTAAATCTCATTCTTTTACATTTTAGCCATTCTAATGGGTTTTAATTTTCATTTCTCTGATGACTAATGACGTTGAGCATTTTTTCATGTGGTTATTAGCCATTCGTACCTCTTTTTTTTACATAATAAGATCTTAATACCAACTCTCTCAGCTTCTAATAGAGGCTATCGAAGATGTACATATACAGAAATTAATTCCTGTAGCAGCAAATTGGTTCTATGAGAAAGGACCAACAAAGAAATGTGGGTGTGAGAGAGAGGAGAGCCTTCATCTGGCCTCTGAGCTGGAACTGGAATGCTGAGATTTTGTCATTTTTCCAGACTAAGCAGCTGGGGCAGGTGACAGGCAGAGTTCTCAGACCCCTTCCTATGACGGAATGGTTCAGAGCTTGGCTGGTAGCAACCTCTCTCTGTTAGGCTCCCCTACTGGGCAAGTATCTATAAGGTAAGCAGTTAACAGAATGATGGACCCAAAGCCTCATCTTCATTTGTTGGATTTGCTTGTTCCTGGGCATAAGTTCTGAGCCTGTGTGGACTCTCCAAATCCGCTGAAGCTGGCTCTGCCCTTGACAGCAGAGCCAATACAGGAAAGGACTGACCTCTGTCTGCCCATTTTGGGGTGTGTGTCTTGGGAGGCGGTAGGCTTTGTGGTACCAGCATGTCCAGCTCTCTCTGCTGGTCATGGCCCTGTGTGACTGGGCAGCAGGGGGATTAGTCCACTCACAACTGATGTCTGGGTGTGCAGATATAATCTCATCGTCACTCAAGCTGTGTGCATCAGACTTTAACTGAGCCTGGATGAGCTATTTGACCTGAACTGGTCACGTCCATCAATGATCAGTCTGTTCAGTCTGAAAACTTCTTTGATTGATTTATGTATTTTTTCAATGACTCGGATTGCTGTCTGCACCATCAAAATGAAATTTGGCTTCAGGAAGGCTCAGTTTACATGGACATGCCTTTGAGGTATACTTGTAGTTGCTATAGTTTCTAGACTTCAGTCTCTGGCCCTGAAAAATGAGTAGGCTGGACCAGGTGATCTCCCAGGGCTTGCTTTGGTCTAACATATGACTCTGGGAAATAGAGCAATACTCTTGTCCAGATCACTGTATGTTAGTAAGTCTTAAGAGTGGAGAACACAGTATGATAATATATATAAAGATTGAATTGTGTTTTCCAAAAAGATATGTTGGAGTCCTGTGACCTTGTTTGAAAATAGGATCTTTGAAGATGGTATCAGTTAACATGAGGTCATATTGGAGTAGGGTGGGTCTTAGTCCCATCTGTGTGGTGCCCTTTTAAAAAAAAGGAGAAGAGACCCATGGAGGGGAGAGGTCACGTGCTGGTGGAGTTACACTGCAGCTGCAAGCCAAGGAATGCCGGGGCTACCAGAGCTGAGAGAGGAGAAGCCATCTTCCCCTAGAGCCTTTGGGGGCAACATGGCCCTACTGATACCCTGAATTTGGACTTCCAGTCTCCAGGACTTTAAGACAAAAAAAATTTCTGTTCTTATAAGCCGTCAAATTTGCAGAACATTGTCACGGCAGCTCTAGGAAATGAATATATTATGAAACCAAAAAATCCAGATTGCTGTAAATAAGAGGAACTTGTAACCTTTTACTGACAGCCAATTTAACACTCACAAGGTACTACCTCTGAGCTAAATTGTTTTCTTCTTCCCACCACCTCTCCAGGCATCAGCACCATACGATGGGCCCATTGGGCAAATCCTCGACCAACACAAAGAAAACCAGGTCTCAAACTCCTCACAGATGTAGACAACCACTTTGTAGTGCCTCTGCTCCCCTGTCACTCCAGAAGTTCTACAGGTCTTGCTCATTCCCTCCTGGTGGCAAAGCTACGAGTTCCCATCTCGAATGCCCTCTAAGGCCCTCCAATGGGAGTCAGTGGGATGAACAGCAAGAATTATTATTAATTAGTGAAAATATGTATAATCACATAATTGGAGTGTATAATTGATGCTTCACTGCTGCAGGCAGAAATGGAGGGCTGCATAGATGAAAGGCAGGGAGAAGGAGGCCGCCACAGATCCCAAAGGCTGTAAAGGTATCTGAAATGTGGAGGATTTGGCCCTCCTGGTACCCTGCAAAACACGGGCTGAATAAAGGTTGTGTGCTGGGGGACAAACAACATGAAGAAGCAGTGGACGAATGAGCCCTTGGCATTAGTAGCGACATAAATAGAGTTGCTTCCTTTGGGAGATGGTTGTATGAGCACATCTGAGCCTGCCGTGTATTTTTTATATATACAGCAGCATCAGATTTCTAACGGAAGAGCCCAGTCGATCTCTGCAGTCGCAGGGAAAGAGATGATAGCAATCTCCCTTGCAGCCTGGCTTCCTGGGCTGTCCCCTTGGATCCTTGTATCTGTAACTCCTCGATGTTTCGTCAACACCCAAGCAGCTCTGCCACCCCTTCTTTGGTCCCGAGGGCCTGGGTTATTATAAATGAATCATGATGGCTGGGATCTATTTGTTTCAGGGCTCATTTCCTGGAAGAGAAGCCGTAAGATAGCAAGTGAAGAGTTTCTTCTCAGTATATTGCACTCAAATTTCCTCTGCTCGACTGGGAAAGTGGGAAGGAGGCTTGTGTAGTGGGGTGCAGGGTAGAAGTGGGACAGGAAGCAGGTGTGGGTGATGCTTGGAAGGGGGCTATGATAGGAATAACAGCAGGCATCCCGTGCTGAGGGTCAGGCACCGTGCTGGTGGTGTGGTGTGTGCATGGTTCATGTCACTGCCTCACGCTCTCTGACGTGGCCACTGTCATCATTCCCATTTCAGAGTAAAGGAAGTGAAAGCCAAGGGAAGAGAAGTCACTTGCCCACGGTCACCCAGCTGGTAAGTGATGGAGCCAGGACTCCCATCAGGTCCAACTCCAAAGTTGGCATTCTGCAACCACTTGCCCCCCGGCACACAGTCTCATGGCCACTGCCACTGCCATAGCCACCTCCACCTGTCTTTCAGCTTCCTGAGACAGCCCCCACCACCCCACAGGCTTGTTTGTCAGGATCAAACAAGCTGACACTTACTAAGCGCTGAGAACAACAGTTGGTCCTTTGTAAGCATGTGATCAATAGTAGCTATTATGATTATTTTTCTAATATGCTGTTACTATTTGTCTGTGCCAGACATTCTGCTGGGTGCTCTGGAACTACACAGGTGAAAGAGACCTAGTTCCTACCTCCTGGGACCTTACACCTTAGTTGGAAGGTAAGATAGACTCACGGTTAAAGATACTATGAGGCAATGTCTAATGGATGCCAAGTGCATGGCTCAAACGCAGGAAAGGCCAATAACCAAAACCGGTTGCCACTGAGTCGACTCTGATTCACGGAGTCATTCATGTGTCAGAGTAGAACTGTGCTCCACAGGGTTTTCTTTAAAAAAATTTTATTGTACTTTAGATGAAAGTTCATAGCACAAATTACTTTCTCATTCAGAAATTTACACGTGAATTTTGTGACATTAGTTACAATCCCTGCAATGTGTCAGCACTCTCCCCCTTTCCACCCCGGGTTCCCCATGTCCATCTACTCAGTTTTCCTGTCCTTTCCTGCCTTCTTGTTTTTGCTTTTGGGCAGGCGTTGCCCGTTTGGTCTCATATACTTGATTGAACTAAGAAGCACATTCCTCACATGTGTTATTGTTTGTTTTATAGGCCTGTTTAATCTTTGGCTGAAAGGTGGACTTTGGGAGTAGCTTCAGCCCTGAGTTAGCAGGGTGTCCAGGGGCCATAGTCTTGGGGGTTCCTCCAGTCTCTGTTAGACAAGTAAGTCTGATCTTTTTTGTGAATTTGAATTTCGTTCTACATTTTTCGCCCGCTCTGTTCAGGACTGTCTATTGTGATCCCTGGCAGAGCAGTTGGTGGTGGTAGCTGGGCACCATCTAGTTCTTCTGGACTCAGGCTGGTGGAGGTTGTGGTTCAACCCATAGGGTTTTCAGTGGCTGCCTTTTGGGAAGTAGATCACCAGGCCTTTCTTCTGCGATGCTCCAACCTTTTGGTTAGCAGCCAAGCGTGTCAATTGTTTGCAGCACCTTGGGACTCCAGTAAAGGCAAGGCAATAGAGTTTCGAATGAGGCATGATCCTGCTTGGGATGAAGAGGGAGGGCTGCATGGAGGAGCTGAGGTATGAACTAAGGCGGAAGGAAGGGCTGGGGATTTAAGGTTTAAGACGGAGTGCACGTGGCCAAGAGGCCCTGGCAGTGCAGTGGTTAAAAGCAGGGATGATAACCAAAAGGTCAACAGTTCAGCTCTGTCCTATAGGGGCACTATAAGTTGAAATCAACTCGATGGCAACGGGTTTGGTTTGGTATTTTTTTTACGTGAGGTGTTCAAAGAAATAATGTCAGTGGAGTGTCGGCTTCCCCTACAAGAAAAAGGGCAGAGAATTTTGTCTATTATGGATCCTGCCATATCCCTAGTGCCTAGAACAGTGCCTGGCACAGAGAAGAGTCTCAAAAGATATACATGAAAAGAATGAATGAGAAAAAGAAGTAGAAACTGGCAGACTGTTTTAGTCAGAGTGCATGGTGGAAGTCAGTGGAGAGAAGGCTGGAGGTAGCATTTAAATGGACCTTGAAAAATCGGTCAGATTTTGATAGGGAGAGAAATGAAGGCGCTGCAATTAGGCCTGGCGTGGCTTCTGATGAATGCCTTGGAGAACAACTGAGAAAGTGCACCGCTTACAAACCTCGCATTTTCTATTTCCACCCTTGGTACCCGGAACAGGGAAGATGGAACTGGGAGTAGAGAGCAGAATATGGCTCCTGGGGCCACGCAGCTCAGACACCTGGTTCTATTACTCAACGTTCCATCAGCACACATGTCCTCGACACCATTTGCAGTCCACAGTGTTCATTTGCTTTGGTTTATGGGGGTGTCTTCACTGTGCAAAAGACTGGTCTCGGGTGACTCCTTCAACTGACCGCTTGGCATCTTGAGTCTAAGCAACTGCTCAGTGGACCCGGTGTTCTACTTCCGACAGCTTGCCTAGGGATGGTGAAAGAACGACCTGTACATTTCTCAGTACGTGTTAGAACTGCTCATATGTACACCCAACTCCCAGGTTAGACCTTTCACTCTTGGAAGAGGGGGATGCTTTTTTTCTATCTTCTCTGCTCCCAGGTGCCTATGTCTCTTCAGTAGGCCTGAAATTAGTGATACTGAGCAATTGATTGAAAAAAATTTTTTTAAAAAGTTCCTTTGGTCACAGTGGGCCCAAGCTGATGCTCGCAAAATGAATGTGGGTGAACGTGAAGAGAGTGTGTTAGACTCGGAGCAGAGCAAGCTATTTGTCGATCTCAGTGACACAAATAGGAATTAAATGTTGGGGTAGGGAATAATAAAAGCAGAAAGCATAATGACGTTCTCTCATTATTTTCCCAAGTGAGACTCTGTCTTGGGAAGTTGTATAGGGCTAGTAAAAAAATTCTTTGAAGTATGACACATCTGAATTTAATCTCTGCTACCTGCAACTTGAGTGATCTCTGGAAAATCCTCCTAACCCAGTGATTTTCCCCCTCACCCCTGAGGACATTTGTTAATGTCTGGGGACATTTTTGGCTTTCACAATAAGGGGGAGGGTGGTGCTGCTACTGGCATCTTGTGGATAGAGACCGGATGCTGCTAAACATCCTACAATACATGGGGCAGCCCCCCACAACAGAGGATTATTTGGCCCAAAATGTACCAAGGCTGAGAAACCTTGCCAACCATACTGAGCCTCTGCTTCCTCTTCTGTAAAGAGGGATAGAGAGCTGCTACCTCAATGCGTTGGTGTGAAGATTAAATGCAGCAGGGATAGTTCCTGGCACATAGTAGGCACACAGTAGGCCCTCAACCCAGCTCCTTCCTTTCCCCTCTCAAATCCCTTCTTAGTTCTGGGTGTGGAGAAGTTGGAGAGAATTCAGACGTGTTGCCAAGATAATTACAGGGCAGGGAGCGACATTCTGAAGGAACATAAAAAGAACTGGGATAATTTTGCCTGCAGAAGAAAAGTGGCTCAAAGGTGATTTACTAACAGTCTTAAAGCCTAAGAAGGGCTATTATGTGGGGAAGATAATCCACTGCTTTCCATCTCCACTGAGGAACGAAAATGAGCCACAAGCAGGGTGGAATTTAGGCTTGATGTGAGGCAGAACTTCCCATCTACGAAGGTCACTGAAGAAAGAGCCTTCTGCCGCGTCATACACCTAAGGACTGAATTCAATTCAACCCACCTTTTTAACAACTTCCTACATGTCTGAGGAGCTGTAGGGAATGGAAGGGGTGGAGTTGGCATAGGGGAAGTACAACAATGAAGACAGTATAGTTCCTGCCCTCAGGGACCTCAAAGGGTGGGGGTGGCAGAGGGGGGTTAGTACAAATGCCTTGAGCCAGCAGTGGGCAAAGGGCTCCAGCAGGTTGAAGGTAGAGGGAAAAAGAGAAAGAGGATGTGGGTGCAGCACTTGAAATGGATCTCGAAGGTAAGTCATGTTTTGGCAGATGAAGAATGGAACAAAGGTGAGGTGGGCACAAGGTCCTGGGGTAGACAGGGGTGTGGGCGGAAGGTGAGAATGTGTGTGGTGTCTTGGAGGGGCAGGAGGGAATCCTCCAGGAGGCCTGAGCGAGAGAAGGCTGGGCCAGACCATGGGTACCCAGGGATGCCAGGCTGAGGGGTCTTCCTGCAATTCATTAGGCCCAGGGGTCTGGGCAGGGAGAGCCCTTGACGTGGAGCTGGCCTGGGAAGGTCAGTACACAACACTGCGTTTTTTGGGTTGGAGGCAGCCTGAGTCAGGGAGGTCAGCTGAGGAGACTGTTACCCGAGATCAGGTGAGAGATAATGAGGGTGGAGGCAGCAGGGAAGAGCAGGAAAATCCCCTCCTGAGCCCTCATTTCCTGGATGGGCCTCTGGTCCCTTCGTCAGGGGAGACAGGTTGTCTCCACGCTGGGCTGCCTCCTGACCTCACCACTCTGGAATCCATCCCTACTGGATCCTTCCACCCCACTCTGGAAGCCTGGAGCATGGCGGGTGCCTGCCTGTCACCACCAGCTCTGCCACCAGGCTGCTCAGGCTGGCCTGGGACCTAACTTTCCCCCTGGTGTTCTCTGCGCTCCCTGTCTCCTGGTGGGTCCTATGGCTGGTTGGCTGCTCTTTTTGGTGGTGGTGCGAGTGGAAAGGGAGGTTTGTAAGTTCAGGCCAGGTAAAGGTGGGCTGGGGGTGGAGATACAGAGCTATTCAGGCCTAGGTGGGCTGCTGACAAAGACCCCATGCTTGCCTGCTGCTCAATTGTGTCTGAGGCTGTGCAGACCCCCGGGTAGTGTCAGCCCCTCCCAGGGCCACCCTGCAGCCTGTGGCAGCGGGCACAACAGGCTGCTCCCCTTGGGTCTCCTCGGACCACCAGCCCTAACAGCAGCACAGCTTGGCAACCTATATAGCCCAGGCAGGAAGCTCCTGCAGGGAGTGCCCATGGAGGCCTGGGGAAAGGGGGCCTGATTTTGCATTGCAAGGCCTCTGGATTAGGGTGGACCCAAGGGAGGACTTCCTGATCCTACGCCCTGTGATGCCAACAGGTGCTGCGAAGGGAGGTTGATTAAGTGCAGAGGTTCTCGCCTGCAGTCTGCACATTAGAATCACCTGGGGGGCTTGGCACACAGATTCCCAGCCAGACCTACTGAGTCAGGGCTTGGGGTACTGGGCAGCCCACGACCTACCATCCTTTGTTTTGAATGGGGAGGTCTTCTGTCCCCTCAGGGTCAGCGTGGGCCTCCTGAGGCGCCTCTCAGTCGACACAGAGCCCCAGGAAGCTTCCCTTCAGAGGTACCCTCACCTGACATGGGACCAGGCTCTGGCAGCAGTGCACATTGCTGGAGGCAGTGCTGTGTAGCGAGGTGAGCAAGGACTTCAGAATCAGGAAGGCTTAGGGTTTGAGTTCTGGCTCTGTGAGTTCTAGGCCCATTCACAAGGTACACAACTGTGCTAAACTTCAATATCTTCACATTTAGCATGGGGGTGTTAGTACCTATTTTGAGGAGCACTGGTGGCACAGTGGTTAAGTGCTCAGCTGCTAACTGAAAGGTTGGTTGTTTGAATTCATCAGCCACTCCATGGGAGAAAGATGTGGCAGTCTGTTTCCATAAAGATTCACAGCTTTGGAAACCCTACGGGGGCAGTTCTAACTCTGTCCTGTAGGGTCACTACGAGTCAGAATCGATGGCAATGGGTAGGACCTATTTTATAGGAATGCTTGGAGAATTAAATGAAATAATGTAGCGTCTTCACTGGTAGCTTCTAAACAATTAATTGTGCTTCCCTTTTCCATGTCCCTGGAGCAGGACACCGTAAACCCGCCTGGTGGCCTAGGGCACTCTCATTCTTGAATGCCGACCTGGTGCCTGAGCAGCCTGAGAGTGACGCCTGGCTTGCTCACCCTAGTCCCAGCCCCACCCTGCCCTTTAGCGATTTGTAATCTCAGGTGCAGACTCCTATCTTTTAACAAATACGGGCGAGTAGCCCCAAGGAGCTCATGGCCTACCGGGTGAGGTAGAAAAGAAACAGCCGCAGATTAAAGGAAAACAAAAACAAAAACAAACCAAATTTCGATTCATGGCAACCGCATGTGTTACAGAGTAGAACTGAGCTTCATAGGGTTTTCTTAATTTTTTTTTAATCTTTATGGAAGCAGACCTCCAGGCCTTTCTTCTGCAGTGCCATAGATTTGAATGGCCAACCTTTAGGCTAGTAGATGAGTGTGAACTGTTTGCACCAACTAGGGACCTCAGACAGACCAGGCAGTGTGATAAACAAGGTGGTGGAGATAAGCTTGGGGTGATGAGGAGCCCAGAGTGGGGCATCTAACCCTAACTGGGAGGGGCGGGGGGCAGAGAAGGCGACAGCTGAGCAGAGTGTGAAGGATGAACCAGGAAGGATTAACGGGTATCACAGACACCTTCCTGTAATGGGATCCCAGCCCAGTTAATCTTGTTATTCCAACCAACAGGAGAACAATCTGGCCTGTGCCCACTCTGGGATGCTTTGGTTGTGCCCACAGGACACCAACCACCTGTACAGAAAATGAAAGCCCTTCAGAGGACTGGCATCGCAGAGTGCTGGCCTACATGAGCTAGAGCACGGCTGCCCCAGGGGGTCTGGGAATAACCTGTGGCTGTGAGGCAAATCCCAACAGCTACCCTACAAAAAGCCCACTAGCTCCCTGCTCCTAAGGGGTACGAAGGCACTGTGCTCAGGAGTTGAGCCACTCCCCAATTATTTTCAAAGGAAGCTTCTGTAATGAAGGAGGAGAATTACAGAGCAGGGCCAGCCTTGGGGAAACCTACCTTCCCCACCCCCCGCCCGCCGTGCCATCATTTCCCACTCCCCTCCTTTCTCTTTGCTGGAGGTGTTTATGACAGGGAGCTTCCATACAGCTGAAGTGCAGGCAACTCTGAGTGTGTGTGTTTGTCTGGGCGTGGCTTTTATCCCTCCGTAGGTTGTCTGTCTGCAAAGCCCTCCCTTGTCAGCAGCTGGCAAGGCAGCTCAACAAGGCTTGTTTCCCTGCTTCCAACTGAACGGAGCTCCCTCACCAGGACCCCTCTCTGCAACACAAAGAGTGTATCTGCACATTTTTAACAATCCTTGGGTGATGGTGGGGCTCTGTGAGGTTTTCTCAGCTTGATGCCCAGCCTCGGAACCTTCGCTCCTCTCCACCTGCCTTCATGGAGCCCACCGCCACCTCCGGCTGCAGCTCTGCAGAAGTCCCAAGCAGTCACAGTGGAAGTTCCTGTGAAGGCCTCTGGGGTCAGGGAGGTTGTAGATAATGACCTCTGGAGTTTGCTCCAAACTTTATGGTGCCCTGATGAGGACAATTTTTCCTACAGGCCTTTCAAGCCCCTTGCTGTTTTAAGCCATTGTCCTTCTAGAGTAATGATAAGGCTCTCCTGGGTTGGCCAGACTGTAATGGTCATCTGGTCCACTCTTGTATCCCTCCCCTCCCCCATCAATGTACTTGTGCCCTTCTAGGAATAGGGACCTCAGTGTGTCTTAAGGCTCAGGGCCACCTGGCTTATCTTCTATTGATCTGCAGTCTGTCCACATTGAGTTTATACTCACTGGCTCTCGTTCTACTCCCATGGAGCCACAAAGATGGAGGCTCATCTCTCTTCTCCGCAACAGCCTGGCTTACACTGGAAGTTGGCTATCAGGTAAACCGGAGGTTTCTTTCCTGCACAAGAACAAGCCCCACTTTCCCACGCTGCTCTTCACATGCATAGTGCTCTGGTTGGAAATGATCATTCGCAATCCTTATCACTTCAGAGTCTTTCTGGGGGATGGAATGGGTAACATGGACAGCACTGAGCCCAGCCTGTTGGTTCATTAACGTGGTATTACAGGCACTGCCACAAAAGTAACTGAGTCTTGAAAGCCTCCTGTGGCTGGTGGCTTCCTGAGCTCCAAGGGCAGCCCTCTCAGGAGCCAGTCAGCCGGTGGAGCGCTCCCTCCACCCAGAACCCCTTCCTAACGGTGGAGGCAGAGGCTAGAGATTCAGTCATGTGAGGGGCTGAACAGCCAGAGGGAGCAGAAAGACTCTGCTATGGGGGCGGGGGGCGGGTAACAGGAAGTTAGCAGGGTGAGTTTGAGGTAGAGAGCTTGTATAGACTGCAAAGGAACCTGTGAGGAGGGCTTGGTGACAGGAGGAGGCCACAGAGCCTTGCTGAATTCCTAGGGAAAGGACAGTGCCTCCTGGAGAGAGGAGCTCAGGCCTGCATTCTGGGTTCTTTGTTAATTACGTGCAGGGTGTCTGGTCAGCAGCACTTTCCTTCAAGTCAAGATAAGAGATGTTACCAAGAGTGCTCAGGTAGCCCCTCACCTACCTGGTGAGCCCCAGTTGTAAGAGGACCAGCCAGTCTTTTGAGGTGACTAGGCTTTCACACAGACCAGTGGGAAGACTTCCAAGTCAGAAGATGTCTCTGTTTGGGCCTCCTCTTTGCTGATGAAGAAACAGCACCGGGAGCTGCCCCAGGCTCCATGGAAATGCAGTTTAGACCTGCTGGGTCTCAGGTCCTCTCCAGAAAGACCGGCTCTTTGGGGAGCTGCCTTCCTGCTCGAGAGCATTCCAATTCTGTCCTTCCACCTTCTCTGCCTGATTTCCAATTTGTTGGTGTTTTCCATTTCATTTCCCTCTCACTCACCTTTCCTCCCTGAGGGATCATTTGGGACTTTGATTTGCTTTGTCGGAATGAGTATTTCCTTCCTATCACAACCGTCCCTCCCTCTCCCCACCCCCATGACATTGTTTAATTCAGCTGCTTTCTGCACCTGGCTTTGCCTCACACCAACCAGGAGGGAAGGAGAGCAGCCAGCAGCCCCCGCTTACCTCCCTCCACGGGAGCCTGGGCCTCTCCTCTTACACTGGCCTCTGCTGATGTCAGGAAGGAATAGGCTTTAATAACAGACACTGCTGTGCCTGGAACGGGGTTTTGGAGAAGCCTCTTTACTTTTCCTGGTGGTCTGCCCAGTGTCCTGGCAAAAGAATGTGAGAGTATCCCCATAACCCTCTGGCAGGTGGAGACCCCAGCCTCCTGCCCTTCCTCCAGGCAGGGCCCTCCCACAGCCGCTCCACCATGGACAGAGCAGGGTGGTGGTGTGGGAGACCTGGAGCCTCCCCAAAAACTGCAGAAAAGGAAAGTCTGTTATCCATCTTCCATGCTCCCTCTTTGGGGTCTTTCTGTGGGAATGAATTGCTCTTGAAAGTATAAGCAAAATTCTGCCCAATGTAACTTAAATGAAACCACTGTAGTTTTAAAGGAGTTTGCTTTTAGAAGGGAATAATCTGGCTGTGGAGTCCCTGGGTGGTCCAAATGGTTAACAAGCTGGGCTGCTAACCAAGGGGTTGGGGGTTCCAGTCTACCCAAAAGTGCCTCAGGAAGAAAGGCCTGGTGACCTACTTCCGAAAAACCAGCCATTGAAAACCCTATGGAGCACGGTTCTACTCTTAACACGTATGGGATCACCATGAGTCAGAATCGGCCTGACCACAACTGCTTTTTAAATCTGGCTGTGTTATTTCTTAGGAGCCCTGGTGGTGCAGTGGTTGAGTGCTATGGCTGTAATCAAGAGATCAGTAGTTCGAATCCACCAGTCGCTCCTTGGAAACCTGCTGGAGGCAGTCCTACTCTCTCTTATAGGGTGGCTATGAGTCAGAATTGACGTGATGGCAACAGGTTTTTGGTGTTATCTCTTACTTCACTGATCTCCATGGTTGGCCTGGCAGATTAGTTGAGGGGGGGGTGCCTATTTCCTTCATGACTGTATGTGTCTCACTCAGGTCTTTGGTTCAGGCTCCACAAATGGCCATAGTTTTTTGCTGGCATCTCCTTTTCATTATACATGATCCCTAGTGGTGATGGAATTGAGACAGCTTCTCAGAAAAATTACAGCTTTGTGGGATAACTGCTTATTTGATGTGGGGGCCATCATACCCATTCAGCTAGGCCAAGATTCTGATCAAGAGAATGTTCTCAAACCTGCAAACCATTGCCATAGAGGTTTCAAAGTGAATAAGGATCCTGGTCTGTTTAAGTAGCCCATTCATCCATTCATTGAATTATTCATTCGACACTTTCTGACTTTCTACCTGCAGCTAGTTACTGCGCAAAGCACAGGGGAGACTGAGACAAAGAAAACACAGTCCTTCTCAAGTCTTCCCAGCCTGGGGATGCCAAATACATACATATCTGTGTCACAATGTTATGTGATAAATGCCATATATGTACAAAGTACCGTGAGAACAGAATGACTGTGTGGAAACCCAGAGAAGGTGTCACATAAGAGATGCCATTTGAACTGGGCCTTTCAAGAAAACATATGAGTTCACCAGGTGATCAAGAAGGGGAAGGGAAGGCTTGGTGTTAAATAGTTGAGACCAGCAAATGAATTCCAATCATCTTCCATGGAGTTTGCCTCCATGCAAAAAGGGGCCAAACTTGCAGAGGTTATGAACTTATGAAGTATATCATTCATTCTTCTAGTCTGGTAATGAGTGTCCTCAGTGTGCCCAGCTCTGTGCTCCGAGGTGCTGCGTGTGGCATTAGATGCTATTCATAAAGACTGGGGAACCTGAATCATACAGAAAGCCTAGGTAGAGCTGGCCTGGAATCAGGACAAGTCCACCAGCCCTCCAAAGGCTGATGCAGAAATCTTCCAGGAAAAGTGTGGAGCGCTCTGCTTATTGTCTGAGTCCTGAGTTCCTAGGAGCGCCAAGTATGTTCTAGCTCAAGATTTAGAGCCAGAGAGAACATAAACCCATCTGACCACAGGGCCAGGGGAGTTCTGATTTTGGAGCCTACTCTTTAATCGACAGCATTAGGCTTTCTGATTGAAGGATCTTAATTTGATAGCGTCCCAGAGGAGTCGTTGGTTTTGACGTGGACATATTACATGGCTTCCTGACTACCAGGGAGACAGGTCTGGCTTCCCAAAGGAATGAGGATATTGCTCTGTTCATGTTCTCTTTGTATCCGGAGCCAGGAATGAGCTTGGTTTTCATCACAGCTTCAAAGGTTGAGCTGAAGCAGACTCTTTCCCCGGAAAACCACACCAAACCTTGCTGGACCACCCCAGCCAGGTAAAAATGGAGTCTATTGTCAAAGAGAATCCATGATGTTCTTGTCAGAGGAGTCTGAAATATCACTCTTAGTTAAGTTTAAATAATTCAAGCTGCAGTATGGATATTTCCTCATTTGTTTTTCTGGCTTTTTCCACGTTTGAGAACTGGCAAACTCATTATTGAGGAGTTAGAAGGAAGGTGCACTGGGTAGGCTGGTGGTTGGGCATTAGACAGTGCACTGGGGAGCAAAAGAGTCAGTGTGCTCAAACTGCAGCTGGAAGGATTTCCCTGGCTGGTGCAAATGGTTAATGCACTCAGCTGCTAACCAAAAGGTTGGAGGTTCGAGTCCACCCAGAGGCATCTCAGAAGAAAGGCCTGGAGATCTACTTCTGAAAAATCAGCCACTGAAAACCCTGGGGAGCACAGTTCTACTCTGACACACATGGGGTCACCATGAGTTGGAATCAGCTCCACAGCCACTGGTTTTCCAGGAGTAATTGCCTGGTGGAGTTCATTCAGCCCAATACCCTCTCCCCAGGGAGGCCTTCCCGCATCACCATACCCACTGTCCCTAATCCTACTGGCCTGTTTTATCTTCCCCACAGTACTGCTGGCAAAAATCATCTATCATCCATCTTCCCCACTGGAATGTAAGCTTCACAAGGGCAGGAAAGTTGTCTTGTTTATTGCTGTATCCCCTGGCGTAGTCTAAGTGCTCAATTAATATGTGAATGAATGGTTGATAAAAGAAGGGTATGAAAGGTTTTGGCCTGAACTTTTAAGTACAAACTAGATACGTGTTTTTTTTTCTGGACTTACAGTTAAAAGATCAAGTTCTAAGCATTTCTAACATTTTTTAGTTGAGTCTTTAACCTCACTGAGCCTCATTTCCTTATCTGCAACCCTACTTCACAGGGTTATTGTGAGGATTACACAAGATAATAGAAGTGAAACCCCTTTTTTAACTTTCAAACACTATGCAGGCGTAAAGTGTAGTAGGTATCTGATGTTTAGCTATTTAGTATGTCTTCCTTCGGGGATTTCCCAGACCCCATGGTTCTAGTTGGCCTGTCAGTCACAACAGCCAGACCAGGGATAGGTGTGTAGCCCAGGCCTGGCCAGTCACCGCCTCCCTTGGAACAATGATTGGTCCAAGAATTGAGGACAGGGTTCAAATAGGACCAGTTAGAGTTCTTCCCTGAAGCTTACAAGCTTGTGCTAAGAGAAAAAAAGCTATGAATCAGGGAGATTGAAGTCTATCTTTCCTGTCTCAAGAAGAAAAAAAAAAGGTTCTCGCCAGATAAAAGAGATCAATAGAAACGGGATATAGATGGTGAGAGACAGGCTTCTGACCATTCTGAGACCTGCTTCCAGCTCCTGATTGTTGGGTATTTGGAGCTCTTCATTCTTTTGAACGATCTTATCCATTTTCTTCACTGTGTGAGCCAAAGTATTGCTTAGTTTGAATCGGTTTTCAA
This sequence comes from Elephas maximus indicus, assembly GCF_024166365.1. NCBI lineage: Eukaryota > Metazoa > Chordata > Mammalia > Proboscidea > Elephantidae > Elephas > Elephas maximus. The sequence continues at coordinate 12,578,834 of NC_064835.1, read as the reverse complement.
TCATATGCAACCGAAAAGAGTATCTCTGGCCATTCACTTATTCATGTACTCATTTATTAATTAGTCTGGTCACTAATATATTTTACAAAAAGTTTATTGAACATAAAACAACTTGGTATATGATCCATCCATGCCATTTCCAGGTATTTGCCCAACAGAAAAAGAAATAAATTGGTTTTTGATCATTTGAAAGACTTGTTCATGAATGTTCATAGCAGCTTTATATGTCGTAGTCTGAAACTTGAAACAATCCAAATGCCCACCAATATATGAATAACCCATTACTGTTGAGTTAATTCTGATTCATGGCAACCATATAGAACAGAGTAGAATGGCCCCATAGAGTTTCCAAGGCTGTAATCTTTATGGAAGCTGTCACATCTTTCTCCCCTGGAGCAGTGGTGGATTTGAACTGCCAGTCATTCAGTTAGCAGCCAAGCACTTTAACCACTGCACCACCAGGGCTCCTTCAATATATGAATAGGTAAACAAATTGTGGTATATCCATTCAATGGACTACCACTCAGTAATAAAAAGGAATGAATTAATAACACATGCAACAACACGGATGAATCTCAAAATAATTATGCTGAGTGAGGGAAGCCAGATGAAAAAAGAGTACATACGGTATGATTCTGTTTATAAAAATCTCTAGAATATACAAACAATAATGACAGAAAACAGATCAGTGGTTCCTGGTAAGAAGAGACAGGGAGGGAGGGATTAAAATAGGGTAGGAAGAATCTTTTTTGGGATGGTAAATATGTTCACTACTTTGTGGTAGTGGTTTCAAGGGTATGTGAGATATATATATATATATACACACACACACACACACAATGGGTTATATACATATATACACACATATGTGTGTGTGTGTGTGTATAGCCTTCAGTATGAATTACACCTCAACCTACAGAAAGCAAAAATCTTCACAACTGAATCAAAAAGCAACATAATGATAAATGGGGAAAATATTGAAATTGTCAAGGATTTCATTTTATCTGGATTCACAATCAACGCCCATGGAAGCAGCAGTCAAGAAATCAAATGACATATTGTATCGGGCAAATCAGCTGCTAAAGACCTCTTTAAAGTGTTAGAAACAAAGACGTCCCTTTGAGGACTAAAGTGCACTTGACCCAAGCCATGGTATTTTCAGTTGCCTCGTATGTATGGGAAAGCTGGACAATGAATAAGGAAGACCAAAGAGTTGATGCCTTTGAATTATGGTGTTGGTGAAGAATATTGAATATACCAAGGACTGCCAGAAAAACGAGCAAATCTGTCTTGGAAGAAGCCAGAACACTCCTTGAAAGTAAGGATGGCGACACTTCCTCTCATGTACTTTGACATGTTATCAGGAGGGACCAGTCTCTGGAGAAGGATATCATGCTTGGTAAAGTACAGGGTCAGCAAAAGAAAGACCCTCAAAGAGATGGACTGACACAGTGGCTACTACAATGGGCTCAGACCTGGCAATGATTCTGAGGACGGCGCAGGACCGGGCAGTGTTTTGTTCTGTTGTCCGTAGGGTCACTATGAGTTGGAACGATTTCATAGCACCTAACAACAAACACACACACCCACACACGTCGAAACTTGTCAAACTGTATACTTTAAATATGTACAGTTATTATGTCACAATATACTCAGCTGAAACCTGACTGAGACAGACTAGGAAGAAGGACCCAGCAGTCTACTTCTGAAAAGTATTAGCCAGGAAAACCTTATGAATAGCAGCAGAACATTATCTGATATAGTGCTGGAAGATGAGCCCCCCAGGTTGGAAGGCACTCAAAAGATGACTTGGGAAGAGCTGCCTCCTCAAAGTAGAGTTGACCTTAATGACGTGGATGGAGTAAAGCTTTTGGGATGTTCATTCGCTGATGTGGCATGACTCAAAATGAGAAGAAACAGCTGCAAATATCCATTAATAATTGGAACCTGGAATGTACGAAGTATGAATCTAGGAAAATTGGAAATCATCAAAAATGAAATGGAATGCATAAACATCGATATCCTAGGTATTAGTGAGCTGAAATGGACTGGTAGTGTTCATTTTGAATGGGACAATCTTATAGTCTACTATGCTGGGAATGACAACTTGAAGAGGAATGGTGTTGCATTCATCGTCAAAAAGAACGTTTCGAGATCTATCCTGATGTACAACGCTGTCAGTGATAGGATAATATCCATATGCCTACAAGGAAGACGTAGCTGCGAACCAAAGGGTCGGCAGTTTGAATCCACCAGGCGCTCCTTGGAAACTCTATGGGGCAGTTCTACTCTGTCCTATAGGGTCGCTATGAGTCAGAATTGACTCGCCGGCACTGGGTTTTTTTTTTTTTTTTTTTTACAAGGAGGACCAGTTAATATGACTATTATTCAAATTTACGCACCAACCACTAGGGCCAAAGATGCAGAAATAGAAGATTTTTACCAGCTGCTGCAGTCTGAAATTGATCAAACATGCAATCAAGATGCATTGATAATTACTGGTAATTGGAATGTGAAAGTTGGAAACAAAGAAGAAGGATCAGTACTTGGAAAATATGGCCTTGGTGATAGAAACAATGCTGGAGACCAAATGATAGAATTTTGCAAGACCAGTGACTTCTTCATTGCAAATACCTTCTTTCACCAACATAAATGGCGACTATACACATGGATCTTGCCAAATGGAACACACTGAAATCAAATTGACTACATCTGTGGAAAGAGACGGTGGAAAAGCTCAAATATCATCAGTCAGAACAAGGCTAGGGGCCGACTGTGGAACAGACCATCAATTGCTCACATGCAAGTTCAAGCTGAAAATGAAGAAAATCAGAGGAAGTCCGCGAGAGCCAAAATATGACCTTGAGTACATCCCACCTGAATTTAGAGACCATCTGAAGAATAGATTTGACATGTTGAGCACTAGTCACCGAAGACCAGATGAGTTGTGGAATGACATCAAGGACATCATCCATGAAGAAAGCAAGAGGTCACTGAAAAGACAGGAAAGAAAGAAAAGACCAAGATGGATGTCAGAGGAGACTCTGAAACTTGTTTTTGAACGTTGAGCAGCTAAAGCAAAAGGAAGAATTCATGAAGTAGAAGAACTGAACAGAAGATTTCAAAGGGCGTCTCAAGAAGACAAAGTATTGTGACATGTGTAAAGAGCTGGAGATGGAAAACCAAAAGGGAAGAACACACTTGGCATTTCTCAGGCTGAAAGAACTGAAGAAAAAATTCAAGCCTCGAGTTGCAATAGTGAAGGATTCTATGGGGAAAATATTAAACGATGTAGGAAGCATCAAAAGAAGATGGAAGGAATATACAGAGTCATTATACCAAAAAGAATTAGTCGGTGTTCAACCATTTCAAGAGGTAGCATATGATCAGGAACCAATGGTACTGAAGGAAGAAGTCCAAGCTGCTCTGAAGGCATTGGCGAAAAACAAGGCTCCAGGAATTGATGGAATATCAATTGAGATGTTTCAACAAACGGATGCAGCGCTGGAGGTGCTCACTCATCTATGCCAAGAAATATGGAAGGCAGCTTCCTGGCCAACTGATTGGAAGAGATCCATATTTATGCCTATTCCCAAGAAAGATGATCTGGCTGAATGTGGAAATTATAGAACAATATCATTGATATCACATGCAAGCAAAATTTTGCTGAAGATCATTCAAAAATGGCTGCAGCAGTATATTGACAGGGAACTGCCAGAAATTCAGGCCATTTTCAGAAGAGGACATGGAACCAGGGATTTTATTGCTGATGTCAGATGGATCCTGGTTGAAAGCAGAGAATACCAGAAGGATGTTTACCTGTGTTTTATTGACTACGCAAAGGCATTCGACTGTGTGGATCACAGCAAATTATGGATAACATTGCGAAGAATGGGAATTCCAGAACACTTAACTGTGCTCATGAAGAACCTTTACATAGTTCAAGAGGCAGTTGTTCAGACAGAACAAGGGGATACTGATTGGTTTAAAGTCAGGAAAGGTGTGTGTCAGGGTTGTATTCTTTCAGCATACCTATTCAATCTGTGTGCTGAACAAATACTCTGAGAAGCTGGACTATATGAAGAAGAACGGGGCATCAGGATTGGAGGAAGACTCATTAACAGCTTGCGTTAAGTAGATGACACAACCTTGCTTGCTGAACGTGAAGAAGACTTGAAGCACTTACTAATAAAGATCAAAGACCACAGACTTCAGCATGGATTACACCTCAACATAAAGAAAACAAAAATCCTCACGGCTGGACCAATGAGCAACATCATGATAAACGGAGAAAAGGTTGAAGTTGTCAAGGGTTTTGTTTTACTTGGATCCACAGTCAACAGCCATGGAAGCAGCAGTCAAGAAATCAAAAGACGCATTGCATTGGGTAAATCTGCTGCAAAGGGCCTCTTTAAAGTGTTGACGAGCAAAGACGTCACCTTGAAGACTAAGGTGTGCCTGACCCAAGCCATGGTATTTTCAATCACATCTTATGCATGTGAAAGCTGGACAATGAATAAGGAAGACCGAAGAAGAGTTGACGCCTTTGAATTGTGGTGTTGGCGAAGAATATTGAATGTACCATGGACTGCCAAAAGAACGAACAAATCTGTCTTGGAAGAAATACAACCAGAATGCTCTTTAGAAGCAAGGATGACGAGACTGGGTCTTACATACTTTGGACATGTTGTCAGGAGGGATCAGTCCCTGGAGAAGGACATCATGCTTGGCAGAGTACAGGGTCAGCGGAAAAGAGGAAGACCCTCAATGAGGTGGATTGACACAGTGGCTGCAACAATGAGCTCAAGCATAACAACGATTATAAGGATGGTGCAGGACTGGGCAGTGTTTCGTTCTGTCGTGCATAGGGTTGCTATGAGTCAGAACCGCCTCAACAGCACCTAAGAGCAACAACAACTTTATGTCTCAGTAAAGCTGTTAAAAATCACCACACCACGGTGAACCCTATGAACGGGCTGGAAGATTGCCTCTGATGTCTTAACCAGCACCTCAGACTCAGTGTATGCAATATGGAACTCATCTTCTTACCTAGTTCCAATTTGCTCTTACTCCTGAGATATTCTGTGCTGGTTAGTGGTACCATCATCCACTTAGAACCTAGAAACCTGAGAGTTGTCCTAAACTCTTCCACAAATTGAAAATTAAGTTCTGGTGGTTCTCTTTCCTTACCATCTCTTCAATATGACCCCTCCTTCCCAGCCTAGTTTAGGTCATTATTATCCCCCACCTGAACTATTACGATAGCTTACCAAGTGGTCTACCAATTTCTTACCACTGTGTCCCAATTCCCATTCTTTTTTTTTTTTTTTTAACTTCTCATGGAATCTATTCTCTCTAATGTTACCAACGTGAGCTTTCTAGACCTTGTGTGTGATCCCTGAAAGGTCTTAATACCTGTTGTTTCTTCCAACAAAAAAAGAAAAATTAAAACGTTCTTTTCCTCTCTTTTTGCCTGGATAATTCGTATTAATTTTCAGATCTAAACATCACATTCCCCAACCCCAGCCTACGTATGCCTCCCTATTAACACCCTGAACTCCTCCTTGGCAGTATTTTGCACTCTCATAAATACTAAATTGATTGTTAATTTTTTATCTGCCTTCTCACCAGCCTATATTCTGTATAAAAGAAGCCATGTTTATTTTATTACTATTTCCCAGTACCTTTTTCAGTGTTTGAGACAGAACAGAAGCTCCATAAATATTGGTTACCAATTTAAGGAGCTTTCATTCCATTAGGACCTATATGACAGGTACAAAAATAAACATAATATTAAGCATTGTGATCATTAAGGTTGTGTGTCAACTTGGCTGGGCCATGATTCTCAGTGGTTTGGCAGTTACGTAGTTTGGTAGTTGTATGATGTCGTGATCACTTCCATGATGAGATTTGATATAATGTGATCACCTCCATGATGGGGTCTGCTGTGAGTAGCCAATCAGTTGAAAGGGAATTTCCTAGGGGGTGTAGCCTGTATCGAATATAAATGGACTTGTTGGCTTTTGCTTGCTCTGGATCCTGCAGCTAGCTCCTGTTTATCTGATCTCCAGTTCATGGGACTTGAGCTAGCAGCTTATTTACTGAACTTAGGATTTGTCAATTTTTGCAGCCTGTGGGCAAGAGCCCTGCTCTCTGACCTGCTGATCTTGAGTTCACCAGCCCATGTGGCTAAGTGAATCAGGAGAAGCCTCCAGCCTATCCACAGATTTGGGACATTCCAGCTTCTACAACCTTGTGACCCATTTCCTTCGTATAAATCTCTCTAGGTATTTATACGCTTTACTGGTTTTGCCTCTCTAGAGAACCCAGCCTAAGACAGGCATATTATAGGTGCTGAATGCATGGCCTAAATAAAACACTCTAGTAGGTCAGAGGATGGGGAGAGAGATCAGGCTGCAGGAATAAGGAAGAGCTTCAAGAAGGAAGAGGCATTATGGAGCTGGGTCAGGCCTTTCATGTGCTAAGAATGAATTTAACAAAGGAGAAGACACAAGAAAGTCTACGGCAAATATGGAGGCTAGAACAGGCCAGCTTACCTGGAGTATACATTTTCAGAATAAAAAAAGTGATGAGAAGGAAGGCTAGAAATGCATTAAGGACAGTGCCTGGAGGGTGTTGTTGTTGTTAGCTGCTATCAAGTGGGCACCTCATGCACAATGGAACGAAACAATACCTAGTCCAGCACCATCCACATGATTCATTAAGGAGTGGACCATTATGATCCATAGGGTTTTTATTGGTTGGTTTTTGGAAGTAGATTGCCAGGCTTTTCTTCCTAGTCCATCTTAGTCTGGAAGCTCTGCTGAAACCTGTTCAGCATCATAGCAACACGCAAGCCTCCACTGACAAATGGTGGCTACACTTGAGGTGCACTGGCCAGGAATCAAACTTGGGTCTCCCACATGGAAGGTGAGAACTCTACCACTGAATCACCACTGCCCCCACTGGAGGGTTTTAAATATTCAGTTATTTGATAGGCCAAGAAGAGCTACTGAGAGTTTTTGATCAGGTGAATGATTTAATCAGCTGTGTTGCTGCTGCTTCTCCTTTTTTGTTCTCTCTCATTTTGGGGCAGAAATGGGAGTGGGGGAGGAAGGAATGGTGGTGGCAATGGAGCATAACATAGATTAGAAGGAGATAGAGACTAGAGTTGGACATCCATTACTTGGACTATTGTTCAAATACTTGGGCGTCAAACTTGAGAATAAAGGACCAGGCTTAGACGTGAGACACATGGTGGAAACAGACTTCATAGGATTTGGCATCTGACTACTCAGGAGGATGAAGGAAAGAGAACACTCAAAGATGAATCAGTGGTTTCAAGCCTGGTTTACCTGGGGGTTGGTGATGTATTTATTATCATGAAAGAGTTGGTTTGATGCAGGGCTTCCAAGTGGTTAGTTCTACTTCGAACCCCTGCTAAGAATTTGCATTTCTAACAAGTTCCCAGGTGATACTAATGCTGCTGTTAGGAACCAGTTCTGAGAACCACTAATAGAGCAATGGTTCTCAAAATGTATTAAACATAAGAATCACCTGGGGATCTTGTTAAACTGTAGATTCTGATTCAGTATATAGTATCAACAAACACTAGTTTACAAATGGATACATAGGCAGATAGGTATACCAAGGGGTGTGGGAGGGTGTAAGTGGACTCACCCTCCTGCAGATATAGGTTTGGTGGTGGATATTTCTACATACATAACTGTAGATGCTGCTTATATATTAATATAGACAATAGAGCACATAAGGGCCACAGTCAGAGCACCTTCTTAGACATAACCAAACACCTCACAGGATGAAGTTCCTAGGCTCAAAGTCGAAGAACCATAGACCTCGGGGTCATCTACGTCAACTGACACAACATAGTTCATAGAGATAAAGTTCTGAATCCTACTTTGATGAACAGCATCTGGGGTCTTAAAAGCTTATAAGCAGCCATCTGAGATACATCTATTGGTCTCTTGCCATCCAGAGCAAAGGAGAGTGAAGAAAACCGAAGACTCAAGGGAGCAATTAATCTAAAGGATTAATGGCCTGCATGGACCACAGCCTACAGAACCCTGAGACCAGAACTAGATGGTGCCCAGCTAGCACTACTGATCGCTCTGACTGGGATCACAAGACAGGGTCCTGGACAGAGACAGAGAAAAATTGTAAAATGAAAAATCAAATTCACAAAAAAGACCAGATTTACTGGTCCGACAGAGAACGGAAGAACCAAAAAGACCAGACTTAACTGGTCTGACAGAGAATGGAGGAACTCCCAAGACTATGGCCCCAAGACACCTTTCTGACCTGGAACTGAAGCCATTCCCAGAGACCACCTTTCAGCCAAACCATAGACAGGCCCAGAAAACAAACAATAACACCTGAGAGGAACGTGCTCCTTAGAACAATCAATTACACTAGATCAAAAGGGTGACATTTACCCAAAAGCAAAGATGAGAAGGCAGGAAGGGGTAGAAAATCAGGAGGAAAGGAAATGGGGGAACTTACTATAGAAATGGAGAGAGTACTGACAGTTTGTGGGGAACCAAGCCAATGTCATGGAACACTTTATGTAGAAACTATCAAATGGGAAACTAATTTGCTCTGTAAACTCTCACCTAATGCACAATAAAAACTCAAAAAAACAAAAAGGAATTTGGGATGAATTTGACCTTTATAGTCAGATAGAAATTTTTTCTATTTTTTTTTTTTAGTCAGATGAGGGCAACTCCTGGCATTCAGGAAATTCCGAGGGCTTCTTCCCCGCTGTGCTCAGTCCTCAGGGAGCCTCTGCCACTCAAGTGGATGGGAGATCCGTCTTCACTAAGAGATTTTCTTTTCTAATAAATAACAATGCTAAATTGCAAATGTGTGTGGGAGTATCAGGACACCGTTCCTCAATCCTGCTATTGTGTTCCAGCTCTGGGTAATTAGTGTCTGATAGTTTTAAACAGATGGGTCTCTCTGGCAGCAGGGGTTACAGTTTGAAATCAATCCTGAACAAATATTATATTAATTTCTCAACTCCCTCTCTCTGTGGACAAAACCCGTTCTTTTCCTCTGAACACTGTAATGACGAGGACATTAATATTAGATCATTTACAGATGAAACGGAAGTGGAGAAAGAAGAGGCGAGCCTTAACAGCAACCAGGGAGGAGGTGGTTGCTGAAAGTTTTATGTGACTAGATGCAGGCTGGAAGCAGGGAAAGATTTCTGAGAGCTGACTGGGGGCTTTAGGGTTCTAGTGCTCCCAGATTGTTCAGCTTGAGCTTGACATTGGCACCAACCTTGACAACAGCGAGGGAGGGCTGTGTCAGGCAGCCTGGGCTGTCTCTGATATTTACTTTTCTCAGAGGAGACCAGCTCTACATGAATAGATAGATCTGCAGGGGGCCTGGCTAGACTTCTGACTTTCCAATCAAATCGGGGAATCTACAATTCAAAACTGAGCAGGGGCTGCCAGAAGCGAGCCTGCAGCCCTCCCAGTGAGCACAGCCCCTTCTCTGCTCTGTTATAAGGGAGACACTCTGCACCCTCCAGCCACACTCCAGTTTAAGGCAGGGCTTCAAACCGGTTCCTTCCGGTTCAAACCCCTGCTAAGAATTTGCATTTCTAACAAATTCCCAGGAGATGCTAAAGCTGCTGATTAGGGACCAATTCTGACAATCACTAGTAGAGCCAAACCCAAAAAAGCCCATTGCAGTCTAATAGATTCTGACTCATAGCGAGCCTATAGGACAGAGTAGAACTTGCCTCATGGGGTTTCCAAGGAGAAGCTGGTGGATTTGAACTACCGACTTTTTGCTTAGCAGCCAAACGCTTTAACTACTATGCCACCAGGGGTCCCACAAGTAGAGCAGTGTCTCTCAAAATTTATTATACATAAGAATCACCTGGGGCTCTTGTTAAAATGTAGATTCTGATTCAGTATATCTGGGGTGGAAGTGTAAATTTTCTCTTCGGCTTTGTAGAATTTTTTTTTTTTAATTTCTATTAGGCCTTACCTACCTAATCATGCATGGCTGTGGTTAACATTAAAACATGGAAATGAGACACAATGGCAGTGTTGTGAAAAGAGCACTGGCTTTGAAATCGGTCCTGCGCTACTAATGATAAGTTTCAATTTCTGAGCATCTCAGTTTCCGTATCAGTAGAATGGGGATTCTATCACTGACCTCTTCCTCCTCCACCCAGCAATATTGTTGTGAAGATCAAACACAACGATGGATGCAAAAGTACCTAATGACCTGTAAAATCCCAAGCCCGGTGGGATTAGGAAAATGGCATTGCTGCCCCAGAGCACTGGCTCCCCCAAAATGGGAGGCTTAGGGAGGAACCTCCCCTGCTGATGAACACTGAGACTCGATGCAGGGGCTACCGCTGCAAAGCCCTGCAGAGGAGTCCGCTGCGGTTGCACCTTCTAGAGTGTGAATTGCCATCAGGTGGGACCTCCGAAAGGCCTGCCTGACTGTACCTCAGCTGAAGATGCTTCATTGTTTTCCTTTCTCTTAGAGTCTTCACTGCTTAACATGGCCTAGAACAGTGTGGTGCCCAGACCAGCAGATCAGCATCACCTAGGAGCTTGTCAGAAATGCAAATTCTCAGGCCCTCTGAGAATCAGAAACTCTGGGGGTGGGGTCCGGGAATCTGTGTTTAACAAACCGTCCAGGTGATTCTGGTGTACCTTAAAGTTTGAGAACCACTGATCTTTCAGGATCTTGTTCTTACTTTCTTGCTGCTCCAGCCTCACCTCCCAGTGGGTCTCCAATTTATTGCTGGGCCTGTCCACCTAGTTCTTCAAAAAGGAAAGGTCTTCTCTCACCTACAGGTCTTTTCCACTTATATTTGTTCTTCACCTTTTCTGGAACATCCTTTGTTCCCCCTGGAGTTCTCAGAGATAATTTCTACTTAACCTTCAGGTCTTAGCTTAGACAGTCACCTCCTCCAGGAAGTATTCCTGACCTCTCCCATGTCTGGGTGAGGTCTCCTCATTTAGTGTTCCCAAAGCAGCCTCTATTTCCCCCATCATAGCACTTTCTCCACTGAACTGAAATTACTTTAAAGTCTGTCTTCATCTGGAAGCTCTGAGAACAGGGATGGTGTCTATCTTGTATCCCCAGCCCTGGCCCAAAGTAGGAACTCAATTGACGCTTGCTGAGAAATAAATTACTTTTTTCATTTAATCCCAGCTCAGCTAGGCCAGTGGCCATGAAGGGTGCTGCAGCTGGAGCAGGAGCAGGAATTCTGGGCTCTCTACTCTAAGTTTTACTTCCTAGGAACATTCCTGTGAAGCTTCCACATGTTCCTTAGTAGGTCTACTCAATAAAAACTCTGGTTCTCAACCTTGGCTATGCATTGGGATCACCAGAGGGAGCTTTCTAAAAATGCTGATGCCTAGATCTCATTAAAATGAAAAAAAACTTGATTCCTTTTCATGGCTGAATAATATTCCATTTTATGTGCACTTTATATACCAGTTTTTTTGGGGGGGTTTATATACCACATTCTGTTTATTCATTCATCTGTTGATGAACACTTGGGTTGTTTCTACCTTGTGGTAGAAACATTCATGTACAAGTATCTGTTTGAATCTCTGCCTTCAGTTCTTTTGGGTATATACCTAGGTGTGGAATTGCTGGGTCATATGGTAATTTTAACTTTTTTAGGAACCACCAAAGTGTTTTCCACAGTGGCTGTCCCATTTTACATTCCCACCAAAAATATTTCAATTTCTCCACATTCTTGCCAATACTTGTTATTATTTTTTTTTTTATAATAGCCTTCCTAGTGGGCGTGAAGTGGTAGCTCACTGTGGTTTTCATCTGCATTGCCCTGATGGTTAATGATGTTGATCATCTTTTTATGTGGTTATTGACCATTTGCATATCTTCTTGGAGAAATATCTACTCAAGCCCTTTGACCATTTTTGATTGAATTGTTTGCCTTTTTGTTGTTGAGTTTTAAGAACTCTTTGTATATTCTGCAGCCCTGGTGGCGCAGTGGTTAAGAGCTCGACTGCTAACCAAAAGGTAGCATGTTTGAATCCACCAGCCACTCCTTGGAAACCCTATGGAGCAGTTCTACTCTGTCCTATAGGGTCGCCATAAGTCAGAACTGACTCAATGGCAATGGATTTGGTTTGGTTTGGTTTTATATATTCTGGATAGTAAACCCTTATCAGACATATGATTTGCAAATATTTTCTCTCGTTTTGTAGATTGTCTTTTTAACTTTCTTCAACAACTTTATTGTTGTTGCTTGTACGTTTAGTGTAATATCTAAGAAACCATTGCTAAATTCAAGCTCATGGAAATTTATTCCTATGTTTTTTTCTAAGAGTGTTATGGTTTTAGCTCTTATATTTAGGTCATTGATGCATTTTGAATAGATTTTTGAATGGTTTGAGGTAGGATCTAACTTCATTCTTTTGTCTGTGGAGATCCACTTGTCCCAGCACCGTTTGCTGAAGATCACCCCTGAGATTGTGATTTAATTGGTCTGGGGTCTGACCTGGGCACTGGGACTTTTAAAATCTTCCTGAGTAATTTTGGTGTGTAGTTAGGAACCACTGACTTAGAGTAAGAATGGCATCGTCCTTCCTCCCCAACCATGGCAATATTTTGAGAAGTGGGTGGCTTGTCCTTGTGACTGGAGTAGCTATACTTTCATTAGTTATCCAAAGAGGAACAGCAGCGTGGCATGGGCCTCTGGTCATTGGGCTTTAACGCCTACGTGCTGTGCATTGGGTTGAAGACCCTCCAGGAATTCTCACTTTTGCCTTTCCACCTTCCCAAGATCCAAGTTTTCTGACTGCAAGGTAGCAGCCAAGAAAGACAGAGGTGTGAGGGAAGCCAAAGTCCAGGCAGGCAGCAATGTCCTATTGGTGCACGTGCCCCTCCACTGACTGGGCCTGGGACCCAGAGCCTGGGTTGCAGAAGTGTTCAGGTGAGGACTTCACCTGCTCTCCCTAAGAAAATGCTGCTAACCTGCACCTGGGTAATCAAAGGGGTAGCTGTCGTGCTGAGGCAGGGTCAGGAACGATTTATTCAGTTGTTCAGTACTGAGCCCTGCACTTGGCCATCAGAGCAGGGTTGTGGAATGATGGTGGCAGGGAGGCCAGGGAACAGGGGCCCTTTGGGGCTGTCTTCGCTCTAGGTCTTCCACGCTAGTATAGGCTTATTGGCCAATCATATCCTGAAAAAAAAAAAAGGCACTAACTGTAAAATTGACTTGGTGGCAGCATCAGACATCCTTGTCTAACTTCAGTATCAATAGCCCAAGACTGATCCTTGTGAGGTGGAAGTCAAACGTACCTCCATCCTCCAATCGTTTTATCAATTCTGATACCAGCCATCCCTTCCGTGGCACTCTCTACTTCCCTGCTGGGTTCAATAATTGGTTACAGTGGCCACACAGAACTCACAGACCATATTCCTGATTACGGGGTTTATTAGATTCAGGATTAGCAATAATTCAGGATACAGTTCTTCCATCAGGACAGCTCCTTGGCTGTGCCTACAGGCAGGCCTTCCCCGGCCTCTGCCCTGCTTCGGCAAGTGTTATAAAGCTCTTTAGCTCTACCAATAGGTATCTGGGGGCACCACACTAAGCCAGTAAGCCTTGCCCCAAGGCATTCAGCTGTCTAGCTCTATGGGTCTGCAACTCTAGCTCCACCAACAAGTGCCTGGAGGCAACCCATTCTGCCAACAAGCCTCCTGCCTGAAGGTGCTCAGCTTTCTAGCTCCATGGGCCAGGAAGTTCACTGCACCATCTTCTGGTTCTGCTGCTGCTGGTCCTCACTGTCTTGTGCCATCTATGGTATTATAATTGTCTCCTGAGTCTAGAAGATTCTCAGTGCGGGGACCCCGGGTGCAAGAACGCGCTCTGCTCCCATCTCCTTGTTGGTGGTAGTGAGGTCCCCCTGTCTGGCTCTGGGATGGCTCATTTTAAGCCTAGTGGGATGGCAAAACTGATCAATCCCCTCATTAGGGTACTGTCTTAGGCTGGGTTCTCTAGAGAAGTGAAACCAGTAAAGTGTATAAATATATATACGGAGAGAAATGGCTCATGTGATTGTAGAAGCTGGAACATTCCAAGTTCATGGATCAGGATAGAGGCTTCTCGATTCACGTAACCATAGGGGCTGGTGAACCCAAGATTGGCAGGTCAGAGAGCAGGGCTCTTACTCACAGGCTGTGAAGATCAACTAATCCCCAAATCAGCAGGTAAGCTGATAGCTCAATTCCCAAGAACCAGAGGTTAGATGAGCAGGAGACATCTGCAGGATCCAGAGTGAGCAAAAAAGCCAGAATGTCTGCTTATATTCGGATGCAGGCCACACGCCCAAGGAAACTCCCTTCAACTGATTGGCTACTCACAGCAGATTCTATCATGTGAGCGATCACATATAAACACTGAGAATCATGTCCCAGCCAGGTTGACACACAATCTTAACCATCAAAGGTACCATACACCTTATTTGCATGGTCCCACTCCAACAAGGGTGCCATGCACTTTATTTGCATTGTTAGCAAACTATCCAAACCCCTTGGTGGGCCACAAGCACCTCATTTGCATAGTCCCACCTAGTCATTTGATGGGAGTTATAAGACCATGGCAAGAAAGGCCATATAAAAGCAATCAGTTATACCACAGATCCATATAACAGGGACACAAAAGATTTAAAATCTCAGGCTACAGCTGCCCAGGGCATGTTGGTGGGAGAGGACAAACTAAATCCCTGTTTTCATTCCTTCCCCCAAATGGAGCTCACATAAAGCCTTTAAACCATCGGCTTTTATCTGTTTTTAGTGTCCAATTTAGGGATTTTCAGGGGCTCCCTCCAGGGCTTTCTCAATGGATTTATATCACAGCCAGATAGTGCCTTCGAAAGTTCATCTGAGCTGGGAAATAGACAAACATCTTTTCCATTGTCAAGTGACAAGTGACGGCACCCCGGCAGCCTGCTAGAGTGCAGGGGGGACCCACTCTGAACGCCATGGCTAGGATGGGCCCCTGCCTGGGAAGAAGGCCAATCAGAGAGGGGAGCAGTCTCAGCAGGAGTCTGAATTGCCCTTCCTCTTCTGGGTGCAGAGAATCAAACACTGAGAGCCTTTCAACAAAGCACTGACTGTCCTCTCTGCCCGTCACCTGCAGGCACAGAGATGTCAGCTCCCTGGCCAACCACCAGGTGCCATTCACAGAGCCGTGTGCACACGGGGAAGGAGGGGGATAGAAGCAGCCTGCTCTGGCTTGCCTGGTAGGAAACAACAGCTCTCTTCTTTATGGCTATCCTGACTTCTCCCAGTTTCCACAAGTTGCTGCAATTAACTCCCTACTCACTGCCTGGTCTCCCTTTCCTAGATGGGACATTCATCTGTTCTTTCTTCCCATGCACATTTATGGAGCATCTACGATATGCCAGGTGGTGTTAGTATTTGGGGGTCCCATCCCTCGGTTGCTCATGGTGAGTATGAGGGGCAGAGAGGCAAAACAGCAGTCAGTTGTGAAGAGAGAACGTAGCATTTGGTGCCCAGCCAGTCAGAGGAGGGGCAGCAACCTTGCTTGGGGGCTCAAGGTCTTCCTGGGGCAGAGACCCAGGCAGAGACTAAAGGATCATGAGCATCCCTGCCAGAGCCATGGAGGCAGAAGGGTCTTTAACCTAAGAGGTCACATTGATGGATGAGACTGGGCAGAACTTCACCTTAGTAACTCCTGGGGCCACAAAAACCAATCCCTGAGAGGTCCTGATGAGTATTCATAGGATTCCTGGGACGTTCCTGGTATATACCTGTTGTCCTGGCAACACTTTCATTCCAAAAATGTCCCAGTTTGGATGACAAGCAGACATAAATCAGAACGTTTCTAAAAACCAATGAATGCTATGTTCATGTGTCACCCAGAGTTGAAATTCTATTTTGTGACAAAGCTCAGCCTTCTTGTGTGTGTCTTCGCGTGATGGGTATTATAGAGAACGTGTGTGCTAGCTGTGGAGTTGCTCAAAATTTTGGGGGCTGGAGATAGTGGTCATAGATACAATAGAAACCACTTTAGTTCACCTTTTCCTTTGATAGTTTGGGAAACTGAAGCCCAAAAAGGCAGAGGGAAAGAGCAAAGAAGAAAAGAGAATTGTGGTGGGTGCCTGTTGTGAGACCCATACCTTGCTAACTCACTCAACTCAATTCTATATGTGGGCTCTCATTTATTTTCACAATGAATCCGTGGCATAGATAGAGCATACCCATTTTTCAGATGAGGAAACTGAGGCTTAGAGAGATTCCATAATTTGTCCAAGGTCATGCAGTCCTAACCAAAACCAAACCAAGTGCCGTCGAGTCGATTATGACTCATAGTGACCCTATAGGACAGAGTAGAACTGCCCCACAGAGTTTCCAAGGAGTGCTCGGCAGATTTGAACCCCTGACCCTTTGATTAGCAGCCGTAGCACTTAACCACTACACCACCAGGGTTTCCATGCAGTCCTAAGTAGCAGATTAAGTCAGGAGACTCCAGGCCAGTGTCTTCCTGTGACATCACAAATATAGAACTATGACTTAAGTAGCCCTGGCTAAGGCCATGGCGGCCCCAGCCGGCTTCTTTTCTAGTCTTGCCCCTGTCACCAAGTCCCCAGGGGGCTCTCCCACACCTGTGAGAGTCATGTTTCCTGGGAAGCATTTCCTGGAGTCCGTCTTAACCCCCAACCCTTTGTAGGCACCACAGGACCCTAAGGGATAAGCAGGAAGAAGAGGCTTTAGTTGTCTAGAGACGACTGGGCTCCCTTTTGGGTCTGGCTCTGTCCCTGCCAGCTGTGTGCTCTTGGGCACATTCCCCCCCGGTCTACAGCCTGGGGTCCAGGGCCAAGCAACAGCAGGAAAGCTGCGAATGCATGACTCTAAAGATCCTCTGAGCTTTGATGTGGTTAGAGTCCACTTTTGCCATGGGTCCATCCTGACTCTGGTGGTTAAACAATGGGAAGCAGCAGCCTGAAAATCCCTTCTCCAATTTGTAGCTTGAAAAGGCAGATTTCCTGGCTGTGGCCATGGCCGAGGGTCCCAGGAGCACAGAGATGTGGGGGCGGCGGCCATGGAGGCCCAGGTGACGGGACTGGGCTGTAGGAACGGCTGCTTCTCGGACATTGCTTGGCCCTGGGCCCAGGTCCCTACCAGGGGTGGGAACCCCATGAGAGCTCTTTCCTGGGTCATTGCTGAGGAGGAGGTTGGGGCTGCTTGTTCCAGGCTGCTGAGCAAATAGCCCTGCTGAGACTTGCCTACACTAAGTCTCAAGCATTGGCATGAAACTCCCTTGGCTGGCATCCTTTCCGACGTCAGGCCCCTGCCCTGCGCTCTCTGAGAACAGCTCTCTGGCTCCAGGCCTCAGAACACCTGTCCTCCCCCTCCCCCACAGGACGGTAAGGCTCCAGCTTATTAACAAGGGGCCTCACTGTGGATTGGAAGGGGAGGAAAACTAAAGACAGCTCATTTGCATACCCAGACTTGTTCAGGTGGTGACATCAGGGTGTTCTCACCTGTCTCTCCCAGGTGTGAGAACTGGCCCTGTCTGGGACATGTCTGGTGAGGCTCCACCAGGGTGTTCCTGGTGGGGATGGTGGCCGGGGCTTGAGGATACCCACAGACTGGAAGGGAACCAGTGTCTGTGGTCCAAGGGTTTAGGAGGGACAGAAGGACCCTGTTCCGTGACTAGTTCAGGGGCCAACCTCCTGCCTCCTCCCAACCTCCTGCCTCTTTGCCCCCGACAGGGCCAGGGACAAATGGAATACTTCACCTCCTCAGCCCCTGCAGTCTTTACAACCCACAGCCGGTGGGCTGTGACACCACCTCCAACCGAGCTTCCAGAAAAAATTGCAGAGTGTCTGCAAATTCCAGGGCCTGGTCATCTGTTTTCCAACTTAGGGCTGTCAGACACCGCCCTCAGGGATGGGGAGGGCCACAGAGCAACTTTATGCATTTCTTGGCATGTTTGTGGCATTTTCTTCTATGCCTTCACTCTGTCCCTGTCCTGGCCCAGAAATGCCTTCACTCTGTCCGTGTCCTGGCCCCAAAATGCCCTCAGGCATCAGGCTGTGCCTCCCACAGGGCATCCAGGGTCATTCTGGCCCCTGGGAAAGGAGATCCTGAATAGCGTGATATAAGAGTCCCGCAAAGGGTCTAGCCATGCAGTTAATACCTCGCATACATCTAGCACTTTCTACAGTATTTTCGTGTCTGTTTTCTCATTTGAGTGCCCCATCAAGTCCTATGAGGTGGACAGACCTAGTCCTACTACTTGTTCTTTATAGGTGAGGAAACTGAGGGCCCGGGAGATGAAGCAACTTGCCCCAGGACATGCTGCAGGTCAGGCGCAGAGACTGGTGCAGAGCTGTGCCCTGTATACAGCCTGGGAACCTGGAAACCCTGGGAGGGCGGAGCAGCTGAGCCCCAGCACCAAGCCCACTTGGAGAAGTCTGCACTATACAGAGAACAGTATGAAACCATGGCCCCTGACAGTGGGAAGTGGGGTGGCCAGGTGGGGAGAAGGCTGGCTCAGCAAACAGGCAGCTGCTCGAATGTCAAGTGAAAACATGGAGCTATTTGCAGGCCCAGTCACCTGTGTTGAGCACCAGGGTTGAGGGAGCAGGGGACACCAAGCCTGTGAGACAGGAGCACAGTTCCTTGCAAAACAGAGCCAGCTGGTGTTGATGCAAGCATTGGCTGAGTACATACCCTGGTCCTGCCCGTGGGTGGGGCTGTTTAACAGTGACAGAATGCATCAGCCAGCGTGTGAGCCCCCATTTGACCCCAATATGCTCCCTACTGTGATTCCATCAGTTTCAAAGTCCTAATCTGGCTTCAAGCTGGCTTCCCCAGCACAGGCCCTACTGAGGCCACACCTTTTCACTCACCAGCTCTTGCCTGCAGCTTGTGGCTCCTGTCCCTGGGCTACCGAACATCCATGTCCTCCCTATGGTGCTGCCTCTTTTTCTCACTGCCAACCAGCCTCCCTCCCATCTTCTTTCTTTGTCATTTCCCTCCTTCCCCTCCCCAGCACACCCCGATGGTACCAGCTGCACTGACTTAGTGCTCCTTTCTAGCATTTCTGTGGATTCTTAGGCTTGTTACTCTGACCCTAACCCAGTCCTCGCCTGGGAGGCACCTGAGGGCCTGACTGCCTAGATTTTTCTCCATTACTGTATCAATTTCCTCAGCTGAACTGTTGGGATCCAAGGCAGCTTCTGCAACTTGGCAGTTCAATAAGTCCCGGCTGTCCCAGGGGACTGGCCGGCAGATAAATATGTGACAGAGGCCAGGCCAGGGCTTTGAGGCCAGCTTGCTGCAGAGTTTGAGGGCAGAAAGAAGCACTCAAGTGCTTGGTCTGGACAGGAGGGCAGGAGGCAAAAGCCTCAGGCATCCCTTCCCCTGTGCAACGGCTGTAGCGGGGGCTGGCTTCCGACCTCTCCCCTGGACCAGCAGGAAGCCTGTCCAGGGATGCAGCACCTGGCCCCCACCACCCTCTCTCTGGCATTTTCCTGCCTGCCCTCCCACCAAATATCTGCCAAGCCATGAGCTGGGCATAAGATAGCAAGCTTTCTACAACTCCATCCCTGCCCCCAAGGAGCTCCCAGTCCAGTGAGGGAGGCAGACCCCACACCAATAATTACTATGATGTGTTCTAGGTGTTAGACTATCAGGATTACTCCTAGTTTAGAGACTCAGTTTGCTATAGGCTGGGGTGTTTCAGTTAAGACATTTCTCCTAACTTTTGTTCTTGGTTTTCAAAGTCACCCATTCACTGGAGAAATTTTGCACAGTACACACCCTGAAGCATAAAGTAGAAAAGTAAATTTGTACTAGTCAGGACTTGTTGACTTTCCCAACTTCTCTTCCCTTTGCCTGGTGGTGGTGGGGGAGTGGGGGGCAGGGGGAAGTGAAGCAGAAAGCAGCTGGATAGAGGTTGGCTGTATGTCCTCGGGCCAACAGTTTCACCCAACAGTGAGTGTGACATGAGTTGGTGTGGGGAAGGCCTATCTCGGTACCTGGAAGGGAGGATGCAGCTGATGTCTTGGTCCCCAAGCCTTCACTTGAACATCTTACTAACTTCACATCCCATTTGCTTTTTCTCAATGCCCCCAGCTCACACTAAATGCAAGTGCTTATATAAAAAGATTTTGTAGGAAACCAAAGGGCTTGGGGTCACTCCCTCTTCATCCCCTTTCCTGAGGACCGGGGTGGGGGGGAGTGTCAACTTTCCAGAGATACTGTGGAAGCCATAGACGGCCAGAGGACAAGAGGGCCCAACAAGGTGCTCCATCCAGCCAATAAGGCAAAGGTAGGGTGCTAATGGAGCTCACCTCCAAACCCAGGGTGCCCAACATGTGTTAGGTGGAAGTGGTCAGAAGGGTGGGATTCCTGAGGAGGGCAGATTACGACAGAGGACCTGAAACAGGGCAGGCTGGCTGTGCCCATTTCTGAGTAACCCTTAAGCCAGGGGCTGGAGCTAGAGAAGATGCTGAGAGAATTTTGCAAAGCTCCTATAACACAAAGTAAGAGTCACTTCCCTTGTTCTAAAACTTTGTCCCTGGCTGTAGTCAGATCTGTGCTCCTTCCTATATTCCCCATTCTTCTGGCCACAGGGATTTGATGGAAATCACTTGTTCACCCAGTCATTCAATTGGCAGATATTTAATGAGTGCCTACTGTGTGCTAGGCACTGTGCTTGACCCTGGGGATACAGTGAAGAACAAAACAGACACGCCTCCTTCCCTCATGGTGTTTACAACTTAGAAGACTTTGTGTGTGGACATTCCATTTGTCAGCTCAAAACCACACCAGAGCTCCCAGGATGGGACAAGCAGGTCCAGAGAAGAGATGGAAATGTGTCAGGACTGCAAGGGAATCTGCAAGGAACCCCTACTCCTATATCAGGCGTAATCCTACCATCTCCTTTCAAACACCCTTCCCAAAGGTAGAATTCAGGGAAGGTGTGTGGATTAGGGAGCTGACATTTGTTCAGTTCTGTATTAGCCAGAGCTCTCCAGGGAAGTAAAACTAATAGGAGATAGCGAGATAGATACCAAAAACCAAACCCAATGCCATCGAGTTGATTCCAACTTATAGCAACCTTATAGGACACAGTAGAACTGCCCCATAGTGTTTCCAAGGGGTGCCTGGTAGATTCGAATTGCCAACCTTTTGGTTATCAGTTGTAGCACTTAACCACTGTACCACCAGGGTTTCTGATAGATAAACCGAATAGATAGATACAAAAAAAAAAGTTGCTGATGAGTCATTTCCAACTCATAGAGACCCTATAATACAGAGTAGAACTACTCCATAGAGTTTCCAAGAAGCAGCTGGTGGATTTGAACTGCTGACCTTTTGGTTAGCAGCCAAGCTCTTAACCACTGTACCACCAGGGCTCCAATAAATAGATACAGGGGTTTTCCCTTTGCATTTGAGTTGATCTATCAATCAATCAATATATCCATCCATTCATTCATCCACCCACCCACCCACCCACCCACCCATCCATCCATCCATCCATCCATCCATCCATCCATCCATCCATCCATCCATCCATCCATCCATCCATCCATCCATCCATCCATCCATCCATCCATCCATCCATCCATCCATCCATCCATTTATTTTAAGGAATTAGCTCATGGATTGTAGGGGTGGACTGGAAACTCCAGCAGGGTATCTATGTTAAAGTCTTGAGACAGAATTCTTTCTCCCTCAGGATCCTCAGTTTTTGCTTTTAAGGTTTTCAAGTGGTCAGATGAGGCCCACTCACATTATGGGGGCAATTTGCTTTACTTAAAGTCAACTGATTGTAGATGTTAATCACATATAAATACCTTCAGAGCATCATCTAGACAAATGTTTGATCAAACAACTAGGGACCATAGCCTAGCCAAGTTCACATATAAAATTCACCATCACAGTTCCTAAAGCACCAGGCACTGGGCCCAATGCTTCTGATTCCTTACCTTCATAGTCAACAAAATCCTAAGAGATAAATATCAAAACCCAAATTTACAGATCAGGAAATAGAGGTACAAAGAGGGTGAATTATCACATCCAAAGTTCACATGAGTAGTATGGAACCGGGTTTGGTTCCAGAGCCCATGCTTTTTCCACAGCACCGTATTGTCTCTGAAGCACAGGCAAAGCCTTCATTTTCCTGCTCCCACCTGAGCTGTACAGGCAGATGAACTCCCTGACCCCTGGAAAACTGTTCCCACTCAGGCTTTGAAGAAAATCATAGGGAAAGTGCCAGGGTGTACTCTCTCTTCCCTTCCTTAACTTCGGCTTCCCTCCTCCCTGCATCTTCCTCGTCCTGACAGCCCTCAATCTCCCCCACACCCATCCCGCCCTAGAAAACCCCAAGAAGCCTTCACGTGACTATTTAAATCCCCACTTTCAGCACTCAGAACCGGTTCTGCTTCCCTGGCTGTGATCTGGGTCTCCATCTGGTTTGGACGCTATTTTGATCCACCGGATGCAGATTAGCTGCTGTGATCTGGGGCTGAGCTGCTGGAGAGATGCCTTTATCTACAGAAGGACAATTTAAAAACTAACTCAAAGCATAGAGAACAAATAAATAAATGCTTCTTTCTGTTCCCAGCACTCTCCATCCCGTTTCTACAGGTAATTGCTGAGGGATTTTTGCTTCGAATAGGCTCTTATTTGCATCAAGCGTGGGGTGGTACGAAGTGGACTGAGGACTGGCTGATTTCTGGCCAGAAGTGCCAGGCAAGGGAGGTGGTGGCTCTAGCAGGGTCAGAGGAGGGTTATGTCCTGACCCAGGAGCTTGGGCAGGGTAGGGAAGGTCTTTCTGAGGCCATATGTTAAGTCTTTATTGATTCGCTCTAATGTAAGTGTTTTTGGGTCAGGGATCATTCTCCCCCCTTTCCAGCCATTGAAAAGGGACCTTCAGGCCTGCCCTGGCCTGAGTCCAGAAAAGAGGTGATGAATTATATTGTAAATGTCCTGAAAAATATTGTCCTATATAGTTCTGAAAGATGAGCCCCATAGGTTGGAAGACATTCAAAATACACAGTGGCTGAAACAATGAACTCGAGTCTACCAACAATGCTGAAGATGGCGCAGGACCAGGCAGCTTTTTGTTCGGTTACACAGAAGGTCGCCACGAGTCAGAGCCAACTCAACAACCACTAACAACAGCAACAAATGTTCTGATGTTTCGGGAGTTCATGCACCTGAAAATATGGGCTTCTGAACCATCCAGGTGAGTGATGATGGGATGTTCTGGCTTGGGAGGCAGAGAGGGGGCTCAGAGGTGGGAAGGGAAGAGAAGAGGTGGAAAATCTTGTAACTTCTGGAATGCTGTGGGTTCAAAGGACGAGGAAGGGAAGGAGAGCAGAAGCCTGCGTATCTGTAAACTTCATCTCATGTACTCCTCACGATTACTCTCTGAGAACGTTACTATCCCCATTGATAGATGAGGCAATTCTGGGAGGTGAGGTCTAAGTTCACCTGGCAATGGCAGGAACAGAATTCAAATGCATGTCCTCTATGAGAAGTTCCAGGGTGTCTCTTCTCTGCTATGGCTGCGCCTTGAGAAGTTTTGAGGGGCTGATGAGGTTTCAGATGGAAAGAGAGGCGATGAGGCCTGAGAAAAGAAGGGAGGGGATATTGTTTCTCTTTTCCCTTCCCTTCTCCCTCCCTCCTACAGCCCACTGCCCTGCTCTCAACTTGGGCATCTGTTCCCTCCTTTCTGGGCTACTCATGTCGTGGTTAGTGAAAATGTTGTCCACACTGGGTGGCCAGCCTCTGATCTAACAGTTGAGGATGGGTCCTATTTTCTCAGTGACCTGGATCTGTTATATGTTCAGGATGATGAAAGTGATTGTCAAAAATCAAGAACACCTCAAAAGGGCCACTCTGGGCTGGGTATGGGTATAGGAACATTCTGTTCCTGAACCTCAGGGGCTCCCATGTGAACCTGAACCTTTGGTCTAGACTGGTCCTATGCTGTCTGGGAATGTGGCCTCCCAACTCAGACCAAGGTAGTAGATGGAGGTGGCAGCATTAGGTACCTTCCATTTGTATCCTTGCCTGTGAGGTCAGTATTATAACTCCTCTTTATAGATGAGCACACAAGGCTCAAAGAAATCAAGCCCAATGTCATCTGCACACCAAGGTGCAGATCGGTATTTGAATCCAGGTCTGTCCCATTTCAAAACTGAAATTTCTACTAGAAAAAAAAAAAAAAAAAAAAAACTACACCTAAAGTTTCTGGAAGCTTCTTTCATGTGCTATGCTGAGTGCTTTGCAGAGACCATCTCACATACTTCTCATAGGATTCCTTTTTGTAGATAAGGAAACTGAAGCTGAGGAAGGTCAATACTTTGCCATGACTGACACAAATATGAAGTCAGGGTCTAGGCCCCAAACCTGTGCTCTTAACCACCAGGTAAGCGACCCCTTTTAAATGGGCACCCAAATAGACAAGACCCATACAAACATTTTATGTAGGGCAGGTGTAGGTACTGCCTGGTTTGAAAGGCAAGAGGAGGGAGTTCACAGAGGGACCATCTGATGAATCCCACCCTTCCTGGGCTCACCCCATTCGAGTTATCACTTAGCACAGTGTAGTATGTACCTTTATGTGTCTACCCCATGGCTGGAAGGGGAGCTCCATGAAAATGGGGCTGTCACATTCCTTTTGATGTCTTAGAGCCTAGCCGAGGTTTTACAACTGTTTACAGAGGAGGAAATGAGACCCCAATAGTCTAAGTGGTCTCCCAACCCAGAACTATAAGTTGCCGGTGGTAGCAGGTCAGGTGTACCATGTTAATTTGGGAGGTTTTGCTATTTCTTTTAGGTTCAAAGACCTTCCTAGAGTCCCTCCAATCATCACACAGTCATCTGACTTTTCTTTTTCTTCGTACATCTGTTCTGCCCCTGTCTCTGCCCCCGTAATTGTGAGAACTAAGAACTTAGGGGAAGGGAAGCTCATACCACAGTGTACTCTAGGTTATGCTTTATGTCTCATGACTTCCATTTTGCTGATGACACTCATTTTGCTGATGTCAAAACTGAGGTTCAGAGAAAGGCAATGCTATAATTAGATTTTAGTCCCACTGGAAGGACCAGGTTCCCAAATAATAAGACTGAATAGACAGTTCACCTTTCAGGACTTCAACCCTCCCTGGATTCTCTTCTGTTGGAGTGAGTGATGTGGGTCTGAAAGTTCTGCCAGATGCTATTTAGTGGTCAGGGTTACACTCGAAGAAAGAGTAACTGCCTGGGTGGGATGATTTAAGCCAGTGTGGTCTGTACACCCCTGATGATGTAGGAGATGAATTTAGATGGCCGATTATTTATACATGTATATATACATATACATGTATAAATAGTCAGGTTTTTTTATGTATATATATGTGTGTGTGTGTGTTCTTTTTTCTTTAAAGAACAGAAATTTATTTTCTCATGGTTCTGCAGGCTAAAAGCCCAGATCAGGTTTCAGTCCTGTCAATTCCTTCCTAGTAGGTAGTTCTGGGGGTTCCTTGGTTCCTTGGCTTGTAGACAATCCTCACGTGACATCTATCTCCCACCCACTCCCCCGCCCCCCGTGTGTCTCTCCTCATCTCTTTTCCCTTTTTATAAGACACCACTCAGAAGTGATTAGATTTAGAATCCCCTCCACTCGAGTATGATTTAATTAACATAGCAAAGAAACCCTCTTTTCAAACAAGATCTCATCCTCTGGTATGCTGTCGTTGTTGGGTGCTGCTGAGTGGATTTTGACTCATAGTGACCTAACGTGACAGAGTAGAGCTGCTCCGTAGGGTTTTCTAGGCTAATCTATACGAGACAGGTGGTATAATTTTTATGGTTACTTTGAATTTGTGGCAAGGGATATGGCTTTCCATATATATGGCAGTGATGTAAAATTTAGTGTTTATAAACATTTAAGTAAGTATGCCATTTAAAGGCAAGTATGAAAATATGTGATTTGACTGGAGAAATAATGGTAAAGGATTCTGAAAAGGTAGCCTCTGCCCCGAATTATCTTGCCCACAAGCCTGTGGCAGTTCGTGGAATTGGCACGAGGTGTTGCCCATTTCTATGAAGCCTGTCCAGGTCACAGGCTCACAGGCTGCTAGAGCTAGAGGCATTTGAGGGACCACCCAGTCCAACCCTCCATCTCAGGCATGAGGAACTCAAAGCCAGGGGTGAGATCACAGGATGGGTGTCATCAGATACCTTTTCTGAAGAAGCTTTGTTCTGAATTTACTTTGACCCTCAGATCCATGGAGTGTGGGGCTGGGCCAGGTACCCAGGCCCTGTCCAGAGAAGATCTAGATCTGTGTCCCCACCCATGAGTTGGTGAAGCCCTGGGTGAGGTTTTTAAGCACAGTAGACTTCAAAATTACCTAAGGAGCTTTGGACAATATAGGTGTCTGCGCCCCATCCTCAGAGGTCTGATTAGGTGGTCTGACTTGGAGGCAGGAATCAGGGAAGCTGTTCTTTAAAAATCTCCCCAGGTGGAAGCCAGCACAACTTGTACAAAGCTAGGTCATGGAAGCTCCATAGACATAGCCAGACGCCCTGAGGGACCAAATTGCTGGGCTGAGGGCTGTGGGGACCATTTAGCTCAGTTGGTATAATGTAGTTTATAAAAAAAGTGTTCTACATTCTACTTTGGTGAGTAGTGTCTGGGATCTTAAAAGCCTGTGAGCAGCCGTCTAAGATACTCCACTGGTCTTACCACTCCTTTGGGAGGAAGGGAGAATAAAGAAAGAAGACTAAAGATACAAGGGAAAGATTAGCCCAAAGAACTAACGGGCCACAACTACCATGGCCTCACCAGACTGAGTCCAGTACAACTAGATGGTGCCTGGCTACCACCACTGACTGCTCTGACAGGGATCACAGTAGAGGGTCCTGGACAGAGCTGGAGAAAAAGTAGAACAAACTTCTAACTCATAAAAAAAGACCAGGGTTACTGGCCTGACAGAGACTGGAGAAACATCGAGCGTGTGGCCCCCAGACACCCTTTTAGCTCAGGCATGAAGTCACTCCTGAGGTTCACCCTTCATCCAAAGATTAGATAGGCCCATAAAACAAAACAAGACTAAAGGGGCACCCTAGCCCAGGGACAAGGACTAAAAGGCAGGAAAGGACGGGAAAGCTGGTAATAGGGAACCCAAGGTCAAGAGGGGAGAGTGTTGATATGTCCTGGGGTTGTTAGCCAGTGTCATAAAACGATATGTGTATTAACTGTTTAATGAGAAGCTAGTTTGTACTGTAAACCTTCATCTAAAGTATAATAATAATAATAAAGTAAAACAAAACAAAACAAATCTCCCCAGGTGATTCTGACAGCAGCCCACCCTAGCTGAAGATCAAAGCCCCAACAAAAGATGCTTGGACCATACAGTACTATGTTACCCCACCCCCCTCGGCATTTTCTAGGCTCATCCAATACTTAATCCAGAGATGGGGAGAAAAGGAGAGAGGAGGAGGAAGGGGGAAAAGAGAGAGAAGGGAGAAACAGCTCCAGAGCTAACAAGCAATCATGGGCTTTGGAATTAGGCAGGTCTGCTTTAAGGTTCTGGTTACCCCACTAATATTTACGAGATGTGTTACCCAGAGCATGTTTCTTAAGTTCTCTGAGGCTTGGTGACCTTGGTGGTAAAATGGTGATAATTACTAATCACTATCTTAATAATGAGTTGTATGAGGTTTAAATGAGATAATCCAGTAAAGGGCACGTGTTGAGCTCTTCTTAATGATTAAATATTAGCACCATCATCTTTATCATTGCACCCAGAAGCCAGAACAATCCTGTTGTTACGAGAAGCCTGACGCTTAGCTGGAAATTCTTCGGGGCAGAGAAGAAATTCATTAAAGGGCCCAGAATTCAGATGGGCAGGAGCTAAGGAAGAGCGAGGCTTAATTCCCTTGCATACCCAGGGGAAGGGGCTCCTTTTGGAAGAGATTTGCATCACCTTTAGTTGATTGCAATTATGCTGTCCTTTGCCGTGCTGAAAATAAAATGAAACCCTAACAAAGTTCCAGGTTTAATTGAAATTTCCTGGGATCTGTTATTACATTGCTGTGATTGTTCTGTGCCACTAATGAGCCTGTGCTAGCTGATTATCCAAGTGTCTCTCCAGTCACTATTCCATTATTGCATTATTAATGATCAGATATGATTGTCACAGCAGAGAGCTTGAACATCAAATAGGTAAGAGATAAGTCGGAGAGACCAGCAGATGGACAGAGGGCCAGGCTGGGGTGGAGTGGAGTGAGAGGGTAGGTAGTAGTAGCCAACAACCTGCCCAGAGAAGGAGGGGTAAGGGACATGGATATATCAGTGTGATGAGGAACCAAACTTAGGGGCAGGGGCCGTTCTGGAGGAGGAGGTGGGCTAGATGTGGGGATGGTGAGAGGTCAGAGCCTAAAGGAGCTGATGAGAACTGTTCCCTACAAGTTGGCAAGTTGTAAGAGTCTACAGCTCTCAATTCTCTGCTTACCTGGAGAGACAGCCAATGATGCATGAGAAACACAAACAAAAAAAACCCCAACTTTTCTAGATTAACTAAGTATTAAACCAAAAACCGATTGCCATCGAGTCGGTTCCAACTCATCGCGGCCCTATAGGACAGCATAGAACTGTCCCATGAGGTTTCCAAGGACAGGCTGGTAGATTAGAACTGCCAGCCTTTTGGTTGGCAGCCGAGCTCTTAACCATTCCGCCACTAGGGCTTCAACTAAATAGGGCCTAAGAAATAGGAAAAGACAAATGTAAGCAGCATGGACAGAGAGAAGACTGAAGAGGGTTGTTCCTTCAACTCACACTTGTGACATTCATTCTGAGGATCTGCTGAGCATCTCTCCCTGTCTGCTGGGAACCCAGGCCTCCAGGGAGGGGCTTACATTGCAACAAGAAGAGGCTGCAGTCCTGGAGAAGACATGGAATAGGGGCGTGGGAGAGGCGTCTCCTTCCTAAAAAGAGCGATTTGTCCTGGCACTGTGGGTGTGACTTGGCAGGAGAGGGGAATGGATGGGTAGTATGACCTCAACACAGCCCTCCTGGCTCAGCATTTAACCAGCCACCTCTCTGCACCCCAGAAGGACTGAAGGGAACCCACGTGTTGATGCTTTGAGGAAAGTTTAAAGACTTTTCCTGAATGGGAGCTGCCAGGCTTGGCAGGTGCTAATGGAGTCCCTGGGTGATGCAAATGGTTAACACGCTCGGCTGCTGAGAGGTGAGAGATTCAGTCCACCCAGAGGCACCTAGGAAGAAAGACTGGTGATCTACTTCCAAAAGATCACAGCCATTGAAAACCTTATGGAGCACAGTTCTACTCTGACACACATGGGATTTGCCCTAAGCTGGAGCCCCACTTGAGGGCAACTTTAATTTTTATTTAATAACCCTCCTTACAGGTGGTAATGAGCTTGGTCTTCAGGGGTCAGTAGAGAAGAGCCACCCCCCCCACCCCATCCCACTCATCGGTGGGGCTCATTAAAGTCTAGAGAGCCCACATGCACAGCTGGCTTGGTTTTGGAAGCCTCTGCCCTGTGCACCTGCCCCCCCCTCCCCTCCACGGCCATGCACCTGCCCCGCCTTTCAGGAGGCAACCTTTCCCGAAAACACCAGACAGGATGAGGTCATATTACTGGCACTTGACTGCTGCCAAGTTTCATACTTCAAAGATCAGCGTTGTGCTAACGTGAAAAGCAAGCCAGGAACAGGAGAGAGGAGGGGGATGGATTGACGAAATGGAGGGGGAAACACACAAGCACGAGAGAGGAAATTGACATTGAACATCGTTTCGTAATCGGAAAACTGACCCCAAGGCTGACCCCTCCCCCAACGATAGGCCGCTGTGGTCTCCCCGGAGCCCACGGTGGGGCCACCTGTTTGGCCAGCCTGGCTGTCTCCACTTCGCTGTCTCCATGGCGAGAAGGGAACGCCTGGGGGCCCCTGCAGCCATAGTTTCCCTGGCAACCCTCGGGCGCCAGCCCACCCCGGACAGTTCTACTGGCTTGTCCCCGCCACGCTGCAGAGCTATTTCGGAGCAATGGAGGCTCTGCCTTCGCAGCCTCCCACAGGCCCGCGGTCACGCACGCAGGTGCCCCTCTGTGCGCTGCTGCCTCCCCAGCTGGGCTGCTGGTCGCCCCTCCACCCGCAGCATCACCCTGAGTCTGCCCCGCCTACAAGGCTGCGCTGACCGCCAGTTGACGCTGGGGTGGGGGTGTGGGAGTGAGGATGCGGAATGCAGAGACCCCTGGGGTAGGCATAGCCTGGACACCTTCTCCTCCAGGCCTCAGGGGGAGACTGAAGAAATCCCAGGCAAAAGCTCTAACAAGAGGGAGGCCTTCCCCACCCCCACCCCCATGACCTTGGGCCAGTCATAAAAAGGATGGTGAGGAAGTGAGTCCTAACAAGCCCACCATGCAGATACTTGGTCCTTCTTAAGCAGAACAGTTATTATTATCATCTCTGATTTACAGAAGAGGAAGCCGAGCCCCAGGGAGCTTAAGGGACCTACTCAAGTCTGAAAGCTAGAAGGGGCAGGCTCAGACCCGGTACCCAGCGGAGTGTCTGGAAGGATGGCTGCTCCGGTGTGCTAGTGTGTGAATGGCAGGGTAGGGGTCAGGGGCAGGCAGTAGAGAGAAGTGGCCCTGCCCTCAGGAAGCTTCTAGGACAGAGGATGTGTACAAGTTGTGCACATGTGTTCACATACGTGACCTCACACTGTCTGCCTGTGTCCGTGGGCTCACAGACAGTCTGGGGCCGCTGTACCTTGGGATTGAGTTTCAACTACTCTCAAGAACCCTCCAAGGTGTATGGAGGCCACCCATATCTGCAGTTCCCTCCACAGTGCAGGACCCCTGGAACTCATCCCACTAGGAATTCCTCAGAGCCAGGAGGGAGCAAGGAGTTCCGGATCAAGACCTCAGAGAGGTGATCCGAGCTGACCCAGGGGAAAGTTGAGTCTCAGAAACCAGAGGGGTACCCTGGCCAGCACTGGACACAACCACGAAAGCTGAGCTGGAGGATAGAGACTAGGGAACAAGGAAGAGAAGTGCTCAAGGTAGTGTCTCCAGTAGGCTTGGAGCTAGGACTAGGAGAGACAGATTGAGTTGAGCTTTTCTTCCTGCTCTTCCAGGCCAGAGTCCTTGCCTGCCTCAGAGCCACGCAGAGAGGAGAGTGGGCCCGTGACTTTTCTTAGCACTAGTGGAGGTAAATTGCAAGAAAGGCCTGGTGACCTACTTCTGAAAAATTAGCCATAGAAAACCCGGTGGGGCACAGTTCTGCTCTGACACACGTGGGGTCACCGTGAGCTGGAGCTGACTTTGCAGCAGCTGGTGGTGGCAGTAGTAGAGGTAGCAGGAGAGGCAATGGGAAGAGGGGTAAAAACCCCAGGGGGAGTCTCTGGCAAAATCAAGATGCCGAACCTATTGGCACACACAGAGCCCAGAGCCTGCTCCATAACAATGACCCAACACAGGCGGTTCTCTGTGAGGCCAAACCTTCACCTTGTCTCAGCAAAGGACCAGCCAGGACCTCCCGACCCCTTTACTGGGAGAGAATTCCGTCTTAGACTCCTAGGATGTGATCCCACTGTCTCTTTCTGGCAGCTGACCTCCACATCTCACAGCCTTGGTCAGCACATTTGGAGCTGGCAGGTATTCCAGTCTGCTCTGTGCTGCGTGAAGTACGTTGTCTCTGGTGATCCTCACCACAACCCTGCTGGGAGGGCAGGATAATGCCCATTTCTGTCACCAGAAAACTGAGGCCCAGGCACTCACAGCTACCAGCTTGCAAGGGCTAGAGTTGCAATTTGAACCCAGTTCTTTAATCCCATCTCCCTGGTAATTAGCTACAGTTCCTCAGACAGTAGTGCCAGCCCTCCTTTGTGGATGAGACAAGCAGCGCCTCGGCCCCTGGCAAACTCCCCAGCCACCTCCCTGGGCAGGAGGACTAGCCAGAAGCCTAAGAGAGGAGACCAGGTGCCACTCTGCCCCAGCCTGCCTGACCCACTCTCTCCCCCCGCCCTCAGAGACCCACCCTTAGCCAGCTGCTTGGCCCAGAATAGAAGAGGACCTGGAAGATCCCTCAACCTTTGTCACCCTGCCTGTCTCCACCCCTTCTGCTCCGGCCTGGAAACGTTGGGTTGATTATATTCTGTGCTCAATCACTAGAAATAATCAGTTTGTAATTAAGAGCACCCCCCATCCTTTCCAAGCTTTCCTTGAGCCTCCCGCTCCTTCCGCCTCCTGCCCGCCACCGCCACCGCCACCACCACCCCCTCCCACCTGCCTTTCCAGCATGGGATCGTTTTAATGAGAATTCTCTGTTACAAATGACCAGTTTGTAATAATTATATTTTGTTCAGCAAGCGTAGTTTAAAAATGATTTAAAGTAGGGAAGGCTCCAATTTATTAGGCATCAAATTTTCTGTGGTGAACTTTTAACAGGAAGCTGCCACTCAGACACGGAGGGGGCCATCTCTGCCACCCTGGGCT
Organism: Elephas maximus indicus; assembly: GCF_024166365.1. Lineage (NCBI taxonomy): Eukaryota > Metazoa > Chordata > Mammalia > Proboscidea > Elephantidae > Elephas > Elephas maximus. The sequence continues at coordinate 12,546,308 of NC_064835.1, read as the reverse complement.
GAGCAATAGTCCTTAAATATTGATGGTTTGTGGATGGAAATGTAGCAGAGGAGATTTAGCTTTTATTATGATAAATGAATCTTGCAGCCGCAGCTCAGCTTTCTGGCGTGTCCTGCGCCCTGCAGCAGAGGAGACGGTGAGTGGGGCCAGGGGAGAGAGCTGTCAGTCCAACAGTGTGTGCGGGAGGGAGAAGGTAAGCTTTAGGGTCACTGCCTGAAACATTTTCCACGTGGTGTGTTGCATTCTGAGATGAACCAAGTGCGTCTGTAGACCCCTTTTTAATTCTGTAAAGAGCTTTGGTGAGAGGCTGGGCTGAGCAATATTTGAGACTTCTGGCTCTGGGGTTCACTTGGGTTCCAATCTGGAGCTCGCTACTTCTACCAGCATAACCCGGGGCCGTTAGTTAGCCTTTCTGAGCCACAGTGGACAATTCCCTGAGGTAATGGATATAAAAGCCAGTTGTACAGAACTGGGTATATGGTACACACTCAGTAAATGCTATGCCAGTTGCCACTGAGTCAGTTCTGACTCGCGTGAGTCAGAGTAGAACTGTGCTCCATAAAGTTGTCAATGGGTGATTTTTTTTTCAGAAGTAGATCACCAGGCCTTTCTTCTGAGGTGCCTCTGGGTGGATTTGAACCTCCAACCTTTCAGTTTGCAGCTGAGCATGTTAACCATTTATACCACTGAGGGACTCCAATCAACGCTAGGTGTTACTATTATTATTAGTTTGCTATTACCTGTTAACTTGTGAAGTCCTCACAACCTTGTGTGGCACGTATGGAGGGTGTCATTGTCCCCAGGAAGAAATGAAGACCTGGACAGGTAGAGTGCTGCCCCAGGGTCATACTGTAGGTGGTGGAGCTGGGTGACAGTCCCATGCCCTGCTCCCAGCCCCCTGATCCCACCCCCGCACCCTTTCCTCAGTATTACATTCTCCTTCCACCTGTAAGTGGAAATAGGACTGCTATTACTGCTGAAAATAGCAGCATATTATTTCAAAACACAGCTAAAAAGCTTCAGGTCTGATATCGGGAAGACCATCTTGGTACAAAGGGCATTAGAAGAAAAGAGTGGCTGAGTGAGGCTGAAGGAACTCCTTCCCTCAAACTCTTTCAGGACGTAGAGACTTGCCTGTGTCACAGGTACAGCCTCTTCTCTGGGTTTACGCTGGCATCTAGGTTCTATGCTTGCCAGGGTCAGCCTGGCATTGGGCCGCTTATATCTGCCATGTCTCCTACTGGATAGTGAGTTCTTGAGGGCAGGGCCTCTGTCTTATTCATCCCAGGATGTCCTCTAATGCCTAGCTCTAAGAAGGCACTTAGTAGGTGTTAGTCAAACTAAACTGTACGCTTCAGGAGGGCAGGCACCATGCCTGTTTTGTTCATTCCTAAGGGCTAACCCAGTGCCTGTCACATGGTGTTATTGTCATCGAGTCAGCTCCGACTCATGGCAACATCACGTATAAGAGAACAAAACGTTGCCCGGTCCTGCACCATCTTGACGATTACGGTACGTTCGAGTCCATCGTTTCTGGCTATTGTGTCGATCCATTTTGTTGAGGGTTTCCCTCAATTTCATGACCCTCTACTTTACCAACCGTGATGTCCTTTTCTGGTGATTGGTCTTTCCTGATGACACGTCCAAAGTAAACAAGCCAAAGTCTCACCATCCTCGCTTCTGAGGAGCATTTTGTTCTTATTTCTTCTCAGACTGATTTGTTTGTTCTTCTGGTAGTCCATGTATTCTCTGCCAACACCACAGTTCAAATGTATCAATTCTTCTGTCTTCCTTTGTCATTGTTCAGCTTTCACACGTACATGAGATGATTGAAAAGATCACAGCTTGGGTCCCGCCACCTTAGTCATTGTGATGGTTAAGGTTATGTGTCAACTTGGGTGGGCTATGACCCTCAGTGGTTTGGCAGTTATGATATAGTTTGGTTTTTAAATGATGTAATCACCTCCATAATGAGATCCAGTATAATGTGATCACCTCCATGATGAGATCTGTTGTGAGCAGTCAATCAGTTGAAAGGGGGTGTGGCCTGCATCCAATATAGGTGGACTTTCTGGCACGATTCTCAGGCTTTTACTGGCTCTGAATCCTGCAGCTGGCTCCTGTTCATCTGACCTTTGGTTCTTGGGACTTGAGCTAGCAGGTTACCTGCCAATCTTGGGATTTATTGACCTCCACAGCCTGTGAGCTAGAGGCCTGCTATCTGATCTTCCCACCTTAGATTCACTAGCACATGAGGCTATGTGAGTCAGGAGAAGCCTTCAGCCTGATCCACGGACTTGGGCTTTCCAGCCTCTACAACCGCGGGAGCCATTTCCTTTATATAAATCTCTCTATATATTTATATGCTGCACTGGTTTTGCTTCTCTAGAGAACCTAGCCTAAGACAGTCATCAAAGTGACATCTTTGCTTTTTAAACTTTTAAAGAGGTCTTTTGTCCAATGCAATGACTTCTTGATTATTGCTTCTATGGACATTGATTGGTGATCCAAGTAGGATGAAATCATTGACAACTTCACTTTTTTCCCTGATTTACCATGACGCTTATCGATCCTATTATGAGGATTTTTGTTTCCTTCACATTCAGGTGTAATCCATAGTGAATACTGTAGTCTTTAACCTTCATGAATAAGTGCTTCAGATTGTGGCACATACCCAAAACCCAAACCCACTGCCATCAAGTTAGCTCCAACTCGTAGTGACCCTATAGGACAGAGTAGAGCTGCCCCATAGGGCTTCCAAGGCTGTAAATCTTTACAGAAGAAGACTGCCATACCTTTGTCCAGCAGAGAGGTTAGTGGGTTCGAACAGCCAACTTTCGGTTAGCAGTCAAGCACTCTAACCACTGTACCACCAGGGCTTCTTTGTGGCACATAAAACCAAAACCAAACCTGTTGCCGTTGAGTTGATTCTGACTCACAGCAACTGTATAGGACAGAGTAGAACTGCCCCATAGTGTTTCCAAGGAGTGCTCGATGGATTTGAACTGCCAATGAACCACCAACCTTTTGGTTAGCAGCCACAGCTCTTAACCACTATGCCATCAGGGTTTCCTACGATTTGTTAAATGAGAGGATGAATGGTTGAACAAGCACTTGTTGCATTAGATGGAATGGTCTCCCTCTTTCACCCCCACCCTCTGGAGAGAGGCGTAGTGCATCTTATCTAACAGAGGAGCAATGCCCCAGGGGTTGTCTACAAGGAAAAGAGCTCATCCTACCTAGCCTACAGGGGCCCCATCTGGGGACTCTGGGACTTCTGCTCGTACACCAGAAATGTGTAAAGTTACAAAGTCCCTCATCCTTTGGGCTCTGTTGCCTTGTGGATCAGCGGACCAGGTGAGGGTGAAGGGGTGAAAGCTGAGTGGCTTGGATGGAGTGTGGAGAAGAGGGGAAGAGGAGGCAGCAAAGATGAGGGCTTCCCCCTCCTATCTGACAGCTTAGCCCTCCCTGGCTCTGGTCTGTGGGATATCTTATCCTCCCACTCGCCATCCTCATTCTCTGACCATCTGCTGGAACAAGAGGGCACTTGGCCTTCTCTCTGCTCACGGGCCCTGTCTGGGCCCAGGGAGGATGGAGAGGGCATTTGTGGGTCCATCCCTAGTTGTATGAAAAGGATGCTTGTGACAAGCTGAAGAGCAGATTTCTCCCTATTGTGGTAAATGGGGGTATGGAGAAGGGGCTGGTGATCCCCCTACGTCTTTCTCGCTTGCTGCTGTCTCCTGGGAATGGATTTTGAACTCTTTGGGCATCACTACAGAGGAAATCAGGGGCCTCCTGAAAGGCAAGAGACTCCAGGGAGCTTGTTAGGAAGACCTGAAGATGAAATGCAGCATCTGTGCCATCATATGAGTTTTGAATTTGAATCTCTACCAGGCACTTTTTCCACAGGGAATTGCACAGAGAGGAGACCAGACCTCCTTGGCCCATGACCTCCTTCTCCACCCTCACGTTGGTGCGGCTTCACCATTCCGTGACCTCAGGGAGGGTTTTGCCAGCCCACATGTACCCTTTGGGGGCTCTGCTCCAGGGAGGTGGAACACTGTGGGGAAACCTTGCCGTACTTACCAGCAAAACACCAGTTTCTAGCCGCAGCTTTGCCACCAACAGACTGTTTGATCCTGGACTACTTACAAGCTCTGAGATTCAGTTTCTTCTTCTGCAAAATGGGAACAATAACTCTGATACTTGCTCTATGTGCATTCCTGGCCTGGGAGTGGCTAGTGAGCAGTGGCCAAGGTGTTTCCACATTGCTTTCCTAGCACGTGGCATAGAGCCTGGCCCAGGGTAAGTGCTGAATGAATGAAGGATTATTGGGAGGAGCAGTGAAGCTGACACATGGAGGGTTTGTAAGCACTTCAGTACCACACAAACACAAGGAAGCCTTCCTGCCCTAGTTTCCATCTTTCCAAACCATCTATCTTCTTTTCTGGACATTCCTGAGGGAGGCAAATCTCTGCCTTTCCTCTCAGCCTGCTCCCTACCCCTAAGCAACCCCCTGCCTCCTGGTCCCTCCTCTTCATCCTCCATACCCCCACAGCCCTCCACGCTCTCTTCTCTGTCAAATTGTCCCTGTTTTACATCTCCACTGCTGTATTTTAGACTCGTCCTTCTGACCCCCACCTGGATCCCACACTCTATTCCTCTGTGCTGGTTCCTCCCGTCCTAGTGCCTCTTGCCCTGGGAATGGCAGCACCCCTGGAATGGCCCACCAGCTCTCTCTAGTACTCCAGGGCTTGTTCTTCCTAGCCACCCCCTTCCCTGCCACACAGAGTGAGATTTCTGCATGGAAAACCTGACCGTATGACTCCCAGCCTGAAAACCCTTTAGAGGTTCATCACGATGTTCAGGTTCAATGACAATAACTGAGTACCTGCTATGTGCCAACCTATCTGGATGAAGTTCTAACTCCTGGGCACACACAGGGTGCTCCATGACTGGGCCTTGTCCTGTGCCCCCACCCTTCCTGGGCTCCATGTATAAGAAGTACTTGCAGGTCCCTAATGTGCCAAGTATGCCTACACTTCCAAGATGGTGCCTTTGTTCTTCACTCCCTTCCTGTGACGTCCATCTCCACCAGCCACTCTTGGCCTCATTATCTCATCCTGTCAGACCTTGTGCTGTTATCACCTCCCCCAAGATAACTTCCCTGAATCCCCAGGCTTAGTAGCTGCCACTCCTGGCCCTTCTGTGGTGCCATTTGCTACCCCATCACACCCCATTATCACCCTGTGTTATAAACACAATACCATTGGTCTCCCATTGCTGCGAGGGCAGGGCCACATCTCATTCCTCATTATATTTCCAATGTCTCACACACAGTAGGTCCTCAGAAAGGGGATATTGAATGAGGAACCATATTTATTGGCTCTTGTTTATAAGCTTTTTCTTTACTCTTGAGTTTCTTTTTAACTTGTACACTTTGCAGCAGGAACAGGCCTACTGAACAATAATGACAGGTATAATTTATTAAGTGCTTACTATTTGTCAACCATCTGCTAAACTCTTAACATTCCTTATCTCCTTAAATCTTTGTTATGTGACATGGGTGCAATTATGCATTATTATCTCCATTTTACAGGAAAGGAAACAGAGGCCCAGAGAGGTTACCTGTCTTGCCCAAAGTCACAGAGTTAATCACTACTAACTTGCACTTGAACTCAAGCGTGTCCAACTCTGAAGCTTGGACACAACCAGTGGGTACACTGCCACGAGAGGGGAAGGCTTGTCACCCCAGGGCCGCCTGGCTTCTCTGCTGTGGAGGGAGGTGTCTTTGCTGTGCAGAGTGAGAGGCGGGAGCCGGCACAAGAGCCAAGTCGCAGCTCGCCACTGGCTATCTGATGAATGACCATGAGCCAGAGCGGTTGGATGAAGAGCTTTGAGGGGTCACAGGAGACTCCCTTAGTTTTAGCTCTGAGTCCATAGCACGCTCATTAATTGGAAAGCTCCCGCAAGGGGGATGAGCCCAGCTGAGGCAGCTGCAGCTCTGACAGCTCTGGAGCCCCGGTCAAGCCACTTACCCTGGGCCCTGGCAGGAGCGGCTCCTGCATCCTCCTCGCAGGCAAGGCCGACACTGCCAATCACCGCCAGGCGGGGGCCCGGCGCGCTAAATGGGAAGCAAAGATGCTTCAAAGCCCGGGCTCCGGGAGCTTGCACAACCTTCCCAACTAGAGAACTCGCCTGAGAAGCAAGTTTCCCAACTAACGTGGCAGAGTTTCATCTGCCTGACTTCAGGGGAAGGCGAACTGGCCCCAGGCACAGGATGGGGTGGGGCAGGCACAGCGAGTGGCCGTTGGCTGTCCCAGTGTGTCCTGCAGAGCACCCCCATTGAGCCAGTGGCTTCTGACCTCCCTGAAGAATTGCCGTGGAGAGTAGGATTTGATCCCAGCAACAGAAACCATAATTTCTCAGAAATGCCTCCTAGAGGGAGTTTGCCTCCAGGGGTAATTATAGCATTCATGGAGGGCAATGGCCATTCCTGTAGCCTCTCCACCTTTCATATGGGAGCCCGGCTTTGATTTCCTGCCAACGTACCTCAGGCACTACCACCACCATCTGTCAGTGGACGCGTGGCTGTTGCTATGATGCTGAACAGGTTTCGGAGAAGCTTCCAGACTTGGTGGAAAGGCCTGGAAATCTATTTCCGAAAACAGCCAATGAGAACCCTATGGATCACAACGGTTTGATCCGTAATCAGTCATACCGCTGGTGCAGGACCAGCCAGCATTTTGGGGTTGCCATGAGTCAGGGGCCACCTCAAAGGCAGCTAACAACGTACAGTTCATAACACCTTATATGGGTGCTTACAGAATAGTTGGGGAAAAATCAACATGGCATAGAGCAGGTACCTAGGATCTTGTTAAGTCGCAGATTCTGATTCAGTGGTCTTTGCTGGGTCCTGAGAATCTTCGTTTCTTACAAGCTCCCAGGAGATGCTGATGCTATTGGTCCTGGAGGGCATAGCTTCACCATTTTAGGACTGTGAGTCCTGGAACATATTATTCATTCTCTCCAAGGCTCATTCCCTTATCTGTAAAATGGGGATGACAATGAGAGGAATAATAAAGAAATGTGCAAAAGTGCTCCATAAGCGGGGTAACACATTCATGGTCAAGCATCTGGCACATAGTAGGTGTTCAATGAACAAGTCTTCTTTTCTGTCTTTCTAAATGGTTTTGCACTCCTCATTTCACCTGAGCCCACGAAGTGAACAGAGCAAATATTGGCTATCCCTGTTGCACAGATGAAGAATCACTAACACAGCAAGTCAGTGTCCTAGCAGACCAGGACCTGGGGTTCCTGCTCCAAGTCCCATGCTCTTCCCACCCCGACACATTCCTTCCCCGTCAGATTCGATATTTATGTGTCCACCATATGCAGAGCAAGTGGATCCTGATGGTAAAAATCCTAAGAAGACTGTAGAAATCTGTGCAGGGCTCTTGCTGGGCAGGCAGCCACGGTTGGCCTTCCGGAGTCCTGGGAGAGAGCTTGGATCTGGGAAGATGATGTTCTCATTACACGGCTCCCCTCTGGGCCTGCCTACACGTCGATCTCAAACAGGCATTTCGGGAATGAACAAATGCCTGGACCTTCTTCCCCTATGGGAATGAAAGCAACTGGATCACAGATATAAAGTAGCATTTCTGCTGTTTCCTTTGTGACTCAGGGGTCTGTCTCCTCTCTCTGACCCCAGTTACCAAAGGCATCAGCACAGGCAAGGGTCAGGCAAGAGAGAAGAAAGAGGGACTCCCTGGCCAGACCCCCTGGCCAGGCCTCACATCTGGCTGCTACAGCTCAGAGGAGGTTGGAACAGCTCAGCACATTCTTTCCTTTCTCCCCAGCCCATCCAGCCACATGTCAGCCACAGCTTCTCCAACTGCCCTCCTCCCCTGCCCTGGCTGGAGCCCAGGAGAGCCTGGCTGGGGCCCCTGGAGTTTCATATCCATCATTTCATTTACCCTCTCGGAGCATTCCCATTGTACAGATGTTAGTCCCATTGATCAGATAAGTAAATGAAAGCCCAGAAGACTGCAGAGAACACATTAGATTCCTAGTCCAGGGGTATGACCTTGTGGACACTGTGACATAGCTGGGATTGAGCCTGGGTTGGAGCCAAAGCATCCAGTTCCCATTTGGACTTGGGGTGACTTGTCATAGTGAAATTCCAGATGACATTTCTGGGTTTAGCATTTCCATGTCAGCCATTTGTGAGTGCCCCCAAAGGCCCTCCACATGTAGCAATTTGTCATTTTGCTGAGGCAGAAAACTGAGTCCCATGTGCTGTGAGGCTGGTGAACAGTGGTGAGCTTCTCAGTTAGCTAGAGGGTGCCAAGCTGAGGCCCGGGGAGCTGAAAAAAAAAATTAAAAAAAATTTTTTTTTTTTAATTTTACAGATGAGGAAAAGGAAGCACTGCCTGGCATTGTGCAACTGAAGGTTTGGAAATGCAAGAAGCCTTCAGGATTTGTCTTCGTCAAGGATGTCTAGGGTCTCCCACACCTTATTTGTAGGGAATCCCTGAGACTTGTGGAAAAGGTAGGAAAGATGGAGATTGGATTTCTTGTAAGTCCATGACATCGGTGAGATTTCAAGAAGAAACATTCAGGCTGCCCCCTGTCTGATCACGAGGCCCGGGAAAGGGACACCACAGCCCCAGTGGGCCCCTTGCAGCAGGTCGGGGGCTAGTTGCCACTGGACTTCTTGACCACTAGAAGGGAAGACAAGAGAAAATACCAGGTAGGCAACAGAAGATGCCCAATCTTTGAGTAGGTGCCTTAATTGTTAGGGAGGGGAGATGGGGGCCTTGCAATTTTCCAGAACTTAGCTACCACCTCCTGCATCTTGCCTAGATGCAGAAGGCACCAGGCACCCTGCAATCTTAGATTATCAGCACCCCAGCTGTCAGCCCATTCCCTAGCTAGTTCCAGCACCACTGTGGGGCAGGCAAGGTGTTTCAGGTCCCATATCGGCCAAACAGTTGGGTCTGGCAGCACGTTACAGTTATAAAGCCCTGTTACATGTCTGGTCTCATTGGACCGTCACAACAACAGGGCTGAGTAGAGTTGGTATTACTAGACCCAATTTACAGAAGAGAAAACTGAAGAACAGAGGGGCTAGGCACTCTGCCTAAGGTCACATAACAAGAAAGCAGGGACTTCAATTGAGGTCGTCCAAATTTGCATGACAACCTGAAGCTTCTCTTAATAGCACCCCTCTTCCCCCCCCCCATATATTTCCCATGATGCTTGATGAAATGCAAAACCCTTTCACAGATATGATCTCATTTTAATATTGTATCAATCCTGGAGGCAGACAAAGTAGGTAGCATTATGCCCATTTTACAGATGGAAAAGCTAATATGCTCAACCCATGCTCTGATGGTTCTGTTGAGGGGAGCAGCAGTGGCAGGTTAGATGTCCAGAAATGCAGGAGAGAGCAGAACGGTGCCTCCAGCCAGGCCTACACGCCCCATTTAAAAATATCCTTGCTACAGAAGTCTTACCACGTTCACAGAAGGCTGTTAATTAAATTAATTATCCTTGCTAAATAGGCTTTAGGGGGTTCCCTAGGGCAGCACAAAGATCTAGACAAGATGCAGGAGGAAGCAGCTAAGTTCTGGAAAATTGTGATGCCCTATCTCCCCTCCCCAACAATTAAGGTGCCTAATTTTATTCATAGCTTGGGTGCTTTCTCTTGCCTACCTAGAGACAGCACCTTACCAATGCATGAGTCTTGGCACTACCCTTGACCTAGAGTGTAGTGTGTGGAAAGGTGGATTGGCCATGCGTGTGTGCTTTATATGTATCTGTGCATACGTGTGAGCATGATTTTCATGGTCCCTGTGTGCACAGACATGTCCATGTATGTGTACGTTACTGCACAATGTGCTCACCTGTGATCGTGGAGCAAAGGCCAAGGATGCCCCACCTGGGCCCCTGCTCAGAAAGCACACAACTGTCTTCTTCAGCTGCTGGTCTGTCTCATTCATTCCTCTGGTGGCCTGCTGTCTTGGTGAGTTGTCATAGGCAAACATCAAGTCCATAGCCTCTCCTTTATGGGGAGGCCAGGACAGGCAGGTAATCTATCAAATGTTACTGAAAATAGCCCCCCAACCTCTTGTTCCCTCTCTCTTGTTGCTGTCTGATCCCTGATTGTTTCTTCTCCTTTCTATCTCTTGTTTTTCTGCTTGGAGATTGACAGTCCCCTGCTAATACAGGCTCAGAGATTCCAGGTGCTGGTGGAACTGATACCTCGCTCTGCCTCAGCCTCCTTTTCTGGACTAACTGCTTCACAGCTGCCTCAGGCGTCGCTGCAGTGCTCCTGTCTGCGTGCTAGCACACGGGGCTGATGGATGAGGTCCTGGATCCCGCACTGTGGAACACCCCGGAATCAGGCAGGAATACTCTGATCTGCTGAGTTATGGACTAGCTAATGAGATGCCTCCTGACACCGGCAAGCCCTCAGCTGCCCTAGTTCTGCCCTGTTCCCTGTTCTCTAGCCTTTTCAGCAGGTCCATGTCTTGAGACTTGTGCACCAGTCTGCAGCCCTTTTAAGAGACTGAACAAAAATGAGATGCATTTGTATTGTCCGTCATCTGCAATTCTAAGATTAAGCAACTGAGGCCAGCCAAGCAAGAGGGTTTTATTACTGAGAAAGAAAAAACAAAAAAACAAAACCAAGCCCACTGTCATGGAGTCAATTTCAACTCATGGCGACCCCATGTGTTACAGAGTAGAATTGCTCCATAGGGTTTTCTTGGCTCTAATCTTTACAAAAGCAGATCACCAGGCCTATCTTCCATGGCACCTCTGGGTGAGTTCAAACCGCTAACCTGTAGGTTAGTAGTCGAGCGCTTAACCTTTTGCACCCAGGGACCTATATGAAATAAGCATTGTTTCAGTATTTACTGGGTGGTACAAACAGTTTGTACTTGGCTACGAACCGAAAGGTTGACTGATAGAATCCACCCAATGGTGCCATGGAAGAAAGGCCTGGTGATCTGCTTCTGAAAAGTCACAGCCATAAAAACCCTATGGAGTACATTACTACTCTGCAACACAGGGGTAGCCACGAGTCAAAATCAAATCAACAGCAACAGGTAAGTGTCTGCTTGTAGGTGCTTGAAACTTTCTTGTCTCATTTAATTCCGTGCAATCGGTACTATTATCTCCATTTTATGGAAGAGAAAACTGAGGTTCAGAGGAGTTAAGTAGCCTGCCATAGGATAGTGTATCAGCTTCATGACTGTAAGTAACAAAAACTGACTCTACCACACTTAGAAAAGGGAGCTGGGGGAAAGATATCGAGTAGCTCAGAGAATGGATGGAAGCGTAGAAAAACACGCATGAACCAAGAGATCAGTCAGGGCCATGGCCATACCAAGAAAAGTCTGCTAGGAGACGGCCATACTGCCACTGGACACTGGATGCCACTTTGGCCACTGCTAGAACACTTCCTGTGCCTTTACGGCCCTATCTGGAAATCCACATTCCCAAGTGGGAGCATCTTGCTGATTGTTTTAGGCCATGCACCCACAGCCTTGCTGCCATGGGGCAGGACGCCTTTAGTGGACAGGCTGACTCTAGCCAAGAATCACTTGATGGGCTCCCTGTGTACAGAAAGGCAGTTCCAAGGCTGAGCAGCCAACAACCAATGAAGTAGCAAACCAGACCAATGGTCCCAGCCATCATACAGCTGGAGAGAGGCAGAGCAAGTAGTACCAAGCCAGGTCTCCGTGGCTTCAAACGTGCTGTTTCTACCTATCAGGATGCTGCTTGAGGTTTCACAACCAGGGATGAAGTACAGAATACTGGCTCTGAACAATCAAAATAGATGCTACCAGAATCTATTCTGGGCACAACCATGGAAGTGTCCATCAGCTGATTATTAGTTCTTTGCACAAACGAAGCAAAATTAGAATTCAGGGCTCCTGGCTCCCCAGCTAGAGGCTCTTGCTATTAGGACCACATGCATCAAACTTTGTCATAGTACATGACAATGTTTGATGGCACAATGGAGTGAACTTGAGAGGATTAAGATAGATATAGATATATAGAGAGACACAGATAGAGATGATATAGACATAGACACACATACGCTTATACATATCATATACACATGTCTATCAGTTTGTCATACTGTGGGGGCTTGTGTGTTGCTGTGATGCTGAAAGCTATGCCACCGGTATTCAGATAACCAGCAGGGTCACCCATGGAAGACAGGTTTCAGCTGAGCTTCCAGACTAAGACAGACTACGAACAAGGACCCAGCAGGGTCCTTCTTATGAATAGCAGTGGAACATTGTCTGATATAGTGCTGGAAGATGAGCCCCCCAGGTTGGAAGGCACTCAAAAGATGACTGGGGAAGAGCTGCCTCCTCAAAGTAGAGTCAACCTTAATGACATGGATGGAGTAAAGCTTTCAGTACCTTCATTTGCTGATGCGGCACGACTCAAAATGAGAAGAAACAGCTGCAAACATCCATTAATAATCGGAACCTGGAATGTACAAAGTATGAATCTAGGAAAATTGGAAATTGTCAAAAATGAAATGGAACACATAAACATCGATATCCTAGGCATCAGTGAGCTGAAATGGACTGGAATTGGCCATTTTGAATCAGACAATCATATAGTCTACTATGCTGGGAATGACAACTCAAAGAGGAATGGTGTCGCATTCATTGTCAAAAAGAACGTTTCAAGATCTATCCTGATATACAACGCTGTCAGTGATAGGATAATATCCATACGCCTACAAGGAAGACCAGTTACTACGACTATTATTCAAATTTACGCACCAACCACTAGGGCCAAAGATGAAGAAATAGAAGATTTTTATCAGCTGCTGCAGTCTGAAATTCATCAAACATGCAATCAAGATGCATTGATAATTACTGGTAATTGGAATGTGAAAGTTGGAAACAAAGAAGAAGGATCAGTATTTGGAAAATACGGCCTTGGTGATAGAAACAATGCTGGAGACCAAATGATAGAATTTTGCAAGACCAATGACTTCTTCATTGCAAATACCTTCTTTCACCAACATAAATGGCGACTATACACATGGACCTCGCCAAATGGAACACACAGAAATCAAATTGACTACATCTGTGGAAAGAGACGATGGAAAAGCTCAATATCATCAGTCAGAACAAGGCCAGGGCCGACTGTGGAACAGACCATCAATTGCTCATATGCAAGTTCCAGCTGAAACTGAAGAAAATCAGAGCAAGTCCACGAGAGCCAAAATATGACCTTGAATATATCTCACCTGAATTTAGGGACCATCTCAAGAATAGATTTGACGCACTGAACACTAGTGACTGAAGACCGGAGGAGTTGTGGAAGGACATCAAGGATATTAACCATGAAGAAAGCAAGAGGTCACTGAAAAGACAGGAAAGAAAGAAAAGACCAAGATGGATGTCAGAGGAGACTCTGAAACTTGCTCTTGAGCGTCGAGCAGCTAAAGCAAAAGGAAGAATTCATGAAGTAAAAGGACTGAACAGAAGATTTCAAAGGGCCTCTCGAGAAGACAAAATAAAGTATTATAATGACATGTGCAAAGAGCTGGAGATGGAAAACCAAAAGGGAAGAATACACTTGGCGTTTCTCAAGCTGAAAGAACTGAAGAAAAAATTCAAGCCTCGAGTTGCAATAGTGAAGGATTCCATGGGGAAAATATTAAATGATGCAGAAAGCATCAAAAGAAGATGGAAGGAATACACAGAGTCATTATACCAAAAAGAATTAGTCGATATTCAACCATTTCAAGAGGTGGCATATGATCTGGAACCGGTGGTACTCAAGGAAGAAGTCCAAGCTGCTCTGAAGGCATTGGCGAAAAACAAGGCTCCAGGAATTGATGGAATAGCAATTGAGATGTTTCAACAAACGGATGCAGCGCTGGAGGTGCTCACTCATCTATGCCAAGAAATATGGAAAACAGCTTCCTGGCCAACTGATTGGAAGAGATCCATATTTATGCCTATTCCCAAGAAAGGTGATCCAACCGAATGTGGAAATTACAGAAGAATATCATTAATATCACAGGCAAGCAAAATTCTGCTGAAGATCATTCAAAAACGGCTGCAGCAGTATATTGACAGGGAACTGCCAGAAATTCAGGCCATTTTCAGAAGAGAATATGGAACCAGGGATATCATTGCTGATGTCAGATGGATCCTGGCTGAAAGCAGAGAATACCAGAAGGATGTTTACCTGTGTTTTACTGATTATGCAAAGGCATTTGACTGTGTGGGTCATAACAAACTATGGATAACACTGCGAAGAATGGGAATTCCAGAACACTCACTTGTGCTCATGAGGAACCTTTACATAGATCAAGAGGCAGTTGTTCAGACAGAACAAGGGGATACTGATTGGTTTAAAGTCAGGAAAGGTGTGCGTCAGGGTTGTATTCTTTCACCATACCTATTTAATCTGTATGCTGAGCAAATAATCTAAAAAGCTGGACTATATGAAGAAGAACGGGGCATCAGGATTGGAGGAAGACTCATTAACAACCTGCGTTATGCAAATGATGCAACCTTGCTTGCTGAAAGCAAAGAGGACTTGAAGCACTTACTAATGAAGATCAAAGACCACAGCCTTCAGTATGGGTTACATCTCAACATAAAGAAAACAAAAATCCTCACGGCTGGACCAATGAGCAACATCACGATTAACGGAGAAAAGGTTGAAGTTGTCAAGGGTTTCATTTTACTTGGATCCACAATCAACAGCCATGGAAGCAGCAGTCAAGAAATCAAAAGACGCATTGCATTGGGTAAATCTGCTGCAAAGGACCTCTTTAAAGTGTTCAAGGGCAAAGATGTCACCTTGAAGACTAAGGTGTGCCTGACCCAAACCATGGTATTTTCAATCACATCTTATGCATGTGAAAGCTGGACAATGAATAAGGAAGACCGAAGAAGAGTTGACGCCTTTGAATTGCGGTGTTGGCGAAGAATATTGAATGTACCATGGACTGCCAAAAGAATGAACAAATCTGTCTTGGAAGAAACACAACCAGAATGCTCTTTAGAAGCAAGGATGACGAGACTGGGTCTTACATACTTTGGACATGTTGTCAGGAGGGATCAGTCCCTGGAGAAGGACATCATACTTGGCAGAGTACAGGGTCAGCGGAAAAGAGGAAGACCCTCAACGAAGTGGACTGACACAGTGGCTGCAACAATAAGCTCGAGCATAACAACGATTGTAAGGATGGCGCAGGACCGGGCAGTGTTTCGTTCTGTTGTGCATAGGGTCGCTATGAGTTGAAACTGACTCGATGGCAGCTAACAACTACAACAATCATACACATATACATAAGTGGCAGGTGGGTGGCCCACATAGTTAAGCACTTGACTACTAACCAAAAAGTTGGTGATTTGAACCCGCTTAGGGGATCCTTAGAAGACAGGCCTGGTGATCCTCTTCTGAAAGGTCATGATCTTGAAGACCCTACGGAGCAGTTCTACTTTGAACATATGGGGTCACCATGAGTCAGAATCAACTCAAAAGCAACTAACAGCAGCCTACATATATAGATAGATGACGGGGGAAAAGCTCAATACATTTTCTTTACATTATATTATTACGATAAATATACAATAAAAGCTACCTCCAGACTTTTATATCCAACTGCCTATTTGATATCTTCACTTAGATGTATAATATCTAAAAAATAGCACACCTATATCAGAACACCTGATCTCACCTCCCCCCACCCCCAAAAACTAGCTCTGCTTGCCGTCTCCCCAAACCCCATTAACGTCTTGTTGACACTTCTGGTTTCTCAGACCAAAACCTTTGGAGTTATCTTTGACTCTTCTCTTTCTCTCCCACTCCACATCCAACCCATCAGGCAATCCTCTGGTGTTTTAGTCATCTAGTGCTGTTATAACAGAAATATCACAAGTGAATGACTTTAATGAACAGATAGATGTTTATTCTCTCACAGTCTAGTAGGCTAGAAGTCCAAATTCAGGGTGCTCAGCTACAGGGAATCCTTTCTCTCTCTGTCGGCTCTGGAGGAAGGTCCTTGTCGTCATCGTTCCCTGGTCGAGGAGCTATTCTGCCTCTTGTTTATTGGTGGTATGAAGTCCCCATGTCTCTCTGCTCACCTCTTTTATATCTCAAAAGAATGGTTTAAAACAGGACCTAATCTTGTAGACTGAGTCCTGCCTCGTCAACATGACTGCCGATAATCCCACCACATTTAACATCATAGAGGTAAGATTAACAACCTGTAGGAAAATCACATCAGATGACAAAATGGTGGACAATCACACAATGCTGGGAATCATGGCGTAGCCAAGTTGACAGATATTTTCGGGGGACACAATTCAATCCATGACATCTGGCCTCTACTTTTAGAACAGATTCATAAGTTGACCATTGCTACCCTTTGTTCCACGGAACCATTACCGCTCACTTGGATTCCTGTGATAGCCTCCTGTCTTAGTTACCTAGTACTGCTGTAACATAAATACCACCAGTGGGTGGCTGTAAAGAACACAAATTTGTTTTCTTATAGTTCTGGAGGCTAAAAGTCCAAATCGGGGAATTAGCTTTGTCAATTCTTTCCTGGTTGGTATCCCCAAATATTCCTGGGTTCCTTGGCATTTCTTGCCTGTAGATGATCCTTACACAGCATCTCACTTCCCCCGTGTATGTCTTTGTGTCTATTCCGGTATTTTTATAACCCAGAAGTGATTAGGTTTAGGCTCCACCTACTCTGGTATGACCTCATTAACATAACAAAAGAAACATTTTATTTCCAAATAGGATCACAACCACAGATACAAGGGCAGAAATTCAACACATATTTTTGGGGAACACAATTCAGTCTTAACTAAGACCCCTACCTCTGACCTCTACCCCTTCAGGCTTTTCTCAATACAATAAGGCCAGAATGATGCTTAAAACACCTAAGTCGAGTAATGTCACTCTTTTGCTCCAGACCCCAATTCCAAGTCAAGACCAATGCTCTTAAAATGGACAAGACTCCCCACAATATGGCCTCCATCACCTCCCTGACCTCACCCTCTACTCCTCTCTGCCATGCTCACTTTTCTCCAACTACAAAGGCATCTTGCTCCTCTTTGAGCATGCAAGCTTGCTCTGCCTTGGGGCCTTTGTACTTCCTTTTTCGTCTGCCTGAATACTCTTCCTCCAGATGTCTGCCTGGCTTACTTCCTCACCTCCTCCAAATCTTTGCTCAAATGTTCCCTTTTCCATAAGGCCTGCCCTGACCACATTATTTTACATTGCATTCCTTCCAACAATCTCAATCTATTTTACCCTGTTTGATTTTTTCCCGTAGTACTTAATGTTTATCATGTTATTATCTATTCTTTGCCTCCTTCCACTAGAATGGCAACCCCACAGAACAGGGTTTTTTTCAAAAAAATTTTTTTTATTGTGCTTTAATTGCAAGTTTACAAATCAAGTCATTCTCTTTTAGAAAAATTTATATACACCTTGCCATATACTCTTAATTGCTCTCCCCCAATCTGACAGCACACTCCTTCCCTCCACTCTCTCTTTTTGTGTCCATTACACTAGCTTCTGACCCCCTCTGCCCTTTCATCTCCCCTCGAGATAGGAGATACCAACATAGTCCCATGTGTCTACTTGATCCAAGAAGCTCATTCTTCACCAGCATCATTTTCTATCCCATTGTTCAGTCCAATCCTTGTCTGAAGAGTTGGCTTTGGGAATAGTTCCTATCTTGGGGTAACAGAAGGTCTGGGGACCATGACCACTGGGATCCTTCTAACCTCAGTCAGGCCTTTAAAGTCTGGTCTTTTTACGAGAATTTGGGGTCTGCATCCCACTGCTCTTCTGTTCCTCTGTGGTTCTCCGTTGTGTTCCCTGTCAGGGTAATCATCTGTTGTAGCTGGTCACCATCTAGCTCTTCTGGTCTCAGGATGATGAAGTCTTTGGTTTATGCGGCCCTTTCTGTCTCTTGGGCTCATAATTACCTTGTGTCCTTGGTGTTCTTCATTCTCCTTTGCTCCAGGTGGGTTGAGACCAACTGATGCATCTTAGATGGCCACCTGTGTTTAAGACCCCAGACGCCACTCTCCAAAGTAAACTTAGATGTCCCCTGAAACCATGGTCCCCAAACCCCTGCCCCTGGTACGCTGGCCTTAGAAGCTTTCAGCTTATTCATGAAACTTCTATGCTTTTTGTTTAGTCCAGTTATGCTGACCTCTCCTGTACAGACAGGGTTTTTGTATGTTTGTTCAATGATATATTCCCCAGAGCTGGAGTATTGCCTGGTCCTCAAATCATGGTTGTTGAAGTGGTGAATACAAACACCAAGTATTAGAAATGATATTACAATTTAAATTTGTGTAGAATGTAGAAATTAGAAAATATTTTCTAAGTTTAAATAATATTACTTCCTTGAACATAACTTTCTATATCTGATTTTATGTTTGAAATGGCTCCATGTAATTCTTGTTCCGGGTTTTCAACACTGATCTCTTCAAATTCTTGATAATCTCCATTGACAAGAGAATTCATGTGCAAAATTCAGCAGCACATTGAAAAATTTGCAGCAATTGAAATTATATTTAAAGACACCCAGAGCTCTTCCTTGTCTTCTGTTGACAAACGTAATGTTCAAATATCTTGTGATAATGCTAATGGATTGGAATGTTATCACATTTTTTTCATATCCAGTATTTCAAAATAATGCTGAAGCTCTAATTTGTAGCAGGCGTGTGCATTATTAGAACTGTCATCCTGCAGCTAGCTTGGGTACTACTAAAAGGGTACAGCAGCTGAAAATGTTGGGGATTCCAAATTTGTTAAGGTAGTGAGCTGGGACACTACCTGGAGCTGCACCTACCAGACACACACTGAGCCTTTGTACCCCAACCCCTGTCTAGCTGCACCCTTGGAACCAAAAGTCCTCCAGCAGCTCCATGAGTGTCTTGTCCCAAATGGGTGTGGCCTACTCTGAGCTGCCAATTCAAGTAGGCATCCAGGTGATGGAGCATCTCCCAGGCCAGGTTTAGCGTGTCACAGTGCAACACAGCATGGTGGATGCTGCTCAGGGCCACTGCCTATGAGGACCATAGGTCACACCATCACACCTCACTCCACTCCTGCTATCCCCCGAGGAACCCTAATCAGGTAACTCCAAAAGCCTCAGTCCCCACCCACCTGGAGGGCTTTGAAACCCAGTGGTAGCACATGAGTATGCCAGGGCACACCATTTGGGAAGCTCTGCTCTGGGATGCTTGGGCTGGAGTCCTACTTTTACCAGTAGCCTGCTGTGTGTCTTTGGGTAGGTCACCTAACTTTTCTGAATCTGGGTGTCATGAATTGAATTATGTCCCCCCCAAAATGTGTGCATCAATTTGGCTGGGCCCTGATTCCCAGTATTGGGTGATCTTCCTATGTGTTGTAAATCCTGCCTCTGTGATGTTAATGAGGGAGGATGGGCAGCAGTTGTGTTAGTGAAGCAGGACTCAACCTACAGGACTGGATAGTGTCTTGAGGCAATGTCTTGAGATATAAAAGACAGAAGCAAGCAGAGAGACAGGGGGACCTCATACCACCAAGAAAGCAGCACCAGGAGCAAAACATATCCTTTGGACCCAGGGTCCCTACACCTGAGAATCTCCTTGACCATGGGTAGATTGAGGACAAGGACCTTCCTCCAGAGCTGACAGAGAGAAAGCCTTCCCCTGAAGATGACACCCTGAATTTGGACTTTTATGCTACTTTACTCTGAGAAAATAAACTTCTCTTTGTTAAAGCCATCCACTTGTGATGCTTCTGTTATAGCAGCACTAGATAACTAAGACATTGGGTTTTTAAAATATATAAATGGGGAGTTTGAATAAAATTAGCATTTGTCAAGTCCTTGTCATGGGTCCCTAGAATTCTGGGGGAGTGCCTCAGGGGATGACTTGGACAGGAAGGGTCCAGATGGGGAAGACTTTCCCCATCACCTCCTTCAACCAGAGCACCTCCACCTTTATCAGTTTTATATACTGATTTCCCATACACGATTTGGGTAAAAAGAGAGGCTCCTGCTGCTAAAATAAAAGGTTATAAGACCAGTGGTATTTAGGTGATCTCTGGGTCCCCGACCTCACATTGTCTTTTGTTCAAGGAAAAAAAATTCTAAATGAGTTTTTAACACATTTTATTACTGTATCTATGATGCCATCTTTCTTAAAAAAAAAAAAAAAATCCAGACCTCCACAGTGGCTATTGGAAGGGAATTTTCCTGATGCAGTTGGGTGGCTGGCCCATGAGTCTTGTCTCTGTCTCTAAGAATATTTTTCCCTTTGGGATCTTATGGCTGCTAATGCTAGCCTGTATTCCCGTAATACTCAGCCTCAGGGGAGGGATGGAATCCTTCCGTTTCTTCCCCATGTTGCAGGGGGAACTTGATTCAAATAACACTTCACAAAAAACTAGGAGAAAACAGAGAATATGATGCAGGTGGGCCATCTGGTTTACCAGCTGTGACTGGCCTGCCTGCCAGGGCTTGAAGGCCCCATCTCATCTCCATTGGTCCCAAGAGTTCCACAGTCCTGGACTTTCCTCCATGGGGTAGACACCAGCACCCAGCAGAGCACACATACATCATTTACAGTCCGCAACATCCAGGCCTATCTCACACGTCTGAGTCTCCATCCTAATTATAGTTTTCTTGTGGAAAAGCTCTACATTTATTTGATAGTGGCACTATTCACACCCTTCTGGTAGAACTACACATTTTACAGGTGTAGGGCCCAACTATAGGTGTTACCCACTGGTTAACTCATCTGGCAACAGTAGAAATAGCCCCAGTAAACGACTGATCCGCTTATTAACAAGAGAATGTTTTCTTCACAGATGCTTAACCACAAAGGGGCACAGTGATTTTTCTATTACTCCACAGTTTGATGGGAGCAAAGAGGGGACTCAAGTGGGGGCCACTGGACAGAACACCAGGATTTTGATCTATCAGGTGCTGTTCTGAAGGCAGCTGTGGGCTGGGGAAGAACACACTTGAGGAACCCTAGAGCTCCTACCTGATCCTGGAGGCAATCAGAGAGGAGGGAGCACAGGCAGAGGATGAGGTTGAGCACCCCACCAACACCCCCAAAACCTCTATCCAGAATTCAGAGCACACAGGGATGGCTTTGTTCTAGACAGCATGACTTGGCTCTCATGGCATCTGCAGTCCAAGTTCCCTCAATGGCAACTGTAGCTTCCAAAGCTTAGGGACAAAATGCAGAGAATGTCAGCGCCCAAGGCCTCCCCTTCCTAGGTCTCTGAGATTTGCATGAACACCTTTGTTTGTTTTTATTCTGTTGCCTCAAATTGGAAGTGAAAACCAGAACAAAGAAACAAGAGAATTTTTCAGGATGGAATTACCTACGTAGCCTTGGGGTTTGATCTTGCCAAGACAATATGGAGTCCGTTATAGTGCTGCAACACATCAAATATCCTAAGGTTTCCCTTTCATCTGCTGGCTTATAAACCAAAAACCAAACCCAGTGCCGTCGAGTCGATTCCGACTCGTAGCGACACTATAGAACAGAGTAGAACTGCCCCATAGAGTTTCCAAGGAGCGTCTGGCAGATTCAAACTGCTGACCCTTTGGTTAGCAGCTGTAGCACTTAACCAATGTGCCACCAGGGTTTGCTGTGCAAAGTCCAATTCAGGGGGCGAGGGCCCTTTTTGAGCTTCTGGGGTCACTGCAAGTCTTACCAGGCTTCCTCCTTCAGGCAGATTTCCATACTCAGGACATCCTTTCCTGCTCCTCTTCTCATGGGGGAAGAGGCTGGGAAGCTGGAGAAGGAGGATGCTGGGGGAAGCTGCTGGCAGTCTTGAGGCAGCCTGTTTTAAGCCCTGCCTGCCCACACTGTAGCCTGGAGGAGTGCAAAGAAAAGCCTAGAGCGTCCTGTTAGAAGTCTGACTTCGGCTTACTAGCTTTCTGCTCTTGGGCAGAATGTTTAAATTCTCTGAGCCTCTGTTTCCTTGTCTGTAAAATGGGGATAATAACTAAAAAAAAATTTTTTTTTAATAGCACCCCATTTATTCTCCTTTCATGGTGGTGGTGAGGATCAAATGAGATAATGCCATAAAAGCCCTGTGAAATAGTAAATGCGCTTCAAGGAAGTTTCCAAGGCGTACGTGTATGCATGTGAGTACGTGTACATTGTGTATGTGTGCACATGAGTATGTGTACATGTGTATATGTGTATGTGTGCATATAAGCGTGCAAGAACATGTACGTGTGTGCATATGTGTATGTGTGTGTACATGTGTGAGTGTGTGCATATAAGTGTGCAAGAGTGTGGATGTGTATGTGTGAATGTGTATGTATATGTGTGCCTGAGTGTGTATATTACGTATGATTCATTTGGGCAGAGAAAGAACTGGCTGCCACAAGGTGTCATTCCAAGATTTCCATGTAAATTGCTATCCTGGGACTAGAGAAGATGGGAAGACTTCAAACATCTTTTGGTTAAAATTAATTGGGGTAGGAAGGGGATCAGGAAGAAGTCCGGCCATAAAAGTAACTCTGATTCTACCCTGATGTAAGAAAGAAAAGTGAGAGGGCAAAGGGGGAGCCAGGCTCTGACACCTGGGGAAGGAGAAAGGCTTGTCTGCCCTCACTGCTCTGCTTACACAGTGCTTCCTCCAGCTTCTTGTTGTCATTCTCAAAATACCAGGAGGAGCAGACACTACCTTTCCTCCTCTCCCCCTCCCCCTCAGTCCTCTCTCTCCCCATCCCCACCCCCATCCGTGCCCCCACCCCCACCCATTACTAGGTTTCTGGGAAAAAGAGAGAAGACCTGAATTCAATTCCACAAGAATTATTGGCCTTGTTTTACAGTGCTTCACATTTTTTTATGGTACTCTTTAATCAACAAAACTCCTCTGTAATGATTACCTCCCTTTGATTTGCATGTAACCCTGAAAAGCAGGTATGAGAGGGATTCTCAATCTTAACTTCCACAAAAAAGAAAAAAGAAAAAAAAAAAGGAACTCAGAGGTTAAGTGATTTGCCTACAGTCACCCAGCTTGTAAAATCAGAGCCGAAACTTGCACCCAGGGCTTCTGGCTATGGCTTGAATTTCTTCAGCAGCTCCGAACGACCTCAGGTTAGAATCTCAACTCCTTGCCATGGCATTCAAAGCTCTTAATGATCGGGACCGCTACTCTGAGGGCTTCCCTAACTTGCCCATGGGAGACGGTCATACTCACTGATTCCTTGTTATTTTCACATAATCTATTTCTATTGTCATTATTTGTTCACTCCCTACTATGAATTGTGTCCCCCAAAAGGATGTGTTGAAGTCTTAACCCTTGGTACCTGTGAATGTGACCTTGCTTGGAAATAGGGTCTTTGAAGATGTTATCAGTTAACTTGAGGTCACACAGGAGGGTGAATCCTAATCCAGTAGGAGTGGTGTCCTTATAAAAAGAGAGGAACAGACACAGAGAGTCACAGAGGGAAGACAGCCATGTGAAGATGGAGGCAGAGAGTGGAACGATGCTGCCACGAGCCAGGGATTGCCTGGGGCTACCAGAAGCTAGAAGAACCAAAGAAAATTCTTCCACTGAAAGCTTCAGAGAGAGCATGGCTTCTGCAGATGCCCTGAATTTGACTTCTAGTCTCCAGTACTGTGAGAGAATTAGCTTCTGTTGTTTTAATCCACCCAGTTGGTGGCAGTTTGTTTCGGCTGCTCCTCTGTGCCCCACCAGCACCTAGCATAGTGCCTGGCTCAAAATCCACATTTATTAAATATCAAATACATAAACAAATGGACAACACAAGTAGGAAAATGACGGAAACAGCGTGAGAGGCTGACTATATAGGAAAGGTTAAGTAAACCATGGTACATTCTCTACATGAGTATATAAAACAAACAAACAAACAAAAAAACACGTGTGATCAAGTCAACTCCAACTTATGGCAACCCCACCTGTGTCAGAGTAGGACTGTGCTCCATAGGTTTGCAATGGCTAACTTTTCTGAAGTAGATCACCAAACCTTCCTTCCAAAGCACCTCTGAGTGGACTGGAACCTCCAGCATTTCTATTAGCAGCTGAGCACATTAACCATTTTCATCACCCAAAGAATGCAGCTATTAAAAAACATGCTGATAAAAAACTAAAATTGACTTGAAAAAGTCTTTGGATATGTTACATGAAAACCCACAATACACAGTAGCACATAAATTATGACCTTAACTCCATAAAACAACACATAAATAAACTCTCAATAATCATGCAAGGAAAAAGAAGTTGAGGCAGAGGGTAATTTTTCTTTCTTCTACCTTTCCATAGTCTCTAGGTTTTCTATAATAAACATGTATTGTTTTTATAATGAAAACAGCAACAAAAATGGTAATTAATGGGTAAGAAAATATTAAGGGATTTTTTAATTGTTTTAAGTCAGTTCGAATCTTGAGGTCCAAGTGACTTACTTTTCTGGTGCTGAGAACTTACTGATAAGAACTCAGAGCCATTGTCTGAAAATCTGGAGGAATCACGAAGGTGGGGAAACACACAGAAGACAGCCAATCTAAAGACGTTGCACCCAGTTTTAGAAAATAAAGTGTTGGTCATTAAGAACTCTGCCTTGGGTTCACAAAGAATGAAGCATTCCAAACTTACCTCATTTCCCTCTGTGATGCAGTTACTAGATTGGTTGATAAGGAGAACGTTGCAGGTATGATGTGTATTGATTTGGCAGTATATTTCACAAAGCCTCTCCCATCCTTATGGACAAAAAGAGAAATGTGGGCTGGAAGACAGTAACGGGAGATGGATTTAAAGGAGATTGAGAAACTAATACAGGTCATGCAGTTTGATGGCTTTGAGGCTATCGTGGAGCAGGAATGGCAATTGGTGACATCTACACCACCATTCTTGCCTTCCAGCCCTATGGCAGACATTGCTAATCGATCATATCACCCTTTTCCTCTGAATCCAGGTGGAGCTTCAGAATCCTTCTCAGCATAATGCTCTGTGCAGCCTTTAGCCATCAGCCAGAACAGACATGCCAGTTGAAGCCTATAGCCAATCCTAACTTTTAGGTAAGTCTTAGGAGGCATGCCACAGGAATCTTTTTTTTTTTTTTTAAACGTAATCCTGTTCAGTATGTTTATCAATGATTGGAAATGAAAGCAGAATATACTCAATTTATAGATGATGTAAAGTTAGGCGGGAAAGATGGCAGAGTAAAATTAAAAAATGGTTTGGCCAGATTATAATATGGGACTGAAACAAGGAATAATTTTACAGTAACATTTGTAATTCTATTCTTGAGTTTAAAAATGAGTTGACAGAGATGGGGCCAAGATGGTGGAGTAGTCAGATGCTTTCTGTGGTCCCTCTTACAACAAAGGCCCCCCCCAAAACAAGTCAATCAATTATATATGAAAATCTAGAAGCCCTGGACATCAAAGGCAAAGTTGAGGAATTGGACTGAGCAGCAGGAAGAGGGAAAGATGGTTCAGAAGCAATGAGGAGTTGCCAGACCTGACCTGGTGGGAAATGGCATGCTGCAGGCTTGATCAGCTAGTGTACATGGTGAGACGAACAGTGGTGACCTGGATACGTTTTCCAATTGGGAAAGACCGAGAGGCAGAGAGTCTGCTCAACCCTTCAGAACGAGTGAGAAGCAGGGCTCATTTGGCAAAAGATAAGTACATGTGTATAACCTACCACATGGATCTAAACCTCCCCCCCCGCTTTGGGAAGAACTTTTCTCCCATTTACCTGCCCTCTCTGCTCTGCACCCAGTTTGGGCTGGCTTCAGCGACTGCCATGTCTCCTGGGCCAGAAGTAGGACGCATCATGTGCCCTGAGCCATTCAGGAAAAAATAATCTGCCAGCTCCCCTAATCCAGGAACTCAGGGCAGCTCCTTTGTCTACGCATAGGCATAAGGGGTCCATGGACTTTGAATGCCTTTCACCCCTGCATAGACCTGTGTGGGCCCATTTCAACAGAGTAGACCATCAATAGCACAGTACAACAGGGTATATACCTGAAGCTTAATTTCAACTGTACCAGCTACATGGTGGAATGGTAGATTTGTGACCTGACACTGCTCTGCCCATTAAGCAGGGTTCTTGCCTAACCATGTCAGGGACCTGAGGACTACTGGCTCCACCCACGGCACCTAGCCACCTGCAACAGGAGTCCAAGAATAAGTGCTGCCTCCCAGTCCTTACAGCCAATGGCATCAGGTGCCCATAGTTTGGCTATAAAACCCACCCACCTAAGCGCTCTAGGGACCAGGGACACTCCCAGATGTTCCAGGGCAGCTGTCAGCCCCTTGCCTTGCCCAGTGCATGATCCCCTACTACAGCCAGACACCTGTGCCTACTCCAATCACCCCCGCACATCTAGAACTGTAGGTGAGACCCTGTGCCACACATTTGGTGACTGACTACCTGGACATCTGAGCTGAATCCATACAAGAAAAGTAAATGGTCTCCTGGGCTCACATACTTAGTAAAAGCTCTAACCACCTGGTGACAAGACATGAGAGCTTCAAAGGTGCCAATAATCAAACTAGCTCACATGAGCAGCCTATCTGGGAATATCAAAAAAAAAAAAAAAAGGAAGAAAGAAAAGCTAAGACACAATATGCAAACACAAAATAAATAAATATAATAGCTTATTGATGGCTCAGAGACAACAGTCAATATAAAATCACATAAAGAGGCAGATAATGATGGTTTCAGCAAAAGCCCAAAGAACCACAAAATTTTCCAGAGGAAGAGAATTTCTTGGAATTACCAGAGGTAGAATTCAAAAGATTAATATGCAGAGCTCTTCAAGAGATCAAGAAGGAGATAAGCCAGAATGCAGAACAAACCAAGTAACACACAGACAAAGCAACAGAAGAACTTAAGAAGGTTATACAAGAGCATAATGACAAATTAAACAGGCTGCAAGAATCCATAGAGAGACAGCAAACAGAAACCCAAAAGATTAACAATAAAATTTCAGAATTAGACAATTCAATAGAAAGTCATAGGAACAGAGCTGAGGCAATGGACGTTGGACTTAGTGAGACTGAAGATCAAACACTTGACACCAACTTATATGAGGAAAAATCAGATAAAAGAATTAAAAAAAATGAAGAAACCCTAAGAATTATGTGGGACTCTTATCAAGAGGAATAACCTATGAGTGATTGGAGTATCAGAATGGGAGTTGTGGGGGAGAAAATACAGAGAGAATTGTTGAAGATTTTTTGGCAGAAAACTTCCCTGATATTGTAGATCCCAAAAGAAAGTCACCTAAAACCAAAACCAAACCCATTGCCGTCGAGTCGATTCCAACTCATAGCGACCCTATAGGTCAGAGTAGAACTGCCCCATAGAGTTTCCAAGGAGCACCTGGTGGATTTGAACTGCTGACCTTTTGGTTAGCAGCTGTAGCACCAAGACATATTATAATCATACTTGCCAAAATCAAAGATAAACAGACAATTTTAAGAGTGAGTAGGGATAAACGAAAAGTCCTCTACAAAGGGGAGTCAATAAGACTACGCTCTGACTACTAAGCAGAAACCATGCAGGGAAGAAGGCAATGGGATGACATATATAAAGCTTTGAAGGAAAAATTGCCAGCCAAGAATTATACAGCCAGCAAAGCTGTCTCTCAAGTGTCATGGCAAAATTAGGACATTTCCAGATAAACAGAAGTTTAGGGACTTTGTAAAAACCAAGCCAAAATTACAAGAAATACTAAAGGGAGTCCACTGGTTAGAAAATCAATAACATCAGATAACAACCCAAGACTAGAACACAGGACAGAACAACCAGATATCAATCCAGATAGGGAAGTCACAAATAAATCAAAGCTAAAACACAGAAAATAGGGAAACAGAGACATCAATATGTAAAAGATGACAACAGCAGACAAAAAAGAAGGACTAAATAATGTAGTCATAGATCTTTCATATGGAGAGAAAGTCAAGGAGATATAAAGAAATAAAAGATTGGTTTTAACTGAGAAAAAAAGGGGTAAATATTAAGGTAACCACAAAGAAAACTAACAAACCTACACATCAAAATAAAAAAAAAGAAAAACATAAAGACTCAGCAAATACAAAATCATCAACAATGAAAAAGATGAAAAGGAAATATATAAAGAAAATTAAGTGGAACAAAGAAACTGTCAACAGTGACGACAACAAAAATAGATCAAAATGACAGCACTAAAACTCATACCTATCAATAATTACACTAAATGTTAATGGACTAAATGCACCAACAAAGAGAGAGTGGCAGAATGGATAAAAAAAAAAAAAGCACAATCCATCTATATGCTGCCTACAACAGACACACCTTAGACTTAAAGACACAAACAAACTAAAACTCAAAGGATGGAAAAAATATATCGAGCAAACAACAATCAAAAAAGAGCAGAAGTGGCAATATTAATCTCTGACAAAAGAGACTTTAAAGTAAAGTCCACCACAAAGAATAAGGAAGGATACTATGCAATGATTAAAGGGTCAGTACACCAGGAGAACATAACCATAACAAATATTTATGCACCCAATGACAGGGCTCCACAATACATAAAACAAATTCTTAACAGCACTGAAAAGAGAAATAGGCAGCTCCACAGTAATAGTAGGAGACTTCAACACACCACTTTCAGTGAAGGACAGAACATCCAGAAAGAAGCTCAATAAAAACACAGAAGATCTAAACGTCACAATCGACCAACTTGATCTCATAGACATATACAGAATACTCCACCCAACAGCAGCCAAGTATGCTTTCTTTTCCAACCCACATGGAACATTCTCCAGAATAGACCATATATTAGGCCATAAAGCAAGCCTTAACAGAATCCAAGGCATCGAAATGTTACAAAGCATCTTTTCTGACAACAAAGCCATAAATATAGAATCAATAACAGAAAAAGCAAGGAAAAAAAATTAAACACATGGAAACTGAACACCTTGCTCAAAAACTGCTGGGTTATAGAAGAAATAAAGGATGGAATAAAAAATTCACAGAATCAAATGAAAATGAAAACACTTCCTCCCAGAACCTTTGAGACACGGCAAAAGCAGTGCACAGAGGTCAGTTTATAGCAATAAAAGCACACATCCAAAAGAAGAAAGAGCCAAAATGAAAATATTAACCCTACAACTCAAACAAATAGAAAGAGAGCAGCAAAAGAACCCCTTGGGCACCAGAAGAAAGTAAACAATAAAAATTAGAGAAGAATTAAATGAAATAGAGAATAGAAAAACAATTGAAAGAGTTAACAAGATCAAAAGCTGGTTCTTTGAAAAGATCAACAAAATCAATAAGCCACTGGCCAAAGCGACAAAAGAAAAACAGGAGAGGAAGCAAATAACCCGAATAAGAAATAAGATGGGTGATATCACAACAGACCCAACTCAAATTAAAAGAATCATAACAGAATACTATGAAAAATTGTACTCTAACAATGAAAACCTACAGGAAATGGACAAATTTCTAGAAACACACTGCTTACCTAAACTAATACAAACAGAGGTAGAAGAACTAAATAAACCACAACAAAAGAAAAGATTGAAAAAGTAATTAAAAATCTCCCAACAACAACAAAAAAGCCTGACAGCTTCATTGGAGAATTCTATCAAACTTTCAGAGAAGAGTTAACACCACTACTACTAAAGGTATTTCAGAACATAGAAAAGGGTGGAATACTCCCAAACTCATTCTATGAAGCCAGCATAACTCTGATACAAAAACCAGGTAAAAACACCACAAAAAAAAAAAAAAAAAAAAAGAAGAAAAAAGAAAATTACAAACCAATATCCCTCATCAACATAGATGCAAAAATTCTCAACAAAATTCTGGCCAATAGATTTCAACAACATATCAAAAAAAATGATTCACCATGACCAAGTGGGATTCATACCAGGTATGCACGGATGGTTCACATTAGAAAAACAATCAATGTAATTCATCACATAAATAAAACAAAAGACAAGAACCACACTATCTTATCAACTGATGCAGAAAAGGCATTCAACAAAGTCCAGCACCCCTTCACGATAAAAACTCTCAGCAAAATAGGAATACAAGGGAAATTCCTCAACATAATAAAGGGCATTTATAAAAAGCAAACAGCCAACATCATCCTAAATGGAGAGAGTCTGAAAGCATTCCCCTTGAGAATGGAAACAAGACAAGGATGTCCTTTTATCACCACTCTTACTCAGCATTGTATTGGAGGCCCTAGCCAGAGCAACTAGGCTAGAAAAAGAAATAAAGGGCATCCAAATTGGTAAGGAAGAAGTAAAGTTATTTCTATTCGCAGATGATATGATCTTATACACAAAAAACTCCAAAGAATCTACAGTAAAACTATTGGAACTAATAGAAGATTTCAGCAAAGTATCAGGATACAAGATAAACGTACAAAAATCAGTTGGATTCCTCTACACCAACAAAGAGAACTTCGAAGAGGAAATCACCAAATCAATAATATTTACAATAGCCCCCAAGAAGATAAAATATTTAGGAATAAATCTAACCAGAGATGCAAAAGACCTATGCAAAGAAAACTCCAAGACGCTACTGAAAGAAACCGAAAAAGACATAAGTGGAAAAACATACCTTGCTCATGGATAGGAAGACTCAAAATTGTGAAAATATCAATTCGACCCAAAGCGATCTACAGATAAAATGCAATCCAATTCCAAATTCCAATGGCATTTTTTAATGAGATGGAGAAACGAATCAGCAACTTCATAGGGAAAGGGAAGAGGCCATAGATAAGTAAAGCGTTACTGAAGAAGAAGAAAATGGGAGGCCTCACGCTACCTGATTTTAGATCCTATTATACCGCCATGGTAGTCAAAACAGACTGGTACTGGTACAACAGTTACATAGACCAGTGGAACAGAATTGAGAATCCAGATGTAAATTCATCCACCTATGAACAGCTGATATTTGACAAAGGCTCAAAGTCCATTAAAAGTGGGAAAAGACAGTCTCTTTAACAAACGGTGCTGGCATAACTGGATATCCACCTGCAAAAAAATGAAATAAGACCCATACCTCATACCATGCACAAAAACTAACTCAAAATGGATCAAAGACCTAAATATCAAATCTAAAACAATAAAGATGACAGAAGAAAAAATAGGGACAATGCTAGGAGCCCTGATACACTGTATAAACAGAATACAAAACATTACTAACAATGCACGAACACCAGAAGAGAAACTAGATAACTGGGAGCTCTTAAAAACCAAACACTTACGCTCATCCAAGGACCTCAACAAAAGAGTAAAAAGACAAACTACAGACTGGGAAAAAATTTTCGGCTACAACAAATTCAATTAAGGCCTAATTTCTAAAATCTATAAGATACTGCAGAACCTCAACAACAAAAAGACAAATAACCCAATTAAAAAACGGGCAAAGGATATCGTCGAACAGGTACATGAGAAAATGCTCATGATCATTAGCCATTAGAGAAATGCAAATCAAAATCACAATGAAATACCATTTCACCCCAACGAGGCTATCGTTAATCCAAAAAACACAAAATAATAAATGTTGGAGAGGTTGTGGGGAGACTGGAACACTTATACACTGCTGATGGGAATGTAAAATGGTACAACCACTTTGAAAATCGATTTGGCACTTCCTTAAAAAGCTAGAAATAGAAGTTCCACGGGATCCAGCAATCTCACTTCTTGGAATATATCCTAGAGAAATATAAGAGTCGTCAAACGAATAGCTATATACACACCCATGTTCACTGCAGCACTGTACACAATAGCAAAAAGATGGAAGCAACCAAGGCGCCAATCGACGGACGAATGGATAAACAAATTATAGTGTATGCACACCATGGAATACACGCAACTTTTGATAAAGAACAACGACGAGTCCTTAAAACATCTCATAACATGGAGGAGTCTGGAAGGCATTATGCTGAGTGAAATTAGTCAGCTGCAGAAGGATAAATATTGTATGAGACCACTATTACAAGAACTCAAGAAAAGCTTTAAACAGAGACAACATTCTTCGGTTGTTACAAGGGTGGAGAGGGAAGGGAGAGGGGTATTCATTAACTAGATAGTAGATAAGAATTATCTTAGGTGAGGGGAAGAACAACACACAATACAGGGGTCAGCACAAATGGACTAAACCACGGTAAGTTTCCTGAATACAACCAAACACTTCGAGGGACAGAGTAGCAGGGGCAGAGGTCTGGGGACCATGGTTTCAGGGAACCCCTAGGTCAATTGGCATAACAAAGTTTATTAAGAAAATGCATACCATTTTAGTGAGCAGCAACTGGGGTCTTGAAAGATAGCAAGCGGCCATCTAAGATGCATCAATTTGTCCCAACCTACCTGGAGCAAAGGAGAATGAAGAACGCCAAAGACACAAGGAAAATATTACCCCAAGAGACAGAAAGGGCCACATCAACCAGAGACTCCACCAGCTGGAGACCAGAAGAACTAGATGGTGCCTGGCTACCACCAATGACTGCCCGGACAGGGAACACACAGAGAGTCCCTGAAGGAGCAGGAGAAAAGTGGGGTGCAGAAATCAATTTCTAGTAAAAAGACCAGACTCAGTGGTCTGACTGAGACTGCAGGGACCCAGAAGACATGGCCCCTGGACTCTCTGTTAGCCCAAAGCCAAAACCATTCCTGAAGCTGACTCTTCAGACAAAGGTTAGACTGGACTACAAGACATAAAATGAGACTCGTGAAGAGTCTCAAGTAGATACATGAGACTGAATAGACAGCTCCCGTCTGGAGGCAAAATGAGAAGGCCAAAAAGGACAGGAGCTGGTTGAATGGACTCGGAAAATCTGGGACAAAAAAGGAGTGTGCTGTCCCATTACAGGGAGAGCACCTAGGGCCACATGACAAGGTGTGCATAAATTTTTGTATGAGAAACTAACTCGAGCTGTAAACTTTCACTTAAAGCACAATTAAAAAAAAAATGAATTGACAAAAGAAGAGGACGGCTTGGTAGCAGTTCTTGAAAGCGGGAGGAGGGGCAACGTTGAAGTTTTAACTACCCACAAGGTCAGCTTGAGGCAAAGTGTGACATGTGTGGTTGTTGGCAAGGTCAGTACAGTATTCGTTGCTGTTACTGATGTTAGCTGCCATACAGTCGGCTTTGGCTCACAGTGACCTTATGTATGACAGAATAAAGCGATATCTCACATACTTTGGATGTGTTATTAGGAGGGATCAGTCCCTGGAGAAGGCCATCATGCTTGGTAGGGTGGTAATGAAAAACAGGAAGATCCTCAATGAGATGGGTTGACACAGTGGCTGCAACAATGCGCTCCAGCGTAACCAGGATTGTGAGGATGGTGCAGGACTGGGCAGTGTGTCATCCTGCTGTACGTGGGTCACTATGAGTCAGAACCGGCTGCACCTAACAACAACAAAACGTTGCCCAGGCCTGTGCCATCTTCAGGATCGTTGGTGTATTTTACTCCATTGTTGCCACTATTGTGCAGTGCCTTCCAACCTATGGCTCATCTCCTTGCACTCTATGGGACAACATCCTGTTGCAATCCGCAGGGTTTTCACTGGCTAATTTTTAGAGGTAGATCACCGGGCCTTTCTTTCTAATCTGTATTAGTCTGGAAGCACCGCTGAAACCTGTTCACCATGGGTGAACCTGCTGGTGTTTGAAATACTAGTGGCGTAGCTTTCGGCCTCATAGCAGCAGGCAAAAGCCATCCAGTATAACAAACTGACAGCTGGGTAGTGGAATACAATCTTAGGCTCTGTCAATAGAAGTACAGCGCCTAGAACACAGGAGGTAAAGACGGCCCAGACTCATCTAGAGCCAGAGTTGAATTACAAACTTTAGAGGCTCTAAGCACCAAAAGGAGGTCCCTGGGTGGCACAAACAACTTGCACTTGGCTGCTAATTTAAAGGTTGGCTGTTTGAACCTACTCAGCAGCGCCCATGGAAGAAAGGGCTGGTGATCTGCTTCCGTAAAGATTCCAGCCAAGAAAACCCTATGGAGCAGTTCTATGCTGTAACGCTTGGGGTTGCCATGAGTCAGAACCAATGGGTTTGTTTTTTGTTTTGTTTCAAGCACCAAAAAAGACAATGGCACTGATCCCCTGTACCCCAAAAAAGTCCCTTACATAATGCAAAATAAATCAATAGTAAAAGATAGAATAAGGGTAGGAAAGTCCAGAAAATTCTGCTTTTTCCCATGAAAACTATTTTGATTACGTTTGAAGTGTAAACAATCAAATTTTAAAAAAGTTAGTGTGTTTGCTTTGCTGGAACCCTAAACTTTTGGTTAGCTTGTACACTGGACGCACTGGCATTGGGTGCCCAAATCCATCCCTGGAAGCCCCATTTCAAGAGGGACTTTGCTGTACCAGGGTCTAGGCTTGATTATGTCCTTCCTAGGTTCAAAAAATATTCCAAGGCTCCTCTTTACGTACAGAATAAAATGTAATCTCTTTAGTTTGGAGGATTTCAAAGCCTGTCAGATCCTGATTTAAAAGCCAAAACTACCAAAAGGCTTATAAAGAAATACAACAATCCCCAGTTCTATTTCTCTCAACAGTTTCAGTCCTGTTCCCCAGAGGCCTCCATTTTTATCCTTTAATTCTGGTAATTACGTTCGTGTTTGTAAATAATGTTTTTACTGAGATAGCTTGCTTTGTGTACTTTATAAATGATCTTTTTTCCCTAATATGATGGTTCAGTGCTTAACTCTCTTACACCTCCTCCCCTTCCTTCATCTTTCCAATATTACTATTTTCGTTAAAGTGAATAAATCATGTTTAGTGCTTTGCTTATGGAAATATTGTTTACTGCCTCATCAAATTAATTACATATCCTTTTTGTATAGCTTTTGATTTCTTATAGCGTTTCTAATTCCTCTCTTTTTCTCTTGCATTATGTGTCTTTATGGAATTTCTCATGGTTCTTGCCCAGTGTTCATATCAAATATTCTATAAACTTCTCTTTAGTTTTTCTTGGAAACCTATTCCCAGAGGCCTCAGTCCTCCTGTTCAAATCTGGACTGGTTGCTCTCTAGACCATCTGGACAGTGGAAAGTCCTGGAATTGCCCCTTATCACTTTCCTGGGTTGGATCCAATGTTTTCCTGAAACCGTATCTTCCTTTTTCTTCATTTATTTCATTTTTTCAGGAGCACAGTCTCAAGTAAATTCCCTAGAAAGTTTGCATGAAAGATAAATTACCTGAGTCATTGTGCGCCAAAAAAATATTGTTTTGCTGTTGTACTCAATTAGGTATAATGGTCTAGATTTCTGGGTTGAAAATCATTCTCATTCAGATCTTTGAAGACTTGCTACCGTGTCTTCTTGCATCTAATGTTACAGAGGAAAATTTTGATGCCAGTCTGATTCTAGTTCTTTATAGATGACTTGTCATCTTTTCTTCCCACCTGTACTACCATTCGCCCCGTTTCATCGTTCTTAAGCCTCAGTGTTCTGAATTTTCGTTCATTTTCTTAAGCACCACATAGAATCATTTAATCTGAATATTCTTTTTAGTTCTGGGAAATTTTTTCATAGTGTTGTTTTCAAATTTCATTCTTTCCATTACTGTCCTCTTTCTGGGATTCCTATTAATCAGATGATGGACCACCTGAATGAATCATCTATACCTTTTGTTTTTTTTCTTTCATATTTTCTGTCTCTTTTTGTTTTCTTTCGGGAAGTTTCCCTTGACCTTATCTTCTTAACTTTTACTAAATTTCTAAAATTTAGGAAATCTTTTTAAAAATATACATGTATTTTAAAAAAAATTTCAAGACATTTTCCATTTTGATTGTTCTTTTTTCATAGAACCTTGTTCTTATTAGATGTATACATTATCTTCTTTATTTCCCTAAGGATCGAATTATAGTCTTTCTTTTCAGTGTTTGTTGGTTTTTAAATTATGATCTGAATTATCTTTGTTTCATTCCAGGACCAGTTTTTATTTATTTTATTTTTTAATAGCACATATTTGGGAATTCTTAGATATACTTCCATATATGAGAATGAGAGAATAAAAAGGCTCTTGGGAGCTTTGCATTCATGGGCAGGATTGGATAACAAATGGACTTCATCTTGGGTTGATTGTGAGACAGGTAGGGTTAACTGCACTGGTGGAACAACAGTGCTGTTAAAAGATTACCATCTAGAAGTTGGGTAAACAGGAACCACACCCTGTCAACATGAGATAGGGTTAAAACAACTCATGAATTACTACCTTCTTCTTAGTGTTTTTCTAGTTCCTTCCCCCTTTACAGGCTTCCGCATACACAGAAGAAAAAAGTGTGACTGCTGTTTAACCTTCCTTAGCCCTCCGAAGATGGCAGTGTAGTGCCAAAGATCAGTGCACTTGTGCTATATCCCGTAATAAGTGAGGCCAAGGGCTGCAGGAGACTCCATCTTGAATATCAGCAGGTTCCATATTGGATTCCAGATGCTCACACAACTTAATTAACATGAACTGCCATTCTGAGAAGTACCCACCCCTTGAAAGAAGCTCACTAAATATTCATTACTCTATTGTCTCCACCTAACCAATATAAGCCCTGGCCTTGCTCCCCTTTTCTAGTCAGTCTTTTGGAAAGGCTTAGTCCCCTGCTGACTCCTTTTGCTTGTCTCAAGCAAAATAAAGCTTGCTGAAGATACAGTTTGTCTTCCGTGTGTATTCTTACTCGGGAAAAGATAAGGACCCTTTGTGTCAGATTGGCGATTGGTAACAATTGGGCTGTGAGTCAGCCATTTTACTGGGGGACCCCTAGATTTCAAAATAAAGGGGGATCTTTACTTTGGGGTTATTCAATTTCTTTTTTAAAAATTTTAAGAAGTTTTGGTCTATGGGGTAGATATTTAGCTGTTAAGAATTCTGCACAGTGTGTGGAAGGGCAACCTCAGTTTGGCATATGGATTTTTAATCAGCCTTTCTGATTCTAGCTCCAAATGTCACTCCCACTCTCTGATGTCCCTGCATCTGAGATCAAAACTTGTTCCCTCTGGACAGGTTGGGTTCATTCTCTGTAGCAGCTCCCTCTCTTCCCAGCTCCAACAGTGACCGCTTCATCACGTGCTGTCTTCAAGACATTTAAAGACATCTCTCATTTGCTGATGTACCGTCTTTCATATTCCATCATGCTAGGCTTTCTATATTATTAATGTAAATTATTAAAAACATACAGGAAAATATGGAGGATAATGTAAAAATATTTATATACCTACTTCCAGTTCTGTTAAGTCACTCATTTTTAAAAAACAATTTTATTGTATTTTATATGAAAGTTTGCACAGCAAATTAGGTTCCCATTTGACAATTTTTATACAAATTGTTCTGTGACATTGGTCACAATTTTGACAATGTGTCAGCATTCTCATTATTTCCATTCTGTTTGACCTGTTCCGATTGATCTAGCTTCCCTGCCCCTCCTTGCCTTCTCATCTTTGCTTTTGGGTAAATGTTGGCCATTTGGTCTCATATAGTTGATCCTTTAAAGAAGCACATTACTTGTAGATGATACTGATTATTTTATAAGCTAGTTTATTATTTGGCTGAAAGGTGACCTCCAGGAGAGGCTTCAGTTCCAAGCTCGAAGGGTAGTTTAGGGCAATGGTCTCAGGGGTTTCTCTAGTCCCTATCAGTCCAGTTTAAGTCTGGTCTTTTATAAGAATTTGAATTTTGTTCTAATTTTCTCCCATTCTCTCCAGGACTGTCATGGATTGACTTATGTCCCCTCAAAAATGTGTATATCAACTTGGTTAGGCCATGATTCCCAGTATTGTGTGGTTGTCCTCCATTTTGTGATTGTAATTTTATGTTGAGAAGATTAGGGTGGGACTGTAACGCCACCCTTACTCAGGTCACCTCCTTGATCCAACGTAAAGGAGTTGCCCTGGGGTGTAGCCTGCACCACATTTTATCTCTAAAAGATAAAAGGAAAGGGAAGCAAGCAGAGAGTTGGGAACCTCAAACCACCAAGAAAGCATTGCCGGGAGCAGAGCATGCCCCTTGGACCTGAGGTTCCTGCGCTGAGATGCTCCCAGACCAAAGGAAGACTGATGCATGGCAAGGACCTTCCTCCAGAGCCTATAGAGAGAGAAAGCCTTCCCGTGGAGCTGACTCTCTGACTTGTAGCCTATTTGACTGTGAGAGAATAAATTTCTCTTTGTTAAAGCCAACCACTTGTGGTATTTCTGTTATAGCAGCACTAGATGACCAAGACAAGGACCTTCTATTGTGTCCCTGTTCAGAATGGTTGGTAGTGGTAGCTGGGCACCATCTAGTTCTTCTGGTCTTAGGCTAGAAGAGAGATCGTGGTTTGTGTGGGCTATTAGTCTTGTAAACTAGTTTCTTCTTTGAGTCTTTGGTTTCCTGCATTCTCTTTTGCTCCAAATAAAGACCAAGAGTTGTATCTTAGATGGCTGCTGGCAAGCTTTTAAGACCCCAGTTGCTACTCACCAAACTAGGATGTAGAACATTATCTTTATGAGCTATGCTATGCCAGTTGACTGAGTTGTCCCACCATGAGACTCTGGTAAATCACTCATTCTTAACATTTTGCTTTATTTGCTTCCTACTTCTTTTTCTTTTTCAAGAAATAAAAAAGTGATAGATTCGATTAACATATGTCCCTACCCCTGCCATTTCTCTCCCTTCTCAATTGTAACTACTATTCTGACTTTGGTATTTTTTCCTCTCATGAATGTTTTTTATACTTTTGCTTCCTCTTTATAAAACACAATATATACTACTGTATTAAATGTTTTACATTTTTATATAAAGGTATCAAAGTATACCTTTCAAATTGTGCCTTTTGACATTGTTTTTTGAGATCTAATGATGTTGATACATGTAGCTTTACATTTTATTTATTTATTGAATCATTCTCTTGTTAATGGAGATCTAAGTTAATTCCAATTTTTCTACTATTACATGCAGTGTTAGTCTAAACATTCTTTTTTTTTTAAATAATATTTTTATCGTGTTTTTGGTGAAAGTTTGTACAACAAATTAAGTTCCCATTTAACAATTTCTACATTGGTTTCATTCGATGTTGGTTACTTTTTTCACAATGTGTCAACATTCTCATTATTTCCATTCTGGTTGCTCCATTTCCAGTAATCCAGTTTCCCTGCCCCCTAACCTTCTCATCTTTGCTTTAGAGTAATTGTTGAACATTTGGTCTCATATATATTCTTTTTTTAAAGGAGAGCAGTACTAATGGGTGATATTCATTATTTTATGAGCCAATCTGTTATTTAGCTAAAAGGTGACCTCAGGGGACAGTTTCAACTCAAGGTTTAAAGAGTATCTCAGGGTGATTATCTTGGGGAGTCTTCTGGTCTCAACAAGTCCAGTAAGTCTGTACTTCTTAAGAATTTGAGTTCTGTTCCACATTTTTCTCTCATTCTATCAGGATTCATCATGTGTTCCTGATGATGGTAGCTGAGTACCATCTAGTTCTTCTGGTCTCAAGGTAGATGTGGTCATGGTTCATGGTTCATGTAGACTATTAGTTCTGTAGACTAGTTTCTTCTCTGAGACTTTGGTTTCCTTCTTTCTCTTTTGCTCTAGATGAGTAGAGAACAATAATTGGATCTTAGATGGCCACTCACAAGCTTTTAAGACCCCAGACACTCCTACGCTAACCAAACTAGGATGTAGAATGTAAACTTTATGAACTATATTATGCCAATTGACTGAGTCGTCCCATGAGACTATGTCCTAAGCCTTCAAACTCAGAAGATCAATCATGCAAGGTGTTTGGTTATGTTTAAGAAGTGTCTGTAACTGTGCCCCCATGTGCTTTATTATATATATAAATATATATCCATGCACACACATATATGTATTACATATATGCACACATAGATACACATATATGCACACATATACACGTATGCAATCACACATATATTTTTTGGTTGTTGCAAAATTATACATGTCATAGCATTTACCAAAAAGTCCTTTTTTCTTGTTTATTTCTTAGTGGCTTCATTTACCTTGGCCAAGCTGTGTGCACTTCACTTACATTTGGCGTTACCTTTCCCATCATCAAAAACAAATGTCTACTATCTAAAGAGTGATTTTCTTTTTCCCCCTCACCCATCCCTGGTAACCACCAATGAACATTGGTTTCCTTATGTATATCTATTCTTGTGTTTTTATTAAAGTGAGACCATATAATATTTGTCCTTTAGTAGTTGATTTATTTCACTCACCACAATGTCTTTCAGGTTCATCCATGTTATGTTTCAAGGGCCCGTCATTATTCTTTATGGCTGCATAGTACTCCATGTTATGTACGTACAACATTTTGTTTATCCATTTATCCATCAATGGGCCCTTAGGTTGTTTCCATCTTTTTGCCATTGTGAGTAGTGCTACAGTGAACTTCATAGTCTGTTTGTGTCTCTTCTATTAGATCTCTAGGGTGCATACCTAGGAGTGGGATTGCTGGATCATAATGTAGTTTTTGTTTTTTTTTTTTTGAGCTCCGCACAGCTTTTCATAGTAGAAGTATCATTTTACAATCCCACCAGCAGTGGATAAGGGTTCCAATCTCCTAACATTCTCATCAGCATTTTTTTTTTAATCAGTGAAATTTTTGCAGGGGTGATATGGTATCTCATTGCAGTTTTCATTTGCATCTCTCTAATGTCTAATGATCTTGAGCATCTTTCATGTGTTTTTTACTCTTTTGGTAAAGTCTTTTGATGAGGTCCCAGCTATCTAATTTGTCTTCTGCTATAGTCTAAACATTCTTGTACTTTTCTCCCTGAGCACACATGCAAGAATTTCTCTAGACATACATTCTATTTCATAACATATATGCTTCTTCAACTTCACTAGATGTTGGCAAGTTGCATTCCAAAGTAGATGTATCAATTTATCCTCCCATCCACCAGCAGCATTATAGGGTTTTCTTGCTCTTTGCCAGCAGTCCATAATGTGAGATGTTTTCATATTTGCCAATCTGGCTAGTATGAAACAGTATCTCACTTTTATTTTGCATTTGTTAATAATGGTCATGTTGGACATCTTTTTATTGGCATTTAGGTTTCCTCTTCTGTGGACTACATGTACATAACTTTTGGCCAACTTTCTATTGGGTTGTTTATCTTATCGATTTATAAAAGTCTTAATATATTTTGGACAGTAATTATTAGTTCAACTATATGTGTCCTAAATATACTTTCTTAATTTGTAGATTTATGGCATCTGGAGTCCTGGTGGCACAACAGTTAAGCACTTGGCTGCTAGCTGAGAAGTTGGCAGT
Organism: Elephas maximus indicus; assembly: GCF_024166365.1. NCBI lineage: Eukaryota > Metazoa > Chordata > Mammalia > Proboscidea > Elephantidae > Elephas > Elephas maximus. Next base: position 12,504,992 of record NC_064835.1, on the reverse strand, counting down.
TTGAACTCACCCAGTAGAAGAAAGACTTGGTGATCTGCTTCTGTAAGATTAGAGCCAAGAAAACCTGTGTAAGGGGGTGTCTTAGTTATCTAGTGCTACTATAACAGTAATACCATAAGTGGATGGCATTAACAAACAGAAATTTATTCTCTCACAATTTAGGAGGCTAGAAGTCCAAATACAGAGTGCCAGCTAGAGGGGAAGGATTTCTCTCTCTGTTGGCTCTAGAGGAAGGTCCTTGTATCCTTTCAACACCTGTGGGCCTGGCATTCCTTGGAGATCTGCATGTGTCTTGGCATCAATCTTCCCCTGTGTCTAGGGAGTTCTCAGTGCAGAGAACCTGGGTCCTGGTAGTCAGGTCCCTCTCTCTCTGCCTGCTTCTCTCTGCTTTTTATCTCTTGTAGGGTGGTGAAGGGCAGTGACTCAAGATACATCCTACCCTAATCCTACCTCGTTAACATAACAAACGTAACCTAATTCTCATTAACATCAACTAATCCTACCTCATTAACATAATGGGCAGCTCATTCCCAAATGGGACCATAACCAAGGGTGTAGGAAAAAAAAAAAAAGAGGCTAGGGTTTATCACAAAATAGAGGATAATCAGATCGCAAAATGGAGGACAACCACACAATACTGGGGATCATGGCCTAGTCAAGTTGACACATATTTTGGGGGTACGCAATTCAATCCACGACAGTGCAGTTCTACTCTGTTGCATGAGGTCACTATGAGTCAGAATCAACTTGACAGCACCCACAACAACAACTTGTAGTTCAGAAATTTTAAATATCAGCAGTCAAATATATCAAATTTTCTTTACAAGCTTTGCTTTTTCTGGTTTATGAAATCCTTGTCTACACTAAGATCATAAAGATATTATCCTATAGTGCATTTTTCTGTATTTGCTTTTCATATTTAGGTATTTAATTTCCCTGACACTGATTTTCATATGTGTTGTGAAGTAGGTATCTTTTTTTTTTTTTTTCTCTGCGGATGTCTAATTGTCCAGCATCATTTACCAAATACCAAACCCATTTCCATCGAGTCGATTCCAACTCATAGCGACCCTACAGGACAGAGCAGAACTGCCCCATAGAGTTTCCAAGGAGTGTCTGGTGCGCTCAAACTGCCGACCTTTTGGTTAGCAGCTGAGCTGTTAACCACTGAGCCACCAACGCTCCATTTACTAAATAGTCCCTCCTTTTTTTGATAATTTGTAATGTCACCTCTGCCATATATTAAGTTTCCACATATGTGTGAGTCTGCCTCTGAGCTCCTTATTCTTTTTCATTGGTCAGTTTTTCCATCCCTGCCCCAATACCTCACAGTTTCATTCTGATATCTCATTAGGGGAAGTCTCCCTATCATATTCTTCTTTTTCAAAGTATTCTTGACTATCCTTGCCCCTTTACCGCCCCATATGAATTTTAGGATAGAATGCCAAGGACCACAAAAAAATTCTGTTTGGAATTTTGCATGTAAAAATCAGGGACAATTTGCAACTTTTTGGCATTGTGACCCTCCATTTATGAATATAGTATAGCCTCAATTGGTTTAGATTTTTTATATCTTTTAATAAGGTCTTACAATTCTCTACCCAATATGTTGTAAATCTTTTGCTAAACTTGATCCTATGTAGTTTATAATTGTGTTGCTACTGAAAAAGCTCCTTTCTGTTTGCTTGTGGCTGGTGTATAGGAAAGTAAATGATCTTTAAATTTTGGAACTGTACTCAGAAATTTTGCTGAACTCTGCTATAAATTCAAATATTTGATCATTAGATTTGCTTGGATTTTATGTAGAGAAACATACAGTCTGCAAATAGTGACAGATTTGTTTTTCTCTCATAACTTCATCCCTCCTTTCCCTCTCTTTTCTTTATTTTACTTAGTACACCACTGGCCTCTCCCTTCTTAGCTCCCTCCCTTCTTCCCTTCCTCCATTTTTCTCTCCTTCCCTCCTTCTCATTTTCCTTCTTCTCCTTTCCTCCTATTCTCCGTCTTTCTATCTCCTTTCTTTATTTGATTTATTGACCAGCTAGGACCTCTACTATGATGTTGAATAGAAGTATGATAGTTTTATCCGTATCTCGTTCCTATTTAAAAGAAAAGCTTTTAATTGCTCACCATTAAATACCATGTTTGCTATAGGTTTTGGTACAACATTTTTTATCGGGTAAAGGAAACTTCCTTATTGTCCTGGCTTGTTAAGTTGCTTTTCCCTCATGAATTAGTGGAGAATTGAAATGCTCTTCTGCATTTAATGATGTGATTATAGTTTCTTCTCCTTTTTTTTTTTTCTGTCCTTTAATCTGAAAATGTGATGAACTACGATATGAGAAGACGGTACAGAGTAGCATCACAGTGTGGATTTTGAAGTCCAACTGAAAAAACCCCATTGCCATTGGGTCGATCCCAACTCATAGACAGCCTGTAGGACAGAATAGAACTGCCCAATAGGGCTTCCTAGGCTGCAATCATTACAGAAGCAGATTGCCCTACGTTTCCCCTGGTGTGTTCAAACTACCGACTTTTCAGTTAGCAGCTGAGCACTTAACCACAGCACCTCCTTGGAGTTCAACTATGTAGGTCTAAATCCTGAATCTTCCTTTTAACAGCTGTGTAAATTTGGACAAGTATTTAACTTAGTGCCTTAGGGTCCTCATTTATAAACTGGGGATAATCGTATTTCTGTTCTCATAAAGCCTTTGAAATGACAAAATGACCTAGTTGATGTAAAACACCACGCTGCTTGGCACATTTCAACAAATATTGTTGTTGTTAGCTGCCGTTCATTGAGTCGGCCTGACTCATGGCCACGCTATGCACAGTGAGTTGAAATGCTGCCTGGTCTGGCACGATCCCGAAGATCGGCTGTGGATCGGACCATTGTGACCCATGGGGTTTCCCTTTGCTGATTTTCAGAAGTTTATCGCCAAGCCTTTATTCCTTTTTTAGGCTAGCCTGATGTCTGTATCCAGGTCGCACTAAATTAAAAATGGATGGGGAAGGAGAAAACGTTTGTTCTATTCTCTTAACTTCCTTTCTACTCAAAGTATGGTTTGTGGACCAGCAGAACTGGCATCAACTGGGAGCTTGTTAAGAATGCAAACTTTGAAGCCCCGCCCAGACCACTGGGTCAGAATTTTCACTTTAACAGGTGATTTGATTGCATATTTTAGTTAGAAAAGCACTGGGTTAGAACATTTTGTATAAGACAGACTCTCTGTGTCTGAATATTTAATAGAACTTCCCTGTAAAACCACTGTCTTAGTCATTTAGTTCTGCTGTAATGGAAATACCATAAGTGGATGGCTTTAACAAAGAGAAGTTTATTTTCTCACAGAAAAGTGGGCTCAAAGTCCAAATTCAGGGCGTCGGCTCCAGGGGAAGTCTTTCTCTCTCTGTTGGCTCTGGAGGAAGGTGTTTGTCCTCAATCTTCCCCTGGTCAAGGAGCTTTTCAGGTGCAGGGACCCTGGGTCCAAAGGATGCACTCTGTTCCCAGGGCTGCTTTCTTGGTGGTACGAGGTCTCCAACTCTCTGCTTGCTTCTCTTTCCTTTTATCTCTTAAGATAAAAGGTGGTACAGGCCACACCCCAGGGAAACTCCCTTTACATTGGGTCAGGGAGGTGACCTGAGTAAGGGTGGTGTTACAATCCCACCCTAATCCTCTTAACATAAAATTACAATCACAAAATGGAGGACAACTTCAAGGACACAAGGTAATTATGAGCCCAAGAGACAGAAATGGCCACATGAACCAGAGACTACATCAGCCTGAGACCAGAAGAACTAGATGGTGCCTGGCTATAACCAATGACTGCCCTGACAGGAAACACAACACAGAACCCCTGAGGGAGCAGGAGAGCAGTGGGATGCAGACCCCAAATTCTCATAAAAAGACCAGACTTAATGGTCTGACTGAGACTAGAAGGACCCTGGTGGTCATGGCCCCCAGACCTTCTGTTGCCCCAGGACAGGAACCATTCCCGAAGCTAACTCCTCAGACAGGGATTGGAATGGGCAATGGGTTGGAGAGGGATGCTGGTGAGGAGTGAGCTTCTTGGATCAGGTGGACACTTGAGACTATGTTGGCATCTCCTACCTGGAGGGGAGATGAGAGGGTGGAGGGGGTTAGAAGCTGATAAAGTGGACACGAAAAGAGAGAGTGGAGGGAGAGAGCGGGCTGTTTCATTAGGGGTAGAGTAATTGGGAGTGTGTAGCAAGGTGTATACGGGTTTTTGTGTGAGAGACTGACTTGATTTGTAAACTTTCACTTAAAGCACAATAAAAATTATTAAAAAAAAAATGGAGGACAACCACACAATACTGGGAATCATGGCCTAACCAAGTTGATACACACATTTTAGGGGGGACTTAATTCAATCCATGACAACCACCTAGGACTAATTTTTGTTTGTTGTAGCTATTGTTAGTACAGGTAAATTTTTGGCTATACAATTTCTTTAATGATTATAGCATCATTCTTTTGCTTTTTAGAAATTATTTCTTCTAAGTTTTAGTAAGTTTTTTTTTTTCTAGCAAACTATTTTATCTATGGTTCTTAGTGTATTTATAAAAAGATACTGTAATTTAGTAGGACCTACCTTTGTCTAACTTCAAGAGGAGGGATGAGAATCACCATCAGCATCAGCATAAAGCTGGTTCCTATGGGGCCAAGGTCAGACATACCTCCACTCTCTAAATTTTTCACCATTTCTGACACCAGCCATTCCCCCCATGGCACTGTCTACTTTTCTGCTGGACAGTGGCCACACGGAACTCATAGACCATACTCACAGTTATGTAGTTTATTAGGGAAGTAACAGGCTACAAGTCAGGATCAGGGTCAGCTTCGAAGTAACAGAATACAGGAGACAGGACACAGTTTGTCAATCAGGACAGCTTCCAACCAAGACAGTTCTCAGCTTCTTCTTGGCTATGCCTGCAGGCTGGTGGCCCTTCTCTCAGTCGTGTCCACCTCCAGGCCTTGTCTTAGCCAGGTCCTCCCCAGGCAAGTGTTACAGCTCTTTTACTCTGCCCAGAAGTGCCCGAAGGTACCCTGCTCCACCAACAAGCTTCCTGCCCAAAGGCACTCAGCTGTCTCTTGCTATGAGGGTCTGCAAGCTCACTGCGGCCACCTTGCACTGGTCTTCTGGCTCCTGCCCATGCTGCTGCCACTTGTGCTGCTGCCTCTTGTAGTGCTACACTGTCTCGAGCTGTCTTCAGTGTTATAGCTCTCTCTTCTGGGCCCAGAAGGTTCTTAGCACAGTGACACTGGGTCTGAAGGCCATGTACTTCTCCAGGCTCTTCTTGATGGTAGTGAAGTTCCCTTCTCACTCTTGATGGGATTGGCCCTTATGAGCCTAGCAGGATGGCAAAACTGACCAAACCTCTTAGTGGACCACAATCACTTAATTTGCATAGTAATTGATCAATTCCCGCATTTAATCTTATTGGGTGGTTTTATACACCCTATTTGCATAGTACACTAACCAATCCCTTGTCAGATTTTGGCCCTGCCAATCATTTTAGGCAGAATTATACACCCAAGGCCGGAAAAGCCATATATAAAGAGAAACCCATTGCATGCAGACACTCATATTAATCTCTTACAGTTTTTAGATTATCTGCTGTATCTGAAGTTATATCTCTTTTTTCTGTTTTGGTACTGTTTGTGTGTGAACTCTCTCTCTTTTTTTCTGTCAGCAGTCCTATAAGAGCTTTGTCTCTTTTATTAGTTTTTTCAAAGACCAGGCTCTGGTTTTATTGAACTTCTCTACTATAACATTTTCTATTTCATGAATTTTTACCTTTATCTTTACTATTTTCTTTTTTCTACCTTATTTGGGTTTACCTTGTCTTGCTTTTCCAACTTTTTGAGTTGCACTCTTAGGTTATTAACTTTTTAATCTTTCTTTTTTATAATTTAAGAATTTAAGGTGATACAAAACCCGCAAAACCAAACCCATTACCGTCAAGTCAATTCTGACTTATTGTGACCCTACAGGACAGAGTAGAACTGCCACTCAGGGTTTCCAAGGAGCACCTGGTGGATTCGAACTGCTGACCTTTTAGTTAGCAGCTGTAGCACTTAACCACTACACCACCAGAGTTTCCTAAGGTGATATAGTTTCCATCTTTGATTTTTTGGTATGCAGTGTTTTTATTATCTTTTAGGTTGAAATGTTTTCTAATTCTATTTTTATTTATTCTTTGACCCATGAGTTATTTAAGTGTGCTTTTAAATTTATGATATTATGGGATCGTTTTAAAAGATTAAAAAAAATTATTTCTAACTTAATTACACTGTGGATTGAGTATATGATCTGTGTATTAGGTATTTGTTGAGATTTATACATGTCTACTTTTGTAAATGTGTCATGAGTATTTGAAAAGAATGTACATTTTCCAATTATTAGGCTCAGCTCAAGCTTGTTGGTTGTATTTGTCAAAACTTTTGTCCTTACTCATCTTTATCTCCTTAATCTATCAATTATTGGGGAACTATGTTAAAATTATCATTATTGGGGAACTATGTTAAAATTATCATTATGATCTTAGATATGTAAATTTCTCCTGGAAATTCCATCGATTTCTTCTTTTTTTATTGTGTTTAAAGAGCAAATGAGTTTCTCATTCAACAATTAATGCACAAATTGTTTTGTGACATAGGTTGCCCACCTTGGGATGTGTCAAAACTCTCCCAGTTTGCTCTATAGACCTGTCTAATCTTTGACTGAAGGGTAAATCTCCTTCAGTACTGAAGTAAAGGGTGTCCAGGGACCAAACTCTTGGGGTTTCTCAAGTCTCTGTCAGCCGGAGAGCCTGGAGGGTCATTTTTTTGTGAATTGAATTTTTTTCCACATTTTTCTCCTGCCCTTTCCGGGAACTTCTATTATGATCCCTTTCAGAGCAGTTAGTGGTGCTAACCGGGCACCATATAGTTGTTCTTGTCTCAGTCTGCTGGAGGTTGTGGTAGTTGTGGTCCAGTAGTCTTTGGACTAATCTTTCCACTGTGTCTTTGGTTTTCTTCATTCCCCTTTTCTCCAGCAGGGATGAGACCAGTAGATGTATCACAGATGGATGCTCAAAGGCTTTTAAGACACTACTCACCACAGTCGCGTGTAGAACATTTTCTTTATGAACTATGTTATGCCAACTGGGCTAGATGTCCTCTGAGATCACGTCCCCAGCCCTCAGCTTATTAACTTGGTCCCTCGGGGAGTTCGAAAGTGTCTATGAAGTTTCTGTGACTTTGCCTTGGTCAAGTTGTGCTGACTTTCTCAGTATTGTGTACTGTCTTGCCCTTCACCAAAGTTACCGCCTATCTATTATTTAGTTAGTGTTTTTCTCTCCTTTCCTTTCCCCTCTCTCGTAACCATACAAGATTGTTTCTTTCTGTGTGTAAACCTTTACTAGAGTTTTTATAATAGTGTTCTTGTACAGTATTTGTCCTTGTGTGATTGACTTGTTTCACTTGGCATAAATGCCCTCCAGACTCATCTGTGTCGTGAGATGTCTCACAGATTCATCATTGTTCTTTATTATTGCATAGTATTCCAGTGTGTGTATATACCAGTTTGTTTATCCACTCATCTGTTGATGGGCACTTAGATTGTTTCCATCGTTTTGCTATTGTGAATAATGCTGCAGTGAACATGGGTGTGCATATGTCTCTTTGTGTGATGGCTCTTATTTCTCTAGGATGTATTCCTAGGAGTGGGATTGCTGGATCGTATGGTATTTCTATTTCTAGCTTTTTAAGGAGGCACCATATCATTTTCCAAAATGGCTGTACCGTTTGCATTCCCACCAGCAGCGCATAAGAGTTCCAATCTCCCCGCAACCTCTACAACATTTATTATTTTCTGTTTTTTTGATTTGTGCTGGTAATGTTGGGGTGAGATGGTATCTTGTTGTGGTCTTGATTTGCGTTGCTCTAATGGCTCTTGTGCGTTTCCTCACGTGTCTGTTAGCTGTCTGAATGTCTTCGTTGGTAAAGTATCTGTTCATATCCTTTGCCCATTTTTTAATTGAATTATTTGTCTTTTTGTTGTAGAAGTGTTGGATTTTCCTATAAATTTTAGAGATTAGGCCTCTGTTAGATATGTCATAGCCAAACATTTTCTTCCCAGTCTGTAGGTTCTCTTTTTACTCTTTTGATGAAGTCTTTTGATGAGCCTAAGTGTTTAATTTTTAGAAGATCCCAGTCATCTAGCTTATCTTCTAGTGTTTGCATATTGTTAATTATGGTTCGTAGCCTACTTATGACACATATTAGGGCTCTAGCTTTGACCTTATTTTCTCTTCCATGATCTTCGTAGTTTTTGGTTTTATATTTAGGTTCTTTGATCCATTTTGAATTAGTTTTTTTGTATAGTGTGAAGTATGGGTCCTGTTTCACTCTTTATACTGATGGATATCCAGTTTTGCCAGCACCGTTTGTTAAAAAGACTGTCTTTTCCCCATTTAATGGACTCTGGACCTTTGTCAAAGATCAGGTGGCTGTAGGTAGATGGATTTACATCTGGGTTCTCAATTCTTTTCCATTGGTCAATGTGTCTGTCATTGTACCAGTATCAGGCTGGTAGCTACTGTAGCTGTATAGTAGGTTCTGAGGTCAGGTAGTGCGAGACCTCCTACCTTGCTCATCTTCTTCAATAATGCTTTATTTATCTGGGACCTCTTTCCTTTCCGTATAAAATTAATGATTAGGTTTTCTGTCTCTTTAAAGAATGCTGCTGGTATTTAGACGGAGATTACATTGTATTTGTAGATTGCTTTGGATAGAATCGACATTTTCACAATGTTTAGACTACCTATCTATGAGCATTGTATATTTTTCTATTTATGTAGGTCTCTTTTGGTTTCTTGCAGTAGTGTTTTGTAGTTTCTTTTTTATAGGTCTTTTACATCCTTGGTTAGATTTATCCCTACGTATTTTAAATTTTAAGGGGCTATTATAAATGGTATTACTTTCTTAATTTCCTTTTCTTAGTTCTCTTTATTGGTGTATAGGAATACAACTGACTTTTGTATGTTTATCTTGTATCCTGCAACTCTGCTGAATCTTTCTATTAGTTCCAGTGGTTTTCTTGTGGAATCTTTTGGATTCTGTATGTATAGTACCATAGCACCTGTGAATAGGGATAGTTTTACTTCTTCCTTACCAATTTGGATGCCCTTTATTTCTTTTCATTGCCTTATTCCTCTATCTAGGACTTCAAGCACAATGTTAAATGGGAGTGGTGATAAAAGGCATCATTGTTTTCTTCCCATTCTCAGGGGAAATGTTTTCAACCTGTCTCTGTTGAGAATGACGTTGACTGTAGGTTTTGTATAGATGCTCTTTTTATTGAGAGTTTTTATCAGGAACAGGTTTTGGACTTTATTGAATGCCATTTCTGCATCGATTGAGTTGATAATGTGATTCTTTTATTTATGTGGTGGATTATGTTTATTTTCTAATGTTGAACATCTTTATATTCCTGTTATGAATCCCACTTGGTTGTAGTGTATTATTTTTTTTGTATGGCTAAAATATTGTTGAGAATTGTCTTATCTATATTCATTGGAGATATTGGTCTGTAATTTTCTTTTTCTTTTTTTTTTTGTGTCTTTGCCTGGTTTTGATATCAGGGTTATGCTGGCTTCATAGAATGAATTTGGAAGTACCACTTCCTTTACTATGTTCTGAAACAGTTTGAGTAGTACTAGTTTGAACTCCTCTCTGAATGTTTGGTACAATTCTCCAATGAAGCCATCTGGGCAAGGACTTTTTTTTTTTGTTGTTGTTGTTTTTAATTACCTTTTCTATCTCTTTTCTTATTATGGGTCTATTCAGATTTTCTACCTCAGTTTGTGTTAGTTTAGGTAGGTAATGTGTTTCTAGAAATTTGTCCATTTCCTCTAGTATTTCAAATTTGTTGGAGTACAGTTTTTCATAGTGCTCTGTTATGATCCTTCTAATTTCAATTGAGTCTGTTGTAATGTCCCCCATTTCATTTCTTATTTGGGTTATTTGCTTCCTCTCCTGTTTTTCTTTTGTCCATTTGGCCAATGGTTTGTCAGTTTTGTTGATCCTTTCAAAGAAGCAACATTTGGCTTTGAAGATTCTTTCTATTTTTTTTCTATTGCATTTATCTCTGCTCTGATCTTTATTATTTCCTTTCTTCTGGTGGTTGTGTGTTACTTTTGCTGTTCTCTTTCTATTTGCTTGAGTTGTAGGGCTAATATTTTGATTTTTCCCTTTCTTCTTTTTCGATGTGTGTATCTATTGCTATAAATTATTGACCTCTGAGCACTGCATTTGCTGTGTCCCAAAGGTTTTAGTATGATGTATTTTCATTCCCGTGTGATTCTAGAAAGTTTTTTTATTCCATTTTTGATTTCTTCTATTACCCAGTGGTTTTTAAGCAAAGTGTTATTCAGTTTGCATGTTTTTTTTTTTTCTTGCTGTTCATGTTATTACTTTCTACTTTTATGGTGTTGTGATCAGAGAAGATACTTTGCATTGTCTTAGTGTTTTGAACTTTATTGAGCGTTGCTTTATGGCCTAAGATGTGGTCTATTCTGGAGAAAGTTCCATGTGTGTTGAAAATAATATATATTTTGCTGGTTGGAGTGTGTAATATATGTTTGTGAGGTCATGATGTTTGATTGTGGCCTTTAGATCTTCTGTATCTTTGCCGAGTTTCTTTTTGATGTTCTGCCCTTTACCCAGTGTGGTGTGTTGAGCTCTCCTACTATTACTGTGGAACTGTCAATTTCTCTTAGTACTGTTAGAGTTTGTTTTATGTATTTTGGAGCCCTGCCATTGATTGCATAGATTTTTATTATGGTTATGTCATCACAGTAGATTGTCCCTTTAATTATTATATAATGTTCTTGTCTTTTACGGTAGATTTTGTCTTAAAGTCTATTTTACCTGAGATTAGTACTACCACCCCTGCTTTTTTTCAGTTGCCGTTGGCTTGCTGTGTTTTTTCCATCCTTTGATTTTTAATATACTTATGTCTTTGTGTCGAAGGTATGTCTCTTGTAGACACCACACCGATGGGTCATATTTTTTCATCCATTCTGTCACTCTCTGTCTCATTATGGGTGCATTTAAGCCATTTACATTCTGTTTGATTGTAGATAGGTGTAAGTTTATTGCTGTCATTTGTAGTTTTTTTTTTTTGTTGTTGTTGTGCTGAGGTTTTCTTTGTTTCTCTTACTCTCCTGTGTTGAGTTCCTTTTGTTTGTGGAATTCCTTTTCATTTCTTTCATTTTTGTAGATTTTGTGTTTACTGAGACTTTGTGTTTTTCTTCTTCATTTTGATGAGACGGTTCGTTAACTTTCTTGGTGGTTACCTTGAAATTTTCCCTTATCTTCCTAAGTTTGAACCAGTCTTTTAATACTTGTTATCACCTTGACTTTCTCTCCATTTGAAAGTTCTATACCTACACTGTTTATTCCCCCTTTTATTGTTCTGACATTGTAGTCATTTATAGGTTGGCTTCTCCAGTTCCCTGTTTTAAATCTTCTAGTTTTGTTTTATCCTTGACAGTTTATTACCTAGGTCAATGTCTGGCTGTTACCGACCTGTGCCCTAGATTCAAGTTGTTGTCCGATGTTGTTTGTTCTCTAACTGAGAACTTCTTTTAATAATTCTTGTAAGTTTGGTTTAGTTTTTACAAATTCCCTTAATTTCTCTTTATCTGGAAATGTTCTAATTTTGCCATCATATTTGGGAGACAGTTTGGAGGATATAGTATGCTTGGTTGACAACTTTTTTCTTTCAAGGTATTGTATATGTCATCCCATTGCCTTCTTGCATGCATGGTTTCTGCCATGTAATCAGAGCTTAGTTTTATTGTTTCTCCTTTTTATGTGACTTTTTGATTTTCTCAAGCTGCTCTCAGAATTCTTTCTTATCTTTGGTTTTGGCGAGTGTGATTATATGTCCTGGTGACTTTCTTTTGGGTTCTATCCTATATGGAGTTTGTTGAGCTTCGTGGATGGTCAGCTTTTCATCTTTCATGATATTAGGAAAGTTTTCTGTCAACAAATCTTCAATGATCCTCTCTGTGTTTTGCATTTTCTCTCCCTGTTCTGGAACTCCGATAATGTGCAAATGTTACTCTGGATTGTATCTCACGTAATTCTTAAATTTTCTTCATTTTTCTTTGTCCTTTTCTCTGATTTTTCCTCAAACAAAGGGAGTCCTCAATTTCACTGATTCTGTCTTCCATTGTTTCAAATTTGCTCCTAAAACCTTCTATTGCATTGTCCATTTCTGAAATCTTGTTGTTTACCTTTTGGATTTCTAATTGCTGTTTTTGTATGTTTCTAATTGTTTATTTATTTTGACATTTTGTTCTTGTATTATTTTCCTGAATTCTTCCATTGCTTTGTCTGTATTTTCCTTTATTTTGTCTGCGTTTTTGTAGATTTTGTCTGTGTTTTCCATGTTTTCCTTGATCTCTTTCCTAACCTCTTGGACAGCCCTGAATATTAGAGTTTTGAATTCTCTATCAGGTAGTTCCAGTGTCTTTTCTTCTGCCAAAAGGTCATCTGGTTCTTCATTTTGTTCACTTACTGGAGCCATCCTCTCCTGGTTTTTCAAAATATGCTTTGATATTGTCTGCTGCCCCTGAGACATTCAGGTATTATTTTCTTTATTTATTGATTGTAGGTTTGTTCCATCTCATTTTTTTGTTTTGTTTGGTTATGTCTGGGTAAGGGGAGTGGGCGTGCTTTATTGCTTGCTTGTCTTTGGGCATGATAGTTTTCACCACCTTGTCTGGGAGTGAAGGGCCAGTTGCCCAGCTATGGTCTATCATGGCAGGTCCAGCTGGGGGATAAGGAGTGGAGATGGGTAATTTTTCTGTGGTGTGAACTGGACCAGGGCTGGAGGGCTCTAGTGGGCCTGTGGTGGGGTGGGTCAGTTCCTCTTGGGGCCATGGGGCACAGTAAGGCAGTGCTTGGGCTGGTAGAGAGGGGACTGGGGTCCAGGCCAGTTCCCCTCAGGGCCACAGAGCACAGCGACGAGGAGGTTAAGCCAGTCAGGGGGTGTCTGGGGTCCAGCTGGTGGGCTGAGGAGAGAGGCAGGAGTAGGGACAAAGGTAGGGGCAGAGGGGGCTAAATGGAGGAGGGCAATAGGGTTGGTTAGTACTGTGGTTACTGGCAGTTGGGGCTGCCAGGATGGGCAGTTCTTGCCAGTATTCACCAGAGGGGTGGGGGTGTAGGAATATGCTCCTGGGGTAACTGGGTGAGAGAGTCTGGGCTCCTTCTTGAGTAGCAGCTAGTAAACATGGTGTTAATTTGCTTTGGGTGTGTCCTCACGGTACCTCTATCTCCTGTTGGGAATTCTGTGGAGGGACCTTTCTACCTGTGGGGTTGTTGGCTTTACTCCAAGATGGCCACACTGAGTCATGATATTTGACTGGCAACTCCACTCTGTAGCTCTACTCCTTTGCCATTTTCTATCAGCTTCTTCTCAGTGGTTTTCAATCTAATACTTTATTCCTTCATTCAAGGTTCAGAGTTCCAGGATTGATGTTTGAATCTGTTTTACTTGGTTTTTTGAGTCTTAGTTTCAGTGGGATGGCTTAGTGTGTCCGACTAGTCCTCCATCCTGGCTCTGCCCTCAAATTCTGTCAATTTTGATGTTATATAGTTTAAGATTATTTTATTAGCTTTAGACAAATTTATAATTATTTATGCATTACAAATGGTTTATTTTAATATTATATAGTGTACATATCTAATTGCAATAATAAATGCTATATTGATATACTACAAAATAATTCTATATCAGTATTCTTTGGATTGATATGCAACTAGTATATTTTTTTCTAATTTTTTATTTCAACTTTCTTCGTTTTTATTTTAGGATATGTCACATATAAACAACACATAGCTTTTTTAAAGAAATCTAAGCTGACAATCTTTAACAGGTGAATTTCATCAGTTTACCTTTTTATGATTATTTATATACTGGATTTGATGCTACAGTTTTATTTTGTACCTATACTCTGTATTCTAGTTACTATGTCTGTAGAACAAATTTTCCCAAAACTTAGTGGTATGAAACAGCCATTTATTATGCTCACGTATTCTGTGGGTCAGGAATTTGGACAGGGCTCAGCTCCTCCATGTCTGGAGTCTTGTCTGGAAGACCGAAGGCTGTAGGCTGAGGACTTGCTTATTCACATGTCTGGTGATTGATTCTGGCTGTTGGCTGAGGCCTTTCCTGGGGTTACCGGTCCAAACAAGCTACATGTAGTCCTTCCCTATGGTGGAGGGTTCCTTTCAATATGGTGGCCAAGTTCCAAAGGCAATCATCTTGAAAGAGAGAGAACCAGGTGAAAGCCATATTGCCTCTTATGATCTAGCCTCAGAAATCACACAGCATTACTTCCACCACATTCTATTTGTACAGGTAGTAACAAAGTCGTTCCCAGATTCTAGGAAAGGGTAATAGATGGGGAGTTGTAAGGGTCTGGAAGAGCATGTGGGGTTAGAAATATTGTAATAGACATTTTCCGAAAATCTAATCTATCATACTTGCTTTGTACTTGCTTCATTTTTCTTCTACTCTGCCTTCTATTGGAAAGATTGAGGCTTTAAAAAATTGCTCTTCTATTCTGTTTACTGTTTGAGAAGTTATGCATCCTATCTGGACTTTTTCAGTGTGTATTCTAAAAATTTTTGTACCTATTTTTAATATAGAATTAAAAGGTAATCAATATCTGTCTTTCTACCAAAGAAAACTAGGACCTTAGAACTCCTAATTTTAACTCTTATTACTTCTTCAGAAACCCTGGTGGTGTAGTGGTTAAGAGCTACAGCTGCTAACCAAGAGGCTGGCAGTTTGAATCCACCAGGCACTCCTTGAAAACTGTATGGGGCAGTTCTACTCGATGGCGATGGGTATCACTTCTTCTTCAACTTATATATTATGTGTTTGTGTTTTAGTTCCATTTTGATTTGTACCTCCCAAATTAGTCATTGTTACTATGTTTGCTTTCTGTTTGTTTTTTAACAACCTACGCTTGTTTCACTTTAACGACATATACTATATTTTACGCAAATAACGCATGCCTTCTACGTTTGTTAGCCAACTGCGCCTCCCCCTACAAGGTATTTTTGTAAGTGTTGCTATGCAAATTTTTTTACATGTTGCTGCAAAAAATAAGCCAAGTGCACTTATAAAAATACCTCACGGGCAGAGGGAGTAGTTGGCAAACAAACACAAAAGCATATGTTATTAACATAAAAATACTGTATACAAGTTTGTTTTTCTCACTATGCTTTCTTTCATTTACACCATAGTAGTTCTTTCAGCATAGATCTGTAGCTAAAAACTCAACCTTTGTATATATAAAAATGTCTTTCTTTCATCTTCACTGTTGAAAGTATGGCTTAGCTATGCATACAATTCAATATTGACAGTTATTTTCTCTCAGGACTTTAGATACAGTGAAACCTGTGAGAGTTGAAACTTGACATGACTGCCTTGTTTTTCTGGGTCTTGCAACTTTTCCACCTTTGACAGGGTTCAGGCTCATCACTTTTCTTTCACTCATTTTAGTGGAAAATATTTGAGCTTTTCTTCACTGATCGGTTTCTACCTGTTACGGATTGAATCGTGTCCCCCCAACATGTGTATCAATTTGACATAGACCAATAGAACAGAATTCAGAATCTAGACATAAATCCATCCACAAATGAGCAGCTGATATTTGACAAAGGCCCAAACTCAGTTAAATGGGGGGAAAAGACAGTCTCTTTAACAAATGGTGGTGGCATAACTGGATATCCATCTGCAAAAAAATGAAACAAGACCCATACCTCACACCATGCACAAGAACGAACTTGAAATGGATCAAAGACCTAAATACAAAATCTAAAATGATAAAGATCATGGAAATAAAAATAGGTACAATGCTATGAGCCCTAATATATGGCATAAACAGTACACAAAACATTACTAACAATGCACAAACACCAGAAGAGAAATTAGATACCTGGGAGCTCCTAAAAATCAAACACCTATGCTCATTCAAAGACTTCACCAAAACAGTAAAAAGATTACCTACAGACTGGGAAAAAGTTTTTATCTATGACATTTTTGACCAATGTCTGATCTCTAAAATCTACATGATACTGCAAAAGCTCAACCACAAAAAGACAACCCAATTAAAAAATGGGCAAAGGATATGAACAAGCACTTCACTAAAAAAAGACATTCAGGTAGCTAACAGATACATAAGAAAATGCTCAAGATCATTAGCCATTAGAGAAATGCAAATCAAAACTACAATGAGATTCCATCTCACTCCAACAAGGCTGGCATTAATCCAAAAAACACAAAATAATAAATGTTGGAGAGGTTGTGGAGAGACTGGAACACTTACACACTGCTGGTGGGAATGTCAGATGGTACAACCACTTTGGAAATCGATTTGGCACTTCCTGAAAAAGCTAGAAATAGAACTGCCATAGGATCCAGCAATCCCACTTCCAGGAATATATCCCAGAGGAATAAGAGCTTTTACACGGACAGATATATGCACACTAGTGTTCACTGCAGCATGGTTTACAATAGCAAAAAGATGGAAGCAAACAAAGTGTCCATCAAAGGATAAATGGATAAATAAATTATGGTATATTCACACAATGGAATACTATGCATCGATAAAGAACAATGATGAATCTGTGAAACATTTCATAACATGGAGGAATCTGGAAGGCATTATGCTGAGTGAAATTAGTTGCAAAAGGACAAATATTGTATGAGACCTCTATTATAGAAACATGAAAAATAGTTTAAACAGAGAAGAAAATATTCTTTGATGGTTACGAGAGTGGGCAGGGAGGGAGGGAGAGGGATTTTCACTAATTAGATAGTAGATAAGAACTACTTTAGGTGAAGGGAAAGATAACGCACAATACAGGAGAGGTCAGCAAAACTGAACTAAACCAAAGGCATTTTTCTGAATAAACTGAATGCTTCAAAGGCCAGTGGGGGTTTGGGGACCGTGGTTTCAGGGGGCCTCTAAGTCAACAGGCATAATAAAATCTAAGAAGACATTTGGCATTCCACTTTGGAGAGTGGCGTCTGGGGTCTTAAACACGAGCTAGCAGTCATCTAAGATGCATCAGTTGGTCTCAGCCCACCTAAAGCAAAGGAGAATGAAGAACACCAAAGACAGAAGGTAATTATGAGCCCGAGAGACAGAAAGGGCCTCAAATACCAGAGACTACATCAACCTGAGACAAGAAGAACTGGATAGTGCCCGGGTACAACCAATGACTGCCCTGACAGGGAACACAATAGAGAATCCCTGAGGGAGCAGGAGAGCAGTGAGATGCAGACCCCAAATTCCTGTAAAAAGAATAGACTTAATGGTCTGACTGAGACTAGAAGGACCCCAGGGATCATGGTCCCCAGACCTTCTGTTAGCCCAAGACAGGAACCATTCCCAAGGCCAACTCTTCAAACAGGGATTGGACTGGACTATGGGATAGAAAATGATACTGGTGAAGAGTGAGCTCCTTGGATCAAGTAGACACATAAGACTATGTGGGAGCGCCTGTCTGGAGAAGAGATGAGAGGGCAGAGGAGGTCAGAAGCTGGCTGAATGGACACGAAAATAGAGAGTGGAGGAAAGGAACGTGCTGTCTCATTAGAGGGAGAGCAACTAGGAGTATGTAGCAAGGTGTATATAAGTTTTTGCACGAAAGGCTGACTTGGTTTGTAAACTTTCACTTAAGGCACAGTAAAAAATTTAAAAAATAATAAATAAATAAATGTGTATTAACTTGGCTGGGCCATGATTCCCAGTGTTGTGTGGTTGTCCACTATTTTGTGATCCAATGTGATTATCCTATGGGTTGTAAATCCTAACCTCTATGATGTTAATAAGGCAGGATTAGAGCCAATTATGTTAATGAGGCAGGACACAATCTACAGGATTAGGTTGTATCTTGAGTAAATCTCTTTTGAGATATAAAACAGAACTGAACAGAGAGGAGAGGGGCCTCATACCATCAAGAAAGAAGAGCTGGGAACGGAGTGTGTCCTTTGGACGCAGGGTCCCTGCACTGAGAAGCTCCTAGATTAGGGAAAGATAGATGACAAGGACCTTCCTCCAGAACTGACAGACAGTGAAAACTTTCCCTAGAGCTGGCACCCTGAATTTGGACTTCTGGCCTCCTAAACTGTGAGAAAATAAATTTCTTTTTGTTAAAGCCATCCACTTGTGGTATTTCTGTTATAGCAGCACTAGATAACTAAGACATCCCCCTTACACAAGTTCTAACTTTTGCGGATTTTACTGCATATTCTTACACTATATTCTGGCTCTTATGGTTGCTTTTGAGAAATCTGGAGCCAGTAGAATTATTCTTTTGTAGGTATCTGGTTTTTTATTTCTGCTTGTTTCAAAAATATTCTTTGCCTTTGGTGCTCTGATGTTTCACAGAAATGTTTCTAGGCACACATCTAGTTTTATTTACTCTACTTGAGATTCTTCGTGTTCTCATATATGAGGATTTTGATCTCTGGAGAACTCTCAGTCATTTCTCTTGGAATATTCCCTCTTCCACAGCCTCTCTATTCTGTCCTTTTTAAGCTATTATTAAATGTATGGTGAACATTCTCATTCTAGCCTCTTAATCTCCAATAATTTCCACTCTTTATGTTTTGCACTGTATTATAGACAATTTTGTAAGGGTTTTTTTTTTTTTAATGCACTAATTCTCTTTTCAGCTATGTTTAAGCTCTCCAATAAATTTTGAATTTCAATAAATATATTTCATTTCTAGAACTTCTTATTATTTTTCAAGTCTACCTCTTCTCTTTCCTAGTGACTTTTGTTTTCAAGTCCTATAGAATGTTTCCAGCACTCAGTCCTCTGCATGCCCTTCCCAGGCACAATGCCTCCACTCCCAAAGAAAGTCGTGTTCCTGACTTCTTCTTCTGATAGTCTTATTTCCTTCTCTTCCTCCTTTTACCACCTAAGTGCTTCATGTGTTTTTAAATTTTGGATTGTAAATTCACTTCAACAAGATTTCATCGCTAGGAGTTCTGGGAAAACTTAGGTGAGAACAGTTTCTTCTAAGGACATTCTCTGTTTACTTACGTTGTTGTTAGGTGCTGTCGAGTCAGTTCTGATTCATAATGACTCTATGTACAACACAGCAAAACACTGCCCAGTCCTGTGTCATCCTCAGAATTGTTACTATGTTTCAGCCCATTGTGGCAGCCACTGTGTCAATCCATCTTGTTTAGGGTCTTCCCGCTTTTCACTGACCCTCTACTTTACCAAGCATAATGTCCTTCTCCAAGGACTGGTCCCACCTGATAACATGTTCAAAGTATGTAAGACAAAACCTCTCCATCCTCCTTTCTGAGGAGCATTCTGGCTGTACTTCTTCTGAGACAAATTTGTTCATTCTTCTGGCAGTCCATGGTACATTCAATATTCTTTGCCAACATCATAATTCAAAGGCATCAATTCTTCGGTCTTCTTTATGCATTGTCCAGTTTCCACATGCTAATGAGGTGATTGAAAGCACCACGATTTGGGTCAGGCACACCTTAGTGCTCAAAGTAACATTTATGCTTTTTAGCACTTTAAAGAGATCTTTTGCAGCAGATTTGCCCAGTGCAATGTGTCATTTGACTTCTTGACTGCTGCTTCCATATGCACTGATCATGGATCCAAATAAAATGAAATTCGTGACAACTAAAGTCTTTTCTCCATTTATCATGATGGTGCTTATTGGTCCAGTTGTGAGGATTTTTGTTTTCTTTATGTTGAGGTGTTATCCATACAGAAGGCTGTGGTCTTTGATCTTCATCAGTCCTCTTCACTTTCATCAAACAAGGCGTGCCATCTACGTATTGCAGGTTGTTAATGAGTCTTCCTCTAATTCTAATGTGGTGTTCTTTTTCATATAGTCCGGCTTTTCAGATTATTTGCTCAGCATACAGATTGAATAAATATGGTGAAAGGATACAACTCCGATGCACACCTTTCCTGATTTTAAACCACACAGTATCCCCTTGTTCTGTTCGAACGACTGCCTCTTGGTCTATGTACAGGTTCCATACTAATATAATTAAGTGCTCTGGAATTGCCATTCTTCACGTATATTATCTATAATTTGTTATGATCTACACAATTGAATGCCTTTGCATTATCAATAAAACACAAGTAAACATCTTTCTGGTATTCTCTTCAGCCAGGATCCATCTGACATCAGCAATGATATCCCTGGTTCCACACCCTCTTCTGAATTGGCTTGAATTTCTGGCAGTTCCATTTTGATGTACTGTTGCAATCACTTTGAATGATATTCAGTGATATTTTACTTGTGTGTGATATTGATATTTTTTGGTAATTTCTACATTCTATTGGACCACCTTTCTTTGGAATGGACACAAATATGGCTCTCTTCCAGACAGTTGACCAGGTAGCTGTCTTCCAAATTTCTTGGCATAGATGAGTGAGCACTTCCAGCATTGAGCCGTTTGTTGAAACATCTCAATTGGCATTCCATCAATTCCTGGAGCCTTGTTTTTTGCCAATGCCTTCAGTTGAGCTTGCACTTCTTCCTTTGATACCATTGTTTCTTGATCACATGCTGCCTCCTGAAATGGTAGAAAGTCAACCAATTCTTTTTGGTTCAGTGACTCTGTGTATTCCATCTTCTTTTGATGCTTCCTGCGTCATTCAATATTTTGTCCACAGGATCCTTCAGTATTCCAGGTTGAAGTTTGAATTTTTTCTTTAGCTCTTTTAGCTTGAGAAAGGCTGAGTGTGTTCTTCCCTTTCGGTTTTCTAACTCCAGGTCTTTACACATTTCATTATAATACTTTGTCTTCTTGAGCTGCCCTTTGAAATCTTCTGTTTAGCTCTTTTACTTCATAATTTCTTCCATTTGCTTTAGCTACTCTACATTCAACAGGAAGTTTCACAGTCTCTTCTGACATCCACTTTGGTCTTTACCTTCTTTCCTGTCTTTTTTAATGGGATATAACCTTGGTGATAGAAATCATGCCATAGATTGCATGATAGAG
Organism: Elephas maximus indicus; assembly: GCF_024166365.1. Classification (NCBI taxonomy): domain Eukaryota; kingdom Metazoa; phylum Chordata; class Mammalia; order Proboscidea; family Elephantidae; genus Elephas; species Elephas maximus. The sequence goes on along the minus strand of NC_064835.1, from coordinate 12,483,906 downwards.
CTTTGCAAGATCAATGACCTATTCATTGGAAATTCCTTTTTTCAGCAGCATAAATGACATCTATACACGTGGACCTTGCCACATGGAATACACAGGAATCAAATCTACTACACTTGTGGAGAAGACAATGGAGAAGATCATTATCATCAGTCAGAACAAGGCCAGGGGCCAGCTGTGGAATAGACCATCAATTGTTTATATGGAACCTCAAGTTGAAGCTGAAGAAAATTAAAACAAGTACATGAGAACTAAAGTACAACCTTGAGGATATTCCACCTGAATTTAGAGGTTATCTCAAGAATTAGATTTGACACATTGCTTTTGTTAGGAGCCCCAAATGTATCTCTAACCAAGGACCACTTTTTAATATAAAATGATCAACTTGTTTATTTCTGTACCATGAAAAAGTGAAGACAAAGACCAAACCTAGGAGGAGTTGGTTCATGGTTATAAATCACCAAGTGAGACCTCTACCCCACTGCCTGTCCGTGTTGAGACAGACAAACTTCCTTGTCATGCACTCACAATAGACTTGTTCTATTCCACCCTTTGATGGGCATATAATCATTCGAGGATTCAGGTTCTATGCAAAGATCTCAGTTCCAACTCTCTTTCCAATGCCTAGCCCTTTAGCCTTTTGTGAGCATTAACCGTAGGTGCTCGGGCTACAAAAGCTAGCAAAATCACATAGCTGCTGTGGTATCAATTTAAGTGCTTCCTGCCCCAGGTTCTTTATATCTGGCTTCTGGGTAAATTTTCTTACTTTCTTAAAGGTCAGTTATGCATTTAAAGGATGATTTCCTTTCATGTTGTGGGCATGCATTCTGGTTATCTAGGCCACCATACTGCTGGAACCAAAAGCCCTGCACCATCTCCCTCGGCCCTGAATCCCACAGTGACCCATCACTCACATCCTTCTCTACACACATGATCCTTCTGATCTGCCTCTGAGACTTGGCTCATTGCTGAGACTGAGCACCTCTAGTTCCAGTGACTTTATTGCTTTGCATTGAATCCAGAAGCTTCTTGTCAGTCCTCCATCTACAGACCCTCAGTCTTCGGCTTCCTCTGTCAGTCACCACCACTCCATCTGCTTTCTGTCTTGTGACAATGATTGATGACTTTTAGATGCTGCTGTCTCCTTCCCTGTTCTCTCAGTTCTTGTGAGTTTATGCCTTTCTTTTATTCTTTATTCTTAGTGGAGATTTGGAAGAGTGAGGAAATAAACACATGTGTTCAATCCTTCATGTTGAGCTGGAAGTCCAAAGAGTATATTTATTTTTGTATTTCCTTAATTATAAGGGAGGTTGCCCTTTTTAACATATGCCCATTTAAAAAATAATTTTTGTTGTGTAAATCACTGTTCATATCCTTTGCCTGTTTTGTGCTTGTTCTCTTCACCCCACTCCACCTGCATCTTGACTCTTAGAATATTCCTGTGAATTTATATATCAATTATTTATATTAAGACATTAACACTTTGTCTGAAATCTTGGCAGCAAATATTTTCTTCATTCTTTTCTTTGTTTCTTATAAAAGTATTTCATACGTTTTTATGCACATAAATTCTTGATTTTATGTGGTTTGATCTGCCAGGTTTTACTTTTTGTGATTTCTGCTATTGTTTCTGTATCGAGGAAGAGAGTAGAGATGCTCCTTGAAGACTCTCCTAACGCTACGATTGTTTGCTTCTGTGAGGAGAAGGGGCCCTGATGAGAAGCAGAGAGAGGGCAATAAGAGATTTTTTATTTGTTCTTGGTCATCTGTTAGTACATGGATAATTGAGAACTAACTACAAATGAAATTGAAAAAACCGACCCTCTTAATTATGTGCTGATCTACCCTATATACACTGTGGGCAAGAAATGTCTAGGCTTGCCTTAAAGATGTGCTCACCCACCCTCTTCCCTGAGATTCTGTACTTTGTGACCTGCTCTTCCAGTGAGTTCTCTTTAAGACCCACTCACGTCTTGATGCAAAAAGTGCTGAGAGATAACAACCTTGCATCTTTATTGCTGCCTGAGCTCCAGGGCCCCCAGCTAGTGTGTAAAGAGGAAGCAGTATATATCTCAAGCGCATCTGATTGTAGCTGACATGAAGCTTGATAACAGAATTTCTCAGACAACAGGCCCAGGCTGGGAAATTTTAATATTGTCTTTCCCTACAAGTAATTTCCAATGTTTATGCTCTGTGGAGCCCCTTTCGAGTGTCAGAGCAGAACAAATGCCAGTTTTAATGGACTTGATAAATCATAAAAACTGCTTGCAAAATTGCATCTGATTAAAACAGGAAAATGTTGCTTTATTAGGAAAAATCTCCCTGCAGAGGCTCATGGGGGCAGCTGGAGTGGAGAAATGTAGGAAGTGCCCAGATCCTGTGGAGTTCTCTCTCCATGGAAAAGATGTGGCTCCATTTACAGTCTTCCAGTTTCTTCCCCTCTCCTCCCCATGTCCCCAGTACTTCTGCTTTCCCTGATGAAAGGAAAATTGGCATTAGCCATTTCTTACTTAATTTCTATGACAACACGTTATTAGCTGGGGCACTGTATGCATGACAATGCACAGCCAGACAGGGGTAAGGGGTGGGCGTGGAGGATCATCTGAGACCTCTGAGTTGCCTACGATGGCTTCCACAAGTAAAGGACAATATGGCAAAATCTGAAAGCCTGCTCAGCTCAGCTGGACCAAGCTCTTCTGGCTAGCAAAAAATATATAAAATGAAATTGAGCTACCCCATGGAAATAAGTCACCCACTAAAGAGCCAATTTCATGAATCATCAATGGGGTCTGATTTGGGCATTTAACCTAGCAGTCAGTAAGCTAGACAGGCAGACTGGTTGACAAACATCCTCTGTTGTTCCTGTGTCTGGAGAGAAGGCAAAGGTAAGAACTTCCTGTCCTCCTGGAATCCCCAGGCCAAGTTAGGCAACAGGACATAGCTGAAGGAGGAGCAAGGCAAGCAGAGTCCTAGATATATAGCAGGGTGGAAGAGGCAAGGACGTAATGAACGGCAGCTAAGTCGCTCTACATCAATCCTGGTTGGTTTAATTTAGTTATCAGAGCCTGGAAGGCAGACTGGGCAAGTCCCTTCAATGCCAGAACTCCAGGAGGAAAGTCTGGCTGTAGCTAGATGTCTCAGTTATATATCATGGTATAACAAGCTACCCTAAAACTTAGTGGTTCAAAACAACAGTAATGTATTATTTTCCACAGTTACTTGGTTGGCTGGGCTCAGCTGTGTGGTTCTTCTACCCTACATGGTGTGAGGTTGGGTCTGATTCATGAGGCTGCACTTAATTGGGGCCTCATCTCGGACTAGAACATCCAAGATGACTTCCCTCACATGTCTGGTCCCTCAGCTACAGTGATTAGAAGGGCTGGCCTTGCCTCTCTCCATGTCAACTGTCATCAGCCAGCAGTCTAGCCCACACTTTTTTAGAAGGAAGGTGGATCCCAAGTGGAAGCTTCCAGGCCTCTTAAGGCCTAGTTTTGGATCTGGTACAGCGTCACCCTCACCACATTCTATTGGCCAAGCAAGTCACAGAGCCAGCCCAGATTCAAGGGGAGGGGCAGTCAACTCCACCTCTTGATGGAGGAGTATATGCATTACAGAGATGGGCAAAACTTTTGGTGGCCACCTTGGCAGACAATCTACCACACTGAGGCTGTCTAAGAAGAAAGATGAAATTTGAAGTCAGAAGACCCAGGTTTGAGTCCCATCCCCTCCTCCTTCCTTACTGAGAGACCTTGGGCAAGTTGCAGGCCTCTGAGTTGTTGCTCCCTCCCCTATGAAATTTCTTCCACATGGGTTTTCATGAACACTGAGTTGGTGAGCTCATGCATGGCAAAGGACACTGCCAGTGACAGCCTGCTCTAGAGGGAGAAGGGATGGTTATGGCCCATCCCACCCACCTTCTTCTTCCACCCCATTGTTGCCTTGATTAATCAGGTCATTCTCTGCTTCTGGATCTTAAAATCTCTCTCTCTCTCTCTCTTTCTTTTTCCCATGTAAAATGCCTTCATTCCTCTTGGGTTGCCATGAATTCCAGTTTTGCTTTCTGGCTCTGCTTTCCAAGGCTCCACTAGGATGTACCTGGCCAAGGGAGCATTTGGGGGCTGAGATCTGGCTGTGCTCTGCACCCTGAGCTGCGCATCCTGGTACAGAGCTCCACTGCCTAGAGGGACTCCTTTCTCTAATACGTACAGAGTCTCCATATGGACTCAAAGAGGTCACCAGCAGGGGTCTGCCAGCCATCCACCTGCTGAGCCACCTCCCTGCTCTGTGCTTCTTGGCCTTCCAAGGCTGTATATGTTGGCATCTCCTCTGCTTGACTCTGGGGCCTTCCCAGTTTACCTACCAGCTCCTCCCTCGAGCCTACTTACCTTCCCTTCCTGACCCTCTCAATCCCACACCCAGCTACTGCCTGTCACCCTCTGTCCTCTCTGTAGCAGGAATTATCTTTACAAACTCCTCCTTGACTGAAGAGCCACTTTAAAGAATTTAAAACACCACTGCTCTCTCCTAATGAGAGGGAGAAGAGATGTCGAAGCTCTGAATTCTCTAGAGCTTTCCTGTAGTGTTCTGATTTTGCTGTCTCTGGAAATATTTCTCCTTCCCCAACACAGAAAATATTGGCTGGGGAGCATCACTACATATTTTAGAACCATCCCCTCAAGCACTTTGTCTTCTTCTAAGATTTACAAGCTCCACGCACTGTCAATACCACAAACTTCTGAAGTTTTTTTTTTTTTTTTGGGTGAGGGGAGATGCAAATTGGAGCATGATGCTAGACTCTGATTTTAACCAGGGTTTGCCAAGTGCCAACCATGTATTCACCTCTGGGCTGGGCCATGGGGAAAGAAACAACAACGTTGTTCCTGTCAGTACATCCTACACAGAGTCTCTAATGCCCTGGTCCTTAGGTGCTGACCCAAAAGGAAGGACGTCAGCTGCCTCAGGTGCATCATGAGTTCTGTGTTTACCTCTGGACCTGCCATGAACTCCTATAAGCCCAGAGTTGCAGCCCTAACACTCCCTATCCCTACCTTGCCATGTTGCTCTGGTTTATTCTTTGTTTTCTGGACCTAAGACCCTGGCTTGCTACTATTTGGAAACCAGCCCACCTGGCTGCACCTGATGGCTGTCCAGACCATCCCCAGGGGGCTGAATGTTCCTGCAAAACCACCAGGACATTGCCAGCTTAGCTCCAAGTATCACCTGCCACCCAAACATTCACCCTCACTGCAGCCAAGTCAACTACAGAGCCTGTGGGTATGGACAGTGGGGCCTCCAAATGTCCTTCTCACCCCCAAGCCAGCCTCTGTAACTGGGTACCTTCCTGGCCCCACCCTGTCTGTCCTAGCTTTCTTCTCCTGTCCACCAGCCTGTCCTACCAAGTTCACCTAGTAAAATTCTCCCATATTTCACTTCCTCTCTATCTACACTAAATCCACATCCAGGTTGGCAACATCTCTTGCTTAGAATAAAAAACAGCCCCAAACACTTCTCCTTGTTTTCAGTGGTCCCCCTTGAATACCTTCTTCATAATGGAGCCGATGGAATCTTTCTAAAACGACGGGCTGGCCGTGCCCTTCACCTGCCTGGGCCCCCTTAATGGGTATCTTCCATGGCCTTCGTGCGTCTCATAATCAGCCCTGCTCACCCCTCCGACCTCTTCTCCTAGGACCAGATGGAACCATTTCCTGGTCTTCCAAAGTGGTGGTTTCTCTCACCTCTGCGTTGTAAGTACTGGGTTCAAATCCCAATGCTGCCCATGACTAGCAGTGTGACCTTGTAATTAATTAGTCAAGGTTAATGAGAAATTTAATTTCACCAGACGAATTGAATTTAGATTTGGATTTTGAAGATAATGGTAGTCGTAATGATCATGATGATAATAATAAAGTGAACACCTAGGACTGTGCAAATATATTCAATAAAATGTTTAGCCTCTCGAAGGCTTCCGGTGGTCATCGTAGGGTTGATGTGAGGTTGAAATGAAATAATGTATATAAAGCCTCTATTACATGCCTGGAAATGGTAAAAAAAAAAAAAAAAAAAAGTGAGTTACTTTTATCCTTTAGTGGATCCAACCACCTGGAATTCTAACCCAACTCCCATAGGTACCTTGTCCCTTCCCCTCCCCCACCAGCCTGGATATTATGGATTGAATTGTGCTCCCCAAAAGGCTGGGTTGAAGTCCTAACTCCTGTGCTTGCAAATATGACCCCTGTTTGGAAATAGGAATTTTCTTTTGTTATGTTAATGAGGTCCTATCGGAGTAGGTTGGGTTCTAAACCCAATCACTTGTGAGTGGTGTTTTATAAAAAGAGCAGAATAGATATAAGCACACACAAGGCAAGATGCCATGTGAAGACACACCTACAAGCAGCCAAGGAATGTCAAGAAACACCCAGGCTATAGAAGCAGAAATAGACAAAGATCTTCCTCAAGAGCCCAGAGAGAGAGAGAGGGAGAGAGTGTATAGTCCTGCCAACACCCTGAATTCCAACTTCTAACCTCCCAAGCTGTTAGACAATCAATTTCTGTTCTTTAAAGCAACCCATTTGTGGTATTTTTATTATGGCAACCCTAGGAAACTAAAACACTGAATGAGTCCCACTCAGCTTTTGAGTTTTATTTTAAATGTCACTTCCTCCAGGAAGTCTTCCCGGGCCACTTCTATCTGTGTTAGATGCTACTTCCATGGACCCCTATGCTGAGCCCTGTAATATAACATCCACTCCCACTGAACTGTGATGGCCGGTTTACTTGTCTGCTTCTCCTGTGAGCTCATGAGTCCCTTGAGAGCAGGGTCTACATCTTCCAGTAGGTGGTCCTATACCATGGTGTAATACCTGGCCCTTAACAGATAAGCAGGAAACAGCTGGTATAGGAACCTTAAAGGCCAAGAAATTTTTACATTCATGCTCCCCAGGGCAAGACCAGCCCCATCGTCTAGGGCTTCTTCACCCAGATGGGAAGGCAAGAATAATACACATCACACATGGTGAATGGTACAAGATGGTAAATGCGTGTGTTACAGAGTGAGCAGGACAGACAATCAGCATGCCAAATGCTCTGAGAAGGGAGCTATCACTGTCGGCATATTGAGTATTGTTTGAAGTAAGTGGGCCATTGGCTAGGACATGGAAATTGCTTTTGTCATACAGAAGTTTCATTGCAGTGATACTTGCTGTAACAGAATTTGACTTGTAATACGGAGCACTTATAGGACCTTTGTGATTCCCAAGCACTTACCATACGTTTGTGAAATGCATAGTATAACAATGTATTCCAATTGTTAGGAGATTGGCAGCTCCAATTTCTTGCAGCAAGTCTTCAATTGCTCCCTGATCACAACCTTCTAACTATGGACTGGGAGTTCACATTCATACGCTGATCAGAAGTGGGCAGGAGCCTCTGGCCAGAGAAAAGAGTGCCTCCTGGGCCGCAGGTAGGCCTACCAGTCCAGAGCAATGGCTCTGGTTCTTCTAAGAATAGGATAAGCTGGTAAGTTAACAGAGACCCCGGGACAAGTTGGCATTCACCATTGAGCAGCTCTCCCTCTGTTTGCTGAGGGACAACACCATGCTTCAAAACAGGCTGCTTCTCTTCTTCTTGCTCCCACCTACTAGGAAGTGAACACCAGAATGATACATTTCAGCACTCCTCTGCTGGGGTCTTTGGGGACAGCCAAATGGAACAAATTCATACTCCTTGTCTGGTCTTCAATGTCCCTATGCCAAGAGGCACCCATCCATCAACCTGACCATCTCTCTTTGGCCTTTCTTACCACATGCTGAGGGCACAACGGGGCCTTCCTATTACAACCTCACTGGCCTGGCTTAGTCCCAACCCCTGGCCAGAGAGAGAGGCCACCACCTTCTTGCTCCCACAGTCCAGCCAATAATAGAACAGTGCCTAGCACTTAGCAAGTATCGCCTCAGTGTTATCCATCCTGGTGATGAGCATCGCCATCATCTTCAAAAGCCAGGCCTAAATTCAGCTCTTCTGGGTAGGTTTACAGTTAACCTTGCCTAACCATAATGGGTTACCCTTAGTTGGAATTTTCAGTTAAAAAAAAAAAAGGGAATTTTCAGTTTACAAAGCATTTTCACATAGAGTGTCCTATTTCAGCTTCGCAGCAAATCCTGGAAGGTTAATAGCTGAGGCAGGGAGTGTTGGTCCCAGTTTTTGGGATGATGAAGACAGTTTCCGAAAAGTAAAGCGCTTTTGCCCAAGTCGCATGGCGTCAAAGTCAGTGACTACGCTGATCTCAAACCCAGAGCTTCACAGGCTTTTTAGACCATGACTCACAGTAAGAAATAAACTTTATATCAGGGCCTAGGAAGCAGATTTTCTGTCTCTCTCTCTCAAACACCACAAAACTGAAAGAAATTTTCATGAGGCAATACTTCCCTTACTCCATATAATGTTCACTGCTTTTTTCTTTTCTTTCTAGTCTCTTCCCACTAATAGGTTGTGACCGACTCTTTAACTTTTTTACTCAGTATCTGGGGTATCTAGGACTCTTCCTGCCCCATCCGCCCACCCCCTAGGCCTGTTTCTCGCCTGGTATTTTTTCTCCTCACCCACTTCCTCAACCCTGATTCACTACTTGGCACCTGCCTGTATGCTGCTTTGCAAGCACTTTAAAGACCAGAGTGTGTCACTCCCGACCTAGGTTATCAACGAGGTGAGGTCAGGGACTGTGCTTTACAATGGCTCTGTAGCCCCTTGCAATGCTTAACACAGGTCTGAGCCCTCAGAGCGGGCTCCAAGTACTGGTCCAGTGGGCTCCAGCAAGTTCTCTGCAGCCTCTCCGTTGTCCGCACGCTCTGCCCTCAGACCAGCCTGTTTGCTACTCTCCTCCAATGCTCTTTGAAGGACCTTAGCTTGACTTCTGATAGGTGTGTATCTCACTGTGATTAATACAGGCCCCTTTTCAAGCCCAGGAACCTGACATCTGCTGGCGCCAAATGTTTATAGCACAGAAGGTATTGGAAATGCAGCACCTAGAGATAGCAAGACTCAGGCCTGAATGGAGAAGGAGAGAAAGGACGAGGCAAAAAGGTGAGGGTAGGGTGGGTAATGCTGGGGCTGATGGTTTGGCATCAGGGTATCTGGTCTGGGTGAGATAGGGTGAGCTCTGCATGGTACAAGCACCTTGGGGATGCCTTCTGGTGGGTGCCCTTCTTGGGCAGAGCAAACACTGGATGCCGAGTGCTTAAATTCAGGAAACTTTTGCACCCACGTCCTTTCCCCAGTAAGTCTGTGCCTAGCAGAGTCACAGGACTAATACCTCTCATCAGGACAGGCCTTCCCAAAGTTCTCGCACATAATCTTTTCCCACCTTCATCATAGCCTGGTGAGGGAGATGTTAGTATCCACCTTGTTCAGACAAGGAAACTGAGGTTGCTCAGATAAATCAAAAAGGCAGTGTCTTAGGCTGGGATCTCTAGAGAAGCAAAACCAGTAAAACATAAATACAGGGAGAGAGAAATTCATAGCAAGGAAATGGTTCATTTGGTTGCAAAGGCTGGAACATTCCAAGTCTGTGGGTCAGAATAGAGGCCTCTCCTGATTCCTGTAGCTGCAGGTGCTGGCGAACCCAAGATTGGCAGGTCAGAGAGTAGGGATCCTGCTCACAGGCTGTGAAGATTGGTAGGCAAGACCGAAGATAAGCTTCTAGCTCTAGTCTGAAGAACTGGAGGCCAGACGAGTAGGGGCCAGCTGCAGGATCCAGAATGAGCAAAAGCCCACAAGCCTTGCCAAAATATCTACTTATATTCAATGCAGGCCCAGGGAAACTCTCTTTCAACTGATTGGCTACTCACAGCAGATTCCATCATGGAGGTGATCACATAATATCAAATCTCATCATGGAAGTGATCACAACATCATACAAACTATCAAACCGCTGAGAATCATGGCCCAACCAAGTTGACACACAACCTTAACCATCACAGGTAGTGAGAGCACTGGTTCTCAGACTGGGGAGGTATAAATAATTCTGATGCCCAGTCCCACTCCAGAGATTCTGATATAATTGATCTGGGCATGGCTTGGGCATCAACCCAGCCACAGGTAAGAACCACGAATGTGCAGTGGTTAAGAGCCATTGATTTAGAAGCTATTGAAATGGGAGGGATGTGCATAAATGCATCTTTCCCAGCTGGTACCAGCAGAGGGACAGGAAGGGGATTTGATGGCCTTGAGCCTTGGGGCTGGAGGGGCTGGGGCAGGAGGAGATGGGAGTGGGTCATGCACTGGAGGAGGAGGGAGGGGCTATGCGGAGGAGCTGGCAGCCGGCACTCCCACATAGCCTTGGGAATGCCCTTCCTATTTCTGTGACCTCTCATATCCCCAATGAGTCACTAGGTCACTAGTTATGCAGGAGAAACACTGCATCAGGTGGCAAGCATCCTCATGAACATCTTAGCATCCTTCTTCCAGGCTTGGTGAGGTCAGAGAACATGCTTGGCTCGGCCATCATTACCCTCGATAGTCCGACACATGGCTCTGTAAACCTTGGTGCAACGTGGAGTGAACGGAGCTCAACGGCTGAAGAACCTGCTTAGCCTTGTTTTACAGGCAGAGAAATGGATCTGAAGATGGACGAGTAGTGATGATAGCGATAGCTATGGAGTAATGCCTACGGGCCAGGCACAGTATGAGGGGCTGTACATATGCTAACTCCCTTAATCTCCCAACAGCCCTGGGAGCTGGCATCATTAGTCCCCATTTTGCAGATGAGGAAGCTGAGGCTCAGAGAGGTTAAGAAATTTGCCAAAGATTACATAGCCAAGTACCGGGTTGGGATAGGAAGTCTTTAGCTCTGGAGGGAGCAGTGTGGGCTTCAGAGGACACAGTCCCACACTGCCAGTCACTGCTCCAGAGCTAAAAAAAAGATCCCGTTGCATGGAGTGGATTCCCACTCATAGCGACCAGATAGGACAGAGTAGAACCACCCCGTAGAGTTTCCAAGGAGCGACCGGTGGATTCAAACTGCTGACCTTTTGGTTAGCAGCCGAGCTCTTAACCGCTCCACCACCAGGGCTCCTCCAGAGCCAAAGCAAGCCGGAAACCCAGCATGGTCTCGCCTTTGTCCTCCTCCTCCTCCCCACTCCTCCCCGCTCTCCCTGCTCAGGCTTACTGCCTACAAGAGGATTTTACATTCTCAGACCACCCCTCTTTGCTGGCTTTTAGATGATTAATAAATTTCAAAGCAAAACAAGTAGGGATCAGCGAAGCCCTCTTGTTTCCACAAACATTGTCGTTCCTGGGAATCGTCGCAGAGTGGTCTCCGGGGAGCAGCAGCCTGGCCTGGAGGAACCTGGTCTGGGAAGTATATTACCCAGAAGAACCTGTGCGCGGCCCCTGGGGATGGGATGCCTCTGACTTGGGCGTCCTTTTTCATCTCTCATTTCTGTGATTCTGGGATTCAGTGTGAGCCTCATTTCTCATGCAGTGCCCTGAGTCACGGCTGAGCTGAACTTTCCTTAAAGAATGTCAAGGTGTTCAATCACGCCTGCGGTGATTAGAAGAGAGCCCGGATCAGCCTGCTTCTGAGTCCCTGCTCTCCTGAGCAGAGGGTTAAAGACAGATATGCAGTCAGTCTTGCTCACAGCCGGACCTCTCCCAGCCAGTGGCCCAGCCCCGTGCTCTCTTGACCGGTGGGAGCCCTGCTGGCCCAGCCCAGGTGCCCAGGGAGGCACTGACGGACAAGCAGACAGCCTTGCCCTCAAAAACTACAATTTTTTCCTCCCTGCTTATTCTCCCCACAGCTGCTTCCGCTTAGGCTCTGACTCATTGCTTGTAGGCCAAAGGCTAATGGATCTGGATTCAGAGTGAGATTAAAATGTATTTCAGAAGCCAGATAGGTGAAGCTGGGCTGGATTTGGGTGGGTTCAGCACTGTGTGGAGAGAGTAGGTATGTGGTGTTTTCTACAATCTGAGACCCCCGCGGGGCTCGCTATGGAAGCTTCAAAGGTGGGGGCTGAGACATGGGGGCTGGGACTGTGGAAGCCCAAGACAGGGGCCTGCTGACACAGTGGGAAGATTCCTGGATTTGAGGTTAACCCTTGAGTTCAAGGCTAGTCATTACCCTGGTGACCTTGGGAAAATGATTTAGGATCTCTGAACCTCAGCTCAATCAGCTATAAGGTGGACATAATAAAAATCACTACCTCATCTATTAATGTGGGAACTATGCGGCACCGTGTATACAGCATTTTGTCAAGGGAAAGGAGCCCTGGTGGTGCAGTGGTTAAGCTCTCGCCTGTGAACTGAAAGGTTGGTGGTTCGAATCTATCAGTTGCTCTATGGGAAAAAAATGTGATAGTCTGCTTCCGTACAGATTACAGCCATATAGGGCAGTTCTATTCTGTCCTATGGGGTTGCCATGAGTCGGAATTGACGTGATGGCAACGGTTTTTGCCAAGTGAAAAACACTATATAAATGTTAACTAGGCTGTGTACTTTGAAAATGCCTCCCTGACTAAAAAAAAAAATCCTTTCTCCTGGAGCCTGGGATAAGCAAGTCCTTCTTCTGCTTTTGCCATGAACCTTTTCCACTGTGAGAGTGGCAGGAATGGAGGAGCAATAGGAGCTGTGTCTGGGGCCCCTTACATCATCCAGGCTTCCCTGTAACTCTGAATCACAGCCTCCTTCTGGTAGAAGAGACTTCGGTCATCTGAGAGGCCCTGGGCAAGAGGAAGGTCCAGGGCAGGGAGCTGTGGGGTCCCAAGGCTTGCTCAGCTTACTTCCCAGGCTAACAGAGGCCCTATAGAGACTTGGCACCCTGCCACAGGTCCTGTAGAGCAGGCCCTCCCCAGCACCAGGATGTCAAGGCCCTGGGCATCTCTCCTGCATGAATACCTGTCATGAGGTTACACCCGGACCATTTACTGTGTGTGTGTGTGGCAAGGATGTCGCAGCACATCTGAGTGGGTTCCTGATGGGCAAGTGGCCAAGGGCAACTGTGTGTATGTGTGGGGTATTCAGTTGACCTGAGAAACACTTGTTGTCTTGCCAGCTCCGTGCCAGGTCCCAGGCTGGGGCTTGGAGGCAGAGGATTGACGGGCTGCAGCCCCAATCCTGGGCCCTCCTGCCTGGATTTCCACTGGTAAGTGGCCCTCTCTGGGGCTGCTGTTGAGATGCTCTGGAGAGAAGCAGGTAAAATGGGGGAACGCCAAGTTATGAATGACTCCAGAGGCTGCAATTAGCTGGTTCTCGGCTGCTGTATTTTTAGACACAGATATTGCCACCAGACGCTTCACAGCCTCCCCAGAACTTTGTTCCTCTCAGGACCCCCCCCCCCCCGCTTCTTTGGCAGGTGGGAGCTTCCACTTCTCAGGTAGAGCTGGGATTCTGAGCCTACCTGGGGCCTTGGAGCCGGGGCTCTCTCTTCAGCCCTGAAAACCCTCAAGGGAGGCTGGGGAGGCAACATGGAACTTGGTGCCTGAGTATCCAGCTTTTACGCCTGTAACTTCCATAGGTTTATTGGTGACTGGGGCCTCCTGCATCCGTGTAGCCTGTTCTAAGACCCAGAAGGAGCCCCGATGAACACCTTTCTCCATGTGCCTCTATGGCCACCATAAGAGCAAAGCAAGAAAGGGCACACACAGCTGGTGGATTCTGGGTGATGTGTTCAGTTCTCAGACACAGGGTCAGCAGGGTGATAGATATTTCATGAGTCAGAGAAGTGGAAGAATCCCTGATTCTATTACCTTATTTCGTGTTTGGAAAAATGAGGCTTAAAGAGAGCACTGACTTGTCTAAGGTCACACAGCTAGTAATGGAGGAACCAGGAAACAAACTCAGGCCACATGGCTAAGGGCCAGTTCTCATGGCCCTGAGGGTCACTTGAGTGTCCGTGGAGCCAGGCAGGCTCAGCAGATCCTTGAGCTTCTCCAGGTCCAGAGACATGCTCAGCTTCATCAAGTTTTATGATAAGTGTTCTAGGTTTCTATTGCCACATAACTCCCCTCTACCCTCCAAAAAACCTTAATAGCTTAAAACTACAATTTATTATTATCTGTCACAGTTCTGTGTGTTGACTAGGCTCAGCTGGGCAGTTTTCACTTGGGGTCTCTCATATAGTTCCAGCCAGCTGGGCTGGAGTCATCTGAAGGCTCAGTGAGGCTGGATATCCAAGATGGCTTCTTCACTTATCTATCCCATGACTCAGGTAGGATGGCTTGAACAACTGGGGACTCCATGCAGCTTCTCCATGTAGCTAGTAGCTTGGGCTTCCTCACAGCATGGCACTCTCGGGGAAGTCAAACCACTTACATGGTGTCTGGCTTCCCCTAGGGTGAGCATTCAAAGAGACCCAGAAGAAATCTGCAAGACCACTTGTAACCTAGCTTCAGAAATCACATAGTACCACACCCGCCACAATCCACGGGTCAATATCAAATTACAGTGCAAGCTCAGATTCATGGAAGGAGGACTACACCAGGGTGCAGGTAATGGAGGCATGGTTTAATAGGGCACCATTTTCCGAGACTGGCTGCCACAATAAAAACACATCCAGTTGCTGCTGAGTCAGTCGGATTCATGACGACCCCACGTGTGTCGGAGTGGAACCGCCCTCCGTAGGGCTTTCAATGGCTGATTTTTCAGAAGTAGATCGCCAAGCTTTTCTTTATGGGCTCGCCTGTTGGTGAACTTAAACCTGTAACCTTTTGGTTAGCAGCTGAGAGCATGAACCATTTATACTACTGAGGGACTCTAAGAAACACATAACCTAGAATAAATAAAAATCAGCGAGCAGGCCTTTTGTCCTATCATGTAAATAATTTTCTATGTATTTTGCCCAATGCCTCCCTCCCTCTACGCCTGCGTCTACCCTCCCCAAGCCACCTACCTCCTTCTGCTATTCCCCTGTGTCTCTTCACTTGGCCTAGAAGAAAGAGAACAGACTTGAAGTAAGAAAGCCATGCATTTGGATCTTGGTGTCATTGCTTACTAGCTATGCGACCTTGAACAATCCAAGTCTTAGTTTATCTATCTTAAAAAACAAAAATAGCTGTTACTGTCTTATCAGTGGAGACAGTGGTGTTTGGTGGTAGAATTCTCACCTTTCATGAGGGAGGCCCAGGTTCAATTCCCTGCCAGTACACCTCATATGCAGCTACTACCTGTCTGTCAGTGGAAGCTTGTGTGTTGCTATAATGCTGAACAGGTTTCAGCGGAGCTTCCAGACTAAGATGAATCAAGAAGAAAGGCCTGGCAATCTACTTCCAAAACTCAGCCAGTGAAAACCCTATGGATCACAACTGTCTGGTCCACGTGATCATGGGGGTGGGGAAGGACAGGGCATTGTTGCGTTCTGTCATGCATGAGGTTGCCTTCAGTCGGGGGCTGACTTGACAGCAGCTAACAACAACTGTCTTATCTCCTCACAAAGCTGTGGAAACGATGAGAGGTACCCACAAATGGCGTGCTCCCGGCACAGGGAAGCCCCTCAGTGAGGGCTCCCCTCCTTCATTTGTTCATCAGAGAAGCCAGTGTCTGGAAGCAGCGTGTTCACAGAGGTCACTCCCAATTGTGCCCGCAGCTCAGTCCTGAGGAAAATCAAACTGAGCCGGTGCCTCCACCTTTCACTGCCCCCTCGCCAGCACAGCAAGCAGCCTGAGGAGAAAGGAAAAATGCAGCCTCTCAACTGGCTGTTGGTTTCACTCGATGTTGAATGCCCAGTTTGATGGATTTCTCCCCTTCTAAAGCGATAGGCTATTTGAGAGCTATGTTAGGCCCAGCTTGAGTAAATGTCGTTTATTTTGGAACTACTGTCTGATTTCCTTTAACTCAGAAGAATTTGGCCTGGTGTCAGGAACTTGGGTTTGAGTCTTAGCTCTGCTGATTGCTAGCTATACGACCCTGGCCAGATCTTGGAGCTTAGTCAGATGGGGCAGTGGAAGGTGGAGGACAAAAAAGAGGTAATGTATTTGAGTGTGCCTTGTGCTATGTGAATGCAAGGGATTTTTATAACCAAAACAACCATTTTGGCCCAATATGATGAAAGAAAGAAAGAGGGAGGGAGGAGAGAAGCAAAGAGGGAGGAAAGAAAGAAATCGAAGGACGGTGTAAGGGAGGAAGTGACAGGAAGTAAGAAAGAGGCCCGGAGAGATCTTTACAATAACCCCATGAAATAAAGTAACTAAGATTATCCCTATTTTACAGATGAGAAAACTGAGCCACAAAGGCATGAAATAACTTCCCCAAGTTCACATTGTTGGCAGTAGAGCTAAAATTTGAACCCAGATGGCCTGAGTCCAAGAACCAGAATGCACTGTGCTGTCACTGAGCATCCAACCTTTGTCATACCCTGTGCTGGGCCCTGAAGATACAAAGATGGGTAAGACCCAGTTCTTGTTCCCAGGTAGCCTACGTCTGGGAAGAACAGAATTCCAGCTGGCATATGTCTTGGGTTTGCTATTGGGGACAATGTTGGCCTCCAGGTAAGTTTTCTTTGCAGTGAATGACCCGCTGAAATGAAAAGTAATCAATAGAAAAAAATAACAATACAGATTTGACCAGAGTATAACATTTTAAAATGTATCCATCCACAAAATTACATTTTTTGGAAGATAGTCTGTGTTCACTGAACAGCTTAGGATCTGGGGAAAAAAAAAAAAAAAAGCCCAAAACACAACTACTTATGACACAGAGGAAAAATAATACAAATGTGTTTGCAGTGCTTTATGATTTAAAAAATGACTTCATCAATTCTCACCGTGTTTTGCATCAAGCAGGGGAGGAAAGTGAAGGTGTCTTTGCAGGACCCTCTTTGTGTGAGGATCTAACGCAGTGGCTGGTGGGTATTGCCTCTCTTCTGTTTATTTGCCTCGCCTTCCAGGCTGGACCTCACCGAGGGTTGCCCGCTTCCCTGCGCCCTTCCATCCTTCCTATCGAGCTCACCTGCTGTCACAGAACAAATCACTTCTGGCGTACCTTGACCTTTCCTGCTTAGGCCGTCCGCAAGGAGCAGTGAGAAAACCGGGCAGCCATCCCAAGGGAATAATGGTGGCCCTGTATTGAGCTCCAACTGTGTGACAAGCGCCATGCTATGTGCTGGATACACACGACTTTATTTCATCCATAATAAGTGCTAGTATTGACCCCGTTTTCAGATGTGTAAACGGTGGCTGGCAAAGCTTAAATAACTTTCCCAGGTCTGCCCAGCCAATAAATGTCATGTCTGTCTGACTTCACTGCCCATATCATTAACCACTATGTTAAAAAAAACAGTCGCCATTGAGTCAATTCTGGCTTATGACAAGCCCATGTGTGTGTCAGAGTAGAGCTGTGCTCCCCAGGGTTTTCAAACCCTGATTTTTTTTGAAGTACATAACCAGACCTTTCTTCTGAGGCCCCGTGTGGACTCAAACCTCCCAGCTTTCGGTTAGCAGCTGAGCCCTTTAACCGTTTGTACCACCCAGGGATTCCACTGTGTTAGACCACCTCTAATCAGGAGAAGATGATTTTAGATTTTAGAAGGCATCAGCACATTTGCCTGGTCACCTGTGGTGTGGAGTAGCTTCATTTATTCATTCACTAATTTTTTCATTCATTTGGTCCTTAACACTCATATTAATTCATATGATGCATATTGACTATATGCCTGGGAATATATTTCAGCATAGTGGCTGAAAGGGTGGGCTCTAGGGTCAGACCACCAGGGTGCAAATCCCAGCTCTACCACTGAGCTAGCTGTGGGGTTTGGGCAAGTTCCTTAATCATTTTGTGCCTTAGTTTACTTATTTGTAAAATGCAATGATAGTAGCTACCTCCTGGGGGTGTTGAATGATTAAATGAGATAATACATATAAAACACTTAAAATGGTGGTTGACTCATAGTAATTATACCAAAATGCTTGTCGTCATTTTTATGACCTGTAGTAGGCACTGTGCTAGGTGCTGCAAAAAGCTATGGCACAAGAGTGAGAAGTGACTTTATTCTATCAGCAATAGGGGGGCACTGGAAGTTTTTCAGTGAGGGGAAGATTTTGCTTTAGGCATTTTCATCTGACTGTAGAATAAGTTGGATTAAAGGACAGGAAGACTGGCTAAGAGACTTCAGTAATGGCACCAGCAAGAGGTCATTCCGGCTTCAACCAGCATGGTAGCATAAAGAGCTGCTAGGAACATTGCCAAAGCAGGAAAGGATGTGGCAACTGATCGGACTGGAGGTGCCCACAAGGGGAGGGCAATGTCTTAGAAGAGTGAGGTTTCCAGCCTGGAGGACTGGGAGAATGCAGGGACCGCCAACAGAAACAGGGAACAGAGGAGGAGAAGGTAGGAGGGAAGATGTTGACAAAGTCTGCCCTTTTGTAGGACTGTTCAGAAGGGGAAGCTGACCTCCCCTGCTGGAGCCTTTGGACTGTTGTTGTCTGGAGTCTTGGCCTCTTGGGAATTGGCCAAGCGGCAACCATGCTCAGAGAAGTTGGGCCATGAGGCCAGAGTCCCCCAGGAGTCTCCCTGGAGTCCCTCAGGACAGGGCCTAGCTGGAAACTTTTTTTTTTTTTTTGCAACTAACCCTGTCTTTTTAACCCTGTGCTTCATCTATATATCCCAACTCTCATTCTTTGTTTCTTGCAGCCCCGTCTGCCGTTCACATTTTGGGATCGGACGCCAAAAAAGGAAAACCACTATTGAGACTCCAATCTGCCCACTGGAGTGAGAAGCTGCCATCAGCACCAAGGAAGCCCAGGCCCAGGAGGCTTGTTTGGGTGTGGTCAGCACCCCCACCTACACTGTCCCTCAAAGAGGAAGGGCTCTCGCCCTGCTGGGAGAGGGTCACAGGACCTCAGCTGGGGGTGGTGCTGAAGATGGAGCCGATGAAGGGCCAAGGGTTGAAACTTCAGGTCCAGTGAGAGAGATGGCAGAGTGAGGACAATGGGAAGAAACGAGTTTCAGGTTATTTGATCCCCAGTGGTGGTGAGCAACTGAGCCAGCATCTCCAGATAGCCCCTTGACTTTTCTTTATACCCTCAATCCCTCACACAGCAGCCGGCACTTAGTAAGTGCTCAGTAAACCGATAGAATGGATGAATGAACAAATGCCAGATCGCCAAGCCCATTCCACTTAAGGGGAAGGGGAACGGAAGGGAGGGCTGCACACCCTGCCCTAGGTGGGGGAGAGGAGTGTGAAAAGCAGGTTCACTGTCATTGTCTGGCTGCCATTCATGAGCACAACGCAGAGCCACCATCCTGAGGGACCCACAAGGGTTGGGGGTGGGGCACAGTGGCAGTGTTCACCATGAGAGGGACGGCAGGCTGCCTGCCAAAGAAAACCAGTCTGCTGGCCAGCTTGGCTTCCCGGCCAGAGGTTGCAGAACCCAGCCTAGATAGCAGCATAGGTTATGCAAATCTATGCAAATGATGTCACAGAAGTGCTCTCAGGGCTCTCAGAGAAAGGATATTAACGTCCTCCTCCACTGCTGGAGAGCTGGCCTCTGGCAGCAAGGATTACCATCATTGCACCACTGTGCTGTGGAAACACCCCAAAACCTTCCTACAATCAGGCTGAGTTGGGGTCTAATCAGCTGGGCAGGAGACAGAGGAACAGAGCAGCGATTGAATTGCAAATGTACCATTGTTTTATCCAAGCTAGTGCAGTCTGAGATGAGACAGTGACCCCAGATCGGAGTCTGCAGAGGCCGCGGATGGGCAGTGTGAGCTCTGGGCCCTGCTCTGTGGACAGGCAGAAGCTGGGGCCTTGGGGTCCCAGGTGTTCCTGAGGGGAGGAGGAGGTGGTGCTGAGTGAAGGGCTTCAGTCAGGGATCTTTCCCAGCAGGAAAAAATTAGTGACTTTTGGGTTTCAGTGGCCTTACGGAGACCATTTTATCCTGAATCCGAAGAGTGAGTGGGCTTGAAGTCAGAGCGGAGTGGCTTGGAGTGGGAGGGGTGGGGACTTCCTTGCTTGTCTGACTCCCTGCCCTGGTTCTTGGCATACACGGGGCCTGTGGGGAAGAAGCCCTGTCCCCTCCCCTGGTTCCTGCCAGCTAGGGATACCACCTTGGAATCCCACCTCTGACACACACCTGTAGCAGAAACACACACCACCACCTCCAAACATCCACCCTGGTGCACCCCCCGAACCCCCTGCCAAGAAAGACTCAGTAAGCAACAGAACCAGTCCAGACTGACCTCCATGTGCTACGTTCCTTGTATTTGTGATTCTGATCCTAGTTCTTCCTGGGGCAATTCCCTTCTGTTCCAGGTAGTTCCCTGTGCTTCTGCGGGATGGGGATGGGGGTAGGGGGGTAGGCAGTTTGTACTCTACCAAACAGACTGCAGAGAGACAAGACTGGCTGTCAGAGATGTGGATCCTGGCCGGTCATATCTTACTCTGTAATTATAGACAACGCAGACAGGAGTGTATAAGGGCCATAAAAGAAAGAGGCAACATGTGACATTTGATTCAAGATTAAAAGAAATCATCAATTGGAGCTGATTGTGCTTATCCGGATGTCACCAGAAACAGCTGTATGCCATCTGCCAGAGTGGGTACCACCAGCTGGAGCAGGGCTGCTGAAGACCCTGGCTCCGCCTTTCTTCCCCCGCAGGAAGGCAGAACTGAGGTTGGAGGCCAACGCCATGTGACAGCGGAGTGACGGAATGACAAGGAGAAGCGGCAAAAGCTGAGAGGGGGAGTGGAGCATCGCCTCACCCCTCCCACTTCCCTGGTCTTGTTTGGGCTAACAAAGGCAAGTAATGAATTACTGATAAGTGGCCCCTTTTAAAGGGAAATTTTTTCATGAGAGCAGGTGAGATTTAGCTGACATTCATCTTCCCAGCTTTGGAGAAACTGGCTGGGAGATGGGGAAAGGTAAGTGGGAGGATTGTCGGCTGAGGCCCAGCGTTTGTCATCTGGGGAGTCCACAGCAATGGAGGAGGACTGATGCGTTCCCAGTCTCAGGCTGGCAGCGTGGCCGGAATCCGCTGGCTCCATCTCATTAGCCAGGCCAACAAGGCTGAGAGTCAGAGGGACCTGAGTCCCCCAGCCCCAGTGGTGATGTCTGCCTAGAGCCAGTCACAGTGAGTGACAGGGCAGGGGATGGGTTCACTTTGCCAGAAAATGCTGTCATCTAACCCAGTTCAGGTTAGATCCTAGAGAGGCAGATGCCTGCCCCAGCAGGGCAGACAGGGATCTTGCTAGAGGTCGTGCCTCTAAGGGGAGTGCTAAGGCCAGGCCTTCCAAATATAAGGGAAAGAGCACTGGTCTGGGAGTCAGCAGACCCAACATGAGGCCCAGCTCTGCTCTTCTCCCCAGCCAACCCCAGTTTCATAAAATGAATAGATCAGAGATGACAACCTGGTGGGCAATAGTCAATCATGTTTTCTCTGACCTGCACAGTGTTAGCCCACATCATGTTTTAAATCTGAATTAGATGTCAATTTAAAGAGAAATCAAATTATCTAGCTCCTTAAAAAAAAAAAAAAAAAAACCAGAAGATCTAGTAACATTGTAGGTAGCAATCAGCTGGGGCTGAGTATAGCTGCTTTTCTTAGATGACGCACACTCTCCACTTTGCCATAGACCCCACCATTCCCTAATGCCTCTTTATCACTTATTTCGCAGCACCTTAGATCTGTTCAGCCACATCTGTCCTTAGTTTCAAGAGCTTCTGCTGCTACCAGCTCTTTGTGAGCTCCGACTGACTTCAGGCAGGTAAAACTAGACAGTGCCTTTCCTTATGTGCCATGGACCTCTTGCTGCATATCCCTGAGCATCCCTCTTGATGCTGAGGCTTGGATGCTGCAGAACCACCCTCAGCACGTAAGTGTACACAACCCACAAATGCTCCGGAGTTAATGCCCAGTGAAGCCAAATTTTGATCAATGGGAAATGGGAGCTAGTGGAAAATTTTTTCTTCTTTCTCCTTCCCAGCAGATGGTCTTGAGACATACAGGTTCTTGAAATGGTCTTGCAAGATTGAGCAATCAGTCGCACTTGGCAGCAGCGAGCTCGATAATGCATCTCTCCCCTTCCCTGCCTCACTCTCCTCCCTGGGACTGTACTCCTTAATAAATAGTAGCACACAGGCTTCTGCCTCAGGCACTGCTTTCTGGGAAACCCAGGCTAAGACAGTTGGTATTAGGACTGGTTCTAGAAAGCAGACCCTCAAGATGGGATTCTGGAGTTGGATTACTCAGTGGGGTGATGGTAATAAGAACCCCAACACTGATGATAAGTTGGGTGGAAACAGCCCTGGCATACAGCGGCATCAGAATGATTAAAGCTTTCACCTGTAGACGAGGTGCAGGTAGAAGGTAAGGGATTGGGCTATGCAGCAGCCACATATTTGAACGGCATGGGGGCAATGATAATGATGGTGGAGGATAACTTGCCAACTACATTTTGGAAGCCAAAAAAAGAGAAGATAGGTTTATGGCACCCAAGTGCTAATTCAAGAATGGGGCCTTGAACACAACAGAGTTCCTGACGGTGCAAGAGAAAAGTCAGGTGCAGAACTCGAATTCTAGTAAAAAGACCAGACTTAATGGTCTGGTTGAGACTTGAGAAACCCCAGAAGACATGGCCCCTGGACTCTCTGTTAACCCAGAACTAAAACCATTCCCGGGGCCAACTCTTCAGACAAAAAATAGACATAAAATGATACTCATGAAGAGTGTTCTTCTTAGTTCAAGTAGATACATGAAACGAAATAGACAGCTCCTGTCCAGAGGTGAGATGGGAAGGCAGAAACAGATAGGAGCTGGTTGAATGGACACAGGAAATCAAGGTGGAAAGGAGGAATATGCAGTCACATTATAGGGAGAGCAACTAGGGTCATATAACAATGTGTGTATAAATTTTTGTATGAGAAAAGATCTTGAGGTGTAAACTCTCACCTAGAGCACAACTAAAAAAAAAAAAAAGGAATGGGACCTTGAAACCTGGGATGGGAATATATGGTGGATGGGCCTGAGAATCTTAATTCCCAGACCCCTGAGCCCTTCCAACTGGCAGATACAGTTGCTTTCCCCTCGACAGGGGGCAAAACTTCCCCCTGCCTGGAGACTATGCATGACTTCACCCAAGGCAGGTGCCTCCCAAGGTGATTCTTGTTCACGGCAGAATCTGCCCCACCAGCCTTGTTGCTTCCAGGCCAATAACCAGGGTCAGGTCTCAATACAGCCCATGCCGGAAGTGCAGTCCAGCTCTAGGAGGAAATAGCTTACACGCTAGTGGAATCTCCGGCCCTGACTAGCATGAACCAGGAGGAACAGAGGAGGGGAAGCGGGTGTTGAAGGTGTTGGATACAGTAGCGAGATGGTGGTGGAGTATAAGGCTGCCCAGGGGAGAATTTATTGACTGGGACATTCACCCCTGACTTGGGATGGAGAGTTAGGACCTGGAGCTGCTCCTAACAGCATGGTGATTGGCTCCTTAAAGTTTGGACATGACAATGGACTACAGCAATGAGACAGAAATGCCAGAACTTCCTCAGCATAATATTGAAGGAGTCAGAAGGCTCATGGAGGTGGGGCTTTTAGGATGGATTTTTCTATGTAGGACCTAAGAACTTACCAAGTAACTATTTTCCCCAGGAGTCCCCAGATGGAATCCTCTCACTAAGGCAGTAAGGAATATGCACTAGAAGGCTACATTAGTGATGTTTTTAGGGGTCCAGTGGTCTGGAACATTTCAGGACATCCCCTGTAAGGTAAAAGGTAAAGGGCATCTTTGTGAAGGTCAGTGGCAGCTGCCCTCAGAAGGCTGGGGCTGAGGTTGGGAGGTGTTGCCATGGACCTGGGCTCTCTGTTATCAATGGAGATGATGGGATTCTTGTATAGCTGAGGCCAGGTGGTGACATGTAGCCATCAAAGGCAAAGTGGGCAGCAAGTGGGTGTCTTGACCTGCAGGGGTACTTGGAGATGGCTAGTCAGCCATGCTGTGAGAAAGATGCAAAGATGTCACTTAACTTGTAGGATTTTTGTAAGGTATCAAGAAATGGTAAGCAGAAATACAACATCAGACCTTCACTTAGTATTATAGATTGAATATTGTCCCCCCAAAATATATGTCAACTTGGTTAGACCATGATTCCCAGTATTGTGTGGTTGTCCTCAATTTTGTGATTGTAATTTCTTGTTAAAGAGGATTAGGGTGGAATTGTAACACCTTTACCCAAGTCGCATCCCTGATCCAATGTAAAGGGAGTTTTCCTGGGGTGCATCCTGCACCACGTTTTCTCTCTCAAGCGCTAAAAAGGAAAGAAAGGGAAGCAAGAAGACAGCAGGGACCTCACACTACCAAGAAAGCAGTGCTGGGAGCAGACTCTGTCCTTTGGACCCTGAGTCCCTGCACAAAGATGCTCCTAGTCTGGGACAAGATTGATGAGAAGGCAGACAGAAAGCCTTCCCTTGGAGCTGACGCCCTGAGTTTGAACTTTTAGCCTATTGACTGTGAGGAAATAAATTTCTCTTGTTAAAGCCATCCACTTGTGATATTTCTGTTCTAGCAGCACTAGATAACTAAGACACCTGGTTTCCAGATCTAAGTCAGTTTGCAGACCAGGAGTCCAGGGAAAGAGGGTCCCTTTGCAGAAAAACGTATAACACCGCTACAAGTATATATGATACATATACGGTACATATTCCCCCAATCTTTTCCCAAAGGGACCTACAGTCATTTACTAGGGTAACTGTACCTGGAAGTAAAGGAAATGCCCAATTTTCTAAGGACAGTTAGATACAGGATCTGACCTAACACTGACAGCAAGGCTTCTGATCGGCCACCGTGGACCTCCAGTTAGTGTGGGGCTTGTGGAGCCCATGTCATAAAGGGACTTTTGGTCCAAATCCCTCTTACAGTGGGTCCAGTGAATCCATGGACCAGCCCTGTGGTTGTTTCCTCAGCCCCCAAATGTGTCATTGGAATAAATAGATACACTAAGTAGCTGGCAGAACTTTGACTTTTGGTTCCATGACTCATGAACGAAGGGCCATTATGGTAGAAATGGGCCAGGTGGGAGCCCCCCAAATGACCCTCTACCTCAGTCCCAGCCAAGATAGTAAATCAGGAGAATTATTGCTGCATTCTGGGAGAAATTGCAGAGATTAGTACCACCATTAAAAACTTAGAGGATACAGAGTTGGTGCCTCCTATCACAATCTTATTCCTTTCACCCTGCTGAAACCAAATTGATCGTGGGAATGACCATGGACTAGCATAAACTTAAGCAGGTGGCAACTCTGATTGCCGCTTGTGCCAGAGGTCAAGTTTACTAGAGCAGGTCAAATAGCCTCCACCATTTGTATGAGGCCACTGATCAAGCAAAAGCCTTCTTCTCAATTCCCAGTCCTAGGGAGGCTCGAAAGCAGTTCATCTTCACACGGTGGGGACACATTCGTTGTCTTAGCCCAGGGCTACGTGAACTCTCTATCATGTTGTAGCCCAAAGGGGCTCCAATCATTCTGAATCCTGAAGAACATCACACGGGTACATTATATTGATGGCACCTTGCAAACTGTACCTGGTGATCACAAAACAGAAAACCCTGGATGCTCTGGCAAGACACTTGGAACACATGGAGTCATTATGAGTCAGAATTTAGGGGTCTGCCACATTGGTGACTTTTTTTTTTAAGTAATTTTTATTGTGCTTTAAGTGAAAGTTTACAAATCAAGTCAGTCTGTCACACATAAGCTTATATACACCTTACTCCATACTCCCATTTACTCTTCCCCTAATGAGTCAGCCTGCTCCCTCCTTCCAGTCTCTCCTTTCCTGACCATTTTGCCAGTTTCTAACCCTCTCTACCCTCCCATCTCCCTCCCCTCCAGACAGGAGATGCCAACACAGTCTCAAGTGTCCACCTGATACAAGTAGCTCACTCTTCTTCAGCATCTCTCTCCAACGCATTGTCCAGTCCCTTCCATGTCTGATGAGTTGTCTTCGGGAATGGTTCCTGTCCTGGGCCAACAGACGGTTTGGGGACCATGACCGCCGGGATTCTTCTAGTCTCAGTCAGACCATTAAGTATGGTCTTTTTATGAGAATTTGGGGTCTGCATCCCACTGTTCTCCTGCTCCTTCAGGGGTTCTCTGTTGTGCTCCCTGTCAGGGCAGTCATCGGTTGTGGCCGGGCACCATCTAGTTCTTCTGGTCTCAGGATGATGTAAGTCTCTAGTTCATGTGGCCCTTTCTGCCTCTTGGGCTCATAGTTATCGTGTGACCTTGGTGTTCTTCATTCTCCTTTGATCCAGGTGGGTTGAGACTCATTGATACATCTTAGATGGCTGCTTGTTAAGACCCCAGATGCCACACTTCAAAGTGGGATGCAGAATGTTTTCATAATAGAATTATTTTGCCAATTGACTTAGAAGTCCCCTTAAGCCATAGTCCCCAAACCCCCACCCTTGCTTCGCTGACCTTTGAAGCATTTAGTTTATCGCGGATACTTCTTTGCTTTTGGTCCAGTCCAGTTGAGCTGACCTTCCATGTATCGAATATTGTCCTTCCCTTCACCTAAAGTAGTTCTTATTTATCTAATCAGTAAATAACCCTGTCCCACCCTCCCTCCCTCCCCCCTCTCGTAACCACAAAGGAATGTGTTCTTCTCAGTTTATACTATTTCTCAAGATCTTATAATAGTGGTCTTATACAATATTTGTCCTTTTGCATCTGACTAATTTCACTCAGCATAATGCCTTCCAGGGTCCTCCATGTTATGAAATGTTTCACAGATTTGTCACTGTTCTTTATCGATGCGTAGTATTCCATTGTGTGAATACAATTGGTGACATTTTCAGGGGTTTGGTGGACTGGAGCATTCCAGTCCACTGAACCCCGAAAAGCATTGCGTTGTATACCTGTTCCCAGTAAGAGGCACAATGTCTAGTGGGCCCCTTTGAATTTTTGAGGCAGTATTTATATTACAAAGGAGACCCTGGGCGGCAAGTGGTTAAACGCTTGAATACTTATTGAAAGTTCATCGTTCAAACCCACCTGGAGGAGCCTTGGAAGAAAGGCCTGGCGATCTGCTTCTGAAAGGTCACAACCTTAAGGTCCCTATGGAGCCCAGTTCTACTCTGCAACACGTGGGGTCACCATAAGTCGGAATCAGCTTGATGGCAACTGTTTGTTTGTTTAAAATTTATGTCACGGGAGTCCCTGAGTGGTGCAAATGGTTAACACATTTGGCTGCTGATCAAGAAGTTGGAGGTTCAAGCACACCCAAAGTCACCTTAGAAGAAAGGTCTGCTGACCTACTTCCAAAAAGTTCCACGGAGCCCAGTTCTACTGTGACACACACGGGGTTGCCATGAGTCGGTACTGACTTGACTGCAACTGGTTGGGTTTCGGGGTTTATCAATAACAAATTTGGGACGACTGCTCTGACCCATTTGTTGGATTCCTTGAAAAGCTGCCGGTTTTCAGTGGGGTCCAAAGTGAACGAGGGCTCTGCAGCGGGCTCCGCCTCTGGTGCGGGCTGCCCCAGCTCTTGGATTGTATACCCTAGGTGATCAGAGGGCACTAGACAGACGTGTGATGAAGAAGGATGCTGTAAGGAGCCTTGGCAAAGCCTCGACAGGTGAGCTGCAGCTTGCACAGCCCAGAGTTCCGGAGCAAGGACATGCCTTCTGAAGTTCCTTTTGGTGTGCTTCTGTGCCCTGGCAGAGACTGAGACCTGAGCCTCTTACCAGGGGCTGACTTCTTAACAGATCCACTGAGTCAAAGAGCCAAGTGGGCAGAGCCAAGTATGGTGGAAATGGTATATTCAGGAGGAGACCCAAGCAAGACCAGAAGACACTAATAAATTACATGAACGGATGACCCAGATCCCCATGTTATTGCCCTAGGTTGCATCAATCCCTCTCCCTCAACTGGACTCATGGGGGGCTCCCCACTACTGACAGATAGAGAAGGAAAGAACTTGGGCCCGGGTAACAATTAGTCAGCACATTATGTTGGTGACAACAGAAAATGGACTGTTCCCACCTTACGGGGATGTGGCCCTGAAGATTGGTGATGATGGAAAAATCCTATCCGTGAGCGGAGCTATGAAAAGTCCCCTTGGTTGTCCACTTCTTAGGGAAGAAATGTGGCCTGAGCTATGGGTATTCATGGACTCCTGGATGGTGGCAAATGGATTGGTCGCTAATCATGGGCTTAGAAAAAATAAGGTGGAAAAATCAGGGACAAGGAATCCCTGAGAAGGATTATGCGATGGACCTATGGTAGTGGGCACAAAGCACACAGAACTCTGTGTCTCCTGTTAAGGCCACCAGAAGCATCTATGGCAGAGGAGGCCCTACCCAATAAGGGGGAAAAGATAACTCACTCTGTGGATGTCAGCCAGCCTCTCTCCTCATCTTCTCTAGTGCCATTGCAGAGGGACTATGATGGCAGGGATAAAGGCTATACATGGGCTCTCTCACCAAGACTGATCTTGCAACCACCAGTGCTGACATCAAACTGTCAGCAGCAGAGACTGACACGAAGCCCTCAGTATGGCACCATTGCTTGAGGGCACCAGCTAGCCATCTGGTGGCAAGTTGATTGCATCAGCCCCCTTCTACCAGAATTGATACTACTCTGGATACGGGTTTGTCTTCCTTGTCCACCAAGCCTCCACCAGTACCTGAGGGTGCAGAAAATACCCAATTTCTTGGCACGATCTCCCATATAACATTGTCTCAAATCAAGGAACCTAAAACACCCAAGGGGGTATACCGATAGGCACCGTGTCAGGGCATCCCTTGGTCTTACCACATACCCCATCCTCCTGAAGCAGCCAGCCCAAGAGAATGAGGAAATGTTCTGTTAAAGTTTCAGCTAAGACAAGAGCTCAGGGACAATACTCTTTAGTTTGGGGGACTGTCCTACAAGATGTAGTGTATGTGCTAAAATAATGACCCGTATATGGTGCTGTGTTCCCAATAGCTAGAATACCCAAAACTGGGAATCAAAGTCTAGAAGTAGGACTGGCCCCTCTCACTATTATTCCTAATGACCCACTTGAGAATCGTGTACCTCCTTCGGCTGCAAACTTAGACTCTGCTGTGATAGAAGTCCTGGTTCCCTGGTGAGGAATGTCTCTGTCAAGGGGCAGGAAAGAGGTAAAGTTCTCTGGTCACAAAAGTGAAGGCCTCCTATTGTATTCTGGGGGCCAGATATGATGGAAAGATAAAGTGGATGTGAGTATCCAGGGGTGGACTCTCTCAGAGACCTTTAGGTACCACATCAGACCCTCCTGGCCCGATCCATCTCTTGTTCCTGCTGCAGCAGTGAACAGCTCTGCATCGGCTTCAGCAGACATCACAGGTGCTGCCTGAGGGGGCCTTACCCCATGCACGCTTTTCACCTTCTGCACTGGGGTTTGCTTACTGACACCAAGACGCAGGATGCCAAGGTATCTCTTTTTTTTCTTTTTATTTATTTATTGTGTTTTAGGTGAAAGTTTACAAATCAAGTCAGCCCCTCATACAAAAACTTATACACACCTTGCTGTGTACTCCTAGCTGCTTTCCCCCTAATGAGGCAGCACACTCCTCCTCTCCACCCTGTATTCCCCTTGTCCATTCAATCAGCTCCTGTCCTCCTCTTCCTTCTCATCTCGCCTCCAGACAGGAGTTGCCCACATATTCTCATGTATCTACTTCAGCCAAGAAGCACGCTCCTCACCAGTATCATTGTCTATCTTATAGTCCAGTCCAATCCCTGCCTGGAGAGTTGGATTCAGGAATGGTTCCAATCTTGGGCTAACAAAGGGTCTGGGGACCATGACCTCCAGGATCCTTCTAGTCTCAGTCAGACCATTAAGTCTGGTCTTTTTATGAGAATTTGAGATCTGCATTCCACTGCTCTCCTGTTCCCTCAGGGATTCTCTGTTGTCCCTGTCAGGGCAGTGCCAAGGGATCTCTTTGGATGCTCGTGGGTCGTAACTCAGAAGTGAGGAGAAGTTAGAGCTCCATGGGGCCAAACTTTGACAAATGGAATATTGGAGCTGGTGGATAAATTCCTTTCTCCTTCGCCCCTGGGATAGACAGTTCTGAGGTGCAGCTTTGGAGATGGTTCCACAAGGCTGAGCACTGTTACCCTGGGTGGTGACCAGCTTGATAACACATCCTCATACTGTCTCTCCATCCTCCCCTGCCTCACTCCACTTGCCCCTTGCTCCTGTTCCCTGGGATTGCAGTCCTGATAAATTCATGGCACATAAGTCTTTGACTCAGGCTCTGCTTCTGGGGAGCTCCGACAAAGACAATCTCCAACATTAGAGATGGGTGTTGTTGTCATATGTTATTCTACATCACCTTCCTGGTCCCTGAGGCATCTGAGTTTGGGCTCCTGAACTAGTTCATCTTTTAGATCCTCTGCTCAATTGATCTATGAGCTTATGTTTCCGAGAATTAAGAGCCCAGATGCTTCCACAAATTCATCGGTCAAATACTTCTGTTCCTTGTAGGCTATCTCCTGCCTTTGAACTCTAAAGGATGAGGTTCTGGGGCTTCAGTGTGTCTTGAGTTGCAGTTTTTAGGGAGGCCCTCACAGGGATTCCTGAAATTAATCTGCCCCCAAGATGGGGGACTTCTTTGTACCTAGAAATCATCTGAAAAAAAGAAGGGACTGAAAGGAAGCAGACAAGAGGATAGAGATTTGGAGAGGCATTGGGAGTGCGTGATGAGTTAAGTGAGTCAGCACCACCAAGAACTTGGATGAGTGCTAGGAAATCTGGTTCAAGAAATAAAAGCCAGACCTCTAGAATTCCATGCTCCTGGAATCTCTGCAGGTGGTCTTGAGAATTAAGGCTCTGAAAACCACCCTCTAAGTTTGGAAGGCTCTAAGAGAGAAAGGGAGGCAGGCATTATACTGCCAATGCCAACAGCACTCACCAGCTTTAGCCCCCAAATCAAGAATTTGATCAGCACATTCTTTACCCCCACTATCTCTAACGTACTGACAATAGCTTGGGGGTAGGGAAGAGAAAGCAGAAACACAGATTTAGTCATCGCTTCTGTCAAATTTGAGCTTTTAATGTACTGATGAGGAACAAAAATAAGACACAGCAGCATGTGTTAGTTCCCAAAAAAACCAAAAAAAACCAAACCCAGTGCCATTGAGTCGATTCCGACTCATAGTGACCCTATAGGACAGAGTAGAATTGCCCCATAGAGTTTCCAGGGAGTGCCTGGTGAATTCGAACTGCTGGCCCCTTGGTTAGCAGCCGTAGCACTTAACCGCTACGTCACCAGGGTTTCTGAAAGTCCCCAAAAGGGTGGTGCAAAAAGTGGAGTGAAGTGGTCAGAAGTGATCTCCCGGAGAAGGTGGGCTAGACTATGGAACTGCTGCAGCTTTCATCCAAAATATTTATTGATTATCTATAACGCATAAGGCACTGTTTCAGGGGAGAGAAGGGAGAATAAATGTAAGGACCTAGGCTCCAGGGCCATCTAAGCAGGGAAGATTGGAATCAACTCTGAATGACTATAATACTGGTCACAGTTCCCTGAACTAAAAGGTATTGTCCCTGAGCTGTTGTCTCAGCTGAAACTTTGACAGGACATTTCCTCATTCTCTTCGGCTGGCTGCTTCAGGAGGATGGGGTATGCGGTAAGACCAAGGGATGCCCTGACCCCGTGCCTATTGGTACACCCCCTTGGGTGTTTTGAGCTCCTTGATTTGAGACAATGTTATATGGGAGATCATGCCAGCACCCTCAGGTACTGGTGGAGGCTCGGTGGACAAGGAAGACAAACCCGTATCCAGAGTAGTATCAATTCTGGTAGAAGGGGGCTGATGCAATTAACTTGCCACCAGATGGCTAGCTGGTGCCCTCAAGCAATGGTGCCATACTGAGGGCTTCGTGTCAGTCTCTGCTGCTGACAGTTTGATGTCAGCACTGGTGGTTGCAAGATCAGTCTTGGTGAGAGAGCCCATGTATAGCCTTTATCCCTGCCATCATAGTCCCTCTGCAATGGCACTAGAGAAGATGAGGAGAGAGGCTGGCTGACATCCACAGAGTGAGTTATCTTTTCCCCCTTATTGGGTAGGGCCTCCTCTGCCATAGATGCTTCTGGTGGCCTTAACAGGAGACACAGAGTTCTGTGTGCTTTGTGCCCACTACCATAGGTCCATCGCATACCCCTTCTTGGGTTAGCAGCCAAGTACTGTGGATCACAGAAACTCAACTAAAGCGGGCTAGTCTGCTAAGTTGTTTTTATTTTTTATTTGTTTCTACCTCACCAGCACCTAGAGTCTGAAGCCCAAGGCCCCATGATGTCATAAGTGTCCCAGCTTCCTTTTGCCCCTCTGCTCCTCTGTCCTGGTTGTTTTCGTTAGTTGCGGTGGAGTCAGCTCCGACTCAAGGCTACCTTATGTATAACAGAACAAAACATTGCCGGTCCTGTGCCATCTTTGTAATCATTGATATGCTCAAGTTCATTATGTGTTTTGTGTGCCTTTCAACCTAGTGGGCTCATCTCCTGGCACTATATCAAACAATATGACAATATTCTTTTGTGCTTTTATGCCCATTGGGTATTTGAGTCTTTATCCTTCAGACAGGAGAGAGTCACTGCAAGGCTTTAGGAGTGACCCATGTGTGCGTGTTAGAGTCCAGAGGATATATAAATTTGGATCGGAGTTGCCACCATATAGACGGCATTTAAAGCCATGTTTATCTGCGTGAGATCACCAGGGGAGCATGTGTAGAGAGGAAAACCAAACATGTCCACAAGCTGAGTCCTGGAGTCTTCCAGTGTCAAGACATGGGTGAGATGAAGGGGGCCACCTAAGGAGACAAGAGCAGTCAAGGAAAAGAGAGGGAAACTTGTAGAGCGTAGGTCCTGGACTCTTGTTTAGGATATAGTTCAATAAGATGGGAGTGGTCAATATTCCAGCTGCCGCTGACAGGTCACAAAAGATGGAAACTGAGGGTCACCAATGAACTTACACCAACAAGGCAGAATTTATGGCCTTGATGAGAACACTGGCTGGAGTGGTGGGAACCTCCATGGAAATGGCTTAGAAGAGAGTAGGCAGAAAGGAATTGGAGAGAGTGAGCGTGGACAACTCTCTGAAGGAGTGCTGCTATAATTAGCTGGAGGAGGAAATGGGGCACACATAGTTTTTCTGCTTTCTTCTCTTTAAGCTGGGCGAAATAACAGCAGGTTTGCGTGTTAATGGCCGGGCACTAGTAGACAGTAAAAAACGAGCGTGGGGAGAATGCCTGGCTGATAGATATCTTGAGTAGGTGAGGGGGGTGAGATCTGCTACACAAATGGGGTGGGGACTAGCCTTGGCCAGGAGTGTGCCCAGTCCATCCACAGTACAGGAGAGAGACGGAGCATTTGAAAACAGATGCAGTTGGGAGGGTGTGGGGGTGAGGGTTTGTGGAAATCCTCTTTGATTTTTTCCATTTTTCGGTGAGTATAAAGCAAGGTTATCACTGGAGATGTGGACGGAGGAGGAGGTATTAGAGGCTAAAGGACAGAGGAGAAGGTACGGAATATGCATCTAGGAGAGTGGGAGACAGAATGATCTGGAGGAATGATGTATGATGCCAGCCAGCAGTGAATGCCCGCTTAAGGACAGGGGTCATAAATTTAAAGCATGACTAGTCGGCATGGAGTGCATATTTTCTCCAGCCACGTTCTGCTTGCAAAGGTACAGGCACCAGTTAGGTGGAAACTTGGATTTCACCAGGGTTGAAGTTTTCACTCAGTGACCAAGAAGTGAGAAACGTGCAAGAGAGTTGAGGGCATTTGCAATGGAATGATTATGATGACTGATCAGGGAAGAGGGAACTTACCTACTGAAGCTGGGTAAGGGGGTACAATGGGATATGAGGAGGGAAGGTTGAAAAGGTGATAGGGTCAATACAATACAGGTTGTAGTGGGACTGACATCCTCACAACTGGACCAATAAGCAACATCATGGTAAATGGAGAAAAAATTGAAGTTGTCAAGGATTTTCATTTTACTTGGATCCACAATCAACGCCCACGGAAGTAGCAGTCAAGAAATAAAAGGATGCATTACATTGGGCAAATCTGCTACAAGAAAATCTCCTTAAAGTGTTAAAAAACAAAGATGTCACCTTGAGGACTAAGGTACTCCCGACCCAAGCCATGGTGTTTTCAGTCGCCTCATACACATGTGAAAGCTGGACAATGAATAAGGATGATGGAGGAAGAATTGATGCTTTCTCATTATGGTGTTGGAGCAGAATATTGAATATATTACGGACTGCCAGAAGAATGAACGAATCTGTCTTGGAAGAAGTATAGCTAGAATGCTCATTAGAAGGAAGGCTGACGAGACTTCATCTCACATACTTTGGACATGTTACCAGGAGGTACCAGTCACTGGAGAAGGACATCACGCTTGGTAGAGGATCAGGGGAAAAGAGGAAGACCCTCAACGAGATGGATTGATGCAGTGGCTCCAACGATGGGCTCAAGAATAACAACAATTGAGAGGATGGTGCAGGACCGGGTAGTGTTTCATTCTGTTGTACGTAGGGTTGCGATGAGTCAGAACCGACTTGATGGCACCTAACAACAGCAACAACAGTGGGACTGAAAGGTGAGACTTGAAAGAATGAACTGAAAAGGCTGGATATGAAGTGTAGAAGGCTCGAACCCGAGATGATGGAGAGTTGGAAAGTGCTGATGATAACAATTTCTAGCGATGAGACCCTACCATCCGTCTGTCAGTTTGTCGTACTGTGGTGGCTTTCGTGTTGCTATGTTGCTGGAAGCTATGCCACTGGTATTCATGATGGACAGGTTTCAGTGGAGCTTTCAGACAAAACAAACTAGAAGGAAAGGCTTGGCGATCTACGTCAGAAAATCAACCAATGAAAACCCTATGGATCACAACAGACAATATTGTCTGATATAATGCTGGAAGATGAGCCCCCTAGGCTGGATGACACTACAGAATGGTGGCAACAATGAACTCAAACATGTCAGCCATCACGAAGATGGCGCAGGACAGGGCAAGTTTATACATAATGTCGCCATAAATCAGAGCTGACTCAACGGCAACTAACAAGGGCTAAGACCATGGAGTAAGTGGCTGAATGATGGTTGATGACAAGCTCAGTAGTGGAGAGGAAATCAAAGTGCTGAGAGCCAGGCTATTGGAAGGCTCCCCATTAATTATGCTGAGTGGTATTGGAGGGGATCCCAGTGATGCAGGAGCCAAAACATTCAAGAAATGATGAGGAGGACCCCAGAGCTGGGTCAATGCTTGCAGCATGGATAGCCAGTGGGTGGTAGAGTCTTTCGACTTGACATTCAAATCCGGACGTTTTTAGGGAGAAGGAATGGGTACTGGCAGGAAGCTGAGCAGTGAGCTGCAAGGAGGGCACTTCCTCCACTGCCAGCCCAGGGATGAGGGAAAGGACACAGTCCCCCCATGAGAGGGCTGTGGCGCAAAGCAAGGGAGAGCCAGGTGTCAGTGAGAGCAAGGTGAAGGGAACATTCTGAGAAAGCCTGCTGGCCAGTCAGAGGGCCACGATCCCCTAGCACACAGGCTTCCCAGAGAAAGAGTAGCTGGGGTCTCTGGCTGCCCCTCCTTCTCACACCCCTGTGCACAGCTCCTCAGAGCAGCTCTTTAACCAAGCGCTGCCCACCGCCTGTGTTTGAGGAACCTTGGAGATAATCATTTTGGAGGCGCTGAGGTGTTCAAACTGCAGTGGATCAGAGATTGCTAATATTGCAGAAACACCACCCTGGGGATGAGCTGCTCATTCGTGGAACCACCGAGGCAGCTTACCTTGCAATACATCGCTTCTGTACAAGGGACGCCTGGACCTCAAGTGCCGACAAGATGGAAATTCAAGAGGAAAGAGGTGGGGGCGGGGGCGGAGGTATGTTAAGAAAAAAACAATCAGTATCAGGACTTTCTTGTAGGCCTATTGGAGTAAAAATAAGTGCTCAGGCTTCAGAAAACCCCTCACAATGCAAGCCCCCCACCTTGGGGAGAGGCTGGGGGTCCCAGGTTGCAGAAGGCTGCCATTCATTACTTTTGATTTACTGCAGCTCAGACAGGAGAAGCTCATATGATACATGGCCTGTATATTCTGCTATTGATTTCTAAGGCTTCGTTTTCTAAACTTTCCATCCATCAGCAGCATCTGTGCCTGCCCTGCCCCAGAGATGAAATAGGGGACGAGCCATGCTGTCTTGCAAAGGGTGGCAGGTTTTATGCACTGGAAGATTGGAAACAGGGGCTTGAATCACGCCTGCTTCTGCCAACAGGTGAGGTCGGCTGCCTCACCATGAAGTTGGAGGGTGGGGCACAGGGAGAGTGCAGCTGCTGGAAAGTGGAGTGAGCACCCTTAAAGCCCAAGCCAATGTTCGGAGGAAGAGTGAGGTAGTATTGCTGTGGAGGGGTTGTACTGGGTGGTGGTTGTCCCCTGCGGAGGCTGTCCTAGACTTTGCTACTATAAACGCTTATAGGGCTGAATAACCGGCACGAACACTGCCCACATTTGCCATTAGCTTCTACCACATGACAGAAGGGTGTGGATGGCACTACTGCTGCCAGCCTGTGGGCCCCAAAGAAGGAGAAGCTGCTCCCCACCGGCTGCCTTAAGAGGTTATTGTGCCCCCACCGGAAGACACATTGTTCTGTGCATATAAGGAAACTTGAGACCCACGTACCACCTTAATTTCTCTTCTCCTGCCAATATTCTCAGAATGGAAAAGGCAAGCATCTGTGATGTTACATCCACCCCCAAATCCCCCCTTCTCCATTTACAAAAAAGATTCTTTCAGCTTTCACAAAGCGGATCTCAGTACCTGGGGGGTTGGGGTGGAGGAAAAGAGAAAAGCTATTCACTGTATCCCCTTTGAGCCTTGAAAGGGAGAGAGGCAGGACTGAGGGCTGCCTGGGCCTTGGGAGGAATAGCGGTGGATGAAGGCCTACACTCCTTCAGTCAGGGTGCCCTGGCTTTGTGGGGCACTGGGGAGCTTTCGACTGATCTGAGGATCCCAACCAACCTCAGCATCCCATAGAGGGAAGGGAGATAGAGCACCAGGAGCTGAGCAAAGAAGCAAAGCTTCAGGGACCTGGGTTCTCTTCTACTCCGTGGCCTTTGACCAACCTCCCCATCTCCCTGTTCCTCAATTTCCCCTCTGGTAGCTGAAGAAATAATCTTTTCCAATTTCTCCACCTCTCCAGGGTATTGGGAGACATCAAAAGAGTCTCAGAAGAGGTAATAACATTATAAATGAAGGAATTATCAATGTGACTGATGGTTTAAATTGAGCCTCAGGATCTCTGCTACTTAGAGGCTGGATCAATAGTAATAACAACAATAAATAGGGAGTAACTCAGAAGAGAGTTTAGAAAGGACCCCATGGCAGGGCCAGATAATACAGATGAAGAAGAGCCTTCCTGGGTGGCCACATTGGCTCTACCAGTGTTCTTGCTCCGGGGACCGACCACCCTAAGACTGACCAGTCTGTCTAGCTGCTATTGCTGCACCAGATGACATTCTAAAGGGAATCTGGCTGTGCTAGGTGGGCAGGGGGACAGGTGGTAACTGAAGGAGGGGAAATGATTAAATATGCTAAGCAATGGCAATGGATGGTGCCAACAAGCACAAGATGTGCCCAACATGAAGTCCCACCCACGAGCCCTCAAGCCATCCACTCATCAACATGAGAGGGAGACCAGGAGGGCTGGGGAGGAAACAGCCAAGGCAGAGGATGGGCCAGCCACAGAGAAGCTGCCCCTATAGCCTCCAAGAGAGATCAAGAGATGTGCTGAAAAGGACCCAGGATCTGGAATTAAAGGATCTGGTTTGAAACCCTGGATCTGGCCAAGACACCACCTACTGTGTGACCTTATGCTAATCACATAGCCTCCCCAAGCCTTGGTCTTCTTGTCGGCAAAATGGAGACAATAACATCTATCTAACCAGTTGCTACAAAGTGTCAGCTGAGAGAAGATTAGGCAGGCTTTCTTCAAAATATTCAGGGTTTTGATTGGACAGTTACCACATGGGATGATGGTTAGAACACCAGGAATGTGTCCTTTTCCAGGATGTTTTTTGCCATACTCTAGTTGCCACAACCACCCATTTGTCAGTTTGCTGTACATATCGTGGTGGTGTGGGTGTTACGATGGGTCACCCGTGGTGAACAGGTTTCAGTGGATCTTCCAGACTAAGACAGACTGGGAAGAAGGGTCTGATGATCTACTTCCAAAAATTAGCCAGTGAAAACCTCATGGCTCACAACAGGATATTGTCCAGCTTGCTTGCTTTGGACATGTCATCAGGAGGGATCAATTGCAGGAGAATATCATGTTTGGTGAAGTAGAAGGGCCAATGAGGACAACGGAGACCCTTGGTGAGATGGATTGGCACGATAACCACAATGATGGATTCAAACTTACTGGCGATCATGAGGACACAGGACCAGGCAATGTTTCATTCTGTTGTACATAAAGGCACCATGAGTTGGAGTTGATAGACTTGACAGCAGCTATCTATCGCTATCTCTAACTCTATCTCTATCTCTAACTCCATCTCTATCTATAACTCTACCTATATCTCTATTTAGTTGCTACAGGACCAGCACACCTCCATTCATCCTTATTGAGATAGAAATGAATCTAGAGATCGGTCCCTAGGAGAGATAGGATTGACCACCCCCTCCCTGTGCCCCATACCGACTTCTACCTAGTAGCTGTAATGTTTTCTATAACTATTGGGTTGTTAGCCTCTAATTTTCCCGAGCAGCTCTAAACCCCTTGTATCGTTCGCAATAGGCACAGTCCCTGGCATTTAACTAGTGCTCAATGAGTGAGTCCCCTTGGGTAAAGCTATGTCCTTTTCAGGTACCAACTGCTCAGTGTTGATTTATCAAATACTTTTCCTCCGGGACAGGGAAGCTGATATAATAGATGGCACCTTGTGCCTCAGGGCAGGATGAGAAACTGCTTTTTAAAGGGGGGAGGGGAGATGCCTAAAAAGGTTATATGAAATATCTAGAACAGGCAAAGGTATAGAGACCAAAGTTTATTAGTTGTTACCAGGGGTGGGAGGGAGGAGGCGAGGCGGACTCATCCCTTAGGAAGAATTGAGTATCTGTTGATGGTGATAGAAAACTTGGCAACAGATCCTAGTGATGGTTGCACAACATGGCCAATGTAATCAATGTCACTGAATCGCAAATATAAAAAAATACTGAACTGGCAAATGTGTTATATATAGTTTTAGCACAATTAAAAAAAAATCTAGAAAGGGAACCCAAGAGAACTGAAGCCAAATCCCAGGTACTTAAAGAATTTGTTTTAGAAGGGCCAGCCCCAGGCAGGGTCCTAACTACAGGTTATCAAATCCCAGCCCACAGACCTGACCCTCGGCTGTTGGAAAGAATCAACAGAGATAAGGACCTTATTGATAAGCTTTCTGTCCAAGTATAAACATCACAGAAATCAACAGAGGGAAATGTCTCTTGGGGTGGATTTGGCAGAGGTTCTGAGATGGACGTGGACCGGGTTCACGACACAGTCTCCCACTTTAGTAGCCCATCAAATGGAGTGTTTTCACACACGCTAATTGGATGTCTTATGGAGTGGGGCATTGTTCTGTGCTAACACATGTACATACCCTCTCACGTGTACAAATACACAGGTACACATAGATACTTGCAGGCACACATATGACATACTGGAACACTAATTCAGAGAAACTTCTGGGTCCTTAGGCCGGCAGGGAATTTCAATCTGAGTAATGGATTACTATCCCTGACCTGACTGGTATTTTGGGCTTTTGTAAAAATTTGAAATCATAGAATTACAGTTTGAATGGGCCTTAGAAATTAGCCGTTTCAACCTCCAACCCAGAGCACATGAATCTTCTCCAACAGCCCTGACATGTTGATATATGGCCTCTGCTTAACACTCCAAGGATGTACGACCAGTCACCACACTTGGAATACCATTCGATCATTGTTATTCATAATAATAACTATAAGTTATTGAGTGCCAACTCTGCGCCTGGCACTATGCTAAGTGCTTTAGGTTAT
Source organism: Elephas maximus indicus (assembly GCF_024166365.1). Taxonomy (NCBI): domain Eukaryota; kingdom Metazoa; phylum Chordata; class Mammalia; order Proboscidea; family Elephantidae; genus Elephas; species Elephas maximus. Next base: position 12,443,887 of record NC_064835.1, on the reverse strand, counting down.
ATTTCAGATAACCCAATCAGGTAGGCATTATTATATCCATTTTCTAGAAACTGAAACTGAGTCTCAGAGAAACCGACTTGCCCATGGTGATACATCCATCTTGTGGCAGAGCTGGGATTTGAACCTAGGACTGTCTGACTCCACAGCCCTTGAACTTGTCAAGCTGTATTAACTTGCTAAGTTATATGGCATAGGAAAGTGTTCTTCTGAATGAGCCAAACTCTGCTCTTCTGTGACTTTCACTGACTAACCCCAGGCCTGAGCTCTGCAGTTCCCAGAGGCTTCTTGTTCCACATGGGTCTTAGTTTCTAGTGCTGCCATAACAAAAATACCACGAGTGGGTGGCTTAAAAGAACAGAATTTCGTTTTCTCGAAGTTCTAGAGGCTTAAGTCCAATTCAGAGTCTTGTCGGTGTGGCTTCCTTCCGTGAGCCTGTCTCCTAGGTCTGCTACCTGCCGATGACCCTTAGTGTTTCTTTGCTTGTAAGTGATCTTCACATGTTGTCTGCCTTCCCCCTTGTGTGTCTTTCTCTGTGTCCACTCTGATCTTTTATAACTCAGAAGTTTAGGACTTTAGGTTCAGGATCTACCCTACACTGGTATAACCTCAATTGATCAATTGATCACATTACATTAGATTAGATTGTGGAAGGTAATCTGCTTTATGCAAGGAAAACTGATTTAGTCACATGTAACCACTCCACGACAGCAACTAAATTAGTGTTTAACCAAACTACTGGGAACCATAACTTAGCCCAGTTGACAGATAAAATTAATCATCACAACGTGATACCAAACCAAACCCATTGCTGTGGAGTTTATTCCGATTCATAGCGACCCTATAGGACAGAGTAGAACTGCTCCATAGGGTTTCCAAGAAGTGGCTGGTGGATTTGAACTCCTGACCTTTTGGTTAGCAGCCAAACTCTTAACCACTGCACCACCAGGGCTCCACCACAATGTGATAGCCATACATACATGTGGTCATGTTCCCTTGGAGCTTCCCTTCTCCTTCCCTGTTCATCCCTCTCCTTTGATGTCCTCTGGTTGTCCTTTCCCAAATATGGGCCCCCAAAAGAATTCAACTTTCAGTGAGATATCACCTCCCTTGAGTTAGATTCTATACTCTGACTGCACGTCTTAAGATGCCATTGGCTTTTTTGGGCACAGTGATTAAGCGCTCTGCTGCTAACCAAAAGGTCAGCCGTTTGAACCCACCGGCAGCTCCGTAGGAGAAAGATGTGGTAGTCCGTTTTCAGGAAGGTTATAGCCTTGGAAACCCTATGGGGCAATTCTACTCAACTCCACAGCGATGAGTTTGGTTTTCTAACATTACATCATTGACCATTTTTAAGAACCTGCAGGATTTTAGTTTGTTTTTAGTCAGCTAGCTTATTTTTTTACAAACTGCTGTAAGCTACTTCTGTAGTCTAGATTTTTAAAAATACGTTTTTTTCCAGCTTATCATTTCAGCTAGTTTTAAGATCATTTTGAAGTTTACATTCTGTCAGCCAGTACTTTAGCTAGCCTCACAGCTTTGAGATGATGCAGATTGGTGAGCAGGCTTTCTACGCCAAGTAGTTGATCAAAGCCAGGCCAGGGCCAGGGGCTGAATCTTGTACTATCCACGAAAAAGAAGAAAAAGGAAGAAAGACAACCCAGTTGCTGTCGAGTCAATTTCAACTCATGGCGACCCCATATGTGTCAGAATAGAACTGTGCTCCACAGGGTTTTCAATGGTTGATTTTTCAGGTGTAGATCCTCAGGCCTTTCTTCCGAGGTACCTTTGGTTGCGTTCCAACCATCAACGTTTCTGTTAGCAGCTGAACATGTTAACAGCTTGTACCACCCAGGGACTCCATACCATATACTAGAGACCACCTATCATGTGACACTGATCCACAAAGCATTACTCTGGCTCCATTGTCATATGCCAGACATAGCTGTATGTTTGGACTGAAACTAGAGATAAGCCAGGGCTCACTTTTGAAGAAGACAAAGGTCAAATCCAACCCAGGAGAAAAGGGGAAAGCCAAAGGGGAAATGTCAAAGTCTATAAATAATACGCCCTCCCAGGAGGCAAAGGTGGCATCAGGTCTGGAAACATCTGTAGCTCAGGGGAGTGTATACCAAAGCCAGAGCCTGAGACGTGCACCAAACTGAGGAATATGCAGACATACACGAGGCATTTCGGGCAATGTCCAAATGAATTTCAGAAGATTGAATCATTCTGGCCTGGGCCTCCTTTTAAAGGCACAGATCGCCAGCCTTTCTGAGTGTGCACCTGACTGTGATAAAGGTACTGCCTGGCTTGTTCCACCTGGCTCCTGCCCAGTGCTATATCTACCAGTTATCAGTCTACCTGGTGATGTTATTTAGCCCTCATTTTTCCACTTTGCTCACAAGGGCACCTTGAAAACTGGTCAAATAACTTTCTGAAATTGAAATGCATTATATACGGGACATTCTCCTTATATTTAGGTTGTAGGAACCCCAAATCAAACTAGTTTAAACAGTAAGGAAACTGATAGTCACATAACAAGGAACCCAGTGACAGATGGAGCTTCAGGGTTGGTTGATACAGTAGTTCAGCAATGTCCATCTCTTGCCTCTACCACCCACAGCGTTAGTTTCATCTAAAGTCTAGTTCCCCTCATGCCCTCATAAGATGTCTGCCAGAAATAATTGGGGTAACAAATTTCTTTGCTTTCATCCAGAGAAAGAGAGACTAGATTTTCTTTCTCCTATGCCTCAAACAAGTCTGTCCTCCTCTCTCGTTGGCCCAATTAGCTTAGGCCTGCCCCAGACTGGTCAAATCACTTGGGTGGTGGAATGGAGGTTGGGAAATTTCATCACCCTCCTGATTCTCCAGTTAGCTATGTCTCAATACAATAAATAAGATCATTTTGACTTGGCTTTTTTTTTTATGCTTAGTGTCGCTATGAGTGGGAATCGACTCGATGGCAGTGTGTTTGGTTTTTGTTTGGTATGCTTAGTGAACCCATGCTGGCTCCTAGTGCTCACCATTTCCCAATGTGTGCACAAACCATCTGTTTAAGAACTAATGCTAGAGTTTTACCAAGGACTATAGTTTCTGGGGTCTTAATTTTTCCCATTTTTGAAGTTTGAGACAGCATTTACCTCTTTCATTCTCTAGGATTCTTTACAGTAGTAGTTTGCAAATGCAAAAGTGCATGAGGATACTTGTGGAGTGTGTTTAAAATCTGCAAGGGCAGCATAGCCTAATGGTTAAAAGCATGGATTCTGGAGCTAGACTGCCTGCATTCAAGGCCTGGCTCTGCCACTCACCATGTACCCTGGCTCTTACAACCTCTCTGGGCTTCAGTCTTCTTATCCCTTATGTATGGTAACAATTGTATCTCCCACATAGGATTGCTATAAAGATTAAAGGAGTGGTATGAATAAATTTAGAGCAGTGCCAGTGTGTGGTATACGTGAGTTGGCTAAATGCATATATGTTCCTGGTCCCCACCCTTAGATTCTGAAAATATAAGTAGGTAGGGTAAGGATGTGGGTAGGAATCTGTGCTCTTAACAAGCATCTCAAGGTGGATTGTGACGCAGGTGGCTCAACCACCCCTGAGACGCCCTGCAGTAGAGATGACAGGCGATGCGCCCACCATTGTGCGTGGAGCTCTTCTGGGCTCTGGGAGGTAATACGCACTGGCCCAGAAATAAAAAGCCCACACAAATAACAAATAGCAAGCACGCTCTCGCTACCGCCTCATCTTATTCGGGCTTCAGTTCTCCCAGCTGTATTTTCTCTACTTTCTCCAGATTTGGGAGTCTTCTCCTTGATGGAGAAATGAGCAAAATGGGAATGGAGAAATGATGACTCACTCCCTTCTTGCTTCAACAAACCTTTAATGTGTTCACTTTATTGTCCATGGCATTCTCAGCTCACTGTGGACCATGGTACCCTTCACACAGGTCTAGGTCAAGTTCATGCAGCTTTGGGACCTGCTCGTTTATGATCTGGGCTCACCATAGAGCCGTTGTGCACCATCACAGTGTTTTCCTAGATGCCACCTTCACTTCCCTTGTCAGGTTCCCTTGTGATGACTGCACTAGAATTTAATGTTGAGGCCTCTCAGCCCGTGGGAGCCATCTGCCCTTCTGCCCAGGGGATCATAACTGTCTTGTCTCTGAACTTGAGCAATTCTACCTTCTGAAATTCTTTGGTCTGGTCTGGCAATGCCAAACTTTCCCTCTTTTGTCTCTTAAGAACTCTAAGATGACTTTTCCCCAAGCTTTTCATTTATCTATGGCAAAAAAAAAAGCCACCCAAAACTTGGTGGCTTAAAATAGAAATCACCTATTTGGTAACAGTTCTGCAGTTGGCGCTAGGCTTCTGCTGGTCTCACGGGGGTCACCTTTGCAGCTGCGATGCCCAAGTTGACTAGTGCTGGGCTTGTTCCAGATACGTCACTCCCATGCCTGGAGTCTTCAGAGGATGGCTGGAACGTCTCAGATGGCTTGGCCTCAGTCTCCACGTGGTCCTTTACCCTCAAGGGGACTGGCTAGGGCTTCCTAACGTGGTGATCACAGGGCAGCAAAGAGACGAGAGTGGACACTGCAAAGCTTCTTGAGGCCTAAGCTGGTAAATCACTTCTTGTCACTTCTGCAGCTTTCCATTGACCATACAAGTCATGTGACCAGCCCAGACCAAGAGGTGAGTGGCCATTTTTAATCTACCACCTGTCTTTTCATCAAATATTTTTTGAGGAACTTCACTGAGGAGACACTAAAGAAGATGACTCTGATCTCTGGGAAGAGCTCACAACCTGGTGGGAGAAACAGAAAACTAAAGACAGTATCAAAACACAATGTAGAATGGAATAATAATGGCTGTGACTTCTGTGTATTTGCCGTGTGCCAGGCACTGTGCGCTGTGCTGAGTGAGGAAACCCCGGTGGTGTAGTGGTTAAGAGCTATGGCTGCTAATCAAAAGGCCAGGAGTTCAAATTCACCAGGTGCTCCTTGGAAACTCTGTGGGGGCAGTTCTACTCTGTCCTATAGGCTCGTTATGACTCAGAGTTGATTTGACGGCAATGGGTTTTTTTTTTTTTTTGGTGCTGAGTGATGCATTTACTTCATCTCACTGAGCCCTCACTGTAACTCTCTGGGGGAAGCCTGTATTATCCCCATTTACAAATAGTAAGATCCAGGCACAGAGAGGTTAGGTATTAAGAGTGTGAGGCAGGACATGAACTCAGTGGACATCCAGCACCAGAGCACTCGCTCTTGCCAAAAGACTATGGCTCCCTCCAAGGTCAGCCCTCAGTGCTGAGAGTATCTTGCCTAAGGCCTTAGCTGGAGAAGGAGCCCCATCAATAAGCAAGTACAAGCGGAGGAGGAGGAAGATAAGGGAACTCACCAGATTTATTGTCAACGTACACAAACTAGAAAACCTTCTGCCCTTCACTGCTGATCTCCTGGCCCCTCAGCAGGCTGTTTGCCCCTTTATCTGACTTTTGGCTAAGGCAGCACAGGAAGACCAAAGCCCAAGGTGAGAACAAAGGAGTCACCTCCTACCCAACTGTCCCAGAGATGTGTGACCAGGAGGAGAAACTGTTCCCAAAGCCACACAGGAAACCACCTCTGTAAGCTCACCCATGACGTCAGCACTACACAGGCCCTTGCACCTTCTTCCTATTCGTCCCCGCATTAACCAACTACTGAAAATAGCTCAAAATAGCAGCTGTCCCTCAGCTGGGCAGCTGCAGGAATATAGTTTGTGATCACGTCTGAGTGAACAAGTCTGCTGGAAACCAGTGCAGCGAGAGGATTACTACGAGGCTGTCCCTCCTTCAGCCGGCTCTGAGTTTAACCTGCCTGCATCAGGCTGGGCCACAGAATTGGCAAGCTTTCCTGCAAGACATTCATGGATGAACGGCGGCGTCTTGTACCACCTACAGGTCTCTGGCTCTCCAGGCGGCTGTAAGGGCCCAACCCCATGAGGCACAAGGCATCAGAGGCTCCAGGGTGGGAGACACACAGACACCACTGAAGCGGCTGCTCTGAGAAGCTGGCCCAGGCACAGAGGCCATGGAGAGATTGTTCAGTAGCCCAGCTGCAACTCCAGCCCAGTTTCTCCACACCCCGGACCCCTCAAGAATCTCAAGGGACTCTTGCCCCCCCAGTCATTCATAAGCCTATGACTTTTAGTGAAGTCTTCCAAAACTGTGTACAAGGAAGCTTATTGTAAGTAAACGACAAGAAAACCCATGAACAAAATATTCGTCATTACCAATGGAGCAACAGGCAGCAGATAAATAAATGAAGTGCGTCTCCCCATAAACACGAAACAAACCCATTGCTGTTGAGTTGATTCTGGCTTATGGTGACCCCATGTGTGTCAGAGTAGGACTGCACTTCATAGGGTTTTCAAAAGTCCCTGGGTGCACAAATGGTTTGCACTCAGCTGCTAACCTTCAGTTCAAATCCACCTAGCGACACCATGGAAGAAAGGCCTGGCATTCTGCTGCCATAAAAATTACAGCCAAGAAAACCCTACAGACCAGTTCTACTCTGTAACACATGAGGTTGCCACGATTCGGAATCGACTCGACAGCAACAGGTTTAATCTTACAGTGGTAGATCACCAGGCCTTTCTTCCACAGCATTGCTGGGTGAATTCGAACCACCAACCTTTTGGTTAGTAGCTGAGCACAATCCATCTGCCCCACCCAGAGATCTAACTGGCTGAAAATCTTACCAAGAAATGTTGTCTAGTAAAAAATGCAAGCCATCTGTCCCATCCATCCGTCCGTCCGTCCGTCCGTCCGTCCATCCATCCATCCACCATCTATTTGTCTATCATCTATCTATCATCATCTATATATCTATCTCATCTATCTGTCTAAACACTAAACTGATAATAGTGATTTCCTTCAAGGAGGGAAGGGAGATTTGGGAAGAGGAGAGGTAATGGAAGGTAATGGAGACTTTTGCTTCACTCTTATTGTATACATTTTTACAAAAATTTATTCATGTATCACTTATATAATTAAAAATTGAACACATTCCCAAGCAAAACAAAACTGGAGAAAATGATCCACTAGCAAAATATAACCCAGTTCATTCCTAAATCCAAAGCTTGGTTTATTTGGGATTTTTTTCTCCCTGGATATTAGTTCTACTCTAAAACAGCCTGTTTGGCTCCTTGCCCTCTCCCAGTGCCTCCTCCCTCCCTCCTCACCTGCCGGCCCAGCCTTAACCCTCCCCCGGCTCTGGCAGCCAGCAGGGAGGATGGAGCATCTTGGTCTCCGGAAGTTCTGCCCTGGAACCTCAGCCCCACAACCAATGCTCCCTAAGGTAAACTTGAGTTTCTCTGCCTCGATAACCCCCAGCTGTCCTCTCCTGATAGTCCCCTCTGTTTTAGCTGCCCGTGTTGGCCATATTCACCTCTTGCTAGGATCACACAATCTGTACTCAGCATTCTGCCTGATTCGCTGGGCTTCCCCATCCCTCCTAGAGTGAAGCAGGTGAGTCCCAGCCCTGCTGCCTAGAGGCAGGTCCCCCCCGGCCCCGCCCACCCAGTGGGTGAATAGGCTCACCTCGGGTACAACAGCCCCTACTGGAGGCCCTGTCACAGCAGCAGGTGAGAAGGGAGTGTGTCTGTTGTCCACCTGGCCTAGGCCGGATCTACAAATCTTCACAAAACCTTCAGATTAGTGGGCACGTTTGTCCTCTGCACCTCAGAGCAAGTAGCCTGAGTGGACTTTTAAAGGACCTGTTTCGGGTTCGGGACTGTAAGCTGACAGGTGGCTTGGGCATTGGTTCAGTATCCTACAAGGAACAGAGCCAGTGAGCAGCCTGCTGGGGGCGAGAGGGGGCTAACATGAGGCCTCTCACTGGGTGTCACTACCCCCACCTATCTGCTCAGACCACTCTGACCGTCTGGCCCTTCTGGCTAAATCTGCAGCATGAGACACCTTGAGGTGAATTTCAGGAGTGGGGCTGCCAGCATTGCTGTGCGTGACTGTAGGGAGCTGTGTCATCAGCTTTCCTAGAAAATTCTAGAAAAAGGAGCGCTTCTTCCCCTGGCTAGCTTTTCAGACGATTTTATTGGCAGTCTGTCTGGAGGCAGAATAAACCACATGACCTCTGAACACGAGCCCGTGCCAGGGCCCAATCAGACACTGCTTATGGAGTTTTGAGTCCCTGGGTGGTATAAACAGTTAACACACTTGGCTACTAACCAAAAGTTTGGAGGTTTGAGTCCACCTAGAGGCTCCTCAAAAGAAAGGCTTGGTGATCGCCTTCCAAAAAATCAGCCACTGAAAACACTGAGGAATACAGTTCTACTCTGCACACATGGGGTCACCATGAGTCAGAGTCAACTCGACTGGATACTGGTGGTTGCAACTTGCCAGCTGTTCTCTTTGTGAGTTGCCATCGAGTTGATTCTGACTCATGGCGACCCCATGTGTGCAGAAGAGAACCTACCCAGAAGATGTTTCCTAGACCCTGCCTTTCCTCGCTAAGCCAGGAGCACTCGCCTTCCAGGAATCTGGACCCAAGAGGGAGCCAGGCCACCTCTCTGCAGGGCCCCACGGATAGGATATCCGTGAACTTAAGGAGAAACTGCTCCTTCGTGAGATGGGGGCAGCCTACCATGCTAATTGCTTACTTTAATATTGATGGAAACTATCCTCTTCGAATAATTATGACGAATGTTCTTCCCCACCCATTATCAAGGCAGGGTGTGCCTGGAATTCAAACAGACCCCTTCCTTGACACTCCACAGTCCCCATCTGCTCCTTGACCTCTCTCAAATCCTCTGGTTAAAATGATGAGCTTGTCCAGGGCTTCAGATAATTGGACCACACACAGTCTAATTTGCAGAAACACAGTATTGAGCAACACGGCAGTGGACATTGGAGATAGGACTGAATTTCAAGTCATCTTGCTCACTCGGGAGGTGAGGGTGGGGGACTGTGCAAACCAGGGCTCCCCTGGGGCACCAGGACCCTCATTAGACATTGAAGAAGTTCCAGATTCACTAAGAACCGAGGTAGGGATGGTAATAAAGCCATTCTGAAAGCTAAAACACTTCTTGGGTTGGTAGCAGCTGCCAATATCTTTTGCGTAAGTACTGTCAGGTGGGTGTCTGGTCGAAGCCGACGTGGGGGTGGTAGAAGAAACAGTCAAACTGACATGAGTTTAAGAACTGAGGGTTATTTTGAATTCTTTCATTTTTCAATTTGAGCTTCCTCCTTCTTCTAGGGGAAAAAAAAAGTTATTTTTCCAAGGGTAGGCCAGGGAAGTGAAAAGGTGAGAATTTGAGGAAGAGGGGAAACGTAGGAATGCGCTCAGGCCCTGGCCTGGTAGTTTCCGTGAAATCGTGCCTGGAGGCAGGGGGATGGTCAAGATGACCACCTGCCATCTCTTCAGGGCTGGAGGCTTCTGAGAGCCAAGAATGATGCTTGTATGGCTTGAGGGAGAACTCATGGCATCGGAACCAATCAGCTCTCCGTGTGAGCAATTGGTCCCAGGTTTTGAGGATTGAAACCTGCGTTTCAGGGAGATGCTTAAATTCAGGACATCAAAATTTCCAACTGATAATGCAACTCACGTTCCAAGTGCGAGGGTGACTCCCTTTGCCAGATTCCCCACGACTCTTCCGAGGACAGGGAAGTGCTAGCAGGTAGAAGGACCTACCTGGAGATCCAAGCTGACCTTAGGATGCTAAGAGTGGGAGAGCCACGCCCAACCAGAGTGAACCTAACACTCTGCAGAGGTTGAGGGTATAGAGCACCACCTTGGCAGAGACAATAAAGCTAATTAAAGGGACAAGTACAAGTAGGGTTTGGTTGTCCTGGAGAATTCCTGAGACTCAGAGCTTTTTTATTCAGGTCGCATTCATGTTAAAAACCAGTTGCCTGTGAGTCAGTCCCCACTCATGGTGGCCCCCTATGTGTCGGGTAGAACCGAGCTCCATAGGGTTTTCGACGGCTGACTTTTCAGAAGTAGATCACCAGACATTTCTTCTGAGGTGCCTCTGGGTAGAACAGCACCACCAACCTTTCGGTTACCAGCAGAGTGCATTAACCACTCAGAGACACCCATACTGGCTGGGGCTCATCCTCCACTACCCGCTCCTCCTCCTTCTTTGTCTCTCCCCAAGCTGGGCGTAAACACATGGAAGCTCCCATGCGAGGCTGAGCCTGTCTGTACATCAGGACCTGGGCTGGTCCTCTGGGTCCAGGGCCAGCTGCTGCACAGACTGGGGAAGCTGCTTCCTGCCCAAGCTTCAGTTCCCAGCAGAAATGCTACCATCTCACTTGGCACCAATCAAAGCGCTCTAATCCCATGGAAGGCCGGGAAGCCAGATTTTAACTCAGACAATATTTAAGCTGCCCAGGAGCAGAGACAAGTGAATGTTTGCATAAATGCCCTCCCACTGAATCTTCTTTCTGTCCATCTGTCCCCTGGCTCTCACTTTGCCAGCCCGCCATTGTGGGTAAATAAAGGAGGCCCTGGAAATACAGAGAGCCTCCCTGCTCCCGGGCCATGTGGCTCCTGGCTGTGGCTCCTCAGCCTACTCTCTCCTGACTGTGGTCCTGCCCCCCACCCCTTTTTTCATTGCCTTTATCTCCTTCCTCTCTGTTCCCATTTCTGGCCCTGGCTTAGCCCTCTATAATGACTTAATCTTGCCGACAGGGTGACAAGCGGATGAATCGAACTCCGAGGTTTTTTTCTCCACTCTAGATTCATTTGAAGATTTCTCCCAGATGCGGCACTAAAACCCTAGATTCAATTTCCCTTTGACATAATAACCAAATTAGTCTCATATTGTCATACATAAATTACTAGCCAGTCAGGGTGCCACCAGAGGGAGAGAGAGCCAGACATGAGCATCTAAAGGGGTGTGACTGTGACACGCGGGGACCTGAATAACAATAGGGGACCAGAAGGGTAACAGCTAATCATATCTGACAAACGAGGAGAATTCCCAGGCTGCAGCAAAAGTAAAGATTATTTACCTTCCTCCCTGTGCCCCTGGCCATTAATATGTCACCATGGGGAGCCTTATGCCTTACAAGAGATACACAGATCTAAATATCGTCTCCATTAAGTAATGCGCTCTTTGCCAAGGCTCCTTTCAGAGAGGAAAATGTAATTTTGTGGAACATGGCTGCAGCTTCTAGGCCTGGAGACCAAGCTGGGCAGAGGGCTTATATGATGTCCCATTTGGAGCACAGATGCCCAGGGGGCTCAGCCAGGCTAGTTCCGAGCACAGACAGCATCCCAGCCTCCCCACCAGGCCCTAGGGTGGATCGCTGGCCAGGAGTGTGGCCAGAGCACAGCCAGCTGGAATGAGGCTGCCCCACCTGTCCACTGGTCACTTGGCCCAGGTCGGAGCCCTAGAGGCTCTCCTTATGCCTCCTCCTCCATCTCCCCCAGCCCATCTGTTATTTTTGCTCAATTCACCTCCTAAAATCTCTGGCCTCTGGCTTCTCCTCTGTGTCTCAATGCTCTCGTCACCACAGCCACCCAACTGGTTTTTCCCACTCTCAGTCTTACCTGACAAGCCATCCTCCAGTTGGCCACCAGAGTTTCTCATTCCAAAATGCAAGCCTAATGACAACACTTCTCCCAATTAAAACTTTTCAGTGGTTCCCTTAAGAATGATGGCCAAACTCCCTAGCATGACCTGTGAGATGAGCCATGACCTGGCCATTGCCTACAGCTCTGGGCTTTATCCCTGGGCCAAGCCCCTTGTAGCCCTCATTTCCCAAGAGTGATGGTTAAGGTTGTGTATTCACTTGGCTTGGCCATGATTCTCAGTGTTTTGGCAGTTAATAATGATGTAATCTGGCAATTATGTAATGATGTAGTTATCCTCCATTTTGTGATATAATGTAATCACCCATGATGTGATCTGATGTGATCAATCAGTTGTAAGGGGAGTTTCCATGGGGTGTGGCCTATATCCAATATGTATGGATGTTCTGGCGAAACTCCTTGGTTTTTGCTTACTCTGGATCCTGCATCTAGCTTGTCTTCATCTGACCTCCAGTTCTTGGGACTTGAGCCAGCTACCTGCTGTATTGCCTGTAGATTTTAGGATTCATCAGCCTCTGCAGCCTGTGAACCAGCAGCCTGCCACCTGCCGCCTACCCTGCCGATCATGGATTTGTCAGCCCCTGAAGCTACAAGAGTCTGGAGAAGCCTCCAACCTGATGCCTAACCCATGGACTTGGAACTTGCCAACCTCTTCAACCGCATGAGCCATTTCCTTGCTATAAATCTCTCTCTCTCTATGTGTATGTGTGTGTGTATAAGCCCAGACCCATTGCTGTCAAGTCGATTCCAACTCATAGAGACCCTATAGGACAGAGCAGAACTGTCCCATAGAATTTCCAAGGAGTTGCTGGTGGATTCGAACTGCTGACCTTTAGGTTAGCAGCTGTAGCTCTTAACTACTCTGCCTCCAGGACTCTGGTATGTATATATACATGCATATCAACGGCAATGGGTTTTTATATATGTGTGTGTGTGTGCTTCACTGGTCTTGCTTCTCTAGAGAATCCAGCCTAAGACAGCAAGCAAGCACACTCTGTGATTTTCCTGAGTTAGCCTTTCACGGCCCTTCTCTTCCTTCACTTTAAAGATTCACCTTCAGCTCTGTCTCCATATATAGCCTTTGCCAACTTCTCTAGCCCCATCAAATTGATCATTGCCCTCACTCGACCTCCATTGGATCCCAACTTCCTTCTAACACTTCATGGTTTATAGATTCATCTCTCTTGTTTGACATCAAGTTCTTTGAAGGGATGATTAGGTCTTATTCATGGCTACATTTCCCATACCTAGCACAGAGTAGGTGTTCAGTAGATGTTTGGAAAATAAACATCCATGAAGGTGCGTTAAGCTAGCCCAGAGCCATCTAAGGTCTCACACGGACCTGCACATCCTTTCATGGAAGCATTTGCTCGGTGCCCATCATATTAATGCAGTCAACCTGAAGTTTGTATTGCATGTCTGCCATGAGCCCAGCATGGGCTAGAAGCTGTATGACTTGGGACATTTCGGTTCCCCTAGTGGCCAGTACTCTGTCACATGTGGCCGCTACGAGTTGGAATCAACTGGACTGCACACAGCAACGACGGCAGTGGCCAGCACAGAGCTTGCTATATGGGAGACATTCAGTCAACGTGTATTAAGTGATTAGCTGCTGTGAACTCTGTTGGAAGGAGTTGACCACTTTGGGAGATACAAAGGAAACAATTATAGAACAATAAAGACAGACATAATCAAATATCCCACTAGACTGTGAGCTCCTAGGGGCAAGGGACTACATCTTACTCATTTCTGTGTCTCTGCCCAAGACACACACACATTTCCCAACAGGCTTAGCAGAGCCCCTGCTCAGTAAATGCTGTGAGAGCCGTGGAAATGAATGTGGATCTCATTAACAGTTTGTCTTCGGATGCCACCTGGGGTTCAGGCAGTGACCTGTCAGTTTGCCTTTAGCTTTTCATTAATGGACTTGTTTCACTCCTGCTTTGGCTAACTACCTTTTTTAAATGTTTTTATTTAGTCTGTAGCCCTACAGAATTCCAAAGACTTAAAACCAATTTATTAAATAGGCTGGGCTTGGTGGGAGTGAAATCAGGAAACAGCCTTTTTTCCTCTCCTACTGTCATTTCAAGGCACTCCTTGGAAACCCTAAGGGGCAGTTCTACTCTGTCCTCTAGGGTCACTATGAGTCAGACTTAACTGCTATGGGTTTGTTTGTTTTTTTTTTTTGGACTGTCATTCAAATACATTCCCTCAGCAATTCCTCCCCACCCCCACCCCCACGCTTGCCCCCAGCTGGAACCAGATCCTAAACTTTTCAATCACTCCTCTTCAATACTAGCAAACAGCCTTTATTTTTAGTTATTATGAAGTTCAGTTGAACCTAAAACAAAACTTCATTCTCTCATCCAGTTGAAAACTTCTGCCCATTCTCCCGGGCCTGGGAGGCTGAGAGGCTGTTGTGGGGAGGGGGCAGCTTGGACCTTATTCTCCATCCTGATCTTCCCCTTCCTTCTCCCTCACTCCCTGTGCAGCCTCTGGCTCCTTTTTACTTTTAACTTGGGTCAAGTATTCGTGGTTCTCTTTGGTGAATGAATGACCTGGTAGATGTCCAAATACATGGTTTTTCTCTTGTGGGGGAATTTTGTGGGTTCTCTGAGACATGGCCTGGGGAACCTCCACTGGGCAGTTCCCTGACAGGGGTAATGGGCTCCCCACTGACCTCCTATGACTCCCTCTTATCATCACTCCTAAGTTGCTGCCTGCGTAGCCTCCTCGGTCCCCTCTTGTAGCCAATTCTCAGCGCAGAGTCCTTCATGACAGCCCAAGCCCAGTCAACCTCCAACGACCCATCTGCCTCCAGAAAATGCCCTCGCACCTCCAAACTCTGTTCATGCAGGCAGCCCCAAGAGCTTTCCTGAGCTCCATGTAGTGGCCGTAAGAGGCAAGTCTCAGAGTTCCTACAGCTTAAGCCTTCAGTAAAGGGGGGTACCAGTCTTCTTGCTTGTGGACAACACCTTCTTTCAACAAGTGGTTTTCCAGAAGGTTCCTTTCCTTGACTTGGGCTAGGGTATGGGAAGGGAAACATAGTACTCCCCCAAAGACCTTCAGTCTCAGGTCTTCTCCTACCTTGATGGGATGGCTGATGGGATGAGGGCTGTAGAGGTAGTTTTGATGTCACTTACTAAGCCTGTGGCTATCTCTAGCAATATGCCCATTGGGCAGGGTGCTGGCAGAAAAACGATGGCATGCTCAAATAATAATAATCAAAGACAGTTGAGGAGACTATTTACAAAGGTGTGGGCAGGGAACTGTAAGGGCTGGGGAAGCCTCTTGAGTCTAAAAGGCAAGGGGAGGGAGACATTACTGGAACCTTGGGAAACCTGGGGCTGTTGGACAGGTGCTGCACCTTTGGTAGAGAAACGCAGCCACTTTCAAGCCACAGCCAGGCAGAGAGGTGACCAGGGGAATAAATACCCTGGCCTCTCTCATCCTGCCCTAGATCTCCTGAAGACACTTCCCCTTAGCTGAATTCAACCAGAAGCCCAAGGGCACCCATTGTCCCTAGCCTGGAGCCTCAATGAAACAGTAGTGAAAGTCCATTTGACAACTAATAATCCATTGCACACTTTTACTTCTCTGCTCCTCTGACCACTCTTCCTGAAGGGACCTGAGTCTCGGTATAGACTGCAAAGCAGAGGTGGGAAGCTTGGGGGGAGGGATGGCAGCCTGTCATCTTCTGCAAGAGTGGCTTCATTCTAAACTTTGTCAACATCAAGGCAGCCCATCTCCAGACATAAGCTGAAACTGCATAACCACAGTGCAAGGTAGAGTTGGAGCAATTTTTTGATTATCTACCATTTTGGATTCTCCAGGCCATAGCACCCCTGTTATTAGCACACATAATTAAGAATTGGCTCAGGTTTGCTGGCTGAGGAGCCCTCTAAGAGGCTGCAGCTAGAAGTGGGAAGCAAACAATGGGATGATGGGTCAGTGAAGCCCAAGTGGAGACAATGATCCAATTTCACCTTGGGAGCATGGGTAGGAGGCCCGAGGTGGCCACTCCCTCCTTTGCTGTCTAAGGACGGCTCCACCTGGTACCCAGCCCAGGTGGCACAGCCTTGTGGGCAGGATGGTGGACCAGTGCCAGCAACCAGACTCCTTAGAGAGCTGGTTCCTCCTGAAAGCGAGAGCTGCCTCTGAAAGCCTCATTCATCAACATCGAGGCTCCTGCAGACAGGACAGGCCCCACGTCGCTCATGCTGGGAGGATCACAGTCACCACAAGTCAGCTCCTTGTCACACTAAGAAATGAGGGTCCTACAATATTAATGTTCATCTTTTTTACTCCTACCATCAGGTGAGGAGGGGCTGGGGGCTTGTGGGGACACGGATACAAGAGGGAGGAGGGCACAGGATAGCTCCATCGCAGATGCGCAGCCATTGTGCAGCTCCCCAGAGGGGATGCTGGTGTGGACCTGAGCCTGCCCCTGCCTGGGGTGCATCCTGACTCAGCCACAGCCTCACATGGGAGGGGAGTGGTTGTCCAAGCCCGGCCTTACCATGGCCTGTAGTGAGGGGTGTCCAGGGCCACAGGCACCTACCTCAGCTCAGCAGCTTATACCAGCTAAATCGCATTGTGGATTCAGCCCCTGCCTCCAGGAAGAATGATAATTGTCAGGCTCCAGGGGGCAGGACAAGTTCAGGGCCCTTGGCAGAGATGGGCTGTTTGGAAGCCCCGGGGGTCCACCAGTGCCTGGCCACAGCATGGTGCCTGCCTGGCCTCCTGGCCCTGCTCCACAGTCTGGTGTAAGATGCTGGTTAAAAGCACAGGCTTTTCCATCAGACACACCTCCACTCAAATTTTGCCATGTGACCTGGGACAAACTGAGGCTCAGTTTCTAGACCTGTAAAACGGGAAAGAACAACCCTCACAGGATTGTTCTGGGAACGAAATGATCTAATGTGCGTCACCTGCCTATCAGAGTGCCTGGCACACAGTTTGCGATCAATAAATGGCAGCTGTTATTGTCATTATTGTGGGCACATTCCCATTATTCCTTCCTGATCAAACCCCATGTGGCAGTAAGTCTTGGTTATTTATTTATCTAAAAACTATTTACTCAGCACCTCCCAGACAGCACTGGAGAAAAAGTGGCCTCAAGGAGCTCAAAGTCCAGTGAGAGAGACAGAGGAGCAGAAATAGCAGCTGTGAGGTGGGTGAACTCAGAATGCCTTCCTGGAAGAGGCAGCACTCGAGCTGAATCTTTAAGGATAAGTGAGGTTAGCCAGGCAGTCAGTGGGAAGCCGTTCCAGGCAGAAGCAACGGCCAGCACTGACATGGGAGACAAGGGAGAGCACAGGTTCGAGATGGCCAAGGATGGGATGACAGGAGAAGTCAGAGGGGCAGCTGGAAGGAGGCACCAGGACTGCATCCATAGGGTCAGAGCAGTGCATTGCAGGACGGCCAGGAGTTGACTTCCTCAACTAGCCCTCCTGAACATCATCAAGACTGACTGAGGCGACCAAGGGACGCTGCCCTGGAGGATGTGCAGGGAAGGCCCCAGACCTGGCCCTGCTTCGCTCCTTGCAGCCTGATGTCAGGTCGGCCCTGACCATTCCCAGACCCCCACCCCCACCCCTGCTACCACCACCTACTTCATCCTCAAAGCTACTTCCTGCCTGGGCTAATCCACACTGCTTTGAAGAAGAAATGGCCCTAATCCATCACCTTGCTTCCCCCTTTGCAGGGGGAGGAGGCCAGGCAGGTGCCATGCTGTGGTCCAGGCTGCCAGGCACTGGTGCACCCCTGCAGAGGAGGGCCCAGGGCTTCCACACAGCCCATCTCTGCCAAGGGCCCTGAACTTGCCCGGCCCCCCTGGACTCTAACAGTTGTCATCCTTCCTGATGGCAGCAGCTGAATCCACAATCCAATTATATGTCTGGGTGGGTACAGAGGCTCCTTTCTCTCTGAACTTGTAGCTGCTGCTTTTCAGTGACAGGTCAGGTATGTGCTGTCACTGCTGCTGCAGGGATGGAGGGAGCAGGGACAGGGATGGAGGGAGCAGGGACAGGGATGGCCCACCCTCCACACTCTCTGGAAACCAGACGTCCGGAGCAGTTTCAAGGTCCCAGGCTGCTTCTGCCAGTGGCAAAGCCTTCAGGCAGGCGGGAAGACAATGTAGTTCAATTGAACGGAGGGAGTAGAGGTTTGGGACCAAATTTTTAATCCAAGCCCTGGGTGATCTTGAAAAGTCAGTCAACCTTCCTGAGCCTCAGTTTCCTCAACTGCATTATGATGGTAACTGACAAAACTGCGTCACAGGAGAAAACTGTGATAACGAACATCTGTGCTTCTCCAACAAGGGAAGTCTGACGCTAGGCCTACATGGTGATATGGGGGGAGGTACATATTTTCCTGAAGCATGAATTTTACCCAAAGATTTTAGAGAAAAGAATTATATTAAAACAGAGATACATTCTCAGGAAGCACACAGCATTTTGATGAATTATGAAGACAAAACAGGAAACATCAAAGCAATTTTACCCTTGCTGTAAACTCTTTGGGCTGTAGCCCCAGCCTTCTGGGTCCTGATTCCTGCTTCCCCACTATCAGGGGTGCATCCACTGACCACCACAAAGTGCAGCGCAGGGAGATGAATGCTCTCCATGACATGGGAGGCATAGGACAAAAGTTACCATCCATCGAGAATGGATCTTTCTAGGCTTTGCTTCTTTGGGGCACACTTTGCCCGTGAACTAAAGTGACCATAACCACATCCACTTGGTCCATCTGTGATCGTTAAGGTTGTGTGTCTACGTGATTCTCAGTGGTTTGTCAGTTATGATGTAGTTTGGCAGTTGTACAGTGATGTGATCACCTCCATGATGAGATTTGATATAATGTGATCACCTCCATGATGGGATCTGCTGTGAGTAGCCAATCAACTGAAAGTGAGTTTCCTTGGGGGTGTGACCTACACCCAGTATTGGTCGACTTTCTGGTAAGGCTCATGGGCTTTTGCTCCCACTGGATCCTGCAGCTGGATCCCGCAACAGGCTCCTGTTCATCTGACCTCCAGTTCTTGGAGCTTGAGTTGGCCCCTTACCTGCCGTCTTGCCCTCTGATCTTGGGATTCATTGGTCTTCCCAGCCTGTGAGCCAGAGCCCTGCTGTCTGACCTGCTGATCTCGGGTTTGCCAGCCCCTGTGGCTATGTGAATCAGGAGAGGACTCCAGCCTGACCCATGTCTCAGCCTCTGCAACTGTTTGAGTTATTTCTTTGACGTAAATCTCTGTATATATATTTATACACTTATTGGTTTCGCTTCTCTAGAGGACCCAGCTTCAGACACCATCTACTTATCTTTGATACAATCATAGAAAAATGATCAAAGGACATTTTCCCCAGGACAGTGAATAGCCTGGAAGAATTAATACATTTGAACCATGGTGTTGGTGAAGAATATTGAACAAAGCATGGCCTTCCAGAAGAACAAATCAGTATTAGAAGAAATACAACCAGAATGCTCTTTATCAGCTAGGAGGTGAAACTTTGACTCTCTTACTTTGGACACATCATCAGGAAAGACCAACCTCTAGAAAAGGACATCATGTTTGGAAAACCCTGAATGAGATTAATTGAAACAATAGCCGCAACAATGGACTCAAACATACCAATGATCATGGAGATGGTACAGGACCAGGCAATGTTTTGTTCGGTTATGCATAAGGTGGTCATGACTCAGAGGCAACTCAATGGCAACCAACAGCAGCAACAAGTCAGAGAGGAGGGCTGAGGAAGCCAGCACAGGTTGGAGGAAACTGACATTTGGAAGAACAACGTGGGCAGGGAGATATAGGGTCAGAGGGCCCAGGAGAAGGGCCAAGGAAATGGTTGCAGAGTGACAACAGGCTGTGTGAGAATCACACAGAGAGGCTGAGGGGTGGCTGCAGGTCAGAGAGGGAGCAGGAGCTGCAAGGAGGGGAATGATGACACATCACTAAATATGAAAACAACCTCACTGATTTACTCCTGTCACTTTATGGCAGACCCAGTTTAACAGGCCATCCTCTCTGGCCTGTTGACCATGTTTATGAAAGAGCCAGCTCAGCCCTCCTCAAGCTGATTAGGCTGCTCAGTTTAGAGAGCGCAGATATCTGCTTGCTGGAAGCACATTCGCCCAGAGGTGCCCCAGTTTTTTCAGTGGCGGCCTATGTGATCAAAATCTATGTAAGTACAGACTGCAGGCAGTTTTAATGACTAACAATGGTGAAATATATTTAAGAGTATAGATTTTTAGTAGCAATACAAATGTCAAAAGGGGAAAAAAACCCCATACCCCATTTAATTAATTTTATTCCTACTGAAGTGCACAGTTATAGGCCTGGTACTTGTCATTGACCAGCTTTGCTCAAGTAGCTGAGAATATTGTTTTTTAATGCCTGGAACTCTTAAAAGAACAGTGGAATATATTTGGCTGGTACACACTTCATTTCTGCCTCCAGGTTTCAGAAGATACTTTCCAAGAACTTGTCATTGCCCAGAGGTGGGCCTCAGAGTCATACGTTTGGATCCACTAATTATGGGGATATTGTGAAGCCCCAGTGATAAGCTTTAATGTTTCAGGATGTCCTTGTCATTGGACCCCAAACAATGACCCCAAAAGCGGGAAGCATGATTCATCAAAATTCATCAAAATCTGATGATTGCTTCTGAAATTTTGAGTTTATTTCCACCAAAAAGCTCTGTAATTCTCTAAAATATGGGGTTCCGTTGAGCTCAGGGCATTTCAACTGTGGGAACAAGCACAGTTTTCAAATGTCATCTGCTCGATCCTCATGTCCCAATTGAGTCTGGATGTCTGCATGTCCTAGAACAAATTAGTAATGTTTTCCCCTCTTCAGTTTCGAGTTCTCTGTCTTCAGAAAAAGAAAAAAAATGCCACGAATCACAGGGTGTCGGGCCTCTCGGTGCTGAGAAAGCTTTTCTATGACTCTCCTCAGCAAGTTTCCATCAACCAGCAATGGTACAGGCAAAAGAATAAAGGAAATAAGCAATGTTGATAACTTCCTTCCTTACACCATACGATGACCCCGTCTAGCAAAGTTGAAACGCAGACTCTTCAGATGACTAATGCTAAGGACTTCCTTCTTTTGATGCAAATAAATTGTTGAAACCTTCTTCCTCCTCCTTTCCTGAAAAATACGCCATTAATATCGGGGCAGTGGTGGTTCGGTGGTAGAAATTTCACCTTCCCTGTGGGAGACTTTGGTTTTTTGGGTTTTTTTGCGGGAGACTTGGGTTTGATTGCTGGCCTGTGTATCTCAAGTGCGGCCACCAATGGTCTGTCAGCGGAGGCTTGCGTGTTGCTATGATGCTGAACAGGTTTCAGCAGAGCTTCCAGACTAAGACGGACTAGAAAGAAAGGCCTGGTGATCTACTTCTGAAAACCAGCCAAGGAAAACCCGATGGATCCCGTGGTCTGATCGACAAACAATCGTGGGGATGGTGCAGGACTGGGAAGTATTTCCCCTGTGGTACACGGGGTTGCCATGAGTTGGGCCAGCTCTACAGGAGCTAACAACAGAACCACCATTAATGCGGAAAGACTCAGCTTTTCCATATTTCAACAAAACTCGAATCCTTTACTGGTACGTGATAAGGACTTACTAGATGAAGCACGCAAAACCATTCAGTAAAGCAAAATTTCTAATTAGAAATATCGAGTGGGCAGCTTACGATCAGCTGGGACATATTTGCCCTTGAAAGCCCCATGTTGTATGCCCCTATAGAAAAGAATCCATTAAAAGAGTCCATCTAGGCATTTGAAAACATATATAATGTAGATTACAAATTTTAAGGGCCCACAGAGTAAAATTTTTAAGCTCATTCGATATCTTTCAAGCCCTGGAAGAGGCCTTGGGACCAGCACTTCTTTTTATACCTGGCCCCGTTTCAACTACGGGGCACCAGGCACTATGCTTAGAACTTCCCTGTAACCCTCAGACAGCCCTCTGAGGTAGAGAGTATAAACCCCATTTATAGATGAATAAATGGGGCCTCAAGAAGGCCAAGGCACAGGCTCAGGCTTTAATATCGGTATCCTTTCCTTTGACGGTGAAACTTCCACTCCCTTACTTTGGACACATCATCAGCAAAGACCAATTGCTAGAAAAGGACATCAAGTTTGGAAAAGTAGAGGGTCAGTGAAAACAAGGGAAACCCTCAATGAGATTGATACAATAGCGAAGATGGCACAGGACCAGGCAATGTTTCATTCGGTTACACATGAGGTCGCTGTGAGTGGGAGCCAACACAATAGGCGACTAACAACAACAACAACAACAACCCTTTCTTTGAAATCTCAGCTGCCTCCCACGGCTGACTGTTTAGACACAGCTTTGGTGAGAAAGTTTTCTGGTAGCATAGTCTTCAAACTTCCATGTGCATCATAATTACTTGGCGACATTACTAAAAAGCAGATTTGGGACCTCCACACCCCAACAGTCTGATTCCACCTGCAGAGTTGCAGGTGGCCAAGGGAACACACTTTGAAGCTCTGCAGTTCAGACTCCTCAGGCTGGAGGCCCCTCCTAGCTAGTCCTCTGCCTCTGACAGACACTACCCTGGTCCCCAGCCCATCTGCTCAGAGAAAACCCTGCTTTAGAAGCTCCTCTGAAGACCTTGTGTTCTGGTTCTGGGACCCAGAGGCCATCCTTACAACTTCCTCGGCCTAACAAGAGAGCAAACCCACTGCCGTCGAGTCGATTCCGACTCATAGCGACCCTATAGGACAGAGTAGAACTGCCCCATACAGTTTCCAAGGAGCGCCTGACGGATTTGAACTGCGGACCTGTTGGTTAGCAGCCATAGCACTTAACCACTACTCCACCAGGGTTTCCAACAAGAGAGCAGCAGAGAATAAAGTGCAAGTAGAGCTGCTCAGCTCCTTCCTGTCCCACACCCAGGCAGGAGTGACCTTTGCAAGCCTCTCCCTTAAAACAGCTGATTCCCACCTTCTCTGCAGCAAATGAGAGTGGGAGCTGCTCTCCTCAGCAAGCAGGCTCTGGCCATAATCCTCTAAGAAGGAGAGTTTACGATTCTGTCTCTGGCATTTAAAATTAATATACTTATTAAGAGTGCAGAAGAGTACTTTCAGGGTACATGTCTTTTTATTTTTTTCCCAGGGTGAAGGCCACTTAGCTTAAACTCAAATTCAGCTGGTTCCACGGGGGCCTTGGGGATGATCAAGGCTTAACTGTACAGGATGAGAATGCTATATACATAGCCCAGCTGCATTTTCTCATAATGGGTTCCAGCTCCTCCTCTTGGAAGCCTCAGGGGAAAGACTACTGGAACACTGTACAGCCAGAAATCTAGCCTCTCCCAGCTAAGCCCTCCTCACTTCCTCTATACATAGACATTCAGCTACCAATCCATCCATCCATCCGTCATCCACACCTCCCTCCACCTGTCTATCCGTCCATCCATTATCCATGTATTCACTCATCACCCTTCTATTCTTCTTTCATCCATTTATCCCTCCATCCATCCCCCCAGGCATTCATCCATCATCCAGCCATCCGTCTATCCACCCATTATCCATTCACTCACCCATCTGCCATCCATTCTTCATCCATTTGCCCATGCACCCAGCTAGTCAAATTTTTCATGCTTTTATATTTTTATTCATCAAACATTTATTGAGCACCTTCAGTGTACCAGGTACTGAGGATACACAGATTATGAATGCACCTCCTTGCTATTAAAGAGCTCACATTACAGAAATTCTGTTTCCAAAGTAGTGGGAGACAGTATGATAAAGCCACGGTTGAGATTTTATTCCCTTGTCCAACGATCAAACTCCTATTCATCAGTCAAAACCCAACTCAAACATTATCAGCCTCCAAAACCCCTCCCTGCTCACCCCAGGAGATTAGGTGCCGCACACACACCCCCCTTGCTCTTAACAGTGTTTGTTCATGGCTCTATTTCAACCTCGTCGTTACTCTTAGTACCTGTCTCCCACCACCATTCACCTGTCTCCACCTTTGTGCTGTGGGGGCAGGGACTGGTCTTTCCTAAGTGTCTTTCCTGTGCTAAGCCCAGTGACCATCATGTAGCAGATTCGTCACTTTCCCACTTTTGTGACCCTAAGAATCACCTGGGAAATTTGTTTAAAAATATAGAATTCCCATCTCTACTCCCATATGATCTGACCCAGTAGGCCTGGGTTTGGGGCCCAGGAATTTGACTTTTTAAAAACATCGTTCAGGTGATTCTGGTGCAGATAATCTGCAGACCACACTTCAACAAACACTAAGCAGACACCCCAATAAAAGATTTCTGAATGAATGAAAACCAGGGAATTAGAGGTCAACGAAAACTCTGGGATTTTAATAAGGTTTGTGCACTGTACCAATGTTAATTTCCTATCTTTGATGCTGTACTATAGTTATGTAAAGGGTTACTGTCGTGGATTGAATTGTGACCCAAAAAATGTCTGTCAACTTCCCTGGGCCATGAGTCCCAGTATTGTGTGATTGTCCACCATTTTATGTGATTTTCCTGTAAATCCTATCACTATGATGTAAATAGGTGGATTAGCAGCAATTACACTGATGAGGTCTACAAGATTAGGTCATGTCATAAGCCAATCTCTTTTGAGATATAAAAGACAGAAGCAAGCAGAGAGAAACGGGGACCTCGTACCACCAGGAAAGCAGTGCCAGGAGCAGAGGGCGTACTTTGGATCTGCGGTTCCTGCGCTGAGATGCCCTGAGACCAAGGGAAGACTGATGATGAGGACTTTCCTCCACAGCCGACAGAGAGAGAACGGCTTCCCCTGGAGCTGTTGCCCTGAATTTGGACTTTTAGCCTACTGGACTGTGAGAGAATAAACTTCTCTTTGTTAAAACCATCCACTGTGACATTTCTGTTATAGCAGCACGCAATGACTAAGGCAGTTACCATTGGGTGAAACCGGACCTCACCATGCTATTTTGGCAACTTCCTGTGAATCTGTAATTATTGCAAAATAAAAAGTTTAAACAAAAGTCTGCAGTTTTACAAGGCCTCGAGGATATACAGTGATAATGTGCCTAGCTCCTAACCTTTAACTCCTCCCTCTAGAGACATCATCAATCCACAGAAATTTCCTGTTCTGCTAAGTACAACTGATTATATACTCAATTATTACACCTTTCTTTTTTTGATTAATTTCTCCATATTCTCCAAAACAATCTTATAGTAAATATTTGCTTTTTAGGTAAGGTCTGTTAAAACTACGTGGGGAAGTTGAGGACAACTTGTGAGATGGTGGAGACACTGCTTCAAAGCCAGAATCCAGAACCACTGCTGTCTTCCCGTGTGTGTGTGGACCCCAGTGGTTCTCACGTGTGGCTGTACATCAAGGTCATTGGGAAATTTTAAAAATCCCAGCACCAAGGCCACACCCCCTACCAATTAAAATGAGAACTTCTGGGGTGGGGCCCAGGAATCAGCATTTTTAGTGCCCAGGTAATTCCAATCAGTGGAGTAGACAGTTAAGTAGAAGCTAGCCCGGGAGACTATGGACACACCTATGAGCCCAGCTCAGAGTGAGAGAAACACTTACGCTCTTTCTGAGCTGCTGGCTCTAAATTCAGTTCAGAGAGACGGACAACCGCATCTAAGAAAGGACTGGCTCTGCGTTCTTTCTTCTCGTCCTTTTCTCATCTCTCAAAATCAGAATCCAGAAGCAGGGAGGACTCAAGGTGCCTTCCAACAGAGACCTTTGTTCTATTGACAGAACATGCAGGTAACTTCTTATTTGTATGACTGATAGACTTCTTTCAATGTGGATTGCCATTTCTCTTGGATTGGAAGGGCCTTTTTCTTAGTGTTCCCTGAAGGTTCATCAGGCCTGACTGACTCATTCATAGACAGGCCCACAGTTTCTGCCCAGGTCATAGCATCAATTCATGAGAGGGTCTGCCCATCTGATGCTGGTGTTCTGACAGGTGAAGGAGCTATCTGGGGACTCTTATGATAGAAAGAAAAGGGGCTGGTGCCTGGTTCCAGCAGTGGAGCCCCTGGCGAGGGTCAGAGGATTGTATCTGGTCACTGAGGGGATGCAGGATCCTGTTTAGGAGAACCTTTTCCCCACTGATGGTATGCTCTTCTGTGTTCCATTGGGAGGTGGATGTGTCCAGGCCAGGTCCTGGTTCTGAGGATTCCAAAGGAGGGTCTGTGGTGCCTGGGAGCTTGCAGTCAACCCAAGCTCCTTCTTTAGTCCCTGAGGGCTCTTCACTCCAACTCTACCCCAGGTAGCTGGAGTCAGGGGCTAGGAGGGATCTAGTGCCAAGCCCCTCCAACCCGCCATCTAAGATGCAGCCTTCTGAAATCTCCTTCAGAGGTGGCCTAGTTATCTAACTGCTAGGCTTGCTGCCAGCTGAGCAAGGGCTTCTAACAAGGTCTGGTCCCCCTAGACTCACCTGGAAACAGCTAAACATCTAGGCTCCAAGGGCATCTTTCCCCATCCCTATCCAGGCCTGCCTGCTTACCCCAGCTCCCTCCTCTCACCCACTCTCCTTCTCTTGCTGACTTTTAGCCAACCAACCTGGGAGATAAAGTCTTCACATTGATTTTAATGCACTAAACTTTACGACTGTCTTTAACAGAAAAGTAAATTTTCTTATGGATGAATTGAGTAATCCAAGCAGCAAAGTAAAGACAGTTTTTAATCTTGAGTCTGGGCAATGTAAGAGCCCAAATTTATTTAACCTACGTGCCAGACATTGCATTTTACACGTTAAATCCTCCCAACCACCCTAATAGGTAGCACTTTTTTCTCATCTTCATTTTATAGATGAGGAATTTGAGATCCTGGCACATGTAGTAACTAGGTGGCCAAATGTGGACTTGAGTCAAGAACCCATACTCTTCATCACTGCGTTTGTCCGTGTAACCTTCAGAACCTTTTGCACTAAGATCTAGAGGTGTGCTCTCATCACTGATGGGAAGACACCAGAGACCCTCTCCTTGTGGGGTGGAAGAATGTCTTCTGTGGCTGCCTGGATTGATACTCTCTACCAGAGTGGAAAGTGCAACATCTAGAGCAAAATACCTGGGGAAAAGGAACCTTGGCAATGACCTTCTTGATGTGTTGGATGAAAATGGCCTAATGTACAGAGCCCTGGCTTTGGAGCACAGAAGTAAGGTTTGTAGGGCCCACCTGGCTGCTGCTCAGGCTTCCCCCAACTGTACAGGACATTTGAGGAAGCGGATAACATCAAAGATGGAGCAAGGTTCAGTACATGAACATCAATGTGAGGACTCTATCTTCCAGCTTGTTCTACAACTCTATGCCAAGCAAGAGAAGGAGGGTGAAAGAGAGGAGGGATCTGGGGTAAGCAGGCAGGCCTGGGTAGGGATGAAGAAAGATGTCTTCAAAGGAAACATGTTTAGCTATTTCCAGGTAACTCTAGAGAGACCAGCACCTTCCCCAGCTCTCCAGGACATTTAAGGAAGGGGCTTATGTCAAAAATGGAACAGCCATGCAGTGTTGAAGTCTGACATTAGGATGGGTCTAAGGAGGTAAGAGGTCCATTTCTCCACATGAAGCTTCCTGAGATGAAGCATGCAGACCCTCCCCCAATGTGGGAGGAAGACAGCAGCAGAGATTCCACCACTCTGCTGCCAGAAAAAGGGAAAGCTAACAAATCAGTTTGTTGAATTCAGGATAAGCATCTTTACAGTGTCACTCTGTTAATGTTTTTCCACATCTTCTTATCCTATCTCCTCTACCAGCTGTGTGACTTTGGGCAATTCGTGGTCTTCAGTTTCTTCATCTGTAAAATAGGAATAATAGCGGTACCACAGCAGGGCAGTGCCTGGCAGATAGTCAAGACCATATTAGTGTTACTAGTAGTGATGATAATAGTGCTCGTAGCAGCCATAGTAGTAGAAGGTCTTTTCTGAGACCAGGGTTTCCAAGGAGCCACTGGTGGTTCGAACTGCTGACGTTTTGGTTAGCAGCCAAGCTAATAATATCTTCTCCCTTAGACCTTAGTAAGAACCATTTTGGTTGAGGTAGAAAATAATAAGAAATATTTATTTGAGTACCTACTGTGTGTCTGGCACTTCTGTGTGCATTCTCTCACTTAATCCTTACATCCGCTCTAAAGGGCATATTCCTTTTATGGTGAGGGAACCTGAGGCTCAGGGAGGCTAAGTGCCTTGCCCCTGATTACAACTGCCATCGGAGCAGCTGCACCATTGCCTCCACCTGCTAACAGAAGACGGACAGACAATCCGACCTTCAAAAAGCATTCGCAGTCAAAGGGCCTCCCTTGGGCTTGCTCAAACCCTCAGCAAAATGGAGATCTGGAAATCCCTGCACTCAGCTCACCCTGTCTTCCTTCTCACACAGTAATACATTCTCCGACATTAACTAAAGCAAGCGGAGCAGTCAGCCCAGAGCGCTGACTGACGGTTCTGGAACTGAGCGATCCAGTGGACGGAGGGCGGAATGGCATTCGTATGCAGAGGCCCACGGGCAGGGAGATTACCGGGGTTCCCGCGAGAACAGGTGGTCTTCAGAGTTTTTTGACTCACTTTGTAAATCGATTTCACGCACGGTTTATCAATGGGGGCCTGGCTAGATAATAGGATTTTCCAACACAGTTCTCCCCTGTCCTCTCCTGCTGCCCAAATCTCCCCGCTTAGTGCCTGGAGAAGATGTGATGTGCTTGGCAGGGCGCACCCTGGTCAGCCTTCACAGCTCTGGCGGGGGCGATGAGGATCTAAGAGGCCACGGTTCAGAGCAGGGCTCAAAGAGCAGTTTATATGCTCCATAAAGCAAGGGGGCAGGTTTCAGGCAGCCGCTGCCAGGCAGACAAGGGGTGTGGGTCCTCTCTGCCCAGCCTGTCTTCTGGGGAGTCCTCGGAAGTGACCATGAGGCCACAGCTACGCTCACGGGTTGGTCATGTGGAACAGCCAGGCTGGACTGCCCACCGCAAGTCCCTTCCATGCACAACCTGACTTCAGAGGAGACACATTAGAACCCAGGAACCGGACAGCAAGAATGTGGTCCAGGCTGGAGAGCAGCTTCAGCCTGGTCCACCAGGAGCCCTAGACCACGGATTACACCACGACTGTGGACTCACCTTGAGCCAAGGGGGCTGGCCTTTTGTATCCCATGCTCATTAGTCATCGGCTGTTGGCTTGGGTTGGGGAGGGGAAATCGAAGGGGTGTTGCCGACTTCTGGGTTAGGTGACTCCTATTTAACTGAGGGTACTTCTCTGGAGAAGGAGGGCAGCTGGAGTTTTAGCAGCCAATCCTCCCAGCAGCTGGGGTATGGGTGCAAGCCCAGCAAAGGGGATCTGAGCAGGGCACCAAGAGCATCACCATACCATGCCCTTGGGGATCCAGGCAAGGCACCACTCAGCCTAAACCCCATCAAAAGCCAGCTGGTACTTCTGACTTCTAGAACACCAGAGGGCCACAGAGCCAGGTGATGGTGCAATGGGCAGTGCCTGTGACAGCCTCTGCCGTTCCTCCGTACACCCTTACACTGAAGTCCCAAAGACTTCATGGCTCTGCCCTCTTTTCCCAGCAAGAACACGGGGCTGTGGGATCAATTGAGGGTAGAATTTGTGGGGTTCCAAGTAGGCTCCCTGAAGTCCGGAGCAGTCCTGTCTGCACACAGGCACACGGGACATGGATCAGAGCTATTCTATGACAGCCCAAAGCCTCCTCCCCAGAGTCTTTAATAGAAGTTTGCTGCTGAAACACAAATATCCGCCTCCGATGCGGAAGAGAGATTAAATTAGGAACAATCTTAATTCTTTCTGGCAGAAGGAAGCGAACAAGAGCTGTCAACTCCCCCATGATATATTGTTAAGGAAATCCAGGTTTAAAGGTATTTCATAAGTTTGCCTTTGCCTCTAATAAAGAGAGTCAGCTAACGGAATCCAATCACCAGGCGAGATCGTAATGAGATAATGTGATGTACTCCACAGAGACCCAGCCAGCTCCTTGAATTTCCTTCCAGAGAGTTTCTGAAGTGCCATGTTGTGATGAGGAAGAGGGAGCAAGAGGGAAAAAGAGAAGGGAAAAAGGGCATAATTAGTCTAGTGGATTAGGTGATTCAACAGAGATCATACAGGCTCAGCAGGCTGAATAGCTGTGGTATTTATCAACCTACCTTGTGAGAACTTCTGTCTCCAAGGCCTTTACGATGTCTCAGTGAGACAAGCAGGCGTGGAGCCATCTTCCTGGAATGTCCAAAGGTGGGAGGTCTTGGCACAAGCAAAGAAGCAGACTTGCCCAGGGTTCTAACCAGGTGGCTGGGCATGGGCCTTAGCTGCATCTCCCCCAAGCTTGGGGCAAGGGTCTGCATTCAAAGGAGCCCTCAGCTTAGGGTGGAGGTCCCACAGGTGGGTGACCAGTCTGGTTATCAGCTGTGCACTGGCTCTGTCCACATTGGGCCGTGATGGGCTTGGCATCTGTTTTTTGGTGTTTAGTCTATGTTCTGATTGTCCCAGGGCTAAATTATGCCCCATATTTAGCTGGTGACCTAGAGCGGGATAATTCTGTGTGTGCACCTCTATGAGAAACATGTCTGGGGGCAGATGGTCAACCCATTTGGCAAATCAGCAAGAAAGACTGACCCATATACAAAGAAAATTTTATTCAGGGCTTACAGCTATAAAGTACACTTCAAAACTTTGATTTAGTATTTATACAAGCTCAGTCTGTATCACCACTCTGCCCTCACCCCATAGGCTCAGGCAAATTTTTTGTTCTAAAGGGCTTTAAGAAACTGATATGAAAAAATCTGCCAGAAAAAGTGCAGAGACACATACACACCCAAGTCGTTGTGCAGTTTCAGGTGTGTGCAGATCCTGGCCATAGACCCCACATTTCAAAATTCTAAAGATGATGGAATGTTGAGGGGATGACCCTCTTTGTTTGAGTGATCCTGGCATGTTCCCATTGAGATGGATGTCACCTAGGCAGGAGGATGTCACCCAGAAGCTGGTCAGTCAGTCACTTGAGACACATGGGCTCTGAGTGGACTCTTCTGCTGCCCTGGTTGTGGGCCTCTGAGTTTCTGGAGCAGAAGGGATGCCAGCTCATCCATTGCTGGTGGGAACATAATATAGTACAGCTGCTGTGGAAAACAGTATGGCAATTCCTCAAAAAGTTAAACACAGAATTACCATATGACCCAGCAATTCCACTCTTGGTTATACATCCAACAGACTTAAAAACAGGGACTTAAACAGATACGTGTAAACCAATGTTCATTGCAGCATTATTAACAATAGCCAAAAGGTGAAAGCAATCCAAGCGTCCATCAGCAGATGAATGGATACACAAAATGTGGTACATCTGTAGTACATTTCAGCCATAAAGAGAAATGAAGTCTTGATACATGCCACAGCATGGATAAACCTTGAAAAACGTTATTGTCATTAGATGCTGTCGAGTCGGTTTTGACTCATAGTGGCCCTATGTACAACAGAGTGAAACACTACCCGGTCCCGCGCTATCCTCACAATCATTGTTACTCTTAAGCCCATTGTTGCAGCTCCTGTGTCAATCCATCTCATTGAGGGTCTTTCACTTTTCTGCTGACCCTCTACCAAGCATGATGTCCTTTCCAGGGACTGATTACTCCTGATAACATGACCAAAGTATGTTAGATGTAGTCTCACCATCCTTGCTTCTAAGGAGCATTCTGGTCTTCTTCCAAAACAGATTTATTCGTTCTTTTGGCAGTCCAACACCACAATTCAAAGCCGTCTTCCTTATTCATTGCCCAGCTTTCCCATGCATATGAGGCAATTGAAAACACCATGGTTTGGGTCAGGAGCACTTTAGTCTTCAAGGTGACATCTTTGCTTTTTAACACTTTAAAGAGGTCTTTTGCAGCAGATTTGCCAAATGCAATGCGTCTTTTATTTCTTGACTGCGGCTTCCCTGAGTGTTGATTGTGAATCCAAGTAAAATGAAATCCTTGACTTCAATCTTTTCTCCATTTATCCTAATGTTACTTATTGGTCCAGTTGTGGGGATTTTTGTTTTCTTTATGTTGAGGTGCAATCCATACTGAAGGCTGAGGTCTTTGATCTTCATCAGTAAGTGCCTCACATTCTCTTCACTTTCAGCAAGTAAGGTTGTGTCATCTGCATATCACAGGTTGTTGATGAGCCTTCTACCAATCTTGATGCCCTGTTCCTCTTCATACAGTTCGAATAAGTATGGTTAAAAGGACACTACCCTGACGCACACCTTTCCTGACTTTAAACCACAGAATATCCCCTTGTTCTGTTTTGGCAACAGCCTCTTGATCTATGTACAGGTTCCTCATGAGGACAATTAAGTGTTATGGAATTCTCATTCTTCACAATGTTATCCATAATTTGTTATGATCCACACAATCAAATGCCTTTGCATAGTCAATAAAAGGCAGGTAAACATCTCCTTGATATTCTCTGCTTTCAGCCAGGCTCCATCTGACATCAGCAATGATATCCCTGGTTCCACATCCTCTTCTGAAACTGGCCTGAATTTCTGGCATTTCCCCGTCGATATTTTTTATACTGCTGCAGCCGCTTTTGAATGATCTTCAGTAAAATTTTACTTGCATGTGATATTAATGAGATTGTTCAATAATTTCCACATTCAGTTGGATCGCCTTTCTTGGGAATAGGCACAAATACAGATCTCTTCCAGTCGGTTGGCCAGGCCTTCCAAATTTCTTGGCATAGACGAGTAGACTCTTCCAGCGCTGCATCCTGAAAAGAGAGAAAACATTATGCTGGGTGAAATAAATCAGACACAAAAGGACAAAGATTGTACAATCACACTTGTATGAAATATCCAAACTAGGCAAATACACAGGGACCAGAGTTTGTTAGTGATTACTGGGGGCAGGTGGAAGGGGGAAACAGGGCGTGAGATTACCACTTTAGGCACACCGAGTTTCTTTTAAGGGTGATGAAAATATTTGAAAATAGATAGTGGCGATGGTGGCACAACATGATGAGTGTAATTAACGTCACTGATTGTACATGTAAAAATGATTGAAATAACAAACGTTGTTATATCTATTTCACAGTAAAAAATTGAAAGAGAGAAGCTGGAAGCCAAGCCCAGGAACCACGGCTGTCAGATCTACACGAGAACCTACAAAATCGTCCCTTGTCTTAAGGGATCTTTGTCACCCCCATTCTGTTCCCAAAGGGCCCACAGGCAATCCCTTGGAAGGCAGCAAAGAGGGGGAGCTGGGGAGACTGTGTCCCTTGCTATCACCAGGCTAGCAGGGAGAGAACCCCATGGGGCAGAGTGTGGTGGTGTACCAGAGAGGAGGGGGAGCAGCAGAGGCTCTGGGGCTGGGGCTGTGGGGGAGATAGGAAGGCAGCATGGAGGGAGGGCGGGCCTAGGGTGTGGACAAGGCTTGAAAAGGACTTCGAGGCTGTCACCCGTTGGCAACTGCTAGCTCTTGCCAGGACTGGATGAGTTCCGAGCTGATGGCAGTCAGAAGTTTAGATACCAGTCTTTGGTTTTGCTGTCCACATGGGGCTTTTCTCCCTCAGTGATCACTGATGTATCACGTCCCTGTAATTGTGTATTGTATTTTGGCATTGGTGCATCCAGGGGAGATTGAAAATCCAGATCGAAGCCTTCCTCCTTGGCAGAACATCCATCACTTTTTCTGAGGGGCCTGGGTGAAGTGCGGGGAGAGCTACGAAATCAGGGGGTGCTCAGATGCAACCAGAAAAAATGGAGAGCCATGTGGAGAAGAATTTATCCTGGTCTTAGAATCCTCCATGGCCTAGTACCTGCTGGCATTGCCCCGTGGAAGGGTGGCAGGAGCACTGTAGTGAGGGCCCGGGAATGACAGGGGCCTAGACCCATTCACGCATTCATTTGTTGACCACAAGTCTTGGCGGCATAGTGGTTAAGTGCTATAGTTGCAAACCAAAAGGTCAGGAGTTCGAATCCACCAGCCACTCCTTGGAAACCCTATGCGGGCAGTTCTACTCTGTCCTATAGTGTCATTATGAGTCAGAATTGACTCCACTGCAATGGGTTTGGTTTATGCTAGACACTGGGGATATTGCAGTGAGCAAAGGAGACCATCCTTGTGGAGTTCACATTCTAGTGGAGATTCTCAGATGGAGAATCCCGGCCTGCACACTTGAGGACACACCTTCTTTGGAGCAATAGGGCAGAGCCCTCCTCAAAGCTGGACAGCTGCAGGGCCAGCCTCCCTCCTCCATCTCCTTGAGCTAAGAAGGCAGATATCGTGCCCACTTCCTTCCTTCTCCTCATCACCATCCCAGGCCTGGCTCTGGCAGGACTCTCAGAATGGTCTGGGGCAAATCACTTCCCTTCTCTGCTCCTCGGTGTTCTTTACTACAAATGAGGCCAATGGCACCGACTCCAGTCACATCACTGGGGTTTGGTTAGGATGGAGGGACCCCTGGGGTGTCAGGACAGAGCAGAGACCTCAGGAATCACTGAGCCCAGTGCCTTTATTTTATAGATGGAGAGACCATGGCCCAGAGAGGTACTTAATGAGACAGTGTCTGAGAAAGCTCTTGGTGAATGGAACTCTCTGTAAATATGAGAGGTTACTCTATTATTGTTATTGTTATTCTTCCTGGCCGATCTCCCATGGCCCAACGAGGGAAGGGAGCTGTGAGACAAGAACCCTTCCCTATGGTCCCCAAGTCCTTCGCTTGTCCTCAAAGACCTCATTGGCCCTGGGCCTCGTGTGGTTCCCCCTGCTGTGGCTGTCCAGCCTCACCAAGGGGAGGGAAGCCGTTTATTGCTTTCTTACATGGTGGGGGAGGATGGAGTTCCAGGCTAATTAAACCACAGACAGATTCCTCAGCAGTTGGCTGGGACCACAAGTGCTGTTGCAACAGTAAAAGGCCAGAGATGACAGATGGAGCTTTTTCAAGATTATGTCACCATCGCCCCAAACACGGCTTCCACTCCACCCCTCTGCTTCGGGGCCATGCTCTGTGGGGTGATTGCTCCGCATCAGGGAAGCCTATAGACAACTGGGGAGAGACAGGGAAACAACAACAAAAGACAGGACTGAAATCACTCCATCCAAATATAATGGCCACAGTTTCAGCAGAAGAGTATAAGCCCGTCCTAGACACTTCTCAAAAGAAGAGTAGGGAAGCTCTTTCCAAAGTCTGACTGAAATCCCTTCTGCTACCAAGACACCAAAGTAATGGAGGAAAGGAAAGTGATGACTGTACCGAGGGACAGAGGCAGAGAGCTGGGGAAGGGCACCTTCAGGATGATCAAAGACCAGCCCTGAGCAGGCTTCCAACCTTCAAAATGGGTGCTCTTCCCACAAGCACCTCAATCAGGATTCCTCTCTGTTGTACCTCTTTCCTTCCACCTCTTCCAGGAAGTTGGCCTAGATGAGATTAAACCAAAATCATGACTTAGCTTTGTTTTCCTCTCTCCCACAATCAACGCGCTGGAGGGAGGAAGGATGAGAAAGGCGAATGAATGATCTCATCATGTAAAATAGCCTGCAGGAAGTCTTCATGTGGGTATGGAGTCAGCCAAGTTGGGATTGAGTCCTCTCTCTGCCAGTGCCCAGTGGAGTTACCTTGGCCAATTCATTTTAACCTTCTCTGGGCTTCTGGTTCTCCACTGTAGTAAATACAGCTCAATATTCCTGCCTCGAGGGGGGGTTGTGAAGATCAAGAGAGATAATGCATTGCAAACACCAAAGTGCTTTGCAAAAGTGGACAGTGGTTATTCAGCCACTCATTAGAGAACACGGGCTCCAAGGGGAATCAGAATCTTCTTTACCCTAAAGAAGAAATCTCCGTTTTCCTTGGTAATGAATTCTTCCTAACCTTTAGAATCCGAAAGGTCACCCTAATGTCTAACCTGATTCCCAGCTACTGCAAGACTGCTGGAGGGAAAGAGCCAAAGGAGCGATTGTGAGATGGGGGAGGGGAGAGGATGTTCAGGAGCAGCCTGGCTCCCACCACCCTCCAGCTGGGAAGACGCCATAAATTGGGCCAGGCTGTTTATCTGGTTCCTGGACGCCTGTGCTCCTCAAAACCTCCAAGGTCACTTTGCCCGGCTGGAGTTGCAGGCTGAGCACTGACGTGATGCGATCTGACAGCCTTGTCTCCTGCTGCCAGCCCAAGGCACAGACAAGAGGCTGCCAGGCTGCTAGCAGGTGGAGCAGGCAGGGCAGGGGTGGCTGTGTCTCGACCTGGTCCTGGCCTGGAGGCGGCCAGTGGGACCTGTGGAGCTCTAAGTTGCTAAAAGACAGAAAGGCTGTGGCAGGACTGTAGGAGGTCTCATCCCCACAGGCCGCCTGCAACCTTGCACCTCTGCCACGAACCTCACGGTCTGAGGCCAGCTACAGAGCTCAAAAGCCACCTGACTGGGCCACCCCCATGCCTGCAGGAAATGGGGTGAGGCAGAAAGAGTCACTGATCCCCCCTCGCAAACAGGTGCTTGCCTTATACTGCAGAGCGGGGGTCTCTCCAATAAGGGTGCCTTCCATGTAATGCCTTTTGACAGCCTCTCTCCATCCCCCTAGAAGGGAGGAAGAGGAACTGAGATCTGGGGCGTCCCTATTATGTGCCAGGTTCTGTGTCAAGCACGTATGTTTCTCATTGACTCCTTAGAGCCATAATGTGTCAGTCAGGCCCCCCCCAGAGCACAATGACACACTCAAACTCCATGCTATGGGGGAGTTTAATAAAGGAACTGTTTGTCAAGGTGTAGGCAGGGTTTAAGAAAAGACACAAAGGACACTGGAGTGTCTTCAGCCTGGTGACAGCAGGGGCAAGAGAAGGAGCAGTTACTGTCACGGGGAGAGGGTGGCTATCGGGGGAGAGCTGCCTGACAGCAGCTGTGGTCCTTGATTGAGGGACACAGCCAGCTTGCGGGGAGCTGGAAGGGAAGGAGCTAGGTGAATAAGTCCCAAACTTACTCGTCTTCTGTCCTCTGATCTCAACCTGGCGTCACCACTGGCCCAACCCAATAGGGAACCAGAGAGTAAGGAAGTTCATGATTGCCACCCAGTTGGGTAAGCTTTGGGGGCGCTGGTGGGGAGAGCAGGGTGGAGATTGGGTCTGGAGAGCAAACAGCAGGTGGTCAGCACACACAAGACAGGAATTAATCCATTTCACAAATGAAAAGACCCAGAGTCAGTAAGGTGAAGTGGCTCAACCAGTTCTACATCTGATTACAAAACCAGGCCCTACCCTCATGTTCTCTCCTGTCTAATGTCTTATCTTGCCTTCTGTCTAATGTTTTATCTCCAAGAAAATAGGACAAGACCTAAGGGAGGATGGGTCACAGAGTCACAGAGTCTTCTCAGAAGCCTACCTGACCCAAGCTTCTAGCACCTGAGAGCTTCCCAATTCCTGATACCCTGGTGCCCTCGGATCTACAAATTCTCACTGAGCTCAACCATCAACTAGCTCTTGACACTGAGAAATTCTTTAGGCTCGCTGAGCTTCAGTTTTTGCATCTGTGGGTGGAGGGAGGACAGGGTGGAACATGATTCTGTCCCTGTTTTGATTACAAATATTTATGAAGGGTAAAAATGAGACACACATGTGAAATGCTTTAGCATTAAAGTCAACCCATCAACGCAAGAGAAAAACCACTTTTTAATTCAACAAATATTTATGGAATAACCTACTCTGTACAGGCATTATTTCTGGTGCTAGGGGTATAACAGCAAACAAAACAGGCAAGACTCTGCCTTCAGCGAGATTGTATTACAGCTGAGAGAGGTGAACAATGAACGAAAAAATGTATACATAATATTTCAAGAGGGGAGTCCCTAGGTTGTGCAAATCGTCAATGTGCTCACCGCTGACCAAAAGATTAGTGGCTACAGTCCACTCAGAGGTGCCTTGCAAGAAAGTCCTCACAATCTACTTCTGACAAATCGGCCACTGAAAACCCCATGGAGCACAGCTCTATCCCGACACACATGAGGTCACTGCGAGTAGGAACCAACTCACCAGCAACAGGTTTGACTTGTTCTTTTATGTCATTTGGAAAAAAGATGGCGGACAAGGCATACAGGGAGAACTGAAAGTGAGGAGGGCTCCAGTTATCTGTGGGGTGATTCAGGAAGACCTTGTGATAAGAAATCATTTTAAAAAAGGCTTGAAGGAGGTACGGAAGAAAAACTTGGAGATCCAGGGAGAGGAAACAACAAGTGCAAAGACCCTGAGGCTGAAACACATTGGGCGTGTTTGAGGAAAAGCAAGGAGGCCAGTATGGGTGGAAAAGACTGATCAGGAAAAAGGGGGTAAAAGCCACTCTGCTGTGTTAACAAACTGAAAGGGAACAAGGGTGGAAGCAGAGAGAACTTTAAAGGCTATTGCAATAATCCAGATAAGAGATGATAGCTTGGGCTAGCTGGAGGTAGTACACAGTGGTCAGATTCTGGATATACATTGAAAGTAACACCAAAGGATTTGTTGATAGATTGGATGTAAGGTCTGAACGACAAAGAGAAGTTAAGATTTATTCCCAAGTGCCTGGTCTGAGCCACTAAAGGGCGGTGTTGGGTGTTGCCATTTATAGTGCTGGGAAATACTGTGAGTAGGGCAGCTTTATGAGAGGAAATTGGGAATTCTGTTTTGGACATGTTAAGTAGATATGAATGGTAGTTATATGGGTATGGAATTCAGTGACAAAGACTGGGCTAATGTTTTACATCTGGGAGTTGTCAGCATATGTTGTTATTAACTGCCATCGAGTTAGCCCCTGACTCACGGCAGCCCCATTCACAGTGCGATGAAATAAATGCTGCCCAGTCCTGCACTGCCACCATGAATGAGTGGGGATCAGGCCTTTGAGACCCATAAGATTTTCATTGGCTGATTTTTGGTAGTAGATTGTCAGGCCTTTCTTCCTAGTCCATCTTAGTCTGGAAACTCCACTGAAACCTGTTCCACATCATAGCAACACTTAAGCCTCCACTGACGGATGGTGGCTGTGCATGAGGCGCATTGATGAGGAATTGAACCGAGTCTCCTGCGTGGGAGGTGAGAATTCTGCCATTAAACCACAGCTGCCCTCTTGTCAGCATGTAGATGAAATTAAAGTTCCGAGTCTGAGGGTAATCACCTAGGAGTAGGGGTTGACAGAGAAGAGAAGAGGGCCGAGACATGACTGTGTTAGGGGAAGGGCCAGGAAAAAAGATTGAGAAACAGTGGCCAGTGAGGCAGAAGAACCCAACCAGACAAGCACAAATCAAGCATTCCCTTTTGAATATAGCTGCCCAAATCCAAAAGAAAATATTAGTAAATCAAATTGAGCAGTGAATTAAAAGAAAATTACCTCGTGACCAATTTGGGGTTATCCTAGTTTCACAGGCTGATTCAACATTATCAAATATACGTTATACAATGCATCAACGTATTTCACAGTATAACAAAGGAAAATTCTACATGGCTATCTCCTACACACCAAAAAAAGGGGGGGGGGGAGCTTTTAAAAGACTGTACACATTTTCCTCATTTTAAAAAAAAAATTAAACAAAACGTGAAAAAAATTAAACTTCCTTAACTTCATAACTTGAGAAAATATTAGAACCATCCCCATTCTGTTTGGAAACAATAAAGGGATGTCTGTTCTCTTCGGCACGATTCTGGAGGTGCTGGCCATTGCATAAAGAGAGGAAAAAGAAGGATGGAGAATAAATACTGGAAGGAAGAGAAAGTAATATTTTCAGATGATATGATCATGTGCCTAGGAAATCCAAAAGAATAAAATAGCAGACTGTTAGATAATAAAATTCCAGCCCAGTGGTGAAGTATCAGAGCAAAAACCAAAAATTAAAACTTCCCTCCATGCCACCAATTAGAAAAAAGATACCATTCAAAATAAAGAAATAAAATAAACAACAATAACAAACGCCTCTAAGCTTGCAAGAAATAAACCCAATAAGATAAGAACAAGACTTTCAAGTATAACAACGATTGTAAGGATGGCGCAGGACCGGGCAGTGTTTCATTGTGTTGTGCATAGGGTGGCTATGAGTCGGAACTGACTCGACGGCACCTAACAACAAGACTATCATGGAAAACTTAAAACTCTATTGGGTATCACAAAAGAGGACCTAAATAAGTTTAGAGACATCTAATGTTCCTGGATGGGAAGTCTTAATATTGTAAGTCAATTCTCCAAAAATCCAAGGCAACCCCAATCAAAATCCCAACAGAATTTTATGGAACTTGATAAACTTGGCCTAAACTCATCTAGAAGAGGAAAGGAACAAGAATAGGCAAGGAATTATTGAAAAAGAAGTACAATGAAGAGGGATCTCTCCTACCAGCAAAAACATATATTATGATTAAATAAAGCCATGGTAACTAAAACAGTAGAATATAGGTCTAAGAATAGATAAACAGGTAATAAAGATCCCCAAACAAATCATAGGTGTACAAGTGTATGATAGCATATGGTAGCATTTCAAATTAATGGTCAAAGGATGACTATTCAATAAATGGGACTGAATCAGTTGCTTATTCTATCCGTTTAGGCTATCGACTGCTGCCCATCACAGAAAACTTGACTCAACCAGGCTCCAAGCATCAGAAAACTCATTGGTACATAAGGAACTCCAGAGGCAGATAAGGTGGTAGTGAGACATCAAGGTTGGCGTAATCCAGTGACTCTGGCTCTGTTTCCTTCACAGCTGTGGCCTTCTCTGAATGTTGGCCTCACCCACAAGCTGACTTCCTCAATGAACTAGAGGAACCAGAGGTGGGTCTTGGCAAAAGAGCCACAGGAGCTCCCAAATTGACATCCACAAACCATGATATATTCTTTCACCACATGTATTCAATCTGTATGATGAGCAAATAATCTGAAAACCTGAATATATGAAGAAGAACATGGCATCAGGATTGGAGGAAGACTCATTAACAACCTGAGTTATGCGGATGACACAAACTTGCTTGCTGAAAGTGAAGAGGACTTGAAGCCCTTATTGATGAAGATGAAAGACCACAGCCTTTAGTATGGATTATACCTCAACATAAAGAAGACAAAAATCCTCACAAGTAGACAAATAAGCAGCATCATAATAAACGGAGAAAAGATTGAAGTTGTGAAGCATTTCATTTTACTTGGATCTACAATCAACACCCATGGAAGCAGTGGTCAAGAAATCAAATGACACATTGCAATTGGGCAAATCTGCTGCAAAAGACCTCTCTAAAGTGTTAAAAAGCAAAGATGTCATCTTGAAGACTAAGGTGTGCCTGACCCAAACCATGGTGTTTTCAAGTTGCCTCATATGCATGAGAAATCTTGACGATGAATAAGGAAGACCTAAGAATTCATGCCTTTGAACTGTGGTGTTGGAGTAGAATATTGAATATACCATGGATTACCAAAAGAACGAACAAATCCGTCTTGGAAGAAGTACAAACAGAATGCTCCTTAGAGGCAAGGATGGAGAGACTACGTCTCACACAGTTTGGACATTTTCTCAGGAGGGATCAGTCCCTGGAGAAGGACATCATGCTTGGTAAAGTAGAGGGTCAGTGAAAAAGAGGAAGATCCTCAATGAGATGGATTGACACGGTGGCTGCAACACTGGGCTCAAGCGTAGCAACGATTGTGAAGATGGAGCAGGACCGGGCAGTGTTTCATTCTGTTGTACGTGGAGTCACTATGAGTTGGAGCCGACTCAACAACACCTAACAAAAATATCATTTGCATAATAAAAATAATTTTTTAAGTTAAATTTTTTCATTCACGCATTTGCCAAAGGCATAGTATATGCGTATCCTGGGTCCACCACTTTTATTCTACAACCTCAGATGAAGGAAGGACAAATTTCCAGTTTCTCTCCACTGGGGCTTCCTGGGGGACCTTGGGAAGACTGAATTCCCAGAACCCCCACAGGTCCAGCATAGTTTGGTTGCAAAGCACACGGGCTTTGGAGCCTGACCACTTCAAAGTCTGTATTGTGCCTCTGCTTCCTGCTAGCTATGGGACTCTGATCAGACGAATCTCTGAGCCTCAGAGTTTCCATCTGTAAAGAGGGCTCACTAATAAGAATACCTACCTCACAGGGCTCCTGAGGGGTATTTACTAGACATGAAAACCGCTGGGCATTAGAAAATATTTTTTATGCGCAAAAACCCTAATGTCACACAGGTTTGGGGTGGTCCTTCCAAATACCAGCAGTGCTCCCTCTGTGAACTAGAGGAACCAGAGCTGGGCCTTGGTTCCTTTCCCCCGTTCCTCTCCTCTCTGCCCTGGGTGGCACAAATGATTAAGCACTAGACTCCTAACTGAAAGGTTAACAATTCAAACCTACCCAGAGGTGCCTCGGAAGGCAGGCCTGGCAATCTGCTTCTAAAAGGTCACAGCCTTGACAACCCTGTGGAGCAGTATACATGGACTTGCCATGAGCCAGAATCGACTCGGCAGCAACTAACAACAACTGCCCTCTCACCCTCCACCTGTGCTCACAGAAGCTGTGCACACGGGTGAACAATGACCCCTGGTTAATCCCTTTGATTAACTCTTTGTCTCTCCGAGTCCCCATCCACACACTGGTTGGCAACTAGGACAGACTGACCCTGCCTCTGGGTGGCCACAGCTTCTCGGTGGCCCTGGGCCTGCTACAGACTGTGCTGGTCCTTCCCTCTCTGCCTTTCCTTAGCATGGGGTCAGCTGCTTCCTTGAAGCCGTGAAATGTCTTCTAAACCAGAGAGAGCGATGTTTAGTAATGTTTTACCCCCATCCTCCTTGGCCCAGACCTTCAAACCTGCTCCCAAGGGAGGGGCAAACATACCCACCTTCACTCTTGGGCCCTGCTGCTGGAGGATAGACATGGAAGGACGAAGAAAAACATCACTTCTGACTGTCCCCAGTCCACTGGCCAGCCAGGTCACCTGAGATGCAGCTGCAGATGGAGACAAGGACACAAAATCCTGACCAAGTTGTCTCCTGCAGCTCCCCATACCGTTCACTAGCCTGTCACTCTCCTCCAGAAATCATGCCAATCACCCAGGAGCCTCATGCCTTTCTCTCTCTGCCTGGGACCAAGGGAAACTGGAGGTCAGAGAATACTGAGCCCAAGACTCTTCCCATTTTCATCCCTCCTTCCTCTCTGCTCCTCAAGAGGCAGAGAGACACACACACCCAGCAGTGTGTACAGATGTGCACACAACCTCCTGTGTAACCACAGGATTCACCCCGGAGGGTCCAATGATTGTTCTAAGGTCCTTCTCTCTAGCCCCTACTTTTTGGCAAGAGGGCATGTGAGTCCCACTTTACTTTTAGTCTTAAAGACATCCAGGAGAAAAGATTCTCTTATCTTTAGTTACCCTCAAGACCTGGCTCAATCATCCTATCCTCTAGGAAGCCCTCCAGAGTCTCCTCTCTTCTCCCCCATAGTGCCTCATTCCTGTGCCTCCACTTGGACCATGAAAATGCACGAATTACAGACTTTACTTCATAGTACTTCATATTATGCCACACACCAATCTTCCTCACCACATTGCATTATTCATATCTAAAGCCTACTTATCA
The DNA here is from genome assembly GCF_024166365.1 of Elephas maximus indicus. NCBI lineage: Eukaryota > Metazoa > Chordata > Mammalia > Proboscidea > Elephantidae > Elephas > Elephas maximus. The sequence continues at coordinate 12,400,761 of NC_064835.1, read as the reverse complement.
CAGTGTTGGCACATCTTAGGCAACCATTGATGGATGGATGGTACGGACGGATGGAAAGCCTCCCCCATTCATCTTCCTCAGCTTCTAAGAAATAATATAAATAACCTCCTCCTGCTTCTCACTCCCTCAGCAATCCTAACTCCGTTGATCCATGTGGTTACATACAAAGAGTATCTTCACCAATGAAACAGAATCAAGAACCCGGATATAAATTCATTCACCTATGGTCAGCTGATATTTGAAAAAGGACCAAAGTGCATTAAATGGAGAAAAGACAGTTTTTTTTTTTTTTAAAAAAAACAAATGGTGCTAGCAAAACTGGATGTCCATCAGCGAAAAAATGAAACAGGACCCATACCTCACACCATACACAAAAACTAATTCAAAATGGATCAATGACCTAAATATAAACATTAAAACTATAAAGATTGTGGAAAAAAATAGGGACAAATGCTAGGGGCCCTAATACATGACATAAATACAATACAAACCCTAACTAACAATGTGCATACGCCAGAAGAGAAACTAGATAACTGGTAGCTCCTAAATATTAAACACTTATGCTCATCAAAAGACTTCACAAAAAGAGTAAAAAAAGAACCGAGACTGGGAAAGAGTTTTTAGCTATGACATATCCAACAAGGGTCTAATCTTTAAAATCTGTAGAATACTTCAATATCTCAACAACAAAAAGACAAATTATCCGATTAAAAAATGGGCAAAGGATATGAACAGACACTTCACCAAGGAAGACATTCACGGGGCTAGGAGACACATGAGGAAATGCTGGCAATCATTGGCCATTAGAGAAATGCAAATCAAAACCACAATGAGACACCCAGACATTACTGGCATGAATCGAACAAACAGAAAATAACAAATGTTGGAGAGGTTGCAGGGAGATCGGAACTCTCATGGACTGCTAGCGGGAATGTGAAATAGTACAACTACTATGAAAAACGTTGTGGTGCCTCCTTAAAAAGCTAGAAATACTGTATGATCCAGCAATCCCACTCCTAGGAATATATCCTAGAGAAATATACATTATTTCTCTAGACATGTGCAACCCATGTTCACTGCAGCATCATTCACAATAGCAAAAAGATGGAAATAGCCTAAGTGCTCATCAACAGATGAATGGCGTTTTAGTCACCTAGTGCTGCTATAACAGAAATACCACAAGTGGATAGCTTTAACAAACAGAAATTTATTCTCTCACAGTCTAGGAGGCTAAAAGTCCAAAATTCAGCGCACCAGCTCCAGGGGAAGGCTCTCTCTCTCTGTTGGCTCTGGGGGAAGGTCCTTGTCATCAACCTTCCCCTGCCCTAGGAGATTCTCAGCACAGGGACCCTGGGTTCAAAGGACCTGCTCTGCTCCTGGCACTACTTGTCTGGTAGTATGATGTACCTCTGTCTCTCTTCTCACTTCTCTGTTTTATATCTCAAAGGAGACTGACTGAAGATACGACCTAATCTTGTATATTGAGCCCTGCCTCATTATCATAAAAAAAAATTTTTTAAACTGCCTCTAATTCTGCCTCATTAACATTATAGAGGTAGGATTTAGAACACATAGGAAAATCACATCAGATGACAAAAAGATGGACAATCACACAATACTGGGAATCATGGCCTAGCCAAGTTGATACTTTTTGGGGGGACACAATTCAATCCATAGCAAATGCATAAGCAAATTATGGTATGCCATGGATTGAATTATGTCCCTCCGAAAATGTGTGTGTCAATTTGGCTGGGTCACGATTTCTGGTGTTGTGTGATTTTCCTCTATGTTGTAAATTCTGCCTCATTGATGTTAATGAAGCAGGATGGGTGGCAGTTGTATTAGTGAGGCAAGACTCAATCTACAAGATTGGATTGTGTCTTGAGGCAATCTCTTGAGTTATAAAGGAGAGAGGTGAGCAGAGAGACAGGAGACTTTATACCACCAAGAAAGCAGTGCTGGGAGCAGAGCATGGCCCCCAGACACCCTGCTAACTCAGAACTGAAGCTACTCCTGAAGTCCACCTTTCAGCCAAAGATTAGACGGGCCTATAAAATAAACAACCTTTCCTGACTGATTGGTTTAAAATCTTTCACCATATCTATTCAATCTGTATGCTGAGCAAATAATACGAGAAGCTGGACTATATGAAGAAGAACAGGGCCTCAGGATTGGAGGAAGACTCATTAACAACCTGCATTATGCAGATGACACAACCTTGCTTGCTGAAAGTGAAGAGGACTTGAAGCATTTACTAATGAAGATCAAAGACTACAGCCTTCAGTATGGATTGCACCTCAACATAAAGAAAACAAAAATCCTCACAACTGGACCAATGAGCAACATCATGATAAATGGAGAAAAGATTGAAGTTGTCAAGGATTTCATTTTACTTGGATCCACAATCAACAGCCATGGAAGCAGCAGTCAAGAAATCAAAAGATGCATTGCATTGGGTAAATCTCCTGCAAAGGACCTCTTGAAAGTGTTGAAGAGCAAAGATGTCACCTTGAAGACTAAGGTGGTCCTGACCCAAGCCATGGTATTCTCAATCGCATCATATGCATGTGAAAGCTGGACGATGAATAAGGAGGACGGAAGAAGAATTGATGCCTTTGAATTGTGGTGCTGGCGAAGAATATTGAATATACCATGGGCTGCGAAAAGAATGAACAAATCTGCCTTGGAAGAAGTACGACCAGAATGCTCCTTAGAAGCAAGGATGGTGAGACTGCATCTTACATACTTTGGACATTTTATCAGGAGGGCTCAGTCCCTGGAGAAGGACATCATGCTTGGCAGAGTACACGGTCAGCAGAAAAGAGGAAGACCCTCAACGAGGTGGATTGATACAGTGGCTGCAACAATGAGCTCAAGCATAACAACGATTGTAAGGATGGCTCAGGACCCGGCAGTGTTTCGTTCTGTTGTGCATAGGGTCGGTATGAGTTGGAACCGACTCAACAGCAGCTAATAACAACAACAACAACAATAAAATAAACAGTAACACACATGAGGCCAAACGGGCAAAGACGAGAAGGTAGGAAGGGACAGGAAAACTGGATGAATGAACAAGGAGAACCTGGGGTGGAAAAGGAAAGGAGGAGAGTACTAACAACGTGGGGATTGCAACCACCATTACAAAACAGTTCATTTTTAAATTTTTGAATAAGAAATGAATTTTCACTATAAACTTTCACCTAAAGCACAATAAAATTAAAAAAAAAAATGAGTATCTTCATGAACATTATCACACTTGATAGGCCAGTGGCTCTTGTTCTTGCTGGGAACCCATAAGACAAGAGAAGAATGACAATTATGAACCTCAGAAAAATGTACATATGCACCCATGGATTCCCCTGGGCATCCGAGGACTTAGGTTCAGAATCCTGAATTGGTGGTCCACGCAGAGACCAGTGCTCTCTCCCCTGGTTCCTGAAGATTTATGGAAGTGGGCATCTGCCCTTTGTTGACTCTCATTGGCTGAGGACCATTTCTGAGCATCTTCCACTCCATTGTCCTCCAAAGCATATGCTTGTTGCTCAAAAAATCAAATCCATATTGATAGTAAATAGTTCCCTTTTTTGGGCTAAGCTATTCTGTTTTAGGAGTTCTTGGGTGGTATAAACGCTTAATGCCCTCAGCTGCTAACCAAAAGGTTGGAGGTTCAAGTCCACCCAGAGGGGCCTTGGAAGAAAGGCCTGGTGATCTACTTCTGGAAATCCAGCCATTGAAAACCCTATGGAGCACAATTCTACTCTGAGACACATGGGGTTGCCATGAGTCGGAGTTGACTCAAAGGCAACAGGTTTTATTTTATTTTTTTTGGATTCTGTCTCAAAAATGGGTTACCCCGATGGCAAAGCTTAGGATTCTCTGAATAAAGTCCCCGTAGGATCCTTGAGCTGGTCCTGGCAGCCACAGAACATGGCGGCGGTGCCCATCTGGCATCACCCCAACAAGAACGGCGGCAAGCTGTACCCACCTTCTTTGCCTCAACAAGAGTTCTCCTTAGACTCCAGTGAACTTTGTCCTTGGAGTCCCAGGGTAAAGTAGGCTGAATGCAGACACAAAGGCTGCAGCCCAAGGCCTGGGGTGGGGTGGAGGAAGGCAGGCAGGCCTCAGCCCTTCTCAGCAGCAGAAAGCAATGAGGTTGAACTTTACATTTATTGATCACGGTTTCTCCAGACCTTTACTATCATTTAACTCTCACTTCTAACCAAATCACACAGTAAACACATTTCCATTTCAGCGAACAGCCAGCCTCTGCAGAGAGCCTCTCTGTGTCTCTTTTTCCCCCTGTAAAACAGCCCATTCATTAAAAAGGACAGTGGGCTGGAAGAGGTTATACTCACCCAGTAAATAAACAGAGCAAGTTCTCCATTTCTGGAGCAAATTCAAGGGATGAGAACATACAACCTGAAACTGTGGCTAATTCAAAGATCATTTCTGTTGGCTTTTGAATGAGTTGGGGGTGGGGGGATCTTTCCACTTGCATGTGGAAAGACAAGTGAGAGGGGAAGTCTTTCCATTTGAATATGGAAAGACAATCACAGTCTGGACTGTCCAAGAATTATGAGCTTTTCAAGTAAGATTGAAAAATGAACATTTCAAATAAAATAAATAAGAAATAATGAGGCCACAGCTCAAAGGCTAATCTCCCAACATTCCTTTCTTCTCCTTTATTTGGAATCACTTCCTGCTGGGAGAGGCCTCATGGAAGAATCATGTAAGGAAATAGCCTAAATGGCTGTGCCTTCTTTCTCTCTAAACTCTCTTGGTATCTGACTTATCTTCTAATGAGGTAAAAAATGTGTTGCGTGTTGATTAGGAATAAATCTGAAAGTTCCTTTCCCTCTGTTGCTGAACTCTGAGAGGAGTTAGGCCATAAGGTGGACTGCTACTTGAAGCCAGAATCCTGAGCACACTTCTTCAGCAGTTGCTACAACACCCTCCCTTACACCCCCTCCTCAGGATAGCTGGGACTGGCCTCCCCTCAGCCCTACAGCACACAGGCGGACTATAAACATAAGCAGTTGACTGGTGGAGCTAGACTTGACAGAGGGCAAGCAGAAAGCAAATTCATTCTCTCCTTTTGCCACAGCCCCTTCAAGCACTCTTTCCTGACCCTTGGAGGACTCTTAGGAAAAGCTCAGGGTTACTCTCAAATTAAAATAAAAAGTCCAGGCCACACTGATAGCAAAGCCTCAGATTCTGATCGCATTTAAAACTCCCGTTCCCCAGCTTAGGGCTGCTCAGTCTGTAAGCCTGAGCAAGAGGGAAGAGGTGTAGCTGCTTTCTTCTCTATCTTCTCCTTCTGCCTCTTCTGTGATTGCTGACTACTGTTTGGGCCTCTCAAGGATAGATAGGCCCGGGGGGCAGGGGGGTTAGACAAAGGCTAGGAAAAGTCTTACTCGCCTTATAAGATGGGAATGCTATCTGTAATCCATAAGATTTTCATTGTCTGATTTTCAGAAGTAGATCACCAGAGCCTTTCTTCCTAGTCTGTCTTAGTCTGGTAGCTCCACTGAAACATGCCCACCATGGGTGACCCTGCTGGTATTTAAAATACTGGTGAGATAGCTTTCAGCACCACAGGAACACCCAAACAACCACAGTGACAAAACTGACAGAGGAGTGGTGGGTTGACACAACAGCCGCAGCAATGACTCAAACCATGGACATACCAACGATCGTGAAGATGACACAGGGCTGGGTAACGTTTCGTTTGCTGTACATGAGGTCATCTTGAGCTACAGTCAACTAGACCGCACTAACAACGACCACAGGCTGTTAAGACGGCATCCGTGCCCTCTAGTTCTCTCATTTGCAGCTCCCTCGATGTGGCCAGTGCCTCCTCTCCTGGCCACAGATCCCACCCCTCCAGTCCTGCAGCTGAGCATGCTCCCCAGACTCTGGCCCTGGTGTGAAACCTTCAGGACACAGTCCTGGCCTCCCTCTGCAAAGTCTACACCAGCCCAGAGGAAGTAGGTTTGGCCCCTGCCCTGCCAAACTCTAGGAGGAAGGCCATTCCTGAGGCCCCCGTCCATCTCTGTGCTGCCTCCTCAGGCCAGTCTAGCCTCTCACCTCAGCCATTCCCAGGCCTTCACCAAGCTCTCTGGGTGGCTCTCTTGAAGTCCCTTCACTTGGTGGTTGGGTGAGTGGCAAGTGGCACTCCCCTCTCCCACAAGAGGAGGCAGGGCAGAGTCCACTGACAGCCCACTCCAGAGAGATTCTCCCAGCGGCCTCTTCCACCTCTCAATATCCTATAGCCTTGAGGTGGATAAGGAGCTAAGAACAGCAAACCAGTTTCAGGAACTTCGAGTCTGGGTGGAGGGTAGGCACTGTGCTCTTCTCAGCTTTAGAGCCTCAGCCACGTCTTGCTTCACAGGGGACGTTGGCCTGCTTCACACCTCACCCACGTGTGTGAGGGCTGAATGTCTCAGGGCTGCCCTGTCACTCACCCACAAACTTTCTTGAATTGCCTACTATGTGCCAGGCACTGCAGTGGGCACCGAGGATAAAAGTGTCCACATGGCAGGAGACTTGTCCTCAGAGTATGCATATAGGTTTATTGAGAAAGCCTGGTGTTGCAGAAAGACCGGTGTGTGCAAAAGTAGTTGCACAACAGTGCGAGAGATGCCAAGTAAGGGCCCAGGGGAGGGACTGATGGCCTGCCAGGGAAGTGCGTGTCCCTAGGAGGGGCTGCAGGGTATGGGGAGCCCCAATACTTGGACAGCACGGGTGAGTGTCCGGCAGACCTGTGGAGGTCATTTGCCAGCCTCCCTCCCCGTGGAGACAAAGGGCTCCTTGAACGGCTGCTTCGTGGTAGGAACATCTGCCCAGGCAGTGCAGGCACCCTGATGCACAGCCAGGCTGAGTCTCAACTGCTGATGGATGAGGGACTGGACCAGTGATCTATCCAGACTTTCTCTATTTCTAAACCCGGAAATAGAAATCTGAACCCTATTTTGGAGTCCCTGGGTGGTGCAAATGGTTAGTGCACTAAGGTTGGAGGTTAGAGTTCACCTGGAGGTGCCTCAGAAGAAAGGCCTGGTGATCTACATCCCCCAAAATCAGCCACTGAAAACTCTATGGAGCACGGCTCTACCTTGACACACATGGGGTTGCCACGAGTCAAAGTTGACGTGACAGCACCTGGTAACTTGTACTCCTATGTTGCAGATCCCCGTAAACCTTAAACAGGTTGAAATACAGAAGTGGGTCTCCGCATACAGGAAGCAAGTCCCCTCCGGGCCCCAGAGAAGGCTGCGTGCCATTTGGGAGAGAACGAACCCCGGGGCTTCAGTTCCTAACACCTGTGGGGTTACTCCCTCAGAGGTTTCCACCCACTCCCAGCATTTTCCTCGAAATACCGTAAAAGAAACTTTGTCTACCTCTAGGTTCTTTGCATTTTGTCTAGAGACAGAGACAAAAAGGCATTCATTATTCCCTCTCTGGATGCTCAAGTGAGAGAAAAGTGATTCTGTCTTAGGCAACGCAATCCACCCAAACATTTTTAGTTCTATTAAAAAGGCATGAAGGTAATTTACCAGGATGCACCTGTCACAATCTGAAAAGCAGCAGGGCCTCTTTTATCTTCTGCTTTATTTACAGGTGCTATCTAGTGACAGAGGCAAGTGTTTTCCCAGCGCAGTGGCTCGGAGGGGCCACAGGGAGACGGCAATAGCCAGGACTCCCTCGCACAGTCGCCTGCAGAAACCCTCTTGAAGCTGGTCCCACCTCATGGGAGTCACCAGCAGACACACTCCTGAAATTGGTTCTACCCCGTGGAAGAACCAGTCTAGCTTTTTCTCACTTCTTCCAAACTCCGGGTAGAGGGGTGAGTGGTTTGCGGGCTCCTACTGGGAAATCATTTGATCCCCAAGGCAGATATGATTATCGTCACTACCCAGGTAGGAAGACAGGGGCCCAGAGAAATTTAGTGGCTTGTTCCAGCTGAAGCCATGACTAGTTCTCAGGTCTTCTTCCTTCCTTCTAGAAGAAAGTCATCTGAAGGACTAAGAGTAGCTCTGACATCATCTCCTTTTCTGGAAATCTTCATGATAGAACATGAATTTCTGTGGGGTGGTCTTCATGTTGTCTGGACTAGAGATGTCTTTGAACATTCTCATGGAGCCCCTGTCTTCCAAGGAGCGCTCTGGGCACCCTTTAACTTTTCTCGCTATTGGCACTGAGAGACACAAAGGGGAGAGTGGGGCACTGGTGGGGGTAAGGCATGTTGGTGGCATACGACTCAACACAGGCCAGGACTGTCCTCAAATCAAGCATGAGATCTGGCCGTCAAAGACTTCTGCTCTCTCATCAATAGTATTTCTTAGGCCCCTACTAGAGATGAGGAAAACCTGGTGGAGTAGTGGTTAAGAGCTATGGCTGCTAACCAAAAGGTCAGCAGTTCGAGACCACCAGGTGCTCCTTGGAAACTCTAAGGGGCAGTTCTACTCTATCCTCAGAGTTGCTATGAGTCAGAATCGACTCGACAGCAATGGGTTTTACTGGAGATGAGAAGTAGCCCTGCTCACAGTCTGTTGGAGGAGACAGGCAAAAAAGAAGATGGCCGAAACACAAGGCAGAACTGAATACATAGTAAACAGAGGTGTCTGCCACGTGTTAAGGGAGCAGAGAGAAAGAATTAGTTAATTCTGAGCTGGGACTCAGGGAAGTCATAACCTCCCTGAAAAGCAGGAGGTATACTTGATCTTGAAGAATGAAGCATTTTCAGAAGCTTGGGTCGAGGTGGAGTGGTGGCAGAAGCTGCAGGCCTGAGGTATTACCTCTGCCTCGTCCTGGGGCTCAGCCAGCCTCGTAAGAAGGGCTCAGCCAGGACACAGCCACACATCCCACCCTGGGATCCCACCGTCCTTTGGTGCTTCCATCTGGCTCAGCCTCACACTGGTCCTTGTTACTATGGTGCCAGTGTCTGATCCCAGTAACCTAGCCAGCTGCTGTGAGCATCCCCTCGGCAAAAACTCCTACTTCCAAGCACCCAGGACTCAGAGGGACCTTCAGGTGTAGAAAGCCACAGCCCAGTTGAAACTTCCAGAGCTACAGGTCGATATCCATACTGGAAGAGGTGGCGTGGGGGTGGGTTCTGAGTTTATAACTATTCCTCAGTAGTACTGGGGGTGGGGAGGGGGGAGGACTGAGATTCACATCTTCAGATCTTTTCCTCCATGCTGAAAAAAGGCCAATAGCAATTTCTCAGTACAGGAAGGGCCACAGAGCCCACAGCCCTTAGCCTGGGCTTCACAGCCCTTTACCATCTGGTCCCTGCCTGATCCCCTGGCTGGATCCCCCCACTTTTTATGTATCCTCCAGCCTCAGTCCCCAAACACATTCGCATGTCCCCAGATACATTCTCTCCTTCTACCTCTGTGTGTGGTCTCCTGCTCCTTGTTTGGTGCTTTCCCCTTTTGGAGACACTTGTACCCTCATTTGATCCTCTAGGCATATATGATTGTTCCCACTTTCCAGGTGAGGAGGTGGTGGCTTGTTCCAACTGAAGTCATGACTAGGTCTCATGTCTCCTAATTCTGAGCACAGAGCTTCATCCCCCACCATGCTGGTTCTATCCGTTTAACTTCTCAGGGCTGCTTTTATTGTTTGTCTTTCCACAGACTCCTGGAACACAATGATGTCACCCACAGCCAATCTTATCTCCTGAGTAGCATGAGATAACCACTATTAGCACTCCATCTTGACACAATCCCTGCTAAAAGCAGAGAAGCCCAGTGTTTTAGTTCAGCGTGCAGCCAGAGTGCAGAGAGCAGTATGATTTCTGCCGAGCTATTTGAGACATTGACAGGAGCTCTCAGAGCCTGATTACTGCTTTCCCTGGGGGTCCAGAGACCTTAGGTTAGAATCTACAGCACTATTTCTGCAGTGACCACAATTCAGAAGAAAAACCAGGACCCATGGTGTGATAACTATGAGGACATGTGATAAGACAGGCTATTTGAAATCTGTACTGTTTCAAGAAACCTGGGTTAGATGGCCATTCGTTCACTCACTCATACACTCGTTTATTAAGCATCTACTGTGCGCTAAGCCCATCGCAGTGCTAGGTGCTGGGGGCACACCGAAGCCTAAGATATGGCTCCTGCCTTCATAGAGCAACATGGTAGTTTACACATGATGATGCAGTAATGTGCAGGAACAGAAGAAAGAACAGTCTGTGGGAGCTACGAAAGGCTACCTGGAGAAAGTGACATCTGTGTTGTAGGTTCTGCCATGGGCACTGAGAACACTGAGGGGAGAGGACAGCATGGCCCCTGCCTCCTGGCCTTCTGGCTCCACCACCCTCCGAAGAGCCAAAGGATCCCAGAGGAGGCAGCTTTGAAGGCAGGGGGATATCTGGACATGTGAAGATAGGTCTAGAGTAGACGACAGAAAGCAAAGGACATCTGTTCAGGATTCAAAGAAGTATAAGGCACAGCTTCCAAGTCAGGCACGAACCCAACAACACAAAGTTGCCTGAGCTCAGTGCCAAGGGGTGTGCCAGGGACAGTGCATGCCATAGGAAAAGGGGACTAGAGTAGTCAAGGAGGGCTTCATGGAGGAGGTGAGACTTGAACTGGGCCTTACAGAATAGGTGGAGAGGACAGAGGAGAGGTGTCATAGTGTTCTGAATAAGGGCTAAAATGTCCAAGGTGGTGATGGGTGAAGGAAGAACGACTCGTTTGGCCTGAGCAAAGGGTTCAAGGTGAAGAAGTAAATATCGGGGACATTTGGCAGGGTCTGTTTGGGGCTTGAACACCAGTCTAAGGAGTTTGAGCCTTATTCCCTAGGTAATGGGATGCCATTGGAAATGTGTACACAGGAGTGACATGATCAGAGCAGTATTTCAAAGGAGTCTCTGGCCAGGTGTGTGGAGAAGGCCAAGAGGAGGCAGGCTAGTAGCCATGCCTTCTGTTGGCAATGCGGGCAGGCCCTCGAGGTGGCAGGCTGCAGGGCTGATGAGAGAGACAGGAAGGAGGAACCACAGCCCTCAGACTGTCTCCCATCTGAGAGGCCAGGCAGCTTCCAGAGGAGGGTCCAGCCTTTACAGAACAGAGGGGCCCAAGCCCGGCTGTTGGCGGATGGCAGCTCCCACCCCTTGGGGAGCTGGCATCACTCTGACGCACCGTGTTCTCCACGCGATCCCGGCTGTCCCACGCCATCACTCCCCAGGGAGCAGACTCTCCGGGCCTCTAGAAAGAGGCTCAAGGTCAGGAAGGAGGAGAGTCCCTCAGGGGGCAGAGAGGGACACTAGCTTCCTTTCTCTGAAAGACAAGTCACTGAGTTGCTCCTGGCCACCCACTTGACTCCTCTCTCCACCCCAAGGTTCAGCTCAGGAAAGTTCAAGTTCTGGTGCGAGAAGGTGCCATGCAAACAGCCCAAGAGGTGTCGCCAAGAGTTGTGGCCCATTCATCTCTGCCAGGAGTTGGAGTGGAGGGCACCAAGGCAGGGCTTTCTCCCGATGATTGATGGTGTTTCCAGAGAGTTATTAACTCAGCTGGACGTGGTCTCGCTGGGCTGATCTATGATCTGGGGACAGTTTTAAAGTATGTGGCTTTCTAGCACTGGATTATCGAAAAGAGTTAAAATTGAAGTAGTCACTCAAAGCCATCTGTCACAGCTGCTGGCCAGGGCTCCTGCAGGTGGGACAGGGCAGTGGGACAGCCCCGTGTCATTTCCTGGAGCACCGGGGATGCTTCCATTGTCCTCTCTGATGCCCTGGGGGCCTGTGCTGCTCATTTTCTGGGCAAAGCAGAACGGGCAGTGAGAGCCTGGCAGGGGGAGAGGGAGTGTGAACTGTCAAGGCCAGCTTCCCCGCTGGGCAAGTCCGTCACCTGAGCGTCACCAAAGCTTTCCTCCCAAAGGATAAAATACTATAATAGGGTTAATACGGTAATAAAATACGGTAATAGGGTTACCAGTTTTTAGTTAACATTTGGAGGGGGCAAAGTGAGCCCTAGTGGCGTAGTGGTTAAGAGCTTGGCTGCTAAACAAAGTGTAGGCAGTTCGAATCCACCAGCCACTCCTTGGAAACCCCCTGGGAAAGTTCTGCTCTGTCCTATAGGGTTGCTGTGAGTTCAATTCTCAGATGGCTCCTAGAGCCCACCCCCAGGCCTCTCTGGCCTCTCCATTGCTCCCCACCCTCCATCTCTATCCTCACTCCACTCCTCCCCACACTCCACCCCTCCCCACACTCCACCCCTCCCCACACTCCATCCCCACACTCCATCCCTCCCCGCACTCCATCCCTCCGCACACTCCACCCCTCCCCACACTCCACCCCTCCCCACACCCCACCCCCACACTCCATCCCTCCCCGCACTCCATCCCTCCCCACACTCCACCCCTCCCCACACTCCATCCCTCCCCATACTCCATCCCCACACTCCATCCCTCCCCACACTCCACTCCTCCCCACACTCCACCCCTCCCCGCACTCCACCCCCACACTCCATCCCTCCCCACACTCCACCCCTCCCCACACCCCACCCCTTCCCACACTCCACCCCTTCCCACACTCCACCCCTCCCCACACTCCACCCTTCTCAGAACTCCACCCCTCCCCACACTCCACCCCTCTCAGAACTCCACCCCTCCCCACACTCCACCCCTCTCAGAACTCCACCCCTTCCCACACTCCACCCTCCCCACACTCCACCCCTCCCCACACTCCACCCCTTCCCACACTCCACCCCTCCCCACACCCCACCCTCCACACACTCCACCCTCCACACACTCCACCCTCCACACACTCCACCCCCCACATTTCACCCTCCACACACCACACCCCTCCCCCACTCCATCCCTCCCCACACTCCATCTCCCTCTTCACTCATCCCTCCCCATACTCCATCCCTCCCCACACTCCTTCCCTCCCCACACTCCATCCCTCCCCACACTCCATTCCTCCCCACACTCCACTCCTTCCCACACTCCACCCCTCCCCGCACTCCACCCCCACACTCCATCCCTCCCCGCACTCCATCCCTCTCCACACTCCACCCCTCCCCACACTCCACCCTCCCCACACTCCATCCCTCCCCACTCCACCCCTCCCCACACTCCACCCCTCCCCACACTCCACCCCCACACTCCATCCCTCCCCGCACTCCATCCCTCTCCATACTCCATCCCTCCCCACACTCCACCCCTCCCCACACTCCACCCCTCCCCACACTCCATCCCTCCCCACTCCACTCCTCCCCACACTCCACCCCTCCCTGCACTCCACCCCCACACTCCATCCCTCCCCACACTCCATCCCTCCCCACACTCCACCCCTCCCCACACTCCAGCCCCCCACACTCCATCACGCTGCATCCCTCCCCACACTCCACCCCTTCCCACACTCCACCCCACACTCCATCCCTGTCCACACTGCATCCCTCCCCACACTCCACCCCTCCCCACACTCCATCTCCCTCTTCACTCCATCCCTCCCCATACTCCATCCCTCCCCACACCCCACTCCTCCCCACACCCCACCCATCTCCACACCCCACCCCCTCAATACACCACCCCTCCCCACACCCCGCCCCACCCCACACTCCACCCTTTCCCACACTCCATCACTCTTCACGCCCCATCTCTCTCTTCACTCCATCCCTCCCCACATTCATCCCTCCCCCTACTCCATCCTTCTCCTCACTCCGCCCCTCAGCAAGACCCCCTCCCCCCCTTCTCCATCAGGTGCGTGAACTATTAATTGGGGATTAGCCACCGACTGCTCATCCTCGCACCAGGCGCGTGGCCCAGAAACTGTGATGAGGGCAGGAGAAAGCCCTGAGGCCCAGAGGGGCTCAGCTGAGGCTGGGGTGCTGGCCATCACCAACTGTGCAGATTCGAGGACCCACAGGCCCTCCAGAGGCCATTGCGTCCTAGCTTCTTGCCTGGAACAGGATATGACTCCACCAGTTCCTGACCCAGGCTGTACCCTCGGATGGGGGTGAGGCAGTTTTAGCCCCCCACTTAATGTCCGTCAGCCCCCAAATCAAAATACATGTTCTCCAGTGTGGGCAACTGACGCTTCTCAATCTTATGTAAAGCAAGTGAATAAGAGCGTTTCTAAAAAAAAAGTTTCTATTTTTGTCAGTTTATGACAAACAAGCCTTGTAAAAACAGCGTGGGTCGCCTGTGATGCATACGTAGCTTCAAGACAAGTGGCCGAGCCACCCCCACCCCCACCAGGTTTAACCAGGTTACCAGTACTAGGTGCTGTTGAGTTGAATCCGACTCATGGCAACCTCGTGCAGAGCAGAACTGCTCACCATGGGTTTTTCATGGCTGCGACCTTTCAGAAGCAGATCACCAGGCCTTTCTTCTGAGGTACCTCTGGGTGGGTTCGAGCCACCAACCTTTCAGTTAGTAGTCAAGTGCTTAATTGTTTGTTCCACCCAGGGACCCCTTGGCCCATAATAGGTGCCCAGTAACCAGGCTGCCTCCGCCTAAAGCTTGGAGGCTCTGGCTGGGAGCTAAGAGACCCAGCTTCCCTCCTGTAGAAGAAAGGACAGCTCAGGCAGGCAGCTCCTGCCACCACCTACCTTCTCTGACCCGCAGCAGCCATGAAGCAGTGCTGGAGAGAGGCTGCTCTCTGTCTCTAGCCCCAGAGCACCACAGGCCTCCTGCATCATGAGACAAAATCTCTTTGGAAATTGGTTTATTGCCCACCTCCTCCATCACACTGTCAGCCCCAGGAGGGCAAGAAGCTCGCCTGTCCTGTGCAGCACCCACCTCATGCTCAGTCATTGTTCATGGATGCTGCAGAAAGGCCCCGTCTCACCTCCCCCTCTGTCTCTGAATTCTCTTTCTGCTCTCGGCTCCTTTTCCCCAACTCTCTTGTTTCTGACCCTCCCTGTCGCATTCTTTTTTCTGTCTTCTCCCATTCCTGCCCTCTTCTTTTACCTCCTACTCCAACGCCCTCCTCCCGCCTCCCCACCTGACCTGACCAGAGGTGACTATTTGGTCAAAATGATGACTTCGTCATAAAAAATATGAGCCGCTGGTGGAAACATTCCTTTTCAAAACAAAAAATGATAAAAAAAATTGCCAAAAAAAAAAAACAGAGCAGAGCAGGTGAAAAACAAATTAGAAATACTTAAAAAGTAGAGAAGGGGAGGACTCCAAATTGAAAAATTCCAGATCTTTTTCCTTTAAAATTTCTTTCTAGTTTTGTTTGTTTTTATTGCTTATGCTTTTTTTTTTTTTACATCTTCTTACAAAAGCAAAGCAGAAAATACAGACAAGAAAAAGAAAGTAAAGAACAGTTACAAGCCCACTCATTCGGAGATAGCCACTGAGAACATCTTGGTGTACACACTTCTGGATTCTTTCCTGTGCGTGTGTGCGTGTGAGTGCGTACGTGTGTGCATGTGTGCATGTGTGCGTGCGTGTGCGTGTGTGTGTGCATTTTCCCACTTCCCAAAGAAAGTTTCAGAACTTCAGCCCCTTGAGACGTAAAACAAAAAAACTAACAGCAACGACAAAGCTCCACGGTCAGTGTTCCAAAAGTATTCTATATTTTATCCTCTTCTAGGAGCTTTATACTGATATTTGATGAATCTCATTGTAATATTCTTTGTAAATGAATTTAAAGCTCTGGGGAGAACTGCAGTTAGACAAACGTGTTTCACTTCTTGTTCCCTAAACTCTCTGACTCCAAAGCCCCTTTTTCACATGGCAGCTGTTGATGTCTATACTTGTATTTCTGAGAAGACATTTTGCCAAATAATTATATATATATAATATATGTATGTATCTCCATAGATTAAGTTGACAAAAATAGGATCTTTATCCTATATTATGTTTTGTAATGCTATATGCGTTTCCAACTAATCTCTGTTAGAGTATTTAGGTTATTTCCAACCTTTTATTACCATTTATATTATCATAAACAGTGCAGAGTAGGAATAATAGCTTGAATGTGAATGGAAAATAAAAAGCACAAAAGGAAATAACTCAAATTCTGAAAAAATAGATAAAAATTCTCAAAAATCCAGTAACAATTGCAAAGTCATCCCCATGGTACTCCAACATTACCACTTAGGTCTTAAAGAGTATCCACTTTTTAACAAATATTTACTGAGGGCCCACTAGTACCAGGAGCTGTTCAAGGTTCTGGGGATACAGTGAATAAAACAGACAGAAATTCCTGTCCCCATGGAGATTGCACGCAGGTGGGAGGCACAGAGAAAGCTAATTAACAAGTGGAAAGAGATGGTGCAGGGAAGCAGGGGTAGGGGTGCAGGGTCGCTGGGTGGAGGCAAATTTAAACAGGGTTTTCAGGGGAGGCCTTGCTGAGAGAGTAGCATCTGAGGAACGGACTTGACAAAGGTGAGAGAGGGAGCAGAGTCACCCAATCATCTGGAAGACAAGGCTTCCAGAGAGGGACAGGGCACGTGCAAAGGTCCTGAGGCCCAAGCGAGTCTGGCCTTGCCACTCCAGGGAGAGCCTGGCCCACCAAACACTCATTAGGCCTAGGGGTCCCCAGGACCCATGATGGTGGGAGGTTTATCTGGATTTGCTGCTCCTGTAGCAGTTGCAGAGTGGGGGCTGGGCTGAATCATCCGTACTGTGGGGACGGAATGGGGCACATCCATTGCACCCCAAACTGTTAAGGGAGCAGAAATAGTTATATTCGACCAATTCATTATTTTAATCAGATTATCATCAGCACCAATGTGCTTTCTACTAACTCCCGGTCTCCCCCGCACCTATCGCTCCTCCTCTTTCCTCCAAAGACCAAGAGTGCTGTCTGCAGGCTAACTGCCTGTGCTAAAAGCCCCTTATTCCCCTGAAAGCTCCTGGGGAGTCCAGGGCTGCAACACCTTCTCCCCTTCTCTGGCTGACCTGCACCTGCCCATTAAACAACTCTGAGCAGGGGTCAGGGAGAGAGAGGGGGCTGTTCATGGACGTGGGGGCAGGGCCTGCAGGGTATTCCTGGGTCTAGGAGAACAGCCAAGTAAAGGACCCCAAATCGCCAAGGCTTTTCTGCAAGGTGTGTGAGAACCACAGATAGGAGGAGGCAGAGGTAGATACAGACCAGTAGAAACCCAAAAGGATCATAGGGGGACCCCGAGAAAGGCAAAAACAGAGAAAATATGCAGAGGACAATGACAGACAGATGCTAGGCGAAAGACAGAAACAAATCGAAAGACTGACCAAAAGGAAAGATAAACCAAGACATAGGGAGAGAGACCAGGACAGGGTAGAAGAAAAGACACCTGTGCCCCCCCCCCCCCCGCCCCACGGAGGGAGACACAGAGGTGCAGAGCAGGTGGAGAGAGATGCAAAGTAAGTCTGGGGGAGTCTGGGCTCACCGAGTTTGCTTCTGGCTAGCCCTTACTCCCACCAGCACACAGAGCCCAGCAACCACCTTCAAGGGAGTGGGAAATTACCAGGGAGTGGGGAGACCTGGAGCGCTAAGCAGGGGCTAGCTTTACCCCAGCGTGTGCAGAGAAGCCCCATGCTGGCGGCCTGGAGGACCTGGAGAATCTGGGGCTGTGAGCTGTGGGTAGGACTAGGAGGAGGTCAGACTGGCCTTCTGTGTTCATCCTGGAGAATGAGCAACCCCAAAAGCTTAGCGATCACCCTTAGGTAACAGTGTAACAGTGTAGTGAGGGGTTCCTGCTCTGGGGCCAAGCTACCTGGGTTCTTACCCTGGCTCTACCACCTCAGGGCTGTGTGACGTCAGGCCAGTTCTACCACCTCTCTGGACCTGTTTCCCCATCTTTAAAATGGACGTATTAGTTGTTGGGAAATTCAAATCAGATGAGGCCCATAAAGCACTGAGACAGTGACATATGCAGTCTCTTTGTAATTGCTGCTGGTGGTATTGTTACTCACGCCCTCAGCCTGGGAGAGCAGTGCCCGAGCAGGGAACTCATACCCAGATCACAGGGGGCAGAGCACTCTCCCAGCTCCCACCTCAGCTCACACTCCAGATTGGCCCTGACAGGTACATGCAGCTTTCAGGACCCCCAGGCAAGTACATTAGTGCTGCTCTCCTGGGTGCAGGATGCTGAGGGACCCGGGAGTCCAGCCAGAGTATCCTCCTGGATCCCTTGGCCTCTAGCGTGCCACACACCCCCCTCCAAAGCTTCCCTGCTCAGCAGACTGGGGGTGAAACCATGGATGCTTGGGCCTGCTTGGGTCCTGGCTCCTGCAGCTCTCCTCTTCCCAAATCTGGGATTGCTCTCCCAACCTCATCCTACCCACAGGCTCTGCCCCAGGCCCTGGCCTTAGGCCTGGGGCATCTCAGCAGTTCTGGCCTGATGCTCCTGGTTACAGCACCATGTTCCCCAGTGCTAGTCTGGTTGTGGGCCACAGGACTCGTAACTGATAAACTCTGCACTGCTCCTGGTGTACGAGGTCTTGTCTTGCTAAACTGTCTGGCCTCCCCTGGCACGAATCCCTACCCTGCTATTCTCAGGCCCCTCCACACGGGCTAGGATTCTGCTGCCAGGACCAGACCACTCCGAGGAGCCCACTGCCACCTCCATCACTCTGCCTACCAGTCAGGACACCTGCTACTCCATCTTGGCTGCTACTCAGGCGTAGCCAGGACTGTGAGCACTCGGGCCTGAGAGATTCTACCAGCCATCGTTCCTTAGCTCCAGCAGCTGGCTTTGGTATTCAGCATCTCCCCTCACCCACCCCAGGGGTAGGCCTAGCCCCTGAGCCTACCCTTGCCCCACTGCCTGGTCCAGCTGCAGACAATGCTGCTCTGTAGCCCAGACTCTCTGGGACCTGGCAGCACTTCCACTTTCACAGTTTGGGTGACCTGAAGAGTTGATACTTCCCTAGGTGTCAGTTTCCCCACCCAAGTGGGAGGAAGGATCTATCACTAGGAATAGTGGGGAAGAGAACCATAGAGTCAGGTCAGGGACAAGGAGGCCTCTTCTTTGCACGTGTTTCCATGAGCCCAGGCTCTGTGCCCCACACTGAGACTCTTATTCTCATTCCTCAAACCTGCTCAGCTCATTCAAGACAAAGAGACAGGAGTTCTCTTCTGATACCAAAAACCAAACCAAACCCATTGCCACCAAGTCGATTCCAAGTCATAAACTTGTAATGGCCCTAAAAGACAGAGTAGAAGTGCCCCATAGGGTTTCCAAAGAGCACCTGGTAGATTGAAACTGCCGACCTTTTGGTTAGCAGCTATAGCTTTTAGCCACGATGCCACCAAGGTTTCCTTCTCTCCTGATAAATCAGACCAAACCAGTTGCCTTCGAACTGACTCCAACTCACAGTGACCCCACGTGTGTCAGAGAAGAACTGTGCTCCATAGTGCTTTTTGTTTGTTTGTTTTTGTTGTTGTTTTCAATGATTGTAACCTTTCGGAAGTAGATCACCAGACCTGTCTTCCGAGGCACCTCTGGGTGGATTCAAACCTCTAGCCTTTCGGTTAACAGCTGAGCATTTGATATACTGACCTGTTTTCTCTGTGCCTTTATCTTCCTCCTGTACTTTCACTCCTTTTGCAGTTAGGTCTGTCCTACCCATACCATACCCGTTGCTGTCGAGTGGATTCCAACTCACGGTGACCCTATAGAATAGCGTAGAACTGCCCCATAGGGTTTCCAGGGAGCGCCTGGTGGATTTGAACTGCTGACCCTTTGGTTAGCAGCCATAGCACGTAGCCATCATGCCACCAGGGTTTCCAGGTCTGTCCTAGCTCCCATGAAATAAGAGGCACTGTTTGTCCATACCTCTGCCCGAGAATCCGGGCACAGAATAAATCTAACGCAACCTCGTTTTTTGTCTGTCTCCGTACATGCCCCTGATCCTGGCCTCAGTCCCTCTGAGTGTTTCTGTCTCTGACTGTTCCTCTTTCTGGATGTCTCTTTCTCTCTTCCAGCCCCTCCCCCGCCCCCGTCTCTGCCTCTGTCTCTGTTCCCCTCCTTGCCTCCTCCTTCTCCCCTAAGTTGCTGTGTTGTCAAGTATTTCCACCGTCAGCACTTGCCAAGTTGAAAGTTCCCCCATTTGTGCAGCGAGCCGCGTGGGCAGGCTGGGTAATGTCTGTTTTACCCTCTCTGTAATGAATCCCATCTTCTTCTCTTCTCCGTGATGGTTATTGATTCTGACTTGACACCTTGGTTTGTTTTCTGCCGGCTCCTGCCTTCCCTTCATCTTGTTGTGGCCATTTCTCCTCTCTTATCTGTAATTTCCTCTCTTGTTACAGCAGCCTCCCTCCTGGGCTGGCACGGCACTGAGGCAGGAGGTTTTGTATTAACTCGGTAGTGCAGCTCCATCAGCCCACTCCGATGGGGTGAGTTTGGGTGGTGGCCGTGAACAGACAAATAATGGCAGAAGGAAGAGGGAAGAAGCTGGGAGCCAGATCTTCCTCATGTCGATTGTTCTCAAGCATAGCTTGGACCATGCTGCTCTCCTCTGCTTAGAAACCTCCCATAATTCCCCTTGACCTGTAGACAAAGGACATAATAAAGTCTTTCACGACCTTACTTCTATTGCAGACTCGGAACCACAGACTTGACACTCCAGACATACATAACTGGCTACTTCCTCTTCTCCTCTACACTCCCACCCTTTGCTCATGCTATTGTCCCTGCCTGGAGTGCTCTTCCCCGCCTCTCACTCAATTTTTCACCTGGAAAACTCCTATTCATCCTTCAAAGCCCAGCTCTAATGTTATCACTTCTGGGAAGCCATCCCTAGTAGACCTCATACTGGCCCTCACTTGAGGCAGAGTAAAGTCTTCTCTCCACTGGGCTCCCACAATTCTTTGTATAAAATTATAGTTCATTGGTTACCTGGCTCCCCCAGGAATGAGCTGGGTCTTGTCTACCTGGCAGCTACTCAGGAAAAGTGTGTTGAGTAGAATTTAATAGAGTCTTCTTTGTCGCTACAGATTCTCCCCTAAGGTGATATATTCAAAAGTTGCAGCGGTTCCAGAAAGCACTACCTATGCCAAGGCAAGGATGGGACCAGTGGGGACTTAGATGAGTCTGGAGCCAGGATGTGGGTTCACACCAGGTGCCCTAAGGCAGGGGTGCCTCCAGATCCCAGGCTTTCAGGAACCAAACAGCCCTTGCCAGTTGGCTCCATCTTTGACTGGGCCCTGGAGCCAGAGCACTGAGTGGTCAGTTCTGAGCACTTTGAAGCTTCCACAGAGCCTGCAACATGGAGCACTGAATGGATGAGCCAAAGGGAGAGACGCAGGACTCCAATCCAGAGTCCCTGACCAAGCCCACAGACATCCCTCACATCCTGCTGCCTTGCACAAGCTTAAGTCATTGAGGCCTGGCATCTGCCCCCCTACTATTTCCCACCTTCCCCCATTGCCCCTTGCCCCCTCCCTCTGCCACCACCCCAGCAGCCTGCGGGGACCTCACATGGGGCTGGCTGCTCAGGGCTTCTTCCTGGTGCTATCGAAGCAGCTGTTTCAGGCAAGCGCTCGTACTCCATGCGTTGGCAAGAGCAGCGTGGTGGAGTGGGCCTGCAGTAACACAGGAGCGGTGGCTTGGGGGTGCACTGAGCAGGCAATGGGGGAAGAATTTGGGGTCCATGAGGATGCCTTAGGGCATTTCAACCAGTCAGACCAGGAGAGGGAGAAGACGCACCTCCTCTTCCCCTAGCCCCCTGCTGTGGGTGGACTTCCAGAGGTTTGCCAAGGGAGGAGCATCAGGAGCTCCTATGGCCTGGTTGGTGGCCCCAGAAGGCTTCCCTGAGCCAAAGTTGAATGTTAGGCAGCCATATAATGTAGAAAACTCATCCCCTTTTAACAGACAAGGAAGCTGAGACTATGAGGCGCAAGGTTATTTGCCCGAAGTCACACAGCCAATAAGTGACTAGGTTGGGATTCAATAACAGATCTTTCTGACTCTAAGGTCAGCACTTTCTGCACTATTCCCGACCTCTAGGCTCGATCCCTAGTCCTGTGGGAGACCTTAACGCTAATGCCACCCTGACCCCAAGTATCTTCTTATCCCTTCTGTGGTAGCCAAGCTCCAGGACAGCCCCCAGTGATCTTCTCGGTACTCATGCCCTTGTGTAGGCCCCCTCCCACACTAACCCTGTGGCCAACAGAATATGGTAAAAGTAATGGCGTGCGACTTCAAGGCTAGGTCATAAAAGGCATTACAGCTTCTGCCTTGGCCAGTTGGGTTGCCCACAGTGGGAGAAGCAGCAGCCATGCTAGGAAAAGACTCAAGCAGCCTTCAGAGAACCTATATGAAAGGAACCGACTTGCCAGCCATGTGAGGGAGCCACTTTGGAGGTGCACCTGCCTGCCCCAGTCAAGCCTTCAGATAACCACAGCCCCAGCAACATCTTCAGCGCTACCTCATGAGAGACCCTACGTCAAAATCACCCAACCAAGTTGCTCCTGAACAGCAGACACTAGGAGAGACAATAAATGACTATTGTTGTTTTAAGCCACTAAGTTTTGGTGTGATTTGTTACGCAGCAATAGACAACTGCTATAAACAAGGGGCACTAAAGGATGTTTCCAGCTAATGTTTTCAGAGGTTCTTACTCAGAGCCCACAGGCTGAGGGCTGGACAGTCCCTGGTTTCTTCTCCTTGATGTAGGAAAAGCCCTGGGGTGGGTCCTGGAACCAGAGGCCCTCTGGCCAAGAATCCTTTTGTCCCAAGACATTTTCCTCCTTTTAGGGAGGTCCAAGAACCTATCTCTCCCTGAGACCTCAAAATAACACCTCTAGCACCTGCTTCGGCTTTGGAGCAACAAAAGAGGATGAAGGTGACGTTGTCCCTCAAACCTCAGCAGAAACTGTCTCTCTCCTTCCCTAATGAAGATAAATCCCTGCATCTGAGGAGGCTACCAAATGGATACAAGTGAACTGGCAGAGCTATCAGATGGCTGTGTCTTCTCAAGACC
The DNA here is from genome assembly GCF_024166365.1 of Elephas maximus indicus. NCBI lineage: Eukaryota > Metazoa > Chordata > Mammalia > Proboscidea > Elephantidae > Elephas > Elephas maximus. The sequence continues at coordinate 12,377,889 of NC_064835.1, read as the reverse complement.
TATAGCCGATGGCGCGTAATCCCTCCCTCTGCTGGGAGGTCCCCCAGGAATGCTGAGCGGCCCTCCCTTTTGAAGAACCCTGGGGTCATCTCAAAGAAGACATGCTCTCCCTGCTCTTGCCTCTCCCATTCCTAGCTGCAGCCCTGAGGGATGTGTTGGGGACACTGCGTCACCCACTGAAGGCTTCAGGATGGGTGGGCACTCACACCCACGCCCTGGAATGTGGTTACGTTTCCACAGACTCCGCCATGCAGAGAAGGCCCACGTCACCGCCTTGACTTTCTCTTCCTCTTCAGTGGAGATCAGGTGAAGAAGACTTATTTTTCAGGCTGGTATGTTTTGTTCTTATTTGCAAGGCTGCCTTAGAAGGCAACGATCTGATTGTTTTATTACCTTCTGATTGTTTTTTTTTAAATCCACGTGCCATTGAGTCAATTCCGACTCACAGTGATCCCATGTGTGTCAAGAGTAGGGTTTTCAATGACGGATTTTTCAGAAGTGGATCACCAAGCCTTTCTTCTGGGGCAGCTCTGCATGGACTCGAACCACCAGCCTTTCAGATAGCAGCCAAGCACTTAACCGTCTGCACTACCCAGAGACTCCTCTGATTGGCTTATCATCTTAGTTATCCCTCTGCCTTCAGGTACTGAGGCTGTGTCCGTTGTGTAGTGGACCTCCTGCGGTGGGAACAGGGGCAATCATGATGCCCAAGACCCCAGCCCAGCTTCCAAGAGGGCCACAGGCTATTTCTGGTTCTCAGGTCCTCGGGAACAAGGAGCTAGGCGCTTCAGGAAAAAATTCGATGCCAACCAGCCTCAGGGAGTCTCTTTATCTCAAAGCAGAGAGAAAGCATTAGAAAGCTGGTCCCGCAGCCCTTCCGTACCTGTCCCAGTCTGTCAAACGCCACTGTTTTACACCAGCATGCTTCCTTGCCCCGGTGCCCTCCTGATGCCCTCCTCCTCCAGTTCCCCTGCTCAGCATCTGTCTCCTTATTTTCTCGTCCCGGTTTCTTTGCTTTAACTGCTGCACCAGCCAACACGTTGTTTATCCTTGCCCGGGCCTGTCTCCGGATCACGCTGGTCTCGCTAGCCCTCTGCCCTTCTCAAGGCACACACCAGAGCTTCGGGAAATTTGTTCTTTAACAACATTTTCCAACCCAGCACCTGTGCCTCTGTGAAAACTCAAGTCCTCAGCAAACAGTCCCAGGAGAGGCAAAGTGAGCCACCAGTCCCTTCCCAAAGATGTCTTCTGTTGTCACTGTGGATAGTTTCTGCACAGTTCTGCCCAGTGGCAGGGGGCCAGATGGGACGGGTGATGCGATCTGGTGCCTTGGAGTGGGCAGGGCGCTGGCTTCAGGGCACACCCTGGATTGGTCACTTTATTCAAGTTTCCCCATCTCTATTTCATCCTCTGAGAAGCGAATTTCATCTACTGCACAGATGAGTGAGACAGGCATGTAAACAGCTAGCAATGGTGGTTTTATACAAAGGGGAGCAGTCATGACAGTGACGATGAGTCTCTGAAGAGTTGGAGTGGGCCCTGTCTGCACTGAGAGCCAGGGAATCTAGGAAGCCAAAATGGAGCCCCTTACAAATGCCCCTCAGAAAGCAGCTAACCCACATCAAACACGAAACAATCGATAGAACTTTCTGGATGGGACTTTAGATTCTTAGACCAAACATGATTCCAAGAACTCATGTAACCCCTCATTTAACTGCAGACAAAAGTGAGACCGTGGAGGAGCAGTGACTTGCCCGAGATCTCCCATCCCCAAGTGGTGGGACCCCATGTGTCTGGCCTCTCATTGCCACCTAACCTCAAGCTACTTCAGCTCCAATTCACAGATGGATAAGCCAGGGCCAGCAGAGGTAGGGCCACTCCTCAGGGACTTGGTTGGCAGGAGTGGGATGAGTAGTGTGGTCCTGTGCCAGCCTTCCTCCCCAGACCCCCTTCTGGGGAGGTCCCTCCTAGACCCAGGGGCCATTGTTCAAAGATGGAGTCATTTAAGAAGAAACAATTAGTGTTTGGGCATCCCCCCCTCCCCCATCCAACCCTTTATTTACCTTTTTTTCTATCTGAGGTGGCAGGCTGTCTGCAGTTTCGGCTAGGAGCCTATCCTGTGATGTGAGATCCATCTCCTCCCAAAGAAAGAGGAATGAGGAGATGATGGGCATGGTAGAGGGTGGAGGTGAGTGGAGGAGAGGAAACAGTCCTCCATGGGGAAGCTCTGGGGAGGGAAGGAGATGGAATGATTGTGACCCTGAGTGCCTGAAATGACACCCCTCAGACCCAGGGAAGGAGGGACCCTTCCCTAAGTCGCCCCCTTCTCTTCCTCCTGCACAGCTTGATGTGCCAGCACAGGGCACCTTTGATTTCAGGACTCTGAGCCTCCCAGGAGCAGCCTCTTGCTCAAGGAGGAGGTGGAAAGGAGCTCAGTCTGGAGCTGGGGATTGGACAGGAAGAGAGGGAGGGCAGCAGTCAGAGTTGGGCAGATGGACGGCTGTGTGCTGGTGAGATGCCATGCCAGTCTCTGGTTCTGGCCTGGGGCAGGGAAGGCCAGAGGCAGCTCAGCAGCCCAGAGCTGGAGCACTTGAGACCAAGCACAAAGCACTAACTATGAGAAAATGACCCTCCTCCCCTCCCCCACCTGGACACATTGCCGAGGGAGAAGCCTCACGATGATCCTGCCCCTGGGTAAGTGCTCCCCATGCGCCGTCATTGCCAGCTGGGCCCTGCAGCGTATGCAGCACAAATGAGAAGACCACAGTCCCCACCCAAGGTCACCCAGATATTCATGCCTTTTCTATGTATTGTTTATATCCCCCTCTGATTTCAAAAAGAATGTGAGGAGGCTTGTCATACGAAGCACGCTTGTGCTAAAATGCTTTGAATTTATTTCTTCTACAGATATTTGGAGCTTCTATGTGCCTGGCATTGTTTTAGACTCAAAGGTGACCAAGGAAAGACAAGATCCTTACCTCCACAGAGTTTAGGGCCTGGGGGATGACAGTCTTGTGAAAAGTGCTAGGAAGGAAATGAGGGTAAGTTGATAGTTATAGGAGTGTGTGTCCGTCTTAGAGAGGGCAATCAGGGAAGCCTGCTCTGAGGAGGTGGCATTCAGATAGGTGCGAGGTCTGAGGCAAACCTGAATGGGCGTGTTCACACTACATAGAGAAGGCTGGTGTGGCTGCAATGTCACTTGAGCGAACAGCATGGTGCAGCTGGGCCCAGACTGGAGGTCCCCTTGGCAAGGAGTTAAATTTTATATTAGTAAGATGGGAAGCCACTAAAGGGTTTTGAGAGGGCAGGTGGCATGACTCCATCTGCATTTTAGAAGGTTCCTTCCTAATACTGCCTTGAGGAGAACAGGCCATAGAGAGGCAAGCGCAGAAGCGGCTACTGCAATAACGCAGATGAGAGATGATGGTGACTGGACCAGCGGGACAGCAGTGGAGCTGGGAAGAGGAAACTGAAACCAGTGTAAAAGAGGAAGAAGTAAGCAAGCACTCAACTTGACATCTGAGAGGATTATTCTAACCAAGCATGACCCTTGGCCCTGGCTGCCTGGCCAGGAATTTGAGATGCTTGGGAGGGAAACAAGATGGCTACACAGGGGCCTGGGTTCCTGTAGAGAACGGGCTAGAGAGAGAATGTGAAGAGAATTCTCACAACAGCAGCCCCAGGGCAGCTCCTCAAGTGGTGACCATGATGGGAATGAAACCCTGCTGAAGAGGAGTCTCCAGACAGAGCCAAACTGTGGGTGCTCCTTCAGAGATCCAGGCCTTGAACCACCTGTTCCTGAAGAATAATTACTTGTTTATGCATTACAGGAAGGACTAAAGAAGCCTGGTGTAAAACCAAGACGACATGCAGACATTATCTCCACACCCACACTCATGGCAGACATCACTAATCAATTGTGGCATTCTTTCTTGTTGAGCCCAAACTCAGCTTCATCTTCTCAGCACAGTCCTCCAAGCAGCTATTCCCAATCACCTAGTGATGGCCCAGAAATAACCTACTGGCCATTCCCAGTGCAGAGAAATGAGCACCAAGCTTGGAGTCCAGAAGACTTGTGGTTAGCTCTGCTTCTGCCATTTAGTGGACAATTTATTTGACTTTCATTTCCCTCATCTGTTAAAGTGAATTATTTTTCCTGTGTCACATATTTGCTGTCTAGTGTCTGGCACAGGTAGGCATCAATAAATATTTAAAAAAAAAAAAAAAAAACTCTTTGCCCTAACCGTGCTTACACTCCCAAATGTACACACACACCACACACACTCCTACCCTCACACAATGCACACTCACACACACAGGTACACACAGATGCACACGTGCACACACAGACACAGATGCACACGTGCACACACTCACGCACACACACTCACGCACACAGGGCATCAGAGGTTAGAAAAATTCATCCTAACACCTGGCACCAGAATTGATCTCAGGGAAGGAACTGTCTTTTGTTCAGAAAATTGCCTTGATAAGTCTCCGAGGAGATGGATTAGCAGAAGCAAGGAAACAAAGAGATAGCTCAACCTCTCTGCATTAGAATTGAAAAAAATGGGGGGCAGGGGGACGCAGATGAGCCCAGCAGTGTGGGTACCGCAGGGTGCGTGGTGAGCGGGCAAAGCACTTTTTAAGAATAGGTACAGCAGATATTCGTTGTGAAGTTGTTTTCATTTTGTGAGATATAAAACCTCCCTGTCTCAAAAAGAGTACATATTGCATAATTTCATTTATGTAAAACTAGAAAATTCAGAACAATCTGTCGTGACTGCAAGCAGATCAGTGGCTGCCCAGGTGGGTGGGTGGGGGGTGAGGGGTGTGGAGGAAACCTTTTTTTGAAGGGCCAACATGTTCACTATCTTGATTGTGGTGCTGGTTTCCCGGGTGTCTACGTATGTCAAAATGTATCCAATTGAACACTTCTTTGAACCTGTGTAATTTCTGTGTGACAGTTATGCCTCTATAAGCTGCTAAAACATTTTTAAGAGTGGTTTACATCAACTTGATCCAAAAAGTTTTGTCTCTGTTGCTTCTAGATGTGTTAACTTGCCCCCACCTTTCAGCAGACACTGACCTAAAAAAATTTCGTTTTTCAGTCTCCCCACATCTTCAGTCAAGTCTGACGAGGGTGTAAATGCCTTGTGTACGTGGTTTGGGGGTAAAATGTCAAGGAAGGAGTTGAACCCCACATCAAGTCGATGCTGTGCAGATCTGGGCCCCGTGTGGGGGCTGCACACACATCCATAAACTGAACAGCTCAGCAGCACCGTGAGCTCAGGGCCAAGGTACACACAAGACTTAAATTCACTCCTCTGGCTGAAATTCTTAGATACCTTGGAAGAGAACATTGAACTTCTATAGGATGTGAAAGGAGAGCTCAGGCCAAGGTCATAGACCTCAAGCAGCAGGGAGATCCCAGTCAACATCTGTGTTATTTGTTATTGCTGTTGTTAGCTGCTCCTGAGCCGCCCCAAGTGGTGGCAACCTCGTTTACAACAGAAAGAAAACCTGCCTGGTCTTGCACCATCCCCGTGATCTCATCGGCTGCAGATTGGACAATGCTCCTCTGTTCTATTGTTTCAGCAAAGCTTCCAGACTAAGACAGACTAGGAAGAAAGGCCCGGCCATCTATTTCCCAACATCAGCCAGTGAAAACCCTATGGATCTGTGCTACTTACCCAGACAGAAGCATAGGCAGACACTCAAGACACACACACCTCGTACCCAGGTTCCTTCAGCCACACTTCCGTCTATTGTACCATTAAGCTGAGGCCACGTCACCTCCTGGGGCCGTGAGGGACATGTTTGGGGAGAGTAGGTGGCCCTTGACTGAGCTGCACTTTCTCCGTAATGAAATATATCAGGGGGAAAGATTAAGGTGAAGAAGGATGTTGGCCTTCTCAGCAAACACGAGTGTTCTGAGCCCTCCTCACTCTTTCCACAGGATCACAGAGCCAGCGCATTTAAACCAGCCTGGTAGTGTATACTTTGCAGCAATATCCGCTCAGAACTGGCACAAGAAGCATCGAAACAGGAGGTCAATTTGCTCCTGGTTCCTCAGCTCTGCAAGGTATTCTGCTCCAGACAAGAGCTTCCCCCCACCCTTCTGTCCTCTCTCTCTCTCCCCCTCGCCTGCTCCCAATACCACTCCAGGGAGCGCCCCAGCAGAAACCAAATCAGCTGCTCCTTCCGAGGGGACAATCAAAGTGCAACGTCGCTGGAGAGGCCCCAGCTCCTCGGAGCAAGTCTTTAATTTCAAGCTGACAAGGTTGGGAGCGTGTGATGTGGGCTCTCAGATAGGCAAGACGGATGGATGGCCAGGGAGTCCAGCTGGTGAGCAGGAGCGTGCGGAGGACAGGGGAGGCTGGGTGGGGGAGGGGGAGGTAGGCAAAGCTTGTAGAGAAGCTTTCCAAGTGGGCAAAGGGGCTCTCTGTTCCAGGAGGTCTGTTTACTCTGTGCAAAGCCAGACCTCTAGCCATCTCCCCCCACCCCCGCCACCCAGAGAGATGTCACTTCAGCAAATCCAGTCTCCACCCCCTGCCACCCTTTCCCCTCCCCACTCCTCACCTCAGGAGCAAAAAGAAATCCTGAAGGGCAGAGAGAGCACACTAAATGTCAATCTGGGTGGCCTTTGATGCTGCACAGGCTCCCAAGCCCAAATGGCAGGCCCTCCTTAGGACAAAGGCCTGACTGAGGTAGGGCCTGATTCAGGCACACATCAAACTTTACTCACCCAGCAGACCCTGAGCACCCTCTGAGGGCCAGCACTGTCCTGGGCACAGGAGCACCAGAAAAGGAGCCATGCAGAAAACGTTCACATGCTCGGGGCCCTTGTCATCTTGTCCGCATGACAGAATAGGCCCAGAAAGGCTGGGCATCCTGCTCAAGGTCACAAAGCAAGTCAGAGATGAAATCAAGAGTAGAAAGCAGTAGACCCTTTGGCATTCACTAATAATATAACCCAAGACTTGTGAGACCTCACTTTCCCAGATGAAACATGGAACTCCCTGGGCAACATCAGTGCCCCACGAGGCTGCCTGCAGCTGGGCAGGCAGCAGGTCCCCAGCTAGCTCTGTGATTCCTCTCACCTCCCACCTCCCCACACCCCTCTCTTTGTGGTTCAAGTCCAAGCCTCAGCAAAAGAACAGCTGCCTTCATGTCTGGACTTCCATGCACCATTAAAGAGCTGAAGTAAAAAATGGCACCCTGGCAAACTGAGAGGAGACTTGGTGGCACAGTGGTTAAGAGCCCAGCTGATAACCAAAATGTCAGCAGTTCGAATGCACCAACTGCTCCTTAGAAACCCTATGGGGCAGTTTTACTCTGTCCTATATAGCGACCATATAGGACAGGAGTCTTAATCCACTCAACGGCAATGGGTTTGATTTTTTTTGTTTTAGATGCCTGGACCAGTGGTTCAGCCATTGGCTCCCACCATGCTGCCTTGGACTGGGGATTGGGAGCATCTCTGTGGGCAGAGACCAAGGCTCTAACCTTGTCCATGACCTTATCAGGACAGCTGCATGAATCAGGCCCCCAATGCACTGGACTGGAGCCTAGAAACCTGGGTTCTATACCCAGTTGTCGTGGACTGAATTGTGTCCCCCAAAAATGTGTCAAATTGGCTACGCCATGATTTCCAGTATTGTGTGACTGTCCACCATTTTGTCATCTGATATGATTTTCTCGTGTGTTGTAAATCCTACCTCTATGATGTTAATGAGGTGGGATTAGCGGCAGTTATGTTAATGAGCCAGGAATCAATCTACAAGATTAGGCTGTGTTTTCAGTCAATTTCTTCTGAGATATAAAAGAGAGAAGGAAGCAGAAAGACAGAGGGACCGCCTATCACCAAGAATGAACCAGAAGGGGAGTGCATCATGTGGACCCAGGGTCCATGCACTGAGAAGCTCCTAGACCAGGGGAAGATTTAAGACAAAGATCTTCCTCCAGAGCCAACACAGAAAGAAAGCCTTCTCCTGGAGCTGGTGCACTGAATTTGGACTTCTAGCCTCCTGCACTGTGAGAGGCTGAATTTCTCTTTGTTGAAGCCATTGACTTGTGGTCTTTCTGTTATAGCAGCACTAGATAACTAAGACACCAGTCCTGCTGTTTATCAGCATCATGACCTCCAGCAGGGGATAGAATCAAATAGTGCCAGAGATGACATCCACAGGTGGGACCTGTTTCTCAGGGATGCTGAGTGAGGTTCTCATGGAACAATGGGAATGAACGTGCCTGGAGAGCACAGTGCACTGTGGAAGGTGTGAGGAGGCGAGGACTGCTTGGCGTCAATGGCAGAGCTGGTGGATGGTAGAAGAGCCGGCCCTGGCAATGACCAGCCTCAAGCCCTGGAGAAGTTTCCTAACCATGGTTCTCCACCCACCCACATTCCTCAGAACTAAGGTTCCACCCACTGTCTACAGCATGCCTGTCCTTTTGTCTTGTCTGGCACCTTTGGGGAGCCTGTCTCGTCTCCTGGGACCACTAGAAGCCCCTGGAGGACAGTTATGGGTCCAATTTCATGTCACCTCCAGAGCCTACCATAGTGCTCAGCACAAAGGGATTTGATCAGTCCTCTGCTCTCGGAAGTGACCATGTTGCAGGGACATCCTGAAATCCACCCCTGAGATGTGGTGCTGCCAATGATAATGGCCCTGTCCTCCCAGGGTGGTAGGACCAATTGAGGATGCCCTGGAGTGGGTCTTCAGTGCCCTTCCCAGCTCTGATGCCCTCTGCTGCTGCCTGCGCCCCAAGGCCAGCACTCTCTGACCTCCCCCGCCCACAAGAGCACTGCAGGACACTACTCTGCATCTGGCTGAGGAAGAAGCAATGACACCAACTCCTAGGGACATAGGGCTGCTGGGGGCCACACTGGACCCCCCCCCCCAGGAACCCAGCTGCCCTTTCTCCTGTGCCTACACGCCGCAGTCCCCAGGGAGTCAAGGTAGGGGTGCTGAGTTGGCCCATTCCTGCCTCTTGCCTTCTTCCCCAATCTTTAATATTCATGAGCACTCCTAGCAGGGGAGCTAAAAATGTTCCGCTCCTAAATCTAACTGCTTTATGGAAGCCTAATTAAATTCTTTGGTGGAATGGGAAAAAAGTGACCTTCAAAACTGCCAAAGCTATTTGGAGTCGCGCGTTCCAGAAACCTTTCCCCTTCTTCCCCTCCCGCCACCCGGGTCCTTTCTGCCCTGCTGGAATCCTCCACTTCCCTCTCAGGCCAGGGGTCTGGAGGGCTGCCCTGGGGGGTTGGCAGCCCGATGGCAAGACAGGCAATGATTCTGTGTCCTCTGGTGACCAGGAGACCTTCTTCCTTGCCAGAAACTGTGGCCTTGGCCAGAGGATAGGGTTGGGGGTAACAGAAATGGCTATGTGGGGGGTGGCTTTGGTGGAAAGACAGACAGTCGCTCCCCTCGTGGGCTGGTGCCCCTCCAGTAGGCTGCTCTAGGAAATTCAAGCTGTCTTTTTCCCTGGGCCACCCCACCCACACATCCTGGCAAGGCCCAAATGGGGACACAGAGGTAGAGGACAGCCCTTTGCAAACCTGTCCCTGGGAGCCTGGAATTGGATCTCTGGGCCCATTTGCTCCTCCTAATTACTAGGGGCAAACAGTAATTTCTCTGGAGGTCCATGGAAGAATCTGCTCCTTTTCAAGGCTCATTGAAGAGAAGGGCAAAGGGCCTCACTCTCCTGCACTGTTCCCCCGACCTGGCCTCTGAATAAGGTGGGGGAGATTTGAGTGGGAAGGGATGAAGACATAAGCCCCAGAACTCCTTACCTGTGCAGTGCCAGTATTCATCTTTAAGAATGGCTTAATCACAGGTGAGTGTTGACAGACTTGGACAGGGGTCCCCTTAGGCTCTCCTGGACGGGAAGTAAGAAGCTGGCTGGAATTCCTCAGGCAGGCAGGGAAAATAGTCAGAGGCTCAGATCAACACAACATCCTAGCACCAGGGCTGGTATTCAGAAGACCCCAGTTAGTATGTGCTAAATGAAAGACAAGGGTCACGGCTACCCGAACGGTGAGGACCAGAGGCAGAGTCTAAGGGCCCAAATGGGCTTCCTTCCACTTTGAGAGGGGTCCTTTTTACCTGAAGCCCCTGGGTGGCACAAATGGTTATGTGTTCAGTTACTAACTGAAATGTTGGCAGTTTGAACCTACCCAGAATTGCCTCAGAAGAAAGGCCTGGCAATGTGCTTCTGAATGGTCACAGCTACGAAACCCTACTCTGCACACATGGAGTTGCCATGAATTGCAATCGACTCGGTGGCAACTGGTTTTCAGTTTTTACCTGGTCCAAAGTTGCCTTTTGATTAATTGTCAGTGAGTCATTCCCAGACAAGGTCACAGACCAAAGTGTGATGGTTGGTCGCTGGTGAGCCTGGTTCACACCCTTGCTCATTCATTCATTCACTCCTGGGGTGCACATTCTTCAGCATGAGTGACCAGGTCATCTTGAGGCCATCAGAACAGACCCTGCTCGGAGTGTGCCTTCTAGCCCATGCCCAGGTGAAGTCTAGGAAGTCTCTGGACTCTCAGAAGTCTGCAGAGGTGGGGCCCTGCATCCTCTCCAGATGACCGGAGTCAGTGCATCCTGCCCTTCGTAGCCCTCTCCACAGGCCCGCCCTTCTCACCTCATCTGCTCTCCCCTCTCATCATCGACTTCCCCTTTACTCCTGTCGTTCTCCCCACCTGGGATGCTCCATGCCCTCTCCCTGCCCAGATCCTCCCCACTGCAGGGTTCAGCTCTACGAAAAATGTCTCAGCTCAGGCTAGGCCAGCCCAAAATGACCTCCCTGCCCTGGCCCTTGGGCTGGCCACACCAGCCCTCAGCCTCTGAACCCCTCACAGCCTAGAGCCTGGACTCTTTCATGTATGTGATTCTTAACTTCCCAGTGAGATTTTACCCTACAAGGGCTAACGTCCATGCTCTCGATGCCTTTGAGTTCCCCCACTGTGCCCTTAGCAGGCTGATTGCCTGCTGGCTGGCGAATAGTTGGGTGTAGAGCTGAATGAATGAAAGGGAAGGAACGAAGGAGGAAATGTATTACTGGAGGCCAGGCACTATGCTGGGTGCTGTAAAACAGATACGGTCCCCACCCTCGTGGACCCTCAGTCTGGTGGAACAGACAGGTACATGGATGGGGCCGTGAACAAGCGAAGATGAAAGAGTGAATGAGCAAGCAAATGAGTAAGTGAACAGAGAGGGCCCAGATATACAGTGTGCTCTGGACTGAAAGTCTCCTCGCCCTGCCTACCCACCCCCAGTCCTTCCTCTCCTGGGTCCCTCGGAGCTGGCTTTACCCAAGGTTAGACTCCCTCTCCCTCCCTTTCTCCACCACTGTGTATGTCTATTTAGGTGTCTCTGCACCATGCAGGTTGACGTGTCCCTGTGCTCACAGCTGCATCCTTCCCCATTTTGCTTCCTGAAGCCTTGAATCAAATAGCGCCCAGTGCCACCCCCATCACCTTCATCTTGGGCTGAGGCCCAACCAGCTCAGGCCTGCTCCCAGGAGGAACTAGGGCATCAAGAACCCCCCATCAGTGCCAAGTAATGGCACTGAGCTGGTTGTCAACCCCACAGGTCTGGGACAGCTGTCTTTCCTGCCAGGGCAGGGGAAGGGTCCCTGAAGCAAAAAGAGGTAGGCCTTGTACCTCCCACGCAGATAGGAGTACAGACAATAATATCAGCCTCCAGCCAGGAGCTGCCCTCCCCCAAGGTCACAGGCCTTCCCTGGAGGCAGCGCAAATCCAAAGACTGGTCCACATGGGCTACAGAGGCTTGGCTGTCTTGCCTCAGTTTGGGATAACTCCAATCACTCCTCAGAGTGCTGGGATTGGCTGAGGTCTTCATTGATTCCATCAGAGTTCACCTTCCCCCTCTGCCCCGTCCTGTTTCCCTCACTCCCTTACAGGTGTTGCTGTCTGAGAGCACCAGAAAACATCCTGCCCTTGAGTTTCCACCTCCAAGTCTGTCTCCTGGGAAACCTGGCCTAAGAGAGTAGCCAAGTTGTCCTCAGTTCGATGTGAATAGGTAAGAGAAAGGGCTTAGCACAGTGCCTGACATGCAATGAAAACTCAATTAATGATGGCTGGTATGATTCTCCAGGGGGGCCGTTTTTTCCAACCCCAGCTGGACATCGAGCTTTGTGTTAAAGCTGTGAAGCTTTAACACAAAGTCCAGATGCCTAGCCCTCTTCCCCAGAGATTCAGATCCAGTAGGGCTGAAACAGGCCCCAGGTTTCTGTATTTTTCAGACTCTCCAAAGGTATTTCTAAAGGACAGCCAGGGCTGAGAATCTCTGACCCAGGTCAGCTTTCTCTGCCACCACCACCCCTTTAGTTTACAGGTAAAAGCCACAGACCCACATAGGCAAAGTGACCTGCCCAAGGGCAGACAGGTAACTTAATTACCCCAACTCATTAATCCTGACTCACCAAGGGTCACTGCTTTTGGGGTGGGGGGCAGCTGTAAAAGGCCCCTGATTCTGTCTCCAGCGTAATCTCAAGGTAATCACATTTGTTGAGCAGGTGGCAGAACATTTGGCCTGACCTATAATGCAAAGCAGAATGTGATCAAGCACTGCCTTCACCAAATGCAGCCTGTTCGAGTCCACACTGTGGCTATGGTTATCAGGGAGGGCTTCAAAGGGGAGGTGAGCCCTGAACTAGGCAGAGAGCAAGCAGTGAGGATGCTAGATCCAGGACTGGTCCCCTCATTGTGAGTTCAGTTTCTAAGGAAACCAGTCCTGATCTGTATTCTCATCATCCTTCTGGAAAGATAGGGGATCTCAGGGGCACTCAGGCTCATGGACCAGCAGGCGATGATAGCCCAGATTTTTAGAAAAGCACATTTGGTTCTAAAGATTAAAATTTAGGAGTGGGTTTGTTGCAAATCTGGTTAATTTGCTCTTCAATACCTCCATTTCTTTCAAAGTGCTAGAGTCCACAAACTGGGGAGTTACATGGTGAAGTGGGAGCAGAGACTTGAGCCTGGGTTCAGGCTTTGCCACTTACTAGTTAAATTAACCTCTCGGAGCCTCTATCTGCTCAACTTTAAAATGGGGACCATAATATTTGACTTCCTCCCTCTCTGAGTTGTTAAGCCAATCAATGGGATGGTTGATCACAAAAGCACTTCTGTAAACAGAAAAGCATATTGACAATAGTGGGCTCCCACTCTTTTCCAAATCTGTCTTTTTAAACTGAGGATGAAGGAGCCCAGGGAGGTTTCCGCCATTATCCAGCACCCTGTGCGAGCCATATAGTGAGCAGAGGCAAGACCAGGCAGAGTTCCCCAAATCCAGCTCTAATGCTTTTTCCAATAAAGCAGCATATCTCTTCCTCAAATTCTTCTTTTCTCTAATTTCTTAGGCACTATGGGGAATTGTACATTCTCACCTTGCCCTAAATTTGTAGTCTTTGATGCCTCATAATCTTTTGCTCCCTGGTGCCGCAGACTGCCAGCCTGTGTGCCCTTCCTGCCTCCCACCCATCTCAAAGGTCTTTCTGTCTATAAGCTCTCTACTCCGGACAGTCTAAATTCAGCCCAGGCTCAGCCTCCACCCAGATGACCAGAGCCCCCTCATCTGTGGGGTGTCCATTGTCCCAGCTATAAAACTAATGGAACGTTACCTTCTGATTCATTTATAGCAAGGCACTTAGGTAGGCACTGGGGAACGGAGTCAAAGGTGCTCTGTGCCCTTGAGGGCTCATCACCCCAGGACTGCAGGGTGGCACAATGAGGCCGTGATGGAGGACACCAGGCCTCTCATGAAGGCTGGGGCTGGAGCACTAGTGCTCCCACCTCCTGCATCTGGGTATGTCTGCTCCATCAAATACATCCCCGGGTGCAGAAACCTGCTGCTCCATGCCAGCCTCCCGGGCTCCCATGCCAGCCTCCCGGGCTCCAATGCCAAGCCCACGGCTGGCTCCCTGCTCCCCACCCCCACCCCATTCCTCTCCCAACCCTGTTCCCACTCTCCCCACAGAGTCCCCTCCAAGTCCATTGGCCAACACAAGCTCCTGATTCTAAGAGACAGGTCACGTCCACCACCCTGGGGTGCGATGCCAGCCAAACCAATCAATGGCAGAGCAGTGGATTATGGGGCCCAGCTCGAGGCCATCCATCACTGTCGTTTACACGAGCCTGTCAGCCTGCAAATGGAAAAGGAGATGATGTGAAACAACCCATCTGCAGGTTTTTAACGCTCTTTACAAATTGCTGTGGTGAATAACTTGTTGCCTGTATTTATCCCTTTTCAAATTGTCTCTTAGCTACAGTCATCTGTCTTCATTCTACACCCTGATGGTGCGTGTGCCGCTGGTTGGGCAACCTCATTATTTCCCTGACACTGCTGCCTGGAGGAGGGAGGGGAAGGAGGAGGAGGAGGAAGAGAAAGGAAGAAGGGGAGTGAGGTGTGGAGGAGGTACCTGGGAGAGGAGGGACTCCAGCAGTAGAAGGAGTCTGAGCAAAGACCTAGTCAGCCAGGATCCTTTCCTAAAAGGTCCCCAAGCCCATGAGCGGCACTAAGTTCCTGGTGAGAGAGGAAGAACCTGCCCCTCTCCAGGGGGCTTGTGAACAGAGGCAGTCCTCCCCTGAGGAGCCCCAGTCTGCCCTTGGGTTGCCAGACCAGTGTCCGAATTTACAATCCAAGGCCCTAGACTGTGGCCACTCATCATTCCCACCCTCGTGGAGGAGAGAGAGCCCTACTGCCAACTCAATTGTAAAACTTTATCACATAAACTCATTTTTCATGTTTCTCCATCCTCAGCCCACACATCAAGACTCGCCCTTCTCGCTCTCAAATGAGACCCTTCCCTGTGTTCTGGTTCCCATGGCCTAGGTATGGCAGACATTTCTTCTTTCCAAGTTTAGAGCAGTGGCCTCCTAGCTGGTTGGTCTCCCCTCCAGTCCGCCCTCTTCCAGCTCAACAGAACAGATCAGTATTTCTCAATGACCTGTATGCCACCTTCGTTCGAATCACTTGGCCTCCCCTCCCCCAGGACTACCAATGCAGTGGGGCTGAGGCTGCACTTTAAGCAAATTTCCCAGGGGGGTGCTGTGCAAAGGTTGAGAACCACGGCCCTAGAAATCCCACTTGGCAGACGAGGCACTTGAGATACAAACATTTGCCCAAGGCCACGTAGGTAGTCAGCAGCTAAACATGGATGAGCAAACGGGTCTCTTTTCTTGCAATACAAGGCTCTTCCTCCCAAAACACAATGAAATCCCTGTATAAATACTAGTTGTTTATGAGCCCCTGGCTGGTGCAAATGGGTAATGTGCTTAGCTGTTAACCGAAAGGTTGAAGGTTTGCATCCACCCAGAGGCACCTCGGAAGAAAGGCCTGGTGATCTACTTCCAAAAAGTCAGCCATCGAAAACCCTATGGAGTACAGTTCTGCTCTGACACACACGAGGTTGCCGTGAGTTGGAGTTAACTCAACGGCAACTGTTGGTTGTTAGTTTTTGTTTACAGTGACTCTGACTCAAATATAAGCTCCTTGAGGGCAGGGAAAATGTCTTATGCACCTCTTTATCCCTCCACCCTCCTCCGGGCTCAGGACAAGGCTTGTTTTATTTTTTGTAACCCAGAAAAGTGAAGAGTGGTATGCGATAAGCCAAGGCCCACATTCAGTTCTTTCTCTGGGGCAGAAAGCCCATGCAGGACTCAGAGCCCAGCCCTTCCTGCTGGTGAACTATGGGCCAAACCAAACTCCACCTGCTATCAAGCTCTGCTTTCTGACACTGTGTCCAATATTTCCACTCTGTCTTCCATGGCAGACCTTTTTAAGTATTCGACAGCAGCTGTCAGGATTCACTTAAATGTTCTCCCTTGAAGATTTGAGGTCCCCAGCTCCCTCAGCCACACCTCACGTGGCATGGTATGTAAACTCTGAGGCATCCCCAGCCCCCTCCTCTGAATGCCATCCCATTTGTCAATGTCCTTGCTCAATTGTGGCTCCCAGAATGAAATGCAATGCTCCAGATGTGGTCTGGCCACTGCCAAGCACAGAGGGACACACCATTATCTCCTCTCTTCTGGGCTCTGTGCATCTATCAATATAGTGCAGGATTGCATTAGCTTCCCCGGCAGCTTTACCCCTCTGTTTGCTCGCCTTGCACTTGGTCTGCTAATCCATCTAACTCTATTACTGTCTAATCCACAAGTCTCCATCTTGTCTCTGAAGATTACATCAGTCTGTACAAACACCTTACTGAAACCAAGATATGCCATGTCCATAGCATACCACGTGTCTACCAATCTAGAGACGCTATCGGCCAGAAAAAAAGATGTTGTTGGGACTGGACTGACACTTGGTGAACCCAGGCTGAATTCTAGGGATCACTATTTTTTTTTCCCCCTACTGGCCCATAAACCATGTGCACAATAATCTTTCCTTGGTGCCCTCTACGGAGTTTTCTTCATTCAAGCAGCTTGCTCAGTGTCTGGACTGAGCAACTGCGACAGGCTGACTGATTGATTATGCCTGTTGTAAGGTTTATGGTGTGAACAGGGGCTGCCCGCGGAAAAGCAGAGAAGGGAGAAAGTCCAAATATCACAAACTCAAGAACGCCCATGGAGCTTGTAAATACCTTGATAAAGAGACTTCAAGTCTCTGGGTTGGAAAATTTATTAATGATACCTAATGCATTTCACTTTCCTTGCACAACGTTTGAGTCAAAGAAAATATGACAACATCACTGGAATTCCAATTCTGCCAAACCATTTCCTCTCTCCTATAATTAGGTACTCTGGGTTTTTCGTATCATTTTTGTGTGACTGTGTTTATTTTTTCTGATTTCCACAGGCTATTTTTAGACCAATCATGACTCACATTTTGAAAGGCGTAAGAAAAAATCTTTTTCCCCAGCAATCAAATGTTCCTATCCTCTGGGTGTGTCACTTTAGGCAAGTCATAGCTGGGTGACAGACGTGGGCGCCTGAGAAGCCACGCAGGGGAAGCAGAGAGGGGAGAAAGCCACACAAAGGGACGGTCAGCTCCTGGCCAGCCCCACCGCTTCAGCCCACTCCTTCCTCCAAAGACGGAGGTGGATCCAGGTTCCAGGAGAACCCAGTGACAGAAGGAGCAGGGTACACGGGGCGGGGGCAGTTTTACTGCAGAAGCGTCCCACTCTTGAGCCTAGGATGACTATCAGGCTCATTATTCTGTGGGCAGAGATGGGTGAGCAATTACCGGCAGGCATAAGTAGCTTCAGAAAAGAAAGCACTGACAAGGAGTTGCTCGGCAGTGGAACGGGCTGCCGGATACAGCAGTGAGCTCCACATCTCTGGCAGCGCTTTATCTGGGCTGGATAGCAACCTCAGTGGCCAAGGCCCCTTCCCATGCCGATTCTGAGAAATCTCCCAGGGGGACTGTTGGAAGAGCTTCAGCCCTGAAAGGGAAACTGAACCACAACTCTTTTTTGTTGTTGTTGCTGTTGAGAATATACACAGCAAAACATACCCCAATTCAACTGTTTCTCCATGTACAATTCGGTGACACTGATGACATTCTTTGAGTTGTGCAACCGTTCTCACCCTCCTTTTCTGAGTTGTTCTTCCCCCATTAACATAAACTCACTACCCCCTGAGGTTCCTATCTAATCTTTCAAGTTGCTGTTGTCACTTTGATCCCAAACAGATAGTTCTTAAAAGAGCATAACGCTCGAGGTAGATATTTTTTTTACCAGATAAGCTAAACTATTGTTTGGTTTTAAGAAGACTTCAGGAAATACTTTTGGTTTAAGTTAAGGGCAATAGTTTCAGGGGTTCATGCAGCCCCCATGGATCCAGAAATACTGGGGTCCATGAGAACTCAAAATTCCAACTGCATTTCACCTCTTTTGATCAAGATTATTCTATAGAATCTTTGATCAGAATGTTCAGTGATGGTAGCCAGACACCATCCAGTTCTTCTGGTCTCATGGCAAAGGAGTCAGTTGCTCATGGAAACAATTAGCCACACATTCCACGTCCTCCTGCTATTCCTACTGTCCTTCCTCTCTTGTTCCAGGTGAATAGAGACCAATTGTTGTGCCTTAGATGGCCGCTGCAAGCTTTTAAGACCCCAGGCACTAAGTAGTGAACTAGGAGGTAGACTAGAAGCGCTAAACACGTTACTAGGCCAATTAACTGGGATGTCCCATGAAACCATGAACCTAAACCTCCAAACCAAGGAACTAAACCCCATGAGATGTTTGGTTGTCCATAAGCAGCCTCAGCAGCTACTCTTTTCTGGTTGTTAGTGTTGTAAATGTATCTGTCACACAATTTTGCAAGTTCATCTTTTTACAGGTGTACAACTTATTGATAGCAATTACAATAATTGGCAGTGCAACCCTACCCTTAATCACCTTTAGCCCCCCTCTCCTTCCCCCTCCACCCCTGGTAACCACTAATAAACTTTGTCCTCTGTACATTTGCCTTTTGTCTTTTTGTATAAGTGAGATCGTACAATATTTCTCCTTTTGTGATTGACTTATTTCACTCAGCGTAATGTCTTCAAGCTCCATCCACGTTGTAGCGTGTATCAAAGCTTTGTGTCTTCCACTGGCTGAGTAGTATTCCATTGTATGTATGTACCACATTTTGTTTATTCATTCATCTGTTGGTGGACATGTATTTCCACCTTTTAGCTATTGTGAATAGCGCGGCAATGAACATTGGTGTACGAGTCTCTGAGTCTCTGCTTTCAAGTCTTTTGAGTGTATACCTAGGAGTGGAGTTGCTATTTCACTCCTAGGTATATACCATCTGGTAGTTCTATTTTTAGTTTTTTGAGGACCTGTCTCACTGTTTTCCACAGTGGCTGTACCATTTTGCATTCCCACCAACAATGGATAAGGGTTCCAGTTTCCCCACATCCTGGTCAACATTTGTTACTTTGTTTGTTTGTTTTAATCTTAGCCATCCTAGTGGAAGTGAAATGATATTGATTTTGATTTGCATTTCTTTGATGGCTGATGATCTGAGCATATGTTTGGTGGCCATTTGAATGTTCTCTTTGGTGAAATGTCTATTCAAGTCCTTTGCCCATTTTATGATTGGGTTATTTGTCTTTTTGTTGTTAAACTGTCAAAGTTTTATATATATTTTGGTTATTAGATGACCAGATATATGATTTCTGAAAATATTCTCCCAGTCAGTAGCTTGTCTTATTCACGTTTTTGGTAGTCTTTTGGTGAACAAAAGTTTTTCATTTTCATGAGGTCCTATTTATTTATTTTGTCTTTTGCTGTTTGTGCTTTTGTTATTACATAATCCAGTGTTAAAAGCTAGGACTGACAGCATTGCCCCTGCATTTTCTTCTAAGAATTTTTTGGTATTAGTTTGCACATGGAAACCCTGGTGGCGTAGTGGTTAAGTGCTACAGCTGCTAACCAAAGGGTCGGTAGTTCGAATCCACTGGAAACTCTATGGGGCACTTCTACTCTGTCCTATAGGGTTGCTATGAGTCAGAATCGACTCGACAGCACTGAGTTTTTAGTTCTGAGTTTAGTTTGCACATTTGGGTCCTTAATCCATTTTGCATGTGTTTTTATTAATGGTGTGAGCATAGATCCTGAACCACAACTTTTGAGATGTCTTCCAATACCAGGGCTAGGAAGGATAAGATACTTGCAAATGTGTCTGTATTTGGTCCCCAAAGCAAAGACAATGTAGGCAGGACTGAGGGGAATATCACCTCCTCCATGAGGCCTTCCTGGAGTGATCCATTTCTTAGGCCGGGTTCTCTACAGAAGCAGAACCTGCAAAGTGTATGAATATATAGAGACAGAGATCTGTATCAAGGAACTGGTTCACATGGCTGTATAGGTTGGAACATCCCAAGTCCGTGGGTCAGGACAGAGGCTTCTCCTGATTCACGTAGCCACAGGGGCTGGAGAACCCAAGATTGGCAGGTCAGAGAGCAGGGCTCTTGCTCACAGGCTGCAAAGATCAATGAATCCCAAGATTGACAGGCAAAACCGCA
The DNA here is from genome assembly GCF_024166365.1 of Elephas maximus indicus. Classification (NCBI taxonomy): domain Eukaryota; kingdom Metazoa; phylum Chordata; class Mammalia; order Proboscidea; family Elephantidae; genus Elephas; species Elephas maximus. The sequence continues at coordinate 12,357,892 of NC_064835.1, read as the reverse complement.
GGTAAGTTGCCAGCTCAAGTACCAAGAACTGGAGGTTAGATGAACAGAGTGAGCAAAAGCCCTCAAGCCCTGCCAGAATGTCCACTTATATTCAGTGCAGGCTGCATGCCCAAGGAAATTCCCTTTCAATTGATTGGCTACTCACAGCAGATCCCATCATGGAGATGATCACATTATATCAAAACTCGTCATGGAAGTGATCACATCACACGACTGCCAAACCAATGAGAATCATGGCCCAGCCAAGCTGACACACAACCCCAACCCTCACATCCATCTAGAAAGGGAAGTCTTTTGAATACTGGTTCAGCACATGGCCTAGCCATTTGTCCTGTTGCTTAAGGCAAACCCAAGAGGCATTCTTAATTCTTTTCCTTTACCACCACCCCTACACCACCCCACATCCAAGCCATCAATTAGACCTGTTGAATTTTTTTTTTTACCTGGCCTGAGTGTCCTCTTCTCTCCGTCTCCACCACTCCCACCATGCTCAGAGCACCCAGCAGCTTTCTCAGGGAACAATGCAAAGGCCCCTAACTGCCTGCCTCCCACTCTTGTCCACTCTGTTGCCCACAGTGCATTTCCCTCACAGCAGCCAGAGTCATCAGATCATGTCTCTACAACCAAAAAACCCTCCAGTGGGTTTTATCCAAAGGATAAAATTCCATCTCCTTACCTAGCTCAGGAAGCTCTGCATGGGCTTCTACCTTAACCCACACCCTCCTCCCTCCCTAGCCTGCCCCACCCTACACTCTCTCTGCCCCTCAGCCTCCCCACCTTGCTCCTCCCTTAGAGCCTTGTTGCTCTCTGTGCTCAGAACGCCTGCCTCCTGCCCTCCCCAAGGCACTCCCTCCTTGTCATCTGGAGCTCTGCCTAAGCATCACCTCCTCAGAGAGGCCTTCCCTGCCACCTCTTGAAAGCAACCACCCAGTCCCTCCATCACATCACTACATTTAAATGCTGTGGTTTGCACTCTTTACTATCAGGTGTTTTTCTTGTTTATAAATTTGCTTGTTGCGTGTTTCTACACCACTCCCACATGCACACACACACATACAATGTCAGCTCCATGACAGCTGGTCCTGTCACCACTGCATCCCCAGGACCTAGTGCAGTGCCTGCTCATAGCATGTACCCCACAAATATCTGTTGAATGAACGAAGACATAAATGAGTGAACACATCAGCATAAAGATGATGTTTGATGCTGAGAGTGGATAAAACCCTCCGTACAATCAAGAAGAGAGAGTCTTGCCAGAGAAGAAGAGGATCAAGAGACACTGTTACTGAAGAATTCAAGTTGAAAAGATTAGGATCCAGAAGCACCCACTGGATTTAACAAGGAAGTGGTTGCTGAAGAGCTTGGTACGAGCAGTGAAGGGGGAGCAGGCAGATTGCTGAGGGTGGGTATGGTGGGCAGTGTGGGGCAGGAGGGCGGCTATATGTTTGTAGACACTTGACAGGCATGGAGAGAGTGGGGGGGGACTATCTGGGAAGAACAGGCAGATGGTGGTGCCCAGTCGAAGGGGACTCTCTCTTTCAAGCTAACTCCTAGATTGAGAAAAGAGAGCAGAGGACAAGAGGAGGTACCTGGGATTACACAGTAAGGAGCTGGAAGTGAAACCCTGGGAGATTTACAGAAATATACAGGTGTCCCAGAAGGGTCACAGTTTGGCCCTCATTTGGAGCTTCCAGTTTAAGACAGGCTAGGAAAAACGGCCTGGAAATCTACTTCCGAAAATCAGCCAGTGAAAACCCTAGAGATCACAGTGGTTTGATTCACAATTGATCATGAGGATGGAGCAGGATCAAGAGGCGTTCAGTTGTGCGTGGAGTCTTCATGAATCTGGAGCCGACTTGGCAGCAGCTGATAACAACAACAATAAACCAGTATTTATTCACGTGGACTTAAAGGCGAGGCCAAGGGCTGCTTGGTAAAGAGCCAAGAGGGGGATATGGCACAGCCTGTCCTCTAGGTCTTGAGCAGTGTATCCCTGGACCCAAGTATGCGCCCAAAGCATACACTGCTAACTTGGCTAACTTGGCCATCCATCCTAAAAGGTGAGGCAATTGAGCAATCAGCTGTTGCTCCTTGAACATGCCCGTCTGAGGCCTTACGCCAGATCCCGTAAGGTTACAGTCTTCCTTCCAGTCATACACTTCCATTCCTGAGAGGAGCACCAGTCAGTACAGTTCTCTCTATCTGGTCACATTTCCGGTGCTATTTCAGTACCACCTTGAACTGACACCCTAAGCGACTGCCCAGTCTTAACTCAGATCCAAGCCAGGTGCTGGCTCTGCACGAGGCACGCCATTATGACCCCAGGGTCTACTGCACAGAAAGGAGCTTGTATCCTGTTATGGTCAGTGTGAAGCTGGTGTGGGAGTGAAGAGAAAAAAGGAGAGGAGATGTGGAATTCCCACATCTGGAGTGGTAGTTAGGGTCAGCTCTGTGCCCAGTCCCCGCCCCAGCGCTTGCTCTGTGGGAGTTAAAATGGTGTGAGATCTTGGTGGGTCAAAATTCAAGGCATGTAGGTTTCAATCCTGCTTCTGCCCCTAACTAGGATCTATAATTTTAGGTAGGTCCCTTACTCCTTCGGGTCAAAAAAAAAAGTGTAAGAGGGGGCCTAAAATCTGATCTCGAAGTTCCCTCCAGTTCCAACTTTCTCTGAGATACCCTGAATATCTGGGTCTTATAAATCTCTGCCTTCCCCAAGTTCAACAGTCAACTCTCAAAAAGCATGCTGTGGATGGGGGAATGCAGGACACTCCCCCAGGGAGGCCTGGAGTACTTTGGTCATTTAAGTGAGGGCGTGGAAGTGGACTGTAAGAGGGGCCGGGGACCTCCACGCCTGAAAGGTTCTCAAAACAAGAGACAAGAAGTTAGGTAGGTGCAAGGACCAAACAGCCTCTGGGATAGGAATCCTGTTTTGAGCACAACGGGAAAAGGAAGAAAGGGTCTGTTATGGGGAGACTATGTCTATGGTCAGAGAGGAGACACACCCAGGAACCCCGAAACATACAGTGAAACACACCAGCGACAGGGCTGAGGAGCTGAGGGCTGAAGGGTTGCAGTATGCAGGCGGCCTTGGAGCCCAGTGTAGCTGATCCCAAACAGTTCCAACAAGACATCCATTTTTAGCAGGTTTTGAGGAAATTGAGGATTATGACTTGGCCCAGAGGAAGGGGAGGCTTATCCAGGCTGGGGTCAGGGAAGGATATGAAGTAGCCGAAAGCACGTCACAACGAGGGGCTGCTGACCTTCGGGAGGGAACTTGCCCCGGGAAGGGCGGCTTGCCTGGGGAATCTTAAGGGAGGAGGTGCTGAAGTCTTGTCTCTTGGTTCGCTGAAAACCAGATGGACCAGAGCCCTCAGAGCTCGAACTGTGAGGAGCAGCATCACGGAAAGAAATGTATTTAAACGCATCTGGGGCGGGACTGCGGGACTCCGTTGTGACGTGTAATGAACCCCGCAGCTTTGTAATTTCCGGGAGCCGGCAGCGCTTCCTGAGACCTGCTGCATGGGCCTAAAGAGGAGTTACCCAGCTCAAACGCCGTCTCCCGGGCTCTTTGGCCTATTTTCTTGGAATTCCACTCCTTGTCCGACTCACCCCCAGCCCCAGCGAGAAGGGAGGTCTAGGACAGCTCAATGCTTAAAGGAGAAAATATAATAAACACAGCTCCCCCAGCAAGGGCATTTGGTAATGTTCGGCTTCCCCGTTTTAATGTGTCCGGCCCAGCACTGAATGTTGATGTCTCCTTTTATGCTCTCGCACTCCCCAGCCCACAAGGCTCCTTTGGCCTCTGGGATGTAAGACTTAGAGGCTGGGAGGGCAGCTGCCGGTGCCAGGAAGACAAACACCAGTGCTTAGGAGAGCCAGTGATAGGTGCCTCGGAGCTCGGCTCATCAGGGGAAAGGGGACTAATTGGGAATAACACTAGTGTGGTTGGTCGCCTCTGGCCTGAGAGGACAGACAAGCTCATGGAAGGGGGCGCTTGCAGAGCTAGGAGCCACAGGCATCCACAATACGCCCTCAGTTCTGTCAAGCTGGGGAAGAGGCGCTCCCCGTGAGCCTGGGCCACTACCCTCTCCTGCCTATAGGATCTCCTTTTCCCAAACCCCTTTGCCAGCCTGAGCTCAGAAAGGGCAGCTGATCAGACCGCTTCTCCACTGTGACCATAGAAGGAGGGCATTGACCACAGTCAGGGTCTTGAGTGACCTCCCAAAGTGACCTGCACACCCCCAGGATGGGCCCAGCGCAGAGAGCCAGAGGGTCCAGACACTATAGCCCCCTTCTCCCAGGAGAATGTGCAGATGCCACATGCTGTGAGCAAACACGCCATCACCCTCTGGTAAAAAACCCTGCAAAGGTTGCAATATTTAGCAAATAAAAATAAGGAATGCCCAGCTAAACTTAAGTTTCAGATAAACGACAGTATTTTTTTTTTTTTTTTTTAATTTTTAGTATCAGTGTATCCCAAAAGTTGCATGGGACATACTCGTACTAAAAAAATTATCTGTTCTTTATTTGAAATTCAAATTTAACTGGGCATCCAGCATTTTATCTGGCAACCCTCTCTCTGAACCTTCTATGAGGGACAGACATCCCAAAGAGGAGGCCAATCAAGGGGAGATAATTCCCCAGCAGCTAGGGCCAGACTTCTGCTTTTAACATTTCCACAGAGGGCTCTGAAAGGGCGATTTAAAGGGTCCCTGTATGCCTGAATGATGCGAACAGTCAACATACTCCGCTGCTAACCAAAAGGTTGGAAGTTCAAGTCCACCCAAACGTGACTCAGAAAAAAAGCCTACCAATCTAGTTCTGAAAAATCGCCCATGGAAAACCCTACGGAGCACAGCTGCGCTCTGACACACATGGGATCACCATGAGGCAGAATCGACTGGATGGCAACCGGTATGCGCAGCCACCACCCGTCTGTCGGTGGAGGCTTGTGTGTTGTTATGATGTTGAACAGGTTTCAGTGGAGCTTCGAAACTAATATGGGCCTGGAAGAAAAAGGCCTGGTGATCTACTTCCAAAAACCAGTCATCGAAAACCCTATGGATCCCATTCCCAACAGTCCAATAAACAATAGATCATGAGGATGGCGCAGGACAGGGCACTGTTTTGTTCTGTTGTACATGGGGTTGCCATGAGGAGATGCTAACTCAAGGGTGGCTAACAATAACGACATGCTTCCAGGGAACCCTGGGCTGTGGTCTCAAGCCCCACACACCCTATGTTAAATTTCAACATGGCAGCTGCCTACAGAGCTCTCTGACTCCCATTCTTGCTGTCCACACTTACCAACTGGGTTGCCCCCTAGAGGGCTGGGGCCAGTCCAGGCTTCAGCCGTCTCCCCACCCCCAGCCCAGCCTGGTAGCCACTCTGAGAATCAGCTTCCTGGTTAGTTTTCTTCTGCCCTTTTCAGCTGGAGTCCATTCCTTCTCACCAAGCCTGGGTTCATATGCTTCCAGTGAAAGAGAACTTTCTGTCCTACAGTTTTGATTCCAATCTGGAACATCGTCCTTCAAACCAAGAGTGATGAGAAGGCTGAATACCTGACTTTCTCTTTGACTTCCTTCACAGGTGCCTCGAATTGCTATCACCCACACCAGGTCTCTCTGGGCCCACTGCCAAACCAGGCCCCCTGCCTTTCTGGGGTTCCCAGAGCCCTGGAAGGGGAGCCTAGTTCCATCCTGCCTGGCTGCACATTTTATTGCCCACGCTGCCCTTTGGTCCAGCTTCAGCTAATTAAGGCTGGCGCACAAGTAGTGGCCGCTACTGGGCTTCCTCCGCACAGGCTCTCAGCCGGCAGATGGAAGTTACGTGATTGCCTCCTTTCCTGACCATTAAGCAGAGCAGCCAGCACCACGCACCAGCTCCTCGCTTAACAGCATGGCATATGGACTGGCAGGGGACGTGGGCTGTGAGTCCCCCTGCCCCAACCCTGCTCAGATGGCAAGAGTTGGGGGCACCTTGGAGCCTCCTCAAGGTGTACAGCTGGGTGGAGAGGCCAAGGGATGAATGCCCCTGAAAGCAAGATGTCAGGCTGTCCAGCCAGATGCTCAGACCCAGGCTCTCCCTACCCCCACCCATTTCCAGCAAAGGGCATACATTGCTCCTGGCCCTGGATGGAGAGGCTGGGACAGCCCACCCCTAGAGATGAGTCCTCACAGGGGATGAAGAAGCAAGGGTCACCCACTGCCCTCCCTCTGCACCCCACATAAATATCACCACCTCTCGGAAGCCCTCCCTGAGGCCCTGAACTAGGTCAGATCTCCTAATACAGTATAACCTACTAAACTAGAACCTGTGTAAGTCGGAAACCAGTCAGGTAGGGAAGATGTAAATATTTTCCACTAAAACAAGTGATAAGACTACACCTTATCAGAGGCAGAAAACTTGTAAGACCTGGAAAAACAAGTCCTGTCAAGTTCCAGCTCTCACAGTTTTCACTGTGTGTATTCCCATAGTTCCCTGAGGTTCTCTTTCACATCAATCATCCCAATTACAATTCACGTGGTAAGGTTGGAGTTTACACACAACAACTTGGATTGTAGACTTATTTTCTATAACTGACCACTTCTTACTCCAGGTTCTCCATTCCTGCCAATAGTCTGGTGGGTGTGAGGGTGGTGGAGGGAGGTAGGGTAGAATTTGCCAGTAAATAATTGCTCAGTTTAAAGCATTCTCTTTTATATTGTCAATCAAAGCTCAAAGTCCTGGAGGCAGGGCCAAGATGTCAGAGTACACAGACATATTCTGTGGTCCCTCTTACAGCAAAGACCTGAAAAAACAAGTGAATCAATTATATATAACAATCTAGGAGCCTTGAACATCAAAGACAAAGTTGAGGAGTCAGACCAAGAGGCAGGGGGAGGGAAAGACAGTTCGGAAGCAGCGAGGATTTGCCAGACCTGACCTGACCTGCCCAGTACTGGCACCCTGCTGGCTGCAGGCTGGATCAGCCAGCGCACTAGGGCTGAGGCAAGTAGTAGTGCTTGGGTCACATTTTCCACATCAGGAGAAACCAAGCAGCGGAGAGTCTGCTCAAGCCTCCAGAACCAGGGAGAAGTGGTGCTCAATCTGCAAAACATAAGTACAAGCATCTAACCTACTGCATGGATCAAAAAAGCCTTTCCACCTTTGGGAAGTACCTCTCTCCCATTTACCTGACCCCTCCCCACTCTGCTCTGAGTCCTAGTCCTGGTCCTGGTCCTGCTTCAGTGATTGCTGTGCTCCCTGAGCCAGAAGTAGGACCAAACACATGCCCCAAGCCGTTCTCCCAGTTTTGAAGAAGCAACAAACTAACAAACAGGAAAAAATAATCTGCCAGTTCTCCTAAGCTGGGAACTCAGGACAGGCGCAACCCATTTGCCTAGGTGCAGGCATAAGGGGTCCACAGACCTTCAGTGCCTTTCACCCCTGCCTAGCCCTGTGTAGGCCCTCATCAGCACAGTACAACAGGGCATATGCCTGAAGCCTATTTTCAACTGCAACAACTATAAGGAACATTTGACACCGCCCTGCCCATTAAGCAGGGTTCTCACCTACTCACATGAGGACAGGTGGCTCCACCCACTCTACCGAGCCACCCACAACAGGGGTCCAAGAATAAGGGCTGCCTCCCAGTTCATACAGCCAACAGCACTGGATGCCCAAAGTCCAGCTGGAAAACCCACCCACCTACGTGCTCTAGGGAACAAGGACACGCCTTCCACCCAGACACTCAGGGGCAGCTGTCAGCTCCCTGTCTTGCTGAGCCCACGACCTCCTACCGCAGCCAGATACCTGTGCCTACTCCAGCCACCCCTGCCTGCCTAGGACTGTAGGTGAGAGCCTGCATCACACACTTGGTGATCGACCACGTGGACACCTGAGTTGAATCCACATGGACTCCTGGGCTAACATACTTAGTAACAGCTCCAACCACCTGATGACAGGCCATGCAAGCTTCAAAGATGCCAATAATCAAAGTAGTTCACACGGCCAACCTATTTGGGCATATTGAAACAAAACAAAACAATAAGCTAGGACACAGTAAGGAAACATAAAATAAATATAATAACTGATTGATGGCTCGGAGACAACAGTCAATATCAAATCACCTAAAGAGGCAGACCATGATGGCTTCAGCAAGCAACCAAAACAAAGAACCAAGAAACCTCACAGAGGAAGATAAATTCTCAGAATTACAGGAGGTGAAATTCAAAAGATTAATATACAGAGCTCTGCAAGAAATCAGGAAGAAGATCAGGCAAAACACAGACCAAGCCAAGGAACACACAGACAAAGCAACAGAGGAACTTAAGAAGGATATACAAGAGCATAATAACAAATTTAACAGGATGCAAGAATCCATAGAGAGACAGCAAACAGAAATCCAAAAGATTAACAATAAAACTTCAAGATTAGACAACTCAACAGAAAGTCATAGTAGAAGAATTGAGGAAATGGGAGTCAGAGTTGATGAGATGAAAGATAAAGCACTTGACACCAATTTATTTGAGGAAAATCAGATAAAAGAATTTAAAAAAATGAAGAAACCCTAAGAATTGTGTGGGACTCTATCAAGAGGAATAATCTGTGATGATTGGAGTGCCAGAACAGGGGGAGATAACAGAAGATACAGAGAGAATTGTTGGCAGAAAATTTTCCTGATATCTTCAAAGATGAGAAGATATCAATCCAAGATGCTTATTGAACCCCACACAGCGTAGATCTCAAAAGAAAGTCACCAAGACATATTATAATCAAACTTGCCAAAACAAAAGATAAAGAGAGAATTTTAAGAGTGGCTAGGGAGAAATGAAAAGTCATCTACAAAAAAGAGTCAATAAGACTAAGCTCAGACTATTCAGCAGAAGCCATGCAGGCAAGAAGACAATGGGATGACATATATAAAGCCTTGAAGGAAAAAAATTTCCAGCCAAGAATTATATAGCCAGTAAAACTGTCTCTCAAATATGATGGCAAAATTAGGGCATTTCCAGATAAACAGAAGTTTAGGGAATTTGTAAAAACCAAGCCAAAATTACAAGAAATACTAAAGGGAGTCCCTCCAGTTAGAAAATCAATAACATCAGATAACAACCCAAGACTAGAACACAGGACAGAGCAACCAGATATCAACCCAAATATGGAAGTCAGAAAAATAAATCAAAGCTAAAACACTGAAAATGGGGAATCAGAGATGTCAATATATAAAAGATGACAACATTAAAACAAAAAAGAGGAACTCAATAATGTAGTCACAGAACTTTCATATGGAGAGGAAGTCAAGGTGATATAAAGAAATAAGAGATTAGTTTAAACTTAGAAAAATAGAGGTAAATATTAAGGTAACCACAAAGGAAACTAACAATTTTACACAACGAAATTAAAAAAAAGAAAGAAAAACAAAAAGACTCAGCAAATACAAAATCAACAACAACGAAAAAAGATAAGAGGTGGGGCCAAGATGGCTAACTAGTTAGAAGCTTCTGCTGAACCCTCTTGCAACAAAGATTTGAAAAAACAAGTGAATTGATTACGTATATGACAATCTACGATCCCAGAGCATCAAACACAGAATTAAGGAATTGATCTGAGTGACAGGGGACTGAGAGACCATGTAGAAGAAGCGATGAGTTGCTGAGCCTGTGCAGCACCTCAGCTCTGTTTCCTTGGCGCCATTCTTTGGCGCAGCGGTGGCGACAGTGCTGATGGTAGTTTCCTGAAACACAGCAGCTTCAGTGAAAGAAAGCAAGCAAAGTGGCCCACCCCTGACCCTGTGGCATGTCTACAGCCAGGCTGGCCACAGCATTTAGGAAGTGGCTGCTTCAGTGAAAGAAGACAAACGAAGTGCCGGCAACCTGACCCACTGGTGTGCTGGCCACGGGACCAGAGGTGTTGTTTAGGACAAGCTGCTTCGGTGAAAGAAGACAAGTGGGGGGAAGCAGCCCGAACCCCCTGGGTCAATCTCAGCAGGGACCCAGCCAGCTCACACAGGCTACACAAGCCTCAGGAATCTGAGATAAAGCAGCATTCTCGACACAAGGTAAGTGTTTTTGTCTAATTTACCCTGTGGATCTAATAGCTCCTTCTTCTGAAAATACTCTCTCCTATCTATCTGATCCCTCCCCCCTCTGCCCCAGCTGGGTGCATTAACAATTGAATTACCTGGGCCTGAGATAGAAGCAGCTGTGCCTCCTGGCATGGGAGAAGGAGCAAATTAACAAATGGGGGAAAATACTTTCCTGACTCCCTTAATCTGGAAGCTCAGAGCACAAGCAGCTCCAGTGCAGGCATAAGCAATCCACAGACTTTGGCTTTCACCCCTATATGGATCCAGGTGGCTATTATAATGCAAGGGCAAATCTGTTAGAGGTCTGACTGTAATTGTTTCAGCTGTGCAGTGGAGAGGTCGGTTTTGGAGGTCTGATATGGCTCTGCCTATTAAACAGAGTCCTCACCTACCCACAGCAGGGACCAGGGGGCTGGAGGCTCCATCCATGCCACCTAGCCACCTGCAAAAGGGGTCTGAGAATAGTGGTGCCTACCAGTCTTTACAGGTATAAGCATTGGGTGCCTAAGGTACAGCTGCAGAACCCACCCAAAGGAGTGCTCTAGAGAACAGAGAAGCTCCTTCCTCACTGACACTTGGGGGAAGGCTGTTAGCACCCTTCCCTCCTCAGAGTGTGACCCCTGCTGCTACCAGAAACGAGTGCATACAACCATCACCACTACTCCTCTGAGATAGTAGGTGACAGCCTACACCACACACTAGGTGACTGACTATCAGGACACCTGAGCTGAATCTATACAAGAATCATCAATGGACTACTAGGCTTGTATACCTGGTAACAGCTCTAGCTATCTAGTAACAAGACATTAGTGCTTCAAAGGCACCAATAAATCATGTCAGCTCACTCTAGTGGCCTATTTGGGTATATTGAAACAAAACAAAGCAAGAAGCTAGGACACAGTGAGCAAGCATAAAAAAAAATATTACAATAACTTATAGATGGCTTGGAGACAGCACTATATATCAAATCACATAAAGAAGCAGACCATGATTGCTTCAACAAACTCCCAAAACAAAGAGTCAAGGACTCTCCTGGGTGAAGATGTATTCCTGAAATTGCCAGATGTGGAATACAAAAGATTAATATGCAGCATGCTTCAAGACATCAGGAACAACATCAGGAATAACATTAGGAAAGAGTTCAGGCAATATATACAAAAAGCCAAGGAACACACAGATAAAGCAGCTGAAGAAATTAAAAAGATTATTCAAGCACATAATGAAAAATTTATTAAGCTGCAAGAATCCATAGAGAGACAGAATTCAGAAATTCAAAAGATTTACAATAAAATTATAGAATTAGACAACTCAATAGGAAGTCAGAGGAGCAGAACTGAGAAACTGGAATGCAGAATTGGGGAGATGGAGGATAAGGTGCTTGGCACCAATATATTTGAAGAAAAATCAGATAAAATAATTAAAAAAAAATGAAGAAACCCTAAGAATCACGTGGGACTCTATCAAGAAGAATAACTTGTGAGTGATCAGAATACCAGAACAGTACGGGATAACAGAAAATACAGAGAGAATTGTTGAAGATTTGTTGGCAGAAAACTTCCCTGACATGGTGAAAGATGAAAGCATATCTATCCAAGATGCTCATCGAACCCCATTCAAGGTAGATCTCAAAAGAAAGTCACCAAGACATATTATCATCGAACCTGCCAAAACCTAAGACAAAGAAAAAATTTTAAGAGCAGCAAAAAGTCAACTACAAAGGATAATCAATAACTTCAGACTACTCGGCAGAAACCATGCAGGCAAGAAGGCGATAGGATGACATATATAGAGCACGGAAGGAGAAAAATTGCCAGCCAAGAACCATATATCCAACAAAACTGTCTCTCAAATATGAAGGCAAAATTAAGACATTTACAAATAAACACAAGCTTAGGAAATTTGCAAAAACAAAAACAAAACTACAAGAAATACTAAAGGGAACTCTCTGGTTAGAAAATCAATAATATCAGACATTAGCACAACACCAGAACACAGAACAGAGCACCCAGATATCAATTCAGATAGGGAAACCATAAAAGTAGAATAAGATTTAAAAAAAAAAAAAAAAAAGCTCAAAACAGGGAACCAATGACGTCCTTATGTAAAAGATGACAATAATCAATAAAAAGGGGCTAAATAAAGTAGGCATAGATCTTCCATATGGAGAGGAAATTAAGGCAATATAGGGAGATACACGTTAGGTTTATACTTAGAAAAATAAGGGCAAATATTAAGGTAACCATAAAGAAGACTAACAATCCCACACTTCAAAATAAAAACCAAGATAAACATAAAGACTCAGCAAAAACAAATTCAACTACAATGAAAAAGAGGAACACATACTTTACAAAGAAAAACTTCTCACCACAAAAAAGTAAGTGGAAAAATTAAACTATCAACAACACACAAAAAAAGGCATCAATATGACAGCACTAAACTCATACCTATCTATAATCATCCTGAATGTAAATGGACAAAATGCACCAATAAAGAGGCAGAGAGTTGCAGAATGGATTAAAAAAAACATGATCCACTATATACTGCCTACAAGAGACACACCTTAGACTTAGAGACACAAAAAAACTAAAACTCAAAGGATGGAAAAAATATATATCAAGCAAACAGCAATTAAAAAATAGCAGGAGTGGCAATATCAACTTCTGACAAAATAGACTTTAAGGTAAATATAATGATTAAAGGGACAATATACCAAGAGGATATAACCATATTGAATACTTACGCACCCAATGACAGGGCTGCAAGATATGTAAAACAAACTCTAAAGCATTGAAAATTGAGATAAGACAGCTCCACAATTATAGTAGGAGACTCCAAACACCACTTCCGGTGAAGGACAGGACATCCAGTAAGAAGCTCAATAAAGACATGGAAGATTTAAATGCTACAATCAACCAACTTGACCTCATACACATTTACAGAACACTCCACCCAACCGCAGCCAAGTATACTTTCTTTTCTAGTGCACATGGAACATGCTCTAGAATAGACTACATATTAGGTCATAAATCAAGTCTTTGCAGAATCGAAAACAATGAAATATTACAAACCATCTTCTCTGACCATAAAGCCATAAAGGTAGAAATCAGTAACAGAAAAAGCAGGGAAAAGAAATCAAATAATTGGAAACTGAACAATACCCTGCTCAAAAAAGACTGGGCTATAGAAAACAGCAAGGATGGAATAAAGAAATTCATAGAATCCAATGAGAATGAAAACACTTCCTATCAGAACCTTTGGGACACAGTGAAAGCAGTGCTCAGAGGCCAATTTATATCAATGAATGCACACTCTCAAAAAGAAGAAAGGGCCAAAATCAAAGAACTATCCCTACAACTTAAACAAATAGAAAGAGAGCAACAAAAGAAACCCTCAGGCACCAGAAGAAAGCAAATAATAAAAATCAGAGTAGAATTAAATGAACTAGAGAAGAGAAAAACAATTGAAAGAATTAACAAGACCAAAAGCTGGTTCTTTGAAAAAATTAACAAAATTGATAAACCGTTGGCCAGACTGACAAAAGAAAAACAGGAGAGGAAGCAAATAACCCAAATAAGGAATGAGATGGGCAGTATCACAACAGACCCAACTGATATTAAAAGAATCTTATCAGATTACTATGAAAAATTGTACTCTAACAAATTTGAAAACCTAGAAGAAATGGATGAATTCCTAGAAACACACTACGTGCCTAAACTAACACAAACAGAGGTAGAACAACTAAATAGACCCATAACAAAAGAAGAGATTGAAAAGGTAATCAAAAAACTCCCAACAAAAAAAAAGGCCAGGCCTGGATGGCTTCACTGCAGAGTTCTACCAAACTTTCAGAGAAGAGTTAACACCACTACTTTTCAGAACATACAAAAGGACAGAATACTCCCAAACTCATCCTATGAAGCCACCATATCCCTGACACCAAAACCAGGTAAAGACACCACAAAAAAAAAGAAAATTACAGATCTATATTCCTCACGAACTTAGATGCAAAAATCCTCAACAAAATTCTAGCCAATAGAATTCAACAACATATCAAAAAAATAATTCACCATGACCAAGTGGGATTCATACCAGGTATGCAGGGATGGTTCAACATTAGAAAAACAATTAATGTAATCCATCATATAAATAAAACAAAAGACAAGAATCACATGATTTTATCAATTGATGCAGAAAAGGCATTTGACAAAGTTCAACACCCATTCATGATAAAAACTCTCAGCAAAATAGGAAGAGAAGGAAAATTCCTCAACATAATAAAGGGCATTTATACAAAGCCAATACCAACATCATCCTAAATGCGGAGATTCTGAAAGCATTCCCCTTGAGAATGGGAACCAGACAAGGATGCCCTTTATCACCACTCTTATTCGACATTGTGCTGGAAGTCCTAGCCAGAGAATTAGGCTAGATAAAGAAATAAAGGGGGCATTGAGATTGGTAAGGAAGAAGTAAAGGTATCTCTAATTGCAGATGACGTGATCTTATACACAGAAAACCCTAAAGAATTCTCAAGGAAGTTACTGAAACTAATAGAAGAGTTCATCAGTTTCAGGATACAAGATAAACACACAAAGATCAGTTGGATTACTCTACACCAACAATAAGAACATCAAGGAGGAAATCACCAAATCAATTACCATTTACAGTAGCCCCCAAGAAGATAAAATCCTTGGGAATAAATCTTACCAGAGATGTAAAAGACCTATACAAAGAAAACTACAAGACACTATTGCAAGAAACCAAAAGAGACCTACATAAGTAGAAAAACATACCTTGCTCATGGATAGGAAGACTTAACATTGTAAAAATGTCTATTCTACCAAAAGCAATCTATAGATACAACGCAATTCCAATGACATTTTTAATGAGCTAGAGAAACAAATCACCAACTTCATATGGAAGGGAAAGAGGCCCTGGATAAGTAAAGCATTACTGAGAAAGAAGAACAAAGTGGGAGGCCTCACTCTACCTGATTTTAAAACCTATTATACCGCCACAGTAGTCAAAAACAGTTTAAACAGAGAAGAAAATATTCTTTGATGGTTACAAGAGGGGGGAGGGAGGGAGGGAGGGAGAGAGGTTTTCACTAATTAGATAGTAGATAACTTTTATTTTAGGTGAAGGGAAAGACAACACACAATACAGTACAATAGCATTGTACTCGTACAAGAACAGATACACAGACCAGTGGAACAGAATTGAGAATCCAGACATAAATCCATCCACATATGAGCAGTTGATATCTGACAAAGGCCCAGAGTCAGTTAACTGGGGAAAAGACAGTCTTTTTAACACACGGTGCTGGCATAACTGGATATCCATCTGCAAAAAAATGAGACAAGACCCATACCTCACACCATCCATAAAAACTAACTCGAAATGGATCAAAGACCTAAATATAAAATCTAAAACGATAAAGATAGTTGGAGAAAAAATAGGGACAACACTAGGAGCCCTAATACATGGCATAAACAGTATACGAAACATTACTAACAATGCAGAAGAGAAACCAGATAACTGAGAGCTCCTAAAAATCAAACACCTATGCTCATCTGAAGACTTCACCAAAAGAGTAAAAAGACTACCTACAGACTGGGAAAAAGTTTTTAGCTATGACATTCCTGATCAGTACCTGATCTCTAAAATCTACATGATACTGCAAAACTCAACTAAAAAAAGACAAATAACCCAATTAAAAAATGGGCAAAAGATATGAACAGCCACTTCGCTGAAGAAGACATTCAGGTAGCTACAGATACATGAGGAAATGCTCATGATCATTAGCCATTAGAGAAATGCAAATCAAAACTACAATGAGATTCCATCTCACTCCAACAAGGCTGCCATTAAACCAAAAAACACAAAATAATAAATGTTGGAGAGGTTATGGAGAGACTGGAACACTTATACACTGCTGGTGGGAATGTAAAATGGTATAACCACTTTGGAAATCAATTTGGCACTGCCTTAAAAAAGTAGAAATAGAACTACCATACGGTCCAGCAATCCCACTTCTAGGAATATATCCTAGAGAAATAAGAGCCTTTACACAAATAGATATGTGTACACCCATGTTCATTGCAGCACTGTTTACAATAGCAAAAAGATGAAAGCAACCAGGGTGCCTGTCAATGGATAAATGGATAAATAAATTATGGTATATTCATACAATGGAATATTAGGCATCGATAAAGAACAATGATGAATCCATGAAACATTTCATAACAGGAGGAATCTGGAAGACATTATGGTGAGTGAAATTAGTCAGTTGCAAAAGGACAAATATTGTATAAGACCACTATCATAAGAACTGGAGAAACAGTTTAAACAGAGAAGAAAATATTCTTTGATGGTTACAAGAGGGGGGAGGGAGGGGGGGAGGGAGAGAGGTTTTCACTAATTAGATAGTAGATAACTTTTATTTTAGGTGAAGAGAAAGACAACACACAATACAGGAGAGGTCAACACAACTGGACTAAATCAAAAGCAAAGAAGTTTCCTGAATAAACTGGATGCTTCGAAGGCCAGCGTAGCAGTGGCAGGGATTTGGGGACCATGGTTTCAGGGGACATCTATGTTAATTGGCATAATAAAATCTATTAAGAAAACATTCTGCATCCCACTTTGGAGAACGGCGTCTGGGGTCTTAAACACCAGCAAGGAGCCATCTAAGATCCATCAATTGATCTCAACCCACTGGGAGCAAGGAAGTATGAAGAACACCAAAGACACAAGGTAATTACGAGCCCAAGAGACAGAAAGGGCCACATAAACCAGAGACTACATCAGCCTGAGACCGGAAGAACTAGATGGAGCCCGGCCACAACCAATAACTGCAAATACAACCGATGACAGGGAACACAACAGAGAAGCCCTGAGGGAGCAGGAGAGCAGTGGGATACAGACTCCAAATTCTCATAAAAAGTCCAGACTTAATGTTCAGACTGAAACTAGAAGGACCCCAGAGGTCACTGTTCCCAGACCTTCTGTTAGCCCAAGACAGGAACCATTCCCAAAGTCAACTCTTCAGACAGGGATTGGACTGGACTAAGGGGTGGAAAATGATACTGGTGAAGAAGATCTTGGATCAAGTAGACACTTGAGACTATGTTTGCATCTCCTGTCTAAAGAGGAGATGAGAGGGTGGAGGGGGCCAGAAGCTGGCCGAATGGACACGAGGAGAGAGAGTGGAGGGAAGGAGTGTGCTGTCTCATTAGGGGGGGAGAGCAATTAGTAGTGTATAGCAAGGTGTATATAAATTTTTGTATGAGAGATTGACATGATTTGTAAACTTTCACTTAAACACAATAAAAATTAATAAAGAAAAGAAAATACACAAAGAGAAATGACTCAGCACAGAAAATTGAGTGGAACGAAGAAACTGTCAACAACACACACACACACACACACACACAAAAATACATCAAAATGACAGCACTAAACTCATACCTATCAATAATTATGCTAAACGTAAATGGACTAAATGTACCAATAAAGAGACAGAGAGTGGAGGAATGGATAAGAAAACATGATCTGTCTATATGCTGCCTACAAGAGACACACCTTAGACTCAAAGACACAAACTAAAACTCAAAGGATAAAAAATATATATATTGTGTAAACAACAATAAAAAAAGAGCAGGAGTGGCAATATTAATGTCTCACAAAATAGACTTTGAAGCAAAATCCACCACAAAGGATAAGGAAGGACACTATATAATGATTAAAGGGTCAATACACCAGGAGGACATAACCATAATAAATATTTACGTGCCCAACAACAGGGCTCCAAAATACATAAAACCATTTCTAACAGCACTGAAAAGAGAAATAGACGACATCACAATAATAGTAGGAGACTTCAATACACCACTTTCAGAGAGAAGGACAGAACATCCAGAAAGAAGTCCAGTAAAGACGTGGAAGATCTAAATTCCACAATCATCCAACCTGACCTCATACACATATACAGAACACTCCACCCAACAGCGGCCAAATATACTTTCTTTTCCAACGCACATAGAACATTCTCCAGAATAGACCACAAATTAGGCTACAAAGCAAGCTTTAACAGAATCCAAAACATTGAAATATTACAAAACATCTTTTCTGACCATAAATTCACAAAAGTAGAAATCAATAATAGAAAAAGCAAGGAAATAATCAAATACATGGAAACTGAACAACACCTTGATCAAAACTACTGGGTTATAGAAGAAATTAAGGGCAGAATAAAGATATTCACAGAATCAAGTAAGAATGAACACATTCTACCAGAACCTTTGGGACACAGCAAAAGCAGTGCTTAGAGGTCAATTTATAGCAATAAATGCACACATCCGAAAAGAAAAAAGGGCCCAAATCAAAACATTAACCCTACAACTCACACAAATAGAAAGGGAGCAGCAAAAGATGCCCTCACGCACCAAAAGAAAGCAAATAATAAAAATTAAAGCAGAATTAAATGAAATAGAGAATAGAAAAACAATTAAAAGAGTTAACAAGACCAAAAGCTAGTTCTCTGAAAAAATCAACAAAATCAATAAACCACTGGCCAAACTGACAAAAGAAAAACAGAAGAGGAAGCATATAACCCGATTAAGAAATGAGATGGGCAATATCACAACAGACCCAACTGAAATTAAAAGAATCATAACAGAATACTGTGAAAAAATGTACTCCAAACAATTTGAAAACCTAGAGGAAATGGACAAATTTCTAGAAACATACTTTTTTTTTTTTTTACTACCTACCTAAACTAACACAAACAGAGGTAGAACAACTAAATAAACCTATAACAAAAGAAGTGATTGAAGAGGCAATTAAAAACTCCCAACCAAAAAAAGCCCTGGCCTTGACGGCTTCACTGGGAAATTCTACCAAACTTTCAGAGAAGAGTTAACACCACTACTACTAAAGGTATTTCAGAGCATAGAGAAGGATGGAATACTCCCAAACTCATTCTATGAAGCCAGCATAATCCTGATACCAAAACCAGGTAAAGACACCACAGAAAAAGAAAATTACAGACCTATATCCCTCATAAGGAAACCCTGGTGGCATACTGGTTAGGTGCTATGGCTGCTAACCAAAGGATTGGCAGTTCGAAGCCACCAGGCGCTCCTTGGAAACTCTATGGGGCAGTTCTACTCTGTCCTATAGGGTCGCTATAGGGTCGCTATGAGTCGGAATCAACTCGACAGCACTGGGTTTTTGGTTTATATCCCTCATGAACATAGATGCAAAAATTCTCAACAAAATTCTAGCTGATAGAATTAAACAACATATCAAAAAAATAACTCACCATGACCAAGTGAGATTCATACCAGGTATGCAGGGATGGTTCAACATTAGAAAAACAAACAATGTAATCCATCACATCAATAAAACAAAAGACAAGAAGCACACAATCTTATCAATTGATGCAGAAAAGGCATTCGACAAAATCCACCACCCATTCATGATAAAAAAAAAAAAAACTCTCAGCAAAATAGGTATAGAAGGGAAATCCCTCAACATCATAAAGGGCATTTATACAAAGCCAACAGCCAACATGATCCTAAATGGAGAGAGTCTGAAAAGCATTACCCTTAAGAACGGGAACCAGACAATGATGCCCTTTATCACCACTCTTATAAAACATTGTGTTGGAGGTCCTAGCCAGAGCAATTGTTGTTGTTAGGTGCCATTAAGTCAGTACCAACTCATAGTGACCCTATATACCACAGAACGAAACACTGCCTGGTCCTGCGCCACGCTCACAATCATTATCCTTGAGCCCACTGTTGCAGCCACTGTGACAATTCGTCTCATTGAGGGTCTTCCTCTCTTCCACTGACCTTGTACTTTACTAAGCATGATGTCCTTCTCCAGGGACTGATCCCTCCTGACAACATGTCCAAAAGTATGTAAGATGCAGTCGCCCCATCTTTGCTTCTAAGGAGCATTCTGTTTGTACTTCTTCCAAGACAGATTTGTTTGTTCTTTTGGAAGTCCATGGGTATATTCAATATTCTTCTTTGGTCTTCCTTATTCATTGTCCAGCTTTCACATGCCTATGATGTGACTGAAAATACCACGGGGTGGGTCAGGTGCACCTCAGTCTTCAGGGTGATATCTCTGCTTTTCAACACTTTGAAGAGGTCCTTTGCAGCAGATTTGCCCAACGCAATGTGTCTTTTGATTTCTTGACTGCTGCTTCCACGGTTGTTGATTGTGGATCCAAGTAAAATGAAACCCTTGACAACTTCAGTCTTTTCTCTGTTTATCACGATGTTGTTTATTGGTCCAGTTGTGAGGATTTTTGTTTTCTTTAACTTGAGGTAATCTGTACTGAAGGTTGTGGTCTTTGATCTTCACCAGTAAGTGTCTCAATTCCTCTTCACTTTCATTAAGCAAGGTTGTGTCATCTGCATAACGCAGGTTGTTAATGAGTTTTCCTCCAATCCTGATGCCCTGCTCTTCTTCATATAGTCCAGCTTCTCAGATTATTTGTTCAGCATACAGATTGAATAGGTGTGGTGAAAGAATACAGCCCTGACGCACACCTTTCCTGACTTTACACCAGGCAGTATCCCCTCATTCTGTCCGAACAGCTGCCTCTTGATCTGTGTACAGGTTCTTCATAAGCACAATTAAGTGTTCTGGAATTCCCATTCTTCACAATGTTATCCATAGTTTGTTATGATCCACACAGTCGAATGCCTTGGCATAGTCAATAAAACACAGGTAAACATCCTTCTGGTATTCTCTGCTTTCAGCCAGGATCCATCTGACATCAGCAATGATATCCCTGGTTCCACGTCCTCTTCTGAATCTGACCTGAATTTCTGGCAGGTCCCTGTCGATATGCTACTACAGCTGCTTTTGAATGATCTTCAGCAAAGTTTTGCTTGCGTGTGATATTAATGATATTGCTCGATAATTCCCACATTGAGTTGAATCACCTTTCTTGGGGATAGGCATAAATATGGATCTCTTCCAGTCTATTGGCCAGGTAGCTGTCTTCCATATTTCTTGGCATAGATGAGTGAGCACTTCCAGCACGGCATCCATTTGGTGAAACATCTCAATTAATATTCCGTCAATTCCTGGAGCCTTCGTTTTTTGCCAATGCCTTCAGAGCAGCTTAGTCTTCTTCCTTAGCAGTACCATCAGTTCCTGATCATACGCTACCCCTTGAAACGGTTGAATGCTGACCAATTCTTTTTGGTACAATGACTGCATATTCCTGCCATCTTCTTTTGATGCTTCCTGTGTCGTTTAATATTTTCCCCATAGAATACTTCACTGTTGCAACTCGAGGCTTGAAGTTTTTCTTCAGTTCTTTCAGCTTGAGAAATGCCAAGTGTGTTCTTCCATTTTGGTTTTCTATCTCCAGCTCTTTGCACATGTCATTATAATATTTTATTTTGTCTTCTCAAGCTGCCCTTCAGTTCTTTTACTTCATCATTTCTTCCTTTTGCTTTAGCTGCCCGACATTCAAAAGCAAGTTTCAGAGTCTCTTCTGACATCCACTTAGGTCTTTTCTTTCCCTCCTGTCTTTTTAATGACCTCTTGCTTTCTTCAAGTATAATGTCTTTGATGTCATTCCACAACTCATCTGGTCTTTAGTCATTAGTGTTCAAAGTGTCAAGTGTATTCTTGAGATGGTATCTAAATTCAGGTAGGATATACTGAAGGTTATACTTTGGCTCTTGTGGACTTGTTCTAATTTTCTTCAGTTTCAGTTTGAACTTGCATGCAAGCAATTGATGGTCTCTTCCACAGCTGGCCCCTGGCCTTGTTCTGACTGATGATGTTGAGTTTTCCATCGTCTCTTCCCACAGATGTAGTCGATTTGATTCCTGTGTGTTACATCTGGCGAGGCCCATGTGTATAGTCGCTGTTTATGTTGGTGAAAAGTATTTGCAATGAAGAAGTTGTTGGTCTTGCAAAATTCTATTATGCAATCTCCAGCATCGTTTCTATCACCAAGGCCATATTTTCCAACTATGGATCCTTCTTCTTTGTTTCCAACTTTCGCGTTCCAATCACCAGTAATTATCAATGCATCCTGATTTCATGTTCAATCAATTTCAGGCTGAAGAAGCTGGTAAAAATCTTCAAATTCTTCATCTTTGGCCTTAGTGGTTGGTACAAGAATTTGAATAATAGTCGTATTAACTGGTCTTCCTTGTAAGCGTATGGATATCATCCTATCACTGACAGCTTTGTGCTTTAGGATAGATCTTGAAACGTTCTTTTTGATAATGAATGCAACGCTGTTCCAAGCTGTCATACCTGGCATAGTAGATCATATGATTTTCCAATTCAAAATGGCCAATACCAGTAAATTTCAGCTCTCTAATGCCTAGGATATTGATGTTTATGTGTTCCATTTCTTTTTTGATGATTGCCAATTTTCCTAGATTCATGCTTTGTACATTCCACATTCCAATTATTAATGGCTATTTGCAGCTGTTTCTTCTCATTTTGAGTCATGCCACATCAGCAAATGAAGGTCCCAAAAGCTTGACTCCATCCACGTCATTAAGGTCAACTCTACTTTGAGGAGGCAGCTCTTCCCCAGTCGTCTTCCGAGTGCCTTCCAACCTGGGGACTCATCTTCTGGCACTGTATCGGACAATGTTTCACTGCTATTCATAAGGTTTTCACTGGCTAATGCTTTTCAGAAGTAGACTGCCAGGTCCTTCTTCCTAGTCTGTCTTAGTCTGGAAGCTCAGCTGAAACCTGTCCTCCATGGGTGACCCTGCTGGTATCTGAATACCGGTGGCATATCTTCCAGTATCACAGCAACACGCAAGCCCCCACAGCACAACAAACTGACACACACGTGGGGGAAAACATAACTAACAATTCACAAACACCAGAAGAGAGACTAGATAACTGGGAGCTCCTAAAAATCAAACATTCATGCTCATCAAGAGACTTCATCAGAAGAATAAAGAGACAACCTACAGACTGGGGAAAAAAAATTGGCTACAACATATCCAATCGGGGTTTAATCTCTAAAATCTACACGATGCTACGAAACTGCAACCACAAAAAGACACATAACCCATTTAAAAAATGGGCAAAGGGTAAGAACAGGCACTTCTCCAAAGAAGACATTCAGGTGGCTGACAGGTACATGAGGAAATGCTCGCCATCATTAGCCATTAAAAAAAATTATGCAAATCAAAACTACAATAAGATACCATCTCACCCCATAAGCCTAGCCTTAATCCAGAAAACACAAAATAATAAATGTTGGAGAGGTTGTGGAGAGACTGGAACATTTATACACTGCTGGTGGGAATGTAAAATGGTACAACCACTTTGGAAATTGATTTGGCGCTTCCTTAAAAAACTAGAAATAGAAGTGCCATATGATCTAGCAATCCTACTCCTTGAAATATATCCTACAGAAATAAGAGCCTTCACACTCATAGATATATGCATACCCACGTTCACTGCAGCACTGTTCACAATAGCAAAAAGATGAGAAAAAAACCTAGGTGCCCATCAATGGGTGAATGGATAAACAAAGTATGGTAAACTCACACAATGGAATACTAAGCAACAATAAATAACAATGATGAATCCGAGAAACATTTCATAACATGGTTGAAGCTGGAAGGCATTATGCTGAGTGAAATTAGTTAGTCGCAAAAGGATAAATGTTGTACGAGACCACTATTATGAGAACTCAAGAAAAAGTTTAAACACAGAAGAAAACATTCTTTGATAGTTACAAGGGCAGGGAGGGAGAGAGGGGATTTCACCCACTAGATAGCAGACAAGAATCATCTTAGGTAAAGGGAAGGACAACACACAATACTGGGGAAATCACCACAACTGGACTAAACCAAAAGCTAAGAAGTTTCCTGAACACAACCAGACACTTTGAGGGACAGAGTAGCAGGCGCAGGGTCTGAGGATCATGGTTTTGGGGGACGTCTAGGTCAGTTGGCATAACAAAGTTTACTAAGAAAATGTTCTGCATCCCACTTTGATGAGTGGCGTCTGGGGTCTTAAAAGCTAGCAAGCGGCCATCTAAGATGCATCAATTTGTTCCAACCCACCTGGGGCAAAGGAGAATGAAGAACACCAAAGACACAAGGAAAATATGAGCCCAAGAAACAGGAAGGGCCACATAAATCAGAGACTCCATCAGCCTGAGACCAGAAAAACTAGAAGGTGCCCAGCTACCACCAATGACTGCCCTGACAGGGAACACAACAGAGAGTCTCTGACAAAGCAGGAGAAAAGTGGGATGCAGAACTCAAATTCACATAAAAAGACCAGACTTAATGGTCTAACTGAGACTAGAGGAACCCCAGAAGACACAGCCCCCAGACTCTCTAATAACTCAGAACTAAAACCATTCCCAAAGCCAACTCTTCACACAAAGATTAGACTGGACTCTAAGACATAAAATGATACTCATGAAGAGTGTGATTCTTAGTTCAAGTGGATATATGAGACTAAGCGGGCAGCTCCTGTTCAGAGAAGAGATGAGAAGGCAGAAAGGGATAGGAGCTGGTTGAATGGACACTGGAAATCAGGGTGGAAAGCAGGAGTGTGCTGTCACATTATAGGGGTAGTAACTAGGGTCACATAACAATGTGTATATAAATTTTTGTATGAGAAACTAACTTGAGCTGTAAACTTTGCCTAAAGCACAATAAAATAAATTTAAAAAAAAAAAAATTAAAGCTCCTTCGGTGCCATCTTCCCTCCTTGGAAGGGCTTTGGAAGAGAGGACAGGGTATGTGTTCCTGTGATGGCCAGGAGAGGAGCCCCAGCACACGCACTGCCCTCTGGGGTAATTCCAGCCTCCGTGAGATATCACCATGCCACCTGGTCCCTAGGTGTCCAACCTGGGGTCCCCCGGCCCTGATCTTTCCCGGCATCACAATAGCACTCCCAGGTGAAGTCCACAGCCATTGCCACCACCTCCACTCATGTGGCTCCTCGTTCTGACCTCAGGTTTTTTCCATCCCCAATTCTTTCATCCCTTCTGCGACTGCCACTCTTGGACCCACAGGAACTTCTGTGTAACAGCTGGAACCCTGGTGGTGCAGTGGTTAAGAGCTACAGCGAGCTATGACTGCTAACCAAAAGGTCAGCAGTTCAAATCTACCAGCCGCTCCCTGTAAACCCTATGGAGCAGTTCTACGCTATCCTATAGAATCACTATGAGTCGGAATCAACTCGATGGCAATGGATAATGTAGCAGTTACTGGGCGCTGGCAACCAGGAGCACTAACTCAAACTTATCCATCTGGACGCTTGCCTCCACTGAGGCTATGCCACGCTTGCCACCGCTGCATGCCATACACCGACCTTGTCTGGAGGCTTGTCCTCGCCCCTGGCTACACTTGGAAAGCAGGGCACAGGCCTTAGTATTCACAGGTAACCACGCCTACCTGTGCATATCCATCCCTCATCCACCCCAACTCTGAAGTCTGCCCCAGTGAGGGATGTGGAGAAACAAGGGTGCTCACCACTCCTCCCCTCCACCTACACCGTCCAGCAGGACTGTCCTCCTTCCCACGGAACAGGAAGTCGCTGTATCTCATCACCTGGCCCTGTGTTAAATCTATGCTCAGTCTACCAGGTTTTGCTCTCACAACTTGAAGGGATGCTTTACGAATGTAGAAAAGCATTTTATCTCTACAAATTAAGCTCTCAAGACCATGGTTTCACTAGGGTCTTTAAAAAAGCCAAGCAATGACCTCTTTGCCCAGAATCATTCACTTTCTTATACGCTTTGTTGAGTGTGAAAGAAAGGTGTGGGGCGCTGGCTTTCCAACCCAGCTTTTTGTAATAACCTCAGGAGCACACTCAAAGGTGAGCATCATCACTCACGTGTACCTGGCTGGAGGACAGATGGAGAGCCTCCGCAGTCGGTGCTATCCCAGGGCCCGCCTCGCTCGGGCCAGCAGTGATGGTCTGACCCAGCAGGGGAGTGAGATCAATACACAAATGACTGCAGCATACAACAGGAATCGGAACTTGTCACTAGAACGGTACAAAGGGCCTTTGGAAGATTCAGCAAGGGAGAAGGCTCATCAATTAGAGCAGTAGTTCTCAACATTTTTTTAACCCCATGACCCCGATCATGCTTTGTCTCGCTATCTGCTATATATGCAGTCCTGTAGCCAAGACGAGTGTGTTAACTTACTCTGCAGTTTTACATGCCACAACAACAGACATGTTGATTGTGATTTTTTAAACTGCACCTTCTCCCTTCCCACCCCCTCTTCCACCCACCCTTCATGCAGACTGGAGAATTTCAGTAAGAAAAAGAGGGTTTTCTGTGGTTTCTTAAGCCAGGGAGGAGGCTGTCTGGGTGGCATTGAGACGGGTCTTGAAAGATGGGGCAGATTCAAAGAGATGAAAGTGAGAGAAGGTATTTAGGCAAAGTGTAGCACTAGCGCAGGGGCGCAGGGGAGGAGAAGCGTGGTGCGTGCAGGGAGTGGTGAAGGTCTGCGGCCGGCTAGTGGTGGGCCTACAGAAGGGAGCAGTGGGAGGTGGAGAGGGGGCAGTGCTGGCTCAGAGGTAGAATTCTCACTTGATTCCTGGCCAATGCACCTCATGCGCCGCTACCACTAGTCTGTAGACGGAGGCCTCCGTGTCGCTGAACAGGTTTCAGTGAAACTTCCAGACTAAGACAGACTAGGAAGAAAGGCCTGGTGATGTACTTCCAAAAATCAGCCAATAAAAACCCCACAGATCACAATGGTCCGGTTCCATTGTGCATGGGGTCACCATGAGTCGGAGGCCGACTCGAAGGCAGCTAACGACAGTGAGAGGTGAGAGTCCCTACCTGGTGCAAACAATTCAAGCACTTGGCTGCTAACCAAAAGACTAGAAGTTCAAGTCTATCTAGAGGTGCCTCGGAAGAAAGTCCTTCTGATGTGCTTCTGAAAAATCAGCCATTGAAAGCCCTATGGAGCACAGCTGTACTCTGACACGCAGGGGTTGCCATGAGTCTGAGTCAACTCTACACAAACTGATCTTTTAGTGGGAGGTGAGCTTGGGAGAAATCAGCCTTGGATACCGGGCTGTGGCGTTTGTACCTGGAGCTGAAAGCCCACCTCTGAAAGCCGGGTTGGGGCTGAGCAGCAGAGCGCGTGGTTGCCCGGCAGAGTAGGAAGGGCCTGACCATCCAGGATGTGGATTCTCTAGCCTTTTACTCCTCCCTCCTTCCCTCACCTTACCAGCCACATCCCTTCCTCCAAGGACTGACCTAAGCCTCTGGCAGGGGAGTCTGTCTGGAGCCCTGCCCAGCCTGGGCCTGGGGCTATACTCTGCCAGAGCTTTCACAGGCCTGTAGTTGGAAGAACAAAAAAAAAAAGGGATTAAATTCAAGAACATTACATGAATTATTAAACTTTCAACTATATATAACAAAACATCCAAATCAAAACTACTTAAACAATAAGGAATCTACCAGCTCATGTAATGGAAAACTGCAGGGGAAATGCAGGATTCAGGATTAGGTTGATCCAGAAGTTTGTGATATCTTGTAGGACTCCAGCTTCATTTCTCTGGGATTCTCTCCACCATGTCCTCCTCATGCATAAACTTCCCTCCCAAGCGGAATTCGCTCTTGGTAGTCAAATGGCTACCAGCAGCCCTGAGACCCCATACTTCCTCTTTCATATGGGTAGAGGGGAGGGAGAAGAAAAGACTTTTTTACTCTAACTTTTAACAGAAACCCCAACTTCTCCTCTGATTGGACCCACGACGATCACAAGGTAGCTCTCAAACCAATCACTGTGGCCAGGAGAATGGTCTGCTTTGGGTTGGTCCTGGGTCACATACCTCTTTCTCAGCAAATCATTGTGGCCAGGATAGAAATACCCTGATTGGTTAAAGCCAGTTAAAGAACCACCCAGGAGTTCAGTCCTACTCAAGTAATATGGCTACTGCGCAATGAGAGCAGGCTAAATGGAGGCTGGGGAAGCAGGCGACACAGACGTCCATTTTGCTCTTTACGTGAGAGGTTTTGTGAGAGAGAGAAGAGATTGAAATTGGAAACTCCAAAGTAATCTGTGGGTCATTCATCGCTTAACTCATCCATACCCTCAAGGTCACACAAAATTGCAAGCTGGCTGCAAAATATTCTTTCATCTTTCTTTCCTTTGCCTTTATTTCTCCTTCCCATCCCCCTCCCGTGTTTTTTTATTCTCCCCCTTGCCTAATTTCTTTTCTCTTTTCCATTCTTTACCACCTCTCTTATCCTCCGTGCCTTGTGGCTCTCTCCCACCTAGAGCCTCGCCCCGCCTCCCTCCCTGCCCACATCTCCAGCCACCCTCTTCAGATGCCTCGGAGTTCAATTTCATCTCCTCCAAATTGCTTTATTGGTTCTAGAGCCATTATGGTCACAAACAGTGTACATTAGTCTCAAAAAATATTTAAGGAAAACACTCTGGCAAATGGAATCAATAACATCCAAATCAAACATTTGCCAGGAAGAGGAAGAAGTTTACCTTCAGCTAAGTGCACCGGGAAGCTGCTCACTCTCAGAAGCAAAGCCTGAAGCTATCTCACTGTCCCACCCATACTGCACCTTGGCCAGCGTATAAACGCCCCACACCCTTGTCTCCTAACCCCCCCAGCTGTGCCCTGCTTGGACCACAGCTCCCCGGGGCCCTCCAAGCCCCCACCTCTCCTCTTAGCTGCTGAAGATACCGATGGCTTCCACCCCAGCTCCCCAGAGCAGTTATCAGTGGTGATGATTAAGAAAGATAATGATGATGGGGAGAGAGTGTAGGGGGTCAGAGGAACAGAGGCATTTACATTGTGGGATTTTTAGACCTAAAGATTAAATCTTTGATAATCATAATTTTTCTTAAAAGAAAATGAGAGTTTGGTGTGTGGTGCCTGTACCCTCCCACCTCTTTGGTTCTCTCTGCAACAGATGAGGAAGGAAGCAAGAGGAAGGAGGAACACAGGTAAGAGATAGAGGAGAGGCAACATGGAGGAAAATTAGCCCTGTGAAACTGTTATCAGACCCCACCTGCCCCACACACTGCTCTGGAGGACTCCAGGAAGGATGAGCCAGGATAAGGTCACACTGGGAATCTGTGACCTTAGCCCTGGGTTTCTCTGGAGACCTGTTTGATATGAGAGAGGAGAGAACGCAACTGCAGGAGTCAGCTTCCTCCAATGACACTTTAACCAAGACCCTACTTCATTCAAGAGCTTTCAGATATTCCCCAGTGCCTTTGGAGTTAAAAAGCAGCTAGTGCTGGCCTCCTAGCTCCTGGAGGAGGAGCCTTGCCTCCAGAAGGGGTTTCCCGCCATGGGCCCTCCAACCACTGATAGCCCTCCCAAACCACCCCATGAACCTGACTACTCCAGGCAGCTTGATGAGCTCACCTTCCCATATATAAAGCCCAGTGAGGAAAGCACACTGACCTCAAAGTTCGGAACCACCACTCCACTCCAGAAAGCTCTGGAGGGAGGCAGGACGTTGGAGTGAGGAAAATTATTAGACCAAAGGGCAAAGCACTTGGCATTGAGTCCTGGCTCTACCATTATCTGTGTGCATTTGGGCATATCATTTCACCACTGCAGACCTCAGCTTCCCCCAAATTATGATGAACACAAAGGATTTTAGACTGGAATCCACAAATACCCAGAATTTGCATGGGGAATGTTGTTTGTATGTGTACTTCTCTGGTAATGGGCTTCATCATATTCTCAAAGGTGTCTGAAACCCTGTCTTAGTTACCTACGCTTCTGTAATAAAATATACTACAAGTGGGTAACTTTAAAGAACAGCAATTTATTTTCTCACAGCTTTGGAGGCTAGAAACTCAAATCATGGCACTGGCTCTAGGGGAGGGTCCTTTCTTGTCAATAGCCCCAGGAGTTCCTCAGCATTCCTTGGTGTCCCTGGCATCTGTCTTCCCCCATGTGTGCGTGTCCGTGTGTCTATCCTGCTCTTTTTATAAAGCATCTCTCAGAAGTGATTAGGTTTAGGACCCATCCTACTCTGGTATTACATCATTAGCATAACAAAAGAAAACCCCTGGTTCCAAACAGGGTCATATTTACAGGCACAAGTGTTAGGATTTCAAGACCTATTTTGGGGGACACAGTTCAATCCACAACAGACCCCAAAAATGTTGAGAGCCGCAGAAGAAGCCAACACCCAAGTCTGCATGAGAATCAAGTGTTCTAAGCCTTCCAAACCTGCAGGTGGGAATGGAAGGATGTTCCAATAGCCCTGGCTTTGTCGCCGTAAAAGTGTCCTTTGGAGAACCCTCCCTAATTCCCACTGCCATCATTACATCTGGACTTCACAGGGCTGCTGTGCCTTCTTCCTCTATAGCACAAGCCAGCACACACACCCCTTTATTTATTTCTCTTAGTAGAGTTGAGGCAGGCTCTTTTCAGCACAACAAAGTTTACTGATAAATGGAAGAAAATGAATAAAACAAATACATTAAGTAAGCCAGATTCTCAAATGCCCTAAGAATCCCACTCAACAAATGAAAGGGCTTACCTGGAGTTCAAATTTCCTCTTCCTGAATTTCTATCCTCACACATGGGCCAGCAACTTCACAGGCACTAGCTTGGGTTGTTTTCCATGAAACTTCCTTTCTTCCCAAACCAGGCTCTAATCCCCATTGTCATAAGCCTCCAGGTGCCCAGACACTAAACTTTCTTGCCTCATTCAAAGACAAACATCTCCTAAACAATGAAGATGCTCCCATTTTGTAACCCGGTACCAAGTACAGTGACTCAAGCCTAGTAGGTGCTCAACAAATAGATGTTGATTTGATAGGTAAATGAATAAACTCAGGAAGTAAATTAAAGAAAACTGCACTGCCATTATTCCCCCAGCTCTCTCTTCCCTTACATTGGAGACCTCTGGCTTTATTCCCACCCAGGCCCAGTGATTGACAGAGTAGTAGTTTCTGACACCTCTAAGCCCAGTGAATAACTGAGTCCTTCTGTGCTTAACTGACCTCTGGAGTCCTCTTGAATTCTTGAATTTCTCCTGCCCTGGTCTCTCTTACCTCTTTCTCTTTTCCTTCTGAGACTCCAATTAAACATATATTAGACCTTCCCACTGTGTGCTCCTTGTCTTTTACTCTCAATTCTATATTTCCACCTTTAGTCTCTCAGTGCTACATTCTGGACAGTTTCTTCCAACCTAAATTCCAGTTAAGTAATTTTCTCTTTAGCTGTGTCTAATACCTTTTTAGGAGCTCTGGTGATGCAGTGGTGGGGAGCACGGCTGCTAACCAAAAAGTCAGCAGTTCGAATCCACCAGCAGCTCCTTGGAAATCCTATGGGGTAGTTCTACTCTGTCCCATGGGTCACTATGAGTGAGAATTACTTGACAGCAATGGGTTATTTGTTTTTTAATATGTTATTAAACCCATCTATCCAGTTCTTCATTTCAGCTATTGCATCTTTAGTTCTAGAATTCCTTTTTAAAAATATGTTATGTATCTTTTGGAAACCCTGGTGGCGTAGTGGTTAAGTGCTACAGCTGCTAACCAATAGGTAGGCGGTTCA
Organism: Elephas maximus indicus; assembly: GCF_024166365.1. NCBI lineage: Eukaryota > Metazoa > Chordata > Mammalia > Proboscidea > Elephantidae > Elephas > Elephas maximus. The sequence continues at coordinate 12,326,271 of NC_064835.1, read as the reverse complement.
AATCTGCCAGGCGCTCCTTGGAAACTTTATGGGGCAGTTCTACTCCATCCTATAGGGTCGCTATGAGTTGGAATCGACTCGACAGCAGGTGGTTTTTTGGGGGAGGGGTATGTATTTTATAGTTTCCAGCTCCCTGCTAAAATCTTCAAGTTGATTTTTAGTTATTTGAACATAGCAAGCACAGTTGTTTTATGATCTGTGTCTAATTATTCCAGTGTCTAAAGTATGTGTGATTCTGTCTATGTTGTCTCTTGTTTCTGCTCATGATGTCTTATTTCTTTGTGTGTTGATCATCTTTGAAGGTCTTTCCAAGGTGCTGCTGTTACTGGAAAAGTGTTATCTCACATTGTTGTTCAAAGTACAGTTGTAAACCTACTCAAAAAGGTCTGAAATTGGGATCCATTCTTGTCAACAAATCTACCCCTCTTGTGGAATATGTTTCATTGGAGGGAGACAGAATGAAGTAGATGGAGGTGACTCTTTCAGGAGAATTCTATCCCATCCCATCAAGAACTCACTAAACCGTGATCTCATCCAATCACCCATCATAAGAGTTTCAACCGAGCTTGTCTGGAGCAATGCAGGGATGGGATCAAACTTCAGAGTTTGCAAATCTGTCACCTGATAGGGTTACATTCAATATATAAATGTCTTTTCTTCTTTATTCTTTTGTCGTTTTAAAATACTTCTTGGGACAAACAAATTTGGGCCAACTTTTAAAGACAAGAGATTTCAGAAATGTCCGTATTTTAGTTTAGCTTCTCTCAAAAGATCAGAGGTTCTGACAATGCTGAGCGCTAATACCAGGAGGTTAAAATGGATGGGAGCTGAGGGGCAGCTGCCCTCTAAGAAGCAAGTGCTCTCTCTTCAGGAGCATCAGTTACTACCACTCACACAACCAATGTATTTGCACTGACTATGGCTACTTCCCACTTTACTTAATTACTGCCCGGCCCTGTAGGAATTTAAATTTTTAGTCATTGACCTAGAGACAAGACAGTATGTAATTCCAACTCTTGGGAGTTTCCAAGACTGAGAGAGACAGAGAGCATAGAGGCAGCAGAGCAGGAGACCAGCGAGCCCAGGAGACCTCTCAAAGGCCAGATCGGTAGCCAGTGCTGGGAGAGTTGTCATAGGGTGAACCTAGCCCCTCTCCAGGTTTCTGGTGAGACCTCCCTGCCTAGGCCAAGTGACTGGGCTCAAATATCAGCTCAGCCATTTTCTGTCAGACTAACCTTGGGCAACTAATTTAACTTCCATAAGCCTGTGTTTCCTCATCTGTAAAATGGGGATAATAATAGGTCCTGACTCATACATAGGCTTGTTGTGAGATTAAATGAGATAATGTGTGATAACAAATGTTTACATTATTATCAGGGGTGTCTGCTGCTCTTGACCTGCCTACTCTCATGTTCCCTGATCAAGCTGAGGCCCAGAGAGGTGATGCTGCTCTAGATGCTGAAGTGGGAACTGTCCGTTCACCCTTGGTCCAGCGACACAAATCTGGGGACCTCTGGCTCTATTCCCACCTATACCCAGTGTCCAAGGCTCAAAGGAGGAATGGACCATGGCCAGGAGAAGGGGTGGGAGGCAAGACTTCCTGGAAGTGATAGACTGTAGGCAGGATTTAGAAGGAAAAGTGGAACACAAATTGTCAGGAAAGGAGGTTTTCTTATATACTGTTCCCCGCATACATACACTTTGAAACACAATAACAGAAGGTATTTTTTACCTTAAGTCCTCAACCAACTACCCCATCCAAACAAATAGGCTCAAAAACAGGGGCCCTGGGCTCTCCTACTTGCTCTCCCAACAGGAATCAAAGGACAGACACACACAGATGTTTATTTGTCTTCTCCTTTTGTGGGGCGCCTTACATCACCAGCTCATTTTTCTCGTGGAGAATCCCCAAACAGATAAATAAGCAGACAGCACTTATCAGAATTACATTTCCTCTAAGGCAATGATCAAAACAATCTTACTTACCAAGGAAATTAAGAAGGCTCCAGTAGGAATTGCTATCTAGAACCATGCTCATCAAACTAGAGCTCTTTCCTTTGTTTTCTTCTAATGAGTTTTAAGCTGGGCCCCATCTCCCTTGGGACACTTAGCAAACACCACAGTTTCAATAAGTTCCTTCTTTCCCCGCTTTCTACTGCCTCCTGACTCCTCAGCCTGGCTTTCCAGACCCTCCCTGTCAGTCAGGCCTCTCCCTACCACCACAGAGAGCTCTCCTCATCTTCCAGAGTTCCCCTCAGGCTGGTCTTTCCATACACACACATGCACACGTACACACACACACTATCATCACCACCCACAGGGCTCTCCTCTGCGTTTGTTTCAGTATGGCTTCTGTCCCTACCACTTCACTGAACCATTCTAGTTAAAGCTATGGTCAGTTCTCTGTCCTCATCTTATTTGACTGCTCAGTAGCCTTTGCCTCAAGAGGCCATCCTCCTTCTGCAAACACTCCCTTCTCTGGCCCTCCAGAAGCCACAATGGTCTTCTTGTCCCCTGGCCAGTGAGGACTCTTTCTTGGTCTCTTGCCAGATTCCTCCTCTCTCTGACCTCAAAATCCTGGAAAACCCAGGGCTGCATCCTTAGCCTTCCTTTCTATTGGGGGATTATGTGGGGCCTTGTTTGTCATGGCAAAGGGTTTGGATTTTATTTTAAACAGAGGAGTAACATAACCAGACTTGCATTTTAAGAAATTCCCCTCGCTGGTTCAAGGATGCCAGACTGAAGGAGTCAAGAATGGGAGCAGGGAGACCACCTAGAGGCTATCGCGGACACTGGACTGGGGGCAGCAGTGCAGGTGGTGAGAAGGGACAGAGTCTACCTTTGCTGATGGCTTGGGTGCTGGAATGAGAGAAACCAAGGTGGCTCTCAGGTGTTTGGCCTGAGTAACTAGAAGAATAACAGTATCACTTAAATAGTACCTACTTGTTATTTGTGTGTCAGACACTGTTCCAGAGGCTTTACATATTTTGTTGTTGTTTTAAAAAGCACTTTATTTTTCATCTGTCTCTGCATTTTTTTAACTCCTCATTTCTCCCTCCTCCAGCCCGTGGTAACCACTAATGACTTTGGTCTCTGTGTATTATCCTATTCTGGCTATTTCATATAAGTGGGATCCTATAACGGCTGTGCTTTTGTGTCTGGCTTATTTCACTCAGCATGATGTTTTCAAGATTCATCCATGTTGTAGCATGTATTCTCTTTATGCTTAATAATACTCCATTGTATGTATGTACCACATTTTGTTTATCTATTGACTGGTTCTGGGCGTTTGGGTTGTTTCAGCCTTGTGGATGCTGTGAATAGTGCTGCAATGAACAACGGTGTGCAAGTATCTGCTTGAGTCCCTGCTTTCAAGTCTCCCGGAAGTAGGATTGTTGGGTCCTATGGTAATTCTATGTTTAACTTTTTTAGGCACCTTCAAACTGTTTTCCGAGGCCTTGCATATTTCCACTCATTCAGTTTCCTCAACTCTATGAAGTAGGCACTATTATAAGCTCCATTTTACAGCTGAAGGTCCTGAGATGCAGCAGGCAAGTGGTGGAACCAGGCTCCCAACACAGGCGGTCTGGTTCCAGAGTCCATGCTCCTCACAGCCATACTCACAGCCTCCAGTGAGGAAAGCTGAGCCACTCAATGAGACACAGAAGACTGGGGATGGGGGTGATACTCGGACTCGTGATGCGCCGTAGAGTTTTCAGTGGCTGATTTTTCAGAAGTAGATTGCCAGACCTTTCTTCCAAGGCACCTTTGGGCAGACTCAAACCTCCCAACCTTTGGTTAGCAGCCAAGCACGTTAACCATTCGCACCCCCCAGGAGATCGGTGCATAATATCCACATATTGAGGGCTTCAGGGAAAAAGCCAAGAGGGAGATGACTTAGTAGGAGAAAGAGTTGAGCAGAATTTAGGAAGGATCTTCCAAGCCAAAAGGCTCCCAGGCTGAGAGAGGAGCAGCTGACCTCTGTCCACACTGGAGACTTGGATTTAGCACTCACGCTTCACTTAAGGCATCGCTTAACCCCTTGCTCTCTTTCATACTCACACACCTGCCCCTTTTCTCCTTTAGAGAGATACATCTATCTTATTATTTTTAAATAATTTTGTGTTTTTCTTTTTAATTACAGAAGGATATGTTTATTATAAGACATTTGGAAACTACTGAAATGTAGAAAGAAATTAAAATCACCCAGCGATCACCCAGAGGGCTACTGTTAACGTACCCACCCAAACTGTTAATATAGTGGTACGTAAATCCTCTAAACAAATAGAAAGACTGACACCTTTTTTTTTAAAAACTGGCATCATTACTATAAATTCACTTTTCGAATCCTGAGTTCTTTTCCCTTGAGGTGCAATGTAAGCATTTTACTACGCCATTAAATATTCTTCTAAACCATACATAATTTTGTAACTACATGGTAGCCCTTGTCTAGATACACCATCATTTAAGCAGCCCTCTCTAATAGTGAACACTCCTGTTGTTGCCAGTTTTTTTGTCTTTATAACTAAAACCACAATAAATATATTTGTATGCAAATCCCTGTAGGCATCTAATTATCTCCTTGGGATAAATTTCTGCAGTGGTATTTATTGCTGGTCCAAAGTTAAAACCTTTATAAGGTTTTTGGATACACATCCTCAGCCAAGGCTCTAGTCCCAGCCACCATCACCTCTGTGCTGCTTCCGTAGGCTCCTGTCCTAACTGTCCTTTCTGCTTCCTCTGTTTCCTCTTCCCCAGACTCTTCCCCAATAACTCATTCTCACAGCAGCCAGACTGATCTATAAAACAGTAACAGCAGATTGTGTCACCTCACCACTGGAAAACCAACAGTGGCCCCCCTGGTACCACTCGGCACATTAGCACTTGCCCAGCATCACCCACCCACCCACTTCTCCAGCTGCATTTCCCACCACGCTCCGCTCACCCACCAAGTCCTCCTGGGCCTCTTCTCAGTTTATCAAAAGATCTTTCCCACCACGGGATCTTTGCACATGCTGTTCCCTCTGTCAGGACCCTTTTCTCCTCTTCCTGCGGCTCACTCCTTCTTACCTCTAGTGAAGAAGCTGAAGGCCATCTCCAGGACAAGGCTTCCAGGACCATTCTCCCCTCACACCCACACCCCCACCAGCTCCATTTTTGTTTCGTTTAAGGCTCTTTACATTTTGTAATTATTTAGTTGTGTTTTCACCGGTTAATTTTCTGTTTCTTCCACTAAATGATAAGCTTTGTGAGGACAAAAATTCAGTTTCACTTGATACTATACTTCCAGTTTCTAACCTAGTGCTTGACAGAAAGTAGACCCTCAGTAAATATCACCAGATTGCCCTCCAGAAAGCCTGTACTCACCTGCACATCCCACAGTATACGAGCACACAGTTTCGCTACATCATCACCAACACTGACTATTATCCTTTTTCTAAAAAAAAAACCTTTGCTAATCTAAGGGCAAAACTAATGTTTCTTTGTTTAAATTTGCATTATTTTGATTACTAGTGAAGTTCAAAATTTTTTCATGTTTATCAGTCTTCTTTTTCAATTTACCTGTTCATGACCTTTAATTATTTTCCTTATTCTTAAAGCTGCTCCAGAAAAGAAGGTACAATTGGCTTCAGCTTTTGAACTCTTCTAGAAGTAAGCAGGTATTCCTGAAGTCTAACCTCAATCCTTCCTGCTGTTTCCTTGTTTATCTCCTTCTTGTTGAGCCCCCTGTGGGGCTGGTGAGAAAGCTTGTAAGTGCCCTCTCAGTCCTCCCCCAGCGTCCCTCTCCTGCCTCCTCTGCCCAGTGTGAAGAAGCAAAGCCTGCGTGTGTCTCCCCTCACACCCCCAGAGCTGAGCAGCAGATTAAATGATTCAACCCTGCTCTGGTGAGGTGCAACCATCTCTGACTAAAATCTCTTTTTCAGATAAATGATGGTCTAATCAATATTAATAGAGAGGCTTATCTGTTTTCCTTATCTCCCATGTCCTTAAGAGTAGATAAAATGCTTGTAAAATAGGATCCTATTCAGCATATACTGATTGCTTCCAAAACGCATTTTCTCGAGATCTGTCATCAAGTGCAAGTCATTACTGAGGAGCTAGGCCCAGCACTGCCGTCGACAAATTTGGGGAAGGGGCTTTGATTATTTTGCCCAACATGTGATTTAAGGGCTACAGCTTCTCTGCCTTCAGAATTTGTGCTTGCCTGTCCCGCAGGGAGATCCTGGAAGCTGGAGGAGTTTTAAACAAATGGAGGTTGAGAGGCAGGGAGGGTTGAAAAGGCAGGCTCCAGAACCTAACTGCAGTCCTGAGTCCTCAGGCACAGGGCATGGGGGCCATGGGGGTGGGTAGGTGCCCTCTCTGGAGGCAAGGAAGTGGTGAGCAGACCCCCATGGGTGCCAATATCAAGGCCTGGCCCTAGAGGGAGGTGACACCAGAGGAAGAAGGAGCAGCAGCCAGAAGTTGGGCGGCCTGCAGGTCTGCTGTGCCTTGGGCAGGACTGTGTCAAGGAAAGAGCCTTGGGCTCAGTATCAGAAGACCTGGCTTACTCCCTGCTTTGCCTCTGACCAGCTGTGCACACCTGGGCAAGTGAGCCAATGTGCTCGTCCTGCATCTAGGAAGTGCCCAGTGCCCTCTACACTCACGTTCTCATCCTCACTCACTTTCCCAGGTGTTCTGGGCAGCTCCTCCTCTTGGGACAATCTGTTTTTCATAATGGTGCTACCCAGCAAGTGCTTCTCACTTAAAAACTAACCAGTGGCCAGGGAGCCAGCTGTCACTCACGGCAACCTCACACGTGTCAGAACAGAACTGTGCTCCATAGGGCTTTTAATGGGTGATTTTTTGGAAGCAGATTACCAGACCTTTCTTCTGAGGAGCCTCTGAATGGACTCAAACCTGCAACCTTTGGTTAGCAGCCAAGGACACTACTGATTGTACCACCCTGGGACTCCAGTTCAGATTTAAACCAAAAACCAAACGCTATCAAGTCGATTCCAACTCATAGAGACCCTATAGGGCAAAGTAGAACTGCCCCATAGAGTTTCCAAGGAGTGCCTGGTGGATTCGAACTGCTGACCTTTTGGTTAGCAGCCATAGCAGTTAATCACTACGCCACCAGGGTTTCCAGTTCAGATTTAGTGTACATAAATTCACCTACATAGCAAAAAAAAATTAGAACCAACTTATAAGCCCATTTATGGCTAAATAAGCTGTGCCAAGCATGTACTTTGACGTAGTTTGTTGCACATGGCATACAGGACATGTAAAACAGTGCAATCATTTAAAAGTATCTATATGCACAGAACAAGATCCAAGACATATTGCTGAGTGAAAAAGGCAAGTTGCAGAACGGTTCATACAAGCTGATATTATGATTAAAACAAAACACACCTAACCCGTTGCTGTGGACTCATAGAGACCCTATAGGACAAAGTAGAACTGTTCCATAGGGCTTCCAAGGTTGTAATCTTTCTGGAAGTAGACTGTCACATCTTTCTCCAGCAGAGCGGCTGGTAGGTTCAAACTGCCGACCTTTCAGTTAGAGGCCAAGCATTTAATCACTGTGCCACCAGGGCTTCTTGACATTATGACTACGAGTGGAAAAAAAGAAAACAGAAAGAGTACGTGTACGTATATATATGCTTGGTGGGAAAATCTGGAAGGATGTGATCAACTGATAACAATGGTTACTTCTCAGGTACCCCCTCCAGGGAAAGGGAAATGATCAAGACGGGGAGGAAGGGACAGAGGGGACTCGAACACGATCTGTAAGGTCTTTAAGTATTTTAAAGGGAGAAAATATTCGTGTATTCCCCGTGTAAAAAAAAATTATTAATAAAGACACTTGGGTCAATTGGATTTCCATAGGGGGAAAAGTTCATCTTGACCCCTATCTTGTATCAGACCCAAAAACGATCCCATACGGATCATAGACCTAAATCTAATATTAAAGCTTTTAGAAGGAAACAAAGAACATTCTCAAGAGGTTGAAGTGACCTTTTTTATTTTTTTTACACAGGACACAGTAGGTATTAACCATAAAAGAAAAAATCAATATATCAGACCACATTAAAATTAAGAATTTTTGTTCATCAAAAGATAGCCTTTGAAGGACGGGTTTTTGTCCTCAGTACAATGTTGACAGCTGGCTGCGAAGGTGGACAGAGCGCTGGAGGTGGAAAACCATCCTTCTGTAACCATGAGAGTAAAAGATTGGTTCAGGCAGGAATCATCAGTGGGTGCCTAATCTTGGGGAAATTTTGATGAGAAGCAGGATGTTTGCACGGTCTCAGAATGTAACCCCGCAGGCTGCTTATTAGTTTCAAGGGAAAAAGAAAATAGTAACTATAGTAACTATTACTATATATTAGTAGCAGTAAGTAATAGGAACAGGACACCACTTTGACCAGATGATCAAAATTAACATCATTAATGGGGAGCAGAGGGAGACCATGTGGCTCCAGGTACCCTGAGAAGGACACAGCAGCATTTACACACTATTTCTGCGAGCAATGCAATATTTTTCTAATCATAAGAAAACATCAGACAAACAAAATGACAAATGTTCAGGGGGAGGAACTGTCGTCTTTAAAATGTCAATGTCATAAAGGACAAAGAAAGGCTATGGAAATGTTCAGGTTAAAGAAGACTAAAGAAACAACTAAATACAACACCTGATCCTAGGCTGGATTCTGTACTGGAAGAAGAGAAATGCTATAAAAGATGTTATTGGATCAATTGACAAAATTGGAATACAGATAGTAGATTAGATAAAAGCATTGTGTCAATGTTAAACTGACTGATGTTGATAACTATACTGTGATCATATAAGAGAATATTCCTAAGAAATACACACTAAAGTATTTGGAGGGAAAGAGTCATGATATACGCAATTTACTATCAAATGGTTTAGAAAAACATTTGTGTGTGGGGGTGGAGGTGATATGTGTATGTGTACAGAGATACATAGATAGATAGACAGGTAGGTAGGTAGGTAGATGATAGAGAGAGAGAGGTAGAGAGGTAGATAGGTAGGTAGGTAGATAGACAGACAGGTAGGGAGGGAGGGAGGGAGATAGGGAGGGAGGTAGGGAGGGAGGTAGGTAGAGAGGTAGGTAGGTAGAGAGGTAGATAGGTAGATGGACTACATATGTATGGAAAGGGTACTAATGATGAAGCAAATGGAGGAAAACGTTAAGCAATAGGTAAATCTGGGTAAAGGCTACAATAGAACTTTTTACACTGCTTTTATTCTCGTAACTTTTCTGTAACTTTGAGAGTATTTTAAAAAAAACCTTAAAAATAGAGTGAAGCAGCAAGCTACGGAGTGGAAGAAGATATCTGCAATACAGATTTTCAACAAAGGACTCACATCCCAAATATTAAAGGAATTCCTACAAACGAACAAGAAAAAGATCGATTACCCAATTGAAAAATAGGCGAAAGACTTGAACAAGCATTTCACAAAAGAGAATATTGGGATGCCCGATTAACATAAGGTGCTCAACTTCATTAGTCATCAGAGAAATGCAAATTAAAACCACAATACAATATCATCGCATATCCACCAAAATGGCCAAAAACAGACAGACAGACAACACTGAGTGTTGGTAAGTAGGTGGAGCAACAGGAACTCCCATCGTTGCTGACGGTGGGATGAACTGGTATAAGCCCTTTAGAAAAGAGTTTGGCAGTACATTATTTATTGCTCTGTAACAAATTGTCCCACAACTTAGTGGCTTAAAACAACAAACATTTTTTATCTCACAGTTTCTGTGGGTCAGGAATCCAGCTCGGCTTAGCTGGGTGCCTCTAGCTCAAGGTCTGTCATAAGATTGCAGTCGAACTGTGGTCCCCTGTGAAAGTCTGACTGGGAGAGGTTGTGCTTTTAAACTCACCCAGGTAGTTGTGGGCAGGATTCAATTCCTCTCAAGTTGTTGGCCAGAGGCCTCCCTCAGTTCCTTGCTACATTCCTTGCCTCTCCACAGGTCAGCTCACAACATGGCAGCTGGCTTTCTTCAGAGTGATCGCATGAGAGAGCACCTAAAACAGAAGCCGCAGTCTTTCATAACTTAATCTCAGAAGGGACATCCCGTTACTTCTGCTGTATTCATTAGAATTGAGTCGGTAAATCCAGCCTGTACTCAGGGAAGAGGATTACATAAGACCAAGAGGCAGGGATCATTGGGGCCCTCCTAGAGCCTGCCGCCACAGGCAGTATCTCCTGAAGCCAAAGACAAGCACACACTTCAACCTAGTCGTCCCACTTCAGCAGAAATGCATACACACGTGCACCAAGTGTTAAACAATAATGTTCATGGCCGCTCCACCAGACTGAGTCCAGCACAATTGGGTGGTGCCCAGCTACCACTGACTGCTCTGGCAGGAATGACTACAGAGGGTCCCAGACAGAGGTGGAGGAAAATGTAGAACAAAATTCTAACTCATAAAAGAAGACAAGACTTACTGGCCTGACAGAGATTGGAGAGACCCCAGAAGTATGGTCCCTGGACACCCTTTTAACTCAGTACTGAAGTCACTCCTGAGGTTCACCCTTCAACCACAGATTAGACATGCCCATAAAACAGAACGAGACTAAACGGGCATACCGCTCAGCGGCAGGGATGAGAAGGCAGGAGGGAACAGGAAAGCTGGTAACAGGGAACCCAAGGTGGAGGGGGAGAGAATGTTGACATGTAGTGGGGTTGGCAACCAGTGTCACCAAAAATGTGTATATTAATTGTTATTGAGAAACTAATTTGCTCTGTAGGCCTTCATCTAAAGTACAATTAAAAAAAAAAGGAAAAGGAAAGAAAAATATTTGTTTGGGGAAAAAAAAACAGCCCAACTGGAAACAATCCAAATACCCATCAACAGAAGAATGGATAAATAAATTGTGTACAATCATACAAAAGAATACTATACATCCATGAGAATGAACAGACTACAGCCACATGCAACACATAAATAAAACACTGCTGGAAAAAGCCTGACACAATTGAGGACATATTATATGACTTCATTTGTATAAAGCTGAGAAAAGGGGACGAAATTAATTCATGATGTTAGAGATCAGAATGGCGGTTACCATTGGTGGAAAGAGGGAGCAGCAGCTGGAATAGGACAAAAGGACTGTTCTGTGGGGGACTGGTGATGTTCTGTTTCTAGACCTGGATGCTGGTTTTGCATGTGGGCTCACCTCGTGAAAAGCCACCAATTGCACATTTGTGATTTTGTGCTTTTATGTGTGCATCTTTCAATTTATAAAGCTTACATTAAGAAAGGAAGTTAAGAGACCTATTAAATTTAGATTCTGGAATCACTCATGGGCCCTCCAAAAATTCCAAATCAGTGGGTCTGGCGAGAGAGGGAGGTCCACTACTGTTGCCCAGCACCCAGCCGAGTGTCTAGCTCATAATGGGTAAATAAATTTATTGATGCTTTGAATGAATGAATCAGTGAGTGAAAGATTGACTATACCTTTGGATTGGGCTAACACTTTAAGTATGTGGGGAGTGGCCAGATCCTATGTACGAAGACCATAAAAAGAGACTCTGCACTTGGGAAAGATGGTCATTTGTCTCCATTTCTTACCAAGGATGCTTCCTCTTCCCTGTTTTATGGTGATGCCCAAGTATCTCAACTCCTCCCCTGAGCACCTGTGCTACTCACACCCTGCCCTCCCTCCACCACCACCACCAAGCTACACTGATTTGGTCGCAATTCCCAGGGACTCATGTTTCCTTCCCCTTCACCATCAGACTCTCAGGTAGCGGGGATTATTAACAAAGAGCTATTCTCAGCCATCTTCAAATACTGGTAACAATACCTGCACACAACTAATAACAGGTAAGTCTCTGCAGAGCCTTCAGGCCAAGGATATACACCCCAGCCATGTTTAGCTCCTCTGGAATATGTCTGTCATCGCAATTGCAATGTTTATTGACAGCGTGGGTATAGGTACTGTCTCCTACGTGGGACCGTATATTGTTTGCCTTTGATTTCCCAGTGCTTAGTGCAGTGCCTGGGACGTGTTGTTGTGTGCCATTAAGCAACCCTACAGGACAGAGAAGACCTGCCTGGGACATAGTAGGTGCTTATGTTTGTTAAACTGAATAGAAGGAACCAATGCTGAGAGCTTTTGCCCTCGCCAGGAAAATTCTACTTCCTAGTCTTCCCAGACCTCTCCTGGCCTCAGCCTCACCCTGTTACCACCTTCCTCTCCTAGGTAAACAGAGTCACAGGTATACCCTCTTTCCCTTCTCTTATCGCTTCTTGCTCCCACTGAGGCTCAATACCACCAACCCCCCAGCCCTTTTTTCCATTCTTTTTTTTCCAGTTCCATGCAACTGGGGAAATCTTTCTTATGCATGAAATTATTTTAACTCCCACTAGCACTCATAACAGGGAGCCCTGGCAGCGCAGTGGTTAAAGCTCTTGGATACTAACCAAAAAGTCAGAAGTCTGAACCCACCAGCTGCTCCACGAGAAAAAGATATGCCAGTCTGCTTTTGTAAAAATTTATAGCCTTGGAAATCCTAAGGGACAGTTCTATTCTGTCCTGCAGGGTTGCTATGAGTCAAAATCAACTTGATGGCAGTGGGTTTAGTTGGGTAGGTTTAGCACTCACAACAGTATCACCTGTTCAGAGCTCCCAGCTTTACCAACTAGGTGTCTTCCCCAAACCTCTTTCCCTAAACTCCACTACCACACTATCCCAAGGCTGCTACCTAGTTGCTCATTCTTGCTCTCATGGGGCCTAAGAAGGGCACCTCTCAGTTTGTAAGCCTTCATTCCTGCCATCAACCATCAACTCCCTTTAGGACCACAGGCAGTTAAAAACTCTAGAGAGGGGAGGAGCAGGAGGAAAGGACTACAAAGAGGCACGAGAAAACTCAGAGATGATGGATATGTTTGGTATCTTAATTGTGGTGATGGTTTCACGAGTGTATACATGTGTCAAAACTTATCCAAGTGAACACACTAAATACGTGCAGTTTATTGTATGTCAATTATACCTCAATAAAGCTATTTTTAAAAAAGAAAAACCTGAGAGACCATGCATCCTGGGGTTCTCAAACGTGGTACCACATCAGAATCACCTAGTCTGTTAGGAAGACAGAGCCCTGGGCCCCACTCCCAGATGAATGGAAACCAGATCTTTGGGGACGGGGCCCAGTGACTTGTACCTGTAAGAAGCTCCACAGTTCACTCTGGTGCAGCCAGACCAGCTTTTGGAAACCCATGGTCCTCAAAATGTGATCTCAGAACCAGCAGCATCAACATCACCAGGGGATTTATTAGAAATGCAAATTTTAGGGCCCACCCCAGACCTACAATTAGAAACTCTCGGTGAGGCCTAGTAATCTGTGCTTTACCAAGCCCTCCAGCTGATTCTGATGCGTGCTAAAGTTTAAAGACCTCTGATTCCAACCAACCCCCCGTTTAATGGGTGATGACCATAAAGTCCAGAAAGGTGAAGTGGCTGGCTGCCCAAGGTCCCTCAGAATTTGAAGAGTAGACTCTTGATCTCATATCTTTCATCTTCCTGGTCAATGCTCAAGTCGAGGGTTCCCAATCCAAATCAGAAATTTCAAGGAGCTTTTATTTTTAATATATAATTGGCCATAGAGAAGGCTGGGCTCTGTCACCAGACAGTTATCAAGACTTGGCACTCATCTTGCCTTAGCTTATCTCCATGACAGACCCAGCTGTGGTGAAGACAGGAAAATTCACTCGGCCCTTCACTGGGTCATTCACTCAGACACTGTGCTGGGCGCTGAGGCCTCAAGATGAACAGGACAGAGCCCCTGCCCACCAGGAGGGTGCACAGATGCCTAAGCAGATGCTCACGATGGAGTGACAGGACAGGTAACAAAAACAACCAGTGGACGTGAGTCAGTTCCAACTCATGGTAACCCCATGCTTGTCAGAGCAGAGCTGTGCTCCACAGGGTTTTCGATTGCTGATACTTTTTGGAAGCAGATCACCAGGCCTTGCTTCTGAGGCATCTCTGGGTGGACTCAAACCTCCAACTTCTCTGATAGCAGCTGAGCTCATTAACTGTTGGTACCACGCAGGGACTCTGACAAACAACTAGAGTATGCTTAACCCAGGCTGCTAGGACTTCCTAGAAAAGGAGATGCTGCCCTGCCCTGACTACCCCCCTCCCAGAGCCTCCACTTTCATTTCTGCTGCCCCACGCCCTGGCCCTTACCTTGCCAGCCAGAGGGCCCAAGCATTCCCCAAACCAAATCCTTTTCTTTTCTTCCCCTCAGCACAACTGAAACATGCTTCCTTTTCATGAGGAACTTGACTGGAATTGAGAATAAACAAAGAAAATACCAGAAGTCTCATTGCCACGAGCCAAATTTCTGATCCTACCAGGGCCAGCAACTCAATCCCAATGGCCTCCCTGTTCCACAGAACCCAGTTCCTTTGCGGCTATTCCTTGCTCTCCATTTTGATTCCCATTCCTTCCTGAAAATTAGCACTAGGCAGACATGCTCTAGGCAAAGGGTGGGTAAGAAATGGGTTTAGCCCCCTTCATCCCCTTACCCCTCTCCACAACCAGGCTCAGACACCCTGACCTCTTCCCCCCATTGCCAATAGCAGGTCAAAGTTCTATAGAGGCATTTCCAGAAATTTTGCACATGGAGGGCAGGGAGAAGGGCTTCGGAAGAGTGGAGAGCATGGCAGGGTGCAGACCCTCAAGGGGGTGCTGTACTGGGAGCTTAAGGAGCTTGGAAGACTATCACCTTCGCTTCTTCCATATGCCCCACTTGAAAATCCCCCCACATCCATTATACCCTTTAATCATCCCAATGATCTTTACATTAAAGAGGAAGAAAGAGTCTTGGAGTGGGGAGATAACTTGCCTAAGGAGAGGAAATAAATACATATTTAACTAAGTCCACTGGGTACTGTGGCAGGCAGAATAATGGCCCCCCAAGATGTCCACGTCCTAATCCCCAGGATCTGTGAATACGTTATCTTACCTGGCAAAAGGGACTTTGCAGATGCGATTAAATGAAGGATCTTGAGATGGAGGGATTATCCTGGATTATCTGGGTGGGCCCAGTGCAATCACAAGGGTCTTTATAAGTGGAAGAAGGAGGCAGGAGAGAGTCAGAGTGATGCCATGTGAGAAAGACTCAACCAACCATTTGCTGGCTTTAAAGGTGGAAGGGAGACGTCTTCCATCTAGAAGCAGAAGGCCTCTAGAAGTTGGGAAAGGCAAGAAAACAGTTGCCTCCCTAGAGCTTCCAGAAAGGAATGCAGCCCTGCCAGTTAGCCCCCCAAGGCTCATTTTCTACTTCTATTCTCCAGAACTGTAAGATAATAAATCTATCTTACTTAAAGCCACTAAGTCTGTGTTAATTTATTATAATAGCAACAGGAAATGAATACGAGTACCTAACAGAGGGCAAGGAAGTTCATATACATCTCCCTCTGTTTGTCACAGCAATCCGATGAGGTAGACATTACTCTTCCCATTCCACAGATGAGAACACTGAGGCTCAGAGAAGTTAAGGGACTTTCCCCAGGCCACTCAGCTAAGACAAGTCTAAGACTGGAGTCCTTAAAAGCAGAGCCCGAGTCAGCGATCTGGGTACTCATGACTTCTTGAGGGAATAATGTAATGTAGTAGCATCAGACCTCGTCTAACTTCACTAGAGGAGGGATGAGACTCACCATCAGCATCAGCACAAAGCTGATTCCTATGAGGCGGAGGCCAGACATACCTCCACTCTCCAACTTGTTGGCAGTTCTGACACCAGCCATTCCTCCCATGGCACTCTCTACTTCTCTGCTGGGTTTGACAATTCGTTGCAATAGCCACACAGAACTTACAGACCATACTCACAATTACGACATTTATTAGGGAAATAACAGGCTACAATTTGGGATCAGGATCAACTTGAAGGTAACACACACAACTCAGGATACAGCCTGTCTGTCAGGACAGCTTCCAACCAGGACAGCTATCAGCCACTTCTCAGCTGTGTTCAAAGGCAAGCCACCCCGCTCCATGGCCTAGGAAGCCGGTCACAGCCATCTCACATCAGTCTCCTGGTTCTTGTTGTTCATGCTGCTACCACCATCCTGTACCATCCTACGCCTCCTTGTGCCTTCTTGCACCAGTCTCCTGTGGTCTTGCACTGTCTCCAGTGTTACAGCTCTGTCTCTTGGGTCTGGGAGGGTCTCAGCACAAGGACCCTGGGTTCAAAGGACACATTCCACTCCTGGCTTTTCTTGATGGTTGTGAGGTCCCCCTCAATCTCTGTAAGATTAACTCTTTAATAAGCCTACTCTTCCCACCAAGACCATGAACTGACCAAACTTTGATAGGCCACAGTCACTTTATTTGCATAATAAACTGTCCAATCCCTGCAACGGTTTCCAACACCTTATTTGAATAGTAAACTGTCCAATCCTTTTGCAAGATTGTGGCCTAGCAAATCATCTTGGCAGAACTACAGACCCAGGGCCAGAAAGGCCATATATAAAGAGAAACCTGTTGCACTGCAAATACTCTCCAGGCAAACCCACAAAGGAGTGAGGGAGGCAGTGTAGGGAAGGACAAGAGAAAGGACATGTTAACACAGGTTAACACCAGACCTGACCCACGGGGTACTCCGCGCATAAACCACTCAAGAAAGTTATGGCTCCCCTGGAGGCAAGTTATCAGCCTTTTGTACCCCCCATATCAGCCCACCATTGGCTGATGGCTGCCCTAAGGAGTAGACTGGAGGGAGCCTCCCAGGCTGAGGACAGCTCTCTGGAGAAGGAGGGAGCTGTGAGCCGCCACTGCAGCGGGGTCTGGGTGCACCAGCCCAGCAGAGAAGACATAGGCAGGAGTCCCTGGGTGGTACAAACGGTTGACATTCTCCACTGATAATGGAAAGTTTGGAGGTTCAAGTCCACCCAAAGTTGCCTCAGAAGAAAGGTCTAGAGATCTACTTCTGAAAAATCAGCCATCGACACACGTGGGGGTCGCCATGAGTCGACATCAACTCTTTCGGCGGCAGGTTACCTACAGCACCTGCACAGGTGTGGTTGTGTCCCTCTCCTTTACAGGCAGTAAAGAATGGCCAGAGAGCAACCTGCACAATTTCATAGAGAAGAGGCCTCAGTGGCTTGAGCCAAGGACGTATCCAGACACAGCAAGGGGCCAAGGCCTCCCTGTCCAGCGTAGCCTCTGGTGAGTGGACCCCCATTAGTAGGGGCTGCTTCCCGGGAAGCTGCAGCATCAGCGCGTTCTGACAGCAGTACCTAGTTTCCTCTCTTCCTCCCAGGCCAGACCAGACCGGACCAGAGCCTCAGAGGGTTCCAAATCTCTGAGGAAATTGGATGTTAGTGGTGTTCACAGTTCCCTTTTTTCCTGCTCCTTCCCCGCCCCTCTTTCTTTTTGAGCTTGTCCCTGAAGCTATTAATATCCAACTTGAACTAAACTGCAACTGTATTTCAACTTTCCTGTTTTATTTGCCACCAGGCGGGTTGTTTATCCACAGCTCCTGATAGGAGCCAGGCTCCTGTTCCGTCCCAGCCCTGTGCTCTGATGGCGAATAAGACAGAATGTAACAGCCGTTACCAGTCCGGAGGAAGCTGAGTGTTTCACCTTCTGCATGCTTTTTGTGGAGACAGCTTCTGCTCCCTTCGGGAACCTTTACACACATTTCACCAGCTGGCCTAATGGAGTAGAAATGTGTTCTCTGACAAAGGCCAGCACCAGACCATGGGAAGTTCAGGGAGGGTCTCAGGCCAATGGCCACTCCACCATGGTCCAGCAGCCCAGGACAGCCTGCCTGCCCTGTACCTTCCCCTCATCAGGACACGATGAAAAAGGGGGAGGGTAGCCATCACTGGTGTGACATGATTGTTGAGACTGGAAACGTGCCCAGAGGGTGGCAGAGCCACACCTGCCATTGGGAGAGGTGTCTGGCGTTTCTGGTGTTTTCTCAGCCCCTGCAAGGCATCTGAGAAGAATGCTGGGGGTCATCCCCATTTCACAGGCAGGGGAACTGATGCCCAGACTGACCTAGTGCTTTGTCTGTGGACACTGTGCAGGTCAGGATGGAGCCCCCTGCTCCCACACCCACACCCAGCCCAGGCTCCAGCCCTGGACTTGAGGGTGAGAATGGATAAGGCTTTCTGAGGCCGGGCAGCTGCTTCCGTCAGCTTCCTTTTCTCTCCCTACCGACACTGCCAACCTGCTAATGAGCTCAGCTGCCACCCAGGGTATGTGTGTCCCACCAGCCCCTCAGCCCCAAAACCCAGTCTCCTCCACACCAGAGGGCAGGTGGGACCAGTGGCTGACTTAAACCCCACATTGCCAAATGTCACACAACCCATCTGCCAGCCCAAGACCCTCATCCCACCAAGACCCCCAGTCAGTTTAGGCTGAGGGGCTGCAAAGCAGCCTGCCAAGTTACCCCACCCAGTAGCGCTTGGCCTACCGGGGAGGAAAGCTGGCTGCTTACTTACTAGAAATAGCTGCTCTCGTGGTGCTCCTGCTACCCGCCATGCACCATGCCAGCTGCTCCATGTGAGCCATCTCGTGTGGTCTGCACATCGCCCTGCCGTGACATGGAGGCTAAGGTTGCTGTTTTACAGCGGGATGCACAATCCCACTTAGCGAGGCCCTTTCCATCTCACTGCATCCTCTTAATGGAAGGAAGGATGAGCCTCCTTCCACTGAAGGGGAAGGTGAGGCTCAGAGAGGTTAGGCAACTTGCCCAAAGTCCCCCACCTGGTCAGTGCAGGACTTACCCCAGGTCCATATAAGCCCAAGGTTTGAGCTGTGTCCACTGTGGCTCCCACAGAGCGGGCTGAGGTAGGGAAGAGGGGGCCTCTATGCCCAGGACAGGGTCTCTATACTTGGCATCAGCCAGGGTTGTTTGAGGTCCCTTCTCAAAGTCTGCAGACCACAGCCTCTGCCAGACAGCAGGGCTAACAAAGACATTTTGTCTTGGAAGGAGAAAGCCCCACTCCTGGCCCTGCCCAGGGCACTGCTCTCTTGAGGCCACACTGGGAACACATTTGTCCCTTTACCGGGCATTTACTGAGGGCCTAGGCCCTGTGCTAGTGCAAGAGCACAGGGCTAGTCATCTGCAGAGCCTGCCTGCAGCTCCCCAGGCTCTACAGCCTGCTCTGGTACTCTGTACGCCCCACTACCTGCTCCCTCTGTTTCATACACCCCCAGAAATTCATGCATGTGCCTGTACACACACGCATGCAGGCACACGCATATACGCACTCTTCTAATGTTGTCCTCACACTCTCACGTAGGGCGAGTGCACACACACACACACATGCACACACGTGCATAGCCTGCCCTAACCAGCCACCCCTAAACTAGGTCAGGCCCTCGAGCCAAAGTGAGAACGCCAGAACAGATGGAGGGATGCAGTGGTTCAGCAAACAAAGTTCCGGAAGAAGAGGGTTTAGAGAGGGGCCGAGGAGAGTCCTGGTTGCCTGGGAAGAGGCGGCAGCCTCCGGGGAGGCAGCAGGTGCTCACTCTGCATGGAAACCTGGGTGCTGAGTCTGACACGGAAGCAGGCCAGACTCAGGCAGCCCTGCAGTGGCCCGGCACAGCTCTAGAGCTATAGAGCCAGCCCCTTAACAATGTGGGACACTGGAAAGGTTTGCAGACCTGCTCTGAGCCTCCATTTCTCCATCTATAAAATGGGGATACTGATAGTCTATACCACGCTGAATGACTGTGGAGATTACATGAGACAGAGTGTGGGGTGGGGAAGGACTTCAGCGGGTGTGGGTCACATGTAGGGTAACGATATCTGCCCCTGCTCCCACCCTAGCAATAGCAACTAACACAGGCTGAGCATGGCCTGTGTGCCAGGCACTGTTGTATGCGCTTTACAGAAATTATCTCATTGAGGCGTCACGACCATCCTAGGAGGTGGTTGCCATTCTCATCAGCCCTGTTTCAGAGCCAAGAATTAAGGCACAGAGCTTGCCCAAGATCAGGGCAGAGCCAGGTTTAGAAGCTCCCCAGCCTGTGCTCTGAATATTACCTCCCACCCCACACACACACACACAAACACTGGTAACCCAAAGGTGGTCAGGGACCAGCTCAGACTCTGCCCCTCTGCTCAGGACTCTGCTCTCCCCTTCCTGCCCCTCCTCAGAGCACTGAGACTCAGTTCAAAGCAGGGAGTGACGGCATTCTGGTTGCCCCAGGCACAGAGCAGGCACCTGGGTTCACAGTGGGGTGTGAAGAAGCCCCAAAAGATCTCTTTGTCCAGACCCATCTCCCAGCTCTTTTCCCCTGAGATCTTTAAAGCAAATTAAGGCAGCATCTCCAGAAGGTCCCTGTTAAAATATAAATCGATACCTGGGAAGGCTCCCGCCCGTTGTCTCCTTAGCAGAGAATAGTCATTGGGCGTGGTTAGTTAAGGGTTAACTTTTGATTTCGAGAGGGGCATGGGGTGCAGAAAGGAGTGTGGTCTGGAAGAAGAGCTCAGAGCCATTCAGGGAACAGATGAGGACAGTTTGCAGGGGTCAGGGCTGCATGGGACGTACACGGTTGAGGGCAGCCAGGGGACGGCAGTGGGGTGCCATGCCACGATCTCCACACTGCTTTTTGCAGCAGAATCCTTTTTTCATACATTTTACTTGGAAATGAAATAGAAATCAAAGAGAAGGGAGCAGCTCTGGCTGAAATGAAGATGGGGGCTGGAGACAAATCCCTGATCACTCAACCCCCATTACGCTGCCTGGACATGTTGGCAGGCCTCAGGGCTCCCAGAAACCTAGTTTGGAAACCACCAGTCTAAAGTAAAAAGCAGTAACCCTGGAGTCAAGGCCCAGGGCTCCAGTTCCCACTGTGCCACTCGCTTGCTATGTGACATTGAGCTGGTCACTTCCCCTCTCTGGGCTTAGACAACTTTACCTGAAAATTTTCTAAGGGTTCTCCTAGCTATGACATCCCAGGTGGTCTGGGAGAGGAATGAAGGGTTTGGCCAGGCGTGGTCTCTACTGCTGAGTGATGAGCCATGCTGAGACCACGTGGCCAAGCAGGACTACAGGCACACTGCCTGGTTCAGCCAGGCTTTTCAGCCCACACTTCCCATCTCCCTGAGCCCTGACCTCACACACAAACACAGGCCTTCCCGGACACCTGGGACTGGTGTGTAGGAGCAGGGTGAGCGATGACAAAAGAAGATGAAGTGAGGTTCCAGGGTCCAGCCCAAAGGGGACCCTTGGCCTCCCAACCCCTCAACAATCTCCCCACATCCATCCAGTCCTTCATTTCTGTTATGCCCACACGAGAGACTGTGAGCTCGGGGGTTGATATCATAAGGTCTGGAGTCAGCCAAGCTGGGTCTGAGCCTGGTTCTACCACTCCCTCGCTGAGCTTAGGACACACCTTTCCATCCACAATTGCATTCATTCCCCTTAGAAGCCCAGAGGGCTGGGGGGCAGAGATGACAGCCGTTCTCCTCGTATCACCGAGGAATGTGGGGCTCAGTAAGGTGAAGTAACTTATTCAGGGTCACGTAGTTGAATGCTGGCAGGGCCTGACCTCGGACCAGGTGTTTTCCCAGGTGTGGGGCTCTGAGCCAGGCCTGCACGGAGCCCAGCACTAGATGCCAGGTCTGGGTATCTCCTTTCTGGGAAGTGCCAGGGGCACGCAGCCCTGCATTGGCAGTAGAGGCTGGCTCCAGAGGGGCAGTGGGGCAGGGCTTGAGAATTCAGGGGCATCAAAGGCCTCACCCCATCCTCAGGCCATCAGTGCTGGGGCAGCCATTCAGGACAGCAGATGTTTGGCATTTCATTGCCAGGCCAACATCACCCAGCTTCCCACTCAGGACAAGGACTGGAACAGAGCACTGGGGTCTCAGACAAAAGGCTCTGGGCATTGGGATGCAAGGAGCACTGACCCCCATGAAGAAGGGAACACAGGCAGAAGCCCCTGACCATACCCGGGCCACACCCACCTGTGCATCAGACACCAGGGCCATGAGGAGGTAAACAGATTTTGGAGTCTGGATGGGAGCCCCAACGGGATCCAGGGATCCAGCATCAGGGGCAAGACTTTATGTCTGAAGGAGGAGGGGCAAGGGAGGATAACAGAGCTGCCAGAGGGAAGGGCAGAGCATTGGGACCACAGAGCAGGGGATGACAGGCCATCGCCCTCTCATCTTGGTCGAGGTAGCCCTGCATCCTGGCCTCATCTCAGTGCTGAGGCTCACTCCTCAGCACCTGGCTGTGCCGTCTGCCCTGCCCGCTCCTCTTCCTCTCCCACTGATTCAATTATTCATTGAGTGGAGTTCTCAGTGTTGGAGTTAATCTCTTTCTCCTCTTGGCAACTCCCTAAGCCCAGGCCCCCCCTCCTCCCCAGTTTGGGGTAGAGAGAAAACGCTGGCGGGTTCCATGTGGTGTTGATTAGAGTATTGATCTGCCTGCAGCCCTGGCAGTCCCCGCCTGAGCATCCATCAATGCCAGGTAGGGCTGGCCGGAGACTGGCCTCAGAGCAGGGCCAGACTGGAGTGCGCCAGAGCTGCTCCCCCGGGCGCTGGCTGCGGCCCTGAGTCAGGGGGTGGGTCAGGGTCAGGCCCAGGCTCTCAGGAGCCGCTCACTCCTGAGGTGAAGATAGGGGTGTTTCTACTTTTAATCCCAGGAACCTCACTCCTCCTCCTGCCTCCTGTTCCTCAGAACTCTCTCCTCCTTGCTCTGTGGCTCCTGGATTCATCACAGGCTCTATCTGGTCACTCGGGCTGACAGGCATCCCTATCATTTATTGAACGCCTCCAACATGCTAGGTCCTCTTCTTAGGGCTTTTAATTCTGGCAGCAATCCAGTGAGATCCACATTGGCATTCCTGTTTTCTATACACAGGAACTGAGGCTCTGGGAGGGACAGCAAGGTCAGCCCACCGATCAGAGGAGAGGCCAGGCCCAACTGTCACATTTCCCACTGCACGGAGGAGCAGAAACGTTAATTGAGCTGCTGTGTGCCAGGGACAGTTCTCTCACTGACAACACATATTTATCTTGTGATGTGGAGGTTCATTACCTTCATTTTACAGATGACAACACGTAAGTAACTTATCTCCAGGTTGCACAGCTAGTAATAGGCAGGGCTGAGATTCAAACAGTTGTCTGTGTGACATGAGGACGCAAGCTTTTCATGTCTGCATAATAATTCCCAGTTTTGAAAGCCGTTTCAGCTATATGTTCTCATTTTCTCCTCACATTCACCCTGAAAAGAACTGGTATTATCCCCACTTTACAAATGGGGAAACTGAGGCATCTGGTGACGTGGCCACAGATGGCAGAACTGGGACCCCAATGTAGGTCTGTCTGCTCATTCCTGATGCTGTTACGGCAGACCCATCCCCACATGGCCTCTACCTGGGCGTGGCCGGCCCACCTCCCCTCTGCTCACTGTTCTGCATCTTGTTCTTCACTTAGCGAGCTCCTAAAATCCATCTTCCTCCTCTTCCTAGAAGTCTTCTTGAGCTTGCTGTAATACCACCTCCCTCTCTGCTCCTCTCGAAAGCACAAACCAACGGTGGTACTAGGCATCTTTGTCTCCATGGGTTCAGTTTCTCCCCAGAAGAGAATAAAAATGTGCTCAGTTCTCCTTTGAGTCTTTTCTTGGGCCATTCTCCCTGCCTGCAACACCACTGCCCCTTCCCTCTGCAGAGCTCCCTCTCTTCCTTACTTGACATGCCTGCTCAAGCACACTTCCTCCAGGAAGCTCAAGCCCCCACTAATCCCTGTCACTCATGTGAGCACCCACAACCCCAAGGTTCTTACTTCACCACTCAGCTCACTGACCTTGACAAGCCGCTTCTACTCTCAGAGCCTCAGTTTCCTTACCTGTCCCTCAACAGGGTGGAGTCATGCCGGTGCATCTCATTAGAATCACCCAGGAAGCTTTGTAAATAGCTCAAGTACCAAGGACTCACTTCTAAGATTCCAATTCAATAGCTCTTGGGTGGGGCCCAGGCACCTGTACTCTTAAAAGCCCCTCAAAGTTTTTATTCAACAAATATCTCTTGAGTGTCTATTAAAGGAAGTCCTGTGAGGACACTGGATCCAGACTTTCTGGTTCAGACCCCAGTTCCACACACTCTGGGTGACCACGGGAAGTTACTTAAGCTCTCTGTGCCTCAAATTCCCATCTGTAAAATGTGTTATTAAGAGTCCCTGCCTCATGAGGCTGATGACTGGCACATAGCTAAGTGCTTCCTAAAGGTAAGCAGCCATTACTGTGCACCAGAGTGGGGAACCAGTGGGCCAAATGTTTGGTTGGAAACCACTGGTTTGCCCTAAATAGAAAGTCACGGGAGCACAGCACGTAAGAACGATGTGCCTAAGATTAGACAGGCCCATAAAACAAACAAGACTAAAGGTGCACACCAGCCCAGGGGCAAGGACGAGAAGGCAGGAGAGGACAGGAAAGCTGGTAACAGGGAACCCAAGGTTGAGAAGGGGAGAGTGTTAATATGTCATGGGGTTGGCAACCAATGCCACCAAACAATATGTATATTAATTCTTTAATGAGAAACTAATTTGCTCTGTAAACCCTCATCTAAAGTACAATTAAAAAAAAAAGGAGAATGACGCACTCAAGTTTTTGAACCATTTACTGTTGGGCTTCCCTGCTGTAGCATCACCCCCACTTGTCATGCACCACACCTTCTGGGACTGGAGAGACAGGTGAGTCCCAGGCAGACGTGTGAGGAGCAGGAGTGTCACACCCTGTGCTGGAGTATTTGAGAATCATTGAGCTGGATGACCTCTGGAGTCCCTGCCACACAGAGGTCCTGAAATTCAACTGCACCTTTCAGGCCCTCTTTAGAAGAACCTTTGTCTCTTTCCTGTCAATCCCTAAACCTCAGGCCCTTATAGGGCAGGACCAAGGCTCCCTCCATCTCTGAACCAGCCCCTGCCCCTGGAAGAGGGTGATGCACAGGGGTATGTATAGCCTGAAGGCTGTAGGCTCTAGGACTGGGGCCTACAGGCACCCTGACTGCTCCCAGCCCTGTCTCCTCCCACCTGCAGCTGGAAGGCAGGCAGGAAGCACGCAGCTGCCATCTCAACACCAGGCTTGAGTTAACGCCTGTGGTGGTGCTAGGGCTGGAAAGCAGCTATGATTGCAGATTGATCTGTTGTGCACTGAGCTGGTTACCAAGAAGAGAGAAGGCAAGTCGTCGATAGTGCATTCCCCAGCGGGGTCCAGAGCCCCTCCTGTGGGCTACCCAGGAGAGACAGAGAAACAGAGCTGCTCTTGTGTCCCCCGGGGAGCTCTGCAGGGGTCTAGGGAGCCCAAGCCTCAGTTTCCAGTCTCTGCTTCCCTGGCCCTGGGCTGTCTTGTTCCTCCTCCCTTCTGCAGAGCCAGCTTGGAGCTCAACGTGGAACAGAAGAGCTAAAACAGCAGATAATTTAGGAATTCATTTCCAGCTGGTTCATAACTGTAGAGTTTGACATGGGTCTGGAAGCAAAGGCCCTTTGCCTTTGTTCAGCTGCCTTGGGACCTGTGTTTGCGTTTCTCCAGTGCTTCCGGGAGGCTGGGAGGCCTGGTGAGGGAAACCTGGCCTGGGTTGCCCCTTTGGAGACCCATCTGAGGTTTGCTGCTTCTGTGATTAGAGCATTTAGAATTGAGTCCTGCAACCCTGAGCCCTAGTGTTGTGAGATCCTTCTTCCCTTTCTAGCCATGTGCTGGGTTCTGGGCTGGCAATGGGAGGAGAAGTGAACCACATGACCAGCTGGTGCCCAGCTAACACTGCACAGGTTGGCACAGGAGGAAGCTGAGACCCCAGCTCTGTGCCCCAGTTTCCCCTTCCTCTTGGGGTCTCTAGCTGAGTCTTGAAGAATGAGACGGTCCTCTCTAGGCAGCTACAGAAGGGAAGGGTATTCCAGTCAGAAGGCACAGCGAGCGCAAAAGGCTCCTGAGGTGGGTCATAGGGAGCCATTCTAGATTCTATCCTTGAGCTTAACCAACAGTACAGAGTATCAACTATGTACCAGGGCCTGGGCTGGGGGCTGACAGGCCAGGGGCAGTGGTGGTGGGCACTGGAGAGACACGTCGAATAACTCATGTCCATGTGCCCTAGGAGAAGAGGAGACAGGTACCCAGCAGGCACTGACTCCCAAAAGACAGAGGGGTAAGCAATGTGCGGAGGGAAGGGAGAGGATAGTGCTGATGGGGACAAAGCAGGAGGGCCGTGGGCACCTGGGAAAGCTCAAAGAAGAAAGGGTGGGTGACCTGGGCCTTAGAGCAGTACGTAGCTTCAGGTAGTTCAAAAGACACAGGGTGCAGAACCTGAACACCTGAATTGAAATAGCCATATGGCCTTGGACAAACCATGTCAGGCCTCCTGGAACATCAGTGACCACACGAATCAGGATACATCAGGAGGGCTTCATAAAGGGATATTGTACCAATGTGTTGCAGTGTGTAGATGCAGACAGAGCTATTAGGATCTCTAGAACTGAGCGAAGGGAGTGGTTACCAGGGCCAGGAAAGAGAGGGTGTGTTGAGAGGGCCCTTAGGTGAGGAGCAGAAGCCTCAGTCAGGAGACACGGCCAGCCACAGGGAGGGAGACAGAGGGACACCCTTGACCTCCTCCTCCCTCCCTCCAGTCCCCTGTGTGGGCAGACCCCAGCAGGAATTCACAGGTCCAGGACCTGGCGGATGCAGTCTTACAGACCAGCCTCCCTGGGACAGAGGGCAGGAAGGTGGTGAAGCGTGACCTGGTAGCATCACCTGTATCATCCCCGATTCTGAGGCTCTTCCTCAGAAAGTGGGCTTAACAATCACAGTCCTAAGAGCTTCACAGTGTCCTTGGGAGGATCAAGTGGGACAGCAATGGCTAAGGGCTTTGTACAAAAATAATCAACGCTCTTTATCAAGGGCCTACATGGGGGCATTAACTTCAGCACCAATCCTTTCAGCATTCCATAAGGGAGAGACTGTCACAGAAGAGGAAAGCCAAGTGCATGTTGGTGACGTTGCCTCTCTGTATTAGTCAGCTCCTTACTGTGCAAGAGACAGAAGCCCAAATCAAACTGGCTTCGACAAGGAGAAAAGAAGTAATTGGCTGAAATTAGTGAACAGCCCAAGAATGAATAAGGTTTTGGTGTTTCAGACGTGGCTGTACTCAGGTACTCCATGAAGATTACGGACAATCTGTTTCTCTCCCTCTCCCTCTCTCCCTCTGTTCCCCCTTGTCTCCTTCTCTTCTCTGTGCTGTCCTGTGTTGGCTTTATTCTCTGGAAGTGTCTCCCCAAGTGGTGACAAAAAAGGTTGCTAGCAGCTTCCGGCATACTTCTACCAGCTGAGCAAGGCCAGGATTCCCAACATCTCCACTAGCAGTCCTGAAGCCAAGCTCACCATTGCTGAACCAACCCCTACACCAATCACCACAGGGTGCTGAGCGTGTGCCCTCCCTGGGAGCCAGGAGGTAGGGCCAACGTGGCTTAAGCTGGGGAAAGGAGGGTTCCACCGGAGAACCAGAGTGCTGATTACCCAAAGTGGGTGAACGGCTGGGTGGCCAGGAACAGGAAGAAGGAATAAGACAGTGCACGACTACCCACCGCCTCCCGCAAGAGCACAGGACCATAAGCAGCCTACCCAGGGTCCAAGCGGGCTGCCCAACCTCCAAGTTGATTTATGTTGTTTTAGGATTTGGGGGTAAGGAGTGGGGGAGTTGTTTGTTTGTTTTTTAACCTTGTCCTACATGCCAGTGAGGTATCGTGAAAAGACAGGAGCAAGTTGGGCATTTGGGGGGATGGCCAGAAAGATTGGGAAGGGCTGAGAATAACGGGTCTTGAGCCCTCAGCCAAGCAGTTTAGGGGCTTGAGGCAGGCAGTGCTCAGGTCATCCTATGAGGGGCTCACTCTCCCCAAGGGGTCCTGACCCTCATCTCAGGCTGGTGGCCGTAGGATCGGACAGCCTGAGCCTGAATCTTGAGGCTGATTCACCTGGGGCACACCCGACAAGCCTTCCTGCGGCAGCGGCCTGTGGTCCTGGAAGCAGAGCCAGCCGTGAGGGCCTCTGGCCGGGGGTCAAGGCAAAGACAATCAGACATGAGCGGGGGCTGCCTCTCGTGCCCACTTCCTCGCTCATTTGCTCGCTCCCCTGGAGGAGCCCTGGTCCTAGGGTAGACGAAGCACTTTTGATTTCTTTCCTCTCCCATTTAAAGCCCTTCTGCCTCTGCTCAGAAAGGCAGGGGGCTGTGTGCGTGAGTGTCTCTGTGTGTGAGTGTGTGCATTGGTGAGAGTGTCCACGTGTGTGCTTACACATGCACCCGTGTCCTCAATGGAATGCGGTAGAGGAGCCCCCTCCTCTCTGGGGTTGCAACCCCCTGTCTGGAGATGAAGGACTGGAGCAGCTGGGGAGTGGGCCAGTTCAAGCTCTGAGTTCTCTGGCCTGTCTCCAGCTCCAGCCCTTTTCTGTCTTTATTTACCACCCTTCTGGGGCACATCTAAAGAGAGGCTAGGGAATGGGATTTAATAAGAAGGCACTTCAGGTTAAGGAAAGAAGAGATTAGAGAAGGAGGGAGAAAGGAAGGACGACAGAAAGAGGTAGGAGAGGGGAGAAAGAGAGCATGCAGAGAGAGGGAGGGACAGAGGCAGGCCGGGAAACCCAGATACAAGCAGGGGAAGAGAACAGGCAGTTTCCAAGACAGGCAGGGAGAGATCCAAGTACAGTCTTGCCCAGGTCAAGTTCGAGGCAGAAGCCCTATAGGGCAGAGGTGGTGAACGCCCTGCAGGGACCTTGCAAATGGCACCTTCAACCAAGCTGCCAGAGCACCCTGAGCCAGCCAGGGGGAGACGGCACAGGGAGTAGTAGGGTCTGGGACACAGGAGCAGCAAGGCCATGGGGCTGCAGGCACCAGGCATGTCTTGGCCCCGGCTGGGGCAACAGATGCCCCCAGCCTCTCTGGCATTGCCTGCCCACCTCTATTCCCCAGAGGACCAGGGCCCAGCACATGTAGTATAAATGGACCTGACAGGGCCGTGCTCCTCTGGCTTTCTCTCTGATTGCCAGCTGGTGTGCTGTGTGCCTGTGCCGGCCTCCATGTCACCATCCTTCAAAAGGGTCCAAGAGTGGACTGGAAGTGCACCACCTCACAGCCCAGCCAGACCCACACCAGAAGTGGGTGCCAGCATGAGAGCAAGTACAGGATGTTGAATGGGTTTCCAGTGTCCCTCACCTGGGACCCAGAGCAGAGAGCCTGAAGTCCTCACTGCCAGGCAAGCCCAGGAGTCCCTCCCCGAGATGGGGATATGGCAAACTACAGGCAGGAATGGAGCCTCCTGCAGAGGGTCTCCACTCAGCCTGATGACCCTGGAACAGCAGGAAAGGCAGGACAGTTTGTCTAGGGTCACTGGAAACTGCCCAGCCTCAGAGGTGCTACTTCCCATTAGCCCTGGATCCTAGATCTTAGCTGGCCACTGTTCCAGATACCCTTCTGCTCCTCACTGCCCTGGTATCCCCCATCTGCCCCTGATCTTATACAACCCAGGAGGCCTGTCTGAATTGGGACCTACTGCAATCCCCTGGAGAGTCTCTGGGTGGTGCAAACAGTTTATGCCCAACTACTAAGTGAAAGGTTGGTGGTTCGAGAACACCCAGAGGTACCTGAGAAGACAGACCTGGTAGTCTACTTCCGAAAGATCACAATCACAAAACCCCCATGGAGCACAGTTCTACTCTGCAACACATGGGATCGCCATGAGGTGGAATCAGTTGATGGCAACTGGTTTGGTTTTGCTGTGTGATGGATATTGTTAGGCGTCAACTTGGCTTGGCCATGATTCTCAGTATTACGAAATTATCCTTCATTTTGTGATTTGGTGTAAGGGGATTTTCCTTGGGGGTATGGCCTTCATCTAATATATATGGATGTTCTGGCAAAACTTGCCCCCTTTTGATCCTGCATCCAACTCATCATCCTGTTACCTCTGGTTCTTGGGATGTGAGCCAGCAGCCTACCAGCTGACCTGCTGCTTTTGGGTTCATCAGCCCCTATGGCCACATGAGTCAGGAGAAGCCTCCAGCCTGATGGCTAACCCACAAATTTGGGACTTGCTAGCTTCCACAACTGTATGAGCCATTTCCTTGAAATAAATTTCTCTATATATACAGTCATATGCCACATAACATCCATTTAGTCAATGTCCATTTGGGCAACGTCCAACTGCGTATACGTCTATAGTTCCAAAAGGTTATAATAGAGTTCAGAAATACCAATCAGAAAACCAAATGTAGTGGACGTAGCGAATGCAACATCTTCCCTCTTTGTATGCAAGAGTGATGAGATACATGGCTGAGGTTTACTGGCAGAGTGCGTGCCCCCAGGCACTTATTGGTAGAGGCAAAGAGCTTTGAAACACTTGCCTGAGCATGGCAGAGGCCAGACAGACTCAAGAGTCTCAAGGGACCAAGAGACCAAGGAACCAGGAAGCAGAAGCTGAAGAGACGTGTCTTAGTCATCTAGTGCTGCCATAACAGAAATACCACAAGTGGATGGCTTTAACAAAGAGAAATCTATTTTCTCACAGTCTAGTAGGTTACAAGCTCAAATTCAGGGCATCGGCTCCAGGGGAATGCTTTCTCTCTCTGTCGGCTCTGGAGGAAGGTCCTTGTCCTCAATCTTCCCCTGGTCGAGGAGCTTCTCAGGTGTAGGGACCCCAGGTCCAAAGGACGCGCTCTGCTCCTGGTGCTGCTTTCTTGGTGGTATGGGGTCCCTAACTCTCTGCTTGCTTCCCTGTCCTTTTATCTCTTGAGAGATAAAAGGTGGTGCAGGCCACACCCCAGGGAAACTCTCTTTACCTTGGATCAGGGAGGAGACCTGAGTAAGGGTGGTATTACAATCCCACCCTAATCCTTTCAACATAAAATTACAATCACATAATAGAGGACAACCACACAATACTGGGAAACATGGCCTAACCAAGTTGATACACACATTTTTGGGGGGACATAATTCAAAACATGACAAGACAAGAAGTACAGGAAGCAGAGCTGCCTCGGTCTCGAAAGGTGGGGCCACAATCTGTGGGGTCTCAAAGGGTGGAACCATAGCCTGCAGGGTCTCAAAAGGTGGGACCACAGCCTCCTAGATTTCAAAGAGTCAGATCTTCACCAACTTGGTTCTAGAGTGTGATGCTACCATTAACAAGTGCCAACGGGATGGGGCTGGATCCACTGCCCAAAGCTGAGCAGGGGAGGCTGCCATGCCCAAGGGGCAGAAGAATGGGGCCTGGCCAGGCCTGAATGAGGCTGCCCAAAGCCGAGGGAGCAGAGTTGCTGTCCCAGTGGGCATGGATGACAGAGCTGAAGCCCAGGGTTGAGGGGCCTCCACACAGGATCCAGAAAGCATGACCAACACCCAGAGTCTGGAGGGCAGAGCCATTGCCTAGATGGTGTCAAAGAACAGTGGATTATTTTCAGTCCTTGAGAGCTAATATAAATTCTTCTGCTGGGTTTTTGACTTGTTTGGTGTGCATTATTCCTCCCCCGCTCCCCATTTCTCCCATTTGTAATGCCCTGTGCTTGTTTCACCGTTGCACTTTGGAAGCAGACAACTTATATTCTAGATTTCACAGATGAAGAGGAATTTTGCTCTAGGATGGAATTTGTACTTGGAGTTGATTTAAGACTTTTCGGATGATATAATGGGGTGAATGTGTTTTATATGTGGCAAGGACATGAATTTTGGAGGGCCAAAGGGTAGAATATTATGGATTGAATTGTGTCCCCTGAAAACGTGTATCAACTTGGCTAGACTATGATTCACAGTACTGTGTGATTGTCCACCATTTTGTCATCTGATGTGATGTTCCTATGTGTTGTAAATCCTAACCTCTATGATGTTAATGAGGCAGGATTAGAGGCAGTTATATTAATGAGACAGGACACAATCCATAGGATTAGGTTGTATCTTGAGTCAGTCTCTTTTGAGATATAAAAGAGAGATGTGAGCAGAGAGGAGAGGGACCTCATACCACCAAGAAAGAGGAATCAGGAGAGGAGTGTGTCCTTTGGACCCAAGGTGCCTACACTGAGAAACTCCTAGGCCAGGGGAAGATTGATGACAAGGACCCTCCCTCAGAACCAACAGAGAGAGCAAGCCTTCCCCTGGAACCAGCGCCCTGAATTCGGACTTCTAGCCTCCTAGATTGTGAGAGAATGAATTTCTGTTTGTTAAAGCCATCCACTTGTGGTATTTCTGTTGTAGCAGCACTGGATAACTAAGACTATCATCAGAATAAATGCCTATGTGACTGGCTTATGTACGTACTGTACTGTACTTTCTATCGTTCTTTTATTGTGAACTTTCCCTACTTACAAATAAAAACTTACCTTATAACAGTGTGTGCTTTGACTCATAGGCAGCAGCATCCAATCTCCTGTATCATGGGTCTCTTGAGTGTTGTAGTATTATCTCTCTAATTTCCTTTTGAAAATATTACGATGAAGTGCATCATGGCTCCCAAACACAGTGAAACCAGTGCTAGTGACAGCAGCAGCAAGAGGCAGAGGAGAAGGATCGGTTTGGAAGTGAAACAAAAGGTCATTAAACAACATGAAGGTGGAGAATCAGCGCACGCTGTTGCCCCCAGTTTAGGCATGTCACACGTGACAATCGCAACGATCCTCAAAACCAAGGAAAAAATTCTCCAAGCTGTTAAAGGATCAGCTCCACCGAAAGCTACAAGGCTAACAAAAATGCAAGAGGGACCTATACCAGATAGGCGGAAATTGCTAATGATGAGGACTGAGGACCAAACACAAAAGCAAACCCCTCTCAGCACGTTGACGATCATGATCACCACTAAGGCAGGAAGCACATTCAAGAAGTTAAAAGAAAAAGCAGGACCAGACTACGATATCCAGTTTAGTGCTAGCTCTGGGTGATTCAAGCGCTTCAGACAAGGTTTTTTGCTGAGTAATAAGAACTGAATGGTGAGTCTGCGAGTGCTGATGTAAAGAATTTATTGAAACCTTAAATAAACTAATTGTAAAGGAAGGTTATTTGCCCCAGCAAATTTTTAACATGGACAAAATCTCCTTATTCTGGAAGCAAATACCTGAAAGAAGCTTCATCCATAAGGAGGCCAAGTCAACGTCAAACTTTAAGACTTTTAAAGACAGAGTGACGGTGTTGTTAGGAGGCAATGTTGCTGGCTACAGGTTAAGGCCATTTGTTATCTGGCATAGTGAAAACCCCAGGGCTTTCAAGAATGTTAACAAGCACACCTTGCAGGTGTATTATGCGTGCAGTAAAAAGCCCGGAACGATACAAAGGCTGTTTAAGGATGCCCTTCCCAATTGCTATGCTAGTACTGCTTGGAAGAAGGTATGCCTTTCAACATGTTGCTAACCGTAGACAATGCTCCAGGACATCCCCGTTTTATTGGTGACCTCCACCACAACGTCAAAGTGGTGTTCCTCCTACCCAACACCGCCTCTTTATAATCCAGCCAATGGAGTAAGGGGTGATTGCAGCGCTCAAGGCCTACTACCCTAGGAGGACCTTAGCTCAGGCTGCTACCGCAGCTGACGACACTGGCAAGACACTGACGTGGTTCTGGAAGGAGGACAACTTTAACCAGTCCATAGAGAACCTTGCTTGGGCCCAGGGCGAAGTGACCCAAGAGCGCATGAATGGCATATGGAAAAAAATACTGCTGCGGTATGTGCATGACTTTAAGGGATCCGAAAATCATGATGAAATTTCAGGCATTAACAGAGCGGCTGTTGACATGGTAAGCAACAACCTGAACCTAGACGTAGATGAGGAGGGCGATGAAGAACTCCTAGAGATGGTTCCTGAGGAACTAACAAATGAAGAGTTGC
Source organism: Elephas maximus indicus (assembly GCF_024166365.1). Taxonomy (NCBI): domain Eukaryota; kingdom Metazoa; phylum Chordata; class Mammalia; order Proboscidea; family Elephantidae; genus Elephas; species Elephas maximus. The sequence continues at coordinate 12,292,422 of NC_064835.1, read as the reverse complement.
TGGAGCTAGAGCCAGAGCAAACAGCTGAAGAAGAGGCGAGGGGAAAGGCAGCAGCAGAAGGAGAAGGAGAACAGGTGGAGAAGGGGTTCACTGGTAAGGGGCTGGCCGCCTGCTCTGCAGACCTTGACGGCTTGCTGAAGACATGGACCCAAACTCCGAGCGCTTCTCACTGGTAAGGATGCTGGTGCAGCGTTTGCTGCCTCTAATAATAATAATAAATAAAAATTATGAAGAAAAGAAAAAGCAACCAACTCTGGACATGTTCCTGAAGAGGCCAACAGCTCCCCAAGAAGAGCCTCAGCCAGATCCTTCAGGGGCTACAGGAGATGATATTATCATTGCTGGTGACATGTCATTAGTGGAGCTTATTTGCCTGGAAACTCTTCCAGTGGCACACCAGGAGGAAGTTGAGAGCAGTGATGGGGATGGTCCTAATCCTTTTGTTAAAGTGTGGGTGATACAGGCTAAGGAAGTGTTTACGTAAAAGTTTTAAAAAAGTGAAAAAAAATTTAAGTTTAAAATGAAATAAAAAATTTAAAAGTTTAAAAATAAAAAAGTTTACAAAGTAGCCTAAAGTTAGTTTATAGAAATAAAATAAGAAAAGTATTTATTGTACATACAGTAGTACAGTGTATTAGAGTGTACATAGAGTAATTTAGTATAACTTCAATATCTTGTACAGTATAGAACTGTGTCAGCAACAGCCTCCAGACTCACCCAACACTACCTGAGCCCTATAAACTCCAACTGTGGTAAATACAGGTTACATATCAGCCTGTGTATAAGGGGTGTGTATTTACAAGGTATTATCATATTATGTATACCGTGTTGTACAATATTAACCTACCTAACCAGATACTAGCTGTATGTGTATAGTATCTTGGCTATTTAGTCAATACAGGTACACTACAGTATACCATATAGCTTTTATTCGTGAAAGAAAAGATTATTAAACAACACGAAGGTGGAAAATCAGTGAGTGCTATTGCTCATGATTTAGGCATGTTCGTACAATGTCCTAATCATCTAAAGTCCTGTTTCACAGAACGTATCATGGACATGAAGCAACACATGACTATATGTGTGTGTGTGTGTGTGTGTGTGTGTGTATACACATGCTGAACTTGAACAAACAAATCTGTCTTGGAAGAAGTATAGCCAGAATGCTCCTTAGAAGTGAGGATGGCGAGACTTCATCTCATCTCACATAGTTTGGATATGTTATTAGGAGGGATCAGTCCCTGGAGAAGGTCATCATGTTTGGTAAGGTAGAGAGAAGGTCAGCAAAAAAGAGAAAGACCCTCAACAAGATGGATTGACACAGTGGATTCAACAGTGGGCTCAAACAGCAACAATTGTGAGGATGGCGCTGGAACAGGCAATGTTTCATTCTGTTGTACATAGAGTGGCTATGAGTTGGAACCAGGTCAATGGCACCCAACAACAACAACAACAAGAAATGCTTCACTGATTTTGCCCCTGTAGAGAACCAAGCCTAAGACATGCTGGTTTTGGGAGGCCTCCAGTGCCTCTCTATTCCCCTGCCCCTCCATCATTCCCAAACTCTGGCCCCTCAGCTGTGCCTCTGAAAAGGCAGAGGGAGGCTGGACTTTGACAGCCAGTGTGTTTCGTGGGTTTTCTGGGGGAGGGGGGAAGGGGCATGGGTGGCACAATCATTTAAAAGCCAAAGAAGACTCCAGACCAGATGCTGGGAAGAGATAGATGGGCAGGCAGCTTCCCACAGCCCCAGAGCTAAGCCAAGGAGGAAGGGACTTTGCATTCAGCCTGCTCTGTTCTGTGACTCACTGTTCGGGATGGGACGTAATCCTCGCTCCCTCACATTTTTGTATTTCTAGAACTGGACGCTCCAGGAATTTTGCATCAGGTTCAGAGGAAGGAGACAGACCAAAGATGCTGCAAAGCCTTGCTTTCACTTTGCTGAGGGACATGTGTGTATGAGAGAGAGAGTGTGTGCGTGTGTGTATGTGTGTATATGCAAGTGTGTGTGTGTACATATGTGATAGTGGGTGTAAGTGAGAGTGTATGTATGTCTGCATGTGTGTATGTATATGAGTGTGTGTGTGCATGTGTATGTATGTGGGTGTGTGTGTGTACATATGGTATAGCGGGTGTATATGAGAGTGTACATGTGTGTGCACATGTGTGAGACTGTGTGCATGTTTGTGTGTATATATATGAGAGAGTGTGTGTACATATGTGAGTGTGTGTGTGTATGTGACAGTGTGTACGTGTATGGGTGTGTACACCAAGTTGTGCACACTGACAGTGCCACCCCTACACATGCTGACCCTAACTCCTGACTCATGCATAAATACTCACATGTGCACTCCTGCAGTGCTCATGAACATACCCAAAAAGGCCATCACAGAGTCATGCCCATGTACCCACACCCCCGCCACCACACACATGCACACACACACACCAGCATGACTAACACTCAGACACTGTCACACACTCCCAGCCTCACCCGCAGCAGCCCAGGACCCCTCAGAACTCTCCCCACCTCTCTCAGAGCAGATACACCTCTGTGTCAGCACTGTCAGGCCCCACACTCAGACACACACCTGCGGGGACTCACGCCACCAGGCACCCGGGAACACGCAAAAGTGCTCACCACCTTTCCTCTCTGTGCACTTAAATCTCTGCTAAACCATCTCTGTGTTTCACAGTTTACAGAGCACCTGTATGTAGATCCTCTGATTTATTCCTCAAATAGCCTCGAGAAGCGGCAGTACAACTATCGCCATTTACTGTGAAGAGACAAAAGCTCTGAGAAGCTAAGGAGCTTTCCAGGGTCACATGGGCTGTATGTAGCCAAGCTGAACCTGGATACCTGTCTGTCCCATCCATACATTCTGTTTATTGCCACAGTTTCTCGCTAACCCACACAGTACCTCTGTGTGAACTAGGAAAAGGGGCCCCCTCTCCACCAGACTGAGTTCAGTAAAACTAGATGGTGCCCGGCTACCACCACTGACTGCCCTGACAGGGATCACAATAGAGGGTCCCAGACAGAGCTGGAGAAAAATGTAGAACAAAATTCTAACTCTGAAAGAAAGTCCAGGCTTGCTGGCCTGACAGAGACTGGAGAAACCCTGAGAGTATGGCCCTCAGACACCCTTTTAGCTCAGTAATGAGGTCACTCCTGAAGTTCACCCTTCGGCCAAAGATTGCACAGGCCCATGGAACAAAACAAGACTAAAGGAATGCACCAGTCCTGGGGCAGGGACTCGAAGGCAAGAAGGAATAGGAAAGCTGGTAATAAGGAGCCCAGGGTTGAGAAGGTAGAGTGTTAACACATCGTGGGGTTGTTAAGCAATGTCATAGAACAATGTGTGTACTAACAGTTTGATGAGAAACTAGTTTGTTCTATAAACCTTCATCTAAAGTATAATAATTAAAAAAAAAAAAAAAAAAACTTATAGCAACAAAAAAAAGAAAATGGACCCCCTCCAGGCAGACTCAGCCCCGAGCTAGGGTACCCAACTGAGCCACCAGACCATGGGTCAGGCGTCACTTAGTCCTTGTTGGATACCTATGTGCACCTCACAGCACCCCCTCTCCCCTGTGCATCTAGGCACACAGGACCCTCCCTTGAATTTGATCCGAAACCCCTGGCCCTCGGACCCAGGATGCTCAGGAAGCCCCTTCTGCTAGAGGCCCTGAAGGAAGGTCCCATGGACAGCTGCCTAGCAGGACTTAGGGACTGGGGGCAAGCCTCTAGGGACCCCCGCCTCCCCTGGCCAGCTCCCGTCCTCCTCCCCCTGCACTGCAGCCCCAATGCCAGGCACACAGAGGCCACCTCGCCCCTTGCAGAGCCCCCTCGGCTCCCACTCCCTCCCTCCCTGGTTTCTGGGCCTCGGCACACTGTTTGGTAAATAAATCGAGGGCAGCGGGAATAATATACCTGTCAAACAGCAGCCAGCTTCCAATTTCCGCTGTCAGCCCCGGCCGGGTGCGCCAGCCGAGCCTACTGACATGCTGCCACAAGCAATACATTTCCCCAGGCCTTGTGGTGGGAGGGGCCATCACCCCACAGCCAGGGTACATTGCAGGGCAGACCTGAGGAAGAACTTCCAGGGGAAAGACCAGATAGAAGGGTGCTGAGACGAAGTTAGGGGGATATCCTTGACAAGCAGGAGAACTCTAGGCAGAGGGATGGGCAGGATGGCTGTTTGGACCTCCCTCTACAGCAGTGGGTCGGGGAGGGTGATCGTACCTATCACCACAGGAGCAGCTGCCACCACTTGCCCTTCCTTATCAATAGGCGAGACCAAAAGAAAACCCAAGCACACTGCAGTTGAGTGGATTCCGACTCATGGCGGACCCCGTGTATCACGGAGTAGAACTGCTCCACAGGGTTTTCTTGGCTGTAATCTTTATGGAAGCAGATCACCAGCCCTTCTTCCATGGCACCTCCGGGTGGGTTCAAATCGCCAACCTTTAGGATAGTAGTCAAGTACAAACACTTTGCACCACCCAGGGACCTCCTTTATCAACAGGCAGATAACAGCATTTAAAATTGAAATCCTGGGACCTGGGGTTAGAAGGATCCCAGAGGTCAGAGGTCCAGCCCTCTGCTCCTGGCTGGCTGCTCTTTCATCATTGCAGGTGTTCTGAGTTTACCCGGTCTTAGAAAGCCTTCCAGAGAAAGCAAGGCCACATTCTCTCCACCACCCATTTCAGTCCTGACAAGCATTTCATTTAGGAGGTCTTTTCTCTGGCCTAACCTGGCTACTGTAGCTTAGAACCTTCTCCTCTGTTCTGGTTTTGGGGGCAATGCAGAGCAGGTCAGCAATGAACCTTCACCTTCCAGGGCCTCCTGCCACCCCGCCGCCCCTCCCCCACACACCACCCAGTCTCCTAGCCTCATCATCCTGCAGACAGAGAATCTGTCTCTCTCCTCATGGGTCTTTATAGTCTCTGGCTGTTGCCCATGACTCAGTGACCCTCATCTGTTCAGCTGAGGGGCCCTGTGGACACAGCCCTCCCCACATATTCTCAGAGCACCTGGAGACTTAGACACACCAGCTCCCTTGGAGTTTCTAAGCAAGGTGTCTCCACCATAGTCAGTTCCACAATACCAGGTCAGTTCAGGAAGAAGACACCCTGGCATTTGGGCTGCAGGCTGGGGACCAGGGACAGGAAGCAGAGGAGAAGCCCAGGCAGACAACATCCTGCATATGGCACCTCTCTCTGGGTCGAGGATCATAAGAAAGAGTCGGGGCCTACACCCTAATGGCTGAACGGTGAATCAATATGCAGGATTGAGGTCAGAATAAAGGTGGAACTCCTTCCCCTGGAGAATCCTGTTGTTAATTCAAGGATGAGAAAACCTCCTCAGAGCAGCAGGATAACCAACCAAAAAACCAAACCCAATGCCTTTGAGTCGATTCCGACTCATAGCGACCCTATAGGACAGAGTAAAACTGCCCCATAGAGTTTCCAAGGAGTGCCTGGTGGCTTTGAACTGCCGGCCCTTTGGTTAACAGCTGTTGTACTTAACCACTATGCCACCAGGGTTTCCAGCAGCAGGATATGGCCCCCAAAAGGGCAAGCCACTAAACAGTGCCTGCAAGTCAGAAGCACTACTGCCTCTCTCTAACGCCCTTCCCAGGCCCACTCCAGATCAGGGCCAAGCCATTTCCCCCAAGCACTGGGCACATAACTGTGCCTACAAGGACATCCTCCCACCAAACGGCAGCCCCTCAGTGTAGACCATTAGAGATGGATGAGAGCTTGGCCATCATCTGCTCTGACTCCTCATTTTTCCAGAGGAAGAAACTAAGGCCAAAGACGGTACCAGACCCCCTGCATGGTGAGGGATCCAGATGAGTGATCTTGGGCGAAGCAATTATCCTGGCTGAGCCTAGTTTCATTATCTGTTAGGCAGGGATACAGTACCTCCGTCGCTGGATCACCACTAGGGCAAAGTTTTTTCCTTTTTTTGTTGCTGCTGTACTCTAGCACCGAGACTAGCAGTAGGTTCTCAACAAGCATTTTTGACTGAATGCGTGTAAAGCACTTAGTAGGTGTTCATTAAATGGTGTTGTTCTTCTGACTACTGTTTGTTGCCATTGAGTTGGCTCCAGCTTATGGTGACCTCATGTACAGGAAAACAAAATGTTACCCGGTCCTACACCATCAGTCACTGATGCTGGAGTCCGTTTTTGCAGCCACTGTGTGTCTGGAGTTCTTTCAACGTAGGAGGCTCACCTTCCAGCACTCTATTGGACAATATTCTGCTGTGATCCAAAGGGTAATTTTTGGAAGTACATCCCCAGGCCTTTCTTCCTAATCTGTCTTAGTCTGGAAGCCCTGTCTCCGTGGGTGGCCCTGTTGGTATTTGAAATACCAGTGTTACAGCTTCCAGCATCTTAGCCACCACGGTGCAACAATCTAACAGATTAAGTGGTAGCCGCTATGACTCAAGATCATAGCAGAGCTCGCGTGAGACCCAGGTTTCCTGACTCCTGGTGCTGGGACACTTTCCATTTCCATTTCTTTTCTGCCTCATCTGTGTGCCTTCTCTCATCTTGCCCAGCCCCAGCCCCTAACCTCTCTAAAAAAACAAAACCAAACAAGTTACCGTGGAGTCAACCCCAACTCAGGGGATCCCATGCATGTTAGAGTAGAACTGTGCTCCATAGGGTTTTCAGTGACTGATTTGTTGGAAGTAGATCCCTAGGCCTTTCTTCTGAGGTGCCTGTGGGTAAATTCGAACCTCCAACCTATAGGTTAGCTGTTTACACCACTCAGGGACCCCTGACCTTTTCTTGGGGAACCCAGAAATGGGCAGGAGAGAGGAAGTCTCCCCATGAAGGCAAGAGAAGGCCTTAGCCAAGTCCCCCCCCCCCCCCAAACCCTGCATCATCCCCTGGAGAGCTGAGGCAGAGCTGACAGGGACCAGAGCACATTTGTTTCCATGTCATGCAGAGAAACCAAAGTAAACACAAACAAATTTGGCAACACAAGCTCCGGGTGGGCTGAGCCCTACTCTGCACTCCCTGCTGAGTCGCTGCTGTTTGCTCATGGATATGAGGATAAGTAACTTCCAGCCACCCACTGAGCTGGGAAGCACCCCAGCCAGGCCTCCAGCATAGCCCCAGGGGGTGGGGAGACAGAGACCCACATTTTTGCTCCTAACTCTGAGGTCCTAGAGCTTTCTGGGGAAAGACCATCCCTGGTTGTGGCTGTGGGGTTTAGTCAGCCCCAGGTCAGCATGTGAGCCCCTTGGCTGGCTGCACACACATCCCAAGAGGCTATGGGAGATCAGTGGGTGGGCAGGCAGGGGCATCCTTTAAGGCCATGGGGGCTTTCTGACCACTGGGGGCTGGTTAAGGGGCTGTCCTGCTTGTGCTGGGGCTGTGTGAGCTAACTTCTCAGAGCCAGGTTGGACCTGGAGGTGTAACCAGAGAAGGGGCTCCCCACACTGCAATCACTCAGAGAGAACAGAGGTCCTAACCCAGCCTCTACACTCAGGCCACTCCTTGCATGCAGGCATGCTTTCTCCCTGTAAGTCCCCACTCCAGCGTGCTCTCATATCCTTTCCATGTCTTTCTACCCCTCACACCCAGCCAGCAGGTTCGTCCTCCTAAGAGCAAGCAGCTGGTTGCTGCCCAGGAATGGGGGTGAGCCCTGCTGGAGGACAAGGATGGTATAAGTTAGGCAGATGTTGGGGCAGTGGTCTGCACATCTGTAGCACCACGCATCTCCCCCACTACCCCAGCCAGTGGGGGACACACAGACACTGGATGGACAGGACAGGCAGCTCCTGCCCACACACGTGTCCTTGGGGGACCCTGGGGAAGGGAGCCCACATCGAACTTGGAAGCCACAGGTTCCCACACACACTTGTCTGTCCTCACTTCATCCCCTTCTTACATGTGCACACACACAAGGTCAAGGCAAGGTCAAGGAAGAGGAGGCTCAGGACTAGACGAAGGGGGAGCTGAAGCTTGAAAGGGAAACTTGAACATGCGAGAGCAGGATGTGCCTTTTTGTGATTCACAAAGATGGTGTGCGTGCATGCTTCACTGCAGCCCTGAGTGTGGCCACCCTCTCCAATTAAGAGCCCTCTCCTCTTGGAAGCTTCCCCAGATACCTCAGTCCCAGTCTTTCTCCCTCCCCTGCAAGCTGCATAGCAGCAGCACCACGTGTGGTCATGGACTTTCACTGGAACGCTTTCACCAGTCTTCCAGTGAATTTTGCAAGCACGCACAATACACACATGTGCAGACAGATATGTGAGCCTGTACACACTCATATGCATGTGCAAACAGATATGTGCACCTGTACACTCACATATACACACAGAAGAGGAGTCCTCTGCCTCTTGCCCTGGGCTGGGCCTCATAAGCAAGTCACGTGTTCCTGCTAATGCCATCACTCTGCTGTCATGTAAGCATCAGTGTGAAGGTGGCCTCAGTCACTCCCTGGACCCCACACAGGCTCCTGGGACAGTGTGTGATTAAGGGCCCGGGTGATGCAATCAGACGGACCTGGGTTTGCCTTTTTCCCTGACAAGCCCTAGCTGTGCACTTTTAGACAAATCCCCTGATCTCTTTGTGCCCAGGTTCCTCTTCTGCCCATGGGATGCTAGTAAGAACTACCTCATAGGGTTGTGAAGATTCAATGAGACTGTGGAGCCTGATAAACAGCAAGCGTTTGGTGATGGCTATTTCTATTATTACCCATTCGTAAAGGATGCAGGAGAGGACGAAGATGATGGCAGCTCGAAAATCCAGGAGTTGATTCCAGACTGTCTAGGTGAGTTTGGAACATGGTCCTCAGCTTCACCAACAGGACAGGAGAAGCCCAAGGGGCTCTGTCTTGCGGGGACCTGGGACGTACCTGCTGGCTCCAACTCCCTCAGAGCCACTCCTTGTGCCCAGAGAATCCACACAGTTCTGCGGCTTTTGTTGTCCCTCACTCCCCAAACACACACTATGTGGCATTTAGTGGACCCCTGGGAGTGAGTGTAAGGGAGCTGGTTGGGGTATATCTGGAAAGAGGGAGCAGCCCTGATGCCAAATGTCAGTGCCCCACAGAGTCAAGCCAACCACAGGCTGTGGTCACATGGGTGCCATCAGCAAAAGCAGGCCCAGCCAGGCCCAGGCTGAGAGGCCGGCCCCAGCCGGAGACTCCTAGGCTGCCCAGCCCTCCGCAGGCTGCACACATATGGCATACACATGTACTACTAGACTGCACACACACAGCATACTCATGTACAACTAGTCTGCACACATGGCACACATATATACAACTACCCTGCACACACATGGCATACACATGTACAACTAGCTTGCACACAGGGCATACACACTTACAACTACCCTGCACACACACGGCTTACACATGTACAACTAGCTTGCACACATGGCATACACACAACTACCCTGCACACATATGGCATACACACATACAACTACCCTGCACACACACGGCATGCACATGTACAACTACCCTGCACACGTACGGCATACACACATACAACTACCCTGCACACACACGGCATACACACGTACTACTACCCTGCACACATATGGCATACACATGTACAACTAGATGGCACACACACGACACACACATGCACAACTAAATGGTACACACAGAACATACTCATGTACAGCTAGACTGGAAAGCATCGAGTCTAGCAGTTCTTAATCTGAAGACAATGGCCAGTCTTAAATGGGGTCTGTGAATACCCACAAATAACAGGCAAACTTGTTGATGTGTGCACACACACTCATGAGCACACGTATGCACACCTGCGCCTTTGCACAGGGAGAGGGTCTGTGCCTTTATCAGGTTTCCAAAGGGGTCCACGACCAGAGAAAAGTTAAGAATTGCTGTTCTCCATTCTTAGTTCATTCTGCACTTCAGAAAATCAGGCCCCTAGAAGGTCACCTCACAGTCTAGTTCCCCTGGGGGCAGCTTTATTTCAGCTTGGGCTGCAGAGAGGACCAGAAGCCTACCCTGTAGCCCATGCAGGGTAAGCTGGTCTCCTGCCTCTTTCTTTCTGGAGTAGCAGCCTCATCCTCACTCCCTCCCACCCCCAACCCCATCCCTGCAGTGGGGGGTGGGTCCTCTCACCAGGCGCTCTGCCAGGTGCTTCTGATGGGCACAGGGGAGGAAGGAAGCACTCCTGCCCAGACCTCCACCCTGCCAGCTGCCCAGCTCCAGAGTGGGGCCGAGAAGCAGGCACTGTGTATGGCTGGGCCCCTTTCCATACCTGCCTTGCAGCCCTCCCAGCCCCTGCCTGCCTTGGAGAGTGATGAGTTTATCTCTCTGGGACAGAGAGCTACATCTGACGGCAGCGATGATGACTCAGGCTGAACTCCTCTGTAAGCAGGCTCCCCGCGGAGGGATGGGAGCGATGGTATCACCCCATTTGTCAGTCAATCGGAAGCCCGGGATCTGCGCTGCCCTCCCTGTGCCTGCTCCCCAGTGCTGCCTGAGCTCACTCTGCCCCCCCTCCTCCTCCCCCCCCCCCCGCCCCGGTAACTGAGAGGGTGGAAACATCCGACAGGCAGGGCGCCGGAGCCCTGGGGAAACAAGAAGAGAAATAGCTCACCCCACTCAGCCCCACCCCCCGGACCCCCGCCCCCACACTCCCCGCCCAGAGAAAGAAAGCCAGAAACTGATCCTGAGGCTGGGAACCCTCTGAAGTTCAGGAAGTGTCAGCAGCTCGAGGGAGAAGGACACATCTGGGCCGTTCCTCTGGGCGCCCCGGGAAACCTCTCCTCCAGAGCCAGCATCATCCACATCATCGCTCCTCCTACCTACCCCCTCATGTTGGCTCTCACAACTGGAGCGCCTGCTTCATCCTGAGGCCTCCCACCTCCCCTTTCCACCCCAAGTCAGGGCCCTGGGTCACTGGCCTTCTGGTTAAGGGAAGATGGGGCCAAGGAGTGGGTAGTTTGGGGACCCAGGCCCACACACATGGGCAGCCCAGCTCCTCTCCCTGGCTGTGTGCCAGGCAATGAGCCAGAAGCTAAGGGGCCAGCCCCACCTCCATGGCTTGAAGTGACTGTAAGTCAGACAGGAAAGGACCTGAGAGGTCACTTGGGCCTCTTGGGTGGGGAAACCAGAGAGACAGTGACCAGAATCAGGGCCTGCTGACTTCTGGCCAGAGGCGCTGCCGAATCGAGCAAAGGCTCTCAGGAGAGGTGCCTGGAGAACTGCCTGTGGCTTTCTACTTTGTGCCCCATGTCCCTCACGCCACTGGACACTGCGGCTCCTCTTCTCCTCATGTTTCTCTTCAGCCCACTAGTGACCAGCCCACAGGGGAGGTGGGGAGCACTCAGGTGCCTGCTCCTGCCAGCTTCCCAGCTTCTACCCTGGGCTGTGGTACTCCCAGCCCCCTGTCCTCCCCTCATCTCCTCCCCACTCCCACCCAATCCTGCACGTGTGATTGACTGGGAAGCCATGTGCTGCCATGTAAAACCATGGCCTTTAGAGCACTTGCTAACTGTGACACTCAACATCTCTGAGGCTCAGCTTCCTCATCTGTAAAATGGAGATGTAAATGATCGCCTTGTTGAATTGTTGTAAGAATCAGGGATAATGCGTGCACAGAAGCTGGCATGTCCCAGATAGTCATTGCTATCGTTGTTGTAACTCTCTGCATGTGTCCCCAACCAGGCAATACAACACATGGAGCCACGGCCACAGGGATAAGACTCCCTTAGAGAGGACAGAACGCCTTGTCCACTCCAGGTAAACCCCCCTCAGTGCTTGCCTAGGATGGCTCCCCCGCTTCTGCCCAACTTCCTTGGGCAAGGCCCAGGGTAAAGAATGAGAAAGTTGCCCAGCTCGGAGGTGGCAGAGATGGGAAGAATCTGAGAAGTGGGCTAGCCCCAAAGAATCCTTTTCCATTGTTCTTGGTCTACACCATAAAAAATGTGAGAGCTGAGAGAGATTCAGAAACCACCCAGTTCCATGTCCCCCCTGCCACACTTGACAGAGGAGGAAACTGAGGCCCAGAGAGGAGTAGTGTCCCCCAGTGGGCTGAGACCAGAGTCCCTGGCTCCTGGTCCAGTGCTCTGTCCACTGTCCTGAGCTGGCTGCCATCAAGGACACACACCCACTTCCCTGGAACTGAGTTTTTTCCAATTCAGATTATTGTTTACAAGAGAGGCTTCTGGGAGAAGATAGAGTAAATCAGGAAATAGAGCAAAACGACACAGGGCATCTCCGCCCAAGAGGCACAGTAGGGCGGGTGTCTGCTCCTCCATCCCCCAATCCTCCCCACACAGAAACACAGCCAGGCCCTCCAACTCGGCCCCTCACAGAAATCATTGCCAGGCAGGTGAAGGAGGCAGGTATGCCTGAGCAGGCTGACCCTGTGAGTCCCATGGGGTTACAAGATGGTGGGAGGTTATTTACACGAGGAGGGGAGACAAGGGGTTGGAGGGCGGCTCTGAGAACACAAACACCAAGACAGAGACTCTGAGAAGGGAGGCACCAGAATCAGAACAGGCACCTCGCACCGCCCCAGGAAGGCTCTGGGCTCACTCCTCTCCCCAGCCCTGCTCATCTCCCACTGCCCGGAAAGGATGGGGTCCTGCCCAAGTGCCCGGGGCAGACTCAGGGAGGCCTTTGTGACCTGGGAATCAGAGCTAGTGAAGAGCCTGACACATCCCAGACATTCCACAGGCAGGAATCCCGAGCAGAGCTCCCAACCTTCTCCTCATCACAGCACACTTAGAAAATGATAGTTCGGTCTCCACTCCCAGCCCCCAGTCTGCCCTGGGAGGGGGATGCTGAGGCACCAGAACCAGGGCATGACCGTGACCCACTCTCACACACCTTGGGGAAGCCTGGCCCTGTCGCTGCCACTGGCTCCTGCAGTGACCTAGTCTCAGTTTACTTATCCATAAAATGATCATGTTGGTGACTTTTAACCTTTTTTAGAGTTGGAACTCCTTTTTTTTTTTTTGCAGAGGTGATTGTATTAGTTTCCTAAAGCTGCTGTAACAAATTGCCACAAATTTGTTGGCTTAAAACAACAGAAATTTATTATCTTACAGTTCTGGAGGCTGGGAGTCTGAAATCAAGGTGCTGGCAGGGCCATGCTCTCTAGGGGAGAACTCTTGCTTGTCTCTTTCAGCATCTGGTGGCTCGGTGTTCCTGGCTTGTGGATGCCTCATTCTGCCTTCATCTTCGCATGGTCTTCTCTCTACTGTGTCTCTCCTTGGCGTGTCTCTTATAAGGGCATTTGTCATTGGATTTAGAGCCCACCTGGATAACTCAGGGTGATTTCATCGCAAGATCCTTAATTTAGTTTGGGGTGGGCAAAGACCCTTTACCCAAATAAGGTCCCACTCACAGGTCCTAGGGATTAGGACATGGACAGATCTTACTGGAGGTCGCCATTCAACCTACTAGAACGAACTCATTCAAAACTCTACTCTGTTGTTTAACGTGCTAGGAACAGAGTTGGAAACATGGATGAAAACTGGGGCATTGTCCCCATCCGTCTCTCTTCCCTGCCCCTGTTCCCTCTCTCTTCTGCCTTCTCTCCTTCACCTCAGGACATCTGCAAGGGATCACTAGATACCTACGTCCCCTCTGTCACTACCATTGTGCCTGTGTCTGAGATCCTTCCCTCTGTTCTAGGGACTCCATGGGAGGCGGCCTCACTCTCCACATGGCTCCCCAGCGTCAAGTTCCACAGCCATGGTCTCAGGGCACCAGGGCCCATGCTGGTGCTGACGACGACACAGTTGCTCACTGCGTGGAGCTGGGGAGGACTACCCACTCCCTGTACCCACCACAGGGCGAAGGAGCTTCTTGTCCCGATGCTGGAATTTCAAGCACTGGTCTGGCTTCTGCTTTCTGGGCAGCAGGGTGTGTGGGGAGAAAAGGAGGGTGGACCCCTGGCTCAGGAGAGGCCGCTGGGCAGCTGGAACCGTGGTGTGAGATGCCAGGAAGCAGTCAGCTGTCCCTGCTCGACCTCAGGCCAGGGAGCAGGGGGAGGTGGGGAGTCTCAGTCTTGATGAGTAAGAAGGGGATCCCTGGTGGTATCTGTGTGAGGCACTGGGGGTGTTCTTTAAACGAAGAGGGACATGAAACCCCTACCCCCAGAGGCAGGGGGCATGAGCTGAGCTCATGGCTTCCCCTATTGAGACTACAGTATTTGTGTCATTTCACCTCCCAGAACTCCAGTATCCTCATCTGTGAAATGACAATATAAACAATACTTTTCTCAAAGCAGTGTCTAAACCAAAACCAAACCCACTGCCATTGAGTCAATTCCAACTCATGGTGACCCCACGTGTCACAGAGTAGGACTAAGCCGCATAGGTTTTTCTTGGCTGTGATCGTCACAGGAGGAGTTCACCAGACTTTTCTACTGCAGAGCCGCTGAGTGGGCTTGAACCTCCAACCTTTAGGTTAGCAGCTGATTGCAAAGCGCTACCCAGCGATCTTCAAAAGAGTGTGGTGGTTTTGTTGTTGTTAGGTGCCTTCTAGTCAATTTCAACTCATAGCGACTCTATGTGACAGAGTAGGACTGTTCCATAGGGTTTTCTAGGTTGTAATCTTTACAGAAGCAGATTGCCAGGTCTTTTCTCCCACAGAGCAGCTGGGTGGGTTCAAACCTTTGACCTTTTGGTTAGCAGACCAGCATTTAACAAGGCTCCTCCAGAGCTCCTCAAGGGAGAGTACCCATTGCCCCATTGCCGTGAAGTCGATTCCGACTTGTAGGGACCCTATAGGACAGAGTGGAACTGCCCCATAGGGCTTCCAACGAGTGCCTGGTGGATTCGAACTGCCAACCTCTTGGTTAGCAGCTGAACTCTTAACCACTACAACCACCAGGGTTTCCCAATGGGGCACTCAAATAAGGTAAAGAACATTCTGTAAATCCACCTGGAAGGTGATGGTAAGCAGGGACAAGCAGGCTGCCTCTCCTACTACAGCCAGCCAATGGATGCAGAAATAGAGACATAGCAGGGGCAGCAGGCCTGCAGACTCAGGACAGGGGGCTGCTGGGAAGAAGTGGGTCTGGGCCAGAGTAGGAGGACAAGGTGGACAGGGAGCAGCAGAGGTGAGGGTGGAGGCAGGGTGACAGCAGTGGGGGAGCAAGGAAGCTAACCCCAAGGATAGCGGTCCAAGGTGTCTCTTGTGAGCAGCTTGACTTTCCCAGTGGCCAGCATGTCCAGGGCAGGGAGTCCTTCCCCACAACCTAGGCTCAAGGCCCAACATCACAGCTGATGGCAGGCTGAGCCCCTGACCGAGGCTGGGTAGGCTTTGAGCTGAACCGCTCACCCAGAAGGTGCTAATTGGGATGATTAATTGAGCCAATTACCTCAGAGTCCCAGGAGGGCTGGGAGCGGGCCTGGCTCCCGGGGGCCAGGTGTGAGGCTGCCGGGAGGGCTGATAGAGGGAGCCCAGCAGTGAGGGGCCAGGGCTGCGTGCTGCACCCCCAGCCTGCAGCCTACACAGCCTCAGGATGGAGGGTTGGGGTGGGTGGGGGTGCATAGAGCAAGGTGAGTCCTGCTAGGTGGAGAGATGCAGCTGAAGCAGCTGCGGGTTCCCCAGGACAGGAAGGGGGCATGGGGGGCAAGTGACTGACTCCACAGAGAAATGAATTACCCTTTCCTGCCTCACCTCCTGCTAATTTTGGAGTGTGAATGGAAGCGAGAGTGAGTGTGAAATGCGAAATCATCACAGCCAGCATTTAGGACGTGCAGGAGCGCAAATGCTTCCCGTCCTTCACCTCAGCCACCCTGGATGGCAGTTGCCACTTACAGACGAGGAAACTGAGGCTCAGGCGGGCTGCCCAGAGCCAAGGTCACGCAACTGAGAAGTGAACCAGTCAGGATCCAAGCCTGAGTCCTCTGGGCTGCAAAAGGCCCCGTTGTCTGAGGGCATGCGTGGGGCTTGGGAGTCACTGGGTATAAAACTAAATGAATGTTGAGACTCTGAGTGTGAGCATGTGAAGAAGGCGTGACTGTGGGCCAGCCCAGATCATACGTGCAGGAGCAGGGAACCATGGGAGAGTCCCTCAGAGAACTGAATCCTCTCCTTGCACCACTTCTCTCTCCTGGGACCTGAACGTTAGGCTGCACCCCTGGGCCATGCCCAGCTGAAGGCCAAGGACAGTCCATGGACCAGAGGGGAGGAAGCTCAAGTCCTAGTGATGGGCCCAGTTGACAGCAGCTATCGCCCCTCCTGTCTGCCTTCCGATTTGTCTCCATACAGGAGCCAGAGGGGCTTCTAAAAACACACATCTAATCATGACCAGCTTTTGGTTTGGTTTGGCTTGGTTCTGCAAATTTACGTCTCTTTATCTGGGTAATAGAAATGATACACATTTCAGGGCTGAAATGTGCTTTTTTAAAAACTTGACTTTATTGGAGTATTACTTATATAAAGTAAAAGGCACTCATCTAAGCGTGTAGATCAATGCATTTTGATCAATGGATAAACCTGTGTAACCACCACCCCACCGTAATGTTTCCATCTCCCCAAAAAGTTCCCTCATATTCTTATCCCACCCATCCTCCCCATCTCTCACCCTGGGCAATCGCTGACCTGATTTCTACCACTATAAGTTAGTTTTGCCTTTTCTAGAATTTCATATAAATGGAATCATAGAGCATGTCCTCTTTGTGTCTGGCTTCTTTCACTCATCCAGGCTGCTGCATCAGTCAGTAGCTCCTTCCTGTTTTGTTGCTCCATAGTATTTAAATTGTGAGGATATACCACAGCTGGTTATCCATCCACCAGTTAATGGACATTTGGGTTGTTTCCAGTCTGGAGAATGTTATCAATAAAACTGCCGTAAACATTTGTTTTCAAGTCTTTTGGTGAACATGTATTTTTGTTTCTTTGGGGTAAATATTTAGGAGTAGAATTGCTGGATATGGTGACTACATGTTTAGTACAAGAAAGGGCCAAACTGGCCCTTGGGATAAATTTTGAAATCCTTTAGCTTGGCCTTCAAGGCCCTGCCTGCTCTGGCCCCCTCCTTTTAACCACAGGGCCTTTGCACATGCTGGTTCCGCTGTCTGGAATGCTTCCCCAACTTCTGTTCTTCAGGTCTCATCTTGATATTCATTCTTCAGAAGAGCCTTCCTCGTCATCCCCACCCCTGCCTGTATGTGGTGCTCCTCATGTCTTCTCAAAACTTCCTGTACTTTTTTCCTTATAATACAAGTTACAGTATTAATTACTAGTGGGTCGTATGATTATGTATTTAATAACTGTCTCTCTACTTGCCTATAGGCCCTGTGATTGCAGGATCACGTCCTTCATATCCTCTGTACCTCGGATGGTACCTAATACATAGGAGATACTCAGTAGATACTTAAGGAGATTAAATGGAGGACGCTGAGCCCCAGGCCTACAAGTCTAGTCTGGGGCTCCCACGCTCCACTGAGAAGCCCAGGCAGCCAGACTGGGCAGTAATTCCACCCTAGGTCCAATGACAGGGAGGGAGGAGGTGGGAAAGCAGAGAGGAAGGAGCATGACTCATCTTCAGAGAGACACGGGCCAAGGGGAGAGGGAAATGCAACTCAGAGCTTCTTGACCTTTCATTTGTGTGGGGGACAATACTCCAGCCCTAGTGAGCTGGGGGGCAGGCAATTAGGTACTCCCAGGGTAGAGGTATGAGCAATAAAAAGATAGATTTCTCAGGCTCAGAGAGAAGGCATGTTGCTGATCCTCTCCTAGCCCCAGCCTCTGCCACCGTAGCTATAAAAAGGCACCACCCTCCTTCCCAAGCTTCCCAACAGCGGCTAGACCCCACCACCACCCCAGAAGTCTGTGTGTGGCTCTGCGGCCAGAAGAGAACTCTCTGGAGGGAAGGTAGTGTCCATTCAGAAGGGCAGCACGAACACAAAGGCTCAGCGTGACACAGGTCAGGGAACACGGCTTTGCTGACCCCACCCCACAGCACAGGGTAGGGGCGCACTGGACCTATGCCAAGCACACATGTGGGAAATTCTCAGAAATCCTTTTTCCTACCTGTAGGAGCCAGACCCACAACTGTGGGGTGGGGCAGACACAGAAGCAGATTGTAAATAGATGACCTTCCGTTTAGGAGCAGGATTTGCTCTCTCTGTAAGAGGCTGTGTGGCCTGACTTAGTGAGGCAAGTCCCTGTCCCTGAGCAAGGAGCCTGGAGGGGAGTGGCAGGCTCTTAGCCTAAAGGGGTTTGGAAGGCTTGGCACAGCCACAAGCGCTAATGGACGCAGCCCTCCCCCAGGACCGTGGCCCGGAGCTTGTCTGTAGTACATCTCGCTTTTAACTTCTTGCTGACCAATCTCCCCCTGCACCGGTGTAACTTCTCCTTCACGTGGGGTTGACTGATGGTCCCCTGAGAGCCTGAGCCAGTTTGTCACGCAGACCCCTTATCCCCATGCCCCTAGTGTCTACCCAAGGTCCTGTCTCAAAGGAAGGGGCAAGCTCTTTGACCCTCTGAGGGGCTGCTGAGCAGATGGACGTGGGAACAAGCACGAGAGGCTGAGGGCCTAGAGCCCAGGCCCATTCGTGGGTCTCACCATTTCTTCAAGCATAGTCACTGATATCAGGGTGTAGCTGGAAATGATGGCAATGTGGCTGGTTAGAAATGTGGACTTCAGGCAAATCATCTCACCACACTGAGCCTTGGCTTCCTAATCCACGAATGGGGGAAGTAATACCAACCCCTGTAATACCTTGTGGGGATCAAATAAGGCAATGGATGCAAAGCCTTGGTATGCAGTCAATATCCAAAAAATGGTAGTAACATTATGAATAAATCTTGAATTCTATACTAGTTTGTTTTTAGTCCTCACATTCATAAAGTGTTTTATAGTTTATGAAACACTTTCCTGTTTATTACCTCATTTGATCCTTATAATAATCTCTAAGTACAGAGGGCAAACACTTGCTGTTAGTTGCCATCGAGCCAGCTGTGACTCGTGTTGACCTTATGTATAACAGAATGAAGCACTGCCCAGTCCCACACCATCTCATGATCACTGGTATGCTCGAGTCCATTGTTACCGCCACTGTGTATTCTGAGTCTCTTCCAACCTAGGGGGCTCCTCTTCCAACATTATGTCAGACAATATTCTGTTGTGATACACAGATTTTCCATTGGCTAATTTTTGGACGTAGGTCACCAGGCCTTTCTTCCTAGTCTGTCTTGGTCTGGAAGCTCCGCTGAAACCTGGCCACCATAGGTGACTCTGCTGATATTTAAAATTTTTTAGTTGCATAGCTTCCAGCATCATAGCACTATACAAGTCACCACAATACGACAAACATTACTAGACCCATTTTACAGATGAAATAACTGAGGCTCAAAAGGCTAAAAGAAATTGTGTGATTTCCACAGGGTTAGTGAGTAGCAAAACCAGAATTAAAATTCCCTGGCTTCTCTTCTGAGTTTCTCCTCTATGGACATTCACTTTGCCATGAAAATCCCTGCCAGCTGAGGTTCACTGGGTTCCAAATGTTACCCAGCAGTTCCAGGATCTTCAAAGGTTCAGCTTTAATTGCTGAGGCCCTTTCCTCCCAACTGAAGAAAAAAATCTGGGGGAACACAGAGGAAGACCTTCAGCTATCACACATGCCCTGGGAGTACGGGGCTGAGGCTGGAGCTGGCTTTGGTGTTGGGGCAAAGAACTTTCCCTCAAAGAAATGTGGGAGAGGGGTTCACAGGGCCAGAGAGGAGACCAATACCCACTGGTGGGGAAGGGGAAAGCAGTCACCCCAGGCCCTTCTCCCAGCTTCCCCGATGGGAGATTCTTATAAAACAGATGAATGGTGGCTGCAGCCAAGAGCGTACTTGGGCATCAGTGGCAGAGACTTCCTAGCAGAGACTGGAAAGTGAGTTACAATCCTTTCTGCAAAATGTCAGCTACCTGAGGGAGACACACGGGCACAGAGGTACCTAGCTATCCGTTGCTGTGTACAAATCTCGCCAAAACTTAGCAGCTTCGATAAAAAATACTTATTATCTCACAGTTTCTGTGGATCAGAAATTTAAGAGAAGCCTTGCTGGGTGGCTCTGGCTCAGGGTCTGCCACGTGGCTGTGGTCATCTGCAGGCCTGACTAGGGCTGGAAGATCTGCTTCCGAGGTGGCTCACTCCGGCTGTTGGCAGGAGGCCTCAGTTCCTCACCACACACGTCTCTCCACGGAGTTGCTTGAGTGTCTTCATGACATGGCAGCTGTTCCTCCAGAGACGGTGACCTCATACAGAGAGCTCCCGTGCTTACTGTGACCTAGTCTCAGAAGTCGCACACTGTCACTCCTGCCTTATTTGTTAAAAGCAAGCCATTAAGCTCAGCCCACATTCAAGGGAGGAGAATTAGGCTCCACGTTTTGAAGGGAGTGTCAAAGAATTCGCAGACCGAGTTTAAACCACCACAAAGGAATTAAACACTCTCGGATTAGCAGAGCCTTGTCAGAAGTGACCCACAGGTCAGGACCAGCATGCAGACCCCTGGAGGCCCTCCCAATTTTACCAGGAAGGCCCTTTACCTCAGCCAGAGTCCCTGACTCCTGCCCCCATTACTGCAACAACTTGGTCTACCCTGGCTAAAGGGGACCAGGTGCCCCAAGGTGGTAGCTGAGATAGAGGAAGGAGAGAGCTGCCAGGGAGGTGCCACTCAAGCCTGAAGTACGTGCTGGAAGAAGGGGTTGGGGAGGAGCTGCAAGACCTTCAGCCTTGTGCTACCTGGGCTGCACCTGGAGGGACTGGGTGGTGCTCCAGCTCTGCTCTGCACAGGGTACAGGAACACATCTGGCTGTACCCTTGACAGTACTCATGGGTCTGGAAAGCAAACTGCCCTTCACTGGATCCTGGCTGGGCCAGGGGCAAAACTAAGCCTGTGGAGGTGAATCTGCCATGCCCAGCTTTCCTTCTAACAAGTCTGCCCACTCCCAATCCTGAGAAGCCAGCATCAGGTGCCATCTACCCCTGTGGGCTGACCTCCTACGATTGGATCAAAAGTAGACACCTGATACAGCAGGAGACAACTCATTGGCTGACCAATATCCAGCCAATCAGATACACTCTCTTAAGACTTTGGTCTAGGGTCCTGGAACCTGGGAGCCAGGCTGTGGCTGGGCCTGAAGCTAACAGTTCAAGCTGGCAGGGAGGTTGGAGCAGGAGCAGATGTTTTAGGCCAATGTGTTGATAAGCAAGCAAAGAAAGCTGATCTGCAGAGCAAAGCAGGAAAATGGAGCACAGAGAGCAGCAGGGATGAGCCCCAGTGTGGCCTCAGAGGAGGAGAAACAGGCAAGAAGAGTAGTTCCCTGGGTTCCTGGGAGCCCCCAGCTGTCCAAGAGCTGGATGTTCTTTTGGCCTTGGGTCCCACGAGACTCCTGTTCCTTACACTAACTTTAGTGGGTTGTGTTTGGGCAGTCAGCAAACCCTGCCTAAGACCTAAAAAAGGCAGAGGAGGTACAGGGCATCAAGGCCCCTTTGCAACCCCACCTGGGAAGGCCTTTTGACAAGAATGTTACATTCCTGTATACACTCTTTAAGCCCAGGGAACCCAGAAAACCAAAATGGGACACTTACTCAACTCTTCCACTGGTCTTTTCATCCCTGCTTTTTCCTGCTCTCTCTGTGGCTGGATCCAGCAGCAGCCAGAAGTAAAAGTTCTGACGCCACAGCAGGTAATCGCCCTCCCAATCTCCCTGGACAGAGGTAAAGAGGAAAGACAACAAGTGTACAGAAAGGGCAGCCCTATCAGAGCCGGTGTTTGCGCTGGCCTAGGCAGCTACGCTAACAGCCAGGGCAAAGGCGATAGGGAGCGGACGGAGCTGGGTGGAGGTAATGGGAACGCTGCCTCTCTTACTGGCTTCCCTTACAGGGTGGCTTTGCTGCGAGATTGCATCATTTGGTTTTAAGTGATGTGAATTCCTTCAACAGTAACCACACCCATCTTCAAGTGCGAGTTCAGTAGAAAGACCTTCTGAATTATCTATTGATTCATTCAACAAACACGTTGAGCCCTTTCTTTGTATATGCTAGGACTGAACTGGGTACAAACTTGACTCCAGCCAACCCAGTCCCTGCCCTCAGGGAGTTCACAGTCCAATATGGGTGATGAGACACAGAGAACAATCGACAACAGCTCTTGGAAGGGAAAGTTGAGCCAGGCCTTGAAGAATAGGCAAGATTTCCCATAATAGAGAGAACATTCTAGATGAGGGAATGGAGGACATAGGCTGTGATAGAAAAAACTTGACAAGGACTTGGGAGGCCTGAGTTATAGCTCTGGCTCTGTCCTCACTCAAAAAACTCCCTGCCCCTCTCTGGGCCTCAGTTTCCCATCTATCAATGAGAGGGCTGACTTAGCAGCTCTGATATTCAAGAGTGTATGAAGGCAGTAGGGGACAGGGCTAGGGAGGGGCTTTTTTACACAGTTTGCTATTATCATTCAGTGCTTTCCCAAACAGCTGGCCTGGGCCAGATGGGTGACTGCCCCCAGTCAAGACCAGGGGAGCCCCATCTAGAAAGATTCAGGTTCATCCCTCTTCCTGTGATCATACTGTTAATCCAACAAGGGGTGCCTGCCCCTTGGGCAAGGGCCCAGGAGTAAAGTCCCAGTGCCAGAGAATCTTAAATACCTTGGCAAGATTGGGGGGCCTGGGGGAAGATACCCTTGTTTTCAAGCTGGCCAATGTGGTCACTCACATGGGTTTTGAGGCAAAAAGGCACCAGTGGGCTGCTCTGCCAGGTGGTGCTCTGCTGTAAAGCCCACTTCTCAGCCAACGGGCCAAATGAACTTTGTGATGATGTTGATCTGTGATCTCCCCGAAACGGTGTGACTTCAGCCTGCCACAGACTGAGTTCCTTAGGGAAACAAGGAGAGGAGGACCCTGGGACATGTACAAGAACAGAGAATAGCCCATCAAGACTGGTACTGAGGGCACCTTGAAGGGAAATAAGACTGAGGGGATCCATCAGGTCAGATCATGGAGGGTCTTACATGCTGGGACAAGGAGTTGGGTTTCTGAGTGGAGGAGTGGGTGGTGGGATCTGAGCTTTAGGAAAGTATCCTGACAGCACAGCAGTGAGTGACACGGGTGGGTGTGGGGGTGGGGAGGACCCCCGGGAAGCTGGCAGAACACACAAGCAAGGGCCTGAACAAGGGCAGAGGCAGTGGAAATGGAAAGGAGTGGTGGATAGATGAGATAATGCAGGAGGTGGAAGCCACAGGACTTGGCCACTGGTCAGAAGTAGGGAGGGAGGGAGGGAGGAGCACAGAAGCCTGGGAAAGTTCCAGGTTTCCCTCCCCAGCACGGATAACCAAGCATCACCAACTGAATCCAGCAAACCACACACCCAGACTCTCAAATACACCATGAGACTGTCTACACAGCAGAGAGTACCCAGCAATCAAAACATTCAGAATGACCCCAGATGCCATCGGGTCCCTGAATATCTAGATAGCCATTCTGCTTTCTTGTCTAGATGTTTGCAAAAAGCATGGGAGTAAGAGGGCTTCTCTGCTCCCAGCCTCCAGGGTCCCCTAAAGCCTCTCTGCAGGAATGCAGCAGGGAGCCGGGGTGTTGGGCTGAGGGGGAGCTGAGCCCCCTGCTCTCATCAGAAGCCGGCACCGGTATTTTTAGCGCTGCAATCAAGAGCCGGCCGCCTCTGGATGGGCTCAGGCAGTCTGGGCCAAGCAGTGCTGTTAAAAATGGAACTGCACACATTGCAATCAGTTTTGGCGGGCAAGGGGCACCCGGCAGGGCAGGCAGCTGTGGCATCTGAAGCTATTGGCCCCCAAACTGGCAGAGGGGATTCTGGCAGAGGAGCTAGGGGTGCAGCTGTCCCAGAGCACGCTGGGACAGTTCCCATGATGCCCTGAGAGGACCCAGGATTTAGGCCCTGCCCCAAAGCGTTGCCTCCACCCCCGCTCTCCACCCTGCCAGGAATCCTACCATTAGCAATCTACCCCCCACCCCTTCCCTGCAGGCCCCTCCGAGTGCCCAGGGTAGAAGGGGGTGGGACTACAGACAGTGCTGTCCAGGGCTGGACCCCAGTGAGCACTGGGGAAGCTGGGTATAGCAGGAAATAGAGGGCCCCATCCTGCCTGCCCCCCAATTTCCTGGCCTGCTAGGAAGCAGAGCTGTGCTGAGAGCCCCTGCCATGCCTACACCCTTCCAGGGTGGGAAGGCTCAGCAGACAGCACAGGGGCAAGCTTACTGCGTGGAGACCCAGGGAGTCTGAGCTTCAGGCCATGTCTGCCACTCTGTGACAGCTGTGGGGCCTCAGGCAAGTCCCTTCCCCTCTCTGGCCTCCATCGCTTTATCTATAAAATAGCAGGGCTGGGGGAGAGCACAGCCGTGCAGATTCCCTGAGCCAGCAGCAGACTGCAGTGGGCACTGGATGCCCCCTCCCCACCCTCTCCCTACAGCAAAGGAGTCCTGGCCATGGGCACAGCTGACCTGCCAGAGGGTCTGCCCTTTGGCCGGCTGCCCTTGGATGGTCTTGTCCTCGTTATCCTGCCCAACCTGGAGTTGACAGGGCTCCCTGGGGGTGGGGAGAGGAAGAAGAAATGGGTAGCAGAGCAGGAGGGACTCTGCAGGCTGTGCAGTCCCGTGCCCTCATTCTACAAACACGGAGCTAAAGGCAGTGGCACCAGAAGACCAGCCTGGAGGCCCGCATGGAACGGCAGACTGCAGGAGCCAGGTCAGCATTTCCACTCCTTTCCCCAGGTCCCAGGTCCTCCTAGTGCCCCTTCCATAGGGGTCTCCAGGGCCCCGAGTCGCTGCCCCAGCTGATCCCTCGCACCGTCTGCCAGCCAGCACACAGGAGTGGGGCTGATGGTGTTTACTGAATTTATGTACAAGCATAAATCTGTGTCGACCTGCCTCAGAACCATGCTCAGCTGTCAGACGTGCTGTCCTAGGAAGCATGCTTCACTGCCTGTCCCAGAACCTCTCCAGTGCCCCAAGGGGACAGGTTCAACCTGACCAGCTGGGCACCTCACATGACGAGGCACCTTGAGAAGTCATTCCTTCTACCCCTGCCTCACTCCCTGGCTGTAGCCATGCCAGTCAACGTCTCCTTAAAGACACACCCTGGACAGATGTGCTCCATGTCGGGTTGGCCCTGCAGATGTTTAGTAGGTGGACAAATCCCCTGCCAGCATGCAGAGCTTCCTGCTGCCCTCCTTGCCAGGGCAACGCAGGACCTGGGATGCTGGAGCCAGTGGCAGGATGAAACATTACATTCCCACCGCCTATCTCTGGCTGCCCTGCAGGGATCACGTCCTTCCACCTGGGAGGCACGAGAGGCACAACGTTGGCACCCACACTCAGGGCATCCAGACGGGAGCACCCCCAGGCTGGCATATGGCAGGGCCACGTACGCCACAATGGTGTGGGTTGGTGGTGCATCTCCTGTTTCCTCTACACCTCAGAAGGCGGGATGAGAATCTGCTGTCTGGCAGCCTCAGACCCCACAGCCTGCTGAAGGCTGAGTCGCACACCTAGCGCTGCAGATGGCTGGGGGAGGGGAGGTGGTACAGGCAGGCTCTCTCACTCCTGCTCAGCCCGGGAATTCCAGCAGTGCCTGCCTCCTGGAAGCAGTAAGAGAAGAGCTGAGCTTCCCGTCTAACCCAGGACTGGCCTGCTGGGCAATGGAGGGTTGGCCACTACCCTCTCTGAGTTTGGGGGCTTTACCGAGGGCTCAAAGTCCCCCAAAAGATGCCAGCTGTGGAAGACCCAGTGAGGGGCTGGTTGGAATTCTGCCAAAAATGGAAAGAAGGAAACTGCATGAAAAGTAGCAGCTAGAAGGTTGGGATCTCTCCAAAAATAGCCAAGGGAACCATCATGGATTGAATCGTGTCCCCCAGAAATATCTGCCAACTTGGCTAGGTTGTGATTCCCTTGTATGACTGTATGATTGTCTTCTTCTGATGTGATTTCCCTGTGTGCTGTAAATCCTATCACTATGATGTAATAAGATGAATTAGCAGGAGTTATACTGATGAAGCCTACAAGATTAGGTAGTGTCTTAAGCAAATCTCTTTTGAGATATAAAAGAGAGAAGCAAGCAGAGAGACATGGGAACCTCATACCACCAAGAAAGCAGTGCCCGGAGCAGAGCCTGTCCTTTGGACCTGAGGTTCATGTGCTGAGATATTCCCAGACCATGGGAAAACTGATGCATCACAAGGACCTTCCTCCAGAGCCAACAGAGATAGAAAGCCTTCACCTGGAGCTTATGCCCTGAATTCGGATTTCTAGCCTACTGGACTGTGAGTGAATAAACTCCTCTGTGTTAAAGCCATCCACTTGTGGTATTTCTGTTACAGCAGCACTAGATAACTAAGACAGGAACAGCGACTTCCCCCAAGAGGCCAGAGGAGCCTCCATACTCCAAGCCAGGAAAGCATATTCCAAAGTGAAAGGGAAGGAGGCCCCAGGTGGGGCAGAGCAAAAAATAGGAGTGGGAAAGAGAGAGTGGGGAAATAGGGGAGTGGTAATAATCCCCCTCTTTCCTACAGCAGCTTAGAAACCATGGCTGTCACTTTGACACATTAGTGCCCCACTCCGAGGACAAACCTGTTGCCATCAAGTTGATTCCAACTCATAGCAACCCTATAGGACAGAGGAGAACTGTCCCATAGGGTTTCCAAGGAGTGGCTAGTAGATTCGAACTGCTAACCTTTTGATTAGCAGCCGAGCAATCCAAAGCCACTTCTTAGAAACCCTATGGGACAGTTCTACTCTGTCCTATAGTGTCTCTATGAGTTGGAATCGACTCAACATCAACAGGTTTGAGTTTTTTTTTGTTTGTTTCCAAGGGAGAAAGCCTTACTATCTACTTTATAGATGAGAAAATGAGGCTCAGAGAAGTTAAGTGACTTGGTCACCATCACGATAGCACTCAGACACAGAAGAAAACCCATTCCTAACTTGGACATGAGACTGTCAACTCACCATCATCATCAGCCAATCCATTCCCGCTGTGCAGACCCTGAGGGCTTGAACAGAGGCAGCCCAGTTCCAGAGCAGCAGGGTCTGAGGTTACGTGTGGTTTCTTCGAGTTACGAATTGCCCTCTCTCAGCTGCCCTGGGGAGTAACAGTCCCTTAGGTCACTATAGTCACCCAGTGTGAAGGTATCTTCGCAGTCTGTAGGACAAAGACAGCAGGGATGGTTCTGGGCCACTCCTGGGAGGAGGCCCCAAAATAAACTTCATCAATTTATAATTCAGGACAATTCTAGTAAGAAGATTCAGCTGTGCCGCCTCAAGTCACCTCCCCTCTTTGAGCTTCATTTTCTTCACTACACAGTGAGGGGCTTGGACTAACAGACCCCTGAGGTCCTTCTCAGCTCTGATGCTATGATCCTATAAAGGAAAGGACACTAGTCAGGACTCCACCCCTGACATAGGCCCGCTGTCCTCCCATTCCATCCCTCTGACTCCTGTTCCATCTTTCTGTCTCATCATCTCTCAGTGTCTTTCTCTGGGAGACTCAGCACTCCTCTCTGTATGTTTTTCAATCTTTCTCAGTCTTTCCCTGTGTCTCTCTCCCTGTCTCTGGTGTTTCTGCCTCTCTCTGGTGATGTCGCTCTAGGTGAGGGCCCCTTTGTGGGGAAACCCTTCATGGACTTGGGGAAAAGAAAGAAGGGAACTCACACAGTTCTGACACACTGGCTGGTAACTAAGCACAGTCCATTTGTTGTGGTTAGTGGCTGTTGAGATGGCTCCAACTCACGGCAGCCCCACATACGAAACATTGCCTGGTCCTGTACCATATTCACTACCTTTGGTATGCTGAAGCCCACTGTTGAAACCACTTTGTATTTTGACTATCTTCCAACCTAGGGGTTCATCTTCCAGCACTATACTGGACAATATTCTGTTGTGATCCATAGAGTCACATTGGCTGATTTTGGGAAGTAGAACACTGGGCCTTTCCTCCTAGTCTGTCTTAGTCTGAAAGCTCTGATGAAATTTATCCATCATGGGTGACCTTGCTGGTGTTAGAAATACCAGAGGCACAGCTTCCAGCATCACAGCAACATGCAAGCCACCACAGTGTGACAAACTGACAGATACATGGTAGACAATCAGTTTAGAAGGAGGGTAGATGACCAGTGGCACTGAGTAGGAACAGTTGTAGATAGAGAGAAGGGGACCTGCCCACTACATCGGGGAGCTCTCTTTTTAGTGAAGGAGATAAGAGCCATCCAGAAAGCAAAGAGGAATTTCAGACAAAGGGCTGGTGTCAAACCAAGAGACAAGCCTTCCTTAAAGACCTAGAGAGGACAAAGCATGATAACAAGAACACTCCGAGAGCCATCTATCATTGCGACAAGATCCAGGAGTGATGCAAAGCCTTCTGGAAAAGGCAATAGAAAGACTCAGATGACAAGGCAAAAGGGAAAGTGCAGGAGCAAGGTTTTGACATCCCAGAGTTCTCTCTGTCGGAGACCATGGCAAGCCCCAGGGCCTCAGAATCAGCATGTGGCTCACTGGCTGGGCTCTCAGATGCTCCTGTGCAGAAAGGCACCATCCATGCAGCCAACATGAGGACTCAGACCCCAGAAGACATGGGTAGGTTGGGACAGTGAGTGGGTCACATCTCCCATGGTCGTACTGTGAGGGAAGACACTCTTTCACTCTTAAGGGCACCAGTTTGGCTGTTCAAGTACAGGGTGGAATGGAACCCATTTCTCATCAGCACATGGAAAATATAGTCACGGTTTGGTTGAAAACCAGCTTGAGATGAGATAAGAACATGGTGAGATCACTGAAATGTCTAAACTTAACTATCTTAGACCGGGCTGCATTAATAGAAGAGTAGTGGCCAAAAGAAGGGCAATCAAGGGCTAGCACTCCTGAAGTTCATGTTTAGTCCTAAGTCTACCACCATAAAGGGTAGATTGACAACCAAGGCACCTTTGTTGTTGTTGTTAGGTGCCATCAAGTTGGCTCTGACTCACAGCGACCCTATGTACAACAGAACAAGGCACTGCCTGGCCCTCCTCCATCCTCACAATCATTATGCTTGAGCCCATTGTTGCAGCCACTATGTCAGTCCATCTCATCAAGGGTCTTCCTCTTTTTTGCTGACCCTCTACTTTACCAAGCATGATGTCCTTCTCCAAGGACTGGTCCCACCTGATAACATGTCCAAAGTACTTGAGACCAAGTCTCCCCATCCTCACTTCCAAGGAGCACCCTGGCTGTATTTCTTCCAAGACAGACTTGTTTGTTCTTCTGGCAGTCCATGGTATATTCAATATTCTTCACCAACACCATAATTCAAAGGCATCAGTTCTTCTTCCATCTTCCTTATTCATCGTCCAACTTTCACATGCATATGAGGTGACTAAAAATATCATGACTTGGGTCAGGCACACCTTAGTGCTCAAAGTGACATCTTTGCTTTTTAACACTTCAAAGGGGTCTTTTCCAGGAGATTTGCCCACTGCAATGCATCTTTTGATTTCCTGACTGCTGCTTCCATGGGCATTGATTGTGGATCCAAATAAAATGAAATCCTTGACAACGTCAGTCTTTTCTCCATTTATCAGGATGTTGATTATTGGTCCAGTTGTAAGGATTTTTGTTTTCTTTATGTTGAGGTGTAATCTATACTGAAGGCTGTAGTCTTTGATCTTCATCAGTAAGTGCTTCAAGTCCTCTTCACTTTCAGCAAGCAAGGTTGTGTCATCTGTGGAACACAGGTTTTTAATGAGTCTTCCACCAATCCTGATGCCACATTCTTCTCCATATAGCCCAGCTTCTAGGATTATTTGCTCACCATACGGATTGTTTAAGAATGGTGAAAGGATGCAACCGAGATGCATACCTTTCTTGACATTAAACTATGTGGTATCCCCTTGCTCTATTGTAATGACTGCTTCTTGTTCTATGTACAGGTTTCACATGAGCACACTAAAGTGTTCTGAAATCCCCATTCTTTGCAGTGTTATCCAGAATTTGTTATGATCCACACAGTTGAATGCCTGTGCATACTCAATAAAACACAGGTAAACATCTTTCTGGTATTACCTGCTTTCAGCCAGGATCCATCTGACACCAGCAATGATATCCCTGCTTCCACATCCTCTTCTGAATCCAGCTTGAATTTCTGGCGGTTCCCTGTCAATGAATTGCAGTAACCACTTTTCAATGATCTTCAGCAAAATTTTACTTGCATGTACTATTAATGAGATTGTTTGATAATTTCTGCATTATGTTGGATCACCTTTCTTTGGAATGGGCACAAATATGAATCTCTTCCAGAAGGTTGGCCAGGTAGCTGTCTTCCAAATTTCTTAGCAGAGACAAGTGAGCGCTTCCATTACTGCATGCGTTTGTTGAAACATCTCAGTTGGTATTCCGTCAATTCCTGGAGCCTTGTTTTTCACCAGTGCGTTCAGTGCAACTTGGGCTTCATCCTTCAGTACCGTCGGTTCCTGATCATATGCTATCTCCTGAGATGGTTGACTATCGACAAACTCTTTTTGGTACAGTGACTCTGTGTATTCCTTCCGTCTTCTTTTAATGCTTCCTGTGTCAATCAATATTTTGCCCATAGAATCCTTCACTATTGCAACTCGAGGCTTGAATTTTTTCTTCAGTTCTTTCAGCTTAAGAAACGTCAAGCATGCTCTTCCCTTTTGGTCTTCTATCTTCAGGTCTTTGCATATTTCATTATAATATTTTACTTTGTCTTCTTGAGTGGGCATTTGAAATCTGTTCAGCTCTTTTACTTTACCATTTCTTCCGTTTGCAAGTTTCAGAGTCTCTTTTGACATCCATTTTGGTCTTTTTTCTCTTTCCTGTCTTTTTAATGACATTTTGCTCTCTTCATGTATGATGTCCTTGATGTCTTCCCACAACTCTTCTGGTCTTCAGTCATTAGTATTCGATGCATCAAATCTATTATTGAGGTAGTCGCCAAATTCAGGAGAGATATACTCAAGGTCGTATCTTGGCTCTCATGTACTTGTTTAGTTTTCTTCAGCTTTGACTTGAACTTGCATATGAGCAATCGGTGGTCTGTTCTGTAGTCAGCCCCTGGCCTTATTCTTACGGATGATATTGAGCTTTTCCATCATCACTTTCCACAGATATAGTCGATTTGATTCCTGTGTTTTCCGTCTAGTTAGGTCCACATGCATAGTCACTGTTTATGGTGTTGAAGAAATGTGTTTGCAATGATGAAATCATTGGTCTTGCAAAATTCTATCACGCGATATCCAGCTTTGTTTCTATCACCAAGGCTATATTTTCCAACTATCAATCCTTCTTATTCATTTCCAACTTTCACATTCCAATCACCAGTAATTGTCAATGCATCTTGATCACATGTTTGATTGATTCCAAACTGCAGAAGTTGGTAAAAACCTTCAGTTCCTTCATCTTTGGCATTAGTTGTTGGTGCGTTAATTTGAATAATAGTCTCATTAACTGGTCTTCCTTGTAGACATATGGATATTATCCTATCACTAACAGCATTGTACTTCAGGATAGATCTTGAAATGTCCTCCTTTAAAGATGTCTTTAAAGGAGGACAATCAGAGCAGTTGGGTGGAAGAAGGGATCGAAGCCATTTTGTATATTTTATTTTATAAGCACTTATATAATACTAGGTCCTCAGCTCTCCTGTATCCCAGCACAACTATTCACTCATTATGACTCTGTGAGGCAGGCACTGTTATCAGCCCATTCAGGGGGGTGAGAAAACTGAAGCACGGAGAGTTTAAGTAACTTTCCCAAGGCCATTCAGCTAGTACGTTGTGCATTCAGCAATCGAACCCGGGAGATCTGGCTCCGGAATCCATGATCCAAAACCCTATCCTCTCTAATATGAAGAACTATGGAAAAATGGGGAGTCTCTAGCCTACAGAAAAGGAGACTCAAGGGTCACAGGTAGCAGTCCTCTGATGGCTGCAAGGTTGCCTGTTGTGCAGACAGTATAAAGGACCACGTATGAGTGACCCAAGAAAGCAACCCGAGGTGTCAGAAAATGTTTGGGGAAGCAAATTTCACCTCTGTATGAAGAAGGATGAGTCCTGCTCACTCTCACCTCCGCACTGTTTGTGCTGCCTTCCAGGGCTGCCGTGCTCTCCCACTGTCCAGGTTCCTCATGATGATCTCCAAGGTTCACCATCTACCCTCCTCTGTGTCCTGTGGCATGTGCGCCAGCCCCTAATTTTTCTAGAGATTGCCTATGCATCCGTTTTGCCTCCCCAACCAAATTGTATATGCCCTTTGAGGCCTGAGACTGCATTTTCTACCTCACAGTATCTATCTCCGCACAAGGTACTGGATGGAATCATGGAATCTGAAAGTGGCAAGTGACCCCCTGAAGTTCTCCAGCTCAACTTCTCAACCATGTGTAATTCTCCTCTGCATCAGCTGAGCTACAGGAGTCCATTAGCCTTGGTCACCTCCAGTAATGGAGAGCTCAGTACCACTCAAGGCACCTATTCCATGAGTGGGTGAGCAGTTCCATTAAAATAAAAGCTTCTCAACATTCTCCACTTACGTGGAGGATGGGTAGAAGGGTGATGCAAAGCAGAATGTAGGGCCATACAGGCTGAAATCTTTTATGCAAAAGAAAATATAGCACCTTCTATTTGTGAGAAACCTGAGATAGCAGGTTAGAACCTTCTGGTGCTATAACAAGGAAACAGAAATGACCCCCACCCCCCGCCCTTCTTTTACAGGAGCAGGTGACAGAAGTACAGATGACCAGTCCAGTCACAGAATGAAGAATAGCAGAAATGGAGCATGAGCCCTTGATTCTGGCTTTTAGAGGCTTTCTAACCTGTTGACACCCAGCAAAGAGGCCTGAAGTGAGGTATTATGCTACATGCACTCCAGTAGCATGTCCTCAGCACCAAAGACTACTTAAACTATGGCGTCCCCAACAGGGAACTAAGACACACATACATACAATATGAAACTCCTGTTGGTGATAAAGGGTCCAGAGAATCAGAGCCCCAGGGTTTAGGAGAGGGAAAGCTCACAGCAATGTGAGAGAGAGGTCAAGGAGAGGTGGAGAGAGGGCCTTCAACAAGGCCTTTAAGGATGGATCAGACGTAGGCAAAATTCAAAAGGGAGGGTTACACATGGTGTGGGAGAGTGTGGTGTACTGGGGAGACTCTTTGGTAAGGGCAGTAGAAAAACGAATCAGGGTGGGGGGTATCCCCCAAAAGAGGCCCATCCAAACCCCTGTCTTTGTTCCAGTCAAGCTCTCAACCTAGACTTCTCTGTCTGCAACCTGTTTCCTCAAAATTCAGTAACTAATTAATCATTGAAGATCACCCACCATGTGCCAGAGACTTTTGTAGGTGCTGGGGGTGGAGGAGTGAACAAGATCTATGCAGTACTGTCCTCAGGGAGTTTGTGGTGGGGTAGTCACACAGGCAGAAAACAACATTGTACTGGCCTCCCAAACCCATTCCCAGAAACCTAAGCCCTGGCAGCATGCCCATGAGTCCTCCCCAAAGGAATAGCCCAACCCTTGTCCCCCTCCCACTTGCTGACCTGTCCTAAAAAGCTAAGTCTGTGAGAGCCCAGTCATGAAAGCCCAGTCCAGCCCAGTAGCCTGAGGGCCCAGACTTGGGTCCACTTGGAGCTCTGAGCCTTGAGACTCATTACTACCAAGCCCGAGGGCACTGAAGGGCATGAAGAGCCCCTCTGCCTCACCAGGCCCTGGCAAAGCCCCTGTCCAGGGTGCTGAATTCTCTATGCAGACTGACTTCTCCAGATAGGGTAGAAAAGTGCTGCTTAGCTTTACTACCCAACCAAACACTCCTCAAGAAAGCAAGGCCCATGAACCTTTGCCCATATTCTCAGCTCTGCCAGACTTGAGTTCTCAGACCTGTCTCTCCTTTGCTCTAATTTCTCCCTCAGCCAAGTTCACTGAAGGACCAAGCTGCAGAGGGAAAGCAGGAAGATGGGGTCTAGGCCCAGCCCTCTCCCCTAGCCTTCTAGGCTTATCCAGAGGAAGCCAGCAGAGGCAGGAAAGAGCACCCCTGGACCATCCTGAGTTGGACTCTTCCACTCATTTACGTGACTCCTTGTGTCTCCTAAAAACATAAAGGGAGGTGAAGACTCCAGTGTCATATCCACAAATCAGAAATTGGGCTTGGGGTTCTATGTGCACATCAGTGTTATACCCATACACACTCTACAGCCCTCCCCCACTTCACATACCCACGCAGACACAACAAAAAGGGACTAAGGAAATGATCTGTTGTATGGAGGGTGTCTCAGTGTCAGAGGCCCTATCCCACCCTGGCCCAGTCAGTAGGCTAGCAACCCATTCTAGTCACTATGACAATAAGGCCCATACCCAGGGAGGGAGCTGGGTGAAGCTGCTTACAAGTGGCTGTTGGTAGAGTCCTTGTGCCTTAAGTCCCCCTAACCAAAGACCTTTACTCTTCTGGCCTCTTGCACCTCTGAACCTCCCAGTAACCATGTCCCTGCTTCCAGAGGAGAATAAAAGTGCAACAGGAAAAATGGAAGATGGATATGAGGAAGACATCTAGAATAGGAATCAGGAAGCCAGATTTGTGTGACCTTGAGAAAATCATTTTTCCCTGAGCCTCCATTTCACCCTTCTAGTAAAATGAATGGTTGCTAAGGTCCCTGACAGCTTTAACACTAAAGACTCCAGGGATACATGGACTTGTCCCCCAGAGCCTGGCATGCTGCCAACATACACAACCAAATCAACACAAACAACATACATGGCAAAGGACAGCAAATGTGTCTGCCAGAAACTGGCCTGGCAGTGCCCTCTGTGGGGACATGGAATGAACACAGAGCTCCCCTGCATCCCAGGACACTCCTGCAGCATTCCTCTATGTGCATCATTAAATGAGAACAAATGAGAGAGCCTGGCACAGTGCCCGACCCATAGCAGCTATTCCAGAAGGCTCAATTCCTCTCCCTTCCCCTCTCATGCGTTGAATGTTTATCTCTTTTCTTGGGAAATGGTGGGGGTGGGGAACTGGAGAGAGGAGAGGGAAGAACAAGGTCAGGAAGGCTGGGAGAGTAAGAGGGACCACAGCTGCCATCATTAATCACCTTCTTTGGCAACCTGCATCTTGTGAATCAGCATCTGTGATGCTGATAAAGGCTGCTGGAGAGATGGAGGTGACATAGTCACAGCCAGGATGTGATTGCATGGGGGAGGAGGAAATGAGGTTGAGTCCTGCTTTCAGGGTTTAATCTCAGTTGGATACACACACACACACACACGCACACATGTGCACACAAACATTGCCATTCTGCAGGCATGGAGCCCCCTCCTCCTGCTGTCACCCCATCTGTGCTCAGGCTGAAGCCCCCTCTGTCTACTCCCCATGGCCAGGCAGGACAAGGAAGGCAACTGCTATTTAAAATTTTACACAATAAGAATTCTATGGACCCAATCCCATTAGAGGGGCAGGGACTGTGTAATGAGGCAAATTGGTATAGTGGAAAAGTACACGAGGTGGCCTAGGACAGACACATCTGCCCCCTCTCCATCCTCACCCAGTGCCTGCTTGCTGAATGAGTGGCCAGTGATTGACCCTGGGAAACCTACTAACTAGCTGTGTGACTTGGCACAACTCACACCTCCTCTCTGGGCCTCAGCTCCATCATCTGTGCAATGAGTGGGCTGGCCTACGAGATCCCTGAAGCCCCTTCTAGCTCCAACAGCCTGTGACTCTGATTCTGTAAGTTATTTGCCTGTCCTAGCAGATGGCTAACAGCAATAGTCATTGGTTACGCTCGTTCTCCCCAATTCCCTGTGAGAAGTGAGCACGTACAGCAAATGCTCTTTTTGGTTCATCTCCATATGACAGTCACTATTATTAATAAAAATTCTGAATTATCAGCTGTTTTCATTATAAGCAAGGAAGGAGAGCACAGAACAGAATTGCAGGTGAGCTCTTCACAGCTTTTGTTCTGCTGACAAGCAGCAAGCACCCACTACTCCCTTTCACTTTTAAACATTCTAACACCTCTCTCTCTGTTTTTCTCTCAAAATAAATGAATGAATTAATGAATGAACAAGGTTAAATATTGTGATTGGCAGAACCCTGCCCCCTGGTATACACAGCCTGGACAACTCATTCCCTCCACTGTGGGCAGGATTCATAAATATAATAGAATAAGGTAATTAAGGTTTCAAATCAGCAGATTTTGAGTTAATTAAGGGAGATTATCTTGGGCGGGCCTGACTTAATCAGGTGAACAGCCTTAAAAGAAGGATTGGGCCCTTCCTGAGGAAGGAGAGATTCTCATGATGACCTAAAGAAGTAAGCTGCCATGTTGTGAGTGGACCTGTGAGAGCACTACATGGCAAGGAACTGCGAGCAGCTTCTAGGAGCTGAAAGTCTACAAGAAAATGAGGACCTCGGTCCTACAACCACAAACAGCTGAATCCTACCAGCAACCACATGAGCTTGGAAGAAGACTGGAAGCTCCAGAAAGGAAGGACCAGCCAGCACCTGGATTGTAGCTTTGTGAGACCCTGAGCAGAGAACCAGATAAACCATGCCTGGACTCCTGACCCACAGAAACTGGGAGATAATAAATGTGTGTTGATTTAAGCTGCTAAGTTTGTGGCAATTTGTTACTCAGCAATAGAAAACTTTATATAAATACCTAACCACCATCTAATAAATAAAACACTGCACAGACAGCACCTCTCAATAGGATTTTCCCATCATCCCACTGAACACCAAGCACAAGTGATCTACCCTCTCTGTTGTTTGGGAACAGACCGAGACCCACCTTCCAACCTCGCCACTGAGGCTTGGGCATAAAGACAATGGCTGCTCTACCCAGGGAGGTTCTGCCTTCTCCCCACATGCAGGCAATGATGTCTGTCCAGCCCAGTGCCAACACAGGATGGCAGAGCCTACCTCAGGGGACAAGTGCCCTTCCAGTCCTCCCAGCCAATCTGAAATGGCATGCAAATGACTCTATTAGCTTCCAGGCCAATTGACAGCCAAGCCATGCATTATGTAAATTGCCTCCAGGAGGGTGCCTGCTCTCACCTCCCATAACAGAGCACCTTGGCACCCAGTCCGGATGCCTACCCTCTGTCCTCCCTGCTTCAGTGTCCCCCTTCTGCCCTTCCCTCTGCCTGCCCCATGGGGCCCCAGTACTCACTGCCTCTGCCTCCCACCTCTACCTTGCTGCAGCAGGGGTCTCACCCAGTGTGACACCAGGGCAGGGGAGGACAGGAGACCAGGTGAGGCTTTGGAATGTGACATACCAAGGCCTAGGGGGTAGGGGTTGTGCATAGCACTATCTCCCTTATCCAAGTACCTCTCCCAATCTCATCCCCACTACATGTATCCCATCTCCTTCCCTGATTTACACAGATTGAAGCTGAGCAGGGAGAACTACCAGAGATGAATAAACCCTCCGGCCCAGTTCCCAGGGCCTAGAGTCTCTTCATCTACCCGATTCCTCCCCCTGAATATGCCAAGAGAGCAGCTACCTCCAAGCCACTGAGCAGGAGCCTCTGATAATTAAACTTTTCCCCAGTAAGTAGCCCAGGACTGTTCTGTTTCTCTGTCTCCCTTATCCTCACATCCTGATCCCCACTTCCCCATGGGGCCAGGCAAGGAGTGGAGAGTGGAGCAGTGAGGTTTCTGGGGCTTTATGCAAGGAAAGCTAGAAAAGTCCCTACTCTTTACTCTTGTAGTAAAAGCAGAGAAACAGCAAGGCCCCATCTCGAGACAGTTGAGGTACACAGGAATAGTGAGGAAATAATTGGCTCATAAGCCACTGACCCTGAAAAAGTACTCACTGGAGTTGATTTCAGCACCCTTGGGGCTTGTTTGTGTCTGTCTGAAAATGCTCTGCTTTCCAAAGCTGGGGTTCCTGAACACTCAGAATTCACAACCACCCCTGCAGTGCTTCTGGGTGCACCCATACCAAACTCCCCCTCCTTACCTGAACAGAGCAGGCTTGTTCACCTCCCTGCATTTGCACAGGTAGGTTCAGAGCTTCTCAAGGTGATGTTCATCAGAACCACCAGGGGAGCTTGCGAAAGGTAAAGGTTTCTGGCCCATTTATTAAGTTCTCTAAGAGAATCTTAAGGCACTCTGGTGGCACAATGGTTAAGCATTAAGCTGCTAACCAAAAGATCAGTGGTTCAAACCCACCAGTAACTCCCTGGGAGAAAAGACATGGCAATCTTCTCCCATAAAGATTACAGCCTAGGAAACCCATAGTTCTACTCTCTCCTGTAAGGTCACTGTGAGTCGGGATCAACTTGACAGCACCCAACAACCAAGGGAGTCTCATGCACGCTGAAGTTGGAAACCCGCTGCCTAGTTTCTCTGCAGGCATTACTCTTACATTTTGCT
This sequence comes from Elephas maximus indicus, assembly GCF_024166365.1. Lineage (NCBI taxonomy): Eukaryota > Metazoa > Chordata > Mammalia > Proboscidea > Elephantidae > Elephas > Elephas maximus. The sequence goes on along the minus strand of NC_064835.1, from coordinate 12,254,079 downwards.
ATCAAGTAGATGATTACCCAGAGGGAAAAAAACATGTAGGAGCAACATCATGGATTTGAACCACTTATTAGATTATATGATACTGAGCAATTTATTTAACGGCTATTTATAAGCCTTGTTTTGTTTTGTTTTCTGGCATAGAATGGGAATATCCAAGTTGCAGTGTTTGTGTAAAGACTAAAATGACATCTATTCATTCCACAGGGTCAGTGAAGGTTCAGTGGTACAGTTCTCACCTTCCATGTCAGAGACGCAGCTGTGACTTTCAGTCAATGCACCAAATACACAGCCCCTACTCATCATCAGTGGAGGCTTATGTGTTGCCGTGATGCTCAACAGGTTTCAGCCAAGCTCCCAACTAAGACAGACTAGGAAGAAACACCTGGTGATCTACTTCCAAATATCAGCCAATAAAAACCCCATGGATTGGCAGAGCTAAGAAGGAGGAATAGACAGACGCTTCCCGCGAGCCCTCTTTACAACAAAGACCCGAAAAAACAAGTCAAACGAGTATATTTGTGACAAGCTGGGAGCCCTGAGCATCAAAGGCAAGCTTAGACAACGAACTGAGGGGCAGGGGGAGGAAGAGACTGTTCAGAAGTGGAGAGGAGTTACCGGACCTGAGTCGCAGGGAGCCCTCAGGCACCATTCCCGGAGTGGCGGCGGTGGTGGCAGGCTGGCACTAGCATTCGGCTGCACCTTCCTCAGGGAGAAGCAGCCAGTCACACAGCCTACTCACACCTCCGGAACCTGAGAAGGACAGCGCTGTCAGCAAAAGCTAAGTACTTGTGTATATTTTACCGCCTCCTCCCCACCCCCAACCCGGCTTCAGCAGCTGAATCCCTGGGCCTGAGATAGACCCTGGTGAGCACCTGGAGCCATCCTCCCAGCCTTGGGGAAGGAAAAAATTTGCAATTGAGAGGAAGAAATAATTTGCTAACTCCATTAACCAGGGGAGCCCAGAACAGAAGCAGCTCCTGTCCAGGCATAAACCTTCCGTGGACTTTGAGCAACTTTCCCTTCTGCGTGGACCTGTGTGGGCCTATTTCGGGAGAATAGGCCCTTGTTCACAGACTCCAACCATTTCAGTGGTGCGGTGGAGAGGTTGGTGTTTGACGTTTGACATTGCTTTGCCTATTAAACAAGGTCCTCACCTACCCACATCAGGGACCTAAGGACTGGTAGCTCCACTCAGGTCACCTGGCCACCTGCGACAGGGGTCCAAAGATAACTGGTACCTCCCAGCCCTTACAACCAAAAACTTTCGGTGCCCATGGTCCCTCTGCAGAATCCACCCACCAGCACGCTCTAGGGAACAGAGACGTGTTTTCCTCAGCGACACTTGGGGGCTGGTTCTTAGCCCCCTGCCTTGTTCAGAGCGTGACCCCTGCTGCAATCAGATATGGGTCTATACGCCAATCACCCCTGCCCCTCTAAGATGGTAGGACAGAGCCTGTACCACACACTTGATGATCAGCTACCTGGAAACCTGAGCTGAATTCATACAAGAAAACTGAATGGACTTCTAGACTGATATACCCAATAACAGCTCTAGCCAGCTGGGGACAGGACACCAGAGCACCAAAGGAGAAAATAATCAAGTTAGCCCACTCAAGCAACCCATAGGGGTATACCAAAACAAAACAAAGAAAGCAGCTATGACACAGTAAGCAAGCGTAAACTGATACAATAACTTATAGATGGCTCAGAGACAACAGTCAATATCAAGTCACATAAAGAAACAGGCCATGATCACCTCAACAGGATCTCAAAACAAAGAATCCAGGGATCTTCTAGATGAAAGTGCATTCCTGGAATTACCTGATGCAGAATACAAAAGTTTAATATATAGAACCCTTCAAGACATCACGAAGGAAATGAGGCAATACGCAGAAGAAGCCAAGGAACACACAGATAAAGCAACTGAAGAAATTAGAAAGATTATTCAGGAACATAATGAAAAGTTTAATAAGCTGGAAAAATCCATAGACAGACAGCAATCAGAAATTCTAGAAGATTAACAATAAAATTACAGAATTAGACATCTCAGTAGAAAGTCAGAGGAGCAGAATTGAGCAAGTAGAAGACAGAATTTCTGAACTTGAACATAAATCACTTGACACTAATATATTTGAAGAAAAATCACATAAAAGAATTTTAAATAATGAAGAAACCTTAAGAATCATGTGGGACTCTATCAAGAGGAATAACCTACGAGTGATTGGAGTACCAGAACAGGGAGGGATAACAGCAAATACAGAGAAAATTGTTGAAGCTTTGTTGGCAGAAAACTTCCCTGATATTGTGCGAGATGAGAAGATATCTATCCAAGATGCTCATCAAACTCCACATAAGGTAGATGTTAAAAGAAAGTCACCAAGACTTATTATAATCAAACTTGCCAAAACCAAAGATAAAGAGAGAATTATAAGAGCAGCTAGGGATAAATGAAAAGTCACCTACAAAGGAGAGCCAATAAGAATAAGCTCGGACTACTCCGCAGAAATCATGCAGGCAAGAAGGCAATGGGATGACTTGTTTAAAAAATTGAAGGAAAAAAATTGTCTGCCAAGAATCATATATCCAGCAAAACTGTCTCTTAAATATGAAGGTGAAATTAAGACATTTCCAGATAAACACAAGGTTAGGTAATTCGTAAAAACCAAACCAAAACCACAAGAAATACTAAAGGGAGTTCTTTGGTTAGAAAATCAATAATATCAGGTATCAACCCAACACTAGAACATTGGGTAGAGCAACCAGAAGTCAACCCAGACAGGGAAATCCAAAAAAAATAAAAAAGCAAGATTATAAAAAAAAAAAGCCCAAAACAGGGTAACAGCAATGTTATTATATAAAAGAAGACAGCATTAGAATAATAAAGAGAGGTGAAGAAATGTAATCATACACCTTCCATATGGAGAAGAAGATATGGAGATACAAAGAAATAAAGCTTAGTTTTAAATTTAGAAAAATGGGGTAAATAATAAAGTAACCACAAAGGAGACAAACTATCCTACACATCAAAATAAAATATGAGGGAAAAATACAGGCTCAGCAGAAACAAAATCAGCAACAACAAATATGAGGAAAGGACAATATATACAGAAAATGTACTCAGCACATAAAATCGAGTGACAAAAAGAAATTGTCAACACAAAAAGACATCAAAATGATAGCACTAAATTCATACCTATCCATAATTACCCTGAATGTAAATGGACTAAACGCACCAATAGAGACAGAGAGTGGCAGAGTGGATTAAAAAACAAGATCTGTCTATATGCTGCCTGTAAGAGACACACCTTAGACTTAGAGACACAAACAAAAAAAACTCAAAGGATGGAAAAAAATATATCAAGCAAACAATAATCAAAAAAGAGCAGGAGTGGCAATATTAATTTCTGACAAAATAGACTTCAAAGTTAAATCCATCAGAAAGGATAAGGAAGGACACTATATAATGATTAAAGGGACGATACACCAAGAAGATATAACCATATTAAATATTTATGCACCCAATGACAGGGCTGCAAGATACATAAAACAAACTCTATCAGCATTGAAAAGTGAGATAGACAGCTCCACAATAATAGTAGGGGACTTCAACACACCGCTTTCGGTGAAGGACAGGACATCGAGAAAGAAGCTCAATAAAGACATGGAAGATCTAAATGCCACAATCAACCAACTTGACCTCGTAGACATATACAGAACACTCCACCCAACAGTAACCAAGTATATTTTCTTTTCTAGTGCACATGGAACAATCTCTAGAATAGACCACATATTAGGTCATAAAGCAAGCCTTAGCAGAATCCAAAACATTGAAATATTACAAAGCATCTTCTCTGACCATAAGGCCATAAAAGTGGAAATCAGTAACAGGAAAAGCAGGGAAAGAAATCAAACACTTGGAAACTGAACAATACCCTGCTCAAAAAAGACTGGATTATAGAAGACATGAAGGATGGAACAAAAAAATTCATAGAATCCAATGAGAATGAAAACACTTGCTATCAGAACCTTTGGGACACAGCAAAAGCGGTGCTCAGAGGCCAATGTGTATCAATAAATGCACACATCCAAAAAGAAGAAAGGGCCAAAATCAAAGAATTATCCCTACAACATGAACAAATAGAAAGAGAGCAACAAAAGAAACCCACAGGCACTAGAAGAAAACAAATAATAAAAATTAGAGCTGAACTAAATGAAATAGAAAACAGAAAAACAATTGAAAGAATTAACAAGACCAAAAGCTGGTTTTTTGGAAAAACCAACAAAATTGAGAAACCACTGGCCAAAGTGACAAAAGAAAGGAAGCAAAAAACCCAAATAAGAAATGAGAGGGGCGGTATTACAACACACCCAACTGAAATTAAAAGAATCATATCAGATTACTATGAAAAACTATACTCAAACAAATTTGAAAACCTAGAAGAAGTGGACAAATTTCTAGAAACACACTACCTACCTAAACTAACACAAACAGAGGTAGAACAACTAAATAGACCCATAACCAAAGAAGAGATTGAAAAGGTAATCAAAAAACTCCCAACAAAAAAAAGCCCTGGTCCAGACGGCTTGACTGCAAGCTCTACCAAACTTTCAGAGAAGAGTTAACACCACTACTACTAAAGGTATTTCAGAGCATAGAAAAGGACGGAATACTACCAAACTCATTCTATGAAGCCACCATATCCCTGGTTCCAAAACCAGGTAAAGATGCCACAAGAAAAGAAAATTACAGACCTATATCCCTCATGAACTTAGAAGCAAAAATCCTCAACAAAATTCTAGCCAATAAAATTCAGCAACATATCAAAAAAATAATTCACCATGACCAAGTGGGATTCATACCAGGTATGCAGGGATGGTTCAACATTAGAAAAACAATTAATGTAATCCACCACATAAATAAAACAAAAGACAAGAATCACATGATTTTATCAATTGATGCAGAAAAGGCATTTGACAAAGTTCAACACTCATTCATGATAAAAACTCTCAGTAAAATAGTAATAGGAGGAAAATTCCTCAACATAATAAAGGGTATTTATACAAAGCCAACAGCCAACATCACCCTAAATGGAGAGAACCTGAAAACATCCCCACTGAGATTGGGAACCAGACAAGGATGCCCTTTATCACCACTCTTATTCAACATTGTGCTGGAAGTCCTAGCCAGAGCAATTCGGCTAGATAAAGAAATAAAGGGCATCCAGATTGGCAAGGAAGAACTACAAGTATCTCTATTTGCAGATGACATGATCTTATACGCAGAAAACCCTAAGGAATCCTCCAGAAAACTGCTGAGACTAATAGAAGAGTTCAGCAGAGTATCGGGATTCAAGATAAACATGCAAAAATCAGTTGGATTCCTCTACACCAACAAAAAGAACATCGAAGAGGAAATCACCAAATCAATGCCATTTACAGTAGCCCCCAAGAAGATAAAATACTTAGGAATAGATCTTACCAGAGATGTAAAAGACTTATACAAAGAAAACTACAGTACACTTCCGCAAGAAACCAAAAGAGACTTACATAAGTGGAAGATCATACCTTGCTCGTAGATAGGAAGACTTAATATTATAAAAATGTCTAGTCTACCAAAAGCAATCTATACATTTAATACAATTCCGATCCAAATCCCAAGGACATTCTTTAATGAGATGGAGAAACAAATCATCAATTTCATATGGAAGGGAAAGAGGCCCCGGATAAATAAGGCACTATTGAAAAAGAACAACAAAGTGGGAGGCCTTACTTTACCTGATTTTAGAAGCTATTATACCGCCACAGTAGTCAAAACAGCCTAGTACTGGAACAACAACAGATACACAGATCAATGGAACAGAATCGAGAATCCAGATATAATCCATCCACATATGAGCAGTTGATATTTGACAAAGGCCCCAAAACAGTTAAATGGGGAAAAGACAGTCTTTTTAACAAATGGTGCTGGCATAACTGGATATCCATCTGCAAAAAAATGAAACAAGACCCATACCTCACTCTATGCACAAAAACTAACTCAAAATGGATCAAAGACCTAAATATAAAATCTAAAACGATAAAGATCATGGAAGAAAAAATAGGGACAATGTTAGGAGCCCTAATACATGGCGTGACAGTATACAAAACATTATAAAGAATGTAGAAGAAAAACTAGATAGCTGGGAGCTCCTAAAAATCAAACACCTATGCTTGTCCAAAGACTTCATCAAAAGAGTAAAAAGACTACCTACAAAGTGGGAAAAAGGTTTTAGCTATGACATTTCTGATCAGCGCCTGATCTCTAAAATCTACATGATACTGCAAAAACTCAACTGCAAAAACACAAGTAACCCAATTAAAAAATGGGCAAGAGATATGAATAGACACTTCACTAAAGAAGACATTCAGGTAGCTAACAGATATATGAGGAAATGTTCACGATCATTAGCCATTAGAGAAATGCAGATCAAAACTATAATGAGATTTTATCTCACTCCAACAAGGCTGGCATTAATCCAAAAAAACACAAAAGAATAAATGTTGGAGAGGCTGTGGAGAGATTGGAACACTTCTACACTGCTGGTGGGAATGTCAAATGGTACAACCACTTTGGAAATTGATTTGGCACTTCCTTAAAAAGTTAGAGTTAGAACTACCATACGATCCAGCAATCCCACTCCTTGGAATATATCCTGAAGAAATAAGAGCCTTTACATGAACAGATATATGCATACCCATGCTTATTGCAGCACTGTTTACAATAGCAAAAAGATGGAAGCAACCAAGGTGCCCATCAATGGATGAATGGATAAAAAAATTATGGTATATTCACGCAATGGAATACTATGCATCAACAAAGAACAGTGAGGAATCTGTGAAACATTTCAAAACATGGAGGAACCTGGAAGGCATTATGCTGAGTGAAATTAGTCAGTTGCAAAAGGACAAATATTGTATAAGACCACTATTATAAGAACTTGAGAAATGGTTTAAACAGAAGAAAACACTCTTTTGTGGTTATGAAAGGGCGCAGGGAGGGAGGGTGGGAGAGGGCATTCAATTAGATAGTAGTTAAGAACTACTTTAGGTGAAGGGAAAGACAGCACACAATACAGGGAAGGTCAGCACAATTGGACTAAACCAAAAGCAAAGAAGTTTCCTGAATAAATTGAATGCTTCAAAGGCTAGCGTAGCAGGGGCAGGGGTCTGGGGACCATGGTTTCAGGGGACATCTAAGTCAATTGGCATAATAAAATCTACTAACAAAACATTCTGCATCCCACGCGTCTGGGGTCTTAAAAGCCAGCAAGCAGCCATCTAAGGTGCATCAATTGGTCTCAAGCCACCTGGATCAAAGGAGAATGAAGAAAACCAAGGACACAAGGCAATTACGAGCCCAAGAGACAGAAAGGGCCACATGAACCAGAGACTACATCAGCCTGAGACCAGAAGAACTAGTTGGTGCCCGGCTACAACCGATGACTGCCCTGACAGGGAACACAACAGAGAACCCCTGAGGGTGCTGGAGAGCAGTGGGATGCAGACCCCAAATTCTCATAAAAAGACCAGACTTAATGGTCTGACTGAGACCAGAAGGACCCCGGTGGTCATGGCCCCCAGAACTTCTGTTGGCCCAGGACAGGAACCATTCCCGAAGCCAACTCTTCAGACATGGATTGGACTGGACAATGGGTTGGAGAGGGATGCTGATGAGGAGTGAGCTTCTTGGATCAGGTGGACACTTGAGACTATGTTGGCATCTCCTTCCTGGAGGGGAGATGAGAGGGTGGAGGGGATTAGAAGCTGGCGAAATGGACACGAAAAGAGAGAGTAGAGGGAGAGAGCGGGCTGTTTCTCACTAGGGGGAGAGTAATTGGGAGTGTGTAGCAAGGTGTATATGGGTTTTTGTGTGAGAGACTGACTTGATTTGTAAACTTTCACTTAAAGCACAATAAAAATTATAAAAAAAAAAAAAAAACCCTATGGATCACAATGGTCTGATCCACAACTAATCATGAGAGTGGTGCAGAACAGAGCAATATTTTGTTCTGTTGAACCTGGAATCACCAGGAGTCGAAGGACCAAGCTTATGGCAGCTAACAAGAACATTCATTCCACATTTATTAATTGAGCTCATACTCTGTGCCGGGTACAAAGATGAGCATGACAGTCTCTGCCCTCCTGGAGCTCAGTCTTCTGGGGAAGAAATATACACAAAATAAACAAAAAAACTGAGGAAATAAACAAGAATTTGTCAGATCATGTAAAGGACTGTGCAAAGAATTAAAAACAGAATGATGGCAAACTACCAAAGCTCACTCAAGAAGAAATAGATAACATTAATTGCCCTGTATCTATCAGTGAAGTTGGAATTGGAGTTAAAAACCTTTCCACAAGGAAAACTGCGTGCCCAGATGGATTCACTGGTGATTTGAGAAAAAAATAATGTCAAATCCCCACCGGTGGTTCAAATCCAGCAGCAACTCCACAGGAGAGGTAGTGTAGACAACTTCTTCCAAAAACTAAAGAAAACAGGATACTTCAAAACTCATCTTATGAGGCCAACATTACTCTGATAGCAAAACCAGAAAGTAACATTACAAAGAAAAAGATCTACAGACCAGTATTCTTCATAAACATAAATGCAAAAAATTCTAAATCAAATTTTAGCAAACAGGACACAACGGTACATTAAAAGCATAATACATCATGACCAAGTGGGTTGTATACAAGAATACAAAGTTAGTTAACATTCAAAAATCAATCAGTGTAACTTGCCATATGAATAGACTACAAAAGAAAAGCCACATGATCATCCCACTAAATGATAGTAATAGCATTTGGCAAAAATAGCAAAAGTACTTGACAAAACCCAAAACCATTCTTGATTTAAAAAAAAAAAAAAACTCTCTGCAAACTAGAAATAGAACGAAATTTCCTCAACCTGATAAAAGGCCTACAGTTAGCATCGTATTTAATGGTGAGAGACTGATCGATTTTCCTTCCATGAGATCAAGAACATGGCAAAGATGTCTGCTCTCACCACCTTTATTCGACATTGTGCTGGAAGTGCTAGCCGGTGAATTAAGGCAAGGAAAAAAAAAGGCGTTCAGGCTGGAAGGGAAGAAGTAAAACTGTATTCATTCAGAGATGATAAAATCATCTATGCAGAAAATCAGATAGAATCTGCAACAAAATCTGCTGGAACAGATAAGTGAGTTTTGGAAGGTTGCAGAATACAAGCTCAGTATACAAAAATCAATTATATTCCGATTCACCATCAATCAATTGGAAATTGAAACTTAAAAAAAAAAAAACTCTTACAATGGCATCGTAAACTGTGAAATACTTAAGGATGAATCTGATGAAGTAGTTACAAAACCTGTACACTGAAATTGTAAGATATTGCTAAGAGAAATTAAAGAAAACCTAAATAAATGGAGATACATACCTCATTAGTGGATTAAAAGGCTTGATGTTGTGAAGTTGTAATTCTACCCATATTGATTTATAGATTCAATGCAATCCCAATCAAAATTCCTGCAGGCTTTTTTGCAGAATTTGACAAGCTGATTTTGCAATTCATATGGAAATGCAAAGGACCTAGAATAACCAAAACAACTTTAAAAAAGAACAAAGTTGAAGGACTCACACTACCTGACTTGAAGACTTATAAAGCTACAGTAATCAAGATATTGTGGTATTGGCGATAAGATGGACAAACAGGTCAATGGAACAAAACAGGCACCAGAAACAGACCTATATATGTCTGGTCAATTGACGTTTGACAAAGCTGCAAAGGCAATTTATTGGAGAAAAGAGAATTTCAACTCAAGGTCCTGGAATGACTGGATATCCATGTATAAAAATAAAATAAATCTGATCCATATCTCACGTCATATACAAAATTAACTCAAAATGGATCCTAGGCCTAAATGTAAAACCTAAAACTACCAGAACTTCTAGAAGAAAACAAAAGAGACTATCTTCACAACCTCGGGCTAGGCAAAGATTTCTTAGCTACCACATTAAAAGTAGATCCACAAAAGAAGAAATTGACAAACTGGACTTCAACGAAATTAAGAATTTCTGCTCTTCAGGAGATACAGTAAAAAGAATGAAAAGAGAAACCACAGACTGGGAGAAAATATTTACAAATCATGTATCTGATAAAGGACTTGTATCCAGAATATAAAAAGAACTTCACAACGCAATTAAAAAAAAAAAAAATTTTTTAACGGGCAAAATATTTGAACAGAAATATCTTCACCAAAGGAGATATATAAATGGCAAATAAGCACCTGAAAATATGCTGTACATTGTTAGCCATTACAGAAATGCAAATTAAAACCATTACTAGGCACTAGTGCGTATCCATTAGAATAGCTAAAAATAAAAAGACCAATTGCTGGTGAGGATGTGGGGTAACTGAAAGTCTCATACATTGCTAGTGAGAGTATAAAATGGTACAACCACCTTGGAATGCAATTTGGCAGTTTCTTTAAAAGTTAAATGTACAACTATCATATGATCCATGCATTCCACCCCCAGGTAATTTACCCAAGAGAAAAGGAAGTATATGGCCATACAAAGACTTGTACAGTAATGTTCATAAAAACCCGTTGCCTTCGAGTCGATTCCAACTCGTAGTGACCCCATAGGACAGAGTAGAAAGGCCCCGTAAAGTTTCCAAGGAGCACCTGATAGGTTCAAACTGCCGACCTTGTGGTTAGCAGCCACAGCACTTACCCACTACGCCACCAGAGTTTCCAGAAATGTTCATAGCACCTTTACTTCCAATAGCCAAAAAGCAGAAACATCCCAAATGTCCATCAACAGGTGAACGGATAAATACATGGTGGTACAGCTATGTAATGGAGTACCATTCGGCAACATAAAAGAAGGACATTTATGCACAAAACCTCGATAAGCCTCTAACTATGCTGAGTGAAAACATGTCAGACAAGAAAAGAGTACATAATATGAAAGTCTAGAAAACTAAAACGAATCTATAGTGACAGAAAGCAGATGAATGGATGCAGGGAAAGGAGGCAGGAATTCAGGATGGAAAGATTACAAAAGTTCATGAGGAAACTTCTGGGAGTAATGGATACGTTCACCATCTTGATTGTGGTAACGGTTTCACAGTTATATACATATGTCAAAACTTATCAAAGTGTGTACTTTAAATATGTACAGTTTATTGTATGCCAATTACATCTTAAAGCTGTTTTTAAAAATAATAATAATAATGAGATAGAGAGTATCTTGCAGCTACTTTGGATTAGTAATCAGAGAGGGCTTCTCTGAGGAGGTGGCATTAAGCTGAGATCTGATTGACTAGAAGGAGCAGCCAAGCGGCGGCCAGGGGAAGAGAGTTCTAGGCAGAGGGAACAGCATGTGGAAGCTGGGAGACCCCTTAGAAGGCTACTGCAGTTGTCCAGGTGAGAGGATGAAGGCGTGGACCAGGGTACAGGTGGGAGAATGCCTTTGGGGCCTGATCTGAAGACAGAGTCTAGGACACACACGAGGGGGGGGTGGCGGGATGAGGGACAAAGGGAAATGGAGGTTGACTCGTGCAGATGTTCAAGCAGCTGGCACTCAGGGCCTGGTGGATTTCTTGTCTCCACAAACCAGTAAAAACCAGTTACCGTCCAGTTACCTCCAACTTACAGCAACCCCAAATATGTCAGAGTACAACTGTGCACCATAGGGCTTTCCATCCCTGATTTTTTGGAAGTAGATCACTAGACTTTCCTTCTGAGATGCCTCTGGGTAGACTTGAACCTCCGTCCTTTCAGTTAGCAGTTGAACAAGTTAACCATTGGCACCACCCTGGTCTCCACAGACCCTCTGGGAAGACCCAGATCATCCGGCACACACCTTGGAGTCACTCTGTCCCCGTTTACTGTGGTTGGTTATGTGTTCGCCTCCCTCTCGGGACAAACGTCTCTTCTTCCTACCCCAGCGCTTAGTGCGTGGCACACGGCAAGCATTTAATAAATGTTTGTTGAATAAATAAATGAAAGAAGGAATAGTTTAGTTAGCTAATTAATTGATGTAAGTGGGGCAAAGGAGACATTTAACCCTGCCTTAGCGTCAATGTCAGACTTCTTCCACCCCGGCCCCACCCTCACCTCCCAGCCACCACCCAGCCGCTTCAGCAGCTTCCCTGCTCTCACCACCCGGAAGATGCAACCACGCGGCCAGGCCGCCGGGCGGGCAGTGCAGGCTGACTCCTGCGGGCCCTGGCAGCAGGGCCTGACCTGGTTTGGAGCCGGCTGAGGCGGATGATGTCATAGCAAATGCAGAAACTCTGTCTGGGGCTGGACTCAGCTTTCAATGCCAGAAATGTAGAGAGTGCTGCACAGCTGGGTATCACAGCACAGTGGGGGACACGGGCTGGGGGGCTCTTTGGGAATACCATTCTTTTCCTGGGAGCCCAGTCTCTGGCTTCCATATCCCTTTATGGGCACCCGGATTGTGGGCTCCAAGACCTGTCTCCTCCTGTCCCACAGGGAGGTATGGAGGACATTGGGGAAGGAACAGGGGGATGTGAAAAACTTCTTGAATGCCTGTCCAATGGCCCCAGACATTCATTAGTTTATTAATTCAAACATTTTCCAAACGTTTATTAAATGACAGCAATGTCAGCCGAGCATAGAGCTATTGCTGAGAGTACAGAGGTGATTAAGACATTGTCTCGATTTGAAGTCACTCACTGTCAAGAGTCAGGAGAAACACCAACAACCAAGATGCAGGCCGAGAAAGGTAGACTGGAGCAGTACCCAGTTCTGTGCCCAGTTCAGTGGGAGCAGAGGAACCAGGGGAGGCGTCACAGAGGAGGCAGAACTTGAGAGGAGACGTGAAGCGTGAGTACAGCCTTTCTAGGCGGAGGGGTGAGCATGTGCTGAGGTCTTAAGATGAGAGCAAGCATGTGTGATTGGGGCTGTGCTGGCTCACAGGCTGACACACAGCCTTCAGTGGAGACAGTAGGAAGAAACGCAGGGGCTAAGACAGGATGGATGTGCGTGTGTGCCACCTCGCAAGTTTAGGTGTGGTCCTACTAGCAATGAGGACCTGCAGCAGGGAGGAGAGACGGACAGCAATTTAGGGCATCAGTAGCCTGGTGGAAGCACTGGGGAGAGATGGGGGTAAGGCTAGAGGCAGGGAGGGTACCGCGAAGACGAGAGTAAGTGACAGTGAGGTGGAGAGTCATGGAGCTGGACAGGAAGGCTCAGTAGAACCCTATGTGGATAGTTTGGATGCCTGGGGCCCCTGTGCTCTGGGGCTGAGGCTCAGCTGTGCCTAGCTCGTGCCGTTTACCTCTACCCCTTACCCCTCACGCTGGGTATCCCACAGAGCCATGTGCCCCCAAAACACTTCTTTCCTCAGGGGTGTAGACCTGTGCCCCTCTGCCATTCCTTTGCTACCCACCCCTACCATCTTCAAGCCAAAGCTGTTTGCAGAGGAAGTGAGGTAGAGGTGTCCAGAGGCAAACTGAAGATGAGCAATGTAGAAAGGAGACCACTATGGTAGGTGGGGCTGTTAGGTCCCCCATAATCTCCAAACATCTCCTTCCAAAAGGTAGGACCTGAGGACCTCCCCCACTGTGGTCCACCCCAGCATCCAGGCCTCTGTTGGCATCACCTTTGAGCTGAGCCTATAGAGAGGGCCCTAGACTCGCCCACCACCTAGAGGGTACCTGAGCACGAAATAGGAGCCTGGCCCCTGGGAAGCCAGATGGGGCTGTGATGGAATCAAGGCTTCCTGCCTCCAGTGGAACGCTCATTCCCTGTGAAGTGGCACCTCTCAAAGGTAGGGCATCCAGGAGAACCCAACTACATCCCCAGGGATCAGAGATGCCATTGAGTGTTTCTTCAAACAGGGAGTAGAGCAAGAGGGGCAGGCAGCTGGATCTCTTAGCTGGAGGGGATGGGCCCTGAGTGCCTGCTTGATGCAGTGTGACACCCATGCCCCCATGGCAGCATAAATATCCCATGTCACAGTAACTGAGTCTGACGTCTCCTTCCCAGTGCTCCTGGCATGTGCCTTCCCCAGCCATTTCTGCCCCTGGACCCAGGAGGTCAGGGCCAGGCAAGGGAGGGCCCAGGAAACCCCCATGTTGTCAGAGGGGATTAATATGGCAAGAGCAAACCCTGTACGTGTCGGGGGTGGGGGGCAGGAGAAGGGAATTCTTCTAGACCTGGGAGTCGGCTGGGGCAAAGGGAAGGGCAACCCAGGAGGATGGCTGTGGGGTGGGGTAGGGAGAGAAGGCAAACAAGTTGGTACAACTGGGGGCAGTTTGACAGGATAGAAAAAACCCTGGAAATGAGGAGCCCAGATTCCTGTCCCAGCTGGGACACTCACTTTGGGCAAGATACTTAACCTCCCTGAACCTTACTGGTGGTGCAAAAGGTTAAGCGCTCAACTACTGGGCAAAAGGTTGGCAGTTTGATCCCACCCAGAGGCGCCTCGAAAGACAGGCCGGGCTATCTACTTCCAAAAGTTCACAGTCTTGAAAATCTTAGGGAGCAGTTCTACTCTGCACACATGGGGTCACCATGCTTGGAAACAGATTTGACAGCAACTAATAATAACAACAGCAACAACCACATAGAGTTCTTGTGGGAAGCAAAGGGGGTGATACATATGACAACTCATTGAAAAGAAAATGCTGAACAAAGGTTATAGAGAGATGACCCTAGATCTTGTGGCAGGATTAGCCACGGGGAGGTGGAGGGCAGTGGTAATACAGGACTAGAAGGCTGTGTGAGTCTGGCTCTACCGCCTGCCCCAGGGAGTGGTCGGGCATGGGGACTCTGGTGATTCACCCTCCCCAAAGCCTTAGTAAACTGTCCCTTTGCACAGTCTTTCACAGCCTCTCACGACCGAAGGAGCAGGCAGCCACTAGGGCCGAGGATGCTTCAAGGACACAAGCCACCCTACCCCAAGCCCATCACCCAAGGCCCCACCCATTACCTTTTGTGGTGGACAGCTTCAGAATCCACCTTGGCCTTCAAGAGCAAGCCATCTTCCTTACCAGAACCATCTTATGTGTTCAATTGTATCAAGTGGAAGTAACAAAACTGAGTGCCTTTATGGCTAAAAATAACAGTAACGATAGTTACCAGAATTTATACAGCACCATAGAGTTTTCAAAGCACATTCACATTTAATTATCTCCTTTAATTTTTACTGCAACCCTAGGAAGTAGATGCTTAATCACTGTCCCCATTTTTCAGATGAGGAAACCGAGGCTCAGACAGCTGTGCAGCGATAGAGTCAGTGCCTGAACCCGGTCCCATCCTACTGTTCCAGCAGCACAAACTTCTACACTCTTGAAGTTTCTCACAGAGCTCTACATGTGCTTTACCCACTAACTGGCAGCCCAGAGGAGAGCCTGGCACGCTAACTCTGTTCTCCAGAAGGAAGGGGAGAGATTCTGGCTGGGGAGGGGTCCAAGGTTCCAGAGATGAGCATGGGCTCAATTCTGTTTGCTCCTGAGCTGTAATATCTGTCCCACCTGGGAGATCTGGGGAAGGGGAGGTGGCAGCCACGGCCCCTGCAGGCAAGAAGCTCACAACCAGTGGGGAGGGGTAGAGCTGCGCTGCCATACTGCCTGCGGCCCCTCCTGAGCTGGGCGCGGGGTGTGTGCTGGACCCAGCGATAGAAGGAGAGTGAAACGCTCAAGGACAGACCAAGAACGATGGGTGCAGAATTATGTGATTTCACACCAGGAAGGAACCTTTGTGGTATCTAACTCAGGCCCCTCGTTTTTCAGATGAGGAAACTGAGGTTCAGACAGAGGCATCTAGAGCAAGGGCTGGCAAGCTTCTTGTGTAAAAGGCCAAGAGAGCAAGTGTTTCAGGCTCTGTGAGCCACATATGTCTCTGTAGCATATTATTCTTTTTTTTTTTTTTCACAACTCAACTATTTAAAAATGTAAAAACCATCCTTACTTAGCTTGAGGGTCACACGAAATAGGCTGGCACAGGCTGCATTTGGCCCACAGATTGTAGTTTGCCAATCTTTGTTCTAGAGGGTCTTATAGCCAGTTGCTTCCTGAGCTAGAGTTCTTTCAAGCAACCAACACACCAGTTTTTGAGCACCTGCTATATGCCCAGCACTCTACCAAGTCCTGGAGGTACAGAGAATAGAATCTCATAGTCCCTGCCTCCAGCTTGGGGTGGGACAGATATACAGGCAAGGAAATAATGTCACATCGACACATGGTGGAAGGCTGTGCAGGGGCAGGACACCGGGAGCAGGGAGAAGCCAGCTCTTCTGGGGGTCTTCCGTGCGCCACCCACCATGGATGCAGGCATCACAGGGTATTTTAATGTCCGTCCCTCTCCCCCAGTCCTTACATTACATGAAGGCAATGATCTGTGTCCATCTTATTCCCTACACTATCCCCAGCACCCAAAACAATGCCTGGCAATAGTAAGAAAGCAATAATTTTTGAATGAATGAATGAATGAGTAGTAGCAACTACATAACTATAGCTCCCGACGCTAGGGTGGGTGGATGGTGAGAACTACTACAGGAACTGAAGAGCCTGAGGGATTGTCAGCCTAACCCCCTCAATTGTTGAACAAAGTGGGTTTATTGAGCCTGGGAAATACAGCCCTGGGCCCCAGAAGCCTTCTGCTCCATTCTCTCTCCAGCCCCCTCAGTCCTCTCCCGCCCTGGCCCTCTCTGCTGACTCACACAGCAGCCGCTAATCACACCCTAGTCAAGCATGCTTAATTAAGCCCCACTTACCCACAGCTTCTTAGCAAGAGGAACGGATGGGACTCCCATCACGTGCCAGGCCACAGGGACCTGCGCTGGGGGTGGGATCTGGTGGGGAGATGCAGACTGAAGACAATGAGGCAGTCATTTGGGGACCTGTGGTAGAAATAATAATAGTTAAGATTTACAGAGCGCTTCCTCTATGCCAGACATTGCTCTAATACTTTATGTGCAGTAACGTAAGCACCTGCATAACAAACTTATTACACAGCTACTATTATTAGGTCCGTTTTACAGATGAGGAAATTGAGGCTCGCAGAGTCTACCTGGCTTGCCCAAGGTCACACAGCTAGTAAGTGACAGAGTTGAAAGGGAGTGTTCAGGGAGAGGAAGGAACCCATGTCCAGAGCCCTGACCCCACTGCGCAGTGGCCTGGGCTCTTCCAGATAGCAAGGCCCATCCTGACTCACACAGAAATGCAATTCCATTTTTGATTCAACTCATATCTGTCATACACCTACCAAGTGCCAGGAGACAGGAGGCTAAGGGAGCTCGAAGATCAGTGAGAGGCAAGCATGCCCACCATAAAGACAGTGTTGTTTAGGGCCCACTGGGGCCTGGGGCCGGGGAAAGGGTAGGAGAGTAGGATTTATGGAACACCTCCTAGGTACCGGACACCAAGGCTATCATGCCCTTTACTTTTTCTTCATAATCTGTAATTATGTGTTTATTGGTGTAACTGTTTATTTAAAGTTCCCCTGGCATAAAGCTAGTGCTCAATAAACATTTTTAAAGTAAATGAATGAATGAAACATGGCTCCTGTCCTCAAGGAACTTGCAGTCTAAAAGGAAAACTAAAGACAGAAAGAGATGGGTACATATGGAGGGATAAATGTGAAAGAATGAGACAAAAGGTACCACAGAGCAGGGAGAGGGGGCTGCCCCAGAGCAGAGGAGCTGGACAAGGGGGCCTGGAGGGGGAGATGCTGATGCCAGGTCTTGAAGAATGAGGGGGAGCTTCCCAGGGAGATGGGGGAAGGATCCTAGGGGCTGAGGGGACAGCCCTTGCACCAGCTCTGTTTGAGAAACTCTAAGTGGCTTCAGGAAGGAGCCCTAGTGGTGCAGCAGTCAAGCACTCAGCTGCTAACCGAAAATTCAGCAGTCTGAACCCACCAGCTACTCTATGAGAGAAAGATTCGGCAATCTACTTCCGTAAAAATTATAGTCTTGGAAACCCTATGGGGCAGTTCTGCTCTGTCTTATAGGGTTGCTGTGAGTCGGAATTGACAAGGGGCGAGGGGTTTAAGGCTTCATGATGCTGAATTGTGGGTAGGTGTGTGAGAGGCAAGAGATACTGCTAGAGGAGGAGGCTATGATCAGGCCCCAGAGGGCCTCAGCTGCCATTCCAAGGACAGAAGCCAGACCTGGACTTCATTCCTGCAAAAACAGAAGCCACTCCAAACCTTTCAGGCACAGGGGTTCGGATCCAGGGATCTGGTTGTTCAGGTGACGGAAGAGGCGAGGAGCCAACGGCAGGCAGTAGGGCAACCCAGAAATCAGCAACAGCAGGAAGTTGCTACCTTCCCAGGGACAGGCCAGAGGGGGAGGGCGGGAGTGGGCACAGGCCCATTCACAGAAATTGGAGCCACTTCCAGCCTGTCAGTGGCACTGGGACCACATAGGAAGCGGCTGTCCAGCAGGAGCCAAAGGGGAGACATAGGTGATACAGAGATATGCTGGAACTGGCTTCTCGTCTCCTCCCACTTCTAATGCCTCCAACTGTCTGGACCTTTTCAGAAGCCAGACAGTAAGGGAGCCTGGGAAATGGAGTTCCCTGTGACACAAAACAAGGCAGAGAAAGGCAGTGAATGCATCTGAGACTCAACAGGCAAGTGAACCACACACCCATTTCTTCTTTCACTCACTCACTTATTCACTAGGTTCTGGGGTGGGAACTACAAACAAGAATTTAGGGTCCTGTCCACACTCAGCTTACAGTCCAGCAGTACCTGCCCCACCCCTCATCACCCACTGCCAGCTGATCATGGGTACCTGCTCAACTAGCCTGTAGGTGCAGATCTTCTGGGGCCCCTGGGAGGCTTCCAGTGTGCAGAGAAAATGAAGCCACGCTCTGCCTCCTCCCCAGCTGAAAGCTCACAGCTCAGAGTGAAACGTCTCCAGAAAGGGAAGAAAACCCTTAAATCCCACTGTTTGTCTTTGGAGCCTGGGAAGCGAGGATCTAATGAACATGAAAAGTGCGGGCCGCTCAGAAGTTGTCTTTGAAACTTCCCTAGGCTGGCTTTGTTAAGGAGCAGCATCGCCTTTCAAAGCTGCCTGGCTCCAAACTCCCCTCTCCTCCCTCCATCGGTAGCAGGCAGCAGCTAATTAGCCCAGAGATGTTAAACTCTCCCTAATTCTGTCGGAGAAGTCCCCAGGCTTGCGGGGAACAGGTAGCAAGGCTGACAAACTGAGTACTACTGGCCCTCCTTCTACCCCTATGCTGGCCACCCCTCCGTGCCAGCCACTGCTCCCAGCCTGGGCCCCTCTAGGGTCTCTCCCTCCTTCCAAGCTTGCCTTCCCCATTCTTTCACACTGGCCTGTGTTCAAACACAACCTATATTTTCTACCTGCCCCTGAAATTCTGCCTCTTCCAAGAAGGCTTCCTGGATTTACCATATGAGTGTTGACCAGCCGCACCCTGGGTCTTGCCCTCACCCAGGCCCTTGGACACGCCTCTCCGTTGGTGTCCAGGCCATGGTGTCCCCCTCTATGGCCACCATTCAGCACATCCTCCCTGAAGGAATAGGTCTCCAACCTAGCCTACTCCTGAGCTTTATGCCAGCCAAACGAACCAAAATAAACCAGTTGCCATTGAGTCTATCCTGACTCATAGCAACACTATGCAAGGGACCAAAAAACCAAACCTGTTGCCATCAAGGCAAAGGCAGGAACGATCTACAGCTTCACATAGGCTTTGGTGGTTCCGTGGTGGAATTCTTGCCTCCCACCAAGAAGAGCCAGGTTCCGTTCCTGGCCAACGCGCCCATGTGAGCCACCACCCATCTGTCAGCGGAGGCTTGTGTGTTGTTATGATGCTGAACAGGTTTCAGCAGAGCTTCCAGACTAAGATGGACTAGGAAGAAAGGCCTGGTGACCTAGTTCTGAAAATCAGCTCATGAAAACCCTGTGGATCGCAATGGTCCACTCCCATTGAGCACAGGGTTGTTGTGAGTCTGGGCCAACTTGATGGCAGCTAACAATAACAACAACAACCTGGCCCATCGGCTGTTGCAGCCTGACAATAATGCTACTTTCTGTGACCTCGAGTAAGACATACCTGTCTCCGTGCTTCAATTTCCTTATCTGTAAAGCAAAGGGACTGTCCTAGACCAGGGGCTCTCATACTTGAATATATATATCAGAATCACCCGGAGGGCCTATTAAACAGAATACTGGGCCCACCCCGAGTGTCTGATCCAGGAGGTCCGGGGTAGAGCCTGAAAGTTAGCATTTCTTACAAATCTCTAGGTGATGCTGATGCTTCTGGTCCAGGGACCATGCCTGGAGAACCACTGGACCAGATGGATGGGTTCTAAATAGTATTTGTCCAAGCTCCAAGGGTTGCAGGAAACTCCCTCACTAAATGCAGGTAGGAGAGGTGATGAGAGCGGGGGCGGGGGGGGGGGGGAGGGACGCTGGTAGCCTGGCTTTACTGTGTTCTGTTTGTATGTATGCCCAGGTAAGAGGTAGTCAGAACCAAGGTTCCCTGCTTTACTTGAAATGTCTGGAAAGCTGTTGATCAGACTAGCTGATCAGGAAAGTCCCTTCCAGCTCTGACAGTCCCTGACCCTGGGGTCATTTCCCACCCCCTCCCTGGCCTCGCCTACCTCCCTTTTCTGCTTCACAGACAAGGGGGGCATGGCAAGACCAAGGCTCAGGCCTCGGGTCTTTACTCTCAGGTGAGGGGGTACAGGCATGGGGGTTGGCCAGCCAGGAAGAAAGGCTGGGGAGGTCCCAGGAGACTGTATTCAAGAGGTACATGTCAACCCAGAGATGTACCCAAAGCGGTGGGGCACTTGTGTCTGAGCACATACACACACACTTTCCTCTGCACACAGCACCCCCCTGCCCAGAGATGCCCTGAAGAGGGGCCTGGGGTCCAGCTGAGTTAGGGAAGTTCCTGGAAAATGTGGAGTGGCTAAGCTGTATCTGGATCTGGGAGGGGGGAATGCACGCATGTGTTTGTGCATGCGTGCATGTATGGGTGGGTGGGTGTGTGTGTGTGCAGTTTGCACGTATGACTTCTGTGTTTACAAATAAGTTACAGAGAGAGGTTTTAACTGGACTGATCAGGGTACAGACAGACTCTAAATAAAGTAGAAGTCTCCTAGGATGTCAAAATTTTGGAATTAAAGATCATCAGTTCTAAACCCTCGTATAACTGCTAAGGACACTGCAGCTTCGCTAGAACTAGAACTGGGGTTTCCTGCTCCCGGGCCACTGCGCTGTCCGCCGCATGATGTGATGTCGCTCTGGCCCACCCACCACAATTACGTCAGCTGGAATCAATGGTGCATCGTGGCAAAAGGACAAACATTTTCACAGAAAAGTAATCCAAGGCAAACAAGTCCCTTCCCAAACCTGCATGTCCCCACCCACACAGTCGTTCCCTGGCCAGCTGCTCCGGGGGATGCCACTTCTGAGAAGGGTCCCCGCCCAGCCCTGGGGGAGCCTGCATGAAGGGGGTGCGGGGGGTTACACAGACAGAGAGGTGATGTCAGGTATGGTGGAGCCGCTTCCAAATGCAAGCCCGTGGGAAAGCAGGAGGCAGCGGGTAGTGGGGAGAGAAACAAGGAGGAAATTGCCCAGACCCTTTAAAGATTAATGGGGTTCTCTGGGACTCAGGGCTGTGCAGTTACTAGAGAGAAAGAAAGACCAGCAGACAGGCAGTTGAGAAGTGGAGGGATAGACTGAGGGGTGTATGTGTGTGTGTGTGTGTAAGGGAGACACAGCAGAGAGACTCTCAGACTGTGCATATGTGTTTGCACAAGCCCCAAACAGGCCAACAGACAGCAGAGCAGTCTGCAGACCATGGAGGGAGACACACACACAGACTGGATGAGGGTGGGGCTGGGAACTGGGGAGCCAAGGCGAGTGCCAAGAGGTGAAGCACTGTCAGAGTGAGCTGGGTGCAGGCTGTTTGTGTCTGTGGTGGCGGGCGTGTGACAGGATGGCAGAGAGTATCTGTGCGTGCGTGTATGTGTAGGTGAGCACCCCAAGGATGTGGAGAGAGACGAGGAGGGCAGGCAGGCCATGGGCATTCCTGCAGTGAGCAGCCCACAGGCGTGGACACCCCTCCCAGGCCTGCTCTCATCCCCCTGCCTGGGACCGCTGCTGAGAGCCACCTCAGCTGTGCAGGTCCTCTCTTGCCTTTGCCTCCCACGCTTGCCACCCCACCCCTGTGCTAGGGAGTGTCCTCCTCTTCCCCAGGGATAAATATCCCTGGAATACAATAGTCCTCAGCCCTGGGACAAGCCTCTCTGCTCTGGGACAAGGGATGGTATACCAGTCTGAACAGTAACCACCAAAACTGCTCCAACTCCAGCCCCTTCCTCTTCACTCAGTCTCTCAGAGCGATGGAACAAGCACAGATCTTGAGTCACACCGCCCTGCTTCAGGTTTTGTCTGCTTCTTACCACTGTGTCACCTTGAGCAAGTTACCTAGGCCTTTCTTTGGTGGAGGGAAAGCAGGAAGAGAGGAAGGAAAGAAGGAAGGAGGGAGGGAAGGAAAGAATGAGAGAAGGAAGGAGGAAGGGAAGGAAAGAAGGGAGGAAGGAAGGAGGGAGGGAGGGAGAAAAGAAAGAAAGGAGTTCTTGTGAAGATTAAATGAGATAACACATGAAGCCGCTGGCGATGTGCCAACCATGAAGTAGGTAACCCCATTTTTAGTCTGTTTAGTACATTCTTCCAGGAGTCAAGTTTTCATTTAAAACTCCAGATTCTTCCCAAGTAACACCATCTTCTTGAAAATCCTAAAACCCTAGACGTTACGCCCATGCTACAGATGAAAACACTGGGCTCTTGCAGGGGTAACTCGTATTACTAATGGAGTTGAGGCCAGAATGGAGATTCCCTGCTTCACAACCCAGTGCTTTCTGCCTTTAGCCAGAGCCAGATGATATTCACGGTGATATTGTTTGAAGGTTTGTCCGACATTGACTTGGAGGCGAGACTGAGCTCCAAGTAGGTGTGGGCTGTGGGCTGTGGGCCGAGACAAAGGCCAGAAATGAAGGATGGTGCAGGACAGAGTTCTCCAGAGTCCTAAGCAATTCAGCTCTGGCCCCAAACTTGCATTTCCACTTAGCGAAGCAGAAGCTCTACAGTGAACTGGATCTCCTTCCACTCCCTCCACCTGCCACTTGGAAGGCAGTTTAGTGCCCATCTGTGGCCCCTCTCACATGCCTCACATGTCCCCACCCTTAGCAACGGATCAAAGGATTTCTCCCAATCACTCCCAGCACACTCCCTGAAAGTCTCAAGTCATTGCAGGCTTCTGCGCCTCACATTTCTGCAGCACAGACCAGTGCCAGGGAGCCACCCATCTCTCCAGACCCCAAGTCTGGCTCTGCTGCTATCACACCTTATTCATCTCCAACAGGATGACAATGCTAAGGACTGTGAGGTAAGCTGACCATCCCTTGAGGCCAGGCATCCCAGGGGAATCGCTAAGGATGGATGGAGAGATTACAGGCAGGGAGTGTGTTGCTTCTGGTCTTTGTTCCTCATTCAGGATAGGAACGCTTCTGGGAGAGGATGCTAGTGCCTGGGAGGAGGTGGCTGCTGCAGGGGGAGGTCTGGCCCGAAGAGAGAGCCGGACATGCCAGGAAGCCAGCAGCTGAGAAGTACCAAGGGGGGAGGAGGGGTAACAGTCAAGGAGGGGCCAACTGAGGGACCAGATGACTAGAACCATTTCCAGGCTCATCTTCTTCAATGCCCTCCTGCAATGACAGGCATCCTTCCTCCTCCAGCCCCCCACCCCCACCCCCACCCCACAGGTGCCTCCAGGGACACAGGTGGCCTGGCAGTGGGCAGAGATCAGGACAAGGAATTCAAAGCTTCCCATGCCTGGTCTCCTTGCCTTTCCTTAATCCTAGAGTGAGGGAGCCAGGAACCATCCCCAAGTCAGAGACCCTTGAGTGTACTGGTCACCTCCCACCGTTTAGCAGCTGACTGAGGAGGGGGCAGGGAATGGGAAAGATACACCCCTCAAAAGGTTCCTCATGGGCTCCCTGTCCTTCTCTGGGTAAACAGGGGCCAGTTGTGCCCTACTCATCGGTACCATGTGGCCTAAACTGTAGGAGCCACACCATTCACTCTCTCCCCCAAAATTCATTTGTCCAAGTGCAATACACATTACAAATATCTAATGTGATTTTTTCACTCATTTAGACGGGCAGGATAGCATAGTTGTTAAAAGCATGGGCACTGAAGCCAAATTGCTTGGCTTGGGTCCCAGCTCCACACACTGATGGCTGTGTGACCTCAGGCAAGTTACTTAACCTCTCTGTACCTCCATTTCCTCATCTATAAAAAAGTGACAATATTAAGAGCTACCTCAAAGGAGTGTTATAAGGTTTAAGTGAGTTAATATATGCCAAGTGCTTAGAATGACAACTGATACACAATAAAAACTAGACAAGTATTAACTACTTTTATTATCCATCCAGTCACCAAAAAACTACTGAGCACTGAGTGTGTGCCAGGTGTTGTCCCAGGCCCTGGGATTCCATGGTGAACCATCCCAACGCGACCTCTACCCTCTTGGAGTTTACACTTCAGTGGGGGAGGCAAACATTCAATAATCACAGAAAAATTACAAATGACAAGCTGTAATAAGAGCCATAAAAACTGTCTCAGATACTTAATGCTGCTGTGACAGAAATACCACAGGTGGGTGGTTTTAAAGACGGGGAGTTTATTTTCTCACAGTTCTGGAGGCTAAAAGTCCAAATTGGGTCCCAGCTGTGCCGATTCCTTCCTTGTAGGTGGTCCGGGGCATTTCTTGGTCCCTTGGCGATCCTCACATGGTGTCTGTCTTTCTGTGCGTTTGTCTGCCTGTTCTGTTCTTTTTGTAACTCAGAAGCGATTAGATTTAGAATTCACCCTACTCAAGTATGATCTAGTTAACATTTAAAAAAAAAAAAAAACCTATTTCGAAAGGTTTCCATATCTACAAGTAAAGGGGTTAGTATTCCAACACATATTTGGGAGGGAACAACTCAGCCCATAGCAACGACAAAGCAGAGATAGTTCTGAGCACACAATAGGGGACGTGCGTTTTGCAGCCAGGGGAGGCTCTTTGGAGCCCACAGTGCGCCATCGAAGTCACCAAGGCCTGCTGTGGACGAAGCTGGGCCTGTGCCCTTTGCGGGTCTTGTCACAGCAGTGTGTCTGTGACACCATCAGTGCAGGGCTGAGTCTGCGTCACCTCACCCACCGCCCACCACCACCCCACTTCTGGGTCTTTCTCACCCAGGAGGGCATGGCGTAAAAGACAAGGGTGAAGGGGCAAGGATTGAAGATGGTCAACCTGGGAAACTGGAGAATTATTTTGCTCTTGTCTTTTTAGCCTTTGTCACCATCCTGCCACCACCAGCAGAGAGGCATGGGAGGGTCTCTACAGTTCTGGTCGGCACACCTTTTCCCCAGGGGTGGGGGATGAGGGGAATAAGGGGAAAGGTTCGGTCAGGAGTTGCCCTTGGAGGGGGAGTTACTGTCTAAGGAGCACTGAGTTTCTGTTCTCCCCAGTTGGCCTCGATTCAGCTCTGACTCACAGCGACCCCAGAGGGCTTTCAGTGGCTGATTTTTCGGAAGTAGATCTCCAGGCCTATCTTCCGAGGTGCCTCTGGGTGGACTCGAACCTCCGACCTCTCATTTAGCAGCTGAGCGCATTAACCATTCGCACCGCCCAGGGACTCCGAGTTTCTCTTAAAGGTGATGGAAAAACTCGGAAACGGATGGTGATGGTGGTTGCACGATAGGGTTAAGGTAATTAACGTCACCGAACTGAACACGGAAAATGGTTGAAATGGTGAATGTGTTGTTATCTATATATTTTACCACAATTTTTAAAAAATAGAGTTGCCCCCGGTAGGGACGTGGAAAGCCCCTTCCCGCTGGCCTGTGGCATGAGAGCGGAGGGGAGAGAAGGCCAGAGCAGAGGCAGCCCAGCCGAAGCCCAGAGCCAGCCAAGGTGACTCTTGAGCATTGCACTCCGTCCTCCGGTTACGGTCTCAGCTCTCTGGAGGTCTCGTGCGGAGGGCAGAGCCAGAGCTTACAGAGAAAGGAGGCAGTGGCTGAGAAGGGCCCAGGGACTCAATGCTGGTTTAGGGTCCCGTGGATGGGAAAGCAGAGCAGGCAGCAGGCTGGGGAGGGGCTGCAGAGGGGCTGAAGATGCTGTTGAGGTGGCATCCTCCCCCCAGGTTGCCCCGAAGCATCTTGATGAGACCTTGTGCTGAGCTTGTGTGTTTCTGCCTCCCAGCTGGACCACAAAATGGGAGGAAGCATCCATAAACCTGCCGAACTGCCTCTGTGGCCGGAAGCGCTGCCAGGGGCTGCCCCGTTCCCCCTCTAATTGGTCTTAATTTCCATGATTTGCAGGTCCCAGGCTTGCTGAAGGCCCGTTCACCATTGTGATGGATGGGCAGGAGTTGTCGGCCTGGTGAGCCAGCCCCTGCGGGCTGATCCAAGGCTATCAGCTCTCTCCTCCTCCACCAGGACCTACCCAGGCCCCTGGCCCAGAGCACCCCCAGAGCACAATCGTTTCCCGGGCTGAACTCTGTAGGTGAACCCCACCTCCCCATCCCTTTCACAAAGCAGAGTACCTGGTTCACGTTGGATCTCTACCACAGCCTCCTGAGAGCCCTCCCGGGGCCTGGCACTTAGTAGGTGCTCAATAAATGCACGTTGCTCCCCTGCTTCAGCGAACTAGGGGTACTTGGCCGAACACTGCGTGAAACATGGGCACCTGCCTCCTGCACTCTGTTTCTGCTTTTGTCACAGTGGTTAAGGGTACAACTCTGGTGTCGGCTGCTTTGATTTGAATCCCAAACGCACTATTACTGGCAAGTTAATCTTGAGCAAACTATTTAGCTTCTCTGGGGCTCAGTTTCCTTATCTTTAAATTGGGGGCAATAATAATAACTACTTCATTGGTCCATTATAAGAAAAATTTTAAGTGTGTTGTGGGAGGCAGAATAATGCCCCCCAAAGATGGCCACATAGGAGCCCTGGTGGTGCAGTTGTTAAGTGCTCAGCTGCTAATCATAAATTTGGCAGTTCAAACCCACCAGCTGCTCCATGGGAGAAAGATGCAGCAGTCTGCTTCTGTAAAGATTACAGCCTAAGAAGCCCTATGGGGCAGTTCTGCTCTGTCCTATAGGGCTGCTATGAACAGGAATCAACTCAGTGGCACTCAACAACAAAAAAAGATGTCCATGCCCTGAACCCCAGAACCTGTGAATATGTCACCTTACCTGGCAAAAGGAACTCTGCAGATGTGTTTAAAGCACAGCCCTTGAGATGGGGAGATGATCCTGAATGACCTAGGTGGGTCACCCTAGCACATGAGTCCTTAAAAGTGGAGAACCTTTCCTGGCTGAGTTAGAGAGAGGGAGATGTGATGACAAAAGAAGCATGAGAGAGATGCAGCATTGTAGCTTTGACGATGCAAGAAGGGACCACAAGCCAAAGAATGCAGGCAGCCTCTAAAAACACACAGGCAAACCCATAGTCATTGAGTCTATTCTGACTCGTGGTGACCTCTTATGTTACAGAGTAGAGCTGCCCCATAGGGTTTTCTTGGCTGTAATCTTTATGAAAGCAAATCTCTAGGCCCTACTTCCATGGCCCTGCTGGGTGGTTTTGAACCACCAACCTTAAGGTTAGTAGTCAACCACAAACCATTTGTGCCACCCAGGGACTTTGGACAGCCTCTAGAAGCTGGAAAAAGCAAGGAAATGGATTTTCCCCCGGAATCTCCAGAAAGGAATGTAGCCCTGCAGACACTTGACCTTAGCCCGGGGAGAACCATGCTGGACTTCTACAAAACTGTGAAATAATCAATGTGTGTTATTTTAAGCCATTAAGTTTGTGGTAACTTGTTACAGTAGCAATAGGAAATAATACATTTTGTATAAGCGCTTCAAACAGTGCCTGCCACTTAGCAGGAGCTCAATAAACGTGAGTGCTTTTTTGTTGCCACTGTTACTTTCCAGGGTAGAAGGCACACTGTTGCCTCCACCCCCAGGCAGCTGCCTCTCTGATGTGAGCCCCCAACTCACTTCACGGGGTATTGGGGAGCGAATGCAAGGCAGTCAGGGGGTAGGAAACAGCCCCCAAAGAAAATGTCACCACTCGGCACAGCCACCTACCTCTCAGAACACAGAGCGGAGACGGATGATCAGTCTCCCTGTGGTCCCTTTCTTTTAAACAGCAGGAGTGGTGGGCACCCCGGGAGATTTGGGCGGACCTGCCTGGCCCAGGCAGGATGACACTCCTGTAGTTGTCACTGCAGAGATGACAGCCCTGGAGCGAACCACACCCCTTCCCACCCCCGCGCCACTAGGACTGCGCAGGAAACATCAGAGTGGCCGAGGAAGTCTTGACCGTTCCAACTGTTTGCCTTCCAATGCTTGTAACTGCTGCGTCATGTGGGGAATGAGCAGGACCTGCAGGAGGAAGCACTTAGAGCCAGACAGAAGGGGGGACTTTCTCTTGTGCCGAATAATGCAGAATTTACTCAGAAGAGCCAAAGGAACGGGAAGGGCTGCTTCTCCTTCTGGGCAGCTGTGTGCTGAAGTGGGCAGAGTGGAGAGGACAAAATGTTTCCCAGAGGCCCTGTTCCGGCTGACCAGCTACCAGTCACCCTCCCGGAATATGCCTGCTCTCAATGCCCACTCTACCACAAGCGCCTCGTTCTCGACCACTCCCCCTGACCAACTGACAGTGAAGTTTGTCCTCCACAGAACCCAGCCTGCCTGTCTCCCCTGTCCCCCTTGCAGAAGCCCTTCATGCCAAGTTTTTCTTTATGGTGACCCCCATGTCCTCCCTGAGTATTGAGTGGGGGTGGGCGGGGCCTCAGGAATCTGTCCCCTGATAGATTTACTTCTCAGAACCCAATGAGGCCCATATTGGGAGCCTCTCATAGTCCTCAATTCTAGAGTATGACCCTTGAGCCCTGCCCGGGAGACAAGGGCCATTTCCCTTTAGGCCCTGGGATAAAAGCATAGTTAGACTGTAAATTCCCTGAAGGCAGGGATGGTACCTATCTCTTCACCACGGGGCATGGGCCAGAGCAGCTTCCAGAACCATTTGTTGCATAAGGGAATACCCTCTAAGAGAATCTACACCCTCCCCTCGCAGAGCCCTGGAAAAAAAACAACCCTTTCCCATCTTCCTGCAAAGAGGACACCCCAAAAAGAGCCACTCCAAAGAGACCAGCTGCTTGGGGTCACAGGAGTGGGCTGGGCCAGGGCTCACTGCTCCCTGAGGTACACTGACTTCAACCAAAGGGCCCATCCCAAATGGGTCGCCTACTTTAAGCTTGGCTCTGCCTCCCTCATGCTCTCTCCACTTCCCCTTCTACCCAAAGCTTAGCTCTAAGTTGGTGTTTCCCCACAGTGCCCTGCTCAGCTTTCTCCTTCTCTCTCCCCATTCCTCCATCCATGGCCTCTGTCCTCAAACCCCCACTGCCCCCCCAGCTACAATCTGACTTTCTTATCTAGAAACTTCCCATACCCTTCCCCACTTCTCAGATTCCAACTACTGGGGACCAATCTGGATCTCCAAGACCTGGCAAAACCACTTGCAAGAAAGCCATTCTTTCTCCAGGCAGGTGCAGGCCACACCAGGGCACATAGCCTGGTAAGGAGAACAGGGGCTGGGCTTCAGCCCCCACCCACCCTCTTGGCATCCTTGCACCGTGCACAGCCTGCCCACCCCCACACAGCAGCCCTGTTTGATGTATTCCGGGAAGTGCACCCACTGAAGGGACCTGATAGACCATCTGGTGTTAACACCTCATTTTACAGGTGAGGCAGTGGAGACCTAGAAAGGAAGAGTAACGTATCCACCGTGACATAGCAACCCGGTGAAGGCCAAAGACCCAGGAGTGCTGAATCTCAATCCAGTGCTCAATCCTTCACCCACTCAATTCACACCTCAATTTTGGGTACAGATGGCAAAGCCAAGACAGAGGGAGAGCTCCTGAAAGCAGCGCCTGGGGTTGCCTTTGTGAGTTAATTAGAAGAGAAGTGATAACCTCATCCCAAACTCTGTCTAGATGTAAAATTGAACATAAAATTCTCTGAACCGTGTACCACCTAACCCTTGGCTGGTGTGGAACATAAATACAGGTCTTCCCCACTAACTTCCCATCTACCAGCCACATTTATCCTGTGCTGCTTTGTCGTGAGTACATCCCCTAAATGTCTGTCCAATCGGCATGTCTATCTTGGCCTGAAAACTCCCAGAGGGAGTCTCCTGCCTCAGGAGAAGCCCTGAACACACAATGGTGAGATGGCTTTTAATTAAGTTGAAGGTGAGGGCAAGGGTGATAAAGAGGATGAAGGAAGAGGAGGAGAAAGAGACAGGAAAGAGGAGGAAGAAAAGATAACAATGCCCAATGTCGTAATTTCTAATCCAGGGTCCCCAGATGTTTATAATACTACTGCACTCTGCTTCCCAGGCATAACTGTGAAGATACACACACCTATGTCTATGCGTGCACACGCACACGCACACACACACACACTTTCTACTCTCTGGGTGGTGCCTGCTCCCAAAAAACTCCCTGGGAATGGCAACGTAGTATGGTGATTAAGCTCAGGCAGGGCCACACCTCCTGCTTTTGAATCCCTGCTTTTCCACCTTCTGTCTGTGAAACTTCAGGCAAGCGCCTCAGTTTCTTCCTCAATATAGTGGGGGTAACAACAAATATGACCTCACAGAGTTTTATGACGATTATGATAGTGAACATATGTGCAATACCTGCCCTGATGACTGGCCGATAGCAGGTACTCAAAAAATGTTGGCCATAATTATCTCAGGGTGTCTCTTGACTCCATGTCTTGGTTCTGTTTTCTCACGGTCGCTGTCTCAGGAGGGACCCATTGTCTAGGCTGCCTGGCACTGTTCTGGACACAGTGGAAAGTGGCCACACACACCCTTTTTGGGAACCAACAACATTCAGGGAACTGGATATTTGCAGGTGTCTCCTACCTGTCTCCCTGTTTCTGCCCTCGTCCCCTGCTGTGTACTCTCAAGCTGGCACATAGCAAGCCTGTTAAAATCTAAGTCAGGTCCTGTCACTGCACTGCTCAGCTCCCTGTACTGGCTCCCAGCCCACTCAGCAAAGCTCACAAAGATCCTCCACAATCTGGCCTCAGCGATCCCTGATCTCACCTCCTACTACACCTCCCCTTTCACTCAATGCCAGCTACCCTGGCCCCCTGGTTGTCCCTCCCAAATGCCAGGCATACTTCCAGCTCAGAGCCTCTGCACTTGCTGTTCCCTCTGCATGGAATGCTCTTCCCCCAGGCATCCCCTTGACTTGACCTTCACACCAGTCTTGTCTTTGCTCACACTTCTCATCACCCAGGCCATCCTGGACATCCTATCGAAAATCGCAATCTGACCACCTCACACTCATTCTCCCCCTACCTGATTTCGCCTTTCTCCTTAGCACTTAGGAGGGCCTCACATTTGTGATTTACTATTTGTTTCTTGTTTGTCTCTCTTGCCTGGAATGTAGGGACCACGAGTACAGGGGTTTTGTCTGTGTTGTTCACAGCTGTATCCTCGGTGCCGGGAACGGCACTTGCCCCACTGTATGTGCTCAATAAACATTTGTTGAAGGAATAGATAAATGAATGAACGGACTTCTATTTGGGGTAATCAATTGTGGCTGAGACAGCAAGATGGAGACAGGAAAGGTTGCTGGGAGGGAAGGAGCCGCATACACAGAAACCCAGAGATAGTGTATACCAAGATGGTGGCAGAGAGAAATGAGACAGGCACGGTCGATGAAGATGCAAGGACACTGGAGGTAAAGAATAAGGTGAATCTCTGCAGTGGAAAGAGAAACTGAGGGGAGAGCAGAGGTCAAGAATGGTAGAGCCCAAGAAGGTGCTAAAATCTAGGACTGAGCCCCTCCCAAGCTTCCGACTCCCCCATCTCTTTATTTTTAATAAAACCAACTACTCAGCCTGCCAGCCAGAAGGACCATGAGCAAATGCTAAAAGAGCAGTTTCCGGCTCCAACAGACCAAAAATAGGTTGCTTTGGGAAGTAGTGAGCTTCCAGTCACTGGGAGCAATCAAGTAGAGTTCAGATGAGCATTTGACATGGTGTGGCAGAGAGAGAGAACTCTGGTGGCGCTGTGGTTAAGAGCTCAGCTGCTAACCAAAAGGTAGGCATGTTCAAATCCACCAACCATTCCTTGGAAACCCTACAGAGCAGTTCTACTCTGTCCTATAGGGTCTCTATGAGTTGGAATTGACTTGATGGCAATGGGTTTTGGTTGGCAGAGAGAGGGGTCTCTTCCAAGGTCTCTCCCACCCTGAGAGACTGAATAAACCCACACCTCCAAGCACACACATGGGCACAACCTTGCCCACAACTAGGAACATACAGGTACATATGGCTTTGGGGACTAGGAAGGAGCACTTTAAACCAGACAGCCAATACCCCATCCAGCCCCTCCCCAGGACCCAGCCAACTACTGTGTATACACAGGCAACCAGGTGGCAAGCAGGAGCTCAGAGGGAGGCACCAGGTGGGACTTCAAGGAGCCTGTTTCCTGCCACTCCCATTTCTCCCTTTATGGGCACCAACTGCCAGCCACTCCCCACTCCATCAAAGGCCCTGCTCTGAGCAGGGTGGGAGCGGGGACCAGGAATAGGGCAAGGTAGCAAAGTATTTGTTCTACCTCTGCTGTCACTGGACTGATAGGGAACCTGGGTCAATCCTGGCAGTCCTTGCCTCTCAAGGGCCAGGGTGCCCAGAAACCAGCTGCCACCATAAAGAATTTTCTATCTAGAGGGAATCAAGCCGTAATTGTAAAAGAATCAGAAGCCCCACTTGTAGCCAAGGCTCAAATCTAGTTCTACCCTTAGGTCCAGGCAGTTCTCTTTTAGGGGTGGGTAGGATTGAAAGAGAAGCTTGCAATCCTTGCTGCCCAAACTCTTCCTTTCCCTGCTTTCTCCCCACCTCACTCACAGCCCCGCAGCTCTCCTTTCTCCGGGTGCTGCGCAGCCCTCTCCTCAGTTCTCTGGAGGGGAAGGACGGTGTGCTGATAAACCACAGCAGCCCCACATTCCCGCCTTACAGGTTTTTTACAGGTATCAGCCAGGGATGCATTCCCACATATTATTTGTTTTTGCAGCAGCTGCGACAGCAGTTCTTCCTCCCGAACAATATTGGCTTCGCCTGGTATTAAAGAGGGCCCCTAAGTGCAGGGCCCATCTTTGCTGGGGACAGGTGCCCATACTGGGCTGGGGGATGGGGCGGTAGGCCCGCCTGGGATGAACTACTTACTTGCTGCAGATTTATCCAAAAGGTGGACGATCTACTTGCAAAAATTCCTAAGAGGGTCGAATAGGGGTAGGGGGAGTGGGAAGAGGGACAAGAGCCAGGAGGCCGAGCTTTCTCCAGGACGGTGCACAGGGCCCAGCGCGGCCTGGCACCCCCTCCCCCTTTCCCGCCGCCCCTCCTCCCTCCCCCCCTTCCTCCCCCTCCCCGCCTCCTTCCCCCCTCGCCCCCTGCAGAGAGGTGGGCGCTGCAGGAGGCAGTGCGTGTGTGTGTGTGCGCGCGCGCGCGCGCGCGCGTGTCTCCTCAGCTTCCCTACCACAACCCGGCTACTCTTCTCAATCAATGACCCCTTTGTGGCTGAAGAGGGACAGGAACGACGACAGGGCCCGCAGGGGGAGGGGTGGGGAGCCGCGCGGCCCGGTGGGAGGCGCCTCCTAAGCACCCGTGCGCGCCGACCTTGACTCTATTGCCGTCGAGGGCTAGGGCTCCCCGGAGCCCAGGAGAAATGCGCCCCTCGGGGGGTGTCCACGCTCTCTGGACGTAGAGGATGGGGTTGACGGGAGCAGTGGTGGAGCCTCCCCGACTCTGCGCTATGGGGCAGTCTCCTGTCCCAGGATCCTGGGAAGACGCGGACGCACTCGCCCCAGGCCCCATGCCCGCTAGGTGGCGCTGGGCCGTTGCGCTCGTCCTACCTCCAGGCCGCTCCACAGCTTTGGAGGCGCCCAGTGAACCTGGAGGTGGGCTGGGGTGGGCAGGTGCTTTGTCAAGGACCTGCAGAAGTAAGGGAAGGAGATAAGAACAGCATCGACTCACTCACCTACTCATTCATTTATTCATGCCTACTGAGTTCCTACTAAGTCCTCAGCACTCAGTTGCATCCTTACTTCTTGAAGATGTAAATGCCCTAGCTAGTCCCTGGGAAGCCAACAACCTCAGGGAGGAAAGAGATACACTCAGAAAAATTTAATCCACAGTAATCTGTTTTAAAGGCCATGTGAGGGATGTAGCCAGTACTCTGAGTTCAGCAGCAACCATGGAATAAGACAGCGCAGAACTCTGAGATGGGCTGTCTTAAACTAGTTAGATGGGTGACAGCCATTCATTCACTCCAGTGCCAGGCTCTGGGCCGGGCCTGGGCATTCAGTTGTGACCAGTCAGACACAGTCCCTGTCCTCGAGGGCTTACAGTGAGGGAGTAAGCCATCAGACAGAAAGCCATGCAAATAATTAACTCCAGTTGTGATAAGTGCACAGATACACAAAGACTTAAGAGAATGATTCCATGAGTGGAAGTGGGGGAGTTTTCAGTATGAAGAACATGAGCCTACTTCCTATTTAGTTCAGAGGAGAAATAAGAAACAGCTATTTAACACCCAAAGAACAAGCAAGGCTAGGGTGACATTTTCCTCCAGGTGAAACAGGGACAGAAGGAAGGGAATCGATGTTTACTGAGCACCTACTTCTTTTTCTTTTCTTTTTTTTTTTTTTTTTGTGCTTTAAGTGAAAGTTTATAAATCAAGTCAGTCTCTCATACAAAAATTTATATACACCTTGCTATGTTTTTTTTTGTTTTGTTTTGCTATGTACTCCTAGTTGCTCTCCCCCTAATGAGACAGCACACTCCTTCTCTCCACCCTGTATTCCCTGTGTCCATCCAGCTGGGTTCTGTCCCCCTGTGCCTTCTCATCTCCCCTTCAGACAGGAGCTGCCCACATAGTCTCATGTGTCTACTTGAGCCAAGAAGCTCACTCCTCACCAGTATCATCTTCTATCTTATAGTCCAGTCCAATCCCTGTCTGAAGAGTTGGCTTTGCGAATGGTTCCAGTCTTGGGCTAATGGAAGGTCTGGGAACCAAGACCTCCAGGATCCTTCTAGTCTCAGTCAGACCATTAAGTCGGGCCTTTTTACAAGAATTTGAGGTCTGCATCCCACTGCTCACCTGCTCCATCAGGGATTCTCTGTAGTGTTCCCTGTCATGGCCGCCATTGGTTGTAGCCAGGCACCATCTAGTTCTTCTGGTCTCAGGCTGGTGTAGTCCCTGATTTATATGGCCCTTTCTGTCTCTTGGGGTCATAATTACCTTGGGTCTTTGGTGTTCTTCATTCTCCTTTGCTCCAGGTGTGTTGAGACCAACATCTTAGATGGCCGCTTGCTAGCGTTTAAGACCCCCAGACGCCACTCACCAAAGTGGGATGCAGAATGTTTTCTTAATAGATTTTATTACGCCAATTGACCTAGATAGCCCCTGAAACCATGGTCCCCAGACCCCAACCTCTGCTACTCTGGCCTTGGAAGCATTCGGTTTTTTCAGGAAACTTCTTTGCTTTTGGTTTAGTCCAGTTGTTGAATGCCTACTTATATGTGTCAGGCATGATTGACATTGTCTCATTTAATCTTCACTCCATCCTGTGGAGTGGCTGTTGACCCCACTTTAGGGAGGAGGGGACTGAGGCTCAGGGAGGTCAAGGGACTGGCCCAATGTGCCAAGAGCTGGTCTGTGGCAGAGGCAGGGTTGGGACCCATAACCACCAGAGTCCAAGGACCACACCTCTTGTGCTGTAACACTGTCTCCGGACCAGGTCTGGATGCCCGGCTGTGGGCCAAAGCAGGGAGCCTGGGGGGGGGGGGGTAGGGAACAGGAAGAGAGGGGGACAGGGCAGGCTACGAAGCCACTAGATTGGGACCCTTGTCACCACCTCCAGCTCCAGCTTGCCACAGCAGCTCCTGGCCAAACCACCTCCCACTTAACATTCCGCTCAGTTCCTTCTCTGCTCCAACTCCAAATGTTTATCAACACATGCTGTAATGTAATCAGCTCCTGGGAAAATACACACCAGGTAACGGATGCTGACAAGAGTGTCAAACAGATGTCCCCTCCCAGTCCCTCCCTTGCTCCCCCCCAAGGCCGAGACGGCACACCCAGGAGGCCGGGGAAGCTCTTCCTTCCAGGACTCCCCTGCAGCCCTGGCAGTACCGGCACTCCTCAGGAAGCTGCCTGGCTGGGGATCGGGCCTGACACCTTGGAGCCCAGCAGTGTGACAGGCACTGTGCCAGGAGCCTGATACAGCTCACCTCAGCTCATCCTCACAGCAGCACTGGAAGGGTGGTCTCACTATCCCCATTTTGCAGATGCAGAAACTAAGGCACACACTGATGATGAAACCAGAGTGAAGCGGCAGCAGCGCAGAAGCAAGAGACAATTGCTCTGCCTGACCTACACCCTCAGGCCACCTCCCATCCCGAGCGCAGGCCTTTGAAGGAAGCTGCCCTCATCACCTTTCAGAGTTGTTGGGACACTCTTTCTAAGGGCCTGGCCTCTGTGGGTTTGGCAGGCCAGGAGTCAGGGGCCTTCCAGCCTGCTCCCCACTTGCTGCCCCATCCAGGTGGGAGACAGGGTGCTGAGTGTGTACTAAAGCCTCCCGCTGTGGGTGTGGGGCGATAGAGGGGCCCTGGAGGAGACGGCACCATCTTTGTCCTTTTCTGCTCCCCATCTCCTCCAACCAGAGTTTAAGGTCCCACAGGCCAGCCTAACAGATGGCAGAGGAAGTGCACCGAGTGGGGGAGAGTCAAGATGGAACAGGACCCCCTAGAACCTCCCGGGCCCTCCCAGGATCTGGCCGTCTGAGGCTGGGCAGTCCTAAAGGAAATCAGTGTTTGTTTTTCCCTCCAACACAGTCAATTGCTGCTTTCATCTGGCAGGGAGTCATAAATGAGACTTTATGGGATTTCTAATGATGGCGATTTCCCTTTCTCAGCCTCCAATTCCCACTTCTTAGCCGGGGTTGACTCCCGGGTTGACTCCGGGAAATGTTTTGACCAGGAATCAAGAATCTGCCCTGGTTATTGCTTTTCAGTGAGCACTGAAAGTTGTTAAACTGGCCTCCAAGAACCACGGGGAGTTCACTACCAAGAAGTCAGATCTGGGTTCAGCTGCACCTCTCTGGCTCCTGCTTCCTCAACCGTAAACCTGGGCTAATAGTGCCTGGTCCACCCACATACCTCACAGGCTGCTGTGGGGATCAAATGAGATTATAAACCCAAAAGCCCTTTGAAAAATATAAAACAACCACCCAGCCTGGTTTTGCTGTTAGTATGATTACTGTTGTGATTGTGTGTAGGTGCAACCGTGAGAGCAAATTATGGCAACCTGGGTGTGTGAGAGAGAGCGAGCTTGTTTGTGTACATGGGGGCACGTGTACCAGCTTCATGGAAGGATGGAGTCCTTACGTGGGCACCTGCCTTTACGGGAGCGTAGGGGGCAATGTATGTGCAGCTCTGAGTGTGTGGGGACACGTTCACACATCTGAGTGTTTTCATATAATAATCTAACAATTCCATATTCAAATATAACAATATATGGTATCTTAATATAATAACACTATGTGCCAGGCATTGTGCTAAGCCCATGATATGAATGCTCCTGTTCCATCCCCATGACATGTTTATAAGGGCAGGAGAAAGGGTGTGGGCCAACGCAGGCATCTACACGAGGCTGTGTATAGGCCATTTGCAACATGTGCGTGTCAGTGTCAGAAGGGGCTTGTCTTGGATGGAGGTAAGGTGTGCCTATTCATCTCATCCAGGGAGCAGAAATGTCTCTGTGTGCTGAAGTATCAATGGAAGTACAGGCATAAACGTCCACGAATCTGAGTGTATGTATATGTGTGCGTGCCTGTGTGTGCACGCACGTGCATATGAGCTTACATCCACCTCCTGTTCCCAGGCCCATTAGTAAAACTGTTCATTATTTATCAGCTGCCTGGGCTGCACCAGCCCTCTGTGTGCCCTGAGCACCGCTGCCACACAGCCATCAAGCCCACACAGACACATTGCGGTGACAGCAGCATGCCTGGGAGGGGACTGCCACTCTACTCTCTGGAGCCCCAGTCTGTGCCTGGCAGCAAGACCCTGCCAGGGGAAGGGACAGATTGATGATGCCAGGCTTGGAGCCATAGGAGCGCTCAGCAGATGGGCCAGGCTCAGGGGCCTTCAGAGCAGGACAGACAGAGCTGGCATCTTCAGGTCCAGGGGACCTGAACACAACAGACTAAACCCTGTGCCTGGCTCAGAGGCTCCATCTTAGCACAATATGGACTGGGGCTGCAGTGACCAGGTAGAAATCACCCCTGCTCCGCTAAAGCCCTACCGTGGCTCCTCACAGCCCTCAGGATTAAGTCCAGACACCATAGAGCAATGTACAAGGCCAATACAACCTGGGTACGTGCCTCCCAGCCTCCTCTCCCACCTTCTCCTCTTGCACTGCACAACCAGACTGAACTGTTCTCATCCTTCAATGCCTCTAGCCCTCTGGACCTTCTTGTTGCCATTACCTCTGCCTGATTCCTCCACAACATCACACTTTGTGCTCGGCAGTCTCACCTCTTGGGGCTCAGTTCACCTCTGCAGGTACCTTCCCTGAACCTCCCTGACCCCCTCAGCTAAAGAAGGGTGCCCACACACCTGACATTCCCCTGGAGAGGCCCCTAGATTTCCTGACTATACCACTTCCTATAGAGCCTTGTCTTCCCCAGTAGACTTTGACCCCAGGAAGGAAGGCTGTCTCATTGTTGGTGGATCTATGCCTAGCAAAGTACTGCTCGAAGGTGGTCCACAAATATTTGTTGAATGAATTATTGTCGAAAGCCTGTTGTGGGAGACTGGTTGCCCTATGCATTCCATGTAGATATCACGGTGTTCACCTGGGCAGGCTCCAGTCTCTTAGATCTCAAGGCTGGGGAGAACTTCCCTTTCCCCCACCCCTCTTCCTCCATCTCACCTCACCAGTAATAACCATCACCCCCAACAGGTGTGGAGATGCTACAATTGACAAAGTGCTATCACAAAGGTCCTGGGAGTCATCAACAACATTTTACAAACGCAGAGACTGAGGTTCAGAGAGGTAATGTGGCTCATTAACAGGGCGATGGAGGAGCCCTAGTGATGTAAGGGCTTGGCTGCTAACCAAAAAGTCAGCATTTTGAACACACCAGTTGCTCCACATGAGAAAGGTGTGGCAGACTGCTTTCATAAAGGTCTGCTGCCTTGGAAACCCTATGGGGCAGTTTTCTGTCCTATAGCATTGCTATGCATTGGAAACAACTCCACTGCAGTGGGTTTTTGGTTTAATAGGGTGACCAACCCATCTAGGTTTGCCAGGGACTTCCCCGGTCCTAGGAACTCCATCAGTCCCAGGTGAACCACGCAGCTGGTTGGTCATCGTCCTAGTCCAAGGTCTCATGGTTAGTAAATGGCAGACAAGGGCTCAAAAGCTAGTCCTCCCGACCCCAGATGATATGCTCTCTCCCTGCTCGGCTGCCTCGCCAGCAGTAGGAGGTCTCAGGTGCCTCAACATTCAATTAGCTGCACAGGGATTGTCGGCCCTTTGAATGTCAGCTCCGGGCCACCTGGCACCTTCCTTGAGCACCTCTCTGCAGTACCATGAGCTCAAGGAGTGCAGACATTAATATTAACCTAAATCAAATATAATTTAGAAGCTCATTTCTGGAGGAAAAGAACCTTACATAATATAGAAAAAAAAAGTAAATCTATTATTAAAGTAACTCCATAAAGATCTTAAAGTAAATTTCAAAATTAAAAAAAAACCTTCACCCACAAATTGTTTTCATTTCTCCATGGTGATTTCCCATTTCTCCCATAGGTGCATAGTTTTACAGAATTGTAATGCAGTGTGTGTACAATACTTGTTCTTCTTTCCACTTCACATTATAGAACTCTGGTTTGGATTTCCCTCACTCGAGAGTCTCTGTGTCACTAACATCCCTCATTAGCTCAGATCACTTGCGGGCTCAGGGCTGCCTCCTTCCCAAAGGGATCTCCTCAGCGGGGGATTCATAACCCAGGGCCCCAGCTGGGCTTTTGTGTGTTGCCATGCAAACACTTCGTGTGCCAGTGTGTGGTTTTTCGGGGCAGAGGGACGTAGCTTCCATCAGATCCTGAAAAGGTATGAGGTCCTAAAAGGTTAAGACTCACAGTGCTGCAACACCCCCCAGAAAGAAGGACATCTCATCTCCCTGCTCCCAGGACAGGTGTCCACCACGTGCTTTCTCCACTGGGTTTGGGCTGACCCAGGAATTCTGCTCTTTCCTTACAATCGATTCCATTTCTTGGCCTCCATCCAGCTCTCAAAAAATCTGGCTCCTCTAGATGGAAGTCCCTCCTAATAATTATCCTGACCACAGCACCCACCCCCCCTGAATATAAAGGCACCATGTAAGGTAAAGGAGTGTGGGGGAGAGGTTGAGTGTCTTCTTTCTCTCTTGAAGTCCCTTTCCCTTTTGCCTCTTTCTCCATCAGGTATTCTCCAGGCTGAAGCTGTACCCAGTCCTTTCTCATCCTTTTTGTCTAAGCCCCTGGTCCATGATAACCATCACTGGAAATCACTGGTCACTACTGCTCTTGAGTTCTAAGTGCTCGTCCCCCCAAATTGGCAGATCTTCCAGACTAATATGGACTGGGAAGATCAGCCAGTGAAAATCCGATGGGTCACAACGGTCCCATCCCTATCTGATCACGGCGATGGCACAGGACTGAGTAGTATTTCGTTCTGTTGTGCATGGGCTGGGGGCCAATTTGATGGCAGCTAACAACAACAAATCAGGAATGCTGCCTCCGCTCATGCCCGGAGTTCTTGGATGAGTGATTCACAGGGATATGTGGAGCACCTTCTCACCAGGGGCAGGGTGTAAACTAACTTATCTTCTGGAGTCCCTTCTTTCTGGAGAATTGGGTGGTTCAAGATGGAATGGGCCTTTCCATCATTCCTCACAGCTCCAGCCCCAGCAGCCATGGAGACCCCTGGGACACGGTGGCCCACCAGGGAAAGGCTGGATACTTCTCCTCTGTCTGGGTACCACTTTGACACTACAGAGCATTGACCAGAGGTAGGGGGAGAGGACAAGTGTGTTCAGTTGATCCATTCCCAAGAGTAATGGCAGCCATGGCAATAGGGAGACTCTGCAGTGGTCCCTGTAAGAATAACAGTAATTAAGCGTGGTTAAGCACTGTGGGATCCAGAGGCACCAGCATAATCGCCACAGCTACCAGGGTGATAATAACAGGTGCCGTGGTTTCCCAATTACCCCCCAGGAGCACAAATTAAGGAAGGGGCACCCATGGCGGGTGGCTCTTCTCTGGGGTAGTTTGCAGCTTTGACCCAACTTCCTCCATAGGCTTCCTCCTCCTCCTCTCCTCCCCCCTTGCTGTCAGCATCAACTGACCTCAGAGAATGGACTGGGGACACAGGAGGGGGTGACCCCCCACTTGGCATACCATTCCCAACAGAGGTTCAAGTCTACCTTCTCCTTTCAATAGATTTCAGGGGGCTGGGGACTTCTTAATAGGGTTTTTCTCACATCAAAGTGAGCTTTATTAGCTAATTGCTGAATGACACAGAGGGGCCTGGGATACGGCTGGGAGGGGAAGTCATTATTGTATCAATTTTGGGCCTTTTCCAAGCCAACAGCTGCCTCTCTAAAAGAGCCTGTGCAAGCCAAGGGAGGGCTTTGGGAGAATTTCCTGGGGGTGCCTTTCGGGGCTGATCT
The DNA here is from genome assembly GCF_024166365.1 of Elephas maximus indicus. NCBI lineage: Eukaryota > Metazoa > Chordata > Mammalia > Proboscidea > Elephantidae > Elephas > Elephas maximus. The sequence goes on along the minus strand of NC_064835.1, from coordinate 12,212,192 downwards.
CTGTCTGATCACCCTCCTTGCTACCCCCAGCCCTGAGGTAGGTGACGAAGGGGAGCCCAAGTGCCCACTTTTCAAAGGACTGCCATTCCTGCAGCCCTCATCTCAGAGCCAGGAGGGAGCACAGAGCTACTGGTTTGCTCTCCACGCCAGGGCAAGCATCCCATCTACAGCATCCCTGATAAATGGACCTGTGGCCTCAGTCTGAAAGGGACAGGCAGTCCATTCCATTGCTGCTCATCTCAGATCCCTAAGCAGTCTTCCTGATGTTAAAGTGAAATCTACTGCCCTGAAATGTATGCCCATTGGCCCTGGTTCTTCCCCGTGAAAGCACACAGATTATACTTGTTCTTTTTTCCTTTCAGGTTTTGGAAGATAGCTAACCACACTTCTCCTCCATCCCCTTTGGCCTTCTCCTTTATTAAGTCTGTAGCCACCTTCCATCCTTTCTCTGCAGGTAGCTTCAACTCTACTCTATTGGGATGACCTTATTATCAACTTCTCTGCTTTCCACCTCAAAACTTCCATCTGTACAGCCCTCTTCGCCTTCCTTCCAGGTTCAAAGAAAGAAGTGTCCTCTCCTCTCCAAGTATGACACCTCCTTCCCTCTCAGTCCCATCGCCCACCCACCCCTGGGTCTACTCCATGAATTACACATTCTTTCACTTCTTTCTCACCACCCGTCTGTCAGTTTGTCATACTGTGGTGGCTTGCATGTTGCTATGATGCTGGAAGCTATGCCACCGGTATTTCAAATACCAACAGGGTCACCCATGGTAGACAGGTCTCAGCAGAGCTTCCACACTAAGACAGAGTAGGAAGAAGGGTCTAGCAATTTATTTCCGAAAATTGGTCAGTGAAAATCTTACGGATCAGAACAGACATTGTCTGACTTGCTTGCTTTGGACATGTTATCAGAAGGGATCAGTCACTAAGGAGGATGTCGTGTTTGGTGAAGTAAAGGGCCTGTGAGGGAAAGGGAGATCCTCGGTGAGCTGGACTGGTGCAGTAGCCACAATGATGGACTTGAGGCTGTCAGCAACCATGAAGATGACGCAGGCCTGCGCAGTGCTTTATTATGTTATACGCAAGGTTGCAGTGAGTCAGGGCTGACTCAACAGCAGCGACCTATCATCTGTCTATCTGTCTGTTCGTCTATCTGTCTCGCTTCTTGCACTTGCTATCCCAATCCCTTCCTCTCCACTAGGTCTTTTCCCTCTGGCTACAGGATGCTCAGACCTTCTCATCAGAAAGGGGAAAATAAGCCCCTTGGCCTCCGTCACGCTAACCTTCCTCAAGCTTCTGATTCATTTGGCTCATTCAGCCCACGACCAAACTTCTCAAAAGCGGAGTAGACACCTGCTGCCTCTGCTTTTTCACATTCCATTTGCTCCTTGTCCCCCTTTGATCCACGTTCTGCCCCTGTTCTGCCACCAATACCACTCTTTCCCAAAGACCCCTTCTGATTCTCACCAGATTTCTGCAGCATCAGACACCGCTGGTAACCTCCTCCTCCATTCATTTCTCTCCTCACTTGGCTTCCATGACAACCCTCTCTCCTCGTTGCCCTCCTCCCTTACGGACCAATCCTCTTGTGTCCATCCTACCCACGTTGCTGCCAGAGGCGCCTCCTGAAAGCACAGCTCCAACAGCTCCCAACAAGCACTTCTCTGTTCAGAAACCTTCAATGGCTCACCACTGCCTACAAAAAAATAAATAAATAAATCATGAATTTGTAAAAGAATGCAACTATACGCAATATATCATATGTAATGCAATAATCTATCAGGGGTTTTCAAACTTTTTTTAAACAGCAGGACCCATTAAGAAGGCTCTTTCTCAGAAGCCCAATGTTTAAAGTGAAAAAAAGAAAAAGAAAAAATGGCTCCAGTTGAAGCAAGGAGTAGGGAACGCAGGAAATTCTAGGGCTCTCAAAACACAACGTGAAAACCACTAAACCAGTTAAATTCCTCAGTCTGCAGATGAGAAAACTGAAGCCCAGAGAAGGGAAAAGATTTGGCAGAAAGTGAATCAGAATGTGAGTTAGTTAGTCAGCACATTTTCATTAAGTGCCTACCTTGTGCCAGGTACATTCTAGGTGCTAAGGCCACAGCAGGGAACAACGTGGACATGCAAAGCTCGGGGAGCTGACAGCCTGGTGGGGAGTGAGCCGAGCCTCATAAACAATTACTGAAGTAGTTGCAAGTCTGCAAGGGAGCTGGGCAAGCATATAGGAGGCGACTCAGCTGGCCTGGAGGGCACAGCGGGCCACCTAAGAAGGTGGCACACTTAATCTGAGCCCTAAAACGTAAGTAGCTGACAAAAAAGAAGGGGAAGAGTTTGGGTGCAGATGCAACAGCTTGGACGAAAGCTGAGGAGGTGAGTTTGGTGGCTGGAACCCCGAGTAAGCCCCAGTGGCTCCTACTCAAAGCCCTGGGTAGGACGAGACAAGGCTGTAGAAGCAAGCAAGTGCCCTAGAGGCCTTGTTGAGGATTTGATACTGGCCTCAGAGTCAGGCAGGCCAAGGAGGGCCCCTCAGGGGTTGGGACCTGATTATTCCCATTATAAAAATATCCCACTACTAAATGCAATGTGGTATCCTGGATGAGATCCTGGAACAGAAGAAGGACATTTGTAGAAAAACTGGGAAAATCTGAACAAATTCTGTACTTCAGTTAACAGTAGTATGCCAATGTTCATTTCTTAATTTTGATAAATGCACCATGGTTACTGTAAGGTACTGACTTTAGGAGAAGCTGGGTGAAGGGCATAGGGAACTCTATCATCTTTGCTACTCTTCTTTAAAATCCAATATTATTTCAAAATAAACATTTTAAAAAATACATCTATCCCTCTGGCACTGTGGCAGAGGAAAGCAAAACTGGATGTGGGGAGACAGATGACAATAAAAATGGTAACTTCCTGTACACCAGTAATGGCTCCAAGGATTTCACGTGTTTAACTCATTTAATCCTCTCAACCCCCTGAGGTAAGTACTCTTTTTCTCCCATTTTACAGATGAGGAACCTGAACACAGAGAGGTTAAGTCATTTGCCTAAGAAAACACAGCGACTGAGCGGCAGAGCTGAAATTTAAGGATTCAGACCTTGGCAATCTGGCTCCAGAGTCTTGTGGGATTGACTACAACATTGCATTGTACTTTTTCCTCTCTGGAGGGGATTATCAAGGAATGAACTAGGAAGTGAACTGTGAAAATGAAGCAATGTCACTTGATTTAAGATCTATACTGAAGACAGCATCAACTGGATTTGTGTTTGAATTGGAATATGGTGGTTGAAGAAGAAGACAGAAGCGAGAATGACTCCTGGGTTTCCAGCTTAAGACTACTGGCCTGAGTCTAGTCTCCTGATGCTTGGTTCTATGCTTCCTCCTGTCACTGAAAGAAACCTTCAAGATCTTTTGTAATCTGGCTGCACCTACCTGTCCCTTTCTCTGACACGTAGCCAGAATGCAAAGCAAACTGGTCCACCAGCTGTTTCCACACAGGCTCCAACATTTCCCACCTCCATGTCCTTGCACAAGCTGTTCCCTCCACCGGAAATTCTGTCCCCCACCTCCCCTAGTCCAAACTTAATCCATCCTTCAGGGCCTCGGTCAAACATCACCTCTTCCAGAAGCCTTCCTTGCTTTCCACAATGAGAAGCTCTTGCTCTTTCCTTTGGGTGCCAGCTTTTTTCTTTTCTTTTTTTCCCTCTTTTTTTTTTTTTGGTTGGGGGGGGCCTCTCTTTGGGCAGCTAACAACTTCGATCCTGTAATATGGGTGAGATTTGAGTAGGGTCTTTGCTGCCTCAGTACCTGACATAGTAGGTACTCAAAAAAGCATTTGTTAATTATTCACAATAGCAAAAAGATGGAAACAATGTAAGTGCCCATCAACAGATGAATGGATAAACTATGGTACATACACACAGTGGAATACTACACAGTGATAAAGAACAATGATGAATCCATGAAACATCTCACAGCATGGATGAATCTGGAGGGCATTTTGCTATGTGAAATAAATTAATGACAAAACGATAAATATTGTTTACACACAGAAAAAAACAATCTTTGATGGTTATGAGGGAGGGGAGGGGTGAGGAGGGGAAATCACTAACTAGACAGTAGACAAGTGGTAACTCTGGTGAAGGGAAAGATGCGGTGTGATGAACCACTTTTGCGTGGCCTTTCTAGACATGGTCTTGTAATTCCCACCCGAGCGAATGGGCGGGACTGCGTGATAGGGTAACTGAGGCCCACCAAAGGGATTGGTCAGTTTTGTCATCCTGTTGGGCTTGAAATGAGCCACCCCAGATGCAGGAAAGAGAGGATCCCTCCATCACCAAGGAAGAACAGCCGGGAGTGGAGAGCATGAACTTTCAACCCAGGATTCCTGAGCTGAGAAGCTCTGGGAATGAGGAGACCGAGACAGAGGGCCAGCTGTAACCCTGGAGATGGTGTGAAATGGTGGCAGAGAAGTGGCGGCAGGAGAGACCGTGCAGTGGGCTTCCCAGTCCATAGAGTGAGAAAGCTGAGTGCCTTTGGGCAGAGGCAGAGAGGCAGGGAGAGGCCTGGCTGGGAAGAGGCTGTCCTGATGGAAGAACTGTACCTCGAGCAGTCTTGAACCCAAATTATAACCTGTTACTTCCGTAATAAACCTCATAATCATGAGTATTGTCTGTGAGTTCTGAGTGGCCATTGCAATGAATTATCAAACCCAGTAGAGAAGTAGAGAGTGCCGTGGGAGGGACGGTTGGTGTCAGAATTGGTAAACATGGTGGAGGCAAGAGGCATGTCTGACCTCTACCTCATAGGAATCAGCCTTGGGCTGTTGATCTTGATTCTCCTTCCTCCTTGTGAAGTTAGAGGAGATCAGACACCACCCACATACCATACCATTGTTACAAAAGAAAACACACAATATAGGGGAAGTCAGCACAACTTGATTAAGGTAAAATCATAGAAGCTTTCCAGACACATCCGAACACCTTAAAGGACCAAGTTACTGGGGCTGAGGGCTGGGAACCATGATCTCGGGGGACATCTTGGTCAACTGGCATAACATAGTTCATAAAGAAAATGTTCTATGTCCTAATTTGGTGAGTAGCATCTTAAAAGCTTGCAAGCGACCATCTAAGACACACACTTTGGTCCCATCCCGTCCGGGGCAAAGAATGAAGAAAGCCAAAGATACAAGGAAAATATTAGCTCAAAGGACTAAGGGACCACACGAACCAGAGCCTCCGCCAGTCTGAGCCCAGAAGAACTAGATGATGCCCAGCTACCACCACCAACTGCTCTGACAAGGATCACAGTTGAGGGTCCCCGACACAGCAGGAGAAAAATGTAGAACAAAATTCAAATTCATCAAAAAGAAAAAAAAAAAAACAAAGAGCAGACTTTCTGGTCTGACAGAGACTGAAAGAACCCCCAAGACTATGGCCCTCGGATACCCTGCTAACTCAGAACTGAAGCCACTCCCGAAGTCTACCTTTCAGCCAAAGATTAGACACCCTTAATACCAACAATAGCACACGAGAAGAACGTGCTTCTTAGCTCAACCAAGTATACGAGACCAAATGGGTAACACCTGCCCAAAAGCAAAGACAAGGAGGCAAGAAGGGACAGGAAAATTGGAGGAATGGACACAGGGAACCGTGGTGGAAAGAGAAAGGGAGAGAATGGTGACACATTTTGGGGACTACAACCAATGTCACGAAACAATTTGCATATAAATTTTTGAGTGAGAAACTAATTTGTGCTGTGAAATTTCATCTAAAGCACAATAACATTAAAACAATTTTTTTGTTGTTGAGTGAATCAGCTCTCTGAGCACACAAGTTCTATCTTATTTTCCTTTGCCCCCTCCCTGGCTCTCTTTTTCCATCCTCTGAAACCCACTACACAGACACTCTCACAAATACACACCCTATGCTTCAGTGCTTTGCATGTTTTAGGGGACTGTTTAAAGATGATGACTGAATGTCCACACTATCTCATTTACTCTCATCAACCTTTTCCATCCAGCCCATCTCCAGGCAGCAACAACCCACCCACCAGCCCCAGACACACGCTGTCTAGAAGCCCAGGTAAGAGCAGAAGATCAAAAAAGCCTTAGCCAAGGTTGGAGACAGTAAGAGAACTTGAGCAGGGAACCAGTAAGCATCAGGGAATCTGGAATTGTCCTCACAAATCCATCCATCCAGCTCTTTCAGCCTGCCAGGAGCAGGGTCCGGGGCTGCAGCAATGAACCCAACACAGCCCTGGCCCTTCAAGCATTAGCAGTTAGAGGAGAGGTTCCTGGCTGCCTGGGGGAGCTACCACACACTCAACTTTGATAGGACATTCGCCAACTTAAAACTCGCCAGGGGCTTCCCTGCATTTAAGCTCAAGTCTGATACTCAAGCCACATCCATGTGTGGGCCCCTACTCACCCAGCAAGGAGCCCTGGTGGTGTAGTGCTTAAGTACTCGGCTGCTAGCTGAAAAGTTGGTGGTTCAAATCCACCAGCCGCTCCATGGGAGAAAGATGTGGCAATCTGCTTCCATAAACATTACAGCCTTGGCAGCCTTGGCAGCCCTATGGGGCAGTTCTACTCTGTCCTGCAGGGTCCTGTAGGGTCATTATCAATCCAAACCGACCCAAAAGCAATAGGTTTTGGTTTTTCCTCACCCAGTTGTTTGTCTTCAGCCCTTCCTCACACATGCTGACTTTTCTTCTTTAAATCCAGTCTCCTGAATGCCTCATTCCCACATAGCTTGGTTGATAAATGACTCACTTTGCGCCTGTGTCCCCTGCCCCTGAAGCCTTTGCTAACCCCTAATCCACCCCGGGCTGAATTGAACTAGGCACTTTCTCTGTGACCCACCGACCGAACTGTGTGGGCACACCTTGGACACACACCACACTGAATGCTTGTTTATAACATTGGTTTCAATCTATGTCTGCCACCCCCAACTAGACTGAATGCCTTCAGGGCAATGAGGATGTCTCTGTATCCCCAAGCCTGGCACAATCTTTGGTATAAAGTGTGAATCTACGAGTGTACTCTGTGTGACAAATGAGACCACTTGCTTCAGCCTGAAACCAAGAGACTGGGGCTGGGGGTAATCCCAGATGGTGGGCCTGTGGTGCCCTCCTTGCCCCTCCCCCTCCAGCTGCTCTTCTTCCCAGGAACTAGAATTTACATTTTATCAGGAACTGACCACTTCCCCTTTGCTCCCTGCTTGGAGGGTGGGCAAAGGCCAAAAGGAGCACTGTCTGGTCAGGCGCCTGGGGAGAGCTTGATGGGAACTCCTGCCTGTCGGCCTCGTCTTGGGCGAGGGGAAGGGGGTAGGAGGTTCAGAAAGGAGGAGGAGAGGGCAGGCTTCAGGCTGCCAAGGGCCCGGGGGCCCAGTTGCCTTGGCAGGGAGCCAACCCCACCCGGATGTGGCGGGTGGTGAACGGGATGGGGCGGAGAGTCCCTGCCCTGCCGGGCCGCTGACTGGATGGGGCACTTTCGCCGGAATGCTGCAAATCGCTAAAAACAAAAGTGCCACAAAGGGAGCAGAGGGCTAGTTCATGTTCTGTTTGAGGTGGAGGGCTGCAATATTTGGAAGAAGAACCCCCGAGGGGAGTGGGGATTAGAAAAGAAATGCTACTAGAAACCTCAGTGGCTCCGAGCTCATTCACGAATGCCCACTACGGACTTCTCCGGCAGCTTCCGGTCCCTGGCTTAGCTGCCCCTCCAGTGAGCGCCCAGGTGATGCAGAGGCAGCCTCTGGCCGCTGGGTTCTAGTCCCAGCTCTGTCACTGTCTGCCCTTGTGTCCGTCGGCAAGTCGCCCTACTTGCCTTTGTTTTCTCATCTGTCAAACGGGGGCAGGGTTGGAAAGAGGTCTGTAGAAGCCCTTTCAGCTTCGACCCCGCGCGGTACAGCACGCCCCTCCACAGCCCCCCATCTTAACTCCACCCCCACCGACAGCCTGTCCCCGACGCTGGCCGCTAGGGGTCACTGCCTCCCTTTGCCAGCCACGGAGGAGGGCGGCTTGGCCTCCCGCCCTCTCCGGGGCTGAAAGGAGACCGAAGGGGCATCTCACGAGCGAGTGGGCCTGAGCGTGACCCCCACGGCCCTCACGCGGGCTCCGAGTCTCGCCTCCGGCCAGGAAGGTGTGCGCGGCCGGGCGGAGGCCGGGCCCGGGCCGGCGCGCCTCGGAGCCGGGAGGGGGTTAACGCTAACCCCTCCCCTGGGTCTGACATCACAGCGAGAGCGGGTGAGAGGCTGAGCTGTGCGAGTGAGAGAAAGAGAGGGAGCTGAGCGAGCGCGGCGGACTCGGCGCTGGAAGCTGCACATTGTGGCGGATCGCCGGCCCGGCCCAGCGAGCACAGCAGCACGGGCGGGGACGCGCCGCGCCAGGGGCTCGCTCTGCTCCCGCGGCCTCGCCGAGCCGCACCGCCGGAGCCGCCGGGACAGCTCGCTGCGCGCCCGCCGCCTGGGCCCCGAGCCCACCCCGCCGCCCGCCCGCCCGCCGCCCGCCGCCCGGGCTCGTCCCGCCGCCCCCGGAGGACGGCCGGCCATGGACGCCTGCAAGTTGGAGCCGAGCGGCTGCGTTTGAGCGCGCCGGGCAGCCGGGCGCGCCGGGGGTGGGTCCCTTCTCCCAGGCCGGCTCTGCGTGGAAGAAAAGGGCGGGGACCAGCGTGGGGCGGAGAGCAGAGGAGGGGACCGGGGCATGACTCCTGCAACTCGCGGCGGGCATCTGCCGAGCCTCTGAGCCGGCGGAGGCCCGGGCCCGATTGCGGCCGCGCGGAGCCCAGCCCAGCCCACCCGCCTCGGCCGACGGCTGCGGGCTGACCTGGATCATCCAAGCGATCGCCCGCCGGCAGTGATCCACCCTCGTCTTCCGGGCTGGTTTCTGGAGAGCCAGGAGCGCTCTCCCTGTCGCCCCTCTCGCTGGACCCCTGGACCCCGATGGCTCGGATGGGGCTTGCGGGCGCCGCTGGACGCTGGTGGGGACTCGCTCTCGGCTTGACCGCATTCTTCCTCCCAAGTAAGTGTGTTCGGCTTCTACCTCGTCTTTTCCATCCATTGCCTCCCCGGGGCTGGGAGATGGATGGCGGGGACGTTTGGGTTGTAGGGAGTGAAAAGAGCCAGAAAAGTTGGGTCACGGCTTAGATAAGGGGGCGGGGGGGGGGCGCGCAGCAGAGGAAAGGAGGTTGAGAAGAGAGCAGCCTGCGGTGCAGGGAAGCAGTCGGATGCACGTCTCTCTGTAGCAAGAAAGCACTTTCTGGGCTCAGTTTTTCACAAAAATAATATGTAATAGCGTTCTATTTATTTAATAACCAGCTCTCAGCTCGAGAAGCAGCTTGGAAACACCGTATGTTACATAAATGCAAAATAAATAATCACCGTCTCGGCGTATGCAGACAACAGCCCCAGGGGGAGGGCATCAGTCTCGGAGCTGGGGGGCTGTGGGTTTGAAGGATGGCGGGGGGCTGCGTGTCTCTCCGATCCCTCGGTCAGATGCTCCGGGCGCTCGGGCCGCTCCGGCCCCAAGTCGCCCCACAGCGGGCGCGGAGAGTCCGCTCCTGCAGCAGAGGCGGCTTTTAGCTCACCTGCGGTTTCTTTCCTGGAGGGTGAGGCCGAGGCCGCGGGGATCGCATCCGGCCGGCCTTGCGCAGAGCTGGGCTCCGCCTCGGAACTCCGCTCGCTGTTTGGGTGGCTGTCCCCCGAGGAAAAGCCGCAGGCTTCGTGTCAGCCAGGTGGTTGCATGACCCACTTTCCCAAGGGGCTCCGAGGAGTCCCATGTGTCCTTCCTCGAGGTGCAGGCTGCCGGCGGCGGAGGGGTTAACTCAGCGCCCGACCGTAGGGTGGCCCCAAAAGGTGGCCGGTTGTGGCCCACTCTGACGGTTGGTGTGGGGGCGGAGGCTGGGACCGGCCCGGGCGCATTGTGCTGGGGAACGAACTGGAAAATGCGTTTAGGAGGCAAATCCGACCGAGTCCCCTGGCCTGGATTTAACTCTTTGTGTCCCTGGGGAAGTTCTCCAGCTCCCGCCTTGGCTGATGATACTGGCGTGGGGGCGGGGGGGGGGAAGGGGGCTTACTCCAGCCCCCTAGAAAGAAACCTGAGACGACCTCCCGCCCTAGCAAGACGGGTTTTTTAGGAAGAAGGGCTTGGCTGAAGCACGTGGCCCTCACCTTGGGGTGGCAGAATAGGGGAGTAAGGAGACCAGCCCTGTGTGGGGCAAAAATATTATTACATCGAAGGCGCCGCTGGCAGCGATCAGGAGGGGTGCCTACGGTGTCGCAGACTGGCCGTGCAGTTTGTGAGGAGGGGCCAGCCTGGCTGCCAAGTTGATAGGGGATGGGGGTGTGCCCTCGTGGAAGGCAGGAGCTTTGCCTCACTCACTTTGGTGCCTCTTCTCCTGCTGCCTGCTCACTGCTGAGCGCCCCGCAGATCTCGCTGAACCGCGATGGCATGAAGTCAGCTTGTGGAAACCTGCACCGGGGTGCCCCGGCCCCCAGCCCCTGAGGTGCTGCCCTGCTAGGTGTGTGTGGGGGGGGTCATTTCTTCAGCGTCTTGGAATTCCAGGGCACAGGTGGCACTGTCCACTTAAAAAGGGCATGACCCAGCGCCCTCCCCTGACACGTTGTGTGCGCGTGGTTAATTCCTTCTTAGGGGAGCTGGAAGCTGGCTCTGCTCCTTTCAGTGGGGGTGGGGAGGTGACATTCTCACCTGGCTTAAATATGGACACTCCCCCCACTGCAAATCTAGATGGGGGGTGCAGAGAAGGAACCACAGTTCAGACAGGCACTTAATAAGTGCTCTTCCATTGATTGTAAGCAATGGATGGATAGCGTCAGCACAGCCAAAGTTCCCGGACTTGCCCAGCTCCTTTCTAACCAGTACCTGTGGTCCTGGAGGCTCCTCTGCTTACTCTCCTTGGTCTGCTTGCAGGAGAGGCAGGTGGGTATGGCTGTGCCCAGTAGGACACTTGGACAGAGGCCAGTAGGCCCTGAAGTTGCCAGCTCACACCCTATTTTTCATCTCCCTGCAGCCTTCTTCCCGATTGCTGGCTACTGCTTTTCTCTGGGGACCTGCCAGCCTGATGTTCTTTTCTGGGCTGTCCCTGGGCTATGGCCGGAGATGGGAGGTGAGGGGAGAGCCCCCAGTGTGCCCGATGGTCCCCGACTTTGAAAGACTCCCACTCTGGCTATTGAAATGTAAACACAGAAATATGTTTTCAGCGACACAGACTCCCAGGCAGGATGGTGAAGCCCTGTGAGCCTGTTTGTTTCCTGGGATGGCAGTCTGCTGTTCCCTCCTGTTAACTCAGAGGAGAGGGCAAGGGAGGTACGGGGCTGCCTCCCAAAGAGGGCAGGGAGGGAGCCCCAGTGAGGAGGCCCAGAACCTGCCTGAGAAGCAGGTGTACTGCGCTGGTGTCCCACCTACGCCGCACCCTCCCTAATTGGCTTCCCCAAACCTTGTCTGGAAAGAGAACACACACCCCAGGTGTCATGCACACCCTCAGAATTAGTTTCAAGACCTGTCGGGCCACCACACACCCCTTCTCTGCAGCCTGCACAGAACTCGCTGCTATGGTGGTTTCCTTTGAAACTCGAGTGTCAGGACTGTGGAGTTATTCTCCTCAGTTCTCACGACAGTGATGTGATAGGCCTCGCTGGGCCAGACGTTATGGCAAAACCAATCCTGCTGGCCTGGGGTTTACGTACGTGCAAACGGGAATCTCAGTGCCTGTTAAGAGGCAGCGCAGTGGAGTGTATCTCACAATCAAACCCAAGGCCCGAGAGCCAGGACTAGAGGGGAGAAAGACTGCAGGGCCAAGGCCCAGCAGCCTGGCTGGATGGAGGTGGAGGGCCCTAGAACGTGTCTCCGAGCCTGAACTGCTGCACATTTGAGACAGCTGGCCTCTTGGAGCCCAACACTGGCTGAGACCAGGACTGTGATATCAGTTCCCTTCCCAACCACTCAGCTTTGCACAATGACTCCACCTCATTGGCCACTGCTGACCCCTGGACCCAGTGTGTGCTGCCAGGACCCTAGAGCTGAGGGCTGAGCAGGTGGGCCAGGCCGCTGGGGCAGAGGGTCGGTCCCAGTCGCTGTGCCTGCGATACTGCCATTGTTTAGCAGCTGACTAACGTTCATTGTTCAGTACAAACAGAAAACACCCCAGGGAGGTGTGAACGTACCTTTGATTTCCCGATTGTGTCTTTCCTGGTTAACCTGGTAAATTGAAAGACTTCTACCTGGGGGAGGGGCAGAAGGAGAGGGTGTCTTTTTATTCGCCTGTTGTGATGATTTTTTTTTTTTTTTTTTTTTAACCTTGAATGTCAGCCAGTGTGCCAGGCTGGAATAAGCAGTAGCCAGTGGGGAAACTTGGGCTACAATGTTTCTGACCCACTGCGTCGAGCCTCACCTTCGGTGTAGAGTGGCTACGGGCACACACAGGCTCAGGGTTCCGCGTGTTCGTGTTGGTTAGCTATGATTCAAAGTGTACCTGCAGACCCATGGAGAACTGGGATAAGGTGTGTACGCTGGTATCTGTGGGTCAGCCTGGGACTGTGTCCATAAATAGATGCCAAATGTATGTTCACACATAACTAATTGTGTTTGGCTTTCCAGCTAGGATTTTGTGAGTGGTTCTGAGCCTTACTAATGTCTGTGTGTATGTCAGAGTGTCGCTGAGGGTGACTTTGGGAGGAGATCTTGGAACTCCTCAGAGACCTAGGATTTGCCCTTGGCAGGCTCCCTCCAAGATGTGCTGTGCCCAGTCCTTTAGGGATGGGAAGCCTAGACACTGCTTTCTTTTTCTGCTCTGCCCTTGGCTTTAGACTGGCCTCTCGATCCTCGGAGGAGGATGCCCAAGACCTTGACAACACCTGGAGAGGCTTTCTCCTCTTGTCAGCCTTCTGTTTCCCTGGCAAACAGCATCACCAGAACTCAGTATTAACTGGAGCCCGGCTTGCCCCACAAGTTCTCATGATTCCTGAATGGCTGGGAGGGGCTGTGGGAGACAGGTTTTTAGCTATGAATTTGGCATCTTCGCTTCCTGCGGGAGTACTTGGGGAAAAGGGATCATCTGGGGGGTAAAAGATGGCATATTCTGGGCATAAGTATGGGCTTTGGTCTTCCATGAGCAACCCTGCGGAGCCTTGTGTGCCCAGGTCAGTGACCTATGTGTGCCTGGAAACATCTGGGCTCATACAGCAGAAAGCAGGGGCCGAGCCCCCTTGTTGGAAAGGCAAGTGGGAATGAGGCGGGCAGAGAGTGGGAAAGAGGACAGCTCTGGGAGCCCAGCACCCTGTGCCCAAGCCCAGCTGGAAAGGATTTCTCCTGCACGATGCCTGCCCCTCTCCACGGAGACAAGGTCTGCAGATCCAGCAGCAGATGTGCTGGCTGGGACAGAAGGTAACTTAAGATCTGACTAGGGATCACCTTGCAAAGGGAGGGCCCTGAGCTGGAGATAACACCCCTTAGTCCAGTTAACTCCTGAAGCCCTGGATTCTCTTGTGCTGTTTGAGGCTGGGAGAAGGGAGAGGGGAGAGACAGGAGAAAACCCATTGAACCTAAGATTGCAACTCTGACCCCTCCCACAAGGAGAAATGGACTCATTGTAGCAGGCGAGACTCAGGAAGGACACAAAGAAAGACTTTCTGACAGCAGACTGTAGGCTCTTAAGGGCAATGGAAAATCCAGGTTTGGTTTACCCTGGGAGCAGGGGGGTGGGCAACAGATGTGTATTCTTTGGGGTTTGTGGGATCTGTGCCTTTCACAGTCTTCCAGGCAGGGCAGAGCAGCAGTGGTCCCAGGCCCCAGATTTTCTGGGGACAGCCCTGGCCTTATCATAGTGAGAAAGCAAAGTGGGGCCAGGTGACTGGGTTTGAATCCCAGCTCTACCAATTGCTGGCCGAGTGAATTTGGTTCGGTCACTTTGGAGGCCTCTGTTTCCCATCTGTAAAATGGGTTTCTGTTAATACAGATTTCAAAGGAGGTTTGTGGAAATTAGTTTGAGAATAATGTATGACAAGTGCTTAACACATTGCCCTGCATGTAATAAACATGCAATGAAGTGGTAATTCCTACTATTCACTCTACATTTCTTCTGAGTGGTCCTGGTTCTCTCTGAGTCTGCTGCTTGGGAAGTGCCAACTTTCCTCTCTCTTAAGAAAGCCACTCAGCTGCCTGCCCGCTTCCTGGCTGGCCTCACTTCCTTTGTCTCCAACAAGGAGCTACCCCTCCCCCACTGGAAATGATGGCTGTGGATGCAAGCAGCCCCAGGAGGCTCAGGTAGCTGGGCTGACCTCCTGGCACCTGCCTGGGTCCAGCCTGGGTGGTCGTGCCATTTGTCCTTCAGCATGTCGCCTTTTGTCCTTCAGCATGTCACCAAGGGATCTCCTGCCACCTGCCCCCCACCTCGCTCCCTGGCTGCAGCCCAGCTGGGCACCATTGCCCATCTGGAGCCCTCACTGGGGCAGCAGCCTGGGGCTGGCAGGCAGGGCCTGGGATTCACCCTTGCCTTCCTTCGGAATTCCACGTTGGGCGAGGAGGGGGTTGGGCAACAAGATCCTCTTTCTGGGGGTCCACCCATCCAGCCAAATAGGTGGCAAATCCTCTCTGGAGGCACCCCCTTCTCACTGGCAGAAAGCCCTTCTTTCAGTTTCTCCTGTTGCAGATTGTACCTTCCCTCAATGATAATAATCACGTTTGTGGCACTCTTTACAGCTTACAGCATCCTGTCATAATTTCAGCTGATCCTGCCAATAATCCCCTGTGAATGGGCGTTAGTATTGCTTCCATTTTACAAATGAGGAAACTGAGACTTAGGTTTAGTAGCTTGCTGATTATCTCATGCCAGTGTGGCCTAATTAGATGCCAGGTCTTCTGCCTCCGAATCCAGTAGATCAGGAAGATGAAATGGGGTAGGACGGGCAGACAGAGAAGAGGCTGAGCCACACCAGAGTGGAATGTGTCTAGTGAGATGGCCGTCCCTTCAGCCACCATCAGCTTACACTTTCCCCTCAACAACCACGGTGCCAGGTGTTGCCTTCATACAGCTTGGTGACTCCCTAGGGAAGTGAGAGATACTTTAAGGATACAGGCTGGAGGGTGGCCCAGCTGGAGCTGACCATGCAGCCTAGGTTGGCAGAGTGCACGGGACACCTAACAACAGAACAGCTAGGTGGGCCAAAGGCAGTGACATCACCTCCTGGGGATCTGAACAGAGACCTGGGCAGGGCCTCTGAGATGTGAGCCTGGAGCCCCAGGGCACAGGCAGACATGGGGTCAGGGTGTGGCCTGGCCCAGGAGCAGAGCGTGGGTGCTCAGAAACCATTATGGACTGAGTGGAGCAGCAGAGAGGGGGAGAGGGATGAGATTTGGCAAAGTCGACTCTCCTGGGCCGTCCCCTACCCTCTCTGGTCTGCGCAGACCCCAATTTCATTCTCATTTTATGAGGAGTCTCATTACCAACCCACAGACAATAAAACCCGCCTGGCCACTCTGGCCCCGGATCTCATTAGAGGACATTACTTCCTCTGGCTGGTGGCTCCATTGGGACATAGCTCCAGGCATGGTCCAGGCAGCAAAACAGGCCAGTGGCCATGGGCACAAGGATGTATGACTAGGGAGTTTAAGTTCTATCTATGGGCTTAAATGGAGCCCCCCATGCCTAGAGTGTGTGCCTCCAAACCTGGAAACACCACGGAGTGGGGGTCCCTCCTGCTCACATGGACCCTCAGTTCTACCCTCTACCTGAAGGGGAGAAGGACATTTATTTCCTTCGGGGCTATTTAGAGCCCTGGTGGCGAAGTGGTTAAGAGCTTGGCTGCTAACCAAAAGTTTGAATCCACCAGCTGCTCCTTGGAAACCCATGGCTACTCTGTTCTATAGGGTCATTATCATTACACGGAGGAGGGGTCAGGTGGAGGAGGGCCTGCGGGAATGAGAGACAGCACGCCTCCTGAACTGTAGGTCTGGACATAGTGAGAGATATGTCCTAGCAGTGCAGTCAGTCTGGAGTTCTCATAGTACCCTTGGCCTGAATCTTGACCCATCTTTCAGGCCAAAAGATGGGGCTAGGAGTCTGATGACCCTAGACGGGAGCATTTTCCCTCACCTGCAGATAGAGTTTCACCCAAGACCCCCACTCAGGATGCCAGAGCCTGCTGGTAGCATTGACAGGGGCTTCCTGGTGCCACTCCTTCCCCCCAAAAACAGCCCTCACTGCAAAGGAAAATGGTAGTAACAGTCATGCGGCTGAGTAACTGGTCCACATCACCCAGCTGGGCTGTGATGGGACCTTGGATTCCATGTCAGGGCTCTTCCCACCATTGATGGGATTCTTTTTTTCTTGCAAATTCTAGAGCTTGTTGACAAGTTCCAAAATACTCTGCCCAGCCCCCTGTCCGCCCGTACCCTCCCCTCTCTGCTGGTCACCCAGAAGACTACAATTACTCCTTGGATGTTTACATACAAAACTTTATGAGGGCAGCCTTTACAGTGTTGTCCGGGGTTCCCACTGCAACTTAAAGGGGAAACTGCCACAATGTCCGCAGCCCTTGATGTCCTGCAGATAAAGGAGGAGGATGCCCTTAAATTCCTTGCTGCAGGAGCCCACTTAGGTTGCACCAACCTTAACTTCCAAGTGGAACAGTATATCCACAAAAGGAAAAGTGATGGCATCTACATTGTAAACCTGAAGAGGACCTAGGAGAAGCTTCTGTTGGCAGCTTGGGCCATCGTTGCCATTGAAAACCCAGTGGATGTCAGTGCCATGTCCTCCAGGAATATCAGCCAACGGGCTGTGCTGAAGTTTGCTGCCACCCCTGGAGCCACTCCTATTGCTGGGTGCTTCACTCCTGGAACCTTCACTAACCAGATCCAAGCAGCCTTCCAGAACCTGCGTCTTCTGGTGCTTACTGATCCCAGGGCTGACGACCAACCTCTCACAGAGCGTCTTATGTGACCCTGCCCACCATTGTTCTGTGGGATACAGATTCTCCTCTGTGCTACGTGTGCATTGCCAGCCCATGTAACAAGGGAGCTCACTCGGTGGGTCTGATGTGGCGGATGCTAGCCCAGGAAGTTCTGCACATGCGTGGCACCATCTCTGGGGGGCACCCATGGGAGGTCATGCCTGATCTCTACTTCTGCAGAGATCTGGAAAAGACTGAAAAGGAAGAGCAGGCTACTGCTGAAAAAGCTGTGACCAAGGAAGAATTTCAGGTGAACAGACTGCTCACGCTCCTGAATTTACCGCTGCTCAGCCCCAGGTTGCAGACTGGTCTGAAGGCATGCAGGTGCCTTCCGTGTCTATTCAGCAGTTCCCTGCTGAAGGCTGGAGTGCTCAGCCTGCAGCTGAAGACTGGGCTGCAGTCCCCACTGCCCAGGCCACTGAGTGGGGAGGAACAACCATGGAGTAATCTTAAGCTGTTCTTCCACAGTCCCTAAGAAAATGGAAATAAAGTCGACAGAAAATAAACATCAAGTTTCTTAAAAAAAAAAAAAAAAACGTAGAAAACAAGATGAGGGCAAAGGAAAGCTTGTTCCTCCTTGGTGCCTTCATCTTGTGGAGGAAAATAAACGCCAGGCCCAAACACCTCAGTGCACAAGGGCTCACTTAGTATACTCCAGTGCCAGGGTGGGGGGGTGGGCAGGGGGGTTAGGCAGGTCAGCCCACGCTTTGGCATGGAAGCAGGTGTTCCGGCCAAATGAGTCAGTGGAGACGGGAGCGCCGATCTGTTTGGGCAGACGTGAGAAAAGGGCACTGGGAAACTCTTCAGGCCCAGGTTGCTCCCCAGAAGGCCCTTGCCTGCAGGCAAGTGGGAGTGCACAGCTCGAACCATAAGCTCCATTCTCTGTGCTCCTGAGTGGTGCCCCAGAAGCCCTACTCCCTCAGTCCTGGTGTCCTGGGGAGAAATGCTGTCAGCTGCTAGGACAAGGGGAATAGAGAAGGTGCCCCAGGGCCAAGCCAACCCTGTTGCCACTTCACTTGGCCCCACTGCTGAGGAAAGCAGGTAGCAGCATCTTCAACTGTGGGGCTGTTGCAGCATAGCCCCTGGCTTATCTATCTCCCTGACTCTCCGGCTCTAACCTGCCCACATTGCCTCTTGGCTGAATGATACCTAAAGCATGCCTAGGAAGGTGTGCTCGCAGGCCCAGAAGCATTTGATGTCTGCTCCAACCCTGGTTCTTCTCTCACCGCCCTTCCCTGCATGCCAGACCTACTCATCCACACACTGCACTGTACATGCCCTGTGCCTTCCCACCTCAGTGCCTTTGCACATACTATTTCTCCGCATTTCTCCCTCACTTCCCATGTCCAAAACCTAAAGCCAAGAGCCATTTCTTCCATGGAGACTTCACGAAACCCCAGTCGGAATAACCCCTCTCATCTGCAAAGGCCCCCAGCACACCTCGTGCTAACTGCTTTCCATCTTGCTGCTTAGTTATTGGGCCTGGGACTTATTTTCTCCGTAAGACTAAGAGCTGTGTTGCTGATGGGGCCTCACAGCCCCAGGGCCTAGCACAAGACCGGTCATTGGTGAACATGCTGGGTGGTTAGACGGTTGCTTGTTTGGACAATTGATATTGATGATGGTGATGATGATGATGATAGCAAACTTTTATTGAGAGTTCTCACGTGCCAGGCATGGTTGTAAACATCTTAATGTCATAATGTTTTTACTCTTCATAACCACTTTAGATGGAAGGTACTTTCTATTCTCTCCATTTTGCATGTGGAAAAACGAGGCCCAGGCGGAGGTTAGGACACTGGCCTGAGATCACGGAGTCAGGGAGTCTGGCTCCAGGTCCATGTGCATACCACTGCACTAAGCTACCTGTCTCCGGGTAGGTGGGTAGGTGATGGAAGTGGACAGCGTACTGAGCCTGGGGTAGCTCACAAGATCCTGCTTCCAGAATCGCCTACTCCCCTAGGTAGCACTGTATGGCTTCCACTCCTGCTCCCCTGACTGTGCAGGAAATAACCTGGTGCTGTTGCTGTGTATCCCTGGAGCATTTGGGGAGTCATTAGTGCTGTATCTTCAGAGTGTCTTGGTATAACTATTGTATCCTTTGGATACCTTGGAAATACGTGTCTTGGCAGTATTGATATGGCTATGCTAGAGTGACATATCTTGATATTATCACTCTTTATCCCCTGAGTCTTTGGGGATCACTGATGACATTTGGGGGACCTCCTACCTTGTTTCATTGTGAGACTAGAGGCAGCTGCAATTGCTTCTCCCAGAGACGCCACCCGGAACTGCCCCCAGCGGGGTGTTCCCAAGCTGGTCCCAGATTTTGGGTGGATCCAGGGCTCAGCAAGCTGATCCTATGCCAGGGATGGTCCTAAGCCTCTGGAGAGAGACCCCAAAAGATGGCAAGGGAGGGGCCCCAACCTAGAGAGTGGGGGTGTTCACCTGTGCTACCTGCTTTGATCTCCTGGGATGAAAGGGCTGGTGCTTCCTCTGCCCCAGGCAGGTTCAGAACAGGGAGCTAGAGACCAGAGGCTGGATCTGTGTGCCCTCAGCTCCCCAGCTGGGGTGGAAAACTGCCCCAGAAGAGAGGAAAATGGGAGCAGAAAAAACCAAACTTCCTCCCAATGTCATAGCTAAGGACCAATAGTGGACACCAGAAAGTCCTCTCGGGGGTCCCAGGGCAAAGCTCTTCCCAGAGTGCCCCACAGGTCACCACGTGGACTCAAGCCTCCTCTCAAACTCACTGGCTTAATTAGGGTGGTAGCTCAGCTGCAGAACAGTCATCTGATACGTTTCGACGCCAAAGAGAAATTCCTCCTAGACCCTCTGCTGTTCTAGATTATCCATGCTCCGTTAGCTTGAATTATCGCTCGGCCTCTGTGGCCCAGACACAAACCAGAGCCATGCGATCAGCTCCTGGGACTGGAATGTGCACTGCACCCAGGAAATGCTGGAAAGAGATAGGAGGAAGGAAGGGCTAGGACCCACTCAGCTCCTGTCCAAAACCAAGGGTTGCCTGGTGAGAACAAAGGGACCAGCTCTGCCCATCCTGAGCTAAGCCACTTCCATGAGAGTGGAGGGGAAGAGAGACTAGGACCTCTTTTCTGCCTCATGGGGCCAGGCCTCTGTTGAGAGTTTTGAGTCAGTGGCAAGGCTTTCTGCAGCGGCTCCTGGGCATAAATTGGCCAGGCTTCCCGAAGTGTAAATGAGATCTAAGCGGAGCAGCACACACTGCACTGGCTGATTTTATTGCCATTCCCCACCTCCCCCACCCCCCAAACTGTCCTGATCTCATTGGCCTAGATTGCTGCATCTCTCACAATGATGGATGGGCTGCCTGTCCCTGGCCAGGCAGCGTGGCTGGCCCTGCTATGGAGACACCCTCCTATCTGGCCCCTTTGCAGATTTATTCTCTGTGTTTATGGTGTCCAGAGAGTAATCAGTGGCCTGGGCCGGCTGAGCACGCTGATTATTTCCACTGGGTTGATCGATGGGCCTTTGGGGGACTTATGGGACACAGCCCCCTCTCCCTGTGCCTGCCTCCACCCCAGGCAGCACCCTCTTAACCCTCCCCGCCTCCGACGACGAGTCAGATCATGGACCTCCGGGTCAGAACTGAAGGTGGCCAGTGGAGGAGGGGAGCAGCGGCGGCCTTGGCGCCCCCCTTGGCTCTGCCAATGCTGCCGCAGGGATCGCTGGGAAGGATCTCTATGGCCACCCCCACCCCTGCAGGAGCCTGAGGAAAGGGGACAGGCAGGGCCACCGACAGCTTCTCTGGGTACCCCCCCCCCCCAAGCTCTCCTGCGCAACACCGTTCCCAGGCACTATCCCCCGCCTACAGTCACTCCATTACCCCTATCCCCTCGGCGCTTGTGTACACAGTTTTCGGCTGTAATGATAATTTGTGCTGGTATATGTGTTTCTTTACAAGTGTTTTTATGTCCTTTGTGTGTGTATGAGAGAGGTTTATGGTTTGTGTGAGTGTGTGAGACGTTTGAGGTCACTGTTGTGGGGGGCGTGTGTGTGTGTGTGTGTGCGCGCCTCCTGATTAGACCCTGATCGTCATCTTCTGTCGCAGGACCAGGTCTCTCACCCAGCCCCTGGGGAAGAGGGCAGAGCCTGGATATTGGGGGTCTGGCGAGGGTGGGGAGGCAGGCGATCAAAGCTGGTGACTGACCAAGGCAGTATCTACACTGCCCCCCAGCCACCAGTTAGAGAATGGGAGAAGGTTCATCTTCAATAATTGTTTTGTCTATAGGATCACAAATGACTGGTTTAACTGTTTGTCCCCGCTGGATTGTCTGAGCCCAGTGGTTAGTTTGGAGCCACGTGGTCTCAGCCTTTGATCACTTGCATGTGTCAGCTTGTACACACAAGATTTCTCCTGTATCTGACTCTGCTAGACCTTGGCTCCCTTGGCTGTAAAGTGGTTGAGATAATGTAAGCTTAAGGAGAGGTAAACACTGTATGTGGTATGATTAGCATGGTGCCTGGTACACAGCAAGTCTTCACACCACGCAGCTATTATTAGCTACTGCTCATCCCAGGACCCTGGCTAAGGAAGGAGAGGCAGTTGGTGGGGGGCGGGGGGCTGGGAAGCCAGGCCCAGGAGACTTCCCTGCAATGCATGGTGCCCAACACTGTGGGGGGTGTCCCTCAGCTGGGCTCCTGTGACCTGTCCAAGGTGGTCAACAGAGGCCAGGAGTACTGGGGGGATGGGGCCCTGGGCTCCTGGAAAACTCTCCCACCCCGAGATGTTCACCTGGCACAGTACCTGATGGCTCTTTGAAGCCACTCTGTGCCTTATTCTTAAAGGATAGTTAGAAGCAAGAGTTACATACCCTCTACCAGGGATCCCAGGCACAAGAGTCTGACTGCCCCCCGGTGGGAGACCCCCACTCTCCTTGCCAGTGGTGTGGAACCCTGCTGCCCTGGGTGTGTGTGGTGAAGGGATTGGCATGTTTGTGCATTTATTCAACAACTGTATATTGAGAGCTCCCTGGATGCCAGGCACTGGGGTGGGAGCTGGGGGTGGATACGGCAGTAAGCATAATGCCCCTGCCTGCCTGGAGCTTCCAGTCCAGGCTTGGACAGCATCGATCCTCTGACCTCATACACAGCCAGTGACACCCGAGGGTACAGCAGCCTAGCTGGGAAATGAAGAGAAGGAGACCTTTTGGGGCAACATGGGTGACCCCATCACTCTGCCTAAGCCCTCCCTGCTTGGATAGGAGGGGCAGGTATGGCTAGATAGTGCATTCTCCTTCACCCCCTCCCGCCCCCCGCCCCCCGCCCCCCGCCATGTGGATTAAACACCTGCGTCCACTTGTTCCCCTCCCAGGTCCAGGGGAGCCTCCCAGTTGGGCCCACAGCTGAAGGTGCCTCCCTGCCCTGTAGGAGAGGGCGGAGAGGACAGGGAAGGTAAGTCAGAGAATCCTAGAATCTCAGCATTGGAAGGGAGGTCAAAAGTAACACCCCATTCACTTTCTAAAACCCCTGAATAACAGCCCTGCCAACTGGCCAATCATCCAGCTTCAGCATGAATACCTCCGGTAATGGGGAACTCATCACCCTCCCTAAAAGCCTGTGCAGCTCTGGCTGCCTCCAATTTTTTCTTGTACTGAACTGAAAGTGTTCCGAAAGCTTCCATTCATCAGTCCTGTTCTAAAACCAACAAAAACAAACAGTTGCCATCGAATCGATTCTGATTCATGGCGACCCCATGTGTTGCAGAGAAGAACTGCTCCATTGGGTTTTCTTGGCTGTATTGATTATAGCAGATCACCTGGTGCCACTGTGTGCGTTTGAACCACCAACCTTTCAGTTAGTAGTTGAGCACTCAACCATTTGCGCCACCTGGGGACTCCAGTCCTATTCCTACCCCCCTTGAAATCACGTGGAGCATCTCTGAGCTTGCACATAGTATTTCTTCAGGCACTTAAAGAAGGGCTCAGCTTCCAAGGCTTCTAAGGGCTCATTGGACAAGTCTCACACACCTCACCCTCTCAGCTGCTGTCCTCAGAAACAGCTTCACTAGATCCCCAGTACCAAGTGTGGTTCTCAAAATCCAACCCAGGGCTCCAAATGGGAACTGCACGCCAGGGGTTTCAGCCTAGTCCCCAGCGGCCACACCTGCCAGAGCTGAGCTGGCTGTCTTCACACCTCTCCGCCTCCCCACCTCCACCTCAGCCCTTCCAAACCCTGTTTTCCTTTGGATTAACGATAAATTGCAGTGAAAGAGCTGCTTATCTCCAGGGGGAATTAAGGAATTAAGTTGGCGATGGGGAGGGAGGGGACCGGAGAAGGGAGCATATTGCTGAGGATCAGGGCACAGGGGGGTGAAAGGAGAAGTAGGGGGCAGGCACCCTCCACCTGCAGTGTCTTCACCTTCCACCTCCTGGTGCCCTCATGGGCACGGGTTAGGGGCTGGGTTTGGGGTGGCGTGGTGACTCAGTGGAAGGTGGCGTATCACTTCATGACCTGGAGCAGCGCCTCTGTGGCATGTCATGGTGCTGGGAGAGCGAGCCAGGGCATGTGGCAGGGTGGGGCACTCCGTGTGTGTGTGTGTGTGTGTGTGTGTGTGTGTGTTTGTGTGTGTGGTAAAACATATATAACTAGAAGTTTGCTGTTTTAGCTATTTTTAAGTATACAATTCGGTGACATCAATCACATTCACCATGTTGTGCTGCCATCACCACTGTCCATTTCCAAAATGTCCTCGTCCTCCCAAACAGAAGCTCAGTACCCCTTCAGCAATGACTCCTGTACCCTCCTGCCCCCGGCCCCTGGTAACCACGAATCTACATTTGTCTCTGCATTTGCCTCTTCTAGATATTTTATATAAGTGGGATCATGCAGTATTGGTCCTTTTGTGGCCGACTTATCTCACTCAGCATAATGCTCTCAAGGTTTGTCCATGTCATAGCCTGTACCGAGCTTCATTCCTCTTTACGGTTGAATAATATTCCACTGTGTGGATATACCACATTTTGTTTATCTATTTATCTGTTGGTGGACACTTGGGTTGTTTCCACCTTTTGACCATTGTGAATAATGCTGCAGTGAACATTGGTACAAGTATCTGTTTGCATCCCTGCTTTTAAGCCTCTTGGGTATATACCCAGGGATGGAATTGCTGGATTGCTGGGTCATAAGGTAATTTTGGAAACCCTAGTGGTATAATGGTTAAGAGCTACGGCTGCTAACCAAAAGGTCGCCGGTTCGAATCTACCAGGCGCTCCTTGGAAACCATTTGGGGCCGTTCTACTCTGTCCAGTAGGTTCTCTATGAGTCGGAATCCACTCAATGGCGGTAGGTTTGGTTTTTTTGGTAAGGTAATTTTAGCTTTTTGGAAAAACCACCAAACCGTTTTCTGCAATGACTGCTACCATTTTATATTTCCACCAGGAATAGATGAGGGTTCCAATTTCCCCACATCCTCAACACTTGTTATTTTCCATTTTTCTGATAGTAGCCATCCTAGTGGGTACGAGGTGCTATCTCATTGTGGTTTGGATTTGCATTTTCCTAGTAACCAATGGAAACCCCGGTGGCATAGTGGTTAAGAGCTACAGCTGCTAACCAAAAGATTGGCAGTTCGAATCCACCAGATGCTCCTTGGAAACCCAATGGGGCAGTTCTACTCCGTCCTATAGGGTCACTATGCATCGGAATCGACTTGATGGCAATGGTTTTTTTTTTTTTTTTTTTCAAGTTCTTTACCCTTTTTTTAAATTGAATTGTCCTTTTGTTGATGAGTTGTAGGAGTTCTTTATATATTTTGGATATTAAACCCTTATCAAATATATGGTTCCCAATTATTTTCTCCCATTCTGTATGTTGTCTCTTCACTTTCTTGGTGAAGTCTTTGGATGCACAAAAATTTTTCATTTTGGTGAAGTCCAATTCGTCTGTTTTTCCTTCTGTTATTCATGGTTTTAGTATCACATCTCAGGAGCCATTGTCTAAAACAAGGTCTTCAAGTATCACTACTGTGTTTACTTCCAAGAGTTTTACAGTTTTCGTTCTTTTCTTTAGGCCATTAATTCTTTTTGAGTTAATTTCCATGTAAGGTGTGAGGTATGGATCTAACTTCATTCCTTTGCGCATGGGGCTCCAGTTGTCTCAGCACCATTTATTGGAGATACTTTTCTTTCCTCATTGAGTGGGCTTGACACCCTAGTCAAAAAACAATTAGCCATAGATGTATAGGTTTATTTCTGAATTCTCAGCTTTATTCCATTCGTCTATATGTCTATCCTTATACTGGTACCACACTGTTAGGAATACTGTATCTTTATAGTACATTTTGAAATTGGCAAATATGAGTACTCCTACTTTGTTCTTTTTAAAGATTATTTTGGCTGTTCAGGGCTGCTTGCTGTTCCGTATGAATTTGAGTGTTGGCTTTTCTATTTCTGCAAAAAGGGTTTTGGAATCTTGATTAGGATTGCACTGAGTCTGTAGATCACCCTGAGTAGGATTGTCATCTTAACCATATCCAATTTTCCAATTCATGAACATAGGCTGTCTTTCCATTTATTTCGATCGCCTTTAATCTCTTTCAGCAATGTTTGGTAGTTTTCAGTAAACATGTCTTTTACCTCCTTGGTTAAATTTAATCCTAGATATTTGTCCTTTTAGATGCTTTTGTAAATGGAATTGTTTTTTTTTTTTTTTCATTTTCATTTCACATTGTTCATTGCAGGTGTATAGAAACACCTGATTTTTTGGGTGTTGATCTTGTGCCCTGCAACTTTGTTAGATTCATTTATTAGCTCTAGTAGCTTTCTTGTGCGTTCTTTGTGATTTTCTATTTACAGGACCATGCCATCTGCAAACAGAGATAGTTTCACTTCTTCCTCTCTGATTTGGGTGTCTTTTTTTGCTTTTTCTTGCCTGATTGCTCTGGCTGCCACTTCCAGTACAATGTTGAGTAACAGTGGAGGCACTCTACTTTTTGGAATCATGATAAAGAAGTAAATTCTGCAGTCCAGAGGCTACTAACCCATGGAGAGTTATCAGTACCTTCCAGACACTAAATAACCCCTAGGCAGATCCTCGCTGGCTACCAGAGGATGCCTTGTCTCTGGCTTTGCTTCTTTAGTGAGGCCAACTTAATCACAGCCAAACACTGGCACACCTGGATGCACGTGGGCAATGACTGGGTCTGAGCTTTCATTTTATCAAAGAGTAACCCTGAACTCCAAGAGAGAGGGTCACGCAGGATCTGCCTCCTAACACCTCCCCAACGCCTTGCACCTCCTCTCCACTCAGCTCTAGCTCCCCTCACTCCCAAAGCCTAGGAGGCCCAGGTTTGGAGCCCTCTCCTCCTCCCCCAGGTTGGCCACTCTTTCACACCCTCTGCATAACCCTTCCTGGTGTCAGACTCTTCCCTAGCAGGGAGTGCTGGCAGCACCCTCAGCGCCTCCTGCTTCCCTCCTACAGGCACTTCCGGCCTGCCCTTGCCAAGCCCTGAGGCTGGGGAAATGATGCGGAGCTGAAATATCTGTGGAGAGCGTGTGGGGTGAGGGGTGAAAGTGCAGAGGACGGGGCTGCCTCCCAGGTCACCAGGACCAAGCACCAGGACATGCCTCAAATCAATCTCAGTCGTTGCCATCCAATTCTTCCCTGAATCCCAGGGCTGGGAATAGGGCTTGATAGTCAATAGCAGCAGCCACTGTGGCCAGAAGATAAAGAGCAAGGCCAGGCTGGAGATAGTCTTTGAGGGAGGAGTGGAGAGGGAGGGAGGCAGGGGTGGGGGTGGGGGTGGGGTGTTGTAGAGGAGCTTGGGATTCAATCCTGGTGAAGAGGTGAAGCCAGAATTGGGCCCTCAAGTCCAGGAGTTTAGCTGGTTAATAATTAGTAGCCCTGGTTAATAAATCATTGGGTTTTTTTCCCCAATTTCAGGTTCCCTGCCCGCAATCCTATAGACCCTTCTAGTACCCTGCCCAAGCCTCAGAAAAGAAACCCTCACCCCCCCCCCCCCCATTGCCTTCTCCATCTGCCCACCTCCCAGCTGGTTTCTGGTCTCCAGAGCCAGCGTGGTGTTTAATCTCCAAGAGAGATTAGTGACCTGCTTTCGGTGCCCTCCCCCACATGCTCTTTGGACAACCCTAGATATTTCCTGCTGGAAGGGCAGGCATCCATGGCCACCCCAGAGACCGTCTCCAGGTGCCCCTCCTTGGCAGTGATGCTTTGTGCCCCTCTTCCCTCAACGATTCTTGGCTGCGGGCCCTTTCTGCTGGCCAGGTGGTGTCATGGCCGACCCTGTTCGTAACATCTCTAATTCTTCTGCTGAGGTCCGTTAGTCAACACATGTTCTCGGAGCATCTACTATGTACTGGGTGCTGTGTATCAAGAACAAATATTTGAAGTGACTCAGATTGAGATTAAAGCCTTTATTTGGCAGATGTGCATCAGGAGCACCCAAAGACCAGGTAACCCCTAAATTGAAGCAGGAATGGAGGGGTGAGAAGAAGGGTGCGTGTCCTTGTGGTTTGGCAGTTTGGTAGCATTTCTTCTTTCTAGCTGCTGTGGACCCACTGGTTGGAGGTAGTTCAGTTTCCAGCCCTCTTACTCGGGATCCTTGGTGCCACCCCATCCCGATAACTGTCAGAAAAGTTCTTTCTAACAGGACTTCGAATCAGTTCCAGTTCCAACCCCTGCTGAGAATTTGCCTTTCCAACAATTTCCCAGGTGATGCTAATGCTACTAGTCTGGGACCAATTCTGAGAACCCCTACTAGAGCCCTGGTGGTATAGTGGTTAAGTGCTACGGCTGCCAACCAAAAGGTCAGCAATTCAGATCTGCCAGGCACTCCTTGGAAACTCTATCAGGCAGTTCTGCTCTGTCCTATAGGGTCACTATGAGTTGGAATCAACTCGACAGCAATGGGTTTTGGGATCTAGTAGAGAAGTGGTTTTCAAAATTTATCATACATAAGAATCACCTGGGGAGTTGTTAAAATGTAGATTCTGATTCAGTATATCTGGGATGGAAATGCAAATTCTCATTAGGGGTTTGAACCAGAAACAAACCTGTGTGAAGCCCTGCTTTCTAGAGCCTGTGGTCAGGGAAGGGGCCACAGCAAGGGGAGGGGGAAGGGAAAAAGGGAACGGAAGCAAGGGTTGAATCAAGGAGAATCGAGGCTGTCTCTAGTGCCTGCTTTAATCCTTCACCTTTGCTAGTGGCTAAGTACAGTAGTGATATACTGGACTCAGAACAGGCATGGTGCCTGCTCTCATAGGGTAATGACAAAGTGTCGCAGAGCAGTATTTGGGTAGTTAAAATATGCACAGGACTCTATAGGAGACACTGGGGGACCTACTGGGGGGTAGGCCAGGGGAGGCTTTGGAGTGGTGGGGGGAAGTGACCTTAGTCCTGAGGCCTGCCTGTTGCACAGGAGTGGGCTGAAGTAGGCAGCAGAGGAGAGTGAGCAGGGCAGGGGGCAGCCTGAGGGAGGCCCAGACATGGGGACACCGGGAAGAAGACCAGCACGGCAGGAGACTATGGAGGGGGGAGAGGGCGTGGCTGTGGAAGGGACTGAGAGGATTTTGGATTTAAGAGAACAATCCCCCAATCTGTTCTAATTTCAGCCTGACCTATGCCCCAGGCCAGCTTTCCTGGCTGCCAGCTGGGCATTTCCCCTGCATACCCAGCCTGTACCCCAAGCCCTATAATTCCAAAGCCACCCTCATCCTCTTCCTCCTGACACAGCCTCCTCCCCTGCTGCTCCCATTTCTGTGATCAGAACCCCAATTCTGCCACCCACTGGAGCTGTGTCTCCTCCTTCCCCCTCCCTGTGTCTGGTTTGTTGCCCATGCTTATTGGTACCATTTCTGCAGGACCCACTCCAGCTGCCATACCCAGTCCCACCACCACCCTCTGAACTTGGGTACCATTGGCTCCAAGACGTCCCTCCCATCCCTGTAGACCCCGTATATCTCTGGAAGAGCAATCCTAAGAAGTTCTGAGCATGTCGCACTCCTGCTCCAAAGCCCTCAGAGGGCCCCCAGTGCTGCTGACTTAAGTACAGACTCCATGATCTAGGTCAGGGTTTCTCAGCGCCAGCACTGTTGACATTTGGAGCCAGGTAACTCTTTGTCCTTCACTATTGCAACTCGAGGCTTGAATTTTTTCTTCGGTTCTTTCAGCTTGAGAAACGCCAAGTGTGTTCTTCCCTTTTGGTTTTCCATCTCCAGCTCTTTGCACATGTCATTATAATACTTTGCCTTCTCGAGACGCCCTTTGAAATCTTCTGTTCAGTTCCTTTACTTCATCCATTCTTCCTTTTGCTTTAGCTGCTCGACGTTCAAGAGCAACTTTCAGAGTCTCCTCTGACATCCGTCTTGGTCTTTTCTTTCTTTCCTGTCTTTTCAATGACCTCTTGCTTTCTTCATCTATGATGTCCTTGATGTCATTCCACAACTCATCTGGTCTTCGGTCACTAGTGTTCAATGCATCAAATCTGTTCTTCAGATGGTCTCTAAATTCAGGTGGGATATACTCAAGGTCATATTTTGGCTCTCATGGACTTGCTCTGATTTTCTCCAGTTTCAGCTTGAACTTGCATATGAGCAATTGATGGCCTGTTCCAGAGTCGGCCCCTGGCCTTGTTCTGACTGATGATATTGAGCTTTTCAATCGTCTCTTTCCACAGATGCAGTCAATTTGATTTCTGTGTGTTCCATCTGGCGAGATCCATGTGTATAGTTGCCATTTATGTCGGTGAAAGAAGGTATTTGCAATGAAGAAGTCGTTGGTCTTGCAAAATTCTATCACTCGATCTCTGGCATTGTTTCTATTACCAAGGCCATATTTTCCAACTACTGATCCTTCTTCTTTGTTTCCAGCTTTCACTTCCAATCGCCAGTAATTATCACTGCGTCTTGATTGCATATTCGATCACTTTCAGACTGCAGCAGCTGATAGAAATCTATCTCTTCATCTTTGGCCCTAGTGGTTGGGGCGTAAATTTGAATAATAGTTGTATTAACTGGTCTTCCTTGTAGGCGTATGGATATTGTCCTATCACTGACAGCATTATACTTCAGGATAGATCTTGAAACATTCTTTTTGACGATGAACGCAACACCATTCCTCTTTGAGTTGTCATTCCCAGCATAGTAGACTATATGATTGTCTGATTCAAAATGGCCAATACCAGTCCACTTCAGCTCACTAACGCCCAGGATATCAATGTTGATGCGTTCCATTTCATTTTTGACAATTTCCAATTTTCCTAGATTCAGACATCATACATTCCAGATTCTGATTATTAATGGATGTTTGCAGCTGTTTCTTCTCATTTTGAGTCATGCCGCATCAGCAAATGAAGGTCCCGAAAGCTTTACTCCATCCACGTCATTAAGGTCGACTCTATTTTGAGGAGGCAGCTCTTCCCCAGTCATCTTTTGAGTGCCTTCCAACCCAGAGGGCTCATCTTCCAGCACTATGTCAGACAATGTTCTGCTGCTATTCATAAGGTTTTCACTGGCTAATGCTTTTCAGAAGTAGACTGCGGGGTCCTTCTTCCTACTCTGTCTTAGTCTGGAAGCTCAGATGAAACCTGTCCTCCATGGGTGACCCTGCTGGTATCTGAATACCAGTGGCATAGCTTCCAGCATCACAGCAACACACAAGCCCCCACAGTACTACAAACTGACGAACATGTGAAAAAATTCAAGCCTCAAGTTGCAACAGTGAAGGATTCCATGGGGAAAATATTAAACAACGCAGGAAGCATCAAAAGAAGATGGAAGGAATACAGAGTTATTGTACCAAAAAGAGTTAGTCAATGTTCAACCATTTCAAGAGGTGGCATATGATCAGGAACCGATGGTACCGAAGAAAAAGTCCAAGCTGCTCTGAAGGCACTGGCGAAAAACAAGGCTCCAGGAATTGATGGAATATCAATTGAGATGTTTCAACAAACGGATGCAGCGCTGGAGGTGCTCACTCATCTATGCCAAGAAACATGGAAGACAGCTTCCTGGCCAACTGACTGGAAGAGATCCATATTTATGCCTATTCCCAAGAAAGGTGATCCAACCGAATGTGGAAATTATAGAATAATATCATTAATATCACACGCAAGCAAAGTTTTGCTGAAGATCATTCCAAAGCGGCTGCAGCAGTGTATCAACAGGGAACTGCCAGCAATTCAGGCCGGTTTCAGAAGAGGCCATGGAACCAGGGATATCATTGCTGATGTCAGATGGATCCTGGCTGAAAGCAGAGAATACCAGAAGGATGTTTACCTGTGTTGTATTGACTATGCAAAGGCATTCGACTGTGTGGATCATAACAAATTATGGATAACGTTGCTAAGAATGGAAATTCCAGAAGACTTAATTGTGCTCATGAGGAACCTTTACATAGATCAAGAGGCAGTTGTTTGGACAGAACAAGGGGGTACTGATTGGTTTGAAGTCAGGAAAGGTGTGCGTCAGGGTTGTATTCTTTCACCATACCTATTCAATCTGTATGCTGAGCAAATAATCCAAGAAGCTGGACTATATGAAGAAGAACGGGGCATCAGGATTGGAGGAAGACTCATTAACAATCTGCATTATGCAGACGACACAACCTTGCTTGCTGAAAGTGAAGAGGACTTGAAGCACTTACTAATGAAGATCAAAGACCACAGCCTTCAGTATGGATTGCACCTCAACAAAAAGAAAACAAAAATCCTCACAACTGGACCAATGAGCAACATCATGATAAATGGAGAAAAGATCGACATTGTCAAGGATTTCATTTTACTTGGATCTGCAATCAACAGCCATGGAAGCAGCAGTCAAGAAATCAAAAGACGCATTGCATTGGGTAAATCTGCTGCAAAGGACCTCTTGAAAGTGTTGAAGAGCAAAGATGTCACCTTGAAGACTAAGGTGCGCCTGACCCAAGCCATGGTATTTTCAATGGCATCATATGCATGTGAAAGCTGGACAATGAATAAGGAAGACCGAAGAAGAACTGACACCTTTGAATTGTGGTGTTGGCAAAGAATATTGAATATACCATGGACTGCCAAAAGAAAGAACGAGTCTGTCTTGGAAGAAGTACAGCCAGAATGCTCCTTAGAGGCAAGAATGGCGAGACTGCATCTTGCATACTTTGGACATGTTGTCAGGAGGGCGCAGTCCCTGGAGAAGGACATTATGCTTGGCAGAGTACAAGGTCAGCGGAAAAGAGGAAGACCCTCAATGAGGTGGATTGACACAGTGGCTGCAACAATGTGCTCAAGCGTAATGATTGTAAAGATGGCTCAGGACCGGGCAGTGTTTCGTTCTGTTGTGCATAGGGTCGCTATGAGTTGGAACCAACTTGACGGCACCTAACAACAACAATTCTTTGTAGTGTGGAGCTGTTCCATGTATTGTAGGATGTTTAACAGCATCCCTGGCCTCTAACCAGTAGGTGCCAGTAGCCCTTCCACACTGTGTGACAATAAAAAAATATGTCTTTAGACATTGCTGAATGTCCCCTGGGCAGTAAAGTGACCCTGATTGAGAACCACTGGTCTAGGCTTTCACTGTGACCAGAACCTACTTTTCCAAAGATACCTCTCACTCCTACACATGCATGTATTTTAGGTTGGGAGTTCAAGTCCACCCAGAAGCGCCTCAGAAGAAAGGCCTGGCAGTCTATTTGCAAAAAATCAGCCATTGAAAACCCTATGGAGCACAGTTCTACTCTGACGTACGTGGGGTTGCCATGAGTTGGAATGCCCTCAAAGACAACTGTGGTTTTGTTTTTTAATTCTAAGTTTCAGTCAAAATTACCTACCCTCGGCTTCTCCTGTGCGTTCCTGCCGCCTGGGCTTGGCTCCTGCTGATCTCTGAGCCTGGGGCCCCGGTACACCACCCGTGTGATCTCTGGTCTCCAAAGGCATCTCTCCCATGAGGCTGTCCCCCTCCATTCCTGGCATTGTTGTTTAGTACTTACTTTCTCTTCTCCCCTTACCCCAAACTCCGAATTCTTTGAAAAGGACCAGCTGAAGACCTCTTGCGGCTCTATCTCAGTGCCTTGTACACAGTAGGTGTTGTATATATAAATGTACAGTACACAGACGGAGCTAGCTGGCTTCCCCCTTCTTCTGTGCACCTCCCTCTGTGTTTTTCTTGGCGCATTGTTTATTCCCGGTGGCCAAGCTATGAAAACTTCTGACACTTCCCTTTCTCCTGACACCTCCCATCCCCACCTCATTTTGTTTACAGCAAACGAAATCATCTTTTTTCCATTTATTCAGCATTTATTAAGCATCTCCTATACACCGAGCCCTGGGGAACAGGAGGCTCTGTAGGGGTGTGTGTGTGTGTGTGTGTGTAAAGGGGGCCGTGGATGTGTGGGTTTGCAGGCAGGTGGTGGAGGATGGGGCATTTCTGTGGGGTGAGTGGTGATGTTGGAGTCAGCAATGTTACCATCCAGCCAGTGTGCGCTTTGGGGTCCTCTCATCAACTAAGTAGTGTATACCGCCAGCCCCGTTCACACGGGGTGGATTCCTTCCTCACGAGATGACCTTTCGTTCAGCCAGATCTCTGCTCTTGCTCTCCCCTCTGCTCGGAGGACCCTCCTTCCCTGCCTGGGAGACTCCCACTCATCCTTCAAGGTCCGGGGAAATGTTACCTCCTTTGGGACATGGTCCTTTCTCCTCCAAACCGCCCCCCCAAATTCATCGTATCCTCACTGGTATCGTGTGTGTGTCACTGGTATCATCATCGCACTTTGTAAACATTCCTACCATAGCAAATGATCGTGTTTTAGTTAACTTATCCTCTGTCCTTGAGGCCAGGGCCCATATCATGTGTGTGTGCGTCTGTGTGTGTGTTTATAGCTCTAGCTGCAGGTGTGTGGTAATTGCTGGCACATTCCTTATCCAAATAAATTGCTTATTCAAAGCATTTCTTAAAAGTGTGCCTCTGTGCAGTGAGTTTGTTTCACCTTTCTACCTGTGTCCTTGTGCCTGCGTGCGTTCCTGTGCCTGTGGAAAGGTACGCATACATAACAGCATGCTTAGTTCCACGCGTGTGCTTGGGTACACACATATGTATGCGTGTGTGTGTTCACCTGTCCCTGCAGATGTAATTGCTTGTCCCCAAGGCTACCCCTCCCCAAGCTGGCATTCCCTTAGCCTCCACAACCACCCACCTTTGTGAAATAAGGGGTGAGGGTAGGCGTGACTGGGTGGTGCCCAGCTTTCTCCAACCAACTGAATCCCTCTCTCAGAGTTTCCTTAGAGTTCTTGGTCTGCTGAGAGTGACCGGGGTTTCCTATCCATCCAGGAGTAGCCCAAGGTGGGCGGTTAGGCTGGGGGTTCAAACCCTCGGTGGCCCAGTCACATCACACCTGTTTCCCTATCCATCTCTGCCCTGTTTAATTGGAATTTGGCTAGTGGAGACCATCTGTTCTAGTCGGCCTGTTGTCATGACAACCAAGTGGCTTGAGACTGAGGTTTGTGGAGAGAGAAGTGGCCTGGGGAATGCTGGGAAAAAATAGCTAGTCCACCCCCTCAAACCTGCTCCGCCTCGCTTTCTCTCTGCCCTGCCCTCGCCCCCAAACCTGGAGTAAAAATAAAGCTGTTCCTTTCCAGACAGCTAGGGAGTTCCTCCAGCATCACTCCCACATCTTAGTCCCCAGACCTCATTTTGGTCTTCCCACACACGCGACTCCCTCCTTCTTCCCCATCCATTCATAGTACTGTCCACCCTCACAGACCAGCACAGGCACAGCCCTGCCCTTCTACCTACCCACCTGGGATGAGGAAAACCTGGGGGGAATCAAAGCTGGGTTTTCACCTCTGCTTTATTTGAGCCTTGTCTACCCCACCTCCAGAGCACTCCCCAGGAATCTCAAAATCCTGTTCAACCAGAGATCTCACCTCCATCCCCTACTTTATAAGCATCAGAAAGTTCATTCTTTACATGTGGTGGTTCAACCCCCCCGCCGCCCCCCACCCCCGCCAGCCAGTACCCAGGATACGCCCATCCTGGCCAGACGCCGATGAGTTGACTCCAACTCATGGCGACCCAGTGTGTGTCAGAGTAGATAGGGTTCTTTTCTTTTTTTCCTCAGTGTGGTAAATACATATGTATCATTGTTTGCCTTTTCAACATAGAGTTTTCAATGGACTGCCCTACCCCCATGGGATTCCCAGATTGTAGGGCTTTGAGAGTGGGGTCCTGTGCTTTCTCTTCCCTGGAAAACAGGTGCTCCCTCGAAGCCTTGTGGTAGATGTTCAGGGCCCCACAAAAGTCACCTGTCTTTCGAGAGTGGTCACTGTGACCTCTGCTTCTCTCTGAGCTCCTTCCCTGGCTGGGTATCACCACCATCCTGCTACCCCGTCATAAGCAGATTGAGCTCCAGCCAGTGTGTGGCAGAAGGAAGGACTCTGGACATAGCAGCTGGATGGTCCCAGCATCCCAGGAGCTCAGACAGGCCCTGTCACTCAGGCACCTGAGGGAGATTTTCACTCTCTTATTTCTGGACAGAGGTTCTGTTTTCATGGCGTTATTTTCTGCCCTAATTTCCCCATTTGTGGCAAAGCCTCTTCCGTGCCTTCTCTATTACTAGGGGACCAACTGTCTTCAAAAATAAGTGGTGTGGCTTGTCAGGTGATCTGTCTGTCACTCTGGTCACAGGCATAGCATGCCTGCTAGCACACTTCCTGCATATGCTGACTAGGGGGGTCCTGTCCAGAAGTGGGGAGCTCAGGGTCTCTCAAGTGCCCACCCTCCCTGCAGCATCAATTCTGGGCAACGGGGAGGGGGGGAGCAAGATGACAATCTCAGGCCTCAGAAAGTCATTGCTCATAGCAGCTGTGCAGAGCTGGAAGACCTCCCACATTTTGGGGGCGCAACAGCTTTGCAGAGGCCTCCTAATGGTCTCCCTGCCTCCCATCTAGCTCCCTACCATCCATCCTTCTTCTTGGGCCTCTTTTTTTTTTTTTTTTTTACTGAGATATAATTCACATGCCATAAAATTCACCCTTTTAAAGTGTACAGTGCAGTGGGTTTTAGTATATTCACCGAGTGGTACCACCATGACCGCTATCGACTTCCACAACATTTTCACTACCCCAAAAGAAACCTCGTACCCATTAGCTGGCATTCCCCTTCTGCCCAGCCCCTGGCAACCACTCATCTACTTTCTGTGTCTATGGATTTGCATATTCCGAACATTTCATATAAAGGGGATCGAACAATATGTGGCCCTTTGCATCTGGCATCTTTCACTCAGCGTTCCATGTGCCTCTTTCTATAGCATAGATGTGACCACGTCACCATCGCCTGGCTCAAGGGTGTCAATGGTTCCAGTTGCCTACAGGATGAAGTTCAGATACTTGGCTGGTACAAAGCCCTTTTCCAACTGATCCTGACTTCCCTTTCTATCCCCCTCTATTCCCCTCTCCTCTGCGCCTAATATACAATGCTTTAGCCATATCCAGGCTTTTGATGATACTCTCTGCTTCCTCTTCCCTCTTCTCTCTCTCTGAAGGGCGCCTACTTTTCTTCAAGGCCCAGCTAAAAATACCACCTTTTCTGTGACATCCCCATCACCCTCAATAGAATTAATCACTCCTCCCTCTGGCCTCCCACAGCTTTTGGTTTGTACTTTAAAAAACAAACAAAAAACGGCACTTATCACTCAATAATTATTTGTTTTCCTGTCTGGGTCCCTTGCTAGATGGAGCTTCTGAAGAAAAAGAAAATGTCTTATTCTTTCTTATCCCTCTGCCTTCCCACCTCTTGTCACTACCAACATGACCTCAACCCAAAAGAAGCTTGCACAGTGCTTGACACGTAGTAGACACTCAGTAATGCGTTTTGAATAAGAGCAGGGGAAAGAGCAGAGCCAGAGTAAATGGTGTTAATCTCGGCGAGGTGGCCCTGGAGAGGGAGCTGGAAGGAGGGGAGGGTTCACCAACCTGTCAAAGCAGAGACAACGAGGGGTGTGACTAGGTCTGAGAACTGCCTCTATGGATGCTCAGAGGTGCGAGAAGGTGGGGAGGGGTCGTTCCTCTGGTTAGACAGCCTTCCTGGGGCATCCAGGTGGTCATGAGCATGAGTGGTGGGCGGAAGCGTTGGCCATGGAAGTGGCAGGGGAGAGAGCAGGATGGGGAATGGGGAAGGGCAGTAAAAGCGAGGGTGGAGATGACCATAGCCAGACGAACAAGCAGTGGGCACAGGGGAGGGTGCTCCCAGCAGCAGAACAGCTTGTGCAAAGGCCCAGAGGCCAGTGGGAGCCAGTGCTTGAGAGTGCCTGGAGTAGAGTCCAGAATGGGAGAGGGAGAGGCTAGGGTGGCAGAGAGAGCAGGAGCCTATTGGTCCAGGAACTGTATGTCACAGTAAGGACAGTGGCCTTTCCACGGGTGTCTGTTGAAAACCTCCCCATCCTTGAAGGGTCACTTTTCCCTGACCACCCCAGCCACCAGAGGATCTGCCAACCCCCGCCAGCTTTAGGTTTTTGCCCACTTGCCAGTGGAGCCTATACCAGTAGGCGCGTCCTGCTGCCCTTGCCAAATGGAGAACTAATAGAAGACAAGCAATGATTTTAAACCCCTCTCCCTCCTCACTCAGTTTCCATGGCAGGGATGCATGGAAGACTTGTGAGGAAGAACAGTCGAGGGACCAATGGATTTGGTTTCCCCACCACATACTAGCTTTGTGTCCTTGGGCAACCTACTTTACCTCTCTGACCTTCAGCTTCTTCTTCTATAAATAATGGCCAGTGATTATGAAAGGGGGATAATAATACCTATGACACAGGGCTTTCAATGAAGATTGAATGAAATGGTGGATACAAATGCTTTGAAAGGGCTGTCCCAGTCTCTATCCTCCTGGTGCACTGTTAGCACAAATTAACTGAGCGAAGGAGGCAGAGGCCCAGGATCTTGACTTGGAAGGAATCTCTAAGGCTGTCTCTCTCTTCTTGTCTTCTATGCCGTTTCCACAGGACTAGAAGCCCTGATGGGGCAATCCCGTGCTGTGTATTTGAAATAGATTCGAAAACAATCAGTACTGTATTTTCCAGGGGGTGGGGTAAAAAATTTAGCCCCCACACTTACTCCTAGGGTGTGCAGAGAAAAGATACGGAGGTGCGGTTGGGGGTTCCCTCTCTTTTCCTGAGCACCTGACAGTTCTCCGCGCTGCTAGTGGGGTGGCAGGGGTTGGGAGGGCTTGGTGGTGCTGCAGTGTGGGCCGGGGTGAGCCAGCAGCCTTCCCCATGGGAGTTACTGGAGCCACCAGTCCTCCCCACAGTGGGATCCAGTTCCCAAGAAGGGTGCCAAGGAGACCTTCTGCCCCTACAAAAGCAAGGCTCTCTTAATTGCCTTTTAATCTGGGGGTGTCGGTCCGCTGGTGTTGGTGCTGAGTTGTGAGGGGAGATAATATCTTTCCCTTTGAGTGAAAAGTTATTTGATCTCTGTGTGTCGGAGGGAAGCCTGTGCCCAGCTGTGCTCCAGAAGAGGTGGGGACGGAAGGGGAAGGTGGAAGGAGAGAGGAGCAAGGGCCTGGCTCCCGGCCCAAGAGGAGGCTCGCCGCAGAGTCCTTTATTTCTCTCAGTAACAATCGTAAATAAAGGGAAACAAGCATCTCTCATGTCCTGGCTCAAGGCCATTGTTTTTTGTGCAGGGTTTCCTCCCGCCCTGCCCTCCCTCCTCCCTTTCAGGCCTGAGATGGGAAAGACAGCTTGTCTTCAGGAGAGGGAACGGGCTGCCAGCTGTCTCACCTGGGCCGAGCTGGAAAGGGCGTTCCGACGGGGCTACCCGGCCCCAGCTCTGGCCTTGGCACTCCCTGCCCAACTCTGCAGAGGCTGCCAAGCTGCCCCCAACGAGTCTCCCTGCCTCCATCTTTGCCACCCTACACTTTATTCTCAACAGCTGTCAGCATCACGTCTGTCCCCTGCTCACACCCTTCAAGGCTGCCTCCTGATTTGGAGGAAGAGTCTGGATCTGTACAATACCAAAGAAAGCCCTACATCATCTGAGCCCTGCGTTTCTCCCCTCCATCTACATGGGCCCAGCTTGCCAGGCGCACTCCCGCCTCGGGGCCTTTGCACTTTCTATTCCTTCCTTCTAGAATGTTCTCCCAAGTAGCCACACGGTTGACTTGCTCGCCTCCTTTGGTTCTTTACTCAGATGTCCCCTTTCTCAGTGAGGCTTTCCCGGGCCACCCTCAATCTAAAATTAAAGAACCCTACACAGTGGTTAAGGGCTACTGCTGCTAATCAAAATGTCACAGTTCAATCCACCAGCTGCTCCTTGGAAACTATGGGGCAGTTCTACTCTGTCCCACAGGGTCGTTTTGAGTCGGAATCAACTCGACCGGCAAAGAGTTTTACACACACACATACACACGCACACAGTCTTTATCTTACTTATTGTCATCTCGTAAGCTCCCTGAGTACAGGGGTTTTGACTGTTTTGTTCAGTGCTATATCCCCAGCTCCTAATAGATGCTCAGCAGTACTTTCATGGTTAAATACCCAAATGGACAGCCAGCTGTCTCCCACCCTTGCATACCCTGTTCCAGTGTCTCCAGCGCATGTGCACACATGTACACTGTCTCCTTAAAACCCCTGCTCCTGTGGCCTGCTCTACAAGGCCCTCCATGACCAGTGCAGCCCCAGGGCTCCCTCCAGTGTGTTATGTGGGCTGCCGACATGCAGGGCTTTCTGCCACCCACAGAGGACTCTCATCTCATCTTCATCGCCATGCTCTGAGGTCCGGGTGTTGT
The DNA here is from genome assembly GCF_024166365.1 of Elephas maximus indicus. Lineage (NCBI taxonomy): Eukaryota > Metazoa > Chordata > Mammalia > Proboscidea > Elephantidae > Elephas > Elephas maximus. Next base: position 12,172,477 of record NC_064835.1, on the reverse strand, counting down.
TCCTGTTTCACATTTGAGGAAAGAAAGCTCAAGGAGGTTAATGACTCCCCTGAGAATGCCACAACACATATATGGTCAAGACTCAAACTCGAGTCTTCACCTGAGTTTTGCATTTTCCACGAAAGCTCACTTAGTTGCTTGAATCTTCACCCTGGAACCTAATGAATGAGATAGCAGCAGCCCTCCACCCCAGGGAGGAGCTCTGGGCTCAGCCGTGGGCTCTGGGCCCTGGCCTGGGTTGCCTGCTGTCTTCTCCTTGGGCTGCAGGGAGTTCAAGTGGGGAAGTGGAGGCAGCAGGCCAGATGACCCTCCTAATCCTGGCTGTTGATGAGATGTACCCCCTCCAGGGCTGGGACTCACCTGGCTCCTGCTGACCACTTGCTGCCCAGCGTTCCAACTCACCTGGGTCCTCTCCCATGCTGTCCACCCTCCTGCCACACCCCTCCCCACTGCCCTTTATGCTCACAGACACAGCTGGTCCTTAGCCCTTTATCTGCATCTACCTATCAGGCAGGAGGGAACCCCCTGAGGTACACCAGGGCTCTCTCAGTGCCTTCAAGGCTACCCATTAACGTCAGGAGGAAAGAGACAGAGCCTGGCTCTCAGCCCTCACAACGCCCAGTAAATCAATTGACAGACAGGGAGGTGGAAGCTGGGAGAGCCCAAGGGACCTCTTCCTGGACTCTGTCATGTGACTCAAAACCTCTGGCTCAGGTGGGCTCTCCATCCAGGGAGCCCTTCTCTCCCAGCTCCAACCTGTCTATGAAACACAGGGGGTAGTCCCAGGAAAAGGCCTAGAGGAAGGAGGGAGAAGCCCTTGCCCACAGGTGCAAATTCAGAAAAATGATCCCAATGAGGAAACACAAATAGGCACCAGCTGTGTGGCCCCGGGGAAGCCACCACGGCAGCTCTTTGTAGCCCCAAGACGCATGTTCCTGGTGCTCTGGCAGGTTCCTGAGCCGGGAGCTGGTGGAGCTCACTGAGCAGGGTTCCTGAAGGAGCTGAGTGGGGAGACTGGGAGGAGTCTTGGAGAAGAGGCGGCAGGAAGGCACATTAAACACGCGCTCCGAGCTGGTGTGGAAGGACAGGCGTGATGAAGGCCATTCATTCCCATGGAAAACATTTCCTGAGCTGGGCGCGGGTGGTGAAGTGAAGTTGGCTGTCTGGAAGGGCTGGCCACCACCCGGCAATAAGCCATCGCACTGTTGACATGATTGATCTCACTTAGAGCATTATGGGGCGGGGGGCGGGGAATACTTTAACAGTGATCCAAAGTGACTGGAATCCAGTGTGGGAGTCAGGCTTGGCAACATGCGCCAAGCAAGCTGTTTTGGAAAGAGCATCGGCCTTAGAGGTAGGACCACTTGCCACCTGAACCCCCCTAGGTATTCTCTGGCCTCAGTTTCTCCATCTGTACAGAGGGTTGGGCTGGTTGCTCCTGTGGAGCCCTTGGTGTCTTCTGGGCTGGCACATCCTAGGTGCACAGTGAGCATCTGTGGGGCTAATGGCTGTGTACACTGCCTGGTGTCCAAGTCACTCAAAGACCAAGAAGGGTAAAAGAGAGTGTGAAGCCATGAGGGGCAAGCTGATTTCCGGGCTCTGGAGATGGCTCTGCTGCTTCCTGTGTGACATTTATCTGTCCCTTTGGTGCCCAACACAAAGGCCCTTCCTGTCTTCTTTGGGCCTCCAGCATGGGGGACACAGAGGGGAGCCTGGCAGGAGAAGCTTCTGGTAGGAACTGGCCTTTCATCTCCCAAACTCACCTGGGTCCCAGACACTTGCCGCTGGAGCAGGGAAAAGCCTTGAAGCACTTTTGCCTCTTGACCCTTAGCCTCTGGCCTGATTGTTGACCTCTGATCATGCCCTCCATCAATCAACTCTTAGTTCATGATCACCTCCTATGCCCAGGTTTGAGTAAGGCGGATGCCATTTGTGTCCTCGTGGAGCTTAAGAGCCAGTGAGGAATCAGGCATTAAACGCATTCTTACAGATGTGTCCAGAGCCTGGGTTTGATTGGAGCAGAGAGCAAGGGGGTTTAACCAAGACCTGACTGGAGAAAGAGAAACGGGAAAAGCACTTGTGAAGGCCCTGCTCCAGAGAGGACCAGGAACACATGATGGCCAGCAGCAGGCAACGGCTAACGTTTATCGCCCACTTCCATGGTGCCAGGTTCTGCTCTCGGTGCTTTGCTTATATAAATTCATTTCATCTTCCCAGCAACCTGTGAGGAAGTTACTGTTACTTCTCTGTTTTTATAGATGAGGAAAAGGGCACAGAAGATTTAAAGTCACACAGTTAGCAACTGCTGGAGATGGGATTTGAACCCAGGAGCCTAGCTCCAGAGACCACGTTCATCCTCACTCTACACTATAACTGGAAAGAGAATGAACGTGGGTCTCCAGCAAATGCAAGTGGCAGGCCCAGGCCCAGGTCCAGCCAAAATCAAAAGGGAGCATGGGAGCTGGCTTGGCAGTCACAAACAGCCTCCTCCCTAACCCAGCGCTGGCCAGGATGGTGTCTGGTTGTGGCTGACCCTCTCCCGGGCTCTGTATCAAAAGGCATGGGGAATCAGGCTTTCTCTTCAGTGAAAGAGATCAAGATTAAGCAGCAGGAAGAATTTCCCCGCTGTCAAGCCGTACACCATTAAAACAGGCAGCCAGGGGAGGTGGAGGCCTTCGTGCAGAAGGTTAATGCCTGTTGCTCAGAGTTGCCGAGGAGGTGAGTGGAGGCAGGGGGAGGCAAAGTGACCTGCCATCCCCTGCTCCACCCCTGGAGTCTCTAACTCGGCATTGAAGGTGCGATCATGTCAAACAAACCAAAGACACTGTCCTCCAAAAAGGAAAACCCATCAGCCATCCCTAAGCTGGTGCCCCCGACTTCCTGGGACCCTGTCTGCCCTGGCCCTGCCCCCAGACTTCATTAAATTGCATTTTCCCAGAACAGGGCAGGCTGGTGACAGAGTGAGTCAATGCCAGCTTGCTACAACTGTCTCCCCTGGAGCCGGCGGGCATAGAGGGACATAATTGGGAGTGGTTTGACAGCTTCGTGAATGGGGTTGGCTTCCTGGAGCAGTGGCAGAGTGGGGTGGGATGGAGGGGAGCAAGCAAGCAGTGAGGAGGAAGCTGGTTGACTTGGCCTGTGTCTGTCTTCACGCTGACCCTGCCCCCGTCCCCACCACCACCACTGCCTTTCCCCTCCCTTTCCCTAGCAGCAGCTTGTTGGGCAGGAAAATAAAGCATGGGGAAGGAAATTAGATCTGGAGAATAAATTAGGCTTTCTTTATTAATTTGTCAGAACGAATTAACATCTCCCCTAGATTCCTCTCCTCTCCAGATGCCCCCCTAAGCCAGGAGGAAGGGAGGAGTCTGGAAGTGGCCAGATTTGGGCCTCAAGATCCCCGCCCTGGTCTCTACCCAGCATCCCCAGCCCCAGGATGGGGAAGGACAGAAGAGGTGTCACTCAAAGGGGGACCCCACAGGGAGCACAACAGAGAACCCCTGAGGGAGCAGGAGATCAGTGGGATACAGACCCCAAATTCTCATAAAAAGACCAGACTTAATGGTCTGACTGAGACTAGAGGGATCCCGGCGGTCATGGTCCCCAAACCTTCTGTTGGCCCAGGACAGGAACCATTCCCAAAGACAACTCATCAGACATGGAAGGGACTGGACAATGGGTTGGAGAGAGATGCTGATGAGGAGTGAGCTACTTGTATCAGGTGGACACTTGAGACTGTGTTGGCATCTCTTGTCTGGAGGGGAGATAGAAGGGTACAGAGGGTTAGAAACTGGCAAAAATGTCATGAAAGGAGAGACTGGAAGGAGGGAGCGGGCTGACTCATTGGGGGACAGGAAGTGGGAGTGTGGAGTAAGGTGTATATAAGCTTATATGTGACAGACTGACTTGATTTGTAAACGTTCACTTAAAGCTCAATAAAAATTATTTTAAAAAAAGGATAAACACCTTGTTAAAGTTGCCTCTAAGAGGAACTAAGTTGAAATAACAACACTAGACATCAGAATTAACCCAGTGAGAGACCTGAAGCTCAGAGAGACGAACAGATTTGTTAGCGATAATGTTCGTGGCAAAAGTTGAGTTGGAATTCAGGTCTTCTATTTCCTAGTCCAGTTCTCTCCCTAAAGAGTACACTCTACCCTCTTGGCAAAGTCAAATAAAAGAAAAAAGAAAACAAAACAAAGGGGGACCCCACAAGGTCACCTTGTCTACTGACCTGGTGTGCTGGGTCCCACCATGGGGTGAGACACATCGGGGTAGAGCCCAGAAAACCCATAGCAACAAGCCTCAGTTGCTTGACCTCTCTGAGCCTCCGCAGGTCACCAGTGAACAGAGTAACAGTGCCTGTCTCCCTCGGGGTGGTGGGGAGGACGTCAAGGAACAAGTGCCTGCTCGGGGGACACTGAGCTTCTCTGCAGAGTGATGCTATGTATGATCTGAGAACGGAAAGGGTGATGGTGGAACAACATGATAAACGTAATTCACGTCACTGAACTGTACCTGCGAAGATGGTTGAAATGTCACATTTTGTCACATATGTATTTACCACAATAGAAAAAACACAGATATGGTAATTGTGGTGGCGGGGGAGGGGAGGGACAAGTACCTGCTTGGTGTGAAGTAAGCTCTCAATACTGGGGAGACAGAGCTCAAGCAAAGCACTGTAAACTTGTCAGATTCCTTCATACTCACAAGGCCACTTTGGTTCGACCCTAGCAGCAATCTCAGGAGGTGTAAGGAGGAGCAATTAATATTCCCAGGTCTCAGATGACAAAACTGGAGCACAGGGTGGTTAAGTGCTTCATCAAGGTCACGCAGCAAATCAGTGGCAGAGACAAGATTAGAACTCGGCTGAGCCAGTGCTCTGCTCTGGCCAGTCCTGCTGACACCTCCTCCCCTGCTCCCTGGGCCCTGGCAGAGGCCTGACTCAACTGCTGGGAGTCTTCACTTGCTAACAGACACCTCACTTCCTGGGTGTGAGTTCAAGGTCTCCCAGCCCAAAAGCCTGGATTTGTTTTGTAGAGCGGGTGTCTTCCCCTATTCACCCCCATCTCAGAACAGGGCCCAACCCTGCCATTTCAGAGAATCACCAACTCTGAGAAACACCTTTCCACAGCCAGGCACACCTTGCTTCCAAAGCCTCAGAGGGTTGCAAAATCTCCAGTTTGTTTTATATCCCGCTGGGCTGTGATATGCCCTAAACTAAACCCAACCCATTGCCGTCATATTGATTCCAACTCGTAGCGACCCTATAGGACAGAGTAGAACTGACCTATAGGGTTTCCAAGGAGCAGCTGGTGGATTTGAACTGCCGAACTTTTGGTTAGCAGCCAAGTTCTTAACCACTGCACCACCAGGGCTCCTGATATGTCCTAGAGGTTACGTTTCTGCCAACCAGTAGTCCCCAGCCACATGGAACACACGGAGTTGGAAACCCCAGCCCCAGCAGCACACTCTGAAGCCTGAGAGCTTGTGACCTTCCATACCCGGAACCTGTTGGTGGCTGGCTACAGAGCAGAGACTCCCAACTGGCCAAGCCACGAAGATCATTGGTTCATGGCAGCATCAGGACTGGAACCTGGGTCTCCTCACTTCCAGTCCAGGCCCCTTTCATGAACTAGGTTCTAAAACCCAGAACCAAACCCATTGCCATAGAGTCGATTCCGACTCACAGCGACCCTATAGGACAGAGTAGAACTGCCCCATAGGGTTTCCAAGGAGCGGCTGGTGGATTAGAACTGCCAACCTCTTCCTTAGCAAGCTCTTAACCACTGCACCACCAGGGCTCCAAACTAGATTCTAGTGCTTGATGAATGGCATTGTAAGGATATGAATGTGTTACACCAAGAACCCTCAGGGCCAAGAATGTGCTGGGGGTGAAGGGAGGATAGTGCCACCTCCCTGGGACATGTGCCCAGTGAGGCCAGACCACAAGACCCGTGTCCAGGGGCTCAGTGTCCGTCCACCTTCTTCCTGCCTCCCGTGAAATGCGAGTACATATTCTCCCACAGGCCTCCTGGCAGACCTCAGGCAGGACTTCACCCCTCCCCCACCAGGGGACGGTCAGGGCTGTTCCACTGCGGCAAATAATGAGAGCGATAATCACTACAGCACCTATTCTCAGATAACAGAGTTCCCTTTTCAGAGCTTATCTCATCTGATGCCCCCCTCCCCGACAAACCTGCTCGGGCAGGTGTAGGGTGGTGGCTGTCATTCCCATGTTACAGATGGGAAACAGACCCAGAGAGGTTGTGTGTCTTCCTGTCTTCAGTGACCGGAAGCGTTGGAGAGGTCCTGGAAAGCAGTCTGCTAATTCTGGAGGCCTTGGAGAGGGAGGAGGGCCAGTGAGGAGCCACTGGACTTGAGTCAGGCAGACCTGGGTTTCCTTCCTGGCTCGGCTGCTAACGTGACTTTGGCTCTCCTGGAGTGCCTCGGGGCTGCAGTGTCTCAGCTGTCTCAGTAATGCTTGCTTTGGAAGGTTGTTATGAGGATGTAATATGAGATAGGTGTGTGCAACCTCCAGGTCAGTGCAAGTACCTAGTGCTTAGTGATCTACCGGTGTCTCTCAGAAGACCCCATCCCGGGCTCCTGCCACTCTCTCTCACATGTTTGTGGGTGATGAGGGAGGCAGCGAGAGATGCTAGGATGGGGCCCTTCCAGCCAGGCCCAGAGGCTGGCCACACCTGCCCCGCCTGAAGTGCCAGAGGGCAGGGGTGTGGTGACCGTGGGGATGGGGCTTCTGCTCTGCGGGACTTGGGGCTGGCACTGAGAGCCCTGGGTGTGACCAGCCTAGGGGTGAGGGGGAGAAGGACACAGGGAGTGGAAGGAACTGGTATAGTTGGTGTCTGCTGGCTGGACTTGGGAAAGAGTCCCAGAGTTCCCTTGAGGACGCTAGTAACTTTCTTAGACTCCAGGAATGGGAGAGGAGATTGGGGAAAGACCCCTCGGCCCACAGCAAGCCCCCGGCACCCCGACCCTTCTCTGCTCCTCCTCCTCAGGGCCCATTGCATGCCACGTGAGCATAGGTCTGTGCCCGTGCCCACCCCAGAGGCCAGCAGAGAGAGACTCACAGGCACTGCCCCTTACCCTCTGAGGAAGGACGCCCTGGTGGTTGGCAGAGCTCTCCTCAGCCCACTGCCCACTTGCCATGGGGCTCCCAGACCAAGCCAGGCACCACAGGCCAGAAGGAGGGTGCAGACTTTTAGGGAAAAACAGTTGAGCTGGTTGAGACCCATGTGGAGCTTTGAGGTGGCCCATTCTGCAGGAGGGTGCAGGGCAGCTTAGAGAATCCAGACAAATTAAAGTAGCCTTGGGCATTGGGGAGGGCCTGGAGCCCACTTTGGAGTGCTAGGAAGGGCCCTCCTCCAACTCCGAGGGACGTCTCAGCTTGTTGGCTTCTCCCATGACCCCAAAGTACCTATATACCACCCACCGCCTTCTGAATAAATACTCTGCCAGGCATTTCGGTAACTGTGTACATACATTAGTTTATTGAATCTTTACAGCAACTTTCTGATAAAATATTAAGTCCATTTTGCGGATGAGGAAACTGAGGCTCACAGGGGTAACGCAACTTGCCAGTAAGTAGAAGAGCCCAGCCAGAGGTCTATCCGCCATCCACGGTCCCTCCCTTCCCCCACTGTTCCCTCCTTACGGGGAGGAACTGCCTGATCTCCAGCTCTGGGACCTGATCCAACAGGCCTACCCACACCGCGGGACAGAGCGTGCTTCCATTGCAGCAAGAGGAATCGAGGACAGACATCAGGAAGAACTTCTCCGCCAGCAAAGGAAGTAGAACATTTTAGCCATTTCCCAGGGGAAATGGTCAACTCTCCTGCCATAAAGACCTTGAAAGAAGAGGAAGGGGTTTATTTATTTAGACACCTAGGTGGAGTTGTTTGGGGTGAAGCCTTGCCAGAGGCAGAGGGTAGTGTATAACAGCCCTTCTCCCCAACCTCTGAATGGACAGTTCCAGAGGATCGGACCCCCAGCTCTGGCTGGGGCATGCCTGCCATCTGCCACCACCTGGCCAAGAGGGTCAGGCACAGGTGTCACCTATCCAAGGACAACCTTCCTTGCCCAAGGCCACTTGAGAGCCTCTGCCAGCTGGTGCCTGGGGCAGCATGTTGGGCAGGGCAGGGCCTGGGCAGGTGTGGTTCCCAACTACCCTGTCCCAGTACCAGCTGGCTCTGAATTGAGAACTTGTCCCCTCCAAAACTCCAGCCTTTGCTCCCTTTCGCTGTCCTGCCCCCAGAAAGGAGCTGGGAGACCTGGCTAGACAGGTCACCAACGGCTTTGGCCTCTGAAGTCCATGCTGTTTTCTTGGGAAATCCACCCCATTCACTTCAGCAAACCTGGTGAGATTCTACGATGAGCAAGCCAGTGAGTTAGGACATGCCTGTCTAGAAAGTTGGAATCTGGCCCTAGAAGAGTTCGGATTGAGCAGACAGAAAAACAGAGGGCACAGTACACAGGAGCCAGAAGACTCAGGCTCAAGTTCTGGGTCCACCACATTTCAGCTAGGCAACATGACAGATTTCCCCCTTGCCGAGTCTCACTTTCCTCCTCTGTAAAATAGGAATGTCAGTACTTGCTCCAGAAGATAGAAGTGAAAATGAGACCCTAATGCCTGATACGTAGAAGGTGTCCAGCCAATATTAGAGGAAACAAAAAACTTGCTGCTAGAATTCTGGGAGCACAGATGCTATCCACCACTGTTTATTTTTAGGGGCGAGGGAGCCTACAAAGGAGGGGGCCTGAGCCTTGTAAAAACTTAGGCGCACACTCAATCTGTCTATTCACCCTGAAGATGAGACGCTACTGTGAAATACCCCCTATTCTGATGGGTCCAGGGCCGGAGCAACGATGAAGAGGCACACCAGGGCAGATTTTGTAAAATGAAATGCATAATTTTAATTGCTTAAGTTCACATCTCATAAAAGAAAAATAATAATAAGGCACAAGCCCTTCCCAGCTGCCCCCTCTTCTCTGCCATGAGTCAAGAACCAGTTCCCACCAGTCTTTCTGGGGTTCAAAGCGTCTCCCCGCCCTAATCCTCACCCCAGCCTTCCCACCCTCTGCATCCCCTGGGCCAGCCTCTGTCCGCTGAGGTGGGAGCCCCATTCAGGGGCTGGGAGGCAGAGAAAGGTCCTCTAGACAAAGGATGCTCTCCCCACCTCCTATTGATTGTGGCGCTGTCAGGGTGAAGTGGCAGCGATTCTCACTATTCTCAAGCCTCAGCTAGGGCTTACCCCTGAACAATGGAGGAAGATACTGCTTCCCACTTTGCCTTATCTGAGCCAGCAGCCCTGCTTTATGGGGCCTGTCTGAGCCTGTACCCAGGGGGTGGGGGCCTGGGGCCAGAGACACGCCAAGTTAACACTGTTGTACCCCTACCCTGGGAACCCACCCTGCTCCTGGTTCCTGCCTGTCTGGGTCCCCATGTACTATGAGGTGGGACATCCTCCCCCAACCCCCTGCAGCCCTGCCTGTCCCTCTCTCACCCCCACCTCCCAGCCCTGACTCACTTCCCGCTCTCTCAAGCAGTATCTCTGGGACATGTCAGGACAGGGTGTGGGTTCTGGTCCTGCAGCTCCGGCTGCCCGCTCTCTCGGTGGGGGTAGGGGTGGGGGTGGGGGTGGGGTGGGTGGGGAGGATTTGCTTTGACCTGCTTCTTCAGGCTCCATCCTTCTCTCCTCTCCCTCCCTCCCTCTTCCACCCCTACCCCAAGGGGACAGGGCTGGGGTTGAACTCCAGAGCACCTCCTGATTATACCAAAGAGAACCAGCCTGGGGCTGCTGAGTCCTAGTGGGGAGGGGGGTGCTGCCCATGCTCACTCTGTGCGCTGGGCTGGGACACCCACCTGCACTCCAGAGAATCTTACCCAAAAGCCTTCACTCAGCCAGGGGCTATTTCTACCCAGCTCCTCTTCCTCATCCATTTAGGACAAGGAAAGTAAAAGAGTCAAGGGACTTGGATTCGCTCCTTGGCTTTTCAACTCGTTTATTGTGTAACGTTGAATAAATTCCCTCACCTTTCTGGATCTCAGTGCCGGCATCTACAATATGAGGGAGAACCTTCCTCTTGACCATTCCAGAATCCGGTATCACCACAGTAAATGAGGCTTGGGGGGGACAGTGATGGGATTAGCCTTGGCAGGCTTGACTGGGTTGCAAAGGAAGGGGTGCCCCCCACCTCCCATTAGGGCTCGAGTTGAATGCACCCCCCACATATGTGGCCCCTTATCCTTTCTCTTATAGAGAATCCTTTGTTTTCTCAAATAATGATGGCCTTCGCCAGGGAGTCTGCTCCTCCTTGGGTCATTCAGCTTCCTAAGAAGTCTTGATGAAAAGATCTCAGTGCCTGAGAAGCATGAGGAGTCCCACAGTTCCCAAATCTGCTCTCTGTAATTTGACTCTCAGCCTGGCTCACCAATCACTGGGCAAACACAGACTGAACTCCTCCCATGTGCCAGGTGCTGGGCCGGGTGCTGGAGCTTCAGAGATGACCGTTTCTCCATTCCTGGCAGAGCCACGCATGGCATTATGGTGAGAACTATTGGAGCCAGCAGGCCGGTACTGTGGGAATTTTGAGGACAGAGCTGGTGGCAGTGTCCAAGCTGAGTGTTGAGGGGTGGGTAGGAGTTTTCCTGGCAAAGGAGAACCAAAAAACCAAATCTTTTGCCCTTGAGTGACCCCATAGGACAGAGTAGAGCTGCCCCATAGAGTTTCCAAGAAGCGCCTGGTGGATTCAAACTGCTGACCTTTTGGTTAGCAGCCATAGCTCTTAACCACTATGCCACCAGGGTTTCCAGCCAAGGAGAAGGGGGCAGTGTATGTACCTGTGAGAAGTTGGGCGTGGCTGGTGAGGAGGAGGGTGGAGACATAGGAGGGGCAGGTAGAGAAGCTGAGAAAACAGGCAAGGACAGATGGTGAAGACCGGACAGTGGGACAAAACCCAAACCCACTGCCGTTGAGTCGTTTCTGACTCATGGCAACCCTATAGGACAGAGTAGAACTACCCCATAGAGTTTCCAAGGAGGGCCTGGAGGATTTGAACTGCCGACCTCTTGGTTAGCAGCCATAGCACTTAACCAATACACCGCCAGGGTTTCTGACAGTGGAACAAGGGACTTTAAATCAGAGTGACAAGATCTGATTTGTATCACATCCAGTTATTAGCAGTATGACTTGGACAAATCACTTTGCCAGCATGAGCCTCAGTTTCCCTCCCACTATAAAATAGGGGTAACAGTAGAACTTATCTTACAGGATTTAGGGATGATGAAATGAGATTCAGTGCTTAACATGATACCTGTTAGACCATGTGTGCCCAATAAAGCTTAGCTGTTCTTCGTGTCAGCAGTACCATTGTCCCAGGGTGAGCTGCAGTGAGGACAGGGAGAGCAGAAGCCGTATTTTAGAAGTTCAGCTACAGGACAGTCAAATGGCCATAAAGAGGTGACTGACGTCATTGGGCCCTGGGAGGGGTGGGGGTGAGGGAGCAGCTAGAGAGAAGAGTTTATTGTGGGAAGGTGGAGATGCCCAGGTACCCAGGTGGACACATGGGTTCAGGGCCCTCAGCATGGAGGCCAGCAGAGGGGGTTAGTATGTCACCTACCCTGGAATGGACCAAACATCCATCCCCTTCTCATCTCATATTCCTTCCCCCAATCTCCTCCCTCCTCAGAATAGTACCAAACCTATAGATCACCATAAAGTTCAAGGCACAAATGTGTATGCACCCATCACTTCAGGCTGCAGCTGGTGGGTATGAGCCAGAGAAAGCTAAGAGATGGCCTTATCCAGCCCCTTCCCTATAGGCCAGGAAAAGGGGGCACAGAGAGGAGAAAGGTCTGCAGCTAGAGGTGGTGGGAAGTGATGTGGAGGTGGCACTTCTAGCAGGACCCAGGCCTCCTGACTCCCGCCCACTGCTCCGCCTCTGACACCTGGCTGCTGCCTCCTGATTTGATGAGCTATTTGCTTATCTACTGACCCAGAGGAGAGGTGGCCTCTGTAACCAGAACAAGAGAAACAACTGCAATACGTTTCTGAGGGCTGGCGTCTGGCTGATAACTGGTCCCCAGGTGCTTCCAAGTCTGTGATTGCATTACTGAGCCGTCACAGGGTAAAGTCACACCTGCCTACCCTGTTCTTCTAGGGCCCAACTGTGCCGGCCCCTCCCTCCCCGGGTTCCCACTGACTTTCTGTGCAACCTTGCACAAATTGCTTTTCTCTGCACCTCAGTTTCCTCATCTATAAAACAGGGAGCTTAGGCCAGCTGGCCACCATCTGGGGGCCCAGCTAGCTGAAGGACCGTCTGTCCCCCCACCCCTCGTTACCTCCCGCCCTGGTCCCATTCTGGCTTCTCTGTCCCTTTGTCTTTCCTAACTACTTATACACAAAACGCACCCACAACGTTTCAGTTTTCCAGTTGAATCATTAATTACCCCAGTCATTACATCCAGTTAGCAGTTGCCCTTCTGAGAGAGGAGCCATTATTAGCCGTGGTGAAAATGAACAGGAACGAGGAAAGCCACCATTTCCCAGCATTAAAAATGAAAGCAGGGGCCGGTGCTGCAAATCAGAGGGCCCCAGTTAAGGTGGGGGCCTCACTTATGAAGCTAATTTGACAGCCTATCCCAGCAGCCTTTGGTGGGAAGCGCAACTGTGGAGCTGGGCAGCGCTCACCGGTGGCCTGGAGATGTACCTGAGCCCCCTGCCCACCTTGGGGGCTGAGCCAGGCCTCGAAGTACCCCCTCTCCACCTGGAGACCCTGCTCAGGGAGGGCCGTGAAGAGCCCCTGTCCTTTTTCATCAGTACCTGCTGCCCACTTCCTGGGCTTCAGGGCAGCTAAATAACCCTGAGTGGGGGCCTGGCTGGGGCTGGGGGTGAGAGTCGGGGTGCTGCATATCAGGAGGGAGGAACAGAGATGACCAACGAGAAGGAAAAGAATAGCAGAAAATAAAAATAAGTAAGACGATAAAATGACAGAGCCTCACGTTTCTGGGGCCGTGGGCAAGGACAGAGGTTGGGCCTAAGGCTGCTGAGGGGGCTCCCTTCAAACAGCTGGGAAAGTTAAATAAGATGACAAGTGTAAATGCCGGACCCATCATGGGGGCTTAATAAATGGTGGCCATCATTAGCCCCTGACAGTTTCCAGAAGTGCTTCCACATAGTGTTGCATCTGGTCCTCACAGCCCAGGAGGCAAGGGAGGGAGATATGATGACCACAGGCAGGGCATGGTGGAGTATGGAATGGAAGTCAAGTCTCAGCTCCCAGACCAGGAGGAAAAGGGAGCAGGGGAGAAGTGGAGGTTTCCTGTTTGAAGTGCTCAGTAATACCCCTTTGTAGCTGGGGCTCCCTGGGATTCGGCCATGCCATGCCTCGAGCTTGCTAGACCCTGTAGCCATGATGGGAGTGATGGAGTGAGGAAGGGGCTCAGCCTTGCCCCAGAGCCAAGGATGAGAGGTGGAGAGGGGGTAGTTAGTATCTGCCCTCCCTACAGGGAACCCTCACCAACCCCACCATTAGACCCAGGCCAGGACTGCCAACAGACAAGGCACCCCAGTAACTTCTGCACCCTCACCCACGTCTCTGGGCTTGGAGGGTGCCAGCCACTCCTCTCCCCAGGAAGCAGAGACAGGAGGCAATGGGGCAGCAAGTGGGGTGGTAAAAAGCTTGGACTCTGGGGCCAGACTGCCTGGATTAGAATCTGCTTCACTGGCTGTGTGTCCTTGGGCACGTTAGTTGACCTCTCTGAGTTTCCTCATCTGTTTAAGATGGAAATAACAATGGTACCTAGCTCAGAGTTGTTGTGAGGATTAAATGAATTAATAGGTGTAGACCTTCAGACCAGGGCAGGGCACAAATAAGTGCTATACACGTGCTGACTGTTCTTGCTGTCCGCTGCAGGGGCCTGGCAAAGAATGGGATCCTTTTGTGCTTTCTCTCCTAGGGAGGGAGGGAGCATCTGAGATGCTTGGCTTTGGCTGCTAAGGGAATGGGCCCAATTTTGAGGTAGGGGGCAGTTGAAGGTGATGGGCAACACCCTTCCCAGGCTTGGCAGAACGTGGGGACCTGTGCCTCGGCCCCCATCCCTGCCATGGGCCTCTCAGGGCTCTCAGGGCCACTCCAGGCAGTGTGGTGGGCAGGACTGGGAGGCCATGGGAATGGGGAGAGATGGGACCAGAGGGGAGGGAAGGGAAGGGAAGGGAAGGGAAGCAGGTGGCCACAGAGGTTGGGATGCTTCTCTGCAGAGCGCCATGCCCTGTTGCGTACGTGCTGCTGCTGGCTTCCTCCTCGAGGCAGGATGAGAAGCAAGTCCTAGCATGCCAGGCCCCCACCCAGTGACTCCTGAAACCCCGACAAGTCTGAGCTGGAAGCGGGATGGGCGAGGCTCCTGATGGATTCACGTTGGGCAGAGGGTGGTGGGGGGGGAGGGTGTGGAAGGCAGGAAAGATCCCTCTCAAAACTGACCCCTCTTGCTACAGGGGAAGCTGGGAGAGAGTGGGCAGTGGTGGGGGGAAGTGGCTGGCGATGGGGCTTTTGGCCTCCAGCTTCTAGGAGCCCTCACCCCACATGCCCCTGCCTGGCGGGGCGGAAAGAGGACAGGCTGTGACAACAGCAGGGCTGTACCCTCTCAACATTTTGCCCAGAAGTGGGTAATGATTTCAGTGCTGCTGAGATAGAGAACACAGAGGGAGCAGGAGGGGAGGGAGGATGCTGGCCCAATGCTGGGAGCAGAATGAGGCCGGCAGAAGGGCTCCCAGAAGACCCCCCAGTGCCTCCCTGGGACTGTTAATTCCAGAACTGTGGAGGTTATTTTGAACAGATGGCCTCACTTCATCCTCACAGCCCAACAGAGTGAGGAGGACGTGAGTGGGCCCATTTTACAGGCAAAAAGGGTAGGTTTCAGAAGATCGTGGGACTTGGTTATGGGTCCTCCTGCTAAGTGCTGAAATTAGAACCCAGGACAAACTGGAAATTCTGTGCCACCACCACCACCCCTTTTAGTCCCCTGGGTGCCAGGGAAAGGGACAGCCCAGGGAAAGCTTTCCAGGACCTGGACATTTCCACAGGGCCCTGCTGTGGTGGGGAAGAGAGCAGGACAGAGCGTGGGGTGCAGAAGGCCCCAGCCAGGGAAACGCACCCACATGCTGGGTGGCCTTCAAGTTCATCCAGCCTCTCCCACAAAGACCATTATCAGGACCCTCTGAAGGTCCCACTTTCTCTGCCCACCCCACATTGGGGGGGGACTCTCGAGAAGGAAGAAAATTGAATCACGCCTCTTCTCCTTCTGGGGTGCCACAGGAGCTGAGATTAGTGCTGTTGAAGAAGCGGTGGTCACGCTTAAGGTTCTGCCTCATTCTGTGGTTAACACTAGGAAGTTAGCATTCAGGGTAGGGTCATGACCCAGGTTTTTGTTGGGATCTTAATTGACTTTATTAAGAACATGGTGAGCATTATTGAGACCTGGACTGGGGCTAGTATTGGGGTTTACACCGGAGATGGGGGAGTGATGCTTTGGGGTGGGTACAGGGAGTTGGATATTCCAGCTGAGGCTGGAATTCCAGAAGCGGAGTGACTTTGGGGGGCCTGGAACCAGCTGAACTAGGGGCCATCGCTTACATCTGGGGGAGAAATGTTCACCTTCACTCGAGCCTTGCACCAGGGAAAGAATTGGGGCTGGGGGTGGTAGCTGAGCCACAGAGTGTGAGGGGTTGAAAAATAGGGGGAGCCTGAATGTGATGAAGGAACCATGAGGCCGTGGAGTTGGACATGGCTGTGTGGCTGCCCCACACATGGTACCAGCCTTGCCGGTGCCCATTCTCCCTGCTTATCGAAGGTGGGCACAGGCTGAGCTAGAATCTTCTCACCCTATCTGTTCTAAGTTTCCTGGGCTTTGTAGGTATGGGCGAGCCTGGCTGGCTGCACAGTGTCTTGGGTGGCCCATTCACCTGGTGAAAAGGCTGTGTACCAGGCTGCGGGTTGTGGAGCTCTGCTGCTGGGAGCTTGGCAAAGTGCATAGTTGGTGGGAACCCCTCAGGGCTGCCTCTAGGGGCATCCGTAGCATCTCCAAGGGGGGCTGGGTTTCTAGAGAGGAGCTTTCTGACTTTGGCTGAACCCCTGCTCAAATATGGTTCCTACTAACCCTCCCTTCCTTCCCTCCTCGGTCTAAGAGCTGCCTCTGCTTGCCTGTGCCCCAACCCCCTCTCAGGACCTGCTCACACACATCTCTGGGAGTGTCTCCCCCTCTCCTCCACCAAGACGCTCACTCCCCTTCCCCTGAGTTCTGCTGGAGGCTCACCTCCTCTGGGAAGCCTCCTGGATTGCATTCTGTGATGTCCACCCCAGGTCCCACTCCGATGCTCTCTAGACGTAAGCCTGAATGGCCTCATAATCACTTTCAGTGAGGTACTGGGAGGTCTCTCCTCTGTGGGGTCTGGGAGTCCTCATCAGCCAAGGGGGCACAAGGACTAGAGGATTTTGCCTCCTCCTCCTCTCTACCCCAGCAGTCCTGAGGCCCGGATGTGCTGGGGCCTGGAGCTATTTCCTCCTAGCCTACCACCAGCACCCTGCTGGAGACCCTTTTTAGGGAAGGCTACTGGGGCTATAAGAAACCCTGGTGGTACAACAGTTAAGAGCTCAGCTGCTAACCAAAGGGTTGGTGGTTCAGACTCACCCTACAGTTCTGTAGGGGAAAGTTCTCCCATAAAGATTACAGCCTAGAAAACCCTATGGGGCAGTTCTACCCTGTCACATGGGGTCGTCATGAGTCAGAATTGACTCGACAGCACTTAACAACACTGTTCCCTAGATCCTGCTTGTTAATAAGGTTTAATACCTTCTGGAGGTCCTCACGTCAAGTCTGCTATCCTCTAGCCTGAAGTCCCTGGTCCAGGAAACTTCATAGGGTGGCAAGGAAGGCTTGTTTTAGATGTGGAAAGGGAGCGGCCCTGCAGGAGGCTAGGTCCACGCTAGGTCCAGGGCAGAGTGCCATTAAGGAGGGCTGGGCAGGACGAGCAGTCCCTGCTTGGGCAGGGTGCTCCCTCTCCCCGTCTCACATGAGTCCAGGTACAAAGGAGGCCCCTCAGCAGGCCCCAAGCACCCTATTCCAGTGCGTCCTGCAGAGCTTCTGCAGAGAGAACTGCAGCACCCTGCATCCCAGGAGCTAAGCCCCAAGGTCTGATGCAGTCTGGTGTTGTCTGGGCAGTTGTGGTGTTATCTGGGCAATGAGGGGCTCAGCCAGAAGACCTAGTCCTCCCAGCCCTGCCTGGGAATATTGTGTCTACTCCAAACCTCGTGCGGCAGTTTGACAACACTATCACTTGTTTGGTCTGGACCAAAATGAGTCCTGCACAAAAATGAAATATAGGTTTGGTGCCTGCAGCAGACACCTCCCCCTCCCAGGCATCTTGTGCTTCTTAAGCTGCTTCCGAGGCAGGTGGAGAGGAAGAGATTGCCTTAAGACCCTAGTCACTGACTCCCTCCCTGTCGAAGAGTTTGGGGTCACCACTGTGCTGTGGCTGCGAATCATCGCCCCAGAGATAGCTGCATTTCAGCCTTAGGGCCTGGGGAGACCAAGGCCTTCCTAAGGGGGTAGAGTTGAGAGCCACGCCTGGTCCCAGTGTCACTGCAGCGGCCTTCAACACTGCCCCAACCATGAGATCCATGCTCAAAGTCCCAATGCCTTGTTGGCATATGTGAGCTATGAAGTCTCATCATCCTCACTGCCCTCCAGCAGTGGTGCCCAGCCTACACCCAGAGGCCGGGCTGGCCCTCCCACTCCAGTCCTAAAGGCCCTCTGGGCAGGAAGGATCTGACCATAAAGCCTAGCCTCAGAGGAAGCCCCTCAAGACAGGGGTGGCAGGGCCGGCCTATGGACAGAGGTGCCAGGAGCCACAGATGCCAGCCCAGGGAGGGACTCAAGGGAGGGCAGGTAGGTGCTGGAGTGTCCGAATGCCACAGGCAGAGGGCAGCGCGTGTGATGCCACCTCAGACCACAAGGCTGGAACAACCTGTACGTGTGCAGATCCACCCGCCCGAATTCAGAGGCCAGGCCTAGAGTGAGAAGAGCAAACGGCAAAACTTAATGACTTTAATATGAAAGAATTTGCCACTAATTAAGCACAAACACTCCACTAATGCAGAGAACACATGTTGTGGATTTCACTTAAGCAGGAACCAAATGAGGTGAAAATCCTTCCAAAATGATAGCAGTTTACCAGCCGAGGGAAGATGCTGCCCACCCTCATTTCCGCTCAGAAACACAGCCCACCCCCTGCCTTCGCGGCCTGCTGCCCCCCGGGGAGGACTCCACCGTCTGTGTCCCTGCCTGCGTCTCTTCCCCTGGCTGCCCCTTCTCCCTATGATTCCATTCTTCCGAGGACGTGCAAGACACTCCATAACCCATGTTCCGTTAACAAGTGGCAGTTGGATCCTTCCTGTTCTTGCCACCTGTCTCCCCTAAACACACACCCCACTGCCCTTCTTCCCTAGAGCCTTGCTCTCGCCTGCTGCTGGACCCCCTGTCTCAGGACAAAAACCCAAACCAAACCAAGTGCCATCGAATCAGTTACAACTCATGGCGGCCCCACGTAGGTCAGAGTGGTACTGTGTTCCGTGGGATTTTTGCCAGGCCTTTCTTCTGAGGTGTCTCTGGGTGGACTTGAATCTCCAACCTTTCAGTTAGCAACCGAGGATGTTGGCACCACCCAGGGACTTCATATTCCTCTTATCCCCTTCCCTCTCCTGTCTCCCACCCAATCCCTAGGGCTCTCCTCATCCCTCCCTTCTTAGGAGGAGCCTTCCCTGAAGGCAGGCCCATGTACTCACCTGACTGCCTACCCTCAGCTCCTGCAGCCTAGTGCAGGCAGCTGCCCATAGCAGGACAGGGCAACAGCAGAGACGGGTATTGGGGTGGTCTGCCAGGTCCCTCCTGTTTTGAGGCCGAGCAGGAGATCCCCACTTCCAAACAGGTGTAGAACATCAGTGCAGAACCCACAGGGCTGAGACAATGCGTCTGTCAATACTGAGCTTTCAAAACGTTCTCCTGGGGAAACCCGGGAAAGTCTCCCTCCTTCCTGGCAGCCCCCAGCCTCTCCCACCCCTGCATTAGCCTTCTGAAGAGGCTGCTGCCTACACTCCCCAAAATGTGTCATTAAAAATGCACGATTTGCAGAGGGAAATCCAGGTTGAAATGTCTGCTATGAGACAGTGTTTGCTGCAGCTGGGTGGAGAGGGCTGGTATCGGCTGCTGAGAGCAGGGGCCTGCCTGCACAGCCTGTGGTGAGATCTGTGGTTTTAGGCCTGAGAGGCCATGGAGGGCCGGGCAGGAGAACCCAGGCTGTCCTTGGAGCTGGAGAGCAGGCAGACTTTGCAGGGCTGAGATCTTGGGAGCGGGGACTCGAGGCTGCAGCCTGCTTGGGTGAGAAAAATATTTTTTACCCTATGGCCTAGAGTGAGGAGGGGATGGGGACTGGATGCTAGGAACTGGGGCAGAGAGGGGAAAAAGGATTCAAGAAGTGGCCGCTGGGAAGCAAGAGGAGGCTATGGGGTCGGAGGGTTGGCCAGAGGTCAGGCAGAACTACAGCTGGTTTGGGTCTGGGCAGCTGTCTGGTTCAGTCCAAGGAAGAAAATTCAGACCCTGACCTTCTTCCCTTCTGTACGGGTAGGAGGCCTCACCCTCCACCTCTGTCATCTCACCCTACCTGCGGACACTGCTAAATCCTCCCAGTATGAGCACTGCCCCTTGGCCAGGGGGAGATTATCCAATAGGCAAGGTAAGCAGAGGCTTACTTGCGCTTACTTACTAATCTAGTGAATAATTTCACGCTTACTGGGTCATCCGCCCGTGTCAGGGATTGTAGCTTTGAAAAGAGGCTTTGATTCTACAGGAAGGTACTGTGGGGTTGGAAGAGAGGTAGATCGCAGCCATACCTAGAAGCAGGATCTTTGATGTGGTGAAAAAATGTGAAATTGTTCACTACAGATGATCTGGTAAGCAAGGTAAGCACAGTGCTTACCTTGACTATTGGATAATCTACCTCTGCCCTTGGCTAATGGGAACTTCCCAGAAAGCTGCAGCCAGGCCTGAGAAATGGCTCACCCTCACCCAGGGCCCCAGCTGGTTCACAGCCTCCTCCACCTACCACTTGGGGCCCCCTTATGCTTACCAAATGCCAGGTGCTGGGCTGGGGGCCCACCTATGATGAGGTCTTGGCCTATCCCCTCAACAACGGGAGAAACACTGTGGCAGAAGCATGCACAGGCCCTGGGGACCACAGGGTGCAAGACATGTAATCCATTAGTGGGGAACGTGCCAGGAAGCCTGAGAAATCAAGGCTACGAGAACATTCCAGGGGCAATTGCGGTTCAGCAGTAGGGTTCTAGCCTTCCATGAAGGAGACCCAGGTTCAATTCCAGGCTAATATTAGTACCTCATGTGCGGCCACCAGCTGTCTGTCGATGGAGGCTCGTGCGTTGCTCTGATGCTGGACGGCTTTCAGCAGAGATTCCAGGCTGAGACAGACTGGGAAGAAAGGCCCTGTAATCAACCTGCTTCCGTTGAATCAATCAGCCAGTGAAAACCCTATGGATCATAACGGCCTGCTCCACTACCAATCATGGGGATGGCACAGGACCACGTAGCATGTTGTTCCATTGTGCAGGGGGTAACTGTGAGTGGGGGGCCAACTCAACAGCAGCTAACAAGAACAACATTGCAAACATTATGCTGAGTGAAATAGGTCAGTCACTAAAGAGCCGATATTGTACGATCCCCTTTACGTGAAATATCCAGAATAGGCAAATGTGTAGAGACAAAGTTTTTTGATTATCCAGGGGTGGGACAGAGAGGGCAAAGAGGTCATTGCTTAGGGGGCACTGAGCTTCTGGTAAGGGTGATGGAAAAAACTGGCAATGGTTGCGCACCGTGAAGAACGTAATTAATATCACTGAATTGTACACGTAAAAAATGTTGAAATAGCAAGGGTTTTGTTATATATTTTTTCACCACAATTTAAAAAAAAAAAAGTCAAGGCTAAGGTGATACCGGAAGAATAAGAGGACCTGGGCAGGTAAGACAGGCTGTGCGTTTTTTAGTGGCAGGAATAACATGGCAGGGAATCGACAGTATCCTTTAGTGGGACAGAAGGGGAGAGAGAGAGTAGGGAAGAAGGCTTTGGAGACTGGGGATGCCTGAAATGAGGCCCAGGGCCTAAAAGGACTTTGGACTCCATCCTAAGAGCTACAGGAAGCCACTGAAGGATTTTAATAACCCTTAGGAGCCCTGGTGGCACAGTGGTTAAGAGCTATGGCTGCTAACCAAAAAGGTCGGCAGTTTGAATCCAGCAGCTGCTTCTTGGAAACCGTATGGGGCAGTTCTCTATCCTATAGGGTCATTATGAGCCTGAATCGACTCAATGGCCACAGGTTTTGGTGATCCATGGACGTACGGTGTCCCAGCCATTTTTATGCCTCTGGGCTTCTTTGGGAGTGTATGTTTCCCACTGAAAGTATTTGCTGCCCTTCAGTGGGAACTTGTGTAATGGTGAAAGGCAAAATAAACGTTCATTGAAGCAAAACACCTGGAGTATGAAATTGACTTGCAAGTAAGGTAGTGCAACCAGGAAGTGTGATTGGGTAAAAATTTTGCCTCTTTTGCCTTTTGTGCCCCTAGATAGGCCTTGTAAGCATATTTATGGTTTCCTTTGTGATAGTTTGGAAACAGTGGTGGGCTTGATTTGGGGTTTTTTGTGTCATATTTGGAAAACCAGAAGTTCCCCATATAACCTAACGGAAGGCACCCCACCATACTTTCAGCAACCAAGGTTCATTGGGACAGACAGTCACCCATGAATTGGGAGGTGTGAGAACACAAAGTTCAGTGGTAACCACGTAGTCCCAGATAATATTTCTCAAAATCCATATTATCAACCAGAAATTTAAACACACCTGTGATTCAGCATACTTCCATTAATGAAAACACCTAAAAAAAAAAAAAAAAAAAAAAACCCGGTGCCGTCGAGTCAATTCCAACTCATAGCGACCCTATAAGACAGTGTGGAACTGCCCTATAGAGTTTCCAAGGAGCACCTGGCAGATTTGAACTGCCAACCCTTTGGTTAGCAGCCGTAGCACTTAACCACTACGCACAGGGTTTCCAGTGAAAACACAGAGTATCCAAAAAAATTCAAAGGGGAAAATGATAGGATCACCAAAGTTTTATTAAGTGGAGAGTAATTTACATTTTAGAGAGCTCACTCAGGCTGCTGAGTGGAGAATGGGTTAGAGGGGGAGCCTGGAGCCGGGGAGACTACAGAGCTAGGAGGGCACCAGTGTAGGGTAGGTGAGAGAGGATAGTAGCCTGATGAAGGGTAAGGCTTGGGCAGAAGTAGGGGAGAGGGTGGGAGGGATGATATGGTGGGTGCTAAAGTTCAAAGGAAAGGGGCTGGGATTACCCTCACTGCTTGGAGTCCCAGCCAGGAGTGTTGAGAAAATAAGGAAGTGAGACTCTGCTGGAGGTGGGGAGGGAGGGTGAGCTGGTGGGAGGGGGCTTGGAAGGTGTTTGGATTGGGGCCACCGGGAGTGGAGAACAAAGATGGGTTAGAGTTAGAATCAGCTGGACTTGGTGATTGCTTGGCTGTAGAAGAACCCTGTGTGCCCAGCTTTGCCATGTGGAGCCTGCATTTTCCTGGAAGACAGATAGATAGAAGACCACATGGAACCACCACCAACCCCCGCCCCCCCGCCCCCCCCCACATCAACCACCAGTTGTTGATTTGGACTCGTGGCCCCCCCATATGTGTCAGAGAAGGACTGTGCTCCACAGGGTTTTCAATGGTTGATGTTTCAGAAGAAGATCATCAGGCCTTTCTTCCGAGGCACCTCTGGGTAGACTTGAACCTCCAACCACCAACTTGAACCTCAGCACCACCCAGGGACTCCAGGCACTCCACTTAATCCAGGAGGTCTTCCTGGAGGAGTATATAAAGTGGAGCACCCACTCAGTAGACAAACCCCTAAAAATTGACCAGGGAAGGTACAAAGCTGGGGCAGAGAGAAAGCTGGACAGGTGATGACCCAAGTGCAATCCTCTGGAGTTGAGTTCAACACTCTCATTTTACAGAAAAGGAAACTGAGGCCAGAGAGGGGACCTATACTACCCAAGACCATACGGAAAACAGGGACCAAGTACTGGGGATCAGAGCCTGCCTCTCCCATTTTCCAGTCGGTCGCTAAGTGTCAGAATCCACTTGACAGCAATGGGTTTGGTTTTTTAGTTTACCCTTCCCCTCCTCTACCTGACTAAAGTAGAGGTGTCAGGTAAAAGATGAACAGGAAAGAGAAAACCAAGGGGCAGGACTGAGAGAGGCCCCATGTTCCTGGCGCTCCCAAGGGCTGCCTTGGGGCTTGGGCAGCCAGCATGAAGCAGGGCTGCAGGTAGCAGTCCAGGTATCCTTGACAACTTGTCCTCCAGTGGGAGAAGCCAAACTCAGCTCCCTGATTCATCCCTGTCCCCCAACCTGTCCTTCTGGGTTTCAGGGAGAGATGGACTTGACAGAGCACCCCCCACCACACCCCATCCCCCCCTCCACCCAGGGCTTCCACACCACTGGGAGAGCAGGGCGGCCCAGCCTCCTGAAAGCTCCTAGGCTCCAGCTCCATCTCCTTCTCTGGGGCTTTTCCCAGGCTGCCGCCCCCCCCCCCACGCACTCTGCCCAAGGCGCCAGCCCCCTAGCCCATCATTAACCAGCTCCATGTGGGGAGCTGAGGGGAGGGGCACCAGCCAAGAGGAAAACATCGGCAGTTTCTGTGACCCCAAATGAGGGGCGGAGGCGTCTGGGCTCGGACAGTAGCAATTAGCCCCTGACTGTGGGATCATGGGATGTTATCACTTCTGCCCGGCAAGGAGAATGCGGAGGGGGCCCAAGGCCCCAGGACAACTGGCACTGTCCCAGCAAGCAATGAATCCAGAGAGAGGTCCCAGGGCCCACCTCCCATCAGCTCAAGACCACACTGCAGGAGGCAGGGGATGCTTCGAGGCTGGCCTAACATTGGATCTGGTCCAGGGCGTGCTCCAGCGCAAACTCATCCCTCAGGCCATCTTCCTGGGAGCGCTGGGACAGGCCTGGGTCAGCTGGTGCTTCTCGTCTCACTGAGCCCCCGGCCTTGGTCACTCTGGACCCCATCCTGAGTGTGGAAGGGAGTCTGGAGATAGAGAAGACACAACCTTGGCACTCGGGGAGCCCCTGGACTAATGGGGAGACATGCCTGGGGCATAGACATGAGACAGGACAAGTTCAAAGGACTTTAGCGAGAACCGCGCCTGTGTGGGTTCTGGTTGGTGGGGTGCTTAGGTCCAGGTGACACCACTTAGCAAAACCTTTCCACAGCGGGGGACCCTAGCAAGGGGATTCCCTCCTGATCTCACCCTCTTCCTCCCAGGTGGATCTGGCCTTGGCACCAGAAAGTGAGGAGCCAGCCAGCCCTGGGAGTTGCCATGGGGAAGTGGCTGTGCCTGGAGGGGGGGGGCTCTAACCTTTCAGTCACTACGCTGAGTCAGCAGAGTTTCGGCTAGAGGCCCCCCAGGGGATGAGTCATTCCCACTTACCACTTAGCCGGTTTCTCACCGGACGTCCTGCTCCTTTCTGCCAGTTCCTGGGAGGTTTGGGGCACATCCCTGGAAAGCCCTAGAGATGGATCCCAGAGGATGTTGGTTTTGGAGAGGCCCTTGTTGGGGAGCCCAGTGCCCCTTCCCCCCCACCCATGCACACACTTCCTGATGTGGTTCCACTTTATTCCAGACCAACCCTGCCACTGCAGCCCCCAGCCCGAGGACACCCAGGCAGGGTGTGAGGAAAGAGGGAAGGAGCAAGGGCTGGCACAGCCAGGACAGAGCAAAAGGTGGTCCACACCACATAGGCAGGCCACCCTGGAGCTCGGAGGGTGGTCAGTGCCTGGGGTCATCCCTGGGATGAAAGAACCCCCTGCCAGAAATCCCTGGAGCCCCTTCACCTCACTTGGGTGCACCCTTTCACCCACCCACACGTGCCCAGTCCCACCCAGCCTGCTTGTCTGGGGAGAGAAGGGTCTGAGGTTTAGAGGGGCAGGAAGAGAAAATGCTCCGGGTAGGTCTGAGGGGAGCAGCATGTCCCCCACACTCTGCCACACCCCACTGCGTGGGAACCTGTGGCACTGGCTGGCGGATTAGCTCGATGGTGGGCAGGGCAGGTGGGCAGGGCCTTGGGAGCAGGTTTGTCTGCCACAACTGAAGAGCCTTTGTGTTTTGTTGCTGAGTTGGGCTTTTGCAGGTCCATGACGTCTCGGGGGGGCTGGCCTGACGCCTGTCTTGCTGGCTCAGCACTTCTGGGAACCCAGGCAGCCTGAACCACCCAACCCAAGCACATGTAGGGAAACTGAGGCACTTGAGCACAGGGTCTAGGGCCCTGGGTCCTAGACCCTGGAGCTCAGAGGGTGGTCAGGGAGAATATAGGCAGTTCCTGAGGTCAGGAAAAGAGCCTCATTCTCTTCATACCCCTGGGATGCAAGAACCCCCTGCCCAGGGCTCAGGTTCCCATGGGTGCCTCCACCCTTCACTCTCCCACCACTCTGGCCCCTTCCTGCTCATACTTAGCAGCCTCCTGTAGGCGCCCCCTCACCTGGGCTTCCAAAGGTCCCTGTTTCTGACCCACCACCTGGCACCTAGCCACTCTCCCCTAGAGACAGACAGACTGGGGACAGCAACACTGAGCTGCAGTCACTGGGCTTAGCTGGGGCCAATTCATGACCCCCAGCCGCTTGACCCACCCACATGCTGAGCCCAAGTGCACTGCACCAAGCCCAGTGCAGGATGGCCTGTGGGAGTGGGGCCACAGTATAGTAACTGGTATTCATGCCATTTCTCAAAAGGGACAATGGGCACTGAGAGATTACATTCGAGGGACCCACCCAGCACAAGGCCCTGGGGAGTTAGATGGAGAGCCCGATTCTGTTTATGAGGCAGGCGAGAGGAGCCCAAGGCTGGGTGCTGCTGGTCTGTGTCCCTGGGCAAGTGATGCCCATGCTCTGGACCCTGGTCTCCTCCTCTGCAAAATGATGGATTGTCTGGTCCATTGGGCTCCAATGTGCTCCCATTTTAGTGGTCCCAGTTCCCACATCTGGGACAGCCTTTGCTTCCCATGTCCGAGGGGCCTGGGGGAGGAGAGACGGTGCCTTCTGTGGACCAACCCTAGCTGCCTGGGGAGTCGGCAGGGCGCTCTGCAAGCCTTGAACCCTGCCAGCATTGGGTGTGACAAGGTAACCCCACAACAAGGCCAAGCCTGCTCTATTCCACTCCCACAGGGGACTTGCAATCTGTTACGGGCAGTACAGCATGTCCAGCTGGAAATAGACACGACACACAGGCCAGGAAATAGAAGGCCAGAGGTTACTGTGAGATGCTGTTTGAGGCTGGGGTATCAAAAGTATCAGCTGAGTAGGAAGGGATGAGAGTCAGCAAGGGCTTCCTGGAAGAGGGGGACATAGGAACTCCCAGTACCTGCTAAAAATAACAACAACAAAAAATCAGTTGCTGTCACGTCATTTGTGACTCATGGCGACCCCATGTGTATCGGAGTGGAACTGTGCTCCATAGGGTTTTCAATGACTGATTTTTTTCAAAAGTAGATCTCCAGGCCTTTCTTCCAAGGAGCTTTTGGGTGGACTTGAACCTCCAACCTTTCAGTTAGCAGCCAAGCCCAAAACCATTGGCACTACCCAGGGACCCCTAGTACATGGTAGGTGCTCAATTAATACTTGCTGAATGAAGTTCCAAGAAGGGAAGCCCACTCTTTCTTAGATAAAAGGTGACGATGATGATAGCAACTAACATTTATGGAGCATTTAACTGGTGTTAAATGCTGTTCTCTCAAGTTTCACATGTATTTACTCATTTAGTCCTCAGAAATTTTATGGGCTAGGTATACCTATGCCCATCTTACAGGTGTACAAACTGAGGCACAGAAGGGTTAAGTCATTAGCTACTGAGGGCAGAGGTGGAATGCAAAGCCACACTGTCTGACTCTAAAAACCCCATTATGCTTTGTGAAGGGGATGGTGATCGCACAGCCCTTAGAGGGTAAGAGGAGCTCAAGCAATGCGGGGGAGGCACAAATGTCAGTCTTGGGGTTATCAGGGCAGAAGTGGTGGATGGAGAGGGACTGTGTAGAGGAGCTGTGTAGTCTGAGGGGCCTCCTCCCCTGCTGCCCACCCTGGAGCAGACCTCTCTCAATCCTGGTCCTTTTCCTAGACCTTCCAGATAAAGGCTTACAAGAGGGGGCACACTCCACCCCTTCCTACACCAGGGAGGGCCCTGTTCCTGGGTTCTTCCCCCCACCCAGCCCCTTCTGAAAGCCTTTCAATCTACCCTCTAAAGAACTAGGGACATTCTCCCCATTCTGCATCCAGACCAGGCCCAGGCCTGGGTTCCAGGACCCTAGGCCTGGAAGTGGGGACAGAGTGGGTCTTCAGGCCTTGCCAGTCTTCCCAGACCCCCCCAAGCTCCAGAACTCTGGGATCCCCACTCTCAAGGACCCCAAGTCCCATACTCCAAGAGCTCCCTATGCCCACCCCCAGGCCCACCTCCCCTGGCCCTGCTAACACAGTCAGCCATGGGCAGAGGGAAACAGCAGGAGTGAGTCCAGGCCTACTGCTTACAGGTCCTCCCAGCTGTCTGCTCTGCCCATCACTGGGGCAAAAGGCTAGGAGCCAGGGGCCACCCACTTTTTGCAAAGTGAGGGGGGACACCAGCCACTTTCCTCACTGCCGCCGTGGGGTCGCTTCTGGGAGGGCATGAGGAGGTCACCCTGGAGAGAGAGCAGCCTCAACCTTAAAGCAGACACGGGTGGCTGACCGGATGAGGACTGGTAGATGGGAGGGGCCTTTGGGGTGCCTCAGTCCTTGCAGCTGGGAAAAGCACCCCTCCCCCGCCGCCCCACACCAGGCTGCTCTCAGCAATCTCCCCTCCTGGCACTGATGCTCTGAGGGTGAGGTCGCTGGTGAAGATGCAGCAAATGGGTTATTGGTCTGTGAGCCAGATGATGAGCCCTGCCTGTCCCCATACCTGCCAGGGCATAAGGGAAGGAGATGGGGTCCCAGTGGGCCTGGTGGGCCATGTCCTGCCATAGGCCCACCGTGCCTGGCACCAACCCCAAATGGCTCCTGGGAACCCACACCCTTCCCCCACCCCACTCTCACCTGTGGCCCAAGCCCTCCCAACTGGCTTTTCCTGTTTTGGCTTTGTGTGTCGAAAGTTCCCCAATTATACCCACATTATCTCAGCCCCGGGCAGCCTCCAGCAGGTTTGCAGAGGGGCAGAGAGCACCCGTTTATCCTGCTAGGGGGGACCTAGGGTTAGCTGTTCACCACTGGCCAGTCACCAAGAGTGCTGGGCTGTCTGGCCCACTGACCTCACCATGGGATTGTATCTGGGGTGGGGCACAGCTGGGCTGCAGTCAGGAACTTGGACAGTTAGAGCAGAAGTGCCCAGTGAGACCGGGATGTCCAGCCTGCTCATTTGAGAGAGAAGGAGAATGGGACTCAGAAAGGGGAAGCGACTGGCCAGAGTCCCTTCCTTGGTGTTGGGCAAGCTAAAGTGGAGCCAGTCTAGAAACCAGCTCTCGTGACTGCCAGGGGGGGCTTCTTCCACTGTACCCCTCCCAGCCAGCTGCACCCTGCACGTGGAGATGTCAGATGGCGCCCTGGCCAGCTTGTGTGGATGTGAACAGGTGTAGATAAGGCGGAGCATTGGGGACAGGTGGAAAGCTTTCAGAGTATAGCCAGGGACTGGCTCAGTGGGGCAAAGATATATTTATTCAGCAAGCATTGAGTTCCTACTGCGTGCTGGGCACAGCGACTACCAGTGACCAGAACAGACCAGGCCTGTGCCTTCCTGGGGGACTCACTGACCCCGGGCTTTGAAGTCCTCTGAGCAGCCTGCCCTGCTACCAGACTGCCATCACTTAGAGAAGGCGAGTGTGAGCCCAAGTCCCATTCTAATACCAGGCTCCCTTTGGGGGCCATTTAGGCCACTCTCTTGCCTCGAGGTCAGTACAGGGCCTGGCATTATTGATATGATTGATGGTGCTCAACAAACTGGGAGGGTGAAGTAAGGATGCAAGGACATGCATTGTCCAAATGCGTGGCCAAGGACACAGCTTGCGGGAAGCTCCCAGAGCTCTGGGGTGAGCTCGCCAGGACAGAGCTGGAAGACTGTGCTGGAAGGCAGAGCCTACTGCCAGGGTGGCTGCCTCAAGTTAGGGAGCTGAGCTAAGTTCAGGAAGCTCAGGCCCTTGGGAGCTCAAACAAAAGACCTTCTAGATGGAATAAGACAGCTGATGGGGAGACTGGAGGGAATTCATTCATTCATTTACTCAGTGCCACTGACCACTTCCTCCTTCTTGCAAATACTCTCTTGGCTTTTCCATTGCAATTTGTCTGGCAGCAAATATTTACTGAACGCCTATTGTGTGCCAGATGTGCTGGGCACTGAGGCTCCAGAGAAGGAAAAAACACAGACCCTGCACTGGTGGGGAAGTCAGACCTGTAAACAACCACATCCAAGGCAGAAAAGAGCCAGAATAGAGGTGGCGGGGTGGGAGGTAAAAGAGACGGCTGGAAGGGTTGGGGAAGCTTCCCGAAGGAGGTGCGACTAAGTGGGATATCCGCAGATGGAGAAGGAGCCTACTAGGCTCAGAGTACAGAAAGAACCCAGAAGTGCTGCCCCAACAGGCTCTGTGCTCCTTAGGGGCCAGGACTGAGTTATTCATTGATCTGACCCAGGTACCTAGAATAGGACCTGGAATACAGTTACTCAGAAAGTGGTGTTTAAATAAATGGGAAGAGCGGTGGAGGGAGGAAGGAAACACAGGAACATGAGATGCTCTGGGGATAGGCTGACATGGTTGGAAAACAGGGTGTATGGGGAGATGTGGACAAAAAGGCAGGGCCCAGATGGGCGAGAGTTAAGGCATTTAGACTTGATTGTGAAGGCTGGTGGGGAGTCAGCAAAGGCCAAGCTTTGTGCAGCACCTTCTTCTCCCTGCCTGGCTGGGTAAGAGGGTCCAAGCCCATGCACCTCCCGGGGGTCACAGGAATATAGTGGGAATGGCCATAATAACTGTCACCGTGGGCCTGTCCCCCACCCAGAGCTTTCTGCCTCCTGACATACTTTCTTATCCATTAGGCCTTTTGGTTCCCCCAGCAGCCTGGTGAGGCAGAGAGGACTGCTTATCTCCCCCATTTATCAGATGAGGGCACTGAGGCCCAGAGAGGTAAAGCAGGCCCCAAACCCCAGGCTGGCTCTACTTGAAAAGCACCCGTACTCATTCCAAACGAGGCTGTGGGTATGTGTTTGCTGACATGGAGAAACATTTATAACATAGCACCAACGAGGAAGCAGCTTATGAAACAGTGTACATAGTACGATTATGATTTTGTGGAAAAAAAAAAAAAACTAGATGGTTATATGTTTTCATTATTAGTTGCCATGAGTCAGCTCCAGCTCACGGCAACTTTACGTACAACAGAGTAAATCGTTGCCCATTCCTGCACCATCTCCACGGTCACTGGTATTCTTGACTTCTTTGTTGCCGCTGTTGTGTAGTGCCTTCCAACCTAGGCAGCTCAGCTTCCAGCACCGTATCAGACAACACGGCTTTCGTTGGTTGATTTTCAGAAGCAGATCGCCAGGCCTTTCTTCCTAGTTTGTCTTAGCCCAGAAGCTCTGCTGACACCTGTTCACCACGGTGACCCGGCTGGTATTTGAAATACCAGTGGCAGGGCTTCCAGCATCATAGAAACATACAGGCTGCTGACAACCTGACAGATGAGTGGGGGGATGATTGTATAGAGTGAGCAAAAAAAGGGAAGAGCCTACAAGATTATTAGTGCTATTTCAGAGTGGTGGGATCATGGGTTGTTGTCATTTCCTCTCAGTATTTTTCATTATTGCCCAGAGTGTCTACATTTTTTACAACAGGCAATTACTATTTTTATAAGGAGAATAAAAAGAATAATGACTGCTGTAAAAGAAAAGAGCACAGGAAGCTGGGGGTGGGGACTATACCTGTGCTGACCGTTCCCTCCTGTCTGCCCATCCAGGTGCACACACCCAGGTGGTCCAGGTGAACGACTCCATGTACGGCTTCATTGGCACCGACGTGGTCCTGCACTGCAGCTTTGCCAACCCACTGCCCAGTGTGAAGATCACCCAGGTCACATGGCAGAAGGCCACTAATGGCTCCAAGCAGAACGTGGCCATCTACAATCCAGCCTTGGGTATCTCCGTGCTGCCTCCCTACCAAAAACGTGTGCAATTCCTGCAGCCCTCTTTCACTGATGGTACCATCCGCCTCTCCCGCCTGGAGCTGGAGGACGAGGGTGTCTACATCTGCGAGTTTGCCACCTTCCCGAAGGGCAATCGTGAGAGCCAGCTCAATCTCACTGTCATGGGTAAGCTGGCCTGAACCCCTTAGGATGGACCCTTGGGCCAGCAGCCCACGTGAGAGTCCACTGTGTTCTCTAGCAATGGGGGGCTTGGCCATTTCAGCGTGTGCCTTGCTGGCCCCAAACATTCTCCTTAGGTAGGCATGGTTCCATAGTTCCAGGCATGGTGCTTCCAGTCCCTTCTAGTCACAGCTCACCAGGAGTTGGGGTCTGGACAAAGCAGAGGATCAGTATTCAGGTTGGAGCCCTCCATGCATGGGGCACTTTGTGTGTAGCCAGGAAGCAGGCAGAGGCATCAGACACCAATGTAAGGAAAGGAGCCACAGCAAACGATGGCGTGAGCACGCCAAGAAGACCTGTTTGACAAAAGGGGATACAAATAGTAGAGCTGGAAGGACAGGTTAGACATGAAGAATTCCCTGTGAGAATTTCTGGGAAGAAGCTTTGGTGAAGCACAGCTGAGAGACAGGGTTGGCCAAGGTGGCCTAGAGGGCAGTAGAGCTGGTCCCATGGCTCTGTCTGGTTCCCCACAGCCAAACCCACCAACTGGATCGAGGGCACCCAGGCAATGCTTCGAGCCAAGAAGGGGCAAGAGCACAAGGTCCTGGTGGCCACCTGCACCTCGGCCAATGGGAAGCCTCCCAGTGTGGTGACCTGGGAAACGCGGCTAAAGGGCGAGGCTGAGTACCAGGAGATCCGGAACCCCAACGGCACAGTGACTGTCATCAGCCGTTACCGCCTGGTGCCCAGCCGGGAAGCCCACCAGCAGTCGCTGGCCTGCATTGTCAACTACCACATGGACCGCTTCAGGGAGAGCCTCACCCTCAACGTGCAGTGTGAGCGGGCAAGAAGCCAGCTGGGCGGGTCCCTGGGGGGGTGCCCCCATCCTTTCCCACCGTGTGTCTTTCTTCCCTCCACCCACCCTGTCATTCCTCCCCTCCTCCTTTGCATTCCTCTCCTGCGGCTCTCTCCTCCCTTCCTTCTCTACCCCTATTGCCCACCTTACACTCTTCTTCCCTGAAATGCCCCTATGCTCTTCCCGGGTCTCCTCCCTTTCCTCATTCTTTCTCTCCTCCTTTCTTGTTCTCACTTCTGCTCTGAGCTTCCCTTCCCTCCCCCTCCCTCTCACTCTTCCTGATTGTTTCCACGTCCCTGCTTCCTTCCATCTGTTCCTCCTCAGAGTCCCCCTCCCTCTAAGCCCTGTTCTCCTGTCCTCACCCTCTTCAAACATCCTCATCCCTTGCCCCACAGATGAGCCTGAGGTGACCATTGAGGGGTTTGATGGGAACTGGTACCTGCAGCGGATGGATGTGAAGCTCACGTGCAGAGCAGATGCCAACCCCCCAGCCACTGAGTACCACTGGACCACGTGAGTGCCACACAGGTCACAGTGAGACCCAGCCACCCACCTCAGGAGCCCTTGGCAGGGTCTGGGTGCATGTGAGACCCCCTACCCACACCCCCGTGTCTGACATAGCAGGGTCGGTGGGTGCCAGAGGGGGTTCCCTCGTGATCTGCCACTCTTCCTCTCCCTAATAAAGAATTGTATCCATTCCGTTTGGTGATTCAGCCTGAGTCACTCCCACCCCAGCCCCCAGTATTTATTTTTATCGAGGTGTCCCCAGGGAAGCTGGCTTTCTGGAACATCCCAGATCTCTCTTTGTTCCTATTCTCTTCAGCACCCCCAGATTCTCGGGGAGGGGGAAGCAGTCAGCCCAGATATATGCGCTCATGGAGTGTTCTCCCCACCTCCCATCAGCCCACCCTTGGATTCATGTCTCTGAGCCTGGCCCTCAGAGAGTCCTGTCTCCCCTCCAGCCAGCTCTGATGGCCTGGGCCAAGTTCTCCCCAGAGAAGAGTCGGGGGAACATATAGGGGGAAACCAGGAAGAAGGTCGACATGGTGGCCAGAAAGTGGCTGCCTAGGATGCATCTACACTCTTTTTCGAGGAAGTAGAGGGCACTAGCCCACCCTGCCTATTATTTTCTACTTCCCGGACCCAATCTGCTTCCAAGGATGCAATGGGCAGGGCCTGCTTGCCAATTTCAGTGCTGTGGACCGAGGGCCTGCTCATTGAGCAGTGTAATAGCTTTGCGGCACTGGGGAGCAGGAGGAAGGAAGAAGGTGCCCTGTCCTAAGGAAACTCCCAGGACGCTCCCCATGTGAAAAAGTCTGCAATAGCCCCAGCGAGAATCCAGATAGTGAGGTGGAACACAACCGTTACTAAACACAGTCTGTTGCCCAAGTACCTTGTTAAAATACAGATTCCCAGGCCTTGGCTCGAAGGTTCTGGTTCAGTAGCTCTGTCGTTGGGACCCAGGCATCTGCATCGTTAACCAGCTACTCAGAAGATTCTTATGCATTTAGCCCAGCACCAGTCCAAGGGCCAACAACCAGCACCCTGAGTGGCAGAAAGAACACTGAGCCAGGAGTCCAGTGATCTGGCGAAAGCTCCAGTTCTGCCACTTGCTAGCTGTGTGTCCTGGGCCTTGAATCTCAGCTTCCTCATCTGTTAAGTGGGACCAGTCCCTACCTGTCCTGCCTACATTTCAGTGTTATAATGACCACATGTGAAAACACCAAATAATATGAAACTACCACATGGAAGGGATTATTATATTTGTTATTGCTTTTCCTCCTTCCAAAAAGACCCTACTTATTACCTCAGCAAGGGCTGGTGGGCTTGTAGCCAAGTAGGGGACACAAGGGAGGTTTCCTAGGGCTGGAGAGGATGGAGATTCCCCTGAGGGAGGTGGGCACACTGATCCTGGGAGCCACACCCAGGTAGAAGGGCCAAGGCAATAACCCTGTGCCGTGTCCCCCGGTCCCTGCAGGCTGAATGGTTCTCTCCCCAAGGGCGTGGAGGCCCAGAACAGAACCCTCTTCTTCAGGGGTCCCATCAACTATAGCCTGGCAGGGACCTACATCTGCGAGGCCACCAACCCCATTGGCACACGCTCGGGCCAGGTGGAGGTCAATATCACAGGTAGGAAGCTGCACCCTTCCCTGTCTCTTCCCACCCACTGGTTCCTCCGCTGCCTGGGCCCCTACCTTTGGGTAGTGTTGTTGCAGGAAGTTTATTTCTTCTCTTTCTGCTTCTCTGTTTCTCCCTTGAGTGCTGGCCATTGGCAGGCCTTGGCGTTGCTTTTCTCTTTTCTCCATTTAAGGCTCTGTGTGTTTAAGGCATGGGCAAGACAGTCAGGGCGCCCCCCAGTCAGAAGGAGGGGAGGAAGTCATTGCTGTGTGTGGCAGTGCTGTTCGGGGGGTGGAGCCTAGCCATGATCTGTCAACAGAAAGCACCACCTGAGGGTGGCTTGGCATGTGTGGGTTTGCATGGGGAGTCCCTTCTCTCTAAGGTCTGCACTTGGGGTTCAGGAACCCTGCATGGGCCAGATTGTAAGGCTTACCTGAAGCAGGGATGCTGGGGGGAAAGCAAGGACAGAGCCCAAAGTCATGGTGCCTGAACTGCTGTTTTCCCAGCATCTTTCTCCCTGTCAGCACAGACGAGCAAGTTCCATCACCTGATTTCAAGGCATAGGGAGAACGAGGGCTGGGATATCCCGGGAAGAGACTTCACGAGGCATGTGAAAGGAGCGTGGGCTTCCGTGTCAGACACAGGTGACCCTGCACAAGCCCCCTTCTGCACCGTGGGCATGACATGACCTGTCTTGAAGGGTTGTTGTCAAAATTATACAGAATATAGGTCACATACCTAGCACATACCTGCCTGTCAGTGAATGGCTGGTGCTCTGTTATTAGGATCATGACCTCTATCATTATCATTACTACTAATGGCAGGATCAAAACAGACCAATAGAGGGGTAACTGCGACCACAACTTCACAACCAGAAGAGAGAATGACTTGAACATGGTCACACGGAGTGACATGCAGAGTGAAAAAGGGACCGAAAGAGCCTCCGAGAACAGGAAGTGCCATCGTGGTGCTGAGGACAGGAAGGAACATCGGAGGGTCCCTGTAATGCACAGGGGCTGACCTCAGGGAGGTGTTGGTCGGGCTCAAGGGTACAAGAACTTGGGTGGTGGTTACCAGGCTCCAACCGCAGGGCTTGGGCAAGCCTGGGGGATTCGTTAGCACTGAGACTGTCTTGTTTGTGGGTACATTCAAGGCATAGCTACAGAAAGAGCAGCCCAAAGCTGTCCAGGGGCTGCGCCTACCTGTCCTCAGGGCCACTCTGTCACCTGTCTCGCCTGGGGGGAGTCACTTGCTGCTTTATTTGCCTCCCTGCCCTTGGCTCTGGGACTATTTAAGGGAGTGGAAGTGTCAGGCTTGGGGCCTGGATAAAACTGAGCAGCCCCTCCCCCGGGCTGGGGTTTGGGGGTTCCCACAGGTTGGCAAGCGGTTGTTAGGGGGTAGAATCGCACACTTCTCCCTTCCTGAAGGAAGTTTGAGTGAAACTCAAGCAAGAGCCTCACAGGGGCCTGAGCTCTGACACTGGGGTCAGGAGGCAGATGCGGGTGAGGAGGGCAGGGCGGGGCAGTTGTCCTATTAGGAGAAGTCAGAAGAGAGTCTGATCGCCCCACAGGGAGGCAGTGTCACAACACAGCCGGCATAGACTTGGCCTGAGTGTGTGCACAAATTGGTTTGTCTAGCTGTGTGGCCTTGAGCAGGCCCTTCACCTCTCTGAGCCTCAGCTTCCTAACCCGTAATCTGAAGATAATTATACTTATCTCAGGCTTCTTGTGATCGTGCAAGAACATATGTACACGAAATACCTATTCACTGCTTAGCACGTAGTGAGCCCTCCCGCTGCACGGTGATACCATCCCCCTAATGGTGGACAGGAAACCCTGGTGTCATAGTGGTTAAGAGCTATGGCTGCTAACCAAAAGGTCAGCAGTTCGAATCCACCAGGCATTCCTTGGAAGCCCTATGGGGTTTGGTTTGGTTTTTTTTTAAAGGTGGACCACCAACACCAGCACACATCCCCCTCTGTCACTGACGCTCTCTAGGGAACTACCGATGGGAAATCAGGGAGGAGACCTAGAAACCCAAGAGCAACTTTCTCCTGTTCATCCGACTCCCAGCATGAGAGGATGGGCATAGGCCCTGCCAGGTTTATGGGGCTGTCATGCTGCCCAGAGGCAGGGCTGGGGCAGGAGAGCCAGGATCTCCCTTCCCCAAAGATCAGGAGGATACAGGACAGCGGTGAGTGCAGGGCAGCTCATCAGGGAGTCACACCAGATCCAGGAGGGAGAAAGGGAAGGGGGCAGTTCCCCAGCTCAGGTGACAGAGAACAGAAGGAGGAAGAGAAGCCAGCTGTGGGGAGGGCTGTCTCCTCGGCAGTGCCTGTGGTCAGGGCCAGGTGGTAGGATGTGCCGCGGTGCCTGCAGCCGACATCACGATAGTGGTGCGAGCAGGAGAGCAGATGGCCCAGGGGCCGCCGAGGGCCCACGCTGGGAAAGGGGTAAAAATCCCCTCCTGGGCTCCTTGAAGGCAGGGGTGGGATGGGGTGGTAATCAAAGACACACATACTCTGGGTGGTTAGAAGCGCCTTTTAATGGGGTGACTTTGTTGACAGCCTAGGTAGGGAGGAGCCAAAGAAGCCTAGCTCTCACTGACTCATTGATGGGCCCAGAGTTGTTAGCTGCCCTCCCAAGGGAGGGTCTCCCAGCCCCCTCAGGAGGACTCAGCCAGCTGAGTTCTCCTCAGGGCTGTTTGTTCTGTGCTTACAGGCAATTTCTGAGCAGCAGCCAAGCTCATAAGCCTTCATCCCACGTGGGCTAGTGCCCGCCACATTCTCTGGGGGGGGCCCACCCCATGGGGCACGGCCATGTCCTGAGCTCCAAGCCCCCTTCATCCGCAGGGAATGCATGAGCGAGAAGGATAAGTGGAAATTTAATTTTTCATTCTGGCCATCCATTCGGGTAATAGGTTTGCCCTGGGCATATTCGAGGAGGGAAATGAAGAGCAACTAGGGCAGAGGCAGAGATGGGGTGCAGCAGGCCCTCACATAAGAAACAAACAGCTGAGCGGGGCAGTGTGCAGAGCCAACCACTCCAGTGCACAGACGCACTTTGGCTCCGACTTCTCCAGGCCCCTGGGCTCGCTCCAAAGCACCATACAGATGGTACAGGTGGACACCAGGGCCGAGTTCTCAGCCTCCTGAGCCAGCACGAACACCGGGCAGGGTGGGGGCAGCAGGCTTTGCTCTGGCTGAGAGGATCCAGGCCAGCTTTAGAGGAGGAGGCACTTGAGTTCTTCCCACAAAGATGAGTGAGGGGGCAAAGATGGAAGGTTGGGGTTCCCAGGCAGGGAACCACGTGGAAGGAAGATGGCTAGAGCCGAGTGGGCAGCCATATAAGGAGCGTAGCATTTGTTCTGTGGGCAAAGGAGAGCCTCTAAAGGGTTTTTAGCAAAGAAGAGCAATCGTGAGGCTGTGTGGGTAAAAAGGGCCCAACCAGACACTGAGAGACCATCCCGGGCTGTCACAGCAAGTGATCCAGGCCCAGGCTGTGGGGACAAGAGGAGAGGGGAGACAAACCCCATGGAATTCAGGTTTATATTTCCAAGGTGCCCAGGGCTCTCCAAAAAAACCATTTCAACAGCCTTGATACTGAGAAGTAGTTTGGCCCAGGTCACAAAACAAACCAGTGGAGCTTCTTTCTTGTGCAGGGTGGGGGAAGTCACGAAAAGAGGGATACCCAGGGGTTGGCCTTGACCAGACTAAAGAGGCCAAATGAGGCAGCATCTATGTCTGAGACTGAGGGTGTCAAGAGAAGTGCATCCAGGCCTCCCTGGCTAGGACCCAGCCTCCCACCACCCGCAGGCCCCACAGAAGCAGGGCCGGGAGGCACTGGGACGTAGGGTGTCTGACCTGTTGCCCATTTCCCAGTGAAGCCTCAGGACCCGTCTGTTCTCACTGGAGGGAAGGTGACAGGGTCTGTTGTGGTGGGCCTTTCAAGGACAGCATCCCTCTGGAAGAGATATGTTAGCCTGAGAGTGTGCGTGCCTCTAAGCGTGTAAACAGGACCAAGTGTGCAAACAGGAGCCTGCAGCTGTGCTGTGGGTGAGTGTGCCCTTCTAACAGGCAAATGAGAGTGTGGTGAGTCCAAAAGCACAGCTACAGCTGTGCCTCAGGGAGGATTCTGTTCTCCCCCAGCCTGAGGAGGCCCTGCCCTCCCCCGATGGTCTGACGCCAAGCACAGCTGCTGCAGCTGCAGAACAGCCAAGGAGAGGGCTTCCAGGGTTTGACCTCATGCCTTCCCACTGTCTCCATCGCCTAGCCACACTGCACACTGGGAGGTGTAGTTCTCACAGCTCCCAGCCTGATCCTTGGATGCCTGAGCATTTCCTGCTTGAGGGAAGCGCCAGGGATTGGTTTTGGAAGCAAGCTCAAACGTTCTCTTGACCCCAAAGCTGCCGTTCCTAGGTTGAGACTTTACACCCTAACCCTTCAACTCCACCTCAGATCCTTGCAAAGCCCTGCACCAGCCCACCAACCTCCATCAGAGAGCCAAGATCCCAAGGAATACAGAGCCCCCTCTGCCCCATGGCCCTGACCAGCCTGGAATCCCAGAGGGGAGGCTGCAACCCTTCAGAGACAGGAGCCAGGCTGGGCTCCTGCCAGCAGTGCCAAGGACCCCACTACCCAGCTCTTCTCCCAGCTGCGGCTCTGAGGCTCCACTCCTGGCACAGAGACAGGAACTACTGGCTGAATGTGACAGCTAGTGGGGTGGAGGGGTAAGGGAGAATGCTCCATCCCACACCAACAGCCCCCTCTGTCTGTGAATAAATCAGGCCCCCATACCTACTTTCTTTCAAGCCTACACTTAGCATCCTTACTCCGAAGTCTACAAGGCCAGAAGGTCATCTTAGTCATTCTTCTGCCTCTCAACAGGCCTGCCTTTAAAGTACCCAAAACATACCAGGGTTCCCTTTGGTCCTGAAAGATCCCCAGGGAAGAGTGAACATCCTTAAGACTTTTTAAAAAGTTAAACAGCAGGGCCCGGAGTGAAAGAGACGCGGTCTAATCTGGCCTCAAGCCCCCGCTCTAGTCCTGCAATCACCAGCTCCAGGGAAATGGGGTTGTTCTTGGTTTCACCTATGTGTTCCATTTATTGAGTGTCTCCTGAATACTTGTTCTGCATAGAACAGGGCTCCCCTCTAAGACACAGCCTTGTCTTTATAGAATTTGTTCTTTTATCCAACAAATAGTTCTTGAATTCCTGCCATGTGCCAGGCAACCTAGGTGCTTGGAATACAACAAGGAACAAAACAAAGTTCCTGTCCTTTTGTAGCTTACATTTTAGCACAGGGGGGCAGACAAACAATAGATAAAGTATGTTTTAAAAATCATGCAGTAATTTTAAAGGTAATAAGTGCTATGGAGAAGAGAAGAGCAGGGTAAGGGGGGGTGTCACCAGCTGCCATTTTAAACAGGGTAGTCAGGGAAAGTCTCCATGACATTTGAGTCAAATCCTGAAGGAAGTGAGGGAGTGAGACAGGGGACACCTGGGGAACCATCTACAGGGGGAGGGGCAGCCAGTGCAAAGGCCCTGAGGTGGAAGTGTGCTTGGAGTGGAGGGAGCCAGGAGAAAAGCAGGAGATGAGGTCAGAGGTGGGGACAGGGGCAATAGGTCATGGAGTATATTTTAAGCTCTACAGATGTGGGCTTTTACTCTGAGTGAAACAGGGAGAGCCATTGGAGGGCTCTGAGCAGAGATGCGATGTGATGTGACTTATATTTTAACAGGATCTCTTTGTATTGAAAACAGGCTATAGAAGAAAAGAGGGGAACCAGGGAAGCCAGTTAGGCTGATTTGTAATAATTCAGATGATGGTAGCTTGGACCAGGGTGGTAGTAATGGAGATGGGTTCTAGATTCGTTTTGAACTAAAATGTACAGGGTAGTTTGGAACACAAGCCATATGGGTGAAACAGGTAATAAACTCTACCATGCTGTTATTGGTGGCATCCAAAATACTCATTCCAGTCATAGGACAGCATTAATTTTCATTTGGTCTCTGCTGCCACAAAAAGCACAAAAGTAAATATAGTGGGACTTCTATTGTACACAACTACAACACAGTGAATTGAGTCCATCCGAA
The DNA here is from genome assembly GCF_024166365.1 of Elephas maximus indicus. Taxonomy (NCBI): domain Eukaryota; kingdom Metazoa; phylum Chordata; class Mammalia; order Proboscidea; family Elephantidae; genus Elephas; species Elephas maximus. The sequence goes on along the minus strand of NC_064835.1, from coordinate 12,131,905 downwards.
ATGGTCATGAGGCTGCCACTTCTAAACCCCTCTCATCATTCCTGTGGAAGGCAAGAACTTTCACCTGCCCCCATTTGAAAATGGGCAGAAGGGGCAAATCCAATCATGGTAGATCCTAGTTTGCATTTGTGTTTTTTTTTTTTATTCTTATCACAGGCTTTGCTGTAATACATCAGTATATGATTGATGGAATAGTATTGACAGTTGCTTAAACCATTAAGAGGTGCAGACCATTAGTATGAAAACAAAATCTAAAAAGATACGTGTGAGCTGGAGGCTGTGTGAAGAAGGGACTGAAGAATTGGCATAGGCAAGGGGCAAGAGGAAAGGCATTCTTGGCAAGGTGAAGAGCGTAAGCAAAGGCAATAAGGAATGAACTTCGATAGCAGGGAAAGCGAGCTGGCAGAGCTCAAGTTCAAGTTGTCTGATGGGAAGCTTTGAAAGCCATACTGGCCTGGTCCAACAGGCAGTGAGGAGTCATTGATGGTCAAAGGCAGTAGCAGTGTCTACATAGTGAAAATTAACCTGGTCACTGTAAATGGGATGACTAAGGGGGGGAGCAGGGTCAGAGGCCAAATGAAGGTGGGAGATTCAGGAATCTATTACAACTGTGAAACTAGGCATAAAGCAATGAGATATTGAATATGAAGAGTTAGCAAAACTTAGCAGATTTTGACCCAGAAGATGAAGAAGGAAGAGTTAAACGAGAGTCTGAGTTGGAAGACTGAGTTGGTGTCAGTCACTGGTGGAAACAGGGGAGCTGTGGTGTTGAACGGGAAGGTTTAGAGAGAAGATAGTGAAGCAGGTCAGAACAGATGGGTTTTGAGGTGGTGGTGAGAATTCCAAATGAGGATGAGCTAGAGAAGAGCTTTTCAGAGTACCCCTGAATATTTGTCATGTAAGGTGGTCCTGGAGACAGGACAGGGAGTGGGGCTCATGCTCAAAGCAGTTGGGAGACTGCATCTTGCATGTCCCTTTCACAGGTTCAGTGTGCATGAGCTGACTAAGGGCTCTGAGGCTGTGTTGAAACCAACAGTTCCCAAATGTACTTGACCCTAACATTTTTGTTGATCCTCTGAACCAATGGCTTGAGGTTCCATAGGCCACAATTTGGGAAATGCTCTCCATGAGGCCTTTAGACATAAAGTCCCAGATTTGGGTAAGAATCCAAACCTGAGATGCTTTGGAGACTCGGTGATAAAGGTAGCTCATGAAACTGAGACCAGATCTGTCACTAAGAAAGACAGCCTAGGGTAAAGGCTGAAAGCCTAGAGACAGGGCCCCTAATGAGGCAACTAGAGCACCAAGCAAGCCCAGCAATGTGTCCAGAGACAACACTGAGATGAAAGCCAACGACCAAGAAATCCTTGTCTTGGATGGCAGGGGAAACATTTCAGAAAAGAAAGGCTGGTTCCCTCCACCTGGCCACCTTTGTTGTTCTTTTGGCCTCTCCAAGTCCTTGCCATCCTTCAAGGCTTGGCTTCACTCACCTCTCCTCCCAGAAGCCTTTTCCAACTCCAGATCACAGTGTTCTTCCTCTTCACTGCTATGGCACTTCACTGCCCATTCCCTTGATGTTTGCACGATGATTTGTCTTTAAGAGTGGCATTTGGGTCCTCAGGCTATGATTGGCATAATATGCTCAGTACATGTTTGCTGATTGGATGGATGGATGAAGGCAGGTGTAAAGAGGAGAGATGATTCAGATTTGAAGCAAGAACTGAAGAGGGGGCAGGCAGGGTAAAAGTGCAGAAGAGGCTAGGTTCCTGCCAGCTGCCTCTGGAACAACCCTTGAGAAGGCGGCTCCCACCCCATGGGGAGCAGGTGTGCAGCCCTATTACAGACGGTAAACAGATGGGGACCTGATGAGCCAGGAGAGACTTGAGGTTCCAAGGAGCCGATTCAGGACTCAGTGACCTGCACTGAGGACACATGGATGACAACTGGGGAGCCGAGTCTTCAGTGGTTGTGTTTCTCTCTTGCCAACTCCTGCATGTGGAGAGGCCAGGCACAGAGTATCTGGGTGGTCCCAACTCAGCCTTGTGACCTTGGACAAATTGGGCCCCAGGGTTTTAGAGGCATTAGCACTTCCAGCCTGAACTCCAGGGAGGCCTTTCCTCTTCTCTTCTAGAATCTCTACCCAGCCCCTGCCTGCTGCAGATGAGGCACACACACAGACACACACAGAGACAGACAGACAGACAGACACACACACACACACACACACACACACACACGCTGGCTCCACCGCTGGGAGGAGGGATGGGCTCCTAGGAGGAGCTGGATTCTGGTGGAGTGAGTGATGCTGAGACAGGAATGAGCTGGCGGGAACAGGCTCCTAGGGGCCGGAACATATGCCCCAACTAACCCTTTTACCTTGGCCTAAAGAGAGGAGGGGGGAGAAGCCCAGATCAGCCTTCTGGGCTTGCCCTGACAACCCGCTGACCTGGCCTCCAAGGCCAGCCATGGTCTCCGGTGCCACCCTGTGGTGGTGCTGGGAACCGCCTCCCCTAGCTTTGCCTCAGGACCCCTTTGGCCTCTGGCATGGTTTCACCCACCTTCTCAGGCCAGAACAGTACTCTGGCCAGACCCACTAGCAAAGAAAATTGCCCACCCAGCTTTCTCTGCCTTCCCACCTGCTTCCTTTCACTTCTTTTTCACCTTTCCTGCCTTCTTGGCTCCACTCTGTCGTCAGTGTACACATATTTGTACACATACATTCATCACACAATGACCAGGCTGTGAGCCCCTACCTTGCCCTCCTACGTGTACTTGTGTATGCTGTCTTTGCTGGGTGCACATAAGCCTTCACTCCCCCTTTCTGCCCTGCCTGCTCTGCCTGCACCCCCCGATGCTGGGTGTTTTCTGCAGGCAGCATCCCTGGCCCCACTTTGCCTTGCAGGGCCAGACCACACACAGCCCTCATTTCTTGGCATCTGATTGGCGCTTATGGCACACCTGCTTGCTGGGCCAGTACCTGGGAACCCATTCTTCTCCCTGTGCCGAGGGGGCAGACAAAATCAGGTGTAGAGCACCCAGCCTCCAGGTTTGAACTGACTCTAGGAAGCCAGAAACTAAAGCCAATTTGGGGGGCACAGCGGTGAATACATGCAAGACAGCCAGCTCTGCCTCATTGGACGTGTGGCCTTGGGCGAGTTACTTAACCTCTCTAAACCTCAAGTCCTCATTAAATGAAGTTGGTGGCATGCCTACCTCCAAGGATGCTGGGACGATTCATAAGCTGCAGTGTTATGCAGGGCATGGCGCCGGGCAGCACTGGCATATGTCCCTCCTGGACCCCTGGTGGGCTGAGCCTAGCTGGCACGCATCCAGGGAGAAAGTCGGGGTGGAAAACTATCTTCGCCTCTCTCTTCTCGCCTGTCTCTCGCTCCAACTACCAATGCCGCAGTCCGGTGGGGTTCCTGGAGGGGTGGGGTACCCAGGGCTTCTGGTATGGAGCTGCTCAGACCTGGGGTGCCTGCTCATAGCCTGTCTTCACACCACCTGCCCGGTTCCTGGCCTTTCCCTCCCCTGCCTTCCTGCCGCCTACCCCAGAAGCAGACACTGACTCTGTCCCCCTCCACCTCTTTTCCTCATCCAGAATTCCCCTACACCCCGTCTCCTCCCGAACACGGGCGGCGCACCGGGCCTGTGCCCACAGCCATCATCGGGGGCGTGGCGGGGAGCGTCCTGCTGGTGCTGATTGTGGTCGGCGGGATCGTGGTCGCCCTGCGCAGGCGCCGCCACACCTTCAAAGGCGACTACAGCACCAAGAAGCACGTGTACGGCAACGGCTACAGCAAGGCGGGCATCCCCCAGCACCACCCACCCATGGCCCAGAACCTGCAGTACCCGGATGACTCGGATGACGAGAAGAAGGTCGGCCCGCTGGGGGGCAGCAGCTACGAGGAGGAAGAGGAGGAGGAGGGCGGGGGTGGGGGCGAGCGCAAGGTGGGCGGCCCCCACCCGAAATACGACGAGGATGCCAAACGGCCCTACTACACAGTGGATGAGGCAGAAGCCCGTCAGGACGGCTATGGGGACCGGACTCTGGGCTACCAGTATGACCCTGAGCAGCTGGACTTGGCTGAGAACATGGTTTCTCAGAATGACGGGTCTTTCATTTCCAAGAAGGAGTGGTACGTGTAGCCCCCTCCCCAGAGCCTCTTGTCTGCACCCACTTCTCCCCAGCCTCCACCCGCACGCCCCCTGCCCGCCCCCCACAGCCCACTCCTCGAGAGTTCAACAGACTCACCAAGCTGTCCAGAGCCAGCCCCAAACTCCTGGGGAGCAAGGGGAGGCCAGGGCAGACAGGACTTGGCTTTGTTTTTTATTTCCTCCCCCTCCAGGCCCTTCCCCATGGTGTTGTGTTCGCCTGTGGCTTTGGTGTTGCTGTACCTCTCCTTTACTGTCGCCACCCGCCTGCCCTCTGTGCAGGGAGCCCCGTTCTCCTCTTGTGTTCCTGGGCGTCCCTCCAGGGTTTGGGGAGCCAGCCCTCCCCGCCCCCCAACACTGGAATTTGTTTGTGTTCTCTTCATTGGGGGTGGAAGGCGAAAGGGGCTCCAGGAGGGAAACCCCCGCCCTGCCCCCAGATGCTGCTCCTCCTTCCCCAGGGAGAGGGAACTGTGCCCCCACCACATGCTGTCACAGACAAGGTTGGACCCCTTGTCTAGACAGCTATTGTTCCCCAGAGGTGGGGGTGGGGGTGTGGCTTCTCCAAAGCACCCAGGGGAGTCTCCTTTGCTAAGTGAATCAAGTTGAGGCCTCCACTCGGGTCTTTGGGCGGTGTGTTTGCTGGTGAGCTTGGGTTTACATTTTTTTCCTCATTGGCCTACAGAAAGTTCAGTTGAGCCAGCTCTGTTGTGTCCCTCATTTTTCACTGCCCCCCCAACCTGCCCCCATACATAGTGGGACTGCAGAGTGTGTTCTCCCTGCACTTCCTATCTGCCTTCACCACACACACACATACAGACATGCACACCCCACTTGTGGCTGCCCTGCCCTCCCCTGAGGTCACATGCCTTACCCAGGCTGACACTGGCCAAGGCTCAGCCTCTCTCACCACCTCTTCCCCCTTCCCAGCTGAGAATGGGGGCAGCTGGTAGAAGCTTCTAGGGCAGCTGAGATTAGGCCCCCTGGTGCCTCTGCTGTAGGATCTCAGATCTGGTCCAAAACTGCCTCTCACAGCACAAAAGTTTCTAGAATTTCTCCCTTGTTTATCAAGTGCTAAAACTCTTGATTCTCCTGGGGAAGAGGGGAGTAAGGACTGGGACCGCAAAAGGCAAGGACCTCCAGGAGACGGAGAGGAAGAGGTGTCACAGAGAGGGGAGCCACAGGGGAGAACCTCTCTGGCAGCCTTCAGAGGCAGTCTGATAGGCTCCGATGATAACAGACTAACGCCTCTCACACACAGGCCAATGTAGAAGATGTCATGGGCTTACCAGAAGGTGCAAGGGCAGGGGAAGCCAGGGATCCTGAGTCAGAACCTTCTACTCACCCACAGTCCATTCTCTGCACGGATGCCCCTGGTCCCCATTCTGGGATAAAGGGGAGGACCTTGGAGAAGCTCTCCCTTTTAATGCAGACTCCCTTCCTTGGATGGGATATTGGGTACCCTGTCAGTCACCCATGACTCGGGCCTCCCATCTGTACAATGGAGGAAGGCTGCCTCCTAGCCCTTTCTGTACCCTCAGCTCAAAGTGCCTCCATTCCTCCATCTGCCCACCAGGTCCCCCCAGCACTCTAGACAGGCATATTAGTGGGGAAGACCCCTGGGATGGGAGAGGCAGGCTCCAAGGACCCTCTCATGCCTGTTACTAGGATTCCAGTTAACTCAGCCCAGAGCATCAAGAGCTCTGTGGGATGGCAAGTGTTGGGGGAGAGGAAGGCAGAACACTTTGTGCCCCACGGGCACTGCCTTGCCCTACCATAGGCTTCCCAAGGGAGCTGCCCAGCCTCCCACCCTACTCCTCCCTCCCTGGTGCTGCTATTTGAACCCCAGCCAGCTCTATCTCTGCCCTAGCAACTCTGGTCCCACCTGCTGGGCCACCCTTGCCCAGCTCCCATTGCCCTAGCCCCAACCAGGCCGCCCAGTAGCCAAGTAGCAGAAGTCAGAAGCCATGCCAGCCCCGGGGTGGCTCTCCCCTCTTGGCATTGGGGGTACTGGTTGGGTTAGAGTTGGGGGAGAAAATTCTGGAGTCTTTCTAGCCACAGGGCAGAGGGAAGTGGAGGAGCTGGATCCAGAGAACCCCCTGGGCTGCTTCTCCCAACAGTATTAGTGCCCCCTTCCTAGGGCAAAGGACCTTTTCCATGTTACATCACTGCTGCATACCACCTCATGTCACTTCTTCTGGTCCTTGTGCTTGGTCCCTTGCCTCCAGGCAGGAGGCAGTCTCAGGGGCCTGCCTGATAGAGGCCCTCCATATCCCCTTGAAACCAAGAGACTGAAAGGACTTCTCCTTCTGTGTCTCCCCTTCCTTATCCTGCACTGCCATCCCTACTCCTAATTATATGACGGACTTAGGAGGCCCCCGGGCCCAGCCAAAGCACTGAGTCCCCCTTAAGCACCTCCTCACCCACCCCTCAAGCAAAGCACAAATTGCGGGGCTCACATAGAATAGGCTGTGCTGGTAGCTCCTGCCTCCCGAGGAGCCTAGCAGCAGCATCCGCACCCCAGACAGCTGCTACCCTGGGCTGCAGGTGGGCACAGGGTAGGGTTGGCACTTGGGCCTAGAGAGATGGGGTTTTTTGTGCCCCAAGTTCATAGGAGGATGGACACTGCTGCTGGGCCCACAGATACAGCCAGAGGCCTACCGAGCAGCGAAGGGGAAGCCTGGCCTGGCAGAGAGATGAGGACACATGGCTTCTCCTCCGTGCCCACAGCACGAGCTGAGCTTCTGCCTCTGCTGGAAATGAGGTGAACTTGGTACTAGTTGTGCCAAGGCCTCCTCAGTTGTTATCCTGCCTCTTGTTGCCCTCCCTGTCCCTGCCCCTGCCCCTGCCCCTGCCCCCCTCGGCCCATACCCCTGTTTCCTGACAAATTTTGATACTGTTGTAAAGTGTAACGGGACCATCCGAGTCCCCTTTTTCCAGAAGGATCTGGAAGCGGCAGCATGAGTCCATACTCACACACCAGCAGAGGCAGCCCCTCACATGCACCTCTGCACACAGTGGGCACACACTGAGACAGACCCGGGCACAGTCACCCTGTACAAGCCCGGCACATGCAGACGGAGCGCGGCCTGCGCAGACACACACGTACATAGGGACAGGCTTGATCCTGCTGAAAGCCCTTGAGGAGAACCCTTGATGCCCCAGTGCTCAGGCTGCTTCCCTGGGCCATGCACCCCCTCTGCCAGCCACCCCCCATGTACCCAAGTCACTTGTACAATAATTCCTCTGCCATCCTCAGAGCAGAGGAATCGGGAATTGTGTTAGGCATAGGCGAGGACCACGTGAATGTGGGCAGCTCGCCTGAGCTAACGGTGCAGGAGAGGGGCCCAAGACCTCCAGGGGTCCAGGCAAGAGATTGTCAAAGCCTGACTGCCAACAGTAACCCCCTCCCAGACCCCCCACACCTAAGGGAGACCTGCTGTGGCCGCGTGCAGGCACACAACCACCCCGTGCCAGGGATGCGTGCCAGGAATGCAAGGGAAGCAGGCCTCTGCTGTGCCCACACTGAGGGCCCCTGGGCCTTGCTGCCACTGCCCTGATCGAAAGGCCAGAGGAGGCCCTCCCGCACAGGTGCTGCTGCCTTTCTGACGCTGCTGTGAGGAAGGGGATCCCTTTTTGTATAAATGGAAACAAAATCAAGGAGAAGCTGCCAGTCCTCACCTCTGAGTGTGACCCTTTGCTTCAGTTTCTTCGTCATGGTTTTGTCTTTGGTCCTGGGGCCTGCCCAGCAGATTCTCCTGGTTCTGACCCAAGGGGTGTTTGCATCGCCCCCTTTTACTTGTATAAAAAAGATTCTGGGTTAAAGATGTACTGAGGAAAAAATGTACTTTTTTATAAATAAAGTGTTTAAAACAAACCTGCGTGTCATGCCTGTCATTCCCCAGCTGTGGCGCTTCTCCATGGCACTGAGGACTGGGACAGGTAAAGCTGGCTACGATGGGCAGAGCCCTCACAGCAGGACCATGAAGGGAAGGGTCCCTGCGCCTCTGTGTCAGGTCCCATGGCTCTGACAGTGACAAAGAACCCCATGCCACCATCTTGCAGGAGCCCCGAGGGAGAACGGGGCGCCCCACCTGAGACCACTCACAGCTCAGAGGCTGCCCCTGAGCCCCTTCTACACCAATAGGGAGACATGGATGGAGATATCTTTGTTGGTGTCTGCAGGCAGTCAGGGAGGGCTTCAAGGAAGAGAGGGCTGAGTTGGGAAAAGGCAGAGAAGAGGAAAAGGCTGTGGAACAAGAGTGGGGGCAGGGCACTGTGCCTGGCTGGGAAGGTGTCCCTACTCTCCTGGAGCTCAGAGCTGAGGTCCTTCTCAGTCTCCTCCCTGACTCCCCTTGTCACCCCACACCCTGCTGTCTGCCACCCCCCCTCCAAGTCCCCTCCTGTGGTGTTTGGAGAAGAAAACCAGCAGTGTCACACTTGTCGTGTTAGACAGATCCCTGGGGACAGAAGAGTGGGAGCTTTATCCTTTCATCTTATTTTTCTAGTATGCTTCGGCCCCCGCCCCTGGCAAGCTCTCTCTGAGATCCTCCCCCCATCTCTCTCCAGGGGGCTGGCTGGAGGGAGGGTCTCACTGTCCCTCGGTTATGCCCCCCTCCCCACATCAGCACCATCTGCTTCTCATCTCCTGGGCTGGAATGCAGGACAAATTGATCCCGGGGGTGGGAGTGGCAGGGGGTTCAGTGGCTGCCCCTTCCCAGTCGCCCCCGCTAGCATCTCTTTTCACTGAAATCCATACCACAGACCCCTGGGGAAGGGGGTAGGGAGGCTGGAAGCCAAGGGGGCTGCTTAGCAGAAAGCTCTCCTGCCCTTCTGGGGCAAGGTGCCTTTTTTTTCAGGCCTAGGATTGGGACAGGATGGAGGGGCGGGAGCAGGGAGAAGGCCACAGCTGTTAGCAGCTGGCTTGGGCCTGCCACTGACAGGACAAACCAACCCACAGGCTAGACCGGGGCTGTGTTTAGAGGTTGGTATTCGAATTAGATGCAAATTGCTCGTTTAAGCGGTCACTTCCTCAGTTTTCCAGGCTGTCCGTTTAAGTTAATTTTTAATTCATGCAGGCAATAAACGCTTAAGTACGTTATTAATATATTGGAAGAGTGCAGTGGACAGAGCGTCCTAATTGGCATTTAACTAGAGCGTTCTAGCAAATTAGCCACGACTTTCTCTGGTGGAGGGAGGAGGGCAGGCCAATTAGTCCCAGCCAAAGCCTCTCTGGGCGGAGCTTTGGGCTGGAGAAGGCAGTCCCAAGCCCTCACCCAGGCCCACGTGCCGGGATGCCTCACCTCCCCTTGCTGACATCCTGGCTGTCTCCCCTTGTGCTACCCTCTTCTGGGTGCACATGACTAAGGAGGTAAACTTGATGAATTGAGGGATTCATTTACTCATGCAATCATTCATTTATTCATTCATTTAGATTCTATTTTTAGCCACCCTGGGCCAGGCACTGTGCTCAGAGCTGGTAATACTGTGATAGTCCCACACACTGTCCCTGCCTTCGAGGACCACAGAGCCCCTAGGAGCCCCAGATTCCAAAACAGCCAATACCATGCTGGCCACAGGCCGTAGCAGAGGTGTGGGTAAAGGGCTGCAGTAGCACAGCTTGGGAGTGACTAATTTTGTTTAGGAGGGCCTTCAGGACTTGGCAGATGAAGCAGTACGTCAGCTGGGCCTTGAAGGATGTGTATAGGAGCTCACCAGACAGGGGTCAGTTAAGAGTATTCCCAAAACTAAAAAAACCAAACCCAGGGCTGTCGAGTCGATTCCGACTCATAGCGACCCTGTAGGACAGAGTAGAACTGCCCCATACAGTTTCCGAGGAGCGCCTGGCAGATTCAAACTGCTGACTCTTTGGTGAGCACCTGTAGCACTTAACCACTATGCCACCAGGCTTTCCCCCAAGTACCCAGCAATTCCACTCCTAGGTATATACCCACAAGACTTGAAAGCAGGGATTCAAACAGATACTTGTATATCAATGCTCATTGCAGCATTATTCACAGCAGCCAAAAGGTGGAAACAACCCATATATATCCATGAATAAACAAAATATGGTATATACATGGAATGGAGTATTATTCAGCCATAAATAGAAGTGAAATGCTGATACATGCTACAACATGGATGAACCTTGAAAACATTATCCAGAGTGAAAAAAGTCCAAGACAAAAGGACAAATATTGTATGATCCCACTTACATGAAATACCTGGGATAGGTAAGTGCGTAGAGAGCAAAGTTTATTCATGGTTGCCAGATTCTGGGGAGGGGAGGAAATGGGAGTTAGTGCTGAAGGGGCACTGAGTTTCTGTTTGGGGTGATGTAAAACTTTGGGAAATGGATAGTGGTGGTAGTTGCACAATATGGTGAAAATAATGTTGCTAAACCGCACACTTAAAAATGGTTAAAATGGCAAACTTTTTGTTGTTTTTTACCACAATAAAATAATTACATTTTTTTAAAAAAGTATTAAAGTATTCCAGGCAAATTTGATAATAGAACATTTTAAGGTAGGTTGTCTAAAAGGACCCATAGAGACCACCCTAGGCCGGCACTCTCATTTTGGGCAGGGAGAGGAGAAGCCTAGAGGGAAAAGTAAGGTTTTGCCAACCAGACCGTTAGAAAACTTGCCCTTGATGTGCTCAAGGGTAGGGCCATGACCTGAGAACAGGGGGAGGGGGAAGGGATGGAGGGGGAAGGGATGGAGGGGAAGGAGTGGGGCCTGCCTAAGGCCTGGGGTGATACTAAACCTGATAGTGGTTCAGTTCACCCACAGAGCAGCAAGAATCCCCATTGGGGTTTTAACTGGGTTTGCAGGAGCCCACTTGTTGGGTGGAGCCATCAGAGTCATGTGGGGCTCATTGAGGAAGACTTCCTGGAAAACGTGGAGGGGAATGGGAAAAGTTGGAGGAGGAAAGGCCTCTGAAACCCTGAGGAGAACACCATTGAGACCCGGCTCCTTGAATTCCCTCTACACCTGGCCCCATGCCAGACACTTCTGGGGTGCAATCTTTGGACTCTGCCTTGCTTCTGGCTTCTGTGGCGCCCCACAGACCCTATTTCCTCCCTTGGTTTACATGTATGATGGCAGAGCCAGCCAGCTCCTCCTGCATGGGGGCTGCTGTCCCATTCTTTATCCCCACCACCAACTCCTCTGGAGCTAAAGCCCTACCATCATTCTCTTATCTTCAGGCAAAATTTCCCTCCTCTACGTTTTACCCCAAAACCCTGGCGGTGTAGTGGTTAAGAGCTATGACTGGTAACCAGAAGGTCAGCAGTTCGAACCCACCAGCTGCTCTTTGGAAACCCTATGGGGCAGTTCTACTCTGTCCTTTAGGGTCTTTATGAGTCAGGATCGACTCAAGGGCAATGGGTTTGGGTTTTGGGTGTTTTTACATTTCACCCATTGGTCTAGGCATTTCCCTAGACATGGCTAGACAAACTCTCTTCCCAAAACAGTTGTTCAGCTATTTGGAGATCATTACACATACTCACCAAATCTTGTTTTCATACACTTAACCCTAGCTAAGGAATCCTGGTGGCATAGTGGTTAAGCACTCAGCTGCTGACTGACAGGCCGGCGGTTCCAACGAACCAGCCACTCTACTGGAGAGAGATGTGGCAGTCTGCTTCCATGAAGATTACAGCTTTGGAAACCCTATGGGACAGTTCTACTCTGTCCTATAGGGTTGCTATGAAACAGAGTCAGCTAGATGAAAACAGGTTTGTTTTTTTTTTTTTTGGAACCCTGTGCTAGAGTTGGAGCTCTGGTGGCACAGTGGTTAGGAGATCGGCTCTTAACCAAAAGGTCAGCCTTTCTAATCCACCAGCGTCTCCCTGGAAACCCTATGGGGCAGTTCTACTCTGTCCTGTATGATCACTATGACTCGGAATAGACTTGATGGCAATGGGTTTTTGGTATGCTAGAGTTGGAGCCCTGGTGGTGCAGTGGTTAAGAACTCAGCTATTAACCAAAAGGTTGGCAGTTCGAATCCACCAGCCACTCTTTGGAAACCCTGTGGGGCAATTTTACTCTGTCCTACAGGGTCGATATGAGTCAGAATAGACTCGACGAAAACACGTTCTTTGGTTTTATGCTAGAGTTATCATTAGTATCACACACAAGTAAAATTTTGCTGAAGATAATTCAAAAATGGTTGCAGGAGCACATCAACAGGAAATGCCAGAAATTCAAGTGATGAATAGGCAGAATAAGGGATATCGTTGCTGATGTCAGATGTTGGTTGAAAGCAGAGAATACTAAAAAGATGTTTACCTGTGTTTTATTGACTAGACAAAGGCATTCAACTGTGTGGATCATAACAAATTATGGATAACATTGCCAAGAATGGGAATTCCGAAACACTTAATTGTTCTCATGCAGAACCTGTACACAGACCAAGAGGCAGTCATTCGGACAGAACAAGTGGATGCTGTGTGGTTTAAAATCAGGAAAGGTGTGCCTCAGGGTCATATCCTTTCATTATACCTATTCAATCAGTATGCTGAGCAAATAATTGAAATAGCTGGAGTATATGATAAAGAACGGGCAGCAGGATTGGAGGAAGACTCATTAACAACCTGCATTATGCAGATGACACAACCTTGCTTGCTGAAAGTGAAGAGGACTTGAAGCACTTACCAATGAAGACCAAAGACTACAGCCTTCAGTATGAATTACACCTTAACATAAAGACAACAGAAATCCTCACAGCCTGACCAATAAGCAGCGTCGTGATAAAGAGAAAATACTGAAGTTGTCAAGGATTTCATTTTACTTGGATCCATAATCAATGCCCATGGAACCACCAGTCAAGAAATCAAATGATGTATGCGTTGGGCTAAATGTCAACATCCTAGGCATTAGTGAGCCGAAATGGACTGGTATTGGCCATTTTGAATCGGACAATCAAATGGTCTCCTATTCTGGGAATGATAATTCAAAGAGGAATGGTGTTGCATTCATCATCAAAAAGAACGTTTCAAGATCTACCCTGAAGTACAACGCTGTCAGTGATAGGATAATATCAATATGCCTACAGGGAAGACCAGTTAATACGACTATTATTCAAATTAACGCACCAACCACTAGGGCCAAAGATGAAGAAATAGAAGATTTTTATCAGCTGCTGCAGTCTCAAATTGATCGAACATGCAATCAAGATACATTGATAATTACTGGTGATTGGAATGTGAAAGCTGGAAACAAAGAAGAAGGATCAGTAGTTGGAAAATATGGCCTTGGAGATAGAAATAATGCCGGAGATCAAATGATAGAATTTTGCAAGAGCAACGACTTCTTCATTGCAAATATTTCTTTCACCTACATAAACGGCAACTATACACATGGACCTCACCAGATGGAACACACAGAAATCAGACTGACTACATCTGTGGAAAGAGACAATGGAAAACCTCGATATCATCAGTCAGAACAAGGCCAGGGGCCCACTGTGGAACAGACCATCAATTGCTCATATGCAAGTTCAAGCTGAAACTGGAGAAAATCAGAGCAAGTCCACGAAAGCCAAAATATGACCTTGAGTATATCCCACCTGAATTTAGAGGCCATCTGAAGAATAGATTTGAAGCATTGAACACTAGTGACCGAAGACCAGAGGAGTTGTGGAATGACATCAAGGACATCATAGATGAAGAAAGCAAGAGGTCATTGAAAAGACAGGAAAGAAAGAAAAGACCAAGATGGATGTCAGAGGAGACTCTGAAAGTTGCTCTCGAACATCGAGCTGCTAAAGCAAAAGGAAGAATGCATGAAGTAAAAGAACTGAACAGAAGATTTCAAAGGGCGTCTCGAGAAGACAAAGTATTATAATGACATGCGTGAAGAGCTGGAAATGGAAAACCAAAAGGGAAGAACACACTCGGCGTTTCTCAAGCTGAAAGAACTGAAGAAAAATTTCAAGCCTTGTGTTGCAATAGTGAAGGATTCTATGGGGAAAATATTAAACAATGCAGGAACCATCAAAAGAAGATGGAAGGAATACACAGAGTCGTTATACCAAAAAGAATTAGTCGATGTTCAACCATTTCAAGAGGTAGCATGTGATCAGGAACCGATGGTACTGGAGGAAGAAGTCCAAGCTGCTCTGAAGGCTTTAGTGAAACACAAGGCTCCAGGAATTGATGGAATATCAACTGAGATGTTTCAACAAACAGATGCAGCGCTGGAGGTGCTCACTCATCTATGCCGAGAAATATGGAAGGCAGCTTCCTGGCCAACTGACTGGAAAAGATCTATATTTATGCCTATTCCCAAGAAAGGTGATTCAACAGAATGTGGAAATTATAGAACAATATCATTAATATCACAAGCAAGCAAAATTTTGTGGAAGATCATTCAAAAATGGCTGCAGCAGTGTATCGACAGGGAACTGCCAGCAATTCAGGCCGGTTTCAGAAGAGGACGTGGAACCAGGGATATCATTGCTGATGTCAGATGGATCCTGGCTGAAAGCAGAGAATACCAGAAGGATGTTTACCTGTGTTGTATTGACTATGCAAAGGCATTTGACTGTGTGGATCATAATAAATTATGGATAACGTTGCGAAGAATGGGAATTCCAGAACACTTAATTGTGCTCATGAGGAACCTTTACATAGATCGAGAGGCAGTTGTTTGGACAGAACAAGGGGATACTGATTGGCTTGAAGTCAGGAAAGGTGTGCGTCAGGGTTGTATTCTTTCACCATACCTATTCAATCTGTATGCTGAGCAAATAATCTGAGAAGCTGGACTATATGAAGAAGAACGGGGCATCAGGATTGGAGGAAGACTCATTAACAACCTGCATTATGCAGATGACACAACCTTGCTTGCTGAAAGTGAAGAGGACTTGAAGCACTTACTAATGAAGATCAAAGACCACAGCCTTCAGTATGGATTGCACCTCAACATAAAGAAAACAAAAATCCTCACAACTGGACCAATGAGCAACATCATGATAAATGGAGAAAAGATTGAAGTTGTCAAGGATTTCATTTTACTTGGATCCGCAGTCAACAGCCATGGAAACAGCAGTCAAGAAATCAAAAAGCACATTGCATTGGGTAAATCTGCTGCAAAGGACCTCTTGAAAGTGTTGAAGAGCAAAGATGTCACCTTGAAGACTAAGGTGCGCCTGACCCAAGCTATGGTATTTTCAATCGCATCATATGCATGTGAAAGCTGGACAATGAATAAGGAAGACCGAAGAAGAATTGATGACTTTGAATTGTGGTGTTGGCAAAGAATATTGAATGCACCATGGACTGCCAAAAGAACGAACAAATCCGTCTTAGGAGAAGTATAGCCAGAATGCTCCTTAGAGGCAAGGCTGGTGAGACTGCATCTTATATACTTTGGACATGTTGTCAGGAGGGATCAGTCCCTGGAGAAGGACGTTATGCTTGACAGAGTACAGAGTCAGCAGAAAGGAAGACCTTCAAGGAGGTGGATTGACACAGTGGCTGCAACAATGAGCTCAAGCATAACAACAATTGTAAGGATGGCTCAGGACCAGGCAGTGTTTCGTTCTGTTGTGCATAGGGTTGCTATGAGTCGAAGCTGACTCAACGGCACCTAACAACAACATGCATTGGGCAAATCTGCTGCAAAAGAACCTCTTTAAAGTGTTAAAAAGCAAAGATATCACTTTGAGGACTAAGGTGCATATGACCCATGATTGAAAAGCCATGATATTTTCAATCACCTCATATGCATGCAAAAGCTGGGCAATGAATAAGAAAGACCAAAGAAGAACTGATGCCTTGAATTATGGTGTTGGTGAAGAATATTGAATCTACCATGGACTGCCAGAAGAACGAACAAATCTGTTTTGGAAGAAGTACAGCCAGGATGCTCCTTAGAAGTGAGGATGGCAAGACTTCGTCCTATGTACTTCGGATGTATTATCAGGAGGGACCAGTCCCTGGAGAAGGACAGCATGCTTGATAAGTAGAGGGTCAGCAAAGAAGAGGAAGACCCTTGATGAGCTGGACTGACACAGTGGCTGCAACAATGGGCTCAAACATAGGAATGATTGTGAGGATGGTGCCAGACCGGGCAGTGTTTTGTTCGGTTGTACATAGGGTGGCTATGAGTTGGAACCAACTCGACAGCACCTAACAACAACAACAACCTGCTAAAGTTAACATGCCACTTAGCAATATAGCTGTTAGGAGCTTGTGCTTTGGAGTCAGGCAAACCTGGGTTCAAGTTTTGGTTTAGTTGACCAGCAGCTGTGGGAAAATATTATCACAATGCCCACCACAGCACAGACACTCCAGCGGACAATCCCCCCAGCTGTTTCTGAAAGAAGCATATTACCAGCTTCCTCCCACTGTGAGAACCGGGGATGAAATACTGTTCCTGGAACTGATCTGACCAGCAGGAAATGTGAGGAGGCTATCTTCTTGTCCTCCCTGAGCCTGGCCCTACATCCTCTTACACCATGGACACAGCCAACCTAGCTGATCTCATAGTGGTGGCATGGAATGGAGAGGGATCAATCCTGGTGGTTAAATTTGTGGACGAAGAGAGGGGTGGATGGATGGATGGATGGATGGGTGGGAGGGTGGGTGGGTGGGTGGCAGGATGGATGATGGATGGATTGGGCAAGTAAACCTCTGGGTTTTTTCACATGTGCTACCTCTAAGTAAGCCTCCCTCACTCTGTACCTGAAAAGCAGCTGTTTTCCCCCCTAAATGCGGTGCTTTTCATTTATCTCTGCTGTTTCATCTTAATGATCAGGGGGTCAGCATTTCAGCCTCTTGCAGTCCTTTTAGATGCTGATTCTATCACCAGTTCAGTTCACAGCAGACATTTATTGAATGCCTGGTGAGAGGAGAGAGGCAGAGTTTTGAAGTCAGATTGACCTTGATTCAATCCCTAGTTCCACCACTTGCCAGCTGTGTAGGCTTTAGGTGAGTTGCTTGCCTTCTCTGGGCTTTATTTCTTAATCTATGTGAACAGACTGCTGGGGCGAATAAAGATAGTTCGAATATAGAGACAGCTATTTGTAAAGCAGATAATAGTGGCGCCTACCACAGAGGGCTGTTGTGAGGATTAAAGGAGAATCGGCTCTTTGTAGTACTTAGCACAATGCCTGGAACAGAGTGGTGCTCAGTCAAGTTGAGCTAGGATAGTATTATCTCTTACTATTCTCACCACTGTGCATCTACTCTAAGGAGCAAACTGCCCCACAGAAACTGAGACTGCCATGGAAAGGGTATCAGGAATTAGGACACTTACCAAGCTCTTGGTGGTACCCCTGTGCTGTGCCTTCCTGGCTGTGTGGTGACCACCATCCCCCAGTTTCTTCCTCCTTGGTTTGCATCTCCTCACACTGCAACCCCTCAGCTGGGGGTAGGGGCACATGCATGGAGGACCTGGAATGTGTCCGTTCAAGGTACTAGGACTGGGGCCAGCTGCAGGAACATGAGGCCATGGGCAAAGGCTTTCAGCATGTCCTCCAAAGTTTCATCCACAGAGATGCCCCAAGAGTCACCTTAGGTAGGGAGCCAAAGGCAGGGGCTCAGCTTTTGTCTGTTTTACTTTCCAGAATTCTGGGTAAGGTTTTGGTATTTTGTTAGATTTTAGTTTTTTAACGGTTCGATTGAGGAATACCATATAAACAGTAAAAAATAAATAAAAACCAAACCATCTGCCATGAAGTCAACTCCAGCTCACGGCGGCCCTACGTGCATCAGAACAGAACTGAGTTCCATAGGGTTTTCAATGGCTGGTTTTTCAGAACAGACAGTCAAGCCTTTCTTTCAAGGTGCCTCTGGGTGGACTTGAACCTCCAACCTTTCAGTTAGCAGCTAAGCATGTGAACCTTTGGCACCACCCGGGGAATTCTATACAAACAGCAAAGTGCGCAAATCCTAAAAATGGAGCTCTATATGTATACACTCCTATCACCACCCCCCAGATCAAGACACAGAAGGTACACTCATACTCTTCCAGCTAGCACCCCCTTTTGGAACTTCACATAAATAGAACCATATAAAGTATACTCTTTGGAGTCTGACTTCTTTCACTTAGTATTGGGTGTGTGAGATTCATCCACAGGGATTCTTTTTTCATTGCTGTGTAATATTCCATTGTGTAGACATGCCTCAATGGAGTTCTCAGGGTTATGTGGGTGGTTTCCAGTTTGGAGCAATTATGAACAAAGCTGCCACAAGTCTTCTTGTGTGTGACTTTGGAGCACATAAGCACTCATTTCTGTTGAGTATATACCTAGGAGTGGAATTAGGGTTAGGAGATACAGCCAGACAGTTTTCTGAAGTGGTTGTGCCAATTTATGTTCCCACCAGCAGGGCATGAGTGTTCTAATCGCACCACTTCCTTGCCCACACTTGGTATCATCTGTCATTTTAGTTATAGCTACTCTGACAGGGGTGTAGTGGTATCTCGTGATTTTGATTTGCATTTCCCTGATGACTAATGATGATGAGCAATTTTCATATGAGTATCAGAGATTTTTGGTTTTTATAAGGGTCCTACACTTTAAAAGGACATGGCCATGCAAGTGGTTAAGGTGTTTGGCTGCTAACTGAAAGGTTGGAGGTTCGAGGCCACCCAGAGGAGCCTCAGAAGAAAAGCTTGGCAATCTATTTCCCAAAAAATCAGCCATTGAAAACCTTACGGAGCACAGTTCCACTCTTACACATATGGGGACACCGTGAGCCAGAGTCAATTCCATGGCGACTGGTAATCGGTACACTTTAAAAAAAGTTTGAAAAATCATAGTCATACATTCCCTGGAGCTCTGGAGACAGGAAACACTGGCATGCAGTCCATCCAGCCAAGCTGTGGTCCCACAGGTCTAGGAGGCACCGGGGAGGAGGGCAGGATGGGTAGAGCCAGAGGAGGAGGGGCGGTGTGCGCCCTCAGGGACCCCAGATGAGCAGGAAGGAGGGAAGCATTAGCAATTAGCAAACAGGAATCCCGACTCCCAACACGGAACACTG
This sequence comes from Elephas maximus indicus, assembly GCF_024166365.1. Classification (NCBI taxonomy): domain Eukaryota; kingdom Metazoa; phylum Chordata; class Mammalia; order Proboscidea; family Elephantidae; genus Elephas; species Elephas maximus. The sequence continues at coordinate 12,112,761 of NC_064835.1, read as the reverse complement.
CCCTGTGGCTGGGTGAGGTGTTGAGGTGTCATGGGTGACCACACCAGGAGCGGTGAGCTGGGACGCCTTCCTCTGCTTCCAGGATTGATCCCTAGCAGAGCACAGCAGTTTCACAAGAAGGGCAGGGAGCAGAGAGCTACACCCAAATCCAGCCTTCACTGATGACTGCACTGTTTTGGAGGGGGCAGGCAGGTGGTCTAGGCTGGACGGCAGGAGGAGAGGCAGGCCAATGTACTGGAAAGGGCCCTGGACTGGGATCCGGGTGGCGGGGGGTCTGGTCTGTGCCTCCAGCTTGGCCACTTTGCACTAGGTGATATTTTAGTATGCCCTTTGCCCCTCTGACTCCATGACTGAAGGCCTGGGGCATAGCCCCTCCCTACACAGGGAACAAAGGGCCTGGGAGATGGGAGGGGGAGCTGGTTGGTCTCTCCTGAGCTGCTCCGGAAACAGAGTGGCCAGACACTGAGCAGGATGTGGTGGTGGGTCCATGAAGCCTCCTCGGCCAGTCCTGACAGTGATGGATCACCAACTTCACTCCATCTCCTTTATCTACCACAATTGATCCTGAGACCTGGTGCCTGGGTGATAGTGCCTGGCAGCTTCCAGTGGAGTCTAGTTAGCAGCAGCAGCAGTGGGCGTGTGGGGAAGGTGGACAGCAGCCCTCTGTCAGCCATTCTCACCACCCCACCTCTACACTGGGGAGAGCACCCTGCTTGGCCCTCCCCTGCAGAGAAGGAAGGACCCACCCTGCTAACAAAACAAACAGCTGACAGAAGGGTCTCCCCAGGGAAGGCATGGTAGATGTGGGCTCCACGTGTCTCCTCTCCCAGCCCACTAAAGGAGTGCCAATGGGGAGGCTGGAGCCCCAAGAAAGAGTGTGCCTGATACATGTCTCCAGAGCATCCTCCAGAAAAGGATCTGTTCACCCTAGAGAGATTTAGGGTTTTAATCAGTGAAAGTGTAGGACCTTCACATGTGGCCCTTTCAGGGACATCCTCAGGTCCCTATGGAACTGGAGCCCCCATGGTTGATACAGACTCTGGGATAAAGATGATGCCCAGGTCCTCTCTGATTGGTAACGTTTGCCCCACCAACAACCACTGCTTCCTCTGGGGTGTTTTCTGCCATCACTTCCCAGAGATCAGGTTCTCCCTTCCAAAACTGGGCCCATGGGGGCTCCCGCCCATCCTCTCTTCTCCTGTGCCCACAGCTCAACACATGCAGGTGCCAAGCAAGAGCTCTAACTGCCTGTTTCGGAATTACAGATGGTTAGAACCAGATGGAGCCTCAGAGATCATTTTTCCCAGCCCTCAAATGGGGAAATCGAGTCCCAGGGGACTAACAACAGTAAGAACTCTTTACATTTATATAATGTTTGGAAGTGACAAAGTGACTCAAGATATCTTAGTAATAGTTAAGGCATATAATATCACTCACTAAGTGCCATGCACTGTTCTAAGTACTTCACAAAATTAAACCCTCACCTCAACCCTAGAAGGTAGAAACCATCACTACCATTGTCTCCCAGGACCCAGGGAAATGAACAGAGTTGCCTAAGGTCGCAGAGTTAGCCAGGGGGAGCTGGGCTTCGAACGCAGGCGATCTGGCTTCAGGGACCATGCCTCCTGCCTCCAATCACTCTGACCACTGCCCCCTACTGTTTGTTGTTGTTAGCTGTCATCAGGTCCTTCCCAATTAATGGCGACTCCATGTTCAACGGAAGGAAATGCTGCCCAATTCTGTGCCATCTCCATGATCATTTTCAAATCTGACTGTTGCGATCCATAGAGTTTTCATTGGCTGATTTTTCTAGTCTGTCTTTAGTCTGGAAGCTCCTCTGAAACCTGTTCACCACATAGCAAACCTCCACTGACAGACGGGTGGTGGCTGCTTATGAGCGCATTGGCCGATCCTGTCTCCCGAAAGAAAGGCAAGAATTCTGACACTGAAACACCAACGTTCCCTCCTCCCACTGTAGAGAGAATCTAAAGGGCAGAGTCGTGTGCTGACAGCAGGGCCATACGGCAGGAGATCCAGGGGAAGAGGGCTGCAGCACCCTAACCCCTGGGGGATCCTGGGTCACAGATGAGCTTCAGTACACCCACAACGCAGCAAGCGCCCCAGGCGGATACAAACTGAGCTTGTGGGAACCACATTTGTTATCAAGTAAAGTCATCAGAGGGAGGCGAGGCTCATGGGAACGATTTCCTGGAAAAGATGGTATCGGAGATGACTTTGTAAAATGAAAGGGACCTGGAAAATGTGTAGAATACACAGACCTGGGGATGTGTTAGAGGCAAGAATCAACTAGACTAGACCAGGACCCTTGGGCTGCAGGACAGGGACCTCAGCATCCTAGGATCTTCCAACCACCTGGGGGCTGAGCAAGGCAGGTCTTCCTAACCCTATTTAGTGATAATCACCCTGAGGCTCAGCGATGCCTCACCCAAAGTCACACAGGTGACTCATAACTTGGATCCAGCTTATGACTCCAAGCCCAGTGCTGTTTGCACTGAATTCCCGTTAAAAAGAAACAAAACACCACCATGGCTTGAATTTTTACGTTGGCTTACAGATTACTAAATGCATTGAACAATGTGTGGTCCCATTTGAGATAAAAAAAATCAAAACCAAACCAGCTGCTGTGGAGTCGATTCCGACTCATGGAGACCCCATTGTGTCCGAGTAAAACTGTGCTCCATAGGATTTTCAATGGCTAGTTTTTTGGAAGTAAGTTGCCAGGCCTTTCTTCTGAGGTGCCTCTGCATGGGTTCCAACCACCAACCTTTTGGTTAGTGGTAGACCACTTAACCGTTTGTACCACCCAGGGACTCCCCATTTGAGATACCCATTGCCATCAAGTCTATTCTGACTGACTCATAGTAACCCTATAGGACAGAGCAGAACTGCCCCATAGAGTTTCCAAGGAGCGCCTGGTGGGATTTGAACTGCTGACCTTTGGGTTAGCAGCCAAACTCTTAACCACTGTGCTGCCAGGTTTTCCCCAGTTGAGATAGCGTTCTGGAATCTCGAAGCAAACATTGCAGGCACCAGTTTTAGCGTTATACAGGCCTAGGCTCAGTCACCAACTCTGTCTCTTATTAGCCTGGTGACTTAGGGCAAGTTTAACTTCCCTGAACCTCCACTTACATCTTGTGAAATGGAGGCAATAACGCCTACTTCTGCGGATGCAGTGGGAGGCAAGAGAGACGCAAAGCACATGCCCGCGCACAGTAAATATCACCTCCACACACACCCCGTTCCCGCCTAGTCCCACGCCCAGTTCTAGTCCAGATCAGACCTCTTCCAGCTTTTCTCCCAAGAAGAGCCACAGGCCAGCTGTCCCCATTTTTTTCTCAAATTGTTTGCCCTCAACTTGAGAGGGGAAAACAAATTAATCAAACCTTCTCTCCGAGGCTTCCCATGGTGCTGCCCATGGAACTTGCCAGAATTAAACCACCCCATTCCTCAACACCTCCCCAGACGTGTTCAGGTCCTGAAGTTCCTTTGTGCTTTCTCACAGTTGCCCAAAAAGCCCCAGGTTTCTTCATGCCAGCCAACCTTGAGTTTTCAGCTCCCTCCAGAGTAATAGGCCTCAACCCTCCGCCCTCCCCCCACCCCAACACACACATTATCTTAGACCCAGAGCTCCGGCTTAGTGTGTTAATTGTTTGCTCCACCCAGGGACTCTGGGACCCTAGAACCTGGCTCCTAGGGTGACACTGACCAGAAGTCAGTCATGTTTGGTTTCTGCAAGAACGGAGTCTCAGGCTCCTTGCTCTGCCCAACTCTCCTGCTGGGTGCTGGACAGTGGCTCAAGGGGGCAGCAACAGGGGAGAAGGGGAGAATCCGACTGGTGCTGGAAGAATCTGGATTCATGTGGAAGTGTGGGCCCCACCACCACTCAGGCAAATGAGGGAGAACGTCCCTCTCCTACCGACACTGGGACTTCTAATAACTCTAAGGACTGCCACTGCTGCTGTTGCTACCATTTAAGGGGCCGCTCTGTGCCAGGCACCTCACATGCGTTGTCTCAATTATTTCTACCGTTTCTCCATCTCACAGCCGAGAAAACTGAGGATTGGAACAGTTAAATCTCATTGCTAAAAAGTGGAGAATCCAGGCCATTGTTCTTCCCACCACATTACACACCTTCTCGTATTTGGTGCTTCTTTCCCTCCTTCAAAGCAGTGCTTCTTGAGGAGATGGGGAGGAAAGAGCTAGAAGGAGCTGGAGAGGGACGAGGGCACCCAGTAGGATTGGTGGGAGTGCCCACCAGGAGAGAGTAAGGCTGGCCCACAGAATGTGGTTTGGACTAAAGGTTTCCCCCATGCACCCCACCCTTGCCCCAACTGGCTGGGAGGTTCCTGGTTCCCCCATCGTCCCCCTCCCCCCTCCCAGAGGCCTGAGGTTCAGCTCCTGCCTGGCAGAGTCCCCAACAGGGAGACAGCCCCTCTCCTACCAGGAATGTGCGTGAAATCCCAGTAACTCTCTCCAGCTGGGCCTGACCTTGGAGGGGGCGCCAAGAATAAGCCCCGTGGTGAGGGGCTTGTGTCTGGGAAAGTTAGTGTCAGTCATATTCCCTTTTTTTCTCCTAATTACAACCCAAGGTGTGAAGGGTTGGGTGGGAAGGCATGGTGACATTGGAAACCACATTCCAGGTAGAGGGAACATGTGCACAAAGTTGGAAGTGACGGCCCTCAACCCTCTTGGAGGGGTATCATGGTCACACACAAGCACTCACACACTAGAATGCCCTGCCCCCTTGTCCTGAGGCCCACTCTGGCCTAGACAAGTTGGGGTTTCAGACGGTAAAGATTAAGGGACTTGGAGAAGCTAAGGGCAGGAGTGGGAGGGGCCAAAAGGCAGGATTAGAGTAGCGGGTCCCAGCCCCAACTTCCTGGCAGAGTTGCCTAAGAAACAAGCCCTGTTAGAACTATTGCTTTCTAAACACTGACTATGTATCAGACACTGCTAAGGGCTCTAACATGCATCAGTGAGCTGATGACTTTGTGCGTTTCACTAATTCTCTCTGACTCTACAGTTACTCATCTGTTAACAAAGGCAAACGGGGGTGGGGATCAAATGAGATAATTTGAGTAAAAGCACGTGTAAGATACAATAGATATTATTGTAATGTGGACACAGGTACAATTTGACCCAGAGTGCTAGCTTAAGTGCAGAAGCCAAGCTCCCAGGGAGGGAGGAAGTACCAACATCATCACCATCATCACTACCACCACCACCATCATCATCACCTTCATCACCACCATCAATTTCTGTTTATTGAGTAGCTAATAACAAAAACAGCAACCGTTTATGACATATTAACTACGTGCCACATACTATACTAAACACTTTACATAATTTACATTTGCTCCAGGCAAATGGAAGGGAAGCCAGGAGCAAAAGAGAAAAGAGCCCAGGGCTACAGAGCCGGGAGCCTCTGCCTCTGACTTCCACCCAGGAGGTCTGAAGAAGGTTACTGCAAGATGAGCCCCAAATGAGTTCAGAACCAGAGCAAATTCTGTGACCAAAGTGGTTTTTTACAACAAGGGACCCACCAGGGCAGGCTAGGGCTAAAGTGCAGCCCAGCCCAGGCCAGGAGCCCATCCAGGCAGAGGGCTCTGGGAGGGGCCTAGCTTTCTGGCAGCCCAGGGTTCCCTCATGCTATAGACCAGGGGTCAGGCTTCTGAGCCATACAACCTGGGTGCAGGCTGAGTCTGAGTGAGGCTGGCCAGGCAGGCACTGGCTGCATCAGGCCAAGGAAAGATCTCTATGACAGCCTCCAATTCCAGCCTCTAGGTTGGTCCCTCCTGTATGGGCTGAACTCGGGAAGGAGAGGAACATGTCCATGTCCAGGCAAGGGGAGAGGAGATGCCCATAGTCCCTGCAGCTCCCCCTGCAGGTGACTGGTCCTGCTCTATAGCCTGTGAAGCTGGGACTTGGGGGAAGAGATTCGTCACGGTGAAACCAGAGAGTAGCTGGGGGCTTGACACCGGGGCTCCAGCTGGGGCTAGCGCCAGGCCCTCTCCTCACAGCTGTCAAGGGGAGCCTCAGAGACAAAGCAATCAGGAGCCCCCAACTCCGAGCAGGAGGAGGGGGGAAGAGGTAGATTAGGGATGTGTCTGGTAAGGGATGAGAGGTAAGGACGGGGGGTTCCATGAGGGACCCAGCAGCATGAGGCAGAGAAAGCACACAGACACGGGCTCCAGGGCCTGCTCTGCCATCAACTAGCCTGGTGACCTAACCTCTGAGTCTCACTTCGCTCATGAGGATAGCATTATCTAACTTTGCATCTCCCTGTGAGGCTCAAACGGGTCCCAGGGGATCAGCAGAGGCACCTAGTGCAGTGCCTGGCAAGCCTCAGGCTCAAAGCCACTTCCTCCTCTTTCTCATGTGTCTTTCCTTCCCTTGTCTGGTCCCCTTTCTCATTTTCCCTCCACTAGAGTCACCGTGAGTTGGAACCAACGGCACACAACAACAACAGTGTTTCCTTCACTAGGATGGGACCTCCAGGTGGACTAGGCAGGGCCCGGGGGCTCCAAGGCAACTCGCACTTATATTTGTGCAGAGAAGGGGTGGGACATGGAGAAAGGGGAGTTTGAGGTGAGCAAAACCAGAGAGGGTTAACCTAATGCCACGTGGGTGCATCCACCACTCATTTGTCACATATAATCATTTTTGCTGTAAGGATGATATAAAAACCAGTGCCGTGGAGCCGTTTCTGACTCATGCAGACCCCGTGTGTGTCAGAACAGAACTGTACTCCATCAGGTTTTCAATGGGCTGATTTTTTTGGAAGTGGATCACCAGGCCTTTCTTCCAAGGCTCCTCCTGATGGAGTCAAACTGTCAACCTTTTGGTTAGCAACCGAGCACATTAACTGTTTGCACCACCCAAGAGCAATGTATTTTTTTTTTTTAAAGCTCATTGTCATCGAGTCAATTCTGACTCACAGAGACACTAACAACATAGTAGAACTGCCTCATAGGGTTTCCAAGGCTATAATCTTTACAGAAGCAGTCTACCACTTCTAGCGGCTAGTGGGTTGGAACTGCCAACATTTTGGTTTGTAGCCAAGGGCTTAACCACCCCTTATAAGGACAGCTGCCTCCCTCTCTTGCTAAAATGGCCCCCAAGACCCTCGGGTGTGCTGGGTGGAAGCCCTTGAGAGAGAGCTTCTGGAAGTAGGGAGTTAGGCAGGCGCTGAGTCCCAGCCCTTTGTCCTGAAACCTTCTTTTCCCCCCGGGTGGATCCCACGTGGGCCGGGCCCGCCTAGCCAAAGTTGGCTGTGGCAGGAGAGAAACCTGAACTCCAACTCCGTGAGCCAGACAGGGTATGTGCGCTGTGCTTCTTTGTTCAGTCCCCTACGGCTCCCCTCCCCCAGTCCTTCGAAAATGCCAGCCTGCCTCAGCTGTGCCGAGAGGAAGCGGGGATATAGGTTTGGGTTGTATCCAAGCCTTTATAGAGAAACAGAGCCCCCAGCTTCCAACTCTGAGGTCTGGGGACTCGAGGTGAGAGCACCCCCTGGTGGAAGGTGAGATTCCAGGGGACAGGGGAACCCTCTACCAGAACTGTCCATTCCACATTCATTCACTCATCAAATGCTTATTGTGTACTTCCTGCATACTCAGCACCGTGCCACGGCAGGGGCTAGGGAGACAGAGACAAGCAAGTCAGACATGAACTTGCAGTCTAGAGCAAAGACATTAAATCTTTTCTCATGGTGCCAATAGAGGAGGTAGGGAGGGCTCCCTGGAGGAAGCGTGTCTAGCTTAAATCTGGAGGATGGGTTGGCCTGGCGAAGATGGTGTAGGAAGGAGACCCTTGCAGAGACAGCAGCTCCTACTAAAACCTGCAGATGAGAGGAACCAGGGACCCACTCTCAGGGACCTGCAAGTGGTCCAGGCCGGCTGCGGCAGGGCAGGCAGGGGAACTTGTTGAGACACTGCCTCCAGAATGAGCAGGGGCCGGGTATCGAATGAACTCATAAGCCTTGGAGCTTGGGCATTTCACTGAGGGCCCCCAAGGAGCTCGTGGAGGATTTTGAGGAGGAACATGGCCTGATCAAATTTCTATTTGAAAAAGATCACTCGGGCTCAAGGGTGAAGAAGGGCTTGGAGAGGACAAGACTGGAGTCAGGGAGGCTAAGTGGACTGCTGCGGCAGCGATGGTGATGATGGTGGCGTGGACCAGGGTGAGGACTGGAGAGGAGGGGAAGCAGCCATACTGGAAAGCTGTTCAGGAGGTAGAAGCAAGGAGAATAAGGAGTGTGCCTTAGGCATCACTGTTGCCCAGTGCCCAGAACAGTGCCTGGAGCACAGCACACACTCAATGGATTTTGCTAAAGAAAGTTATGGTAGGTGCAAAGGCTTAGAGAAAAAGGAATAAGGTTTGCTTAACTGATTGCAGTATTCCAGCCCCAGAGGTCTGAGAAACGAGGAAAGAGAGACAATGCTGGGGTAGAGGGTCCAAGGAGGAGTCCCTCTGATATACATGGGGCAGCGGCAGTTCAGAGGTAGAATTCTCACCTTCCACGCAATCCTCAGACAATGCACCTCGAGCACAGCCACCACCTGTCCCTGAGTGGAGGCTTGAGTGATGCTACGAGGCTGAGTGGGTTTCAAAGAAGCTTCCAGACTGAGACAGACTAGGGAGAAAGGCCTGGCAATCTACTTCTGAAAAATCAGCCAGTGAAAAGCCCTATGGATCACAATGGTTCCATCCGCAACTGATCGTGGGAGTGGCATGGGACCAGGCAGCATTTTGCACCGTTGTCCCTGGAGTCACCATGAGTTGACTCAACGGCAACAACGTGATATACACAGAGCTCAGGCCCTGGAGTCCACTCAGGCCCCTCCCGCCAGACACCACCCTCCCCAGGGACACAGCCCGCCAGCAACCAGCTGGGGACCCGTGGATGGATGCAGGGCCAGAGCTTTGCAGAGAGGCTGGGACCAGAGAGGGGCACTAGACTCACTGGGAGCCAGGCTTGGCTGAGGTCTCTGCCAGACATCCCCTCCTCTAGGGCACCAGGACGGACCTGAGAGAGAGGCCGGCGCTTGTCAATCCCGCTGTTAGGAAGTTGGCTCCATGATGTTTACTGCAAACTGCAACTGAGCATCTCTATTCAGGTGCTCTACGTGTTTAAGTATATATAATATGGCTGTGGGGAGGGAAGGAAAAGGGCTAGATGTGATTTTCAGCTCGGTCCCTGGTCCCTTCCTCCCTGGGTGTTATAAGGGTCAGAGGTGAGAAGTGGAGCCCAGCAGGGGGAGGGCAACAAAGGGTCTGCACCGTCCAAGCTCGAGCAAAGCCCGGGCCAGCAGGGCAGCCAGCAAGCAGCGTGGACCCCTGGCTGCAGGCTCAGTCGCAGCAGCCTGTAGTGTTCCTGTCTGCAGGGGCAGGACAGGGGTTCCTGCTCAGATGGAGAAATAGCTCCACAAGCCCTCGCAGCCTCTCAGGTCCTTTTGTTTCCGAGGCCTAGAGAAAGCAAGTAGAATGCCCCACCATAAGGCTTTAAAAAAGGAGAGGGGCTGCTGGACACCCCAGCCCCACTTCGCTCCCATGGGGCGAAGGCTCCTGTGGCCAGGGACAGTGGGTCAGGACAGAGGGCTCACAGCCCCTCCTCCCCTTAGGCTGTGTGCTATCCCTGCGGGAGAGACGTGGTTCCCTGAGGAGCCCTCCGCCCGCATTCCACTCTTGCAGTTCCCATCTTCCTCTTCTCTGATCCTCAGCCTCTTTCCAGAGCCAGGAGGGCAAAGCACCAATTAGTTCATTTGCTTATTTAATTGGGTAGGGAGGAGAAGGAAATTAAACTCCTCGACAGGAATCTTCCCTGTAGGACTAGACATGGCATAGAGGGGTGGGGACACCCATCTCTGAGCACCCCTCCTCCTGCCCAGTGTTCCCCATCCCCCCCCAGTTGTACCCCACCTCCCCACCCCACCCCTGCCTCCGAGTCCCAGACCCTGGCATCAGACCAGGGTTTGGGACCACAAGGCCTGAGGGAGCCAGTGTGAGGGTCTGACCTACCCTAACAGGGACAGCCTCTCCCAAAGCTGGAGCGTGATGGAGAGGTGAGAGAGGGGTGTTGAGGACACTGACACAGGGTCTCATGCTCTCGCTTTTCTGCCACCTCTCTGACCCAACTTCTCCCTGGCTGTATCTATCAATCTGCCTGTGTGTCCTTCTCTCTGATTTTCTGCCTCGGTCTTGGTTCCAGAAAAGCCCCTTCCCCAGGAGGGCCCTGAAAGTGCAGCCAGGATCTTGGGCAGCACTGTTGCTGTGGCCCTCATCCTTGGCGTGACCCTTGCTGTCTTTTTTTTGTATCACCAGCGGCAGAAGAACGGACTAGAGATAGGCAGTGACTGGTGAGTGTGGACAAGCCTATCCCTCTGCCCACCCCCACATCCCCTCCTCTGCTCCTGCCCACAGGCTCCCCAACAGGAACACGCCCGAAATGCCTGGCTTGTCAAAGCCTCAGGGCCCTCCTAGGTCTTCTCCCAGGGCCTCACTGGCTCCTCCTGCCCCTGTGAGGTGGGAGGGGCTTGAACTCTTTCTGCAGGAATAGTGAACCCTTAAAAAAAAACCTTAAGAGTGCTTAAAATCAAAATTTTAAGTAAAGACAGGGTCAGTATTACTGATTTTTCCGTTTGCCTCAGGTTCCAGTGCGGCTCGACAAGGAACTGACACTGTCTTTATTTAAAAATTTGTTTATGGCAGATTTTTTTTTTGCATGAATTTTAATTTTTTTTTAATATTGCATTGAAATATCATTTATCTTGATTGCCAAGGTTTTTGGTGCCCCTTAAACCTCGCACCTGAGGCCTCACTGGCCTCACATAGTCCTGGTCCTGGATGAGGCCCTGCTGGGCATGGCCTAGATTTCCCTCTGTCCTTCTTTTTTTTTCACTCTAGGAAGCCTGAGACCCAGGCTAGAGGGAGGGGGAGCTGGGCTGGGCTGGGGATAGAAAAAAAATACCTGGAAAAGAAGAGGGGGGCCCTCTCAGCCTCCACCCGTTTTTGCTGAGTCTCCACATCCCAGGTTCTGGCCACTCAGGAGGCTGTCATACTGCGTGGGGCTCAGGGACCCAGTAACTGCCATCCTCTTCCCCCAGGACTGACCCGACCCCCTCCCAGAAGCTGGAGCCTCCTCCGGACAGACAGAGCCACCTTGCACCTGAGGACATCCAGGTGTGTCTGGTACAGCAGAGCACAAGGTCCCTAGACTGCAAACTGGGGAGAAAAAAAACGGGAGATGGCCCCAGGGAGGAAGCTTAACCTGAAGACAGGGCCCTCCCACCTCCATGGGTCCCTGAACAGCACCCAGCACACCCCTAGCCCTGGCCAGTTCCCACAAGGCCAGGTCCAAGGTAGAGGCCTAGGTCCAGGCTTCCTTGATGCCCCCATTCTGGAAAATGACAAACTAGGACCCTCCCCACCCAGTGCCCCCAGGGGAATTTCTTTCTCCACCTCAGCCCATTCATTCATTAAAAAAAAAAAAATCACACCATTGAGCATCTCTGGGGTGGCTGGCCCAGTGCTGACCACTGGCAGAGCTGGCAAAGCTAAAGGGTCAGGCTGCATTTGAGCCTTCCCAGAGAGCCACCAGTGTGGTGAATACTAGGAGAATCCCAATCAAGCTGGGGGTCCAAGAAGGCTGCCTGGAATGGGGGGCATGGAAAAGTCCAAGCAGCCGCTCACCTCCTTCTCTTGCAGATTCTCCACCTGGATCCAAGGAAGCAGCAGCTGCAGCAGGAAGACTGGGAATTGCAGAAGCTACCCCTGCAGACCCCCTACTATGACCTGGGTGCCTCCCTCTCCTACCTCCCCTTGGTAAGGATGACTGAACCTTCAGGACAGTGTCCCCAATCCAGGCCACCCAGCCTGGCCATGTGCCCAGCTGCTTTAGAGGGAAAGAGGACAAAGGAGGATGAGAAGACAAGAGCAGGGAGGGTGCACAGAGGCCAGAGGGACCCAGCAAGGGGAGGCTGAGGGGAAGGAGAGAGGAGGCCCCGCCCTTCATTGCTGTGCTACTGTGGGTCTTCAGTTCAAAGGAGGTATTGGACAATGGACAGACCAGTGAGGATGGGTGGCATTTCCAGTAAGGCTGAGCCCCACCTGATGCCCAGGTCTCCCTCCCCAAGTCCCACTCCCCAGATCTGTTCCTGGCATCCCAGTCCCCAGTCCTGCCAAAGACCACCAGAAAGCCAGCCACAGCCCCTCCTCCTGGCCCCACGCCCAGCCGCCTAGAGGGCCAGCGTCCGTTTGAATGGCTGCCACCTCTACCCATAGCCCATTCCTTTCATCAGACATGGGGGCGGCACCCATGTGGTACCAGCCCAGAGACCCAGGCAAGACCACCTGGGCCCAAAGATAACACACCTTCTCCTGGCATTAGTGGGAAAAATAGGCTTTGTCTCCACAGCACAGCCGTCCTCCCTCTTGGCTGGATATGTCAACATGGGCCCATCTGGAGTTGCCAAATCCTGCCCCCCAGGGAGGTAGCATTCCTTTTCCAGGGTGCTGAGCCCAGAAGATCAGCCTAGCCTCCTACTATCTGATTCTATCCAGGGGGCAAGAAGGCCACCAGTTATTTGTTATTCTTCAACCAACCTAGAGACTTGAAAGTGAGTTGGAACTCACTGTGGACGCAAAGCCCATTCCACAGACAGCAGCTGGGCAGCCCCTGTACCATTCTCCTTCCTACCTGAGGGCAGGAGGCACTGACAGTAAGGTAGGATGATGGATATTAGCAATTTGGAAAGTTGTGGAAGACTCCAGTGGGATTCTCTGTAGAGTGGCCCAGGCTCAGCATAAAAATCACAGTGATGTAACGGGACAGCTGCAGCTGGCCCTAATCCCCACTAACGACTTCTCCTCCTGCTCTGACTGCTGCCCCCTCGGCCTGGCATGCACAGCCCTCCCTGGGGGCCCCAGAAGGAGCCAGGACAAGCCTGGCAGCTCCAGCTCCAGGCCATTCACCACCTCCTCAGCTCCCCTCCCCATACACACTCCAACCCTCCCTCCTCAGTGTAAAAGCACATAGCTCCAGCCCTTTCTTCTCCCTAACAGCCTTCTCTCCCCAGGCTCTACTTATGTAGATTGACAGAAACCCCAAATGAGCTTGTCTTGTCTCGGGAACAACAAGAGCCACTACGGACAAAGAGCAGAATGAGCCTACCTCTACCCACCAGCCATGGGCAGGAGGGCTAGCTGATTAGGGCCAGGAGAGCATGGCACTCAGTCCTGAACTCAGGGGCCAAGTTACTAGGGCACCACTCTGTCCTGAACTCAGGGGCCAAGTCACTAGGGCACCCTGTGTAAGAATAGCTGTAGGGGTGGTGTGTGGAGGTCACCAGAGGGCGGGAATCAGAAGAAAGGAAACTCTGGCGTCCAGGGGAGGCTCTGGTGTTGTTGCCAAAAAAAAGTGTAATTCCTTTTGGCTTACAGAGTAATTACTGGGCCAGGAAAGGATTTATTCCCAACACTCAGGTTTGTTGGCAGTGCAGTTTGTGTATAAGTCACATTATTGATGTTGTCATCAATTCTCCTTCCCAACAAGGAATGAGAGGGAGCCAGGCAGCGAGCAAGCACTGTTCACTGTGGCAGGGCTCTGGAGGGGGCAGGAAGGCTACAGGCAGCTGGCAGTGGCCAACAACTAGAAGCTCCTCCAAGCTCAGTGTACCCAGCCTAAGTGGATGGGCCAGACCCATGCTGCACCCACACCCAAGAACACTAACTAAGGTCATGGCACTCCCCTCCGTCTCTGCCAAGTTTTCTGGCCTGGAAGTCAATTCTGGTGGCAGGTACCATTTGGACAGCCAGGTGGATCTAGGCTAGATCTCAGAGAGGGCTTCCAGAGGGTCCAAAGTAGATGTCTTGAAGAGGAAAAAGGAGGAGACATTGCCTTACTTTTAAGCACAGGGGCTCCCAACTCCTCAGCCTTGTGAGGACAGACAGCACAGGCTATCAGCAAAAGACTGAACACAGTGGCCTTTGGAGGGATGGAGTTCTGAAGCTATTGTGTCAGTTTAGGTCCTCCAAGAAGTAAGTCAGTCACTGGGGGAAAACCCCTGTGAAGGCTATAGGAGGGAGCAGTAATAGGTCTGATACCTGGGGAAGGAAGGAGGGTTGAAAAGGAAGAGTCTCAGCCTACAGCTCAGTTCTAAAAGTTTTCCCCAGGCCACTGAGGAGTCCTTGAGCCACTGTTGCCTCTTAGAGAAGTCCCGCATTCCACTGAGCAGAACTGTCACGCTCAGTCCTTGTCTGGGAGCAGCCTGGGGAAGGTGTGGGCTCTGTACAAGGTGTGGTAGACCCAGAGGGGTGGCAGCTGGGGCTGTCCATTAACTGTGCTCCTCACAGCAGGAGAGAGCAGTGCCTGCCCCACGTGGATCTTCTTCTTCAACCAGGCTCAGGGAGCAGCTCCTCCACAACTCTGGTGGACCTCTCTTACTGAGGAGAGACTTAGAAGGGTTGGCTAGTGGACTGAACTGCAGGCCCTGTTGCTTCAGTTGGTCTTAAAGCCACAACTGGTGCTCATCTTCTCCTTTCCCTGTCCATTCTATAGTCCCTCATCTTCAGCTATCATCGCAGCCAGTCTTGGTAGTTTACCTGGTGCTCTGACCCTTGATAATCAGACCACTCTCAAGCCAAGGTTGCTGCACGTGTCCATTCACAGTTAAAATGGACGAGACACCCAAGTAGATCACCTGAGTTCTACACATATTTCTCCCAACCCTCAGCCCGACCTCCTCCTGCTGATCAGGGTGAATTGCCCCTGCCAAGGTAGTAGCTCATCTTCTTCCCTGCTGGCAGGCCTAACGTACAGTTCAACAGAATCTTCTGCCCCATAGAGCCCAGGATTGGGGGACGGGAAGAACGTAATTCCCTATTGGGTCACTGGGAGTTGTGGTAAGTGGGTTACACCTGGTCTACAAAGTGCTGGCTACCCGACCCATCTCCAAGCCATCCCCCACTTCAAGCAGGAGTCTCAAGTCACTGCTCTCTTGCCATCTTCAAGACAGATGGCTATTAAGGCTGAAGGCAAAGTACCCAGTGATCTCTGGACAGCCCCCCACCCTGGCAACTTATAGAATGAACTAGAGAACTCCCCTCCATATACCTGGGCAAGATGTTCCCAAACCACCTTTTGCCACTACTCCCCAATCTCCTTGGCCTCCCTGAGGGTCAGAACCAAGTTACTTGAAACAGATGGCTCTCAGATTGGGAAGGCCTATGTGGAAAAGTTATCTGGACACTGATGGTCTACCAGCATGCAGCCTCAGTGGGAACCTGTGGGGTCTGGGCAGCCCAAGGACCCTCCTGACCTCCCATGCATCTGAAGCACCTGTTCCCAGGCATCCTCTTGATGATTGGAAGAACAATAAATGGAGGCATTAGGTCCTACCACACCATTGGTGTGTGGAATGAGGACACTGTTAATGCATCCATCCCCCTGCCTCCACAGGATGGTCTTCATGCCATTCCATAGTGGCAGCCACTCTTCCCAAACTCTAGAGCCCTCAAAGACAAAGCAAGGCTGGGCTGCCTCCTGGGGGTCCTTTCCTCTCAGCAGCTGCTACTCGCACTGCTCTGCATGCCTCAACCCCCCATCCCCACCCCTCTGCCTTCCCTATGGACCCTCAGGCTTGTGGGCTGGAACTTAGACTTCCTCCAGCCTCCTTTTCCTTCCTTCTACGTCTGGTCTCCTGTACCCATAATGTCCTCCCCAGCGTTCCTTCCTTCTGGAAAAGAGGCATTTCCTCCACCCCCACCCCCATCCTCATCCCCAGGCACTGGGGGTTGAGTGAGGAGAAGGTGTCAGAGTGTGATTTTCACTTCTGAGAAATCAGGAGTTAATTGCTCCAATCTTAGCCCTGGGATGTGTCCCTGCCTGCAGTCGCTGATGGGCACGAGATGGGCGTTGCTGGAGGGCAACCGAAATCAGGACACTTGGCCTTCCCTGCAGCCCAGGTGACCCCGTCAAGGGCTAAAAGAGGGTAACAGCCCAGGTCCTATGGCAGTCTGCCTCCAACAGCCCTCTCTCCTGCCCTCCTGGTCCCGTACAGCCCACCTCTCCTCAGCCCCTGCTCTGTGGGGAGGCTGATCTGCCTGTCAGCCTAAAGGTCACATTCTAGACTCTGAGTTCCATTTTATGCCACTTCTGCTTTTCTAACAACTTCTGCTGTGGCCCCAGGCAAGTCACCTCCCCTCTCTAGACCTGTTTCTTCCTTCTGCAAAATGGGAAATTTGGCCTAAGTAACTTCTGGGAACCAAGTACATAGGAGCCAGAAGTGGGACCCACCCTGCCTCTGCCCACCCCAGGCCTAGGCCCCCAGTGGCCCAAGGAGACAGAGCTTAGCAGAGCATATGAATGCTTACAGCCAATTTTTGTAAACACCTTTTCCAAACCTGTTTCCTCTGTTGTCACTGATTGGTTGGTTCTTTCTCTTCTCCCCGCACCTCACCCCCCACCGCCCGGCAACCCCCTATGGTTCCCTTTTCTCCCTCATGCACCCACGTCATCCCCACACCTCCCCATCTCATCCTAACCCCTCACCCTGGTGTGCTGCATCCCGGTCCTTATCTGCTCTGCACATTACCCCCAAACCCCTCCTGCCATCTCTCCACTCTGATTCATCTCTAGGGCTCTAGCCTAAAGGACACTGATGTCCACTACACAGAACTGGACACCTCAGCCCTGGAACCCACGCCAGGGCCACGGACCACCGTGCTGGGGCCAGGAGAGGTTGTGGAATATGCCACCATCCAGTTGAGCCTCCCCAACACATGACCCCCTAGACACACTCCCTGCTTCTGGACTACAGGTACACCTTGCCCGCTACCTCCTGTTCTGCCTGCTCCCCTCCTCCCCTGTCCTGGCAGTGCATGTACCCCAAATGCATTGAGGCTTGGAAGGATGTGGAGCTGGGGGGCCACGGCAATGGAAAGGGTAAGGGAGGAGGGCAGGGGCTAGGCAGGTTCAGAGAAGGAACCTGGACCAGGAGGCAAGAGATCTGGAAAGTCATCCCACTTCTGCCACCAACTTAATACCTGAACCTCAGTTTTCTCCGTTTGTGAAATGGCCCAGTGATCTCTAGGGCATCTTCTTGCTCTGACAGTCCTCATTTGTGCTTCCATGGCTCCCAATGGGCATACGCCTCTCCCCACAAGCTACCTTACCCCACCTGACACCTGGGAGCTCCACTTCATCTTCTTAATACCAAGGAGCCCCAAAAGCCCAGGCTGCTACACCACACTTCCACTTGGCCCTCCTTGACTTAAGAGGTTTTAACTCAGTAGATCTTTATTGAACGTTTGCTCTGTCCAGGCATTGTGCTGAGGGCTCGGTGTTAAGCCCTTAGGGCCACTAGAGTGGATGGCTCAGGGCCCCTAAGCCCCAGGACTGAAAGGAGACCTGGCCGGCTCTGCAGGGGTGGTGAGCAGGGTTCTCTCTGCAGGCTGGGTTCCTGGAAGATAATTCAAGCTGTATGGAAGCCACAGAGCAGAGAATACAGGTGTTGACTCAAGGAGGGTGAGATCAGAGGAGTCTCGCAAAACTGTGAGCTTCCAAAGGGTTAAATAAAGCTACAAACCCTCCAAGTCAGAGTCAGGAATGATGGGGCCAGCCACTCAGGCCATAGGGTCCACCCCTCCGGGTACAGATGAGGGGTCTGATATCAAAGCTCTTGGGCCTGAGCTGGTTCGGGAGCAGGGGGGGGAAGTATAGAGAAAAGGCAGGATGGAGAAGGTACAGCCAGCCATGGGAGACAGCTGCTAAAGCATTTAATTAGTTTTAGAGTACAAAAAAAGCCCCACAGGGCCCATGAGGGCTGGTGTAGATGGGAGGACCCCCAGGGGCTGCCCCATGGCACCAGCGGAGCGTCAGGCCCCTGGACCTGAGAAGGGCCAGGACTCTGTGCCCACCTGCATCCCACGCTTGCTCTCCACCACCACTGCATTTCAGCAACCTCGTGGACTCTGAAACCTGTCATCCCCAACCACTTCTACTAAGAGAGTTTCATCTGAGCCTCCAACCCCTGTTAGGTGTGGAGGAACCAAAGGCCCATGGGACACAGAGACTCCCCCAAGGTCACCCAGCCAGTGACCAGATAGCCTGGCCTGGAACCCAGGCTGTCTCCTGACTCCGACCTGCCCTTCACCTTGGAGGTGAGGAGTGCTGTGGGCATGAGGAAGGGGCTGGCTGACAGGCTCGCTCCAGTGCCTCACTCCTCAGCCCAGTAAGCCAGGGGGAGCCTGCCCAACTACTGCACAGCCTTCTTGTGAGGTCTGGGCCCTGGAGGCCCAGCAGGAAGAGGGTGTCGGGCTTGGAGTAGAGGAGCCAGGCTGGGGGTCCAGAAAAAAAGCCTTAATCTCATAAACTCTAATTTGGAAGCCCTCCCAGGCTGTCTGAAGTACACTCCCAGGCTGTCTGAAGTACACGGAGTTGGGATGGGTGTCATCCTGGGCCCCCCTGGCAGACATCCAAGGAAGGGAGGGGCTCTGCTGCCTCCCTCCTCGCCTTTCACAGGACTCCTCCCCCGCCTTGCAAACCTTCCTATCTGTAGCAGATCTAGGAGATGCCATCCTGGGGCCCAGGGAGGCCTGTGTTTGGGTCCAGGATCTGGAAGGTGCTAGGCCAGGGTGCCCAGGACTGGGGAGAAGCTGCAAGGACCGGATGCCAGAAGCCTGGGGGCTTGAGGGGCAGGGCACCAAGCAAGCACAGGGGTGGGGTGGGGGTGGGGCTGGGTAGGGCTCCACCTGGAGCTCAGTGGGAGCTGGAGAGGGCCCGCCCCACAGCACTCCAGTCTGGTGCGGGAGGAGGGAGGCAGGGAATTAGCCCGGCCCCAGCCTGCCAGCCCGTTCCCACCGGGTGTTTTCGCATGCTTAGGGCTAGTCCAGCCCCAGCGGAGGAACATGGATGTCAGACAGGAGCAGGTGCAGACCACTCGGCAGACCCCTTCCCTCATCCCTTCACCTTGCCTCCTGGACTGGGGTGCGGGCCAAGTCCAGGGTCCTCAGAGAGTCCCAGATGTGAGTGCCTGGTCTCCCATCCCGCCCCACCCCCACCCTTCAGGCTGTTTGAAGCCTCCAAGGAGGCCTTGGCCAGAAAGGTGTCGGTGCCACTGGACCCTGAGACACCAACAACCAGCCCTGGAAGAGCAAGCCAGGGAGAGAGTCTGCCTTGGGGGGAGGGAGGGAGGAGTAAGGCTGAGGGGATTCCAGGGGCAGGCTTACCCCAGGGCCCAGATTTCTGAGCAGAAGAGGCTGGAAGCCGGGCCCCACAGGCCTGCCGTTTCCCCCAGGCCTGTCTCTCCCACACCTCCTCGCCCCCCACCCTCCAGGGCACACTCAGCACTTTTTCCCGTCTCTTCCATTGGCCCCAGCTCCTTTTCCACCAGCCCCTCACTCTCCCTCACACCAGCTGCCCTGCTTCCCTGTTCTCATTCACACATCTGTTCCACCCCGCTGTACACCCGCCTTCTCTCTCCCATTCTGGCTTCTGCCCTTTCATCTCCTCCCTACCCCCCCACCCACCCCCGCCACCCCCACCACCCCTTCCCTAGCACTCTCCCCATTGAAGTTGGCAATTCCAGAGGCCAGGACTTCAAAAGGAGATCAAAGTTGGACTCCCCCATCAAAGATCAGGCTCTGCCAGGAGCACCCCCCCCCCCCCCCCACCGGACTGTAAGCATATTCTCAACCAGAGCACAGGCACTGGAAAGGCCACTGTGTTTGGTGGAAGGCTCCCTGCATTTCGGATTAAAAGAACTGACTAGAAACCTGATACAGCCAGCCCCTTACTGGTTGTGTGACCTCAGGCAAGTCACTGAGCCTCTGTGACCCATACTTACCAGATGTTTTAAATGGGACTATTATCTACCTCGAGGAGCCCTGATGACACAGTGGTTAAGAGCTTGGCTGCTAACCGAAAGGTCGGTGGTTCGAACCTACTAGGTGCTCTGTGGGAGAAAGATGTGGCAGTCTGCCTCCTTAAAGATTACAGCCTTGGAAACCCTATGGGGCAATTCTACTCTGTCCGCTAGAGCTGCTGTGAGTCAGAATCAACAAAAAGGCAGCGGGTATTATTATTTACCTCAGGAGCCCTGATGGCACAAATGTTAAGCCCTTGGCTGCTAACCGAAAGGCCGGTGGTTGAAACCCATCCAGTGGCTCCGTGAGAGAAAGGCTTGGTGATCTGCTTCTGTAAAGATTGCAGCCAAGAAAACCCTGTGGAGCAGTTCTACTGTCACATGTGGTTGCTATGAGTCGAAAATTTACTCGAGGGCACCTAACAACAATGTTGTCTCCTTTGGAGTCCCTAAAAAAAAAAAAACCAAACCCATTGCTGTCGAGTCAACTCCAACACATAGCAACCTTATAGGACAGAGCGGAACTGCCCCATGGAGTTTCCAAGGAGCACCTGGTGGATTTGAACTGCCGACCTTTTGGCCAGCAGCCATAGTACCTGCCACTACACCACCAGGGTTCCCTGGGTGGTGTGAATAGTCAAGCACTTGACTACTAATGGGGAAGGCTGGTGATCTGCCTCTGAAAGGCCAGAGCCTTGAAAATCCTACAGAGCAGTTCTCCTCTGCAACACACAAGGTCACCATGAGTCAGAATCGACTCAGCAGCAACGAGTCTGTTTCATTTTTAAGTCTGCCTTAGAAGATTGTTGAGTGGATTAAAGAAGAAAATGTAGGTAAAATATCTAGTGCTCTGCCTGAAAGGAAGGAGTCCCTAGAGGTATAAATGGTTAAAATGCTCAGCTGTTAACCAAAAGGTTGGAGGTTGGAGTCCACCCAGAGACACTTTGGCAAAAAGGCCTGGCTGACTGCTTCCAAAAGGTCACAGCCATTGAAAGCCTTGTGGTGCACAGTTGTTCTCTGACACACGGCACTGCCACCAGTCCGAGTCCACTTGACAGCAACTGATATGCCTGTCATATAGCAGGTGCTCAGTAAACGGTCGCTCTTAACATTACTGCTGTCACAAAGTCACCCAGGGATGGGAAGATACGGAGCGGACAGCTTAAGTGCAGGGAGTAAGGGCGGAATTCTGAACACCCCCAGTTCTGGGCCCCAAAGGAGCAACTCCACACAGCTCCATCTGTAGCTTGTTCCCTGGACCTGGGCTTCTCCAAGTTATAGTGGCCATTTCAAAGCCCCTACCCCCAGCTTCCCGAAACTCAGCACTGTCCAAGGCTGCAGTCTCCTGCCCAGGCGACCACCTTCCCCTGGGCCTCTGACCCAAGTCATCCTCTCCCTGGGCCCTTCAGGGGAAGATGGCGTCTGATGCGACGGAGGTAGGGCTGAAGGGCTGAGGCTGCATTTATGAAACTTTTCTTGGCTACAAACACTAGGGAACTTCAGGGACGTGACTTGAGTAAATCCTTAAACCTCCCGGAGCTTGTTTTCTCATTTGTAAAATAAGGGGTTAGCTGCCTGACATCCTCCTTTGGAGGCAGACTGTATATATTATAATTTTAAATAACTGAGGAGGTGGAACCCAGGGATCTCTGAGGTCCCTCAGGATGCGGAGAGACAAGGAGCTGCTGATCTTCAGTTTTTTCTGCTCCCACATCCAGCGGGGGCTCACTGAGTGCTCACTGTGTCTCTCTGGCAATCCTTACCCAGTCCTTTGAGAAAGGCACCCACCCCACGGTCCCACTGCATGTGAGATCGCAAAGCCAACCTAGGCTGCACTTTGCTTTTCCCACTGCACCACCTGATGGGACTACTCCTCCCAGGTTGTAAGTGGGCACAGGAAGCCCAGAGAGGTGAAAAGATTTGCCCCAGCTCACACACCTAGGCAGAGGAAGAGCCAAGGTACGCACACAAGGCCAGACACTGCCCCTTGCCTCCCCCACACCCCAGCATTTGCCTCTCCCTGGGATGCCTGCCCCCTTATTCCAATGCCCCGCCCTAATGCTCTAGTCCAGGGCTCCAGAGGGCAGCACACCAACCTCCCTGTGAGAAAAGCAACCTGCCCTTACCCAGCTTCCAGGCTCAACAAACACCCAACCCTGACCCCAAGGCCTCCCCCAGGTGTCGAGGATGCAGACCAGAGCTGTCCAATAGAACTGTGTGTGATGATAGAAGCTTTCTACATCTGTGCTCTCTAATACATAGCCACCAGCCTCCTGAGGCTAGAGCACAGAAATGTGGCTAGTGCAACTGAGGGACTGAATTGTTAAAGTTACCTAATTTTAATGAATTTGAATTTAAACAGCCACGTATGCCCAGCAGCTGCCATACTGGACAACACAGATTGGAGGCGTCACCAAATGTCTGACTGATATCCGCAAGCATGTTCAGCAGTGGATGCTTGTTGGCGTAGTGGTTAAGCACTCGGCTGCTGATCAAAAAGGTCCACAGCTGGAACCCACCAGCCGCCCCGGGAGAAAGATGTGCCAGTCTGCTTCCATAAAGATTTCAGCACTGGAAACCCTATGAGGCAGTTCTACTCTGTCCTAGAGCATTGCTCTGAGCCAGAACCAGCTGCACGGTAGTGGGTTTTTGGTAAAATATTCTGGATGGTGAGGTAGGCAAGAGAAGTTCCTGCCTCCTGGATTCTGGGGCAACCCCCTGGTTAGCCCATTGTCCCAGACATGGCCAGACCCAGGGCAGGGTGGGTATATGGACAGGAAACAGGTTGTAACCTCACCCAGCAAATCCCTGAGTCTGGGTGTGCAGCCCTTGAGGCCCTCCAGCCTGAGCCTTCTCCCAGGCCTTCTGATTAGTATTTCTCCTCCTGAGGCTGGCCTTTGCTCCCGGAACCCCTCTGCCATCTTCGAGGGGTGGAGAAGGCCCATGCCTGCCAGAGACTTTGGAGCTTAATGGCCTGAGTCTTATGTCTAATCTCATGGAAAGCCAGGAGTCACCCAGGCCAGGCAGGGCAGGGGCAGAGAGGTCTGGGAGGCCTTCTCCAGGGCTGGCCAGATTCTTCTACTCATTGGGCTGAAGAACTCAGGCCTCAGCTGTCTTTAGAGGGCAGTGCCCATGCTCTCTGCCTTGGCCCTCCAGCCCCGATGGACCCCAGGAAAAATCATCCAGCAGGTCAGGGCTCCCCCTGCTGGAAATCACAGGAAATGTGCCCCAGCCTCCAGGCAGCGAGGAGCCCTGGTGGCACAGTGGTTAAGAGCTTGGCTGCTAACCGAAAGGTTGGCAGTTCCAACCCACCAGCCGCTCCGCAGGAGAAAGATGTGGCAGTGTGCCTCCATAAAAATTACAGCTTTGGAAACCCTATGCGGCAGTTCTACTCTGTCCTACAGGATCTTTTATGATTTGGAATCGACTCGACGAGTTTGGCTTTTGGTTCTGCAGGCAATGAGGGCTGGGTGCCACCTCCCCAAAGGCAAGCTCCAGCAGGGTACTTGCTTTTGGACTTCAAGAGGGGAATGGGGTACAAGATGGAGTGACTGGGGACCCTGAGACATCCCTTCCAAGGCTGAACCCCCTGCCCCATTGCCACTCATACCCCTCCCTAGAGAAAATGCTTTCCTTCCCCTCCCCCCATTCCTCTAGACCCCTGCCTCGCGTTCAGGGGAGAAATCAGTCATGGGCTTTAGAGTCAGGCAGGCCTGAGTGTGCCGAACGCTAGCTGTATGACCTTGGACAAGTGAGTTAATCTCCCTGAACCTGTTGGAATGGGGTGGAAAATGGCCACCTCCTAATATTGTCAAGAGGACTGAACAGACTGAATGAGATTAGTTTAGAATGCCTCGGGCATGGTGTGCATCCATTATCACCAGTTCTCTTCCCTCTTTCTCTCCTCTCTTTCCCTAGAACTCCAGGAAGAGACCTGTTATCCCCCAAGACTTTCAGAGCTACCTTTCCATCTGGGAAGACCAGAACCTGAGCTAACTGCCCACCTGTTGCCCCGCGACCACATCCTCCACTGGGCCCTGGGCCCTGCAACCCCCTCTGACCAGTTGTCCATGTAGGCTCTGCAGTGATGAGGACACCGCCCCCTGACACACACAGCCTGCCCCCCCACTACTGCTGCTTCTAGGCCAGCCCAGGATGGAAGCCTCATCTACACCCCAGTTCCTTCCACCCAGACCTACAGAGGCTTCGGATTCCACTTCCCTGCAGGCCTCACACAGGGTAAACTCACAAGTGAATAGCTGTGTGGTGTGAGTCCCCTTTGGACACCCATGAAGTCAGGGTGAGAAGGAACGTGTTTAATGTGTGCAACTGTGCACACCTCCCTGCTACCACACACTGTCCATCTGCTTCACTGAAGCTTCCAGATAGAACTCCAGTCTTGGCTCTCCCTCAGCCTCCCAAGCTCAGCACCACCAAAGGCTGCCAAGCTTTTCCTTCGCTACTGGGAATCTGAGCCATTAGTGTCCCTGGAACCTGTCCACGGGAAGAGGACAGTAGAGCTGAACCCATGAGGCAAGCTCCCCCACCTTTCTACCACCTCCAAATCACCTTCTCAGGTAACGTAGATAGACCCATTAAAAGGGGCCAACTCACTGAGACCAGATGAGACCAGGGCCTCTGCATCTGTCTTGCCCGAGTCCCCATACCCACCATCGGGACCCAGGAGGTCCAAAAGGTCTGAAGCTTCCCATTCTTCCCAACATACAAACAACATTATGCAGAGAAGGGCATCACCTGGGAACACACAAACCCAGGAGGGGTCTACTAACATGAGTTCTATTTTTTTATATAAGGAAGAATAGGTCAGTATCCCATAGATTGTGCAGTCCTTTTCCTGCTAAAGGTTACAAAGCTTCTAGGCTGGTCTTTTTCCAACTTGGCCTCTCCTCCAACTAAGAAAGAGCCAACTCAGAAAGCCAGTAGAGAGACTCCCAACATTTAGCAGCCCCAAACCCTCAGACCTGCACGGGGTACATCTCTAGAGCAAGCGTACATGTCCACTGATGGGAAGGCCCTGCAGACACCGGCGCCATGCCCTATAAGTCTGCCATATACCCCCTCACTACCTCACATCTGCCACAAGCTAGAAGGCTCTCTGGGGCCTGGGAAGGAACAACAGGACTGCGTGTCTGGTCAACTCAGAGTCAGCCTTCTCCCTTCTCCTGGACCAATAAGGGCCAAAGGATGCAAGGAGAAGACCAGACCCACTCACATGTGCAATGATGGGTGGGAAGCAGGAATGAGTTATCTTCAGGGCAGCTCAGGAAAGCCCCCGTTCCCTAGATAGGACAAATTACCCTTCTTCCAGAATTCGTAGTCCCATCTAGGCCCCACGGGTTGAAGAGGTTTGACAAGCCTTCACCACTTGTCACCACCACCCACAAACACTTCTCTTCTAAACAGCCTGCTCAAGATATACTTCTGGGATCAACAGAAGGCTTTGGAGGAGAAAGGCCTAGTGGAAGGCCAGGACAGCAGAAGTGAGTGTGTAGGGAAGGAGGTTTAAGAAGGAGGTCGGCCTGACAGGGCATATATAACGCTTTTAGCCTTTGACCAAAAGAGAAGCTCATGTTGTCCTCTATATTTCCAGCCATCTGCCCAGCCTTTAGCCCTGCCTCCCTGCCAACCACAGCTCAGTCCTAATCCCCTAACCAGAACCATGGGGCCAGCTACAAAAGGTGTAGGGAAGGGCCACAAACTGACCATCCCTCCTGCCACACAAACAAGTGTATACAGAGGAGGTCATAACCCTGGGAACACACAAATCCAGCATGGGTCAACTAACTTGAGTTCCAAGTTTTATAAGGTAGGGTCAATCAGTATCCCATAGTCACTATATCTTGATTTTGGCAAAGCATTTGTCCAAATGTGGACAAGACAGAGAAACAAGGGCCACATGATACACAGGTGAACTCAGCATGTTGTACCTGGTGCCTGGAGGTGTCCGGTGTGGTGTTACAGAGCTCTCTCTTTGGCCTGGACCTTTTCAACTTTCTCATCATTTCACTTATTGAAACTTTATGGGTGAAAGAGATAGAGGTGGGAGGAGTTAGGAATATTCTGTATAATTAGAGTCCAGAAGGTCTATAAATGATGGAAAGTTATCAAACCCAAGAAAATGAAATTTAACAGAGATGAATGTTGAGTCCTTTACTGAAGTTCAAAACTCTATCATATACATTTGGGACTACAGATTCCTGGTTTAGTTGTAGTTCATGTGAACTACTTCATTGGCTATATGTTTAAAGTGAGTTAACAGCTTGTTGGGTTTGCTTAAAAAGTTAGATGCAATCTCAGTACAGATTGGTGAAAATACAGAGGCCGGGTCAAAGTAGAAAATAGCCCTTGATTCTCTGGACTGGTCAAGCCTCCTCTAGGATATTGTGTCCTAGCTGGGGGCCCTAATTTAAGAGCCTGTGCCCATCTGGGGGACATTCTAGAACATTCTAGAATGTTTGGAACAGTGAGGGAGGGAGATACAGGGTTGTCTGAGCAAAGATGGAGGGAATGACTTTGTTGAACCCAGAGAAGAAGAAACCTAGGAAGGACCTTGTAAGTATCCTTAAACAGCTAAAGGGTTGTTTCCTTTACCCAGTGGATAGTTATTGAGTGACAGGCACTGTCTATATAGAAGTGAACAAAACAGAAAAAAAAAAAAAAACCTCTCCTGATGGCATACGTTTTAATTGAGGACACACGATAAATAAATAAAAAGCGCAGTATGTTAGTGAGAAGTGCTAAGACCAATGAAGCATAGAAAGAGAATAAGGAGTGTCATGGAAATGGAGTTGGTCTTTTTGAGAGGGTGGTAGGGAGGCATCACTAAGTGGAAGGCTTCTGAATCAAGACCTGAAGAAGCTGTTATACTGGTTAGAAAGATTTTGATAATAGGGAATAGAGGAATCTCACCTCAATGAGCTTAAACAACAGGAAATGTTTTTATTTTACATTCTAAGAGTTCCCAGGTGGAACAGCCCCGGGGCTGGTTAACTTAGCAGCTCAGTGACTACATTAACACCCCCAGTTTGTTTGCCTGCTTGCTTGTTTGTTTGTTTTGTTTTTAGGTGTTTCTGCTCTGTCAAGCCTCACTTTGCCCTTAGGTTGGCTCTCCTCATGGTCACAAAGCAGCTGGCACAATTCCAGACATCACATTTAGGCTCAAATTTCTAATAGAAGAAGTCACCTCTTCTTGTGTCTTTTTAAAAGAGAGGAAACCTTTCCCAGAAGCCTCAAGCTGACTTCCCCTCCACCTCATCAGCTAGAAGTGTGCCACATGACCATCCTCTTGCCTAAATCATTCATTGGGGAGGGAAATGGACTCACCACAACTGCTTACACTAATTAGTATTTTCTCCTTGGTACATGGAGGAGAGTGGGTAACTGCTTAAAATCAAGTTCTGACTCAGGAAGGAGGAAAGTGTGTGGCAGAGAGAAAAGATATGATTAGGTAATCATCTCTGCTCTGCTGGTAGTGAACTCTCCAATATTAGAGGCATTCAAGTAAAGTCTGAATAAAACCTGCCAGTGATGTGCCTTGAGTGGGTCAGAGTTGATACGATGACCACCAAGGTCATTTCCCATCCCTCTAAGATGCTGATCTATAATTCAATAATTCTATGTGGACTCACATGTATACACATTTCCTCAACAAGGAACCATGTCTCTTGTTGAGATCCCGTGATATAGGCTTTCATGGCTAATTAAAAACATCACCCATGCCCCAAGCGTGTCCCTCAGTTGTACCTTCCTCTCTCAAGACCGTTTCCTTGACTTCTTGCCCCCACCACATCCAGGCAACCCAGGCTGCCCCAAAAGACTGGAGTGAAGACACAGGCACAGACAGAACAGGGGCTTCTGTATGATACCAGCCTCCTTCTGCCCAGGTGTGGGCTCTCAAGAGCAGCTAGGGATGGAATCAACACTCACAGCAGCAACAGATATCTATGAAGCAGCTATTGTGTGGAAGACAAAAGGAACCAAAGGAGAACTGTCCGTTCGATTTCTGACTCAAAGAGCTTGTAGGAAGACAGAATACATGATGAAACCAAAAAATAATAATCCTATTTTCATCAACCACACAAGAAAATCAGCCAAGTTTCTTACATCTAAATGGAAAAATTATAAGACAAGATTGGCACTCAGTGACACACAAGGCAAGACAGACAGGAAGTGCTCTGACCACACAGAGGAGGAAGAACAGGGTTATTAAAAATAATAGTACTTGATGACAACAACGGCAACAAAAACGGACAGGTCCTGATATGGTGAGATTGTCCCCTGCTTGGGCAACGTCACCAGCAGCTATGTCACTCCATCAGGGAAACTGGGTACCAAGAGAAGACATGCTGCATCACTCCTGGGTATGTGGCCACCTCACTTCTGATGAGATTTGTACCCTTACTATGTAAAATAGGACTTACAATGTTTTTAAAAATAACAGAACAGTAGCCCCCATCAAAGAGAGAAACTGATAGCAAACACCTTGCTTTGATTTTGTGGTTTTCTTACTCTCAAAACCAAGCGTCACTGAAAAGAAGCTCCTGACCAGGATTGATCCTGCCAGCACCTTTTTTTTTTTTTTAACCCATAGTTGCTAGTCTTTTTCTTTCCTGTGCGAATGGCTGAATTTGAATTTCAAAAAATCTCTGGGAGGCCCAGAAATCGTCTTGTGACCTGATCATTGATTGATCTCAGTAAAAGGAGGAGCGTAATTTTCAATCAATCATGTTAAGATTCGCCAATGGTTGTTGTTGTTCTTAGGTGCCCTCAACAGTTGGTTCCAACTCCTGGTGACCCTATGTGCAACAGAAGAAAACACTGTCCGGCCCTGCGCCATCTTCACAATCGTTGACATGTTTGAGCCCATTGTTGCAACCATTGTGTCAACCCGTCTTATTGAGGGTCTTCCGCTTTTTTGCTGACCCTGTACTTTAGCAAGCATGATGTCCTTCTCCAGGGACTGGCCCCTCCTGATGACATGTCCAAAGTATGTGAGACAAGCCTTGCCATCCTTGCTTCTAAGGAACATTATGGCTGTACTCCTTCTGAAGCAATAGCTGATCTATATTCCTCCCTAGTCTGCTCTTTATAAGCCTTGTAATGGATTGAATTGTGTTCCCCAAAAAGGTATGTCAACCTGGTTAGGCCGTGTGTGGTTGTCCTCCATTTTGTGATTTTCTTATGTGTTGTGGATCATAATCTCTGCCTGTGGTTAAAAGGATTAGGGTGGGATTATAACACCACCCTTACCCAGGTCTCATCCCTGATCCAATATAAAGGGAGTTTCCCTGGGGCGTGGCCTACGCTACCTTTTATCTCTCAAGAGATAAAAGGAAAGGGAAGCAAGCAGAGAGTTGGGGACCTCACACCACCAAGAAAGCAGCACCAGGAGCAGATCGCGTCCTTTCGACATGGGGCCGCTGTGCCTGAGAAGCTCCTCGACCAGAAAGAAGTTCGAGGACAAAGACCTTCCTCCAGAGCCGACAGAGAGAGAAAGCCTTCCTCTGGAGCCGACCCCTTGAATTTGGGCTTGTAACCTCCTAGACTGTGAGACGGCTTTTTGTTAAAGCCATCCACTTATGGTATTTCTGTTATGGCAGCACTAGGTGACTAAGACAAGCCTCATTGTACCTAGCTCCTTCAAGCCATTCGTGTTTTCTGGATTCAAAATATTCTCCTTATGTGCATATAGAATAACTGCTCAGAATAAACCTCATGTTCAAATTCTGAGTGTCAATTATTTTTTAACACTCCCAACTATTTAAGAGCTTCCTGTGTGTCAGGCCCGGTGCTAGGAGCTTTAGGTACACTATCCAATTTAACCCTCAGTAACTCAAATGCTCTCTTGAGGTCCTTTTAAGATTTTTGGAGTCACCCTTTCCTTTAATATTCAGATAAAATAGTTCCACTGTACATGCTTTCCAAGATGCCCGAGAACTGCCAGGGCCTGGCACTTTCGTGATGACCTCTCACGCCATTTCCTCTTCCCTTGTTCGGAGTTGGCTCTTGAGTTCATGCCTTTGTTGTCTTCTTGTTGATCTACAGAAGGGGTTGGAGGGGGGATATACTTAAATCAGACTGGGGGACATCCTGGAAGGCTTCTGGGAAAAAGTGACAGGGTGACAGTTGAGATGGCTCTGGCTTTCCCTTAATTTTCTCCCAAAACCTTACTAACATAAGGCAGGACTTGTAAGAGAATTTTACTGAAAGTTGGGAGTAACCGGGACTTTTTTAAGCATAGCAAGCAGCTCAAAAGTTTTAAATCAGATCTTCTGGCCTTGCAAGTTCCCCCACCACGAGCCACATCCCTGGAGTTCTCTCTCCAGCCTCTGCCTTCCAATCCTGATGCTGGACTTTTCCTCACACTGGCATTGAGTTCTCACCCCTGCCTGCGCAAGTTCCTCTCACTTTTGTTTGTAAAGCCTCTCAGCGCCCCCCAACCCCTGGTTTGGTGCCCTGCCCCTGGATTTCACCTGGGCTGGAGGGTTGGCTGGAAAGCTCTACCTGTCACACTCAATGGGGTCATTTTCCAAAGCAAAGACCCGCTCTCCCTGACAGCAGTCAGAGCCTTTCCCCAGAATACAAAAGCAGCTTCAGACACACACTTCATTCACAGCAATCTTCTGACACAGTGGCCGCCATTTACATATGGGGAAACTGAGGCTTACTTCAATTCAGAAATTTGCCCAAAGTCACAGAGCTAGCAAGTGGTACCGTCTGGATTTGAGCCCAAGTCTGTCTGACTCCAGAACCTTATCTCTTTTAACTACCACAACACTAATCTCTAAAGAGGTGAGACTTGAGGAAAACTTGAATGGAGAAGCGAAGCACAGGGCCCAAGGCAGAGTGGTGAGACCAGCAGCACTGAAGTGCAGAAGGGAGGGGACAGAGGGGGGCCTGGAGGCAGGGAGTAGAGGAGGGGGCTGTAGCAAGCCAGGGCCGCCCAGATTGGGGAGAGGGGCGCAGAGGCACAGGAAAGGAGATGGATTGGGAAGCTATTTAGGAAGACAAACCAAAAGGACAAATTGGGTAAAATCAAATGGATTGAACCTGAAATGTGGGCAACTGGGTGGATGTTCACTGAAATAGTGACCATGGGGTTGGGGGGAGAGAGGGAGGGATGTTTACTGTGCACTCAAGTTTGCACATGTGGAGTCTGAGGTGCCCATGGGGCATCCAAGGAGAGATTTTATGGGCTGCTCTGCATATGGGTTGGTTCCTCCTGGAACAAGCCTGCACTAGTGAGGCAGCCACTGGCCTGGAGATTAACGAGAGCCATGGGGAGGGTGAGCTCATGCAGGGAGAATGCCTGGAGGGAAAGGAGGCCAGGACCTTGGATACGGCACCAAGGAGCACCCACAGGAAAGGGAGGGGCTGAGGAAGAGAAACCAGCAAAGGAAACCAAGGCAAGGCCAGGCAAATAAAGGGAAACCCAAGAGAGCTCCAGGTCAGGGAATCCAGGAGGGTGGGGGTTAGGGAGGAAGTGGTCCACATCGAGGAGTGCTGCTGAGGGTCCATCGGAACTGTCGTGAGAGTGTCCGTTAGACTGAGAAACAAGGATGGGGGTGGTGGGTGACTTTGGAGGCCCCTGGGGATGCCACTCAGAGGAATAACGCCTGGAAGCCAATTTTAATTGGTTTGAAAAGTAAACGGAAGGTGAGAACATAAGGCAGCAAGAAGAGATAATTCTTTCAAAATATGAGTTGAGAGGAAGAAAAGATAAGATCCTATCTGAAGAAACAGGTCGGGTAGAGGAAGAAAAGATAAGATCCTATCTGAAGAAACAGGTCGGGTAGAGGGAGAGCGGGTTCTGTTTGTTTTAAGAAGGGAGACAGTTGGGCAAGCTTAAATGACGATGGGAAGAAGCCAGTGGCAGTGGGAGGAGGGGGGTTGTGGAAGGCAAATGTGAAATGCAGATGGAGACAGAAGACTTCTGTGACTCAAGAACACGAGGTCCCACTAACCAGTTGCCATGGAGTCAATTCCAACTCATGGCAATGCCATGTGTGTCAGAGTAGAGCTGTGCTTCATAGGGTTTTCAATGACTAATTTTTTGGAAGTAGATTTCCGGGACTTTCCTCAAAGGTGCCTCTGGGTGCCTCGAACCTCCAACCTTTTGGTTATCAGCTAAGCGCATCAATTGTTTGCACCACCCTGAGACCCTAACTGTTTGCACTACCCAGGGACTCCAGACAGACTTCATCAAAAACATCCTAATCGATAGAAATCCCTTAGGAGATCTGGGCCTGAACATGAACCATGGTCCCAGGAAGATCATAGAAGGAGTGAAGACGGTTCCTTCTGATGAAACATCCTGGTCCCTTCTGAGGGTGGGGAGGAAATGCGCTTGTAGCCTGGGTCCTCCTGGGCCATGCATGATCGCCCACCCCCCAGCACAAGGGCCACAGCAGGACTCCCTCTGCCCGCACCCTCTGGGGGTTGTTTGCAGGCCTTTCAGCCAACATATTCCTTGCCCCTGATGGTTTACATGGGCTTAGGCTTCTGTCTCCCTCTTCCTTCTGGGACTTACCCTGTGTGCCTATCACTTCTACCTGACATCACCCTGCCTCCCGTGAGCTGGGTGTGGAGTATTCTGCCTCCTTGACTGAAAGCAGAAACCAAGTTCTTCGTCATGTTAACCTGACTAAACTAAGCCCAAATTGGAGTGTCTTGTACTGAGCCCCATGTCAGCAAACTGAAACCTAAGTTTCTATTTCTTAGGTTAGTAAATGCCTAATTTTCCCAGGAGCCAAAATCCGGGTCACTGGATTGACTCCCGGAAACAGAAACCGAAGCTAGCCAATCAGAATTTGCCTGCCCGGTTTAACCTAGTTCAAAATTTCCCCTTAATTCCAATAAGTGTTGTAGGGTAAAAAGATCATAAAGTGTAGTAAAACAAAAAGAAAGTTTTATTCGGCATATATTCAAAAAGGCAAGAGAAGGAAGCAGACAACCATGCTGCCAGAGCTAATGTCTGACCAAATCCAAGGAAATATTACAGAATAGACAAAAGTGGGAAAATGGACAAGCATGCTGCTAAAGCCATGTCTGTGAAGGTTACAGAATCATCAGGATATATTAACATCACAAAATGAGCAAAACCATTGAAAGCTTCACCTTTTCACAGATTGGTTAGAAACTGTGATCCTACCTTTTGACTTGCCTTTCTTAACAATCATCGGTACAGGTTTCAGTAACAACAATTAGGAGGGTCTTTACTGGTCCAACAAATTTTCTATTCACTAAATGCTAATAGTAAAAGATAAAAGTGGAAAGTCTTTTGTGTTCTGTTTTACACGAAAGGTTCCCTAAAATATATTTTCCCAGATTATTTTAGCTATTGTCTTTACACCTCAGGGTCCAGTTGATGTGTTCTTGTGAATCTTTGTGAGCCCAGATCCAGCTGGGTCACACTCTCTATGCTCAAGGACAGGGAATAATGATTCCAATATTATTTTCTAAATAACAAGGAAAGAAAATACTCACCGACCAATCCGAAATGTGCCCAGCATAACTTCCTTGTTCCTGCACGTCCGCTGTTACAAAAGGCCTTCCACCTGTACCACACTTCAGAATCCTTGTCTGACTTCTAGACCAGACGTTCCCCAGTTCATGAACTGAAAAACAAAGCTTATGAGTTCACAAGCAAATTTAATATTCTGAAAATTTTATTTTTAACATTTGAAACTGCCCTGCCCACAGCCACCTCGACAACGTCTGCAGATCTAACCCCTCCACCTTCCCTTCCATGCCACCCAACCCTGGTTAATTCCATCAGCAATTTATTGAGCACATGCTATTCGCTTATTTATTCATTTAATGAATATTTACCAAGCACCTACCCTGCACCAAGCACACTACTAATGGCTGGAGATACAATGGTGAAAAAGGTGGATTTTGTCCCTGTCCTTGTGGAGCTAGCAGTCTTCTAGGAAGCCTCTTTTATCCCATTAATGTCATTTTATACCATTAATTCTTCCTTACAGCAACCGTATGAAATAGGTATTACTATCTCCATTTTGAACAGCTTCGCGTGCATGCAAGAGTGGAACATAAAAAAGGAAGACTGAAGAATTGATACACTTGAACTGTGGTGTTGACAAAGAATATCGAATATACCATGGACTGGTAGAAGAGCGAACCAATCATTCTTGGAAAAAAATACAACCAGAAGGTTCTTTAGAAGCAAGGATGGCAAGACTTCAACTCTATTATTTTGGACACATCATTAGAAAAGACCAGTCACTAGAAAAAGACTTCATGTTTGCTAAAATGGAGGGCCAGCAAAAATGAGGGAAACCCACAATGAGAAGGACTGACACAATACCCACAACAGTGGATTGAAACATACTGACGATCATGGATATGGTGCAGGACCGGGCAGAGTTTTGTTCTATTATACAAAGGTTGCCATGGGTTGGAGCCAACTTGATGGCAACTAACAACAACAGCTCTGTTTTATAAAAGAAGAAACTGAAGCCCAGTGTGATTAAAAGTCACACAGCTTGCGGAGAGTAGAACCTCAATCTACCACATTCAGGAGCTCCACTTTCTCCGGCCAGAGGGCCAAAGCTGAACCAGAACCAAATTAGGAGCTTCTCCAAGTTTGCCTGAGTGCCCCAAATTCCCTTCTCTAGAGCAATTGCTCCCTTCTCTTGTCCCTTGGCTGTTTGAAGTCCAGAGACCCAGGTCTGAGGCCTAGCTCCTGCTCAAGGGGTAAACTTGAGTGGGCTGTTTATTTCACTGTCAGAGCCCAGGTTTGCTATTCAGGGAGATGAGGACGGTCATCTCGGCCCTGCCCTCCCCGTAAAACGCAGTGAGGATTAAATGAGGTCAGACATGTGAAAGTGCTTTCAAAGCCACACACAAGCAAGGGTTATTATTATCAAAACTTCTCGAGGCAGAAGCCCTGACGTTAGCAATTTGCACATTAACTTGGGTCTCAGTCACTGTGTTTCTTGTCCCAAGTTGTTTACACCGCAAACCCATCTCTAGCTGGGGAATGAATGGGTTTGCCCTCTTCTAAAGGAATTTCGGGTGTCATCTAGGAAGTAAACAGCAGAATCGGGGGCCTTCCTTTCATTTGTGAAATTGTAGTCCAGAAGGCATGAGAAGACTAGTATTTGTTGAACATTCATTAACTGCCAGGCAGGACACGGTGCCTCACTAATTTCTCACAAGTCCTCAGAACTAAAGTACAGTTGTTTTAGGAGTTCCTGGGTGATGCAAATGCTGCTAACCAAAAGGCTGGCAGTTTAAGTCCACCCAGAGGCACCCTGGAAGAAAGGCCTGGCCATCTACTTCCAAAAAAATCAGTCACTGAAAACCCTGTAGAGCACAGTTCTACTCTCACACACATGGGGCCACCGTGAGCTGGAGTTCATTCGAAGGCAACTCTTTGTTTTACAACTGTTTTTACTTTACAGGTAATAAAATTAATTTTTCTGAGGTTGCAAAGCTTTGAAGTGGTGAATTTAGGACTTGAATCTAGGCCTGTCTAATTCCAAAACTGATACCTTCCCCAGGAAGGACAACCCAACCCTGCCTCAATCCCTGCCAAAACCAACCTCCTTCAACTGTGGCCGAAGCCCAGCCAGCCCCTCTATGATAATCACTGACTTGCCTCCATGTCTGCATTGTGTGCTGGACAACAAGCTCTTTGAGGACACAGACTGTGAAATTCATCTTTGCATTCTCAGCCCTTAGCACAGGGCCTGGGACCTAGAAGGCATCGACACACATTTGCTGAATGATTGAATGGTCAAAAGATAATTATTTTTAAGGATAAAATCATGACTGTCATACAAATATAAAATCCACATGTGTCAAAAATTTTATTTAATTCAGTAATTAATGGAGAAAGCAGTAAGATGTTACAATCTGTTCCAAGGAAAACTCAAAGAACCTTATAAGGTAGGCAAAGAAGGAATGCTGAAATGAATTTTTACTAGGAGATGAAAAACGGGTCTACCCACAGAGCATAATCGTTTGCATTCCACTAAAAAAAAACCAAACTGGTTGCCATCAAGTCGATTTCAACTCACAGTGACACTGAAGGACAGAGTAGAACTGCCCTATAGGGTTTCCAAGGACAGCCTGGTGGATTCAAACCGCCAAACCTTTTGGTTTGCAGCACTATGCCACCAGGGTTTCCTGCATTCCACCGGACACGATTAAGCTGTATTTCTATGGATAAGAGTCACTTCCATTATTATAAGTTTTCCACAACTTTCAGAGTTGTAAAATTGCTCAAGGACAATGACATGCTCAAATAACCCAGAAGGGTGTACTAGGCAGGACCCTGAGTTTTGGGGTCCAATTTAAAGTCTTTCACAATTTTTTGCTATAGACTGAACCAATGAATTCACGAAAGCAGTTGTCTGGGCTGCCACAGGAAATGTCCACTCCCCTAACCACCTCTCGATTCCATTTCTCTTGCCTTGAACACTTCTTTCATTACCCTAGCTCCACCGGACAAGTGGGTGGTCCCACAGCCTGGCCCTTAAGCCTTTCAACTGCCAATCAACTTCAACCCACAGAGACACTAACATCCCAAACTGGCATTTGCAGTTGCCTGTGGAAGATCTCCTTTGTCTGGACTGGAGAAAGGAGGCTGCATTACAATATCCTAAAAGTAGGGGGGCTCTCATGCAGAACAGCCAGCAGCAGGGGAACAGGGGGGCTGAGGAGAGGAGGACCCCACAGGGCACTTGGACTCCATAGTTACTCACATTGGCATTGGCCCATGTAAAATCTCCTGAGCCCCAAAAAGAAGGTACATTACACAGGCCTGTGGGAAAGGGCACCCCCGGGCAACTCAGGCCCCAAGGGCTCCTTTACCAGCTGAGCACTGTTGAAAAGTTTCAGGTCCTGCAAGAAATGGCACCTGACAGGGGGCTGAGAGTATAAGAGGAAAACCAAGCATGGAGTATCTAAATGCCAAGTGGAGCTCAGCTCTTTGGGAAGTTCAGCCCTGACTTCGGATTTTTTGAAAATCCAACCTTTGCTCTTGGAGAACAATTTCTGATGTCTTTCTCCGTCTTCTTTTTATGAAGGTCAAATCTAACTGCAAAACAGTGTCTGTGGGGCAGGTCCTGGTGCCTATCTCTGGAAAAACAGTCGGTGCAAACTGGCCAAGATGGCCCCATAAGCAGCTGACAGCCTCAGTCTCTAACTTGGACTAGCAACAGCCTCTAACCAGTTTTCTGGCCCCCAGTGTCACTACTACAACGCATCCCACACAAATGCCAGAGTCAACTTTCTAGACACATCTGGCCGTATCATTCTCCTGCCTAGAACTTATTGATGGCTTCCAGTTACCTGTATGATGAAGTCCTTGGTGTACACGGCTCCCCACAACTGGCCCCTACTCACCTCTGCAGCTTCATCTCTTGTCACTCCCTGACCCCCTTTTCACACTCTAGCATCACCCAACTCCTAGTAGCTCTTTGCATATACCTCATTTCTCTGTGCCTTTGCTCATGCCATTTCCTCTGCCTGGGATACCTGTCTCACACACTTTGCATGGTCAGCTCTAATTCCTCTGTAAGACTCGGTTCAGGTGTCCTCCCCCAGAAGGAGCTCTGCGCTCCAACACGCCCTTATCTGCATCTCCGCATCCCCCCTATAAGTTGTGCCTACTCCCCCTGCCAATGGATACAGGGTCCTTGAGAGCAGGGATTATTACTAGACCCCCTGGCACGGTGCTTGGTTCACCACTATGCGGTCAGTAAATGTTTACTGAAAGAATTAATTAATGACTCATCCTACAGTACCACTGCCTGCCTCATCCCCTGGCCTTAAGAAGCAGCCAAGGAAGGGAGGAGAGACTCAGGGCTGGAGTACTCACTCAGACCAAGAGAGGCGGGCTTAGTTAACTCATATTTACTGGATACTCAGGTTGGAGGTTTGAGTTCACCCACAGGAGCCTGGTGAGCTACTTCCAAAAAAAACAGCCACAGAAAACCCTATGGAACAGACTTCTACTCTGACACACACCGGACTGCTGTAAGTTGCACTCGACTCTACACCAACTGAATTTTTTTGCCATGTGCAAAGGCCACTACGAGGTGTTGTGAATCAGACATGGCTCTTGTCTTGGCAGAAATAGCCTAAAACCGTGACTAATCCAGCCATTACCCATGGAATGGATTTGCCTTGCAAGGATGTCTGGGTGAGACTTGCATCAGCACGGGTCTTGGGCTTGAGCAGCAGTGCAGCAAAGGCAGTGGGGAGGTTGAGTTTGCAGAAAGGGACCTTGAAGGGAACTGACAACTTCTCTCCAAATATGAAACAGACTGTTGTTAATAAGGCAGGTGTGTTTCCTGTTGCTCCAGGACCAATGTTTGGAAATTTACAGGGAAACAGATTTAGTTCCAACATAAGAAAACATTTTCTAATATGAGGAGAAGGGAACTAACATTGGTGAGTGCCTGCTCCATGCCAATTAACTCTGTGAGGTGAGTGTTACTACCTGGTCCCAATTGGCAGATTTAAACAAACTGTGGTGGCATGGATCGATTTTGTGTGGCCTTTCACACCATGGTCTTGTAACTCCCTCCCAGGTGATTGGGTGGGACTGTGCAGATATGATAATTGTGGCCCATCAAAGGGATTGGGGAAACCCTGGTGGAGTAGTGGTTAAGAGCTATGGCTGCTAACCAAAAGGTTGGCAGTTGAAATCCACCAGGCACTCCTTGGAAACTCTAGGGGGGAGTTCTTCTCTGTTCTATAGGGTCGCTATGAGTTGGAATCCACTCAACGGCAGTGGGTTTGGGAAAGGGATTGGTCAGTTTTTGCCATCCAGCTGGGCTTGAGGTGAGCCATCCCAGAGGCAGGAGAAGAACAGCCAGGAGCCAGCACGTCCTTTGGATCCGGGATCCCTGCACTGAGACGATCTTAGAAGCAGGAGGCTGAGAAACAGCACTCAAGCTGTAACCCTTAAGACCATGAGAAGCGGTGGCAGCAGAGACCTAGCAGCAGGAGACAGTGAGGGGAACTTCCCAGTCCGTAGAGAGAGGAAGCTGAGTGCCTTTGGGCAGAGGCCTAGGGCTAGGAGGAGGAGTGCCTCTGGGCACAGCTCTGAAGAGGCTGTCCTGACAGAAGGAGTATATCCTGAGTGTCCCTGAACCTGCACTGTAACTGTTATTTCCCTAATAAACCCCATAATTGTGAGTATGGTCTGTGAGTTTTATGTGGTCATTGCACTAAATTATCAAACCCAGCAGAAAGTGCTGTTGTAGGGACAGCTGGTGTCAGAATTGGTAAAGATGGAGGAGAGATGAGGCATGCTTGACCTCCACCTCATAGGAATCAGCCTTGGGCTGTTGATCTTGATTCTCCTTCCTCCTTCTGCAGTTAGAAGAGGTCATACACCGCCCCCAAACAGTTTTTACAGAAACAAACACACAAACTAATGCCTACAAAAATGAAAGAGACCCACCCTAGAGCCCATGACTGTGGGCAAAGCCAGGATTCAAACCTAGGACCATATGGCTACAGACAAACACATCATCCCCTTTTCCCAAAGGCAATGCTGAATATCCTCAGACTAGGGGTTTTGCTGTGCTTGGTGGTATTCAAGGACAGGCCAGATGGAGATGCTGCAGAGATGCTCCAACTTTGGGCAGGAAGTTGAACTAAATGACCTCTAAAATTCCATCTAACCCTATGGTCACATATATTTGTGTATAGGCATATTTGTGTACAGGTAAGTACAGATATATACATATGTGTGCATAGATAGAAGTATCTAGATGTATGTGTGTGTATAGATATGTGTGTGCATGCATATATATTCATAGAAGACACAGTTACAAAACCCTGGTGGCATAGTGGTTAAGAGCTACAGCTGCTAACCAAAGGATGGGCCATTCGAATCCACCAGGCTCTCCTTGGAAACTGTATGGAGCAGTTCTTCTTTGCCTATATGGTCACTATGAGTCAGAATTGACTCAACGACAAAGGGTTTGGTTTGGGGTTTTATATGTACTTGTACATACAGTTATGTGTGTGCACGCATATATATTCATAGAGGACACAGTTACAAATACTTCTCAGACATAACCAAACACCTTGCGAGACTGTTTCTCTGTGAAGGCTTAGGACTTCAGTCTCATGGGTCAACTCAGTCAACTGGCATCATATAGTTAATTCACAAAGTTCATATTCTGCATCCTAGTGAGGTAAGTGAGGTAAGTAGCATCTGAGGTCTTAAAAGTTTGCGAGCATATCGGTCACTACTTGCGAGGAGCAAGAGAAAGAAGGAAACCAAAGTCTCAGAGAAGAAATTAGTCTACAGGGATAACAGCCTACATGAGCCATGGCCTCATCTATCCTGAGACCAGAAGAACCAGATAGTACTCAGCTACCGCTACTGACTGTTTTGATCAGGGCCACAATAGATAGACGCTGATGGAATGGGGAAAAAATGTGGAACAGACCTCAAATTCTTAAAAAGCCCAGACTTACTGGACTAGTTGAGAGTAGAGGACTCCCTGAGACTATTGCCCAGAGATACTCTATAAATCTTGAATCAAAACTATCCCCTGGGGTCACCTTAAATAACAGATTGGCATTCCAAATAAAGCATATTACTCACTAGTACGGTGCTCCATTAAAAAAAACCATCTATATGGTTATGAGGGAGGGAAGAGGTGGGGATGGAAAAACACTTAATAGACAATAGATAAGTGGAAACTTTGGTGAAGGGTGAG
This sequence comes from Elephas maximus indicus, assembly GCF_024166365.1. NCBI lineage: Eukaryota > Metazoa > Chordata > Mammalia > Proboscidea > Elephantidae > Elephas > Elephas maximus. Next base: position 12,072,146 of record NC_064835.1, on the reverse strand, counting down.
ACAGTACACAATACTGGGGAAGCCAGCACAACCTGTAAAAGGCAAGGTCACGGTAGCTCCACAGGTGTACCCAAACTCCCTGAGGGACAGAATTGCTGGGCTGAGGGCTGCAGGGACCATGGTCTCAGGGAACATCTAGCTCAATTGGGATAACATAGTTTATAAAGAATATGTTCTACATTCTACTTTGGTGAGTAACGTCTGGGGTCTTAAAAGCCTGCGAGTGGCCATCTAGGATACTCCACTGGTCTCACCCCTTCAGGAGCAAGGAAGAATGAAGAAAACTAAAGACACAAAGGAAAGACTAGTCCCAAGGACTAATGGACCACATCTACCACGGCCTCCATGAAACTGAGTCCAGTACAACGAGATGGCGCCCAGCTACCACCACTGACTGCTCTGACAGGGATCACAATAGAGGGTCCCGGGCAGAGCTACAGAAGAATGTAGAACAAAATTCTAGCTCAAAAAGAAAGACCAGACTTGCTGGCCTGACAGAGACTGGACAAACCCTGAGAGTATGGCCCCTGGACATCTTTTCAGCTCAGTAATGAAGTCACTCCTGAAGTTCACCCTTCAGCCAAAGACTGAACAGGCCCATGGAACAAAACAACACTAAAGGGGCATGCCAGCCCTGGGACAGGGACTGGAAGGCAGGAGGGAAGGGGAAAGCTGGTGATAGGGAGCCCAGGGTTAAGAAGGGAGAGTGTTCACATGTCGTGGGGTTGCTAACCAATGTCATACAACAATGTGTGTACTAACTTTTTGACAAGAAACCAGTTTGTTCTGTAAATCTTCATCTAAAGTACAATTAAAAAAAAACAAAAAACCATCTATAGATACCAAAAGATCAACAATTACTCTAAAGCAAAGGTGAGAAGACAACGAGGCAGAGAAAACATAGTCCCAGAAAAGGAGCAACCTGATGCAATTAAAGGGAATATTGATACCTTGTGAAAAATGTAACTAATGTCACTGAACAATTTGTATAGATATCGTCAAGCAGGAACCTAATTTGATGTGTAAACTTTCACTGAAAACACAACAAAGTATTATTTTAAAAATTTTGTATATATCCCATTCAACCTTGAGGGACTCAATGTCCCTCTAGAATCACTGGGATGGTGTTGCAATCTCTTTCTGCCACCTCACTACCAGCATCAAAGAGCGAGAACCCAAGTTTCCCCTCAGGAGCTGGGCCCCACACACAGCCTTACACTCTGACGTGAAACCTGCCCTCAGTTACCGTCTTTTTAGCCCTCAGAAAGGGGACTTAAGTGGAGGAAGAGTAGGTATTAGCCAGGAAAGAAAGGGACTAATGTCTCAGGTAGAGGGAACAGCATCTGCAAAAGCCCAGTTATAAGAGAGAACATTTCTTGGACAAGGAAGTGAAAAAAGTTTAGCAGTGAAAGGAAGGGATTGGAAGGAGATACAGCCAGATGGAAACCAGATTAGATCAGGAAGGGCCTTTTAGGCTAGATTAAGGGAACTGAGATTTATCCTATAAGCAAAAGGAAGCCATTGATAAGGGTCTAGTATCCATAATACATAAATAAATCTTACAACTAAGCAATAAAAGGACAAGTATCTCGTATTTTTTAAAGGGCAAAGGATTTGGATAGATATTTCTCCAAAGAAAATATACGAACGGCCAAAAAGTAAATGAAAAGATGTTCAATATCATTAGTCATTAGGGAAATGCTAATTGAAACCGCAACGAGCTACCACCTCACACCTATTAGGATGGCTATAATTAAAAAGAAACGGGAAGAATTAGATGGTGCCCAGCTACCACTACCAAACATTCTGATCAGGGTCACATTAGATGGATCCTGATAGAAAGGGGGAAAATTGTGGAACAGAACTTAAAATTCTCAAAGAATTCAGACTTACCGGACCCATTGAGACTGGAGAAATCCCCAAGACTATTGCCCTAAGATATTTGTCTTGGTTATCTAGTACTGCTATAACAAAAACACCACAAGTGGATGACTTTAACAAAGCGAAGTTTATTCTCTCACAGTCTAGTAGGTTACAAGTCCAAATTCAGGGCATCGGCTCCAGGGGAAGGCTTTCTCTCTGTGTCAGCTCTGGAGAAAGGCCCTTGACCTCAGTCTTCCCCTGGTGCTACTTTCTAGGTGGTATGAGGTCCCACACTCTCTGCTTGCTTCCCTTTCCTTTTATCTCTTGAGAGATAAAAGGTGGTGCAGGCCACACCCCAGGGAAACTCCCTTTACCTTGGATCAGGGAGGTGACCTGAGTAAGGGTGGTGTTACTATCCCACCTAATCCTCTCAACATAAAATTATAATCACAGAATGGAGGACAACCACACAATACTGGGAATCATGGCCTAACCAAGCTGACACATATTTTGGGGGGAGGAAACAATTCAATCCATGACAATATTCTTTACACTATGAGCAGAAAATATCCCCCAAAATCACTTTTCAACTAAATAGCAGATTAGCTCAAAAAGTAAAGAATTCCACCTTTGAGAACTGCACTCTTAAAAATTATCCACATGAGACCAAATGGGCAACAGTAACTCTTCTCAGAGATGAGAAGTTTGGCAGGCAGCGAGATTAAATTAATGGGAATTGAACAACTAGAACAGAGATGAGAATGTTGACACAAACTGAAGAATGTAGCCAATGTCACTGAATATTATGTGTAGAAATTTTGAATGAGAACCAAAAATATGATAAAATATTTTTAAAAAAAGAAATGCAAAATAACAAGTGTTGGTGAGGATGTGGAGAACTGGAATCCTCACGCATTGCTGGTGGGAATGTAAAATGCTGAAGCCCTGAAGCCACTTTGGAAAGGAGTTTGGCAGCTCCTCAAAAAGTTAAACGTAGAGTTAGCTCATGACTCAGCAATTCCACTCCTAAGTATGTACCCAAGAGAACTGGAAATATATGGCCACACAAAAACTTGTACATGAGTTCAAGTTATTAACAATAATAAAAAAAAAAAAAAAATAGAAACAACCCAAATTTCCACCAACTGATGAATGGATAAACAAAATGCGGCGTGGCCGTACAATGGATTATGTGACGAAGGGTATGAAGTGCTGATACATGCTACAACTTGGATGAACCTTGAAAACATTACGCTAAGTGAAAGAAGCCAGATTCAAAATGCCACAGGATTCTATTTATATGAAATGTCCAGAATAAGCAAATCCTTACAAACAGATGTACTACTGCAGCCACTTTTGAATGATCTTCAGCAAAATTTTACTTGAGTGTGATATTAATGGTGTTCAAAAGCGGCTGCCGCAGCACATCGACAGGGCACTGCCAGAAATTCAAACTGGATTCGGAAGAGGACGTGGAACCAGGGATATCATTGCTGATGTCAGATGGAGCCTGGCTGAAAGCAGAGAATACCAGAAGGATGTTTACCTGTGTTTTATTGACTATGCCAAGGCATTCGACTGTGTGGATCATAACAAATTATGGATAACAATGCCAAGAATGGGAATTCCAGAACACTTGATTGTGCTCTTGAGGAACCTGGAGATAGATGAAGAGGCAGTCATTCCAACAGAACAAAAGGATACTGTGTGGTTTAAAGTCAGGAAAGGTTGTGTGTCAGGGTTGTATCCTTTCATCATACTTATTCAATCTGTATACTGACCAAATAATTTGAGAAGCTGGACAATATGAAGAAGAACGGGGCATCAGGACTGTAGGAAGACTCATTAAGGCTGTGATATGCAGATGACACGACCTTCACTGAAAGCAAAGAGGACTTGAAGCACTTGATGAAGATCAAAGACCACAGCCTTCAGTACGGATTACAGCTTAACATAAAGAAAACAAAAATCCTCATAACTGGACCAATGAGCAACATCATGATGAATGGAGAAAAGATTGAAGTTGTCAAGGATTTCATTTTACTTGGATCCACAATCAACACCCATGGAAGCAACAGTCAAGAAATCAAAAAACACATTGCATTAGGCAAATCTGCTACAAAGGACCTCTTTATAAAGTGTTAAGAAGCAAAGATATCACCTTGAAGACTAAGGTGCGCCTGACCCAAGCCATGTTGTTTCAATTGCCTTGTATGCATGAGAAAGCTGGACAATGAATAAGGAAGACGGAAGAAGAATTGACACCTTTGAATTGTGTTGGCAAAGAATATTAAACATACCATGGACTGCCAAAAGAACAAAGAAATCTGTCATGGAAGACAGAAGCAAGGATGGCAAGACTATGTCTCACATACTTTGGGCATGTTATTAGGAGGGACCAGTCCCTGGAGAGGGACATCATGCTTGGTAAAGTACAGGGTCAGGGAAAAAGAGGAAGACTCTCAACAAGATGGATTGACACAGTGGCTGCCACAATGGGCTTAAGCATAACAATGATTGTGAGGATGGTTTAGTTCCGGGCAGTGTTTCCTACTCTTGTACATAGGGTTGCTGTGAGTCAGAACTGGTTCGATGGAACCTAACAACACAGTCAGAAAGCAGATCACTGGTTGCCAGGAGCTGGGGGAGGGATGAGTGACTGCTAATGGGCACCAAAAAACCAAACCAAACCCACTGCTGTCAAGTCGATTCTGACTCATAGGGACCCTATAGGACAGAGTAGAACTGCCCCATATGGTTTCCAAGGACAGCCTGGTGGATTCAAACTGCCGACCTTTTGGTTAGCAGCCATAGCTCTTAACCACTACACCAACAGGGTTCAGGGTTTCTTTTTAAGGTGATGAAAATGTTCTGGAATTAGATAGTAGCGATGGTTGCACAACTCTGTGGCTATACTTAAGTCACCGAATTCTATACCTTAAGATGGTGAATCTTATTGTATGTGAATTATATCTCAATTAGAAAAAGGAAGATAATGAATAGTTTTAAGTTGGGGAGTGCTATGGTTTGTTTGCATTTTAATAAGAATATACTGTGGCTGTAGGGTAGAAAACAGACTGGAGGCAGAGAAATCCTTACAGTTATGAGGCTGTTACAAGAGTCTTGATGAGAGAGAATGGTGACCTATACAAGGGAAGTGGCAGTGGAGGTGGAAAGAAAAGGTCAGATTCAAGAAGTATTTAGGATGCATGTATCAGGTTTAAGCATGTACAGTCAGAACTGAGATGGGGAGAAATAGGACTTTCTTTACCTCTTCTTAACAGAACTTAATTTAGTTCTTGTGATGGTTTTAACAAATATCCTCAAGTTTTTGGACAATTCTTCCTTTAAAAGGTGGAGTCTAATTCCCCTTCCCTTGAATCTGGACTGAACTCAGTGACTTACTTCTAACTAATAGAATGTGGCAGAAGTGCTGCAAGGTGACTGCCAAGGCTAGGTCAAGATAAAGATAGTTTTCCATCTGGCTCTTTCTCTCTCTCTTTCTTTATATCATCTGTCTGTCCATCTCTCTCTCCTTCTGATTTCTTGCTCTGTCTGGAGGGAGCTAGCTGCCACGTCAGGAGGATACTCAAGAATCCCTCCGTAGAGGCCCATGTGGAAAGGAACTGAGGCCTCCCACTAACAGCCAGCATCAACTTGCCAGCCATGTGAGGGAGCCACCCTGGAAGCAGACCCTCTAGCCTCAGTAGAGCTTTAGATAACTGCAGCCCCCAGTCTTTGAGTTTTTCGGCTGCAGCAGCAGCCTTCATAGAGCAGAAACAAGCTGTCCTTGTGTGCCTTTGAGAGACGTTTGGCATACCCGTTGCCATACTGAGGTAAACTTAACCCTCTTGTAAACACAGGCTATAAAAATTCTAAAGCAAACAAGATACAGTGTAGGCCAGATACGAGGAAACCAGTATCTTAACCTGAGGCTAAATTTTAAATGATAACCAGATTTCCCTTAATGCTTCCTTTTAGGATTGTTTTTTTTAGGCAAACCCACTAAAACCAGAAATGACTTGGTTGACCGTTGGATGTCCCCATCCCATAATAAGTCCTGCCTAGAAACCAAGAAACTCATGTAAAGGAACTAAAAATGCTGGACATACGTCACCAGACACAAGCTGGACCCAATTTAGAAGCAAGAGGTCTGACACCCACTTCCGTACTAAGTCTCAGCCCAGCCCTTCTTTTAAATATGCTTGCTATTTCCCAGGAGTTTAATGAGTACGTGTAACTTCCTTTTTACTGCTAAGTATATAAAACTTCTCCCAGCCCTTGGTTCTGGGAGATAGTACTTGGAGAGTGATCCCCTGCCTCCCACTCGCTGCGAGTATTAAACTATATCTGCTTTTAAACCCACTTGACTCTAGTTATTCTTAACGAGAGTACAAGTGGCAAACCCACTGCATTGGGTAACACCTTAGCTGAATTCCTGACCCATAGAAACCATGAGAGATGATAAAAGCTACTGCTGTTTTAAGCCACTAAGTTTTGGGGTGATGTACTGCACACAATAGATAACCTATCCAGTTCCAAAGCCCCTATTTCTACTGATAGCAAGAAACATTTAATCTTGCCAACTAAAGGTAATTGAGGCCCTTCCCATCTAAAACTTAAGTTGCTTTTGTCAGCACCTAGCTGATTCCAGACTCAAACTAAGTCACTTCAAAGATCAAACTGCCTAACAGAGCTGTTCTTCCCTCTGTTTTCCCCCACCCTTTCCTGCTCCCCAGGATGCCTCGTATGAGGGAGGAGGTTTATGTAACATCACGGCACCTGGCAAGGGCTCTCTTCTTCCTCCACTGAGGGGTACCTTGTCCTCTGACTGTGGGTGACAGAACCTGTGATCCGTTCCTCAGATGAGGCTACCTCTGCTCTGCACAGAGGTGTCCACTGAGGGAACTGAACTCCAGCCTGTGCTGCTCGCCAAACCACGCACAACTGCCAACCCAGCCCAGAGGAGAGGGCCCTCATGTTCTTTATCCTCCCTGAAGGCGTGTCTTTTCCTAATTCCCACAAAGGCCTTGTATGCAGACAGCAGCCCTTCTCTGCCCCCACCCTTCTGACACAGGTCCCACCTTCTAGAACCCGGACTAAAGGAGACAGAGGCACTCACCTCAGACACAAAACTTAAGGGGACACTAAAAGTCTCAGCCATCAAGATAATAATATTTTAATGCACTGTTTTTTTTAATCTAAATTAAAGCCCCGATATAGAAACAAAATATTTAAAAATTTTACATAGAAACAGGATTCAATCCTGCACTTGCACAACCCCATCACATTATCTCACTCTAATCTGGGGCCTGGTTCCAATAAAACTTTATTTACAAAATCAGGCAGCTGGCGTATGGGGCCAGAGTTTGCCTTTTTTTTTCGCCTCACAATATTATTTATCTTGATTATTGGGTTGCTCTCCTCTTGCTAGCCCTGACTTGATTCACCAACTCTCATCTCTCAGATTGGGGACACTTCTGAATTTCCTTAATAACATCTATGGGCAAGGAACCTAAAAGGGGGCTAGGGGAGGCTGCTGTAAGTCACAGGACCTCAGGCCCTCTCATTGCCTAAAACAAATGTGCCACCACGCACAATTTCTGCTTTACTGCATCTACCCCTGCTGGTACAGTATCTTCTGTGAGTTCCAGAGGGAAGCTGGGCACAGACTGCCAAGGGGCTTCAGAGTCACCTGCTGGTCTCTATCACCCCCTAGGGTTCTACTCAACAGCTCTTTCTAAACTCTGGCTCTCTCTTTTCTTTGTGCTTCCCCAACTTCCCAGGAACAAGTAAAATATAAAAACTTAGCCTTAGAGCAGGGACTTAAGGGTAGTTGCTCTACAGCTAACTTTTTCATTCATTCATATGTTCATTGAGTCATTCATTTATTTCACAAGCATTGATCCCTACTGAAACCCTGGTGGTGTAGTGGTTAAGTGCTATGGCTGCTAACCAAAGGGTCAGCAGTTCGAATCCGCCAGGTGCTCCTTGGAAACTCTATGGGGCAGTTCTACTCTGTCCTATAGGGTCGCTATGAGTCGGAATCACCTCGACGGCACTGGGTTTGGTTTGGTTTGGTTCGGTTTGGTTTGGTTTATACGCCAAGATGAAACCCTGCTGGTGTAGTGGTTAAGAGCTAGGGCTGCTAACCAAAAGGTCAGCAGTTCGAATCCACCAGGTGCTCTTTGGAATCCCTAAGGAGCAGTTCTTCTCTGTTCTATAGGGTCACTATAAGTTGGAATCAACTTGACAGCAACGGCTTTTTTTTAATACGCCAAACATTTGCTAAGAAAAAAACTCAATACTCTGGAGCAAACAGTAAGAGGGACCAACAACATAAGCAAACAGTAATAGTGAAGTCTTGTATATGTAAAAATTAAAATATGCACACGATTAGCCTGGAAGAGGAAGTGATTACCTCTCCCTGGAAACCTCAGGACAAGGGAGGTTAGATTTCCCCAAGGAGATAAGGTGTCAGTGGATATTCTCAACAGAGAGAAGAGCAAGTACAAGGACCTGGATTAGAGTAGTAGCAATGGAAATAAAAAATGACTGAGTTGATTTAAAGGGAGAGAGGCATTGTTATAGCTGTGTACCCACTGCCGTCGAGTCGATTCCGACTCATAGCTGTGTAGTACTAGGCAATTTACACAAGCCCATCTGTAACATGGAATAAGCACCATACCACCTTATGAAGTTCTTGAGAGTATTAAATGAGATATATCAAACATGTTGCACAGTGCCCCGTAAAGCCGTCAAATCAATTCCAACTCTTAGCAACTCTACAGAACAGAGTAGAACCCCTCCATAGGGTTTCCAAGGAGTGGCTGATGGATTTGATCTGCTGATCTTTTAGTTAGCAGCCGAACTCTTAACCAGTACGCTACCAGGGCTCCTTGCACAGCACGCAGCACATGGTAAACTACTATGTAAGCCCAATGTTGTACAGCCCTAGTGGCGCAGTGGTTAAGAGCTCAGCTGTTAACCAAAAGGCTGGAATCCAGCAGCCATCCTTGGAAACCCTGTGGAGCAGTTCTACTCTGTTCTGTAGTGTCGCTATGAGTCGGAATTGACTCAACCAGAACAGGTTTGGCTAATCTTTATGGGAGAAGGTCACCAGGTCTTTTCTCCCAAGGAGCTACTGGGTGGGTTCAAACTGCCAGCCTTTCAGTTAGCAGCTGAGTGCTTGGCCACTTCATCGTTGCGCCACCAGGGCTTAGGAGGTGATAATGTTCTGGGAAAAAGTATAAGTGAGGGAAATTAGGGGTGCCGAGGAGGTGAGTTGTTGTTTATTTTTTTTTTTTTTTGGTAAGCCCAGTGTTAACTACTGGTGCTCATTAAATCTTCAATCTAATATTAGAAGCATTCCATGAGAATAAAGTTTAGTCACACAGGTTTTTTGCACACAGATAAAGGTTAATTTAACCAACACTTAAGTATCTACTAAGTCCCAAACGCTCCATGGTTAACTACAAAAAATTCAATAATCAGTCCTGAGTTTAAAGCTTTCTTGGAATGTAAAGTTAAACTGTTTCTCTCTTAAGTTGTAGCTCGTGCAAATGAAAATTGCTTTGCTCTTAAGACTATTGTATCTGCGTCTGCCACGAGTTAAAAAATCCATCCAGCAACTCAATTGACTTCTTTGTTCTAGGCTGCAGCCACCCTCCCCAGAGACATCAAATGCCATTGACTCAGTGGTTGTGGGGCCACCAGGCAATAGGAACACATCGGTTTAACTGGCAAGATTTAGGAATGGGATGTCAAAGATGAGGTTTGGGAAGTGGGGGGTGGGGTGAGGGAAGGTTTAAACGCAAGAAATCTGATTTATAAAAATGTTTGTGTTTTGGGGGTTTCTTTTGTTTCTCTTAAGAGAGAATAGGTAAGGAGCCCTGGTGGCACAATGGTTAAGCACTCAGCAGCTGACCAAAAGGTGGGCAGTTTGAATCCATCCAGCAGCTCTGCAAGAGAAAGACCTGATGACCTGCTTCTGCAAAGATTTAAAAACAAAACATTGCTGTCGAGTTGACTCATAGCAGCTTTATAGGACAGAGTAGAAATTGTCCATAGGGTTTCCAAAGCTGTAATCTTTACCGAAGCAGGTTGCCACATCTTTTTCCTACAGAGCAGCTGATGGGTTCAAACTGCCAGCCTTTCGGTTAGCACCCAAGCACTTTAACCACCCTGCCACCAGGACTCCTACCATAAAGATTACACCCTAAGAAACTCTATGGGGCAGTTTTACTCTGTCACATTGGGTTGCTATAAGTTGAAATCAACTCAGCGGCACCCACCAATAGGAGAGAATAGGGGTCACTGGGTGGTACCAATGGTTAAAGCGCTCAGCTGCTAACCAAAAGGTTAAGTCCATCCAGAGACACCTCAGAAGAAAGGCCTGGGGAGCGACTTCCAGAAAATCACCCATTAAAAACCCTATGAGGCACAGTTCTGCTCTGACACACATGGGGTCACTGTGAGTCACCGTCAACTCCACCGCAATTGACAGGAGGGAGCAAGATACCCAGCTAAACTGTTCCACTTGGTGCAAAACAGGATGCCATGTTTTTACTGAGTGTTACCTGATTAGGGTCCGTGCCCTGGAGCAATTGAGCCAATGAAACATACTCCAAGTTGGAAAGAGTGAGAAAGTTTATTACTGGGGACCCAGCAGCAACACAGGCTGTCTCTATGGAGTCCTAAAGAGCAGTTTCACATTAGAGCTTATATAGAATCTCACAAGGGTTACAGGTGTCTTTGTAGTCCCCTGCCAGACATTTCTTTATTAGGCTAAAGATATACTTATCTGATACCTGGGCTCCAACTTTCCTGTGGGGGTTGTATGCCACAGGTAGTCCGGACAGAACAAAAGGTTATTTGCATCAGTTTAAAACAAAAAACAAAGTCATTAACATTTGGTCAAAACAAAGTCATTAACAGAGGTATGTGAGGAGGCAGGCAGAGGAAGAACAACTTATAGGTTTATCACGGCCTTAGTTATGTTAAGCTCTCAGTTGCCCATTTTGAAAAAGGAGAAAACATGCTGGGTGGTATTGGGGTCACATAGGGACAGGGGCAGAGCTGTCCCATCTCCTGGGAGGTCACAGTGTGGTTCTTGGATGATGTGGAATTTTTAAAAATAAGTTTATGTTTCTACCAGGACTCATAGCATTAGAAATCTGCCCTTTGGAAAATTGATTCTGCTGTTTTTATTTGCTATTTCTATTTCCCATCTTTTAAAAAATACAGTTAAATATGAAAATACCACCCTGTCTTGGGAGACACTAAGAAAACCAAAGGCAGCCAGGGCTGAAGTTAAAAGGGAGAAGCTGCCTTCTCCCCCTCAAGGAGAGGAGTCTTGGCCTCTGGGGAGGCCCTTGGGGGATGGAGGGCTTCCGGGTCCCCTGGGTTTCCCTATTCCATCCTCCAGGTGATCCCGCCGTTGTCCTCTGGGGTGCCTATGAGCCCCCTTTGCCCTCTGAGCACACTCCTTGTCACTCAAGCCAGCCTGAGAGGCTTTCTTTCAGTTCCCTGCGAGAGACTACCCTCAACGAGAAAAATCTCTTCACCCAAAAGCATGGTTCTAAGGGTGAGAATCCTCCCGGGCAAACAGGCTCCTGCTCTTTAGGTCTTCTTCACTGCAGAAGGCCGCTTACTCCTTGGTTCATCCCATTCTTTATGAAGTATTTCCGCGTGCCGGGCACTGAGGATAAAAAGAAAGAAATAGAAGCCTCCGCAGTCCCTGCCCTGAGGAGCTCTCGGTGGAATAGGGAGCCCGACGGGCAAATGGGCTGGCTGAGTGTTCCAGGGGATGCCAGATAGAGCCCCAGTTCTGGAATTCCCTCCTCCAAGGCACAGGCTAGGCCCCGTTAAAATTAACTCCACCAATTAAAGGCACAGTTAGGAGACAATACTGCTTGTCTTTCTCTTTATTTTTAATTACAGGGCCTGGCCTAAAGTTGTCAAACCATTTATAATTAGAGCTGAGCTGGTGAGCAGTAGACCAGAGGGAGGGGAGAAGGGAGGAAGAAGAGGGTGGAGAAGACAGCGGTGCCCTCCCCCTGGCCCTTCTTAGCTCTTCCTGCCCAGCCCCAAGCCTGCCTCTGTGGTCGGGCAGGCACTCATTCACTTGCTTCCTGCGGCTGTGACAGGCGCCACTCGGCTAATGGACTGGGTGGCTGGGGAGAGCACTCTCTGCTGGCTGTCCCTCCCTCGCCTCTCAGTGCACACCCTGATTATAGTCATTAGGGACTCACCCTGAGCGAAGGGGAGACAGGTGGGTGGTGCATCCACGGCCTGGGAGGCGGGAGGCGGCTGCAGGGCGAGACAGGACTGGCTCAGACTAGAGAGAAAGAGCCAGCAGTGCACAGGGGAGAGGCCTCTCTCTACCCTTTCCCTGCAGGGAGGCATCCATCACCCCTGGAAACAGCCCACAGTTGGCACAGCAAGAACTATGCGATGACAGTGGGGAGAAGCAGCTGGCCTCGCTCACGGCTGTAGACAAAGTGAGCTCCTCCAGCTGACCCCCAGGCCCAGCTTGGCCTCACTGCGCACCACAACCACAGAAGCAAGCAGCGGGGCCCACTCACTGCAGGTCTTCCCATAGGGCAGCTGGGGAGAGGGCTAAAGTAAAGCTTTTCTCCTACTGGGCCGAGGCCAAACATGGGGACCAAGCACCCAGGTGCTCACCTCCATTCTCTGCTCTGACCCAGGGGGATGGGCTCCTCCTCTCCTTATTGTTCAGGAAAGCTCCATATGGCAAACAGAGAGGATGGTCTAAGGAGGCCCAGGCCCCTGAGTTGCCAACCCTCACTGTCTACTCAGGCTGTAGGTGGGGAGGGCAGGGAGGCCAAGCAGACTGTGAGCTGCCCAGCATCGTGGTCTCCACATTACCCAACTTCTCTTTCTAGCCAGATCCAGGGCTTCAAAGCACTCTCCTCCTCCACCTCCACCACTCCCAAGGCAGGGGCCAAGTTGGCTGTTGGATTGCACCCCAGGCACAGTGGCCAGTGACAGTGTTGAACTTGACCTGGGCCCTGCTCTCCTGAAAAACAGCAATAGATAAATCCTCCACCCTTTTGAGTTGCAGGAAATAGCTCATAGCAAAGAACTACCCTTCTTGTAAGACTTAGAGAAGCCTTGAGGATGACCCCTTGTTTACCTATGACAAGGCCTGACACAGACCTTCCAAATTCCCATTCTTTGCCTCATTAATGATTAGCTGAACTGTTTGTCTCCACTGACCAGTCTGGACAAAATACCTGCAAATCTGACCTGACCAAAGTTTAGTCAGGCTTCTCTTCCCTGAACTTTGAGCCATTTCCGCCTGAGCCAGCATCGAAACTAGGAATAGCCTGTCCTTAACAGCTCCTCCCAAGAGTCAACTGACTGTTCAGGACACCTGCTCATCCCACTCCCTCACACCTGGTTCCTTCTAGCCTTGCAAACAGTAAAGGTGCTCAGTTGCTAAGCAAAAGGTTGGGGGCTTAAGCCCACCCAGAAGTGCCTCAGAAGAAAAACGTGGTGATTTACTTCCAAAAAATCAGCCATTGAAAACCCTGCGGAGCACAGGTCTACTCTGACACACATGGGGTTGCCATGAGTCAGCACCGACTGGTATTTTAGGAAAAAAGCCCTTCGTCTGACCTTTACGATGTTTTTGTTCTCTCTACCGCAATAATCTTTTCATTATTATTTTTATTATCCCTCTGTCGTGGATTGAATTATGTCCCCCCAAAAATGTGTGTATCAACTTGATTAGGCCATGATTCCCAGCGTCGTTTGGTTGTCCTCCATTTTGTAATTGTAACTTTATGTTGAGAGGATTAGAGTGGGGTTGTAACACCACCGTTACTCAGGTCACCTAACTGATCCGAGGTCAAGAGAGTTTCCCTGGGGTGTGGACTGCACCACCTTTTATCTCTCAAGAGTTAAAAGGGAAGGGAAGCAAGCAGAGAGTTGGGGACCTCCTACCACCAAGAAAGCAGCACCAGGAGGAGAGCGCATCCTTTGGACCTGGGGTCCCTGCACCTGAGAAGCTCCTCGACCATGGGAAGATTGGACACAAGGTACTTTCTCCAGAGTCGACAGAGAGAGAAAGACTTCCCTGGAGCTGACGCCTTGAATTTGGACTTTTACCCTACTTTACCGTGAGGAAATAAATTCCTCTTTGCTAAAGTCATCCACTTGTGGTATTTCTGTTATGGCAGCACTAGATGACTAAGACACCCTCGTTAACTAAGTTTTTTATTTGACACCAACCCAGAAACAAAAGCCTATCCCTCATGAAGTCTCCCTCACAGGCCATCCACCCTCAGTGACCTCCAGTCTCAGCTCTATCAGCTCTGCAGTTAACCAGGTTAACACATAAACTGGGTGGGAGCTGCCCTCTCTCTGCCCCCAACTAGCTTCCAGACTCTCCCCTGCCAAAGACTTACTGGTTGTTAACAAAAAAGCACTCATATATTTTTTTTTTTAATAATTTATTTTTGTTGTTGCTGTTGACCATGTGCACAGCCAAACATACATCAATTCAACAATTTCTACACGTACAATTCAGTGACACTGATTATATTCTTCCAGCCGTGCAACCATTCTCACCTTCCTTCACCAAATTATGCCTCCATCTTAATGTGAACTCACTGTCCCTTAAGTTTCTTCTCTGGCCTTTTGAGTAAGCAAGCATATCTTGAACATTAATCACGTGCCAGGCACTGTGCTGAGCACTTCCCAGGCATTTTCTCAATAATCTGTGAAGTAGGCAGTAGCATTGTCCTCATTTCTCAGATACAGAAACTCATACTCCGAGAGACATGTGGCAAATAGCTTATGGGGTGATAACATAACATTCTTCTCAGCCACAGGGTAGCAGCTTTTTGGGTATAACCAATGAGCCTTAAAAGTATTAACATCTTCTTCTTGCCTAATAGATTTGATATGAGGGTTAAATAATATGCGTGCAAGTGCTTAGAATGGAGTCTGGCACGTAGGAGGAGCTACACACGCCTAAAACCCAAAACCAAAAAGCTATTGTTATTACCCTACCACCTTTCTGTTAGTTTGTTATGCTGTGGTGGCTTACATGTTGCTATGATGCTGGAAGCTATGCTGCCGGTACTTCAAAAACCAGCAGGGTTACCCTTGGTAGACAGGTTTCAGTAGAACTTCCAGACTAAGACAGACTAGGAAGGAAGACCTGGTGATTTCTTTCCAAAAATTAGCCAGTGAAAACCCTATGGATCAGTTAATTGGCCTAATGTTTAGTGCTTCTGTTCTACCTCCTAGTTCACTGTATAGCGCATGGGGTCTTAAAAGCTTGCGAGTGGCCATCCAAGGCACAATAATTGGTCTTTACTCACCTGGAGCAACAGAGGAAGAAGGAGAGTCAGGAATAAGAAAAGGAAATGGATGTGTGGCTAATTGCCTCCATGAACAAATGCCTCCTTTGCCATGAGACTAGAAGAACTAGATGGTGCCCAGCTACACCTACTGAACACTTTGTTCAAAGATTCTATTGAAGAATTCTCCAGGGGATTCTAGCTCAATTGGCATAACATAGTTTATAAAGAAAATGTTCTACATCCTAGTTTGGTGAGTAGCGTCTGGAGTCTTAAAAGCTTGTGAGATACTCTACTGGTTCCACCCTGTCTGGAGCAAGGGAGAATGAAGAAAACCAAAGACACAGGAAAAGATTAGTCCAAAGGACTGATGGACCACAACTACTATAGCCTCCACCAGACTGAGTCCAGCACAACTAAATGGTGCCAGTTACCACCACTGACTGCTCTGACAGGGATCACAACAGAGAGTCCCAGACAGAGCTGGAGAAAAATGTAGAACAAAATTCTAACTCACAAAAAAAGACCAGTCTTACTGTCTGACACAAACTGGAGGAACCCCAAGAGTATGGCCCCCACACACCCTTTTAACTCAGTACTGAAGTCACTCCTGAGGTTCACGCTTCAGCCCAAGATTAGACAGGCCCATAAAAAAATGAGTCAAAGTGGGCACACCAGCCCAGAGGCCAGGACGAGAAGGCAGGAGCAGATAGGAAAGCTGGTAATGAGGAACTCAAGGTCAAAAAGGGGAGAGTGTTGACATGTCGTGGGGTTGGCAACTAATGTCATGAAACAATATGTATATCAACTGTTTAATGAGAAACTAATTTGGTCTATAAACCTTCACCTACAGCACAATAAAATAAAAAGCTATAAGAAAAAATGCACAACCTAAAAAAAAAAAAAAAAGATTCTATAGAAGAAGTCTGATCAAAACGGGGAAATATGCAGAAAGGAACTTCATATTCTCACGGACTTCAGATTCTGTGGAGCCATGGAGGCTGGATGAACACCTGAAACTATTGCCCTGAGATCATCTTTAAACTTTAAACCAAAAATATCCCCAGTGGTGTAGCTTAAGTAGTAAAGAATGTCTGCCTTGAGTATTGTGCTCTTTTAAGACCTATTTATATAGGATCAAATTGACAACAGTAACCCAAAAGATTAGACAGGAACCCTAGAGACAGCGAGGTTAGGTTGATGGAGGAGGAGCAACTCTGAAGGGGAGGATGAGAATGCCTGCACAACTGGAAGAATGTAATCAATATCACTGAGTTATACACATAGAAATTATTCAATTGGCGTAGGTTTTGCTGTGTATATTCTCAACAACAACAAAAATAAAAGAAATTATTTAACACACACACACCCTGTGGATCACAATGGAATATCATCCGATAGTGCTGGAAGACGAGCCCCCTAGGTTGGGAGACACTACACAATAACTGAAACAACGGACTTACGCATACCAACAATCAAAGCTGTGCAGGGCCGGGCAACATTTTGTTATGTTGTACGTGGGGTTGCATGAGTTACAGCTCTTTCGACAGCAACTAACAACAACATTATTACTACTTTGGCTACTACGATGATAATGACATACACCATTATGTCGAAACAGTTGGGCAGTACTGGGAATTAAGTAAGTTGCCCCAAATCACACAATTAAAATGAATCAGCTTCTAATATGCCATGTAATTCACTTCTATATTAACTCCACTGCTTACTTATTATATTGTGTATTGGCTCCCCCACTAGGATGTAAGCCCCGCAAGAGCAGGGCTCTCTGTTTTGTTCACCGCTGTATCCCTGATGCCAACAAAATTGGCCCTGAAATATATAAGGTACTCAAGAAATACCATCAAATAAATGAACAAATAAAGGGAACCCCAAGTCTTGCTGCTGTCAGCCATGATGTTCTAAGAAGGCCTTCTTGTCCTAGACCTGCGTCCCCCTTTTAAAATCAGCCTAGACAATCGTGACCAGCGAGGTTAAAACAAAAACAAACAAAAACCACCCAGTCTTCTTGGCTTCCTAATAATAATAATCCCTTTACTTACACATGAATGGAACTTGTGGGTTTTCAAAAAACTTTCAAATACATCAAACGGTTTCAATCACTCCTGTTGCTTTTATTACTTCCATTTTATGGAAGCAAAAACTGGGGCCCAAAGTGGGAAGGCCACCTGTCCAAGATCACAGGCTTGATGCCTCGGTCAGGGTCAGTCCATCCCTCCCAGCTTTCTCCTCCGCCTTCAGTTTTCCCCACTCCCTCCTCCTCGGCCTCCTGGGCCTGCCAGCCCCTGTCACAGCCCGCGCCCCCGCGAGCCCGGTGCCCCGAGCGTCCCGGCTTCCTCTCTGCTCGGCTAATTATCCTTTTAACTCGCGCTGGCTTATTTTTGCCACACGATCTGCAGGTTTATTTTTATCCGCTTCTCTATAATGGTACCCGGGCGGTTACTCAGGGAAGCTCCCGGCGCTGAGCTGCTCCCCAATTTACAATTGCAATTATGATCTCTGACAGAAACACATGCAGCTGGCGTCAATTTTAAGCAATATTTTGATCATAATAATTAAAAAAGTAACTTATGGCGTGCACGCATTAGATGAATTAATGTTATTCCAAGGCACTGCTCAAAGGCACGCAAGAGAAAGGAGTGAAAAAGGAAACGGTGTTCGCTATCTCGTCGGGGCCCTGGGAGGCTGTCTCCAGCGCGGGCTGGCTGGCTGGGCTCACAATTTAACTTTCACGGGGACTGTAATATTGTTTTTTTTTGTAATATGTCTGAGTGGCCTTCAAGTTGGCTGCTGCCTGGCCCCGCCCCTTAGTAAGGTATTTGGGTATGAACAAGCCCAGTTTCTTGTCACACTGCTCCCTGGCCTGCCCTGCCACAGGCTTCACATTACTCTCTGACTTGCTGTTCCAGGCCCAAAGGGGAGCAGGACCTGAGGGCTGGGGGGGGTGGGGTGGGGGGGAAACAGCAAGGAACTCTGATGCTCCTCCTCCCCAGCACACGCGGAGCACACACACACAAGCACACACAGGTATACAGGTCTGCAGACATTCACACACAGGCACCTCCACCCCCTTTACCATCCACAAGATCTACCTGCTCCCAGACACAGATTCATAACACACACACGTCACACCTCCATCCACAGACAAATTCACACACATTTACACACGTGTTTATAGACATTTGCCCTCTTTACATGATCCACAGTCACAAAATATAGATCCCACACTTCCATTCATATAACACTAATTTGCACACACATCAACTCACGATACACACACACGTCTGCACACAGCCATATACGGGCACACCCATACACAAACTACCTGCCACCAGCCACATAATTCGTAACCACAGACGCATCCTCACATCCCATCCACAAACTCTTATGCACACACTCTGAACACACAGAATATACACACACGTATCTTCGCACTTGCATACATCCATACATGGGCATAGCCATATACACACTATCTGCCCTCAGATACACAATTCATAACCACAAACATAGCCTCACACCTTCATCCATATACAAACTCACAGACATGCACACACTAACACACACAGATCTGCACACATACACACATGTATTTACAGGCACCCACATATACAACTAGCTGCTCACAGACTCATAATCTCAAACAAGGCCCACACACCATTAGTCACACAATGAAATGCACACAGGCACACACACATTAATACACAAGCTCTCTCTCACACCCATTGGTACACAAGCTTTCACACACACAGTCCTTCTTTTTGCACAGGAAGCCCTGCCCCCACCCCCCACTCCAGCAGGCCAGGCCAGAAGCAGCATCAATGGGGCTTCAACGTTTGAGGGGTCATCGAACTACATGAGTGCTCCCCACAAAAATATACTCAAACTTTAGCACACCATTCCAAGGCCTGTATCCTTCCTGAAACCCACCACATTTCCCCAGCTAAAGTCTGGGGTCCCGGGCAGCCCTGTTCCTACCTCACTGGTGGGTGTACAAGTGGCTGGGTGTGTGGATGAGAAGTCCCCTAGTCTTTGAGAAATGATTTACATTTTTTTTAATGAGCATGCTCTACTTTTGGTAAATGGTTTTAAAAAAAAAATCTGTCTTTTTAACCACTGCGCCACCAGGGCTCCTTATCTTTTTAATACTAAAAATGCTCTAATTAAAAAAAAAACAAAGCACTGCTTCTGTCCCCTGCCCCCTAGACTGACCAACACAAGGCCTGCAGCAGAGCAGAGTTGGGTTTCCAGGTCTGTCTTAGTCGTCTAGTGCTGCTATAACAGAAACTCCACAGGGGAATGGCTTTAACAGAGAGAAGTTCATTCTCTCGCAGTCCAGTAGGCTAGAAGTCTGAATTCAGGGCACTGCCTCCAGGGGAAGGCTTTTTCTCTGTCGGCTCTGGAGGGAGGCCCTTCTCATCAATCTTCCCTTGGTCTGGGAGCATCTCAGCACAGGAACCTCAGGTCCAAAGGACACGCTCTGCTCCCTGCACTGCTTTCTTGGTGGTATGAGTTCCCCATGTCTCTCTGCTTGCTTCTCCCACTTATATCTTAAAAGAGATTGGCTTAAGACACTATCTAATCTTACAGATCTCATGGATACAACTGCCACTAATCCAGGTCATTACATCATAGTGATAAGATATATAACACACAGGGAAATCACATTAGATGACAAAATGGTAGACAATCATACAATACTGGGAATCATGACCTAGCCAAGTTGGCAGGTATTTTGGGGGGACACAATTCAATCCTTGACAAAGTCTCTGAGCCAAATGCTTGGATTCAAACCCTGGCTCCACCACTCGCTGATTAAATGACCTTGGAAAATGTTCATTTCTGTTTCCTCATCTGTACCTCACTTATTTCATAGAGTTGTCACAAAGACCTAATGACGTAAGAGCTGAGCCCAGTGCCTGGCACAGGACTTGAGCTCAATACGCCTTGTATTGCTGTTTTTGTTTTTTAACATCATCTGGAACCCAGTGCTTTCTCCCCATCTATACCAGCCACTTATCCCCTTGCCCCTTTGCCTAATTTTTTACCTCTGCCTCTCCTGCTCCTTCAGGGGTACCCAACCCCTGGGTCCCCTATTCTTGTTCCTCTACATGCCTCCCTCAGAGTGGATACTCTTATCACTGACCGGGGTGGTTTTGGGGAAAGGCATGGAATTAGGAGGCAAAAGACTGGAGTTTTGATCATGTGCCCGTGGGGTAAGTCATTTCACTTCTTGGGAACCTCAGTGGTAAAGTGGGAATAATAATATCTACCCTTTTGTACATCAGTGTTCATTGCAGCATTATTCATAAAATAGCCAAAAGGTGGAAACAACCGGAGTGGCCCTCAACATATGAATAGATAAACAAAATGTAGCATCTACACACAATGGAATATCATCCAGCCCTCATTATCTCACAAGGCTGAGTGAGGCTATTCCATCGTCTTGGACTTCTCTACAACTTCAGTTCCTCCTCTCTCCCAACTACCAACAGTTCTTTCCACTTGCAGGTCCCACTGCCACCTCAACATACTTCCACAACTCATTCCAGTTCCGCTACACCACTCCCTCTCCTTGTGTCCCTATTTCTCCTCATGACCCCATCTGTCTCCCACAACCACCATCTCCATCATCTTGGGCTCTTCCCTCTGTCCCTCACCTCCAGTCACCACCAGCTTCTTTTCTTTCAACTTTGAAGCCCTTCTTTCATCATTCCTCTCCTTCCATTTCCACTGCCATCACCCAAGCCCCATCACTGGTTTCCTGCCTCCAGCTTCTATGGCTCCATCCTGCTCATGGCCAGGAAAGCTCACCTCCTTCAGGCACAGCTGTCATCCAGTCACTCCCAGTACCCCAGTTAAGATTCCTCTGCCTGGCTTTCAATCTTCCTCACGTTCCACCTCATTTTCTGTCTGTAAGCAAAGCAAGGATGGACAATTCACCCTATTAGAGCAATAAAAAAAAAAAAGACATACTAAAACCAGTTACTGTCAAGTCGAGTCTGACTTATGATGACCCCATGGCTGATTTTTCAGAAGTAGATTGACAAGCTTTTCTTCCAAGATGCCTCTGGGTGGACTAGACTCGTCAGCCTTTCAGTTAGCAGCCAAGCTGGTTAACCTTTTACACCACCAGGGACAAAAAAACATACTAAAAAAGAAAATCCAAACCCATTGTTCTCAAGTTGATTCCAGTTCGTAGCAATCCCATATGCTGCACAGTAGAACTGTTCCATCGGGTTTTCTTGGCTGCCCTCTTTACGGAAGCCGAGGTGCCCCTGGGTGGGTTCAAACCACCAATCTTTAGGTTAGTTGTTGCGCACCAACCATTTTTTGAGCCACCCAGAGACCTAAAGAGGCACAGTAAAGTCACCTAAATCAGGACCCCTCTGAGCCTTTGCTTTTGTGGTCCCCTTCTCCCAAAATGTCGCTCCCACTTCTCTGCCCTTGTAACTCCCATTCACCCTCAACACTCAGTTAAAGAACCCCACCCCACGAAGTCTTCTCTGACAGCTCTAGCACACAGAAATCCCTATCTCCTCTGATGTCATCAAGCTTGGGGGGTTCTTGAAAATGTTTTTATTATGAAAGATTACAGACAAACAAAAATGTATTATAATATGACAAAAAGCATGTACCCAACATTTTTTTTCGTTTTACAATTTTGATTTTTACCAAGGTTATACAGGCACGTAGATTAAAGAGCTTCTTAATTCTACAGGGTTAGTTAATAAAAACAGAACAAAACTTACCAGTAACCCTTTCCTTACTACCCCTGACCCCCACCCCAGGCAGAAGCCACCACTCCCCAGACGTAAATACTTTCAATGATTTTAGCTGATTCTTTTGATATTTACCTCCACTTCTCTTTAAAACATGTTTATATTGCTACTTGCTTGTTTTTTTGCATTTTGGGCATCATCTATTGACTCTCCTTTCTGTAGAGCAAGGGTTTGGCTCTCTTCCTTTCCCTCCTGTCTCCCTATCACACACACACACTTCTCATCCTCCCATCCTATTTATATTGTAATTTTTGTTAGATCCGTATTTATATGATTTTGACTGTAAAAACATCATTTTGATGCCTGGTCCCTTTGTAATCGGCTGTTACCTCCCACCAACCCCTTTCCCTTCCCTTCACTGGAAGCTTGTAGAACCTTTTCCCTGTGTTCAGAAATATCACAACGTTGTATCTTAGAGTGGGCTATTTTTTCACTCTTTGGGGCACTTTGTGGGCTTTTCAGTCTGGAAACTCATGTCCTTCGGGCCTGTTATTTTTTCTTGAATTAGCTTAGGACTTCTTCCTTTCTGTTTCCTGGAAATTCTTTTATCATATAAAAGATCTCTTGTCCTGCTTCTCTAATCTTCTTGTCTTTTCCTTTTTCTATCTTTTTGTCTTCTTTGTTTTACTTTCTGGGAGATTTCCTAAACTTTATCTCTGAATGCTTCTATTGAATTTTTCATTTCTGCTATCATATTTTTCATTTCCAAGAGCTCTTTTTTGGTTCTTTTTTATATCATCCATTTCTTATTTCATGCAATAATCTTCACTTACCTCTCTAAGGATACTAATGATGTGTTTTTTTGAAGTATTCTTCCTGCATAGCACTTATTTCTGCTAGGTCGCTGTTTTTGCTTTGTTTTGGTCTGTCTTCTATGTTAGTGATTTTCCTCGTTGAGTAGTAATCTTTGACTGTCGGCTCCTATTTAAGTGCTGTCAGCCGCGGTGGAGTTGGCCCGGGACCCAAGGAGGCCCCATGCCCAACGCTATAAAACCTTGCCTGGTCCTGCACCATCCCCACGATCAGTTGCAGATCAGACCGTTGTGAGCCATAGGGTTTTCACTGGCTGATTTTTGGAAGTAGATCACCAGGTCCTTCATCCTAGTCTGTCGTAGTCTGGAAGCTCTGCAGAAAGCTGTTCGGCGTCATAGCAACACACAGGCCTCCACTGACAGGTGGTTGGGGGCTATATGGGGTGCATTGGCTCAGAATGGAACCGAGGTCTCCTGTGTGGGAGGTGAGAATTCTACCACTGAACTACCGTTTTGCCCTCTCTATTTAAGAGTGGGGGACAAATGCCGATTGGAAGCTCTTTGTGAGTAAGTGAGACTCGTTGACTATGAGATTCCTGTAAGGTGATTGGCTGTTTAGTTGGAGAACTTCTGACATCAATATCTTCAAGTGTTTCCTCCTGAGCTGGTTAGACTCCCCAGAGAAAACTCTTCCAGTCTCCTCCCTGGAGGGTAAAGACTTGACTGCCTGCATTCAGAGAAGAGCGATACAGAAGTCTCAGCATCCTATATGCATAAGTCCATTTCATCCCCCGTTTTCAGCACAGTATCTGTCAGGGACTGAAATGTGTTCCCAAAAAAGTGTCTATCAATTTGGCTGGGCCATGATTCCCAGTATTGTGTGGTCATCCTCCATTTTGTGACTGTAATTTCATATTAAAGAGGATTAGGGTGGGATTGTAACTCCCTTACTAAGGTCACAGCCCTCATCTAATGTAAAGGGCGTTTCCCTGGGGTGTGGCTTGCACCATCTTTTATCTTACAAAAGATAAAAGGAAAGGGAAGCAAGCAGAGAGTTGGGGACCTCATACACCAAGAAAGAAGTAGCGGGAGCAGAGTGTGTCTTTTGGACCTGAGGTTCCTGCGCGGAGAAGCTCCTAGTCCAGGGGAAGATTGACAAGAAAGAACATCCTCCAGAGCTGACAAAGAGAGGAAGCCTTCCCCTGGAGGTGACGGCCTGAGTTTGGACTTCTAGACTACTAGACTGTGAGAAAATAAATTTCTCTTTGTTGAAGCTATCCACTTGCTGCTGTTTCTGTCATAGCAGCACTGGGTGACTAAAACAGGATCTCCGTCTTCAACCTGGTATTCCCCAATCCAGAGATCCTCTGTTTCCAGGAATAAGCCTCCACTTTCTGCTGGAAAGGAGAAGGGATGATTATTCACCTACACAGATTTGGGAAGGGGAATCCAAGGATCAAACTTCTTGATTTTCAACCAGTTCTCCTTGTTCTAGCTCCCTCCCTCATTCTACTTCCAAAGGTAGTTAACGTCACCAATGCTTGAGACTAGAGGGATTTGAGAATAAAAACTGGATTGAATTTTAGCTTTCGTTTCTTTTAGCTTAGGCTTCAGTTTCTCCCAGTCTGCTAAGTCCACTCGTTTATTACTTTCCAGCCTCTAAACCTTTGCTGCCATTGTCTCCTCTCCTCTTCTCTCCATCTTTTGGGTTTCTGACTTAAAAAAAATTTTTTTTTTCCTTTATAGTCAGTTTAGGTGCCCTGGATGACAAACAGTTAATGTACTTGGCTACTGACCAAAAGGCTGGTGGTTTGAATCCACCCAGAGGTGCCCCGGAAAAAAGTCCTGGTGATCTACTTCTGAAAAAGCAGTCATCTAAAACCCTGTGGAGCATGGTTTTACCATGACGTACGTGGGGTCGCCATGAGTCAGAATCAACTGGATGGGACCTGGTGCTCGTACAGCCACTTTAGTAGGGTTTTCAAAAAGAGCAAAATTAATTGTGTATGTGTTCAATTCACCACCTTCACCTGGAACTTTCCATTTACATTTTACCTCCAGTAAAGGCCTTATGCCATTAAAAAAACAAAAAAAAACAAAACACCTTTACTGTCATTTCCATGGAGTTTGGAGGGAGTGTGAACTAATGGAGGAGTCCAACCCGCCACCTTTAACTGGAACTGGTTTGTTCTTTACTGTATCCTTAGATATAGATTACAAAGAGATCCATGGCTTCCCCCCACCCCCCCAAAAAAAACACAGCACAATGGCGAACGTGGTAGTTACTTCTAAAGATTTATGGCTGGAGCTCAGCCTTCATGCTATTTAATCTAACTTCCCTTTTCCCTTGACACATGGGCATTCAACAAATAAATATTTACCAAATATTTATTAAGAATCTACTATTTGCTAGGTAATACCTAGGCACTGGGCATATAAAAACCCAACAAATCCGTTGCCGTTGAGTCAATTCCGAAGGTCGGCAGTTCGAATCCACCAGGCATTCCTTGGAAACTCTGTGGGGCAGTTCTACTCTGTCCTGTAGGGTCACTATGAGACTGGGCATATGGCAGGGATCAAACCTGACTGAGTCGCTGTTCACGTGGAACTCATATTCAGCTCTGTTAAACTATCTCCAGGACTAAGGGTGACCCAAAAGGCTAAGCACCTGGCTACTAACTGAAAAGGAGCCCTGGTGGGGCAGTTGTTAAGCATTCAGCTGCTAACCAAAAGGTCAGGAGTTCAAATCCACCAGCCTTTCATTGAAAACCCTATGCGGCAGCTCTACTCTGTCCTGTAGGGTCACTATGAGTCGGAATTGACTCAACGACAATGGATTTTTCTGTTTTGGCTTACTAACTGGTAAGGCCACTCAGAGATGCTTTGCTTCCACCCAGTAGTCCAAATTCCTCCTGGCACAGCCTCCCTCTCTTCCACAGGACAGGCTTTCTGTTAACTGAAGATTATCCTCGTATTTCCCTCTTTAACCACGCTTTCTCAGTTCTTTGGGCTGCTCCTCCTGCAACGCAGTCACCAACCTCTTAGCGGCCTTCCCTACTCCTTCCGCTCCATCTCCATGGCAGCCTTGGTGTGGCCCCTCTCCTGAGTAGGAAGGTGAGCCTTCTCTGATGCCCAGCAGGCCCGTGCTCTACCCCCCAGTCTCACATGCCCCCTGCCCAGCCTAATAGGACTCCATTTCCACTTAGAGGAGCGTCGTTTGATGGTGTGGGAGTTGGGGGTGAACGGCTTCCCTTCTTTTGCACTTGTGGGTATCATAGTCTGTGTTGCCTATCATTTTCCTGTTTTTAAGAGATTTTTTCTACATTATTGTCTCAGAGTGACTGAAAAACTTTTCAGGGTTTTCTTGGGTCCTACAAAATGTCCAGTGCAGGTATGGGCCCACAGGGGTGCTCAATAAATGTCGTTTGGCACGGCTCGGTTGTATTAACTTGCTCTTTGAGGAGATCTTCCCCCTCTTCTCCTCCCTACTCTCTTCTGCAGGCTCCCATGAAAGCTCTCCTGCGTTTTCAGTCTGCCCCACCTTCAGGTCTCAGCAAGGTCACCTCATGATAGCAGAATGTGCTTCCTATTTAGTGTTACTTTCAGGAGACTCTGAGACCCCAAGGCACGTCAATATTGGTCTTATTTTACCAGGGCACTAAGCCCAGAGTGAGATCTAAAAAAAAAAAAAAACAAAAAAAAACATCTTATGTTATTTAAATACAAATATGAAAAGATGACCCAGGAGTTTACATAAGATGCCACCCAGTAACTCATCTTCTTATGTAGGTGTAAATGACTACTAGAGATTCTTTGCTGAAAGCATGATGAGGGAACAGAGACCATGATGATATTAAGACTCCGAAGAGGGTCAAGAAAGGGCATAGCATAGGAAAGGGACATTAGAAGAATGGAAGAAAGGTTAATTCTCCTGACTTACCTTGTTGAAGGTTGGCTGAGCACCCAGATTCCAACCTCTTTCTTGTGATGTGTCAGGGTGAGCAGGTGACATCCTCTCCCACCCTTGTTTCCATATGATCATGATATTTTCCCACCTACATCATTTTTTAAGCCAAATTAATTTTTTTGTTAGGTTTTTATTATTATTATTATTGTGCTTTAGGTGAAGGTTACAGAGCAAATTAGTTTCCCATTCAATAGTTTATACACAAACTGTTCGATGACATTGGCTGCAATTCCTGCAATGTTTTTTTATCGGCACTCTCTCCATTACCAATCTGAGTTCCTCATTTCCATTCGTCAGGTTTTCCTCCTCCTTTCTGCATTCTATTTGCTTTCGGGCATATGTTGTCCATTTGGTCTCATGTAAATAACTGTTCTAAGGAGCACATTCTTCATGGGTGTTATTGTTTATTTATAGGCCTGTCTATTATTTGGCTGAACGGTGATCTCCAAGAATGGCTTCAGTTCCAAGTTAGAAAAGTGTCTAAGGGCCATAGTCTTGGAGGTTACTCCAGTCTCTCTCAGGCCAGTAAATGTAGTCTTTTTTATGAATTTGAATTGGTTATGTCTAGGCAGTTTTTCTTCCCCCGCCCCCCGCCCCCCCGCTCTAACTGGGACCTTCTATTGTGACCCTGGTCAGAGTGATTGGTAGTGGTAGCCAGGCACCAACTAGTTCTTCTGGTCTTAGGCTGGTGGAGGTCGTGGCTCATGTGGCCCATTAGTCCTTTGCAGTGTTTCCTCAGGTCTTTGGTTTTCTTCACTCTCCTTTGCTCCAGATGGAAAGAGACAATAGTTGTATCTTAGATGGCCACTTGCAAGCCTTTAAGACCTGAGACGTTATTCATCAAAGTAGGATTTAGAACGTTTTCTTTATGAACTATGTTATGCCAGTTGACCTAGACGTCCTTCAAACCCAGTAACTCAGTCCCTCAAGGCGTTTGGTTATGTCTAGACTGTTTGCATGGCTGTGCCCCCTGTGTGCTCTGTTATATATATGAATACACATGTAGCACATACGAATATGCCTGTAGAAATATCCACAGCCAAACCTATATACGCACGTGTGAGTAGTCCCATATGCCCTCCCGCAGCTATTCAGCATACATATCTATGTATCCACTCATAAATTATTGCTTGTTATTACTGTCGTTGCAGGACTGTGTATGTTATAGTATTTACCTTCGTTGCCTTTTATTCTTGTGTCTTTCCTTGCCTTGGTCATGTGTGTTGACTTGTCCCATATTGTGTACTGCCTTTCCCTTCACCACAGTTAACAATTTTTTTTTTTTACACTCTAGTCAGTGATTTTCCCATCTTCCCCATCCCACTCCTGGTAAACCTCAAAAAATGTGTATAAACCTTTTCTTGACTATTTATAATAGTGATCAATGTTTGTCTTTTTGTGATTGACTTATTTCACGCAGTCTAATGTCCTCCGAATTCCTCCATGTTGTGAGCTGTTTCACAAATTCATCATTATTCTTTATCATTGTGCAATACCACAGCTTGTTTATCCATTCATCTATTGATAGACACTTAGGTTGTTTCTGTCTTTTTGCTATTGTGAATAAAGTTGCAATGAACATGGGTATGCATATCTCTATTCTTGTCATAGCTCTTATTTTTCTAGGATATATATCTTTTTTTTTTTTATATCTAGGAGTGGGATTTCGGGATCATATGATATTTCTAGATTTTTAAGACAGTGCCATACCATTTTCCATAGTGGTTGTGCCATTTTGCTTTCTGACCAGCAGTGTTTAAGAGTACCAATCTCCCCACAACCTTGCCTGCATTTGTTGTTTTCTGTTTTTTGGATCCGTGCCATTGTTGCAGGGGGTGAGATGGTACCTCATTGTGGTTGTGATTTGCATCTCTCTAATGGCTAACGATCAAGCGTATCTTTTCATGTGTTTGTTAGCCGCCTGAATGTCTTTGGTGAAGTTTCTATTCACGTCCTTTGCCAATTTTTTAATTGTGTTGCTTGTCTTTTGTAGTCGAAGTGTTCAAATTTTCTATAAATTTTAGAGATTAGATCCTTGTTGGATATGTTCTAGCTAAAAATTTTCCCCCAGGCTGTAGGTTCTCTTTTTACTCTTTTGGTAAAGTCTTCGGATGAGCATAAGTGTTTCAATTTTTAGGATATCCCAGTTATCTAGTTTATCTTCTGTTTGTGTATTTCTAGTCATATTTGGTATTCTATTTATGCCATATATTAGGGCCTCTAGTGTTGCTCCTATTTTTTCATCCATGGTCTTTATAGTTTTAGGTTTTACATTTAGGTCTTTGATCTATTTTGAATTAGTTTTTGTGTACTGTGTGAGGTATGGATCTTGCGTCATTCTGCTTCAAATGGAAAGGAGTTTTGCCAGCACCATTTGTTAAGGACTATCTCTTCCCCATTTAATGGACTTCAACACTTTGTCGGAGATCAGCTATCCATAGGTGGTTGGGTTTACATCTGGGTTCTCAATTCCGTTCCATTGGCTTATGTGTCTGTTGTTGTGCCAGTACCAGGCTGTTTTTACTACCATGGCTGTGTAGTAGGTTCTGAGATCAGGGAGTGTGAGGCCTCCTTTGTCCTTCTTCTTCAATAATGCTTTGCTTACACAGGGCCTCTTTCCTTTCTATATAAAGTTGGCGATTAGTTTTTCCATCTCATTAAAGAATGATGTTGGAATTTGGATTCCAAATGAATATATTTAAGTGATCTTTCTCTATCAGAGGAAACCCTGGTGGCATAGTGGTTAAGTGCTATGGCTGCTAACCAAGAGGTCGGCAGTTCAAATCCACCAGGTGCTCCTTGGGAACTCTATGGGGCAGTTCTACTCTGTCCTATAGGGTCGCTA
The DNA here is from genome assembly GCF_024166365.1 of Elephas maximus indicus. Classification (NCBI taxonomy): domain Eukaryota; kingdom Metazoa; phylum Chordata; class Mammalia; order Proboscidea; family Elephantidae; genus Elephas; species Elephas maximus. The sequence goes on along the minus strand of NC_064835.1, from coordinate 12,042,585 downwards.
TGAGTCAGAATCGACTCGACAGGAGTGGGTTTTGGCTTTTCTCTATCAGAAGCCACCCTTCTCTCCTCAGCTCCCAGCTTTCTTACCCCAGGATCACTTGGAAGGCCCTGTTCCTTGAGTGGTGAGTGGCGTGGTGGGGACAGATCCCCCTACCCTTGCATGGCAGGGAGCTGGGAAGGACGGTGCTGGAAGGGCTGGGGAGTGTCAGCTGGGCTGGGAGCTAGAGAGATGTTTTCTGATTGAGAAGTCCAAGTGGGACCTTATGGAAAAGGTATTTATCTCTTGATTTCTACAGGAAAATTACCCACACTGTGGCGTCACCGGAGGCAAACTATCCACATTCGTATTGACAGCCTTCTCCCTTCTGTTTGTCCTTATGCTCTCAAGAACTCAAAAGGAAAGTCGTGCAACCTCAGGAAAAGGAGGAGGCAGAAAGACAGCTCGTGAAAGAAGAGAGGTAGGCAGTTCTGGGGACGCTGGTGTTTCCATCTGGCTGTCCTTGGCATGTGCAGGAATGTGCAGGAAGAAGGGGGGGGCTGATGGAGAGAATGTGGGGCGCTTCCAGATGAGCCTCTATCAGTTGTCCAAAGGGGCCTCTCCACCCGAGCCCTCTGGGAGCACTGGGTATTCCCAGAACACTCAGGCTTACTCGAGGGTCAGATTTTCGAAGGTGCTTCATCACAAATAGCTTGGACTAGCCACCTCAACACTCCACTGGATTCCTTTCCCAGCAGCCATGGGTACCATGAAGAGAGAGACAGGTCAGCTCCACAGCCTAGCGAATGTGGTTCCTTGGGCCTTTCACAAGCCATGGGGACTAAATGCCACCCCTAGTTCCTCCTAAGGGATTTCCAGAACCACAGAATGGCCAGGCTGGATGAAAGAGCTCGCCAGTCCCTGCCTGCTGCAGTCGAAGAGGCCAAGGCCAGGGAACTTTCCTGGGTCCCAGGGGTAGTTCCAGGAAAAAGCCAGTATCAGGCCCTGGCCTACCCCAGGCCTGGATCCTTTCACTGCTGCTGGCGCTCTGATGCTGAGCGCTAGCCAGGCTTGGGGCGCTTAAAGCCCACGGACACCCGGCCCAGTCGGAGGTGGCCCTTCACCCGCTTCCCCTCCCCTTCCCGGCCTGGGCCCGACTCCAGCCCCTGCTGGGCTCCGGCGGCTGTCTGCGGTTGCCGGAGAAGGTGATTGCCATGTTTGCAGCTCCTTTCCATGTTTGGAAAGATCTGGAGGCAGGTGAGGCTGAAGGGAGAGCGGGAATGACAGGTTGTGATCAGCCCGGATCGGCGCCGCACTCCAGAGCGCCTGAGGCCCTCTGCGCTCCGCCTCCGCGCTCCCGGCTCCCGCGCCCCTGACCCGGGGCGGGTCCCCCTCCGGCTCCTGCAGGCTCCACAGCCGCCGGCTCCACCCAAGGGCTCCTGGCCCTCCCCCGCCTCCTCCACTCCCAGCCAGAGCCCCTCCTCCACCGGCAGCCTTCCCGGTGTCTAGCTTCAAATCTCCGGCTGTAGCGCAACGCCCTTTCTTTGTGGGCAGGAACACTATGCAGTCCGGCTGGTCCACCTCCTCGCACTGACAGGGGCGCCCCTAGAAATCAGTCACATTGGGATTTTTCTCCGCCTCTGACAAGGCAATTTGTGAGGAGCAGGGCTTTCTCTCCAGCAGGATGGTAAGTAGGAGCCGAGAAGGTGGGTGTGGGGGTGTCCTAAAGAAAAAAAAGATACCCAAATTAAACATCCAATCTGCCATGTCCTGTGTCATTCAACGCGATTCGTTTTCTCCCGGGCTCCCTGCTGGGACGGCTCCCGGAAGCCTGCCGACGTGAAGATGCGGTCGTTAGCAGCGCGCTGTTTATCTGCCTCCTCCTTGAAGGAGAACAAATGGACGCCCTGCGGTCCTCCCGCCCCATTGTCATTCAAAGTGGCTGCGCTCCCGAGCTCAGCAGCCCGCCAAACTACCTCCCTGGCTCCAGGCTGGAAACGAATTCGGAGGAGACTGGGGAGGGGAGGGCAGACAATGGACTAGAGGAGGGGCTTGGGGCCTTCGAGAGACCCCGATGACTGCATTTGGGGCTCAGGAATATCCCTCTAACCCCCTCTGTCTGCCGCAGTGACTCAGCAAGGGGTTGGGCCCGGAAGGTGACCGGTGTGTGCATCTGTCTGACAGTGCACATTCCAGAACCAAGAATGGACTCCAACACTATCTTTAGGCCAGATGTGCGGCCTGCAGAAAGGCCTCGTCCATTGGTGCCCAAGCCTGCCATTCCTGCACTCCGGTATTCAGGCCAGAGAAGGCCTCAGGAGCTCAGAGGATGTACTCCCAAACCCATGAAAATGGACGTTTGATGAACAGATGAACGTCATACCTGAAATATTGCTTCCCAACCTCAGAGGTCCTGGGGCATTTGAGAATGTACCCACCAGGCAGAGAGGAAGCACACTGCCCAGGTTTTGGTGTGGTGAAAACTCCTAGAGAGAAACCAAGGTGACTTGGCCTCAGAAGATCAGGAGAAGAGGGGAGACAGGGAAGCCCCAGGAGTCCTGGCTCTCAGTCCCCAAGGGCTCACTGGTGTTGCCTGACTGCTACTCCAACCATAATCACCTGCAGCTCACCTCCCAGGTCCCGCCTTTCCCCAAGTCTGAGGATCAGCAGCCCAGGCTCCCTAGAGCCTCTCCTGTCCATCCCCCTGCCTCCGCTCCAAACTGATGCTCCCCTAGACAAAAAAAAAAAAAAAACACCAACTGGAGCAAAATGGAGAAGCAAGAGGGGTGAGAGAAGCAGCATGGAGCTGAGTTTCCACTGAAATCCCAGCCTGTGCCAAGAAAAAAGAGCGGATGTCGCACTGGATTCTGGGCTCCCTCACTCAAAATACTAGAAAAATCTTCACCTCTTTAGCTCATCTACTCTCAGCTCTGACGCTAATTTTCTCTGTGAATCTAGATGACAACAGTCTCTCTATTCTTGTTTCCAGATGCTGATGGCTGAGGGTTCTTCCAGATTCTTGCCTCCCTGGTTTCCTCGGGCCTTTGTTCCTGGTCTGGGACGTTGGGGGGTGGGAGTCCTGGCAGTCGTTGACACCTAGGCAGCCCCAGTGCAAACGCCCTTGTCTTGCTCAGAGATGCACAGATACTTGTCAGACTGAGAGACCTGAATTTGACTTTGGAAACAGTTGTCCTAGAAGTTCAGAGCATTCACGGAAAGCCTCTCCTGGGTGACAGGGCAAGGAGTTGGGGAGCATCTTGCTTCAGAATGTATTTTGATTCCAAGGAGGTTGGTGACTTGCTTAAGGCTGAAGGTGGCAAAACAAGCCCAGAGAGGCCAGGCGCCCTCTGTTCCCTGCAGGAGCGTTCTCCTGCAATAGTACCGAGCTCCCTGTAGGAATGAATGTCTCACACCTGGAAACTGGGCCTCTCCACCTGCCCCTTAGATGCCACCCACAGGCCCTCGCAGTGGCAGAGGTGGCCAGTTGCTGGGCAGCCCAACTGAGTCAATACTGGCTGGTTGCAAGAGGAATGATGAACAGGTCAGCGTGGACGGAGAGGTCCGACCAAAGCTATGCTAATTCCTCATAAGCTCTGCCTGCCGCCTTTTTATGTACCAACCTGAAATATAATTATCTTTATGGCTGGAGGAGTAAATCACCAGAATGTGTCAAAGAGTTTTGCTCCCATGTTTTATTACATAATATATTAGCTCTACAGTTTTAAGATGTCATTACTTGGCTAATCGTTTGAAACGTTTCCATGAGCAGTGATGCTGGCAGGAGCTGGGGCCAGAGACCTATGGCTAAATCCTTCAGGGAAGTGCCAGGAGAGACCTTGGAGATCATCTTGTCCAGTCTCCTGCCTCTAAGCTTAGAGAGTTCTAAGCAGGTGGAGATTCTGCACTACCTGAGGGGCTTTGAGAGGGAGGAGATGGGGAGCAGCAAATGCTGGATGAAAGACAGCCTGATGACCCAACAATTCTGCTCCTGGGTATATACCCAGAAATGAGTGCTTATGGCCACGAAAAGCCAGTTATCAGAATGTTCACGGTAGCTTTATTCTTTTTTTTTTTTTAAATAATTTTTATTGTGCTTTAAGTGAAAGGGAAACCCTGGTGGCATAGTGGTTAAGTGCTACGGCTGCTAACCAAGAGGTCGGCAGTTCGAATCCGCCAGGCGCTCCTCGGAAACTCTATTGGGCAGTTCTACTCTGTCCTATAGGGTGGCTATGAGTCGGAATCGACTCGACAGCAGTGGGTTTAAAGTGAAAGTTTACAAGTCAAGTCAGTCTCTCACACAAAAACCCATATACACCTTGCCTTGCTACACACTCCCAATTACTCTCCCCGCAATGAGACAGCCCGCTCTCTCCCTCCACTCTCTCCTTTCGTGTCCATTTCGCCAGCTTCTAATCCCCTCCACCCTCTCATCTCCCCTCCGGGCAGGAGATGCCAACATAGTCTCAAGTGTCCACCTGATCTAAGAAGCTCACTCCTAGTAGCTTTATTCTTAATAGTCAAAAACTGGAAACAATCTAAACATCATCAACAAGAGAACAGAGAAATAAATTGTGGTATACTATACAGCACCAAAAAAAAGAATGAATTATCAATACATGGGTGAACTATTGATGCGTGGATGAATCTCAAAGACAGGATGTCCCTGTCCTACCTGGGGTCCCAGCAGTTGTCTGACAGATTAGGTCACTGAATTCACCCACATGCTTGGCTCTCTCAGACTCCCCGGGATGTCCTCCTCCAGCCCCAGATGCAGTTCTGAATTTCTTAGGGTGACTTCTCCACAGTATCCTGCTTGTCATTGCTCTCTCCCTCTCCCTCATCCTCCTCGTCCGCATCAGCATCTTCACCAACAAACTAATTTTGTTATTGCATCTAACAGTTGTGTGTGTTCTAACGCCTTCCTTGCTGGCTCTGAGTTTCGTAGACAAAGGCGGTGTGGTGTCATAGAGATAGCACAGGCTCTACAACGATACCAACCTGGCTTTAAATCCTATTGGTTGTTGTGTGCCATTGAGTCGATTCTGACTCAGTGACCCTATGTAACAGAGTAGAACTGGGGCATAGTGTCTCCTAGGCTGAAATTTTTACGGGAGCAGGTGGCCGCTTTTTAATTCTGTTATCTTGGCCAGATGCCTCAATTTTCACCTCTGCAAAATGGAAATATCTTCTTCACAGTGCTATTGTGAGGAAGTAATGAGAAAACATGAGCAGTTTACTTGGTGCCTAACATTCTTTCTCACATAATTTATTCAGTCATTCAGCAAGCATCTACTGAACTCCTACACCGTGCCAGGTGCTGTGCTAGGAGCTGCCTGCCACACATCGTCATTGCCTATAGGGGACACCTGTGTTTTTGTCTGCTCACCATCCAGTGGTCTAACATTCCAATTTTCTTTTGGAGAACTGCCCTTCCCTTCCTTATAGTTAAAGTGGTTTGGCTAGGGCAGGTACCCAGATACCTAGGTCAGGATATTCCATCCCCTTGCTCACAGAGATTGGTTCTGGGGTGGGCTCATGGTCCAGATTGGTTCCGTGAGTGTCAGCCCTGGGACTTTTGCTGGAACTATTGAGAAAGAGGTGCTCCTTTTCCATCGATGATCAGCTAGTCAGATGGAGTCTTGGACCTGCTGAGAGCCGTCTTGGCCACCTCACTGGGAGAACGTGCCTGAGAATAAAGACAACACAGAAGAAAGCAAAGCTGAGAGATGAAGAGTGAAAGAGTCCTGAAAGCATCCTTTAAACCCCCAGGTCAGCCACAATAGGACTGAGTTGGGTTTCTGACGTTTGCAACTAAAATAATTCCAATTAATATACTGTCCTAAAAATGACTAACATTTGATGAGTTTTTCTATGTGACAGGCACTGTACCCAATGTTTTCTAGGCACCATCTATGGCAATACTCTTATGAAGTAGGTAATAATAATTACTACAGTAAAACCTATGAAAGCCGGAAACTGTGTTAGGCAGAAACCTGTCAGAGAAGGAAAACTCAAATATTTTCACAGAAACGAGTGACAGAAAAGTGATAAGACTGCACCCTGTCAAAGGCAGAAAACTCATGAGACCTGGAAAAACAAGGCAGTCCTGTCAAGATTTCACAAGTTTCAATGTATTTTCAAAGATGGGAAAACTAGGGCTAAATAAATTAAGTAACTTGTCTGAGGTCTTGTAGCTAATTAACACCAGAGGCAGGATTCAACCCCAGGAGGACTTCAGAGCTGTCTTTCTTAATCATTAGATGATAACACGTTGTTGTTGTTAGCTGCTATTAAGTCAGCTCTTGACTCATGGTGATCACATGCACAATGGAACAAAATGCTACCCAGGCCTGCACCATCCCCATGATTGGGTATGAGTCAGACCATTGTGATCTATAGGGTTTTTGTTGGCTGATTGATTCATTGAAACCACATCACCAGGCCTTTCTTCCTAGTCTATCTTAGTCTAGGAGCGCCACTAAAACCTATTCAGCCTCACAGCAACATACAAGCCCCCACTGACAGATGGCTGCATTGATGGAGACATGAGGTGCATTGGCTTGGAATCGAACCTGGATCTCCTGTATGGAAGGCGAGAATTCTACCACTGAACCACCACTGCCCCTTGATGATGCATAACCCATTGCCGTTGGGTTGATTCCAACTCATAGCAACCCTATAGGACAGAGTAGAACTGCCCCATATTGTTTCCACGGAGCAGCTGGTGAATTGGAACTGCCAACCTTTCGGTTAGCAGCCACATGCTTAACCACTCTACCACCATGGCTCCGTGAAGACACATAGCAGGCTCATATAAACCCTAGTTTCTTTCCTTCCATGTTTTATTGTTCTTTGTATCTCCAGTGCCTAGCTTTGTGCCTAATAGATGCTTAATAACATTCATAAGTAAAATAATTGAGAGTCCTCCTGAATAGGGGACTGTGAGGACAAAGAGGGATAAGACACAGCCCTAGGCCACAAAGGGCTGCAATCTAACAGGCTGTAGCAGGAGTGTGTGTTCAGGACTCAGTGAGAAGCTTCAAAATGAGCTCTAATGGAGCTCTAAGGAGAGAGAGTTAAGGGTTGAGCTAAAAGAAGGCTTCACAAAAGATATTGAACTTGACTTAGACCCTGAAGAGCTTAGCAAAGAGGAAAGAAGTGGTGAAAGATTGATAAGAAAAGCAGCATAAGTAAAGGCTCGGAGAATGGACTTTGCATGATACAACAGAGAGTTCATACAAGGGATGGTGGGCTGGGAGGTGTCCATTGGGGCCAGACCATTGGAGCTACTGAGGGTCAGGCAAGAACTTAGAAATGAATTGGCTGTTGTTAGTTATCATCAAGCCTGCTCTGACTGATGGCAATCTTATGTATAACAGAACAAAATGTTGTCTAAGCCTGTGCTGTGATTGTTAAGGTTGTGTGGGATCTGCTGTGTGTAGCCAGTCAGTTGAAAGGGAGTTTCCTTGAGGTGTGGCCTGCATCCAATATAGGTGGACTTTCTCTCAAGGTTAACTGAATTTTTCTCACTCTGGATCCTGCACTGGTTCCTGTTCATTTGACCTCTTGTTCTCGGGACTTGAGTTAGCAGCTTACCTGCTGACCTTAGGATTCATTGTTCTTAGCAGCCTGTGAGCAAGAGCCCTGCTGTCTGCCCTGCCAATCTTGCATTCGCCAGCACCTGTGGCTACATGAACCAGGAGAAGCCTCCAGTCTGACCCACGGACTTGGGACATTCCAGCCTCTACAACCGCATGAGTCATTTCCTTGATATAAATCTCTCTACATATATATTTACACGGTTTACTAGTTTTGCTTCTCTAGAGAACCTAGCCTAAGACATGTGCCATCTTTGTGATCATTGGTATGTTTGAGTCCATGGTTGCAACTATTATGTCAGTCCATCTCATTGAGGGTTTCCCTCATTTTCGTTGACCCACTAGTTTACAAAACATGATGTCCTTTTCCAGCGATTAGTCTTTCTTGATGATGTCTCCAAAGAAGGCGAGCTGAAGTCTAGCCATCCTCAAGTCTGAGGAACATTCTGGTTGTATCTCTTCTGAGACTGATTTATTAGTTCTTTTGGCAATCCACAGTATATTCAATATTCCTCACCATCACAACACCTCGAATGCATCAATTCTTCTGTCTCCCTTTCCCATTATCCAACTTTCACATGCAGCAGGGTCCTATACAGCCTTGGCTGCAGACATTTCATCTGTGCGCTCCTACATTTACCAGCCCCCTGCAGCTAGGCAGGGCCATGTGCCTTGTTCTGGCCAATGGGATATGAGCCTAGTACTTCCAGGCTAAAGGACAGAAATGGAGGTGAAAGTCTCCACAATCTGTCTTCATTTTCTGTGGCAAGTGTGGGGACATGTGTTGACATGGTGCCTTCAACAGATCTAAGCTGCTTGGACCACTGAGGGTCGTTGTCCTAGAGAATCATGCAGATTTTGTGTGAATAAGAAACAAATGTATATATTAAACAACTTAAATTAGGGGTCATTGTTATCATGGCATAAGTCTAGGCTTTCCTGACTACCCCCAGGCATTGAGTGACTAATACTAGGTGCTGAGGTGACTTGGGTCAGGGCCAGGGTAGTGATAGGGAAAAGGGGAGGAAAAGGTCAGGAGAGAGGCATGTTTACAGATGTTAAATGGAGTAGAATGAGGGAGGCGATGGTATTAAAGGGGCCGGTGGATTTAGCGAGGGGCTTTTTCCTGAGAGAGGCCAGACTAGGCGATAAATTGGAGTGAAGAAACCAGAAAAGGGCCGGATTTGAGTGTGATTTCAGTTTTGTGAAAATGCTAAAAGTTCAGAAGGAGGCTCAGGAAGCAGTGAGAAGCCTGGGAGCAGGTGAGAAGGTGAGTGCCACACTCTTTCTCCTCTGGGTTGTTCCCTGACAACACCAGTCCGCCCCTGCTCCTAGGCCAGCTAGGAGAGCTTGTGGCAGCATACGCCCAGGCAATCTTCTCTTCTTGTCCCCAAATCAACAATTCCATCCCCTAAGGGCCTTCTTACTTGTGATTTCTTTGTATTATCACAGAAGCCCTGGGAAGTTGTTATTGTTACCCAAGTTTTCAGAGAAAGAAATAGTCTCAGAGGACATAAAGTCACAGCCAATGCTTGCCATTCGAAACTGGATTGGCCGAAGACTACCAGGGCCTCTGACTTCCAGAGTCCTCTCTCACAAGTGCAGCCACTCTGGGAAGTACCCCTAAGAGCTGGTGACAGCCCAGGAGTGGCAGAAGACGAGGAGAGATTTCGAGGGCTGTAGTGCCTTCAGTTGGGATTTGCCACCACCAGAGCTCTTTTTTAGGAGCAGAACCTGCCCCAAAGCCCTGAGTTTGTCTGACAGGAAACCCACTTATCGCCTTGTCTTATCAGCAGCCTGCATAGCACCATTCAATCACACCAACGCCACAATCTGTCCAGCAAATACACACAATAAAACCCCACATTTTTGTACCTTTGAACCAAGTATGTGGGACTAAATTCTGGGCAATGACATATAAGCAGAAGTTTCGGGGTGAGACTTCCAAGAAAGTTCCTTAAAAGGAAGATAAACAATTGGCACAGGCCCTTTAGTCCCACCCCCTTCTTCCAACTTTCTGCCTAGAACTCAGACTTGATGGCTGCAGCTACAGCAGATATTTTAGACCATGAAGTCCACGAAAGCCACATGTTAAGGGGGGCTGGAAACCACTCAAAATGCCGTTAAGAGCTGCCTCCTCAAAGTAGAGCCAACCTTAATGACATGGATGGAGTCAAGCTTTTGGGACATTAATCTGTTGATGTGGCATGACGAAAAATGAGAAGAAACAGCTGCAAACATCCATTAATAATCAGAACATGGAATGTATGAAGTACGAATCTAGGAAAATTGGAAGTTGTCAAAAATGAAATGGAACACGTAAACTTCGATATCCTAGACATTAGTGAGCTGAAATGGACTGGTATTGGCCATTTTGAATCAGATAATCATGTAGTCTACTATGCCGAGAATGGCAAATTCAAGAGGAATGGCGCCGCATCCATTATCAAAAAGAACATTTCAAGATCTATCCTGAAGGACAACACTATCAGTGATAGGATAATGTCCCTACGCCTACAAGGAATACCAATTAATATGACTATTATTCAAATTTACACAGCAACCACTAATGCCAAAGATGAAGATTTTTACCAACTTCTACAGCCTGAAACTGATTAAACATTCTATCAAGATGCATTGATAGTTACTGGTGATTGGAATGCAAAAGTTGGAAACAAAGGATTGACATTTGGAAAATATGGCCTTGGTGACAAAGACAATGCCAGAGATTGCATGATAGAATTTTGCAAGACCAACCACTTCTTCACTGCAAATACTTTTTTCAGCAACATAAAATGGTGACTATTTTTTTTTTATTCACGTGGACCTCACGGGATGGAATGCACAGGAATCAGATCGACTACATCTGTGGAAAGAGACAATGGAGAAGCTCAATATCATCAGTCAGAACAAGGCCAGCAGCCAATTGCAGAACAGACCATCAATTGCTTATCTGCAAGTTCAAGTTGAAGCTGAAGAAAATTAAAGCAAGTCCACAAAAGCCAAGGCACAACCTTGATTATATCCCACCTGAATTTAGAAACCATCTCAAGAAAAGACTTGACGCTTTGAACACTAACAACCAAAGACCAGAGGAGTTGTGGAATGAAGTCATGGACGTCATATATGAAGAAAATAAAAGGCCATTAAAAAGAGAGGAAAGAAATAAAAGACCAAAATGGATGTCAGAAGAGACTCTGAAACTTGTTCTTGAGCGTAGAGTAGCTAAAGCAAAAGGAAGATATGATGAAGTAAAAGAACTAGACAGATTTCAAAGGGTAGGTGGAGAAGACAAAGTAAAGTATTACAACGAAATGTGCAAAGACCTGAAAAATTAACAGGGAAGAACAAACTTGGCATTTCTCAGACTGAAAGAACTGATGAAAACATTCAAGACTCAAGTTGCAATACTGAAGGATTCTATGGGCAAAATATTGAATGATGCAAGAAGCATCAAAAGATGGAATCCACCCTTCAGCCAAACCATAGACAGGCCCATAAAACAAATAATAACACCCAAGAAGAATGTACTCTTTAGAACAAACAACTATACAAGATCAAAAGGGCAACGTTCGCACAAGGGCAAAGAAGGCAGGAAGGGGTAGCAATTCAGGACTAAAGGAAATGGGGAAACTAGGACAAAAAGGGGGAGAGTGCTGGCACACTGTGGGGAATGCAACCAGCGTCATGGAACACATTATGTACAAACTTATCTCATGGGAAAAGAATTTGCTCTGCAAAGTTTCACCTAATACACACTGAAATTTTTTTTTTTTAATTTAGTTACACAAATAGAAAAAAAAAAAAAGATGGAAGGAATACACAGGGTCACTGTACCCAGTATTGCATGGTTGTCCACCATTTTGTCATCTGATGTTATTTTCCTATGTGTTTAAGTCCTACCTCTACGAAGTTAATGAGGCAAGGTCGGAGGCAGTTATGTAATTGAGGCAGGACTCAATACGCAACATTAGGTTGTGTCTTAAGTCAATCTCTTTCGAGATATAAAAGAGAAAAAAAAGCAGAGAGACAAGGGGACCTCCTACTATGAAGAATGCAGAGCCAGGAAGGGATCAGTCCTTTGGACCCAAGGTCCCTGTGCTGAGAAGTTCCTCAACCGAGGAAGATTGATGACAAAGACCTTCCTGCAGGACAGAGAGAGAAAGCCTTCCTCTAGCTCTGACACCCTGGATCTCAACTTCTAGCCTCCTAAACTGTGAGAGAATTAATTTCTCTTTGTTAAAGCCATCCACTTGTGGTATTTTTGTTATAGCAGCACTAGATAACTAAGACAGACAGGAAACTAATAGAAATTCAAGCTGGATTCAGAAGAGGACGTGGATAGATCTTGGCTGAAAGCAGAAAATATCAGAAAGGTATTTACCTGTGTTTTACTGATTATGCAAAGGTATTCTACTGTGTGGATCATAACAAATTATGGATAACATTGTGAAGAATGGGAATTCCAGCACTTAATTGTGCTCATGAGGAATCTGTACCCAGAACAAGAGGCAGTTGTTCAAACAGGGCAAGGTGATACTGCATGGTTTAAAGTCAAGAAAGGTGTGCGTTGTATCCTTTCACCATACTTATTCAATCTGTATGCTGAGCAAATAATCCAAAAAGCTGGACTATGTGAAGAAGAATGTGGCATCAAAATTGGAGGAAGACTCATTAACAACTTGTGATACACAGAGGACACAACCTTGCTTGCTGAAAGTGAAGAGGACTTGAAGCACTTCCTGAAAAAGATCAAAGACTACAGCCTTCAGCATGGATTACACCTCAACATAAAGGACCAGTAAGCAACATCATGATAAATGAAAAAATATATTGAAATTGTCAAGAATTTAATTTTACTTGGATCCACAACAAAATCGTGCACAACTTGCATTGGGCAATTCTGCTGCAAAAGACCTCTTTAAAGTGTTCAAAAGCAAAGATGTCACTTTGGGGACTAAGGTGAACCTGACCCGAGCCATGGTATTTTCAGTCTCCTCACATGCTTTTTCACATGCTTGGGAAAGCTGGACAATGAATAAGGAAGACTAAAGAAGAATTGATGCATTTGAATTATGGTGCTGATGAAAAACATTGAATGTATCATGGACTGCCAGAAGACCAAACATATCTATTTTGGAAGAAGTACGGCCAGAATGCTCCTTAGAAGCGAGGATGGTGAGACTTCTTCGCACATACTTTGGACATGTTATCAGGACGGACCAGTCCCTGGAGAAGGACATCACGCTTGGTAAAGTAGGGTCAGTGAAAAAGAGGAAGACCCTCAAGGAGATGGATTGACATAGCAACAATGAACTCAAACATAGCAAGGATTGTAAGGGTGGAGCAGGACCGGCCAGCAATTCATTTTGTTGTGTGTAGAGTTGCTATGAGAACCAACTCCATGGCACCTAACAACAATAACAAGGAGGGTAAAGCGGAAACACATACGAAGCCTGAGTTCCCAGTGACCCTGGAACTGTCCCTCCATCCCTGGAATGCCCAACCCTGGGCTTCTGTGTGCAAGAATAATCTCCTAATTGAAGTAAGTGTCTCCAATCATGTCTCTGTTAGGAACAGACAAATGAACCTCTAACCCTGTGGTTATGGAGGCTGGGCCCAGCAGGGAGCAGTCACTGCCCCAGGCTCTGCCTCTTTAACTGTGTAACAACAGCAATCAGAGTAATGGCACCTGACGGCATTTCAAATCAGGAGGGAAATAAGGGATTTTCAACAAACCGCGGGAGAATTTTTTTTAAACCATCATCCAGAATTAGGAGAGACCTCCGGATACAAAACCCAGATGTCATGAAATAAAGAATTGATCATTCTGACCTCATAAAATAAAAAATTTCTGTGTGGCAACAATCATCATGTCAGTCAGGACAGGCTAGTTACGCTGCAGTGACAAATGGTCCCCACATCTTAGTGGCATAAAACAACAAAGGGTCATTTCTTGCTACCACTGTACGTTCTCTCGCAGGTTGACTGGGGGCTTTGTGCCCAGGTTGTCCGTAATATCACTTCACTTTGGGCTCCCACACTGAAGGCACAGCCATCATCAGCTGATGCCGAAGGTGGTGGCCGAGGGAAAGGGAATGTGTGAAGACTGGCTCTTCAAGCTTCGGCCCAGAAGTGACACCCAGGCTTCTGCTCACATTTAATTGGCCAATCAAGTCAGAGAGGTGCACCTGATTTCAACAGGGCAGGGGCAATAATATCTTCTCGGAGACGGAAACTGGGTATTAATGGACAGTAATACCCCAAAACAAAAGGCTTAACCCACTGGAAAATGTTTTAGCAGCTGTGTTGCAGACAAAGGGCTCATTTCTCTGGGAAGTAAACAGCAACGAAATCACCAAGAAAATGCCCACATCCAATAGGAAAACAAGCGAAGGGTACCAGTTACTGGCTGTCATCGAGTCAGTTCTGACGGCGACCCCGTGGGTGTCAGAGTGGGACTGTGCTCCGTGGGGTTTTCAAAGGCCGATTTTTTGGGAAGGAGATCACCAGGATTTGTTCGGAGGTGCTTCTGGGTGGACTCAAACTGCCAACCATTTGGTTAACAGCTGAGCGGGCTAACCATTTGCACTATCCAGGGACTCCACGCAAAGGATATGAGCAGGCATTTTACAGAAAAGGAGTGAAAAGACGCTTTAGCTCACTCCTTTTGTAATTTAAAACATTACAAATTAAAAATTACACTAAGATACTACTTTTCACCCATCCAATTGGTGAGGGTATAGAGAATAGGCTCACTCGCACATTACCTATAAATTAGAATAGCCTCTATGGAAGGCAATTTGGCATTATGTATCAAGATTTAAAATTTGCATTCCTTTTATTTTATTGTGGTAAATGCCTATGTAACAGAACATTTGCCGTTTCAATGTTCTTCACGTGTACAGTTCAGTGACATTAATTATGTTCAGTGTGTTGTCCAACCATCACCCTTATCTGTTCCCCAATTTTTCCATCACCTTCACCAGCACCTCAGTGTCCCCTAAGCACTCACCCCTGGTAATCACTAATAAACTTTGGTCTCCATCACATACCTTTTGATATGACTATTCAGGAAATATATCCCATGGATAAGCTCACACATGCCGGAAATGATTTTTCATTTCATTTCAATGGTTTTCGTTGCTGTGTTATTCGTAATGACAGGAGATTGGAAACCACCGAAAGCCTGTCACTAGGGGGCTGGTTGGATAAATTACGGTACCTTCATCCAATAGAATACTACACAGCTATATAAAAAAAAAAAAAAAAAAGAAGGGAATGCTCTTTTTGTAAGATTTAATGTTCCATAAATAAAGTAAGGTGCTGAACAGTGTGTATTGTATGTTATTATTTGTGTAAAAAAACACACACATTCATAATTGTATACGCTAGAATGTCTTCAAAAAAATATATTTAAAATGGGAAACATGGGTTGCTCTTAAGGAGGAAAACCAGGAGGCCAGAAAATAGTAGTTGTATATTTTATTTGTACCTTTTAAATGGTGAAATAGCGTAGGAATATATAGCCTATCTAAGAATAAAATTAAGAGACAAGAGAGCTGACGCAGCATTTCTACTCTTAGGGATATAATACTCGAGAGAAATTAAAATATATGCCCACACAAAAACCTTGCATACAAATGTTTATAGCAACATTATCACAATAGCTAAAAAGTAGAAACAACCTAAATGTCCGTCAACTGATGAATGGGTAAACATATTGTGGTCTGTCCATACTGTACGATGAAATATTGTTCAGCCATAAAAAGAAATGAAATACTCGTACATGCGACAGCACGAATGAACCTTGAAAATATTTTGCTAAGTAAAAAAGCCAGTCACAAAAGGCCACATATAGTATAACTACATTTATATGAAATGTCCAGAACAGGCAAATCTATAGAAACAGAAAGTAGATTAATGGTTGCCTAGAGTTGGGGGGGAGTTTTGGGGAGAAATGTGGAATGACTGCTAACGAGTATGGGTTTCTTTTTGGAGTGATAAAAATGTTCTAAAATTGTGCACAACTCTGTGAATATACTAAACACCACTGAATTGCACTCTTTAAATGGGTGAATTGTATGGTGTGTGAATTGCATCTCAATGAAGCCGTTTAAAAAAAGGAGAGCAAAAGAAATGGCTCAGGAGACGGTAATGCCTGGGGACACTACGAGCCCCTGTGACCCAGTATCTCAGCAGACACCCTTGAATCAGTCCTCAAGTTTTGTTGAAATATTCCTCGTGTTCATTCATAAGCCTCACAGGAAATCCAGCAGTGAAGCTGTCTGAGCCTGGGTTCCCCAAACGCAGAGCCTTTCCTGCAGGTAATTTATTTTGGGAGGAGAGCAGTTGCGGGAAGAGGGGCTGGGAAGAATAGAACAGGGAAGAAGAAAGGCCAACTCAAGTCTTCTTAGCTGCACTGGTTACCACCGTGAGCAACTGAGGTTCAGTCTCGCTGGGAGCCTCTGGAGAACCAAGCAAGTCTTGTTAGCTGCACTGGTTACCACCGTGAGCAACTGAGGCTCGGTCTCGCTGGGAGCCCCTGGAGAACCAAGCAAAATGCACCTGACACAAGGAACAGGGGCATACTGATCCACCGGCTCCAACCCCAACGGATCGACACCCAGGGGTGTTAACTCTCTGGCACATCTAGGTTTTTCCCTGCTCCACAATGGCTAAACAGGCAGCACAGCCCACCCCCGCCCCCCAGCTCTGGTGGCAGAGAAACCCTTGGCAGATAGCAAAAGAGGTGAGGTGCAGCGTGACCATGCCTGCTGTGGGGACCACAGGGCACTGTAGCTAGCAAAACAGTGGGCTGAGAGCTGAGGATGAGAGCCAGCAGGCTGGCACAGTCCCTCAGAAGCCCCCTTACTTTTCATTCTAAATAGCTCATTATTACCTGATTCCCCAGACTTGACTCAGAGTGCCCGACATCATTTCCAAAAGTCAAACCCATCCTCAAATAACAGGTATCTGCTGCTTTTGTGAATTCTCAAAGGCGTGTGCTATAGGCCACTGATTCACCGGATTTGATTTTCTTTCTAAATGGGAGTCATTCGGAGCCAAGCCTGTCACATGTGGAGCGATCAGGCTGTGGGATGCTGTTTTGGGTCAACAATGATGAGTGATTGTAAAGCAAGGAATCTGGCTTTTGTAAACCGACTCTGATGGCAGTGCCCAAAGGGGGTTTAAGAGAAGCGCTGAGTCAGGCGGCGTTGCTGGAATAATTGTGCTGCCCCAGAAGGGGGGATTTTTCATGGGACAGTAGTCATTCCAATGCAGAAGATGATCATGTAGGCAGAGTGGCCCCTACTTGTGCGGTGGGGAAGTGAGGCACCCCACTGTCCTCAGGGAGCAAATCTCATCCCTCTCCCCAGGTGAACCTGACTTGGGTGCATCAAGGGTTCCCCTGGCACTTCCTCCCTCGAGCTGACGCTATCCACTTCTGTGGGATTACTGGGGCAGAGGAATGCCGTAGGCGCTGGCATCAGTAAACCCGACAGCAGATGATATCCAGAGTAGTTGCCCACCCCCAATGCCAAGCTTGATGGAAGGAAAGAGCCCCTCGTGAACCAAGCTGCCCATGAAGCTCACTCAGGCCAGAGGCCTATGCCCCAGCTGACTCCAGCACCCTGGTGCCCGGGCCATTTCAGGAAAGGGCAATTCCCCCAAGTGATGCTCCTATCAGCAAAACCCTGTGGACCCACTAGGCTTGAGCCCAAACAACTGATGCTCTTCACCTCTTAGGTACAGCAGGCCCCAGGAGTACTGGGCCATGGCTGACTCAGTCGCCTTGCCTCCAAAACTTAGAACCACTTTCTCCCCTATGTCTAATGTTCAACAACTCCGAGGGGTGGGCACTGCTTGTCTCTAAATCCTCAAAAACAAAGAGCCTGGATTACTCCTTTCCTGCGCCGTTAAGAACTCAAAGGCAATCAGCAATAGCAACAAGCCTGTACCTCTTCTTCTAAGGAAAGCCATTTCCAAAATTCCAAAAGGATTTTCCTGGAGTGCCGGGGTGGCTCATATGGTTCTGCACTTGGCTATTAACTGAAAGCCTGGTGGTTAGAATCCACCCAGAGGTGCCTCAGAAGAAAGGCCTGGTAATCTACTTCCAAAAGATGACAGACCCTAGGGGGCACAGTTCTACTCTGATGCACATGTGGTCCCCAAGAGCAGGAGTCGACTTGATGGCAACTGGTTTAGTTTTTTTCTTTTTCCTGGGTCTGTATGGGCTGGTAGGTAGCCAAGATATTTCTCATTAAGGAAGGTGAAATCATACACTTAATTTTGGTAATCCATTTCTCTGGAAGGGTCCCACTGCAATGCTAATGGCTTTTATTCAAAGAGCACTGCGTATATGCTAAGCACTGGGCTGAGTGTCTTACATGTAGTCTTGTGTAATCCCTCTGGTGGCCCCATGCTGTGGGTACTTTTACTGTCATTCTATTCTACTGAGGAGGAAACAACTTCAGAGGTTAAGAAACCTGCCAGAATTCACACAACTAACAAGTTGAGATGTTTGTTAATTACTGTGTCCATAGATAGCACTTCATAGTTTGCCAATATTTTTCATTTTATTAGACCATCTATTTTTGACAACCTATCTAGAAGTTGGAAACCCTGGTGGTGTAGTGGTTAAGTGCCAAGAGGTCGGCAGTTCAAATTCACCAGGCGCTCCTTGGAAACTCTACGGGGCAGTTCTACTCTGTCCTATAGGGTCAGTATGAGTCGAAATCGACTCGACGGCAGTGGGTTATCTATAAGTTATCATTATTATGCCCACCTCGTTATTGTTGTTAGTCGCCATCGAGTTGGCTGCAGTTCATGATGACCCCAGGTGCAATGCAATGAAACATTGCCCGGTCCTGCACCGTCTTCATGATCATTAGTATGCTCCAGTCCATTGTTGTGGCCACTGTGTATTTTGAGTGCCTTTAACCTAGGGAGATCATCTTCCAGCACTATATTGGACAATATTCATGCCCACTTTAAAGATAATAAAAGTGAGGCCTAAAGGGAATTAATGACTTGTATTTTGAGGGGGGGATGGAGACACCTAGCTCTGTGGCAGAGCAATGGCTCAAGCCCGAGCTTCTCTGATTCCAGAGTGTGGCTCCTTGTTTTGTATCTCCTGTCATCACCCATGTTGCCTGAGTTGGCTCCTGTACTGAGGTGAATAGCAGCCTCCCCCCAAAAGATATGCCCAAGTCCTAACCCCTGGTACCTGTGAATGTGACTGTTATCGATTGAATTGTGGACCCCAAAAATGTGTGTCAACTTGGCTAGGCCATGATTCCCAGTATTGTGGGATTGTCCACCATTTTGTCTTATGTTATGATTTTCCTAGGTGTTGTAAATCTTACCTCTATGATGTTAATGAGGAGGATTACGGGCAGTTATGTTAGTGAGGTTGTATCTTGAGTCAATCTCTTTTGAGATATAAGAGAAGCAAGCAGAAAGACAGGGGGACCTCCTACCACTAAGAAAGCGGAGCCGGGAGCAGAGTGAGTCTTTTAGACCTGGGGTCCCTGTGCTGAGAGGCAACTAGACCAGGGGAATATTGATGACAAGGACCTTCCCCCAAGCCAGTAGAGACAGAAAGCCTTCCCCTGGAGCTGGCGCCCTGAATTTGGACTTCTAGTCTCCTGGACTATGAGAGAATACATTTCTCTTGGTTAAACCCATCCACTAGTGGTATTTCTGTTATAGCAGCACTAGATGACTAAGACGGTGACCTAGCTTGGAAATCGGGTCTTTGCAGATGTAATTTAGTTAAGACTCTGGAGATGAAATCATCCCGGACTTAGGATGGGCCCTAAATCCAATGACTGGTGTCCTTAAGGAGAAAGGAAAGGCAGATTTGAGACTCACAGACATAGAGGAGACGATGTGAAGACAGAGGCAGACTGGGGTTTTGCTGTCATCAGCCAAGGAACTCCTGGAACTACCAGCAGCTGAAAAAAACAAGGAAGGATCCTTCCTAGTGCCTTCGGGGGGGAATATGATCCTGCCGACACCTTGATGTCGAACTCCTGGCCTCCAGAACTGTGAGAGAATAAATTTCTGTTGTTTTAAGCCACCAAGTTTTTGGTAATTTGTTACAGCGGTACTAGGAAACTAATAAAAACCAAACCCATTGCCAACAAGTCGATTTCGATGCATAGTGACCCTATAGGACATAGAAGAACTGCCTTGTACGGTTTCCAAGAAGCGGCTGGTGGATTTGAACTGCCGACCTTTTGTTTAGCAGCCAAGCTCTTAACCACTACATCACCAGGGTTCCAAGAAACTAGTATAGCCCATTGATAAAGAAACCTTCCAAATAAAAAGTTCCCATACCTGTGAACATGGAAAGGTGGTGAGAAAACATACAAATTATTCAAAGCCTCGTTTCTCAAACCAGGGTTTGCAAATCTCCAAAGCCCTTGGGCTCCTCCTGTGAATACAGGAAGCCACAGGGTAAGCATGGCCCAGCTTCCTGGAATGTGAATTTACTCAAAGATTCTGAGGAGAAAGTTAGGTAATTAATTTAAGTGGTTGTAATTTAAAACAAAAGGGATGTATTGGGGACCAGAATGTCAAACTTGCTTCAATTTTTTTTTTTTTTTTTTCAAATGAAAAAGAATCTTTAAAGCAAAGCTGAGGTCTGCACTGGGCTACCACCACTACTGCTTTTGGGGTGTTCACATTCACTCTTAGGAAGAAGGGTTCTGGAGAAGAAACATCCAAAGTGATGGGAGGCTATTTCTCAGACATCCTCAGACAAGGTCTCAGGTTGCCCCTGGTCAGCCTGGAGCCTGCTGTCACCTTCTGAAGTTGCTCTTCAGCCTGAAAGGCTCTCAGCATGAGGGAAGGCAGGGGCTGGTGGCAAACCGTGGAATAAAAGCTTAGCTGACTTCCTGGCCCTGAGCCTAGTCCACAGATCCATTAACCTCCTAGTACCCAGTCTTCTGGTCTTTGTCAAAGAGGCCTCAACCCCCAGATCTGGCCAGCCTGAGGATGCCTGAGGCAACTTCAGGACACTCTCCTGCAGACCTCACCAGGACTCCTTCCTGTTCCCAGTGGGTAATTGGGGGTGGGGGAGGCCAGACAGGAAGTTGTTCTTCCCTTGGATGGGATGGGGAGATGGGATAAACTTCTCGGGCTCAGGAGAAGCAAGAGAAGACCCTCATCAACATGGGTGTCCCCAGGCTTCTGCAAGGGGAATATTCCTGAAACTTGCTAGCCCTGAGCTGCCACGCCCAGCACTGACCCCCCAGCACTCAGGGCAGACCCCAGGGCAGGCAGCAGTGTGGCCACAGGTCCCCTCCTAGAAGGGGCCTCTCCAAGTGCTCCTCCTGCCAGGCCTGTGCTGGGAGGGAGGCCATTGAGAGTGGGCAATGGGCTTCAGGAGTTAATACATGTTGACATTTGGAGAGTGGGAGCTGTCAGTGTGTTTCCTTGGTATTAAAGAGATGTGCGCCAGATTAGCGGCTCCCCAAACTGTCCGTGGAATAGAGCAAGCAAAAGCAGAGTGGGTCTCCTCTCTCCTGCCACTCAGGATTTGATTAAAATCTCCTTCCCAGTGATGAAGACAGAATTGAATTAGTAGTGTGTTGTCCTTGCATCTGCAGTGGGGGGAAGAGAGGGACATTCATCTTCTTGGCCCTGTCTCCTTGGCTTCCCTTCCTGTGAGCCGGGCCACCCCAAACTCCTCTCTGCACACCCACCTCCCCCGCCTCAGGCCTGGGCTCCAGAAGCTTCTTCCCTCTCCACCTCCCACTGGCCATGCTTTCTTGTCTCTCTCTGTCATAGGATTCTGCTATTATGTTTTGGCTGTGAGAATTGACACCTGGGCAGGCAGGCCTCCCTCACATGCTGGAGGGGCCTGTCTATTCCGATCCAAGGGCTTCCTCCTTGGGTCTGGAGGCAGCATGTCTCTCAGATCAAAACCAGGACACAGAGGGAGGGTCCCTGGAGGCCTGACCACAAAGGAAGGCCTGGATGCCATTTGGAGACAGGCAGGAGCTGGAAGGGCAGCAAGTGGCCTGTGTCAAAGGTGGTTCAGCCCTGGGGGGCTCAAGGTTAGCAACTCTAGGACTATAAACAGGTCCCCAGGAAGCTTAGCTGTTTTCATGCTGCTTGTAGTTGGGGCAATGCTTCCTTGTTGTTCTCCTTTCCATCCAGGCCCTCCCCCTTGCCTGTCCTGCAGGGTCCCCAGGCCCCAGCCTGCCTTCTGCACCCCTATTCTTACTATAGTGCCTCCTCAGCTGTTGCTCACCCCTTGGCACAATGGTCTTTTCTAGTTCTGTCCTCCCATTTGTGCCCAGCCTCTCCTGTGAGCATCACCTCCATTCACCTTCATTCTGAGTCCTGTGAGGAGGACTATACCCAGGCTTTCCTGGGGGTCTACACAATGCCTGCTCTGGCTATGCCATGAGGGGATCCCTATGGAGGGGCGTCCATGTGCGTGAATTCCTGCCATGGTACTGTGCACCCTCATGATGGCTCATTTGATTAAACACATGTGCCTGTCCTCAGCTGACTAGGTACTGAGACTAACCCCCAAGAAAGGGCTCTGGAGTCCAGTTATCTGTGCCTCAGCCCAGTCTGCACCATACCTCTTCTGTTATTATGTTGTCATTAGGTGCTGTCGAGTTCATTCCGACTGATAGTGACTCTACGTACAACAGAAAGAAACACTGCCCGGTCCTGCGCTATCCTTGTGATCATTGTTATGCTTGAGCCCATTGTTGCAGCCACTATGTCAATCCTTCTCATTGAGGAGCTTCCTCTTTTTCACTGACCCTCTACTTTACCAAGCATGATGTCCTTCTCCAGGGACTGATCTTTCCTGATAACATGTCCAAAGTTTGTGAGATGTGGTCTCCCTATCCTTGCTTCTAAGGATCATTCTGGTTGGACTTGTTCCAAGATGGATTTGTTCATTCTTTTGGCAGTCCATGCTATATTCAATATTCTTCTCCAACGCCACAATTCAAAGGTGTCGATTCTTCTTTTATCGTCCTTATTCGTCATCCGGCTTTCCCATGCATATGAGGCAATTGAAAATGCCATAGCATGGGTCAGGTGCACCTTAGTCTTCAAAGTGACATCTTTGCTTTTTAACACTTTAAAGAGGTCTTTTGCAGCAGATTTGCCCAGTGCAATGCATCTTTTGATTTTTTACTGCTGCTTCCATGGGTGTTGATTGTGGATCCAAGTAAAATGAAATCCATGACAACTTCAGTCTTTTCTCCGTTTATCATGATGTTGCTTATTGGTCCAGTTGTGAGGATTTTTCTTTATGTTGAGGTGTAATACCTCTGATGGCCACCAGGAATTGACTGCTGGCTGTTGCCTGGCACTGAGCCTTTGGCTTTTCATTCACTATTTTATTTAATACTTGTAACAACTCTACAGGAAAGGTAATGCAACTATCCTCAAGGTAACAGAAAGCCACTGGCCAACTTGGGAATTGACCCAGGTCTGTCTGACTCTACAGCTTGTGGCCAATTCCCTTCATTGCCTCTGTCTGAGGGCAGGTTGGGCCCACATACAAGGACAGTGAGCAGAGTGTTCACAGAGGGTTCCCTGCCAATTCCTCCCCCATGTATCCTACGAAGTGCCCCTAGACATTCCATCTTAGAGGCCCACATCCTTCAGCCCTCAGAGAGAGTCCCATCCATGGAGGGCAGGTGCCCAGGCAGCCTCATGCTGGACATGGTGGGTCCCACACACCATACTCCACAGCCAGCCTGGGGACTAGTTTTTTCACCTTTATTATAGAAAATTTCAGAACCCATGTATCCATCACCCACCTTTAAACATTATTAACATTTTGCTAATCATTTCATCTATTCTTCCCACACACACTTTTCCCCTCAAGTATTTGAAAGCAAATCTCAGACTTCATTTCATTTCACCTGTAAATACTTCAGTAGGTATTCCTAACAGGTAAGGACTTCTTTTCCCTTAACCTAATTACAAACCTTTAACATACCTAATAAAATTAGCAATTAAAGAATATTATCTAATACTCAGTCTATGTTCAAATTTCCCCAATTGGCTCAAAAATGACTTTTTACAGTTGGTTTTTTTCAAATCAGAATCCAAACAAGAGCTGTCCATTGCATCTGGTCTCTTTAGTCTTTAACCAAAACCAATCACCATTGAGTCGACTAACTCATGGCAATCAGATGTGCATCAGAGTGGAACTGTGCTCCATAGACTTTTCAGTGGTGCTGGTTTGGGGAAAGTAGATTGCCAGGCCTTTCTCCCGAGATGCCCCTGGGTGGACTCGAACTTCCAACCTTTCAGTTAGTTAGCAGCCTAGTGCGTTAAGCTTTTGTACCACCCAGGGACTCCTTAGTCTTTAACAGTGCCCCCCTTGCTTCATGTAGTCACTTATCCTGTAATTTGTCCTATAGAATGTCCCACATTCTAACTGGCTAATTCTTTCCTCTGAGCGTTGTTTAACATCTTCTTCATTCCCCATAGAGATCTTTTTAAAAGCATAAAGTAGATCACATCACTCCCAGGTTTGAAACCTGTCGGTGGCTTCCTATTGCCCTGAAAAGAGAACCCACATTCCTTTCTTCACCCACAAGGACCTGCCTGTGCAATCTGGCTCCAGGTTCCTTCTCAGACTTCAATTCCCACTTCTCCCACCTTCTCTCAGCTTTGCTCTGGTCACAGGCCTCCATTTAGTACTTTGAAACCATTGAGCTACTTTCTGCCACATGGCCATTGCAGATACTGTTCCTTCTGCCTGAAACACTCTTGCCCACTCCTCACCCAGCCCTACCCTTCAGATCTCACCTTAACACCACCTTCCCAGAGAGAGGCCTGCCTTGGCCACCCTACCAAAAACAGATCCTCTCCCCTAAGGAGTCCCATCTCAGACTCTTTATTTTTTGTCCATTGCACTTCTCAAAATTGGTAGTTGTTTTGCCTGTTTGTTTGTTTTTTTGGTTTTCAACTGCCTCCTCCTTCTACCAACCATTCAGAATGTAAGCTTTGTGAGGGCAAGACTACGTCTGCCTGGTAATTCCAGTGCCTAGAACAGGGCTTGGGACACAGATGTTTGAGTATTTGTTGATTGACAAAAAAAAAAAAAAATGGAAGGGAGGGAAAGAGAAGAGGCTTATCTTGGGAAGAGCTCACAATCTGGTTGGCAAGATAAGAAAACAAAGAATACAAGACCATTCAATTAATCTATCAATATCTATTAACCACCAACTAATATCTCCATGGAGTCCCTGGCTGGTGCAGTTAATGAGCGTGGATGCGAACTGAAAGGTTGAAGGTTCAAGTCGACACTGAGGTGCTTCAGAAGAAAGGCCTGGAGATCTACTTCTAAAACATCAGCCACTGAAAACCCTATGGATCCCAGTTCTACTCTGACACACACGGCGCTGCTGTGAGTTGGAATCCACTCGGCAGTAACTGGGTTAATATCGCCACGGTTTTCCAGGCATGGAGAAAGAGATACCCCAAGTGTTAATAGCACTGAGTTGAAGGATAGGCAGGTGCACTCTCTAAGTGCCCCAGAGTCTAGGTTAGGTGGGGTGGGGGAAGATGGCGGAGGCCTGAGCACTCAGGGAAGGCTTCATGGAGGAGGAGTCCTGCATGGAGCTTGCAATAGTCAAACTCCCTCACGTGTTCACGGCGCTCTAGGTTTCCAAAGGACTTGTACACATGATCTCACAGCAATTCTGTGAGGCAGCTAGGGCAAATGTTATGATTCTCTGGTTTTCGAGAATTAAGGAAATTGAGACCCACGGAGGCTCAAGTCCCATGGCTAGTGGGTGCAGGACCAGGCCTACAACCTACCAGCTACGGCTCCTCACCTGCTTGGTGTGTGGGCCCAGTGAGGTGGTAGGCAGAAGGGAAGCATCAGAAACTGCCTGGGCAGAGGTGGGGTGAAGAAAAAGCAGAGCCCCGGGAGAGCCTGGTAGACCCTATAGGGCCAGTAACCTCGGTAGCTCCAGGTGGATGATGCCCTCTGACAGTTCTATCCCATCGGGGGCATTTGGGCACTTAGCCCAGGGACCAGAGCCTAAGGGACAGGACCGGAGAGCTCCCCGCCCCTGGCTCTTTCTGACAGATGCTGAACAGGAGCCTGCCATGAGCCTCTGGGACTTCCAGTTCCCCATTTTATCACTTCAGTCATTTTTAATTTAGACGAAAGACCTCACTTGGCCTTTTATGGTCCCATCCAACCGAGCTTTTTGCCTTTTTACTAGAGCTTTCTTTTTTTACTGTTTTGATCTCTACTTTATTAAGCAATCTTTTAGTGTCCTCCCCTGCCCTGCCTTATTTATTTTACTTCTCTTTTCTACTCTGTCCCGTAGGGTCACTATAAGTTAGGATCGACTTGATGGTAGTGGGTTTGGTTTATTTTTTCCTTTTAGATGCAAACAGAGAGGCAGCAATACCTCATAGGAGAGGTCTGGGGCTTCCAAGCTAATGAGGCCTGGACCCCACAGGCTGTAACCCCAGCACCGGAGTCTTGGCCCCAAATACCGTCCTTCAGGAAAGACTGGCATTTGCATTGAAAAATTAGGAACAGAGATTCACAGAGCAAATGCCTATCACAGAAGAAGATAAGATTAGCCCCTCCACAGCCCAGAGGATGTATTGAACAGGGCATTTTAACTGACCTCTGGGAGAGTAAGTGACATCCTGATGAAACTGTTTTGACATGAAGACACTTGATGTGTTATTAAACCCTCAGCCAAGAAGTATGCAAAGCAGACTCCTCACCCCCTCCCCAAACCCCATCCTAGGGTCAAAGCAAGAGGCAAGACTCTACGGAAAACATTTCCGAGTAATAAAAATAGCCCTACTGCAATTTGACGATTATGTTAGCTGCACATCTACTTGGCTCCGACACATGGTGACCCCACGCACAACAGAATGAGACACTGCCCAGTCCTGTGCCGTCTTCATGATCTTAGCACGATATCAGATAATATTCTGTTGTGATTCACTGGGTTTTTTTTTTTTTCTGACTTAGCTATATCAAAACGTCTCCTGTGTCACACTTGAGGGATCAAAATGTCCTTCTGTTCTAAGGTTTAGACATATATTTATTTAGATATATGTGCGCCCGTTAAAAACATAACCTTGTCTTGTCTGTGTTTTGAAATCTACATAAATGGCTTCATGCTATCAGTTCCATTCTGTCTCTTACGTTTCTTCCCTCTGCGTTGCTTGTGAGAACTTCCCAAGTTGCTAGACATACATACATGCGGTTCATTACTTCTGCCTACCTTCTGGTAGTCCATCACGTGCAAACATCACGTTTTATCTATCCATCCCTGGAGAAGGACACCAGGCTGGCTCCGATCCTGGCCGTCATGGTTGACACCTCCTCATTCCTGTCTCCTTGTGGGAGTTCTCTGAAGTTGTATACCCATTTAAATGACTCAGGGTTGGGCAGATCCTTAATCCTAAAGTCTGCTCAATTTCTTCCCACCAATGGTGACTGAAGGCTCTCTTTCCCGTTTCCAATTTTCTAATTTTCACCATTCTGAAGGAGTAAAATCCTACCTTCTTAGGATTAAGCAACTCTTCAAGTAGTTTTTAGCTATTCAGATTTCCACTTCTGTGAATGGTGTCTGTATACCCTCTGCCCTTTTTTTCACTGGATTTGTGTGTTTTTGTTGTGGACTTGCTGTTCTTCGAACGTGCTGGATATTAAACCTTTGTTAGTTTTCGACTTTAAACACTATCTACTTCTAGCCTGTCACCCCTTGGCTAATTTTGTTTACAATGATTTTTTGAATGGAAACCTGTAATGTTGATGTGATGAATCCCATTTATTTTGTGCCTTATAGTTTGCGTGTAGGTTTTTTATTTTTTCATCTTTTTAAAGAAACACTTCGAAGTTCAGAGTTATTTTTAATGCATTTTCTTTATTTGTGTTTATAATTTTACTTCTCACATTTAGGTCTTTCACCATTTGGATTTTTTTTTTTTTTTAATTTAGTGCTGAGTAAGAATACAACTTAATGGATTTCCACAACAGTGAACTGATTTTCCCCCACACCTCTACTAAATAACTCATCACTCCTTCATTGGCTTGTGATGTTGCCTCTACCACCTGCATGCGTCTGTTCCTGGTCTCTCTTCCTCTGTTTCTTTGGCTTATTTGTCTGTTTCTATGCCAAAGGCATTCAACTGTGTGGATCATAACAAATGAGGGATAGCATTGCAAATAATGGGAATTCTAGAACACTTAATTGTGCTCATGAGGGACCTGACATAGCAAGAGACAGTCATTCGAACAGAACAAGCAGATATTGTGTGGTTTAAAACCGGAAAAGGTGTGCCTCAGGGTTGTATCCTTTCACAGTTCTTATTCAATCTGTACGTGAGCAAATAATCCAAGAAGCTGGACTATATGAAGAAGAACGCAGCATCAGGATTGGAGGAAGTCTCATTAACAACCTGCAATATGCTTGCTTGCTGAAAACCAAGAGGACTCAAAGCACTTACTGAGGAAGATCAAAGACCACAGCCTTCAGTATGGATTACACCTCAACATAAAGAAAACAACAATCCTCATAACTGGATCAGTAAGCAACATCATGATAAATGGAGAAAATATTGAAGTTGTCATGGATTTCATTTTGCTCGGATCCACAATCAACTCCCATAGAAGCAGCAGCGCAGAAATCAAATGACGTATTTCATTGGGCAAATCTGCTGCAAAAGACCTCTTTAAAGTGTTAAAAAGTGAAGCTATCACTTTGAGAACTAAAGTATGCCTGACCCAAGCCATGGTATTTTCAATCTCCTCATATACAGGTGAAAGCTGGACAATGAATAAGGAAGGCCAAGGAAGAATTGATGCCTTCGAATTATGGTATTGGTGAAGAATATTGAATATACCATCAACTGCCAGAAGAACGAACAAATCTGTCTTGGAAGAAGTGCAGCCAGAATGTTCCTTAGAAAGCAGGATGGCGAGACTTCGTATTATGTACTTTGGACATGTTATCAGGAGGGACCAGTCCCTGGAGGAGGACACCATGCTTGGTAAAGTAGAGGGTCGGAGAAAAAGAGGAAGACCCTCAACGAGATGGATTGACACAGTGGCTGCAACAATGGGCTGAAACACGGCAATAATTGTGAGGATGGCACAGAACTGGGCAGTGTTTCCTTCTGTTGTACATAGGGTCACTATGAGTCTGAACCAACTCCAGGGCACCCAACAACAACAACATGCCAATAACACACTGCTTTTATTATTATGACTGTGTAATAGTTTTTTATTATCAGCAGCAAAAATGTTACCTTTTTGTTTTTTTTTTAATTGAATTTACTATTCGTGGATCTCAATTCTTCTACATAAATTTCATAAATAATTTGTTAAATTCCCCAAAACTCCTGCTGGAATTTAATTGAATGTAGAAATGAATTTGGGACTGATAGACATCTCTCTAAGATTTAATCATCCCAAACATGGACACAGCATTTCTATCTAGTTAGGTTTTTCATTTAATGTCCTTTAATAAATTTGTTTTCTTTTCTTTGCAGTCTTGGGTCTTCTCTGTTATGTTAATCCCTATGACTTTTGCGCTTTTCATCACTGTTGTCAGAGGCAGGTTTACTCTCCTTTCCAGGATCCTGGGAAGGGCCTAGTAATGTGTTCACATCGTTGTAAAATTGCAAAAATACAGTATTTTAACCACTGTTGTTAGACTACTGTATTTTTATTCCAACTTTCCCTCATCACACTTGCCCTAACATCAGGCAATATTGGAGTGACCACAGGTATTTTGGGGGTCCACTTAAGGGGAAATTGAGTTGGGTATACATCTAATGTGGGGTTAGATAGAGAGATAGTTGCTGTCAAGTTGCCTTGGAATATATAGATATGCACGTATAGGTGTAACTGTTGTCATTGGGCACCACCCAGTCGGTTCCGACTCATAGCAACCCTGTTCACAACAGAATGAAACACTGCCCGGTCCTGTGCCATCCTCACAATTGTTGCTATGCTTGAGCCCATTGTTGCAGCCACTGTGTCAATCCATCTCTTTGAGGGTCTTCCTCTTTTTCGCTGACCCTCCACTTTACCTAGCATGATGTCTGTCTCCAGGGACTGATTCCTCTTGATGACATGTCTAAAGTATGTGAAGATGTAACTGTAGGTATATGTATGTAATGTTTATGTGCGCTGCATGTATTTTCAAATATAAAATAAAGCGCATAGGGGACACAGTTATGGATACTTCCGAGACACAACCAAACACCTCACAGTATTGGTCTATTGGGCTTGAGGGTTTAGGACCACAGTCTCATGAGGCAACTCGGTCAATTGGCACAATATAGCCCATGAAGACAGTGTTCTACATCCTAGTTTGGTAAGTAGCATCTGAGCTCTTAAACGCTTATGAGCGGCCATGGAAGATACAGCTATTGGTCTCTACCCATTTGGAACAAAAGAGAAAGAAATAAACTAAAGACTTAAAAGAAACTAGTGACATCACCTACCTTGAGACCTGAACAACTGGATAGTGCCCGGCTGCCACTACCAACCGTTCAGACTCAGAAACTCAAATGTGAGAAAAATGTAGAACAAAACTCAAATTCCTAAAAAAAAGGCCAGACAATAGACTAGTAGAGACTAGATGAACCCCTGAGACTATCACCCTTAGATACTCTTTAAACCTGGAACTCGAACCACTCCCAGAGGTCACCTTTCAGCCAAATGACAGATTGGCCCAAAAAACAAATAACGTCACCCATGAGTTGAGTACTGTACACTTCAAAATAATAATCTAAATGAAACCAAATGATAAACATTTATGCTAGACCACAGATGAGACAGCAAGGAGGGACAGGGAAACTAGATTAATGAAAACAGAACAACCAGAATGGAAATAATGAGAATGCTGATATAATGTGAAAAATGCAACCTATGTCACTAAACAACATGCATAGAAATTGTTAAATGAGAACCTAATTTCCTGTGTAACTTTCACCAAAAACACAATAATATATATATATTTTAAGTGTTGCCTGGTCCTGTGTCATCCTCACAACCACCAGCATGTTTGAGTCCATCATTGCGGCTATTGTGCCTATCTCACTAGCTGTCTACTTCACCAAACCTACAGCGATTGATTCCTCTTGATGACAGGTCCAAAGCGAGCAGTCGAACAGTGTTCTGTCGTGCTCCATAAGGTTTCCATTGACTAATTTTTGGAAGTAGGTCACCAGGCTTTTTCTGCTCGTCTGTCTTAGTGTGGAAGCTCCGCTGACACCTATCCACTGTGGGTAACCCTGATGGTATTTGAAATACCGATGGCATAGCTCCCAGCATTCCAGCAACACGAAAGCTGACACAGTATGACAAGCAGGTGGTGAAACGTGGGTTTAGGGGAATGTATTTACGTGATTCACAATCACTTCCATGTGTAGTTAAGTCCATGTATATTGCCAGGTGTGCTGCGCAGAAATGGTTTCCAGGAATTCTTGGAATTTTTTCCATCTGCTATGCTGATTCGCCAGACATCTGGACACAGGCGCAGAGCCACAGATAAGTCAGGCAGTTAATTAATAAAAAAATAACATGTTACTTTTCTGTTTAGAGTGTTCATTGTGCTTTTCAGTTTTTAAAAATTGTTATTAGTCGTGATTTCTCATTCTAAATAAGTATTTTTTTTTATGTTTAATTTTGAATCTGTAGTTTTATTTTTCTAAAAGAGGGCTCACTAAACTTAATAAATTTCAGCCCCCCAAACACTTGAATTTGTGCTCTGGCTATTATCAATAGGATTAATGTTTTCTGTACTTAAATTTCTATTTTGATCTAGAATCCAGCAACCTCAATGAACTCTCTTATAAATCTTAAAAATCTGTCTTTTGGCTCCCTTGGGTTTTCCTCTTAAATTATCGTATCATCCACAAATAGTGACAAGTTTCTCTCTTTCTTTTCAATACTTACATATTTTTAGTTCTTCATCCTGTCTCATTACAGGAATTCAGTATTTTGTTGAAGTGATAGTGGACATTATTTTCTTGTTTCTAACCTTAACAAGTAAATGAATAATTTCTTTTATAAGAATCAGCACAAAGCTGGTTCCTACGAGGCGGAGGTTAAAGAAGTCCGAGCTATCCAACTTCTCCAGACTGCTGTACCACACCATCATCTCAAACATCAACTACTCCCCCTCCCCTCAGTACTCTCCCTGCCGTCTCTGGGCCTGAAACTCACTGCAACGTCTCACAGAACTCATAAGTGGTTCTTATGAGTTGAGGAAGTAACAGCTTACAACTCAGAATCAGAATCAACTTGGAAATAACTGGAGACAACTCAGAAGACAGGATATAGTTCTTTAATCATGACAGCTTCTAACCAAGACAGCTCTCAGCTTCTTCTCAGCCATGACCACAGGCAGCCCCTTCCCTTGGGCCTTCATTCCGATGCTTCTTTCTCTGTCCTTGTGTCTCTCTCCCCAAATCTTTGTTGAGTTGGCTGCGTATATAAGCAAATCACTCAGTCCTATTGGGTAGTTTTACACATCTTATTTACCCAGTAAATTGTCCAATCCCTATAAGGGTTTTACACACCTTATTTGCACAGTAAACTGTTCAATCTCTTTATAAGACTGTGCCCTAAAATATAAGATTGGTGGAACTATAAACCCAGGACCAGAAAGGCCATATATAAAGAGAAATCTGCAGCACTACAATAAGAACACATCAAAAATTCCTTCTAAAGGTGTTCGTTTGATGTTTGCTGAAGGGTTTTGTTAGCTAGCTTTTATCAAGTTAAGAAATCTATTTTTCTGAGACTCTTTTTAAGTTATATATTAGTGTTGAACCTTATCATATAGTTTTTTGCATCTCTTTAAATGACTGTAATTTTTCTCCTCTAAATCAAGGGTGGGAAGAAAGCGGTCTTTAGACAAATCAAGTTATAGCTTATTTCTTATAAAGTTTTATTGAACATAGTCATGCCTATTCCTTTACATATTGTCTATGGCCGTTTTCACACAACAATGGCAGGGTTGAGTAACTGGGACAGACACTGTCTGGCCTACAAAGACTAAAGTGCTTACCATTTGGCCCTTTATAAGAAAAAGTTTGCCAATTCCTATTTTAAGGAGATGAATTATACTGATAGATTTTCTAATAATGAACTATTTTCACATCACTAGGATAAATGCTTCCCATTCTGGGTGAGTTTTTTGTTTGTTTTTTCATTGCGCTATAACTTACCAAGAGAAAATCAAATTGATATTACATAAGGGAGGTAAAGAAGAGTATGTCTGTAACGCAGGCAATCCCTTAGGGCATCTCTTAGTACTACCATGCCATGTGATTAAAGTCAATGGAAAACTACAGCAACCCAAGTCCAACATGACTACTAATAACCCAGACCATTCAGGAATGAGGGTTTGGGTCACCCCACCAGACAAAGAGCCACGACCAGCCGAGGTGATTGTTGAGAGCAAAGGGAATACAGAATGGGCGGTAGAAGAAGGTAGCTCTAAATGCCAGTTACAACCACGTGATCAGTTGCAGAAACAAAGACTACAATTGTTATGAGTGTTTCTGCTTTGTATGTGTGCATCAAATATTTTTGTTTTCTCCACTTACAAAATGGAAAATGTAAGCAGGGCTAATGCATTTTTGGTTGTATGTGTGTTCATCGTATCATGTTAGCTGCAACTATGACTTTATTAATCATTTTTATTCAGAGATTCTGTATGGCTTAAGGAGATGTGTACAGATGCCAAATTGACAAGGGGTTGACTGTGATGGTTAAGGTTGTCTGTCAACTTGGCTGGGCCATGATTCTCAGTGGTTTGGCAGTTATGATGTAGTTTGGCAGTCCTATGATGTTGTGATCACTTCCATGATGAGATTTGATGTAATGTGATCACCTCTATGATGGGATCTGCTGTGAGCAGCCAATCAGTTGGAAGGGAGTTTCCTTGGGCATGTGGCCTGCATCAAATATAAGTGAACATTCTGGCAAGGCTCATGGGCTTTTGCTTGTTCTGGATCCTGCAGCTGGCTCCTGTTTGTCTGAGCTCTGATTTTTGGGACTTGAACTAGCAGCTTACCTATGGTCTTACCTGCTGATCTTGGAATTTGTCAATCTTCACAGCATGTGAAGAAGAGCCCTGCTCTCTGACCTGCCGATCTTGGGTTCGCCAGCCTCTGTGGCTACATGAATCAGGAGACGCCTCTATCCTGACCCACAGACTTGGGACTTACCAGCCTCTACAATTGTGTGAGCTATTTCCTTGATATAAATCTCTCTCTCTTTATATGTATATGTATATTTACATGCTTTACTGGTTTTGCTTCTCTAGAGAACCCAGCCTAAGACATTTGGCACAAATTTTAGATATACAGCTTGACAAATGTTTACTTCTGTCTGCATCTATTTAAATACCACTCAGATCAAGATAATGAACATTTCCACCACAGAAGTGAGAGCCCTTATTCTTTTAGCCAGTCTCTATTGCCACCACTCCTCCCCGCAAGGTAATGACTCTTCTGAACTCTCTCACCATATATTTGATTTACCTATCTTAAACTTCTCATAAAAATGGAATCATATAGAAAACATAGGGACAAACCCAGGGGCCCTAATTTATGGCATAGATAGACTACTAAACATAACTGAAAATGTACAAACAAAAGAAGATAAACTAGATAACTGGGACCTCCTAAAAATTAAATACTAATGCTCATTAAAAGACTTCACCAAAAGAATCAAAAGAGAGCCTACAGACTGGGGAAAAATATTTGGTAATGACATATCTGACAAGGGTCTAATCTCTAAAATTTGTAGAAAATTTCAACACCTCATCAACAAAAAGACAAACAATCCATTTAAAAAATGGGCAAAGGACATGAACAGAAACTTCATCAAAGAAGACATTTGGGCAGCTAACAAACACATGAAGAGAAGCTCACAATCATTTAGCCATTAAGTCTGCTGCTATCATTAGCCATTAAACTTGTTGCCGTTGATTCAATTCCAACCCACAGTGATCCTGGAAGACGGAGTAGAACCGCCCCATAGAGTTTCCAAGAGGCACCTCATGGATTCGAACTGCCGACCTTTTGTTTAGCAGCTGTAGCACTTAACCACTCTGCCACCAGGGTTTCCTGGTTTCCATTAGAGAGATGCAAATCAAAACTACAATGAGATATCATCTCACCCTGGCAATAATAGCACTGATCAGAAAAACAGAAAAACAAATGCTAGCGAGGTTGCGGGGAGATTGGAACTCTTATACACCGCTAGTGTGACTCCAAAATGGTACAACCACTATGGAAAACAGTATGGTGCTTCTTAAAACATTAGAAATACCATAGGATCCAGCAATCCTGCTGCTAGGTATATATCCTAGAGAAATAAGAGCTGTGACACGAATAGACATATGCACACTCATGTTCATCACAGCATTATTCACAACAGCAAAAAGATGTAAACAGCCTAAGTGTCCACCAATGGATAAATGGATATACAGACTGATTCATGCATACAATGAAATACTACACAATGGTGAAGAATAATGATGAATCTGTAAAACATCTCACAACTTGGATGAATATGGAGGACATTTTGCTGAGTGAAATAAGTAAATCACAAAAAGACAAATATTGTA
The DNA here is from genome assembly GCF_024166365.1 of Elephas maximus indicus. Classification (NCBI taxonomy): domain Eukaryota; kingdom Metazoa; phylum Chordata; class Mammalia; order Proboscidea; family Elephantidae; genus Elephas; species Elephas maximus. The sequence continues at coordinate 12,007,373 of NC_064835.1, read as the reverse complement.
TAAGACCACTTTTATAAAAAGTCAAGAATAGATTTACACACAGAAAGAAACATTCTTTAATGGTTGTCAGGGATGGAAGGGAGAGGGAGGGAGAATCACTAACTAGATAGTACCAACCAAAAAGAAAAAAAAGAAACTAGAGAGTAAACAAGTGTTAATTCTGGGGAAGGGAAAGGCAGTACAAAATATGGGGGAAGTTAGCACAACGTGACCAAGGCAAAGGAAGACACTGAGAGGTACGCAAGAACAAAGGGCAACTATGGTAACCGCTTTAACACATAATCCTGCCACAACAGTAGTGACAGACAATAACCTGTGAGTAGACAGATAGGTAAACATGTATGCAGAATAGATGGGGGAGGTCCTACAGGAGTACAGCTTCATACATGCATGGGTATGGTTGTGGGTATTTCTACATATGTATTTGTAGATGCTGCGTGTGTACTCGTATATATAATAGAGTACATGGGGGCAGAGTTATAGAAACTACTTAGGCTTGAAGGCTAAGGACCATAGTCTTGGGGGACATCTAGGTCAATTGGAAAACATAGTTTATAAAGATAATGTCCTACATCCTGGTCTGGTGAGCAGTGTTTGGGGTCTTAAAAGCTTGCGAGTGGCCATCTAAAAAGGAACTATCGGTCTCTTCGCACCTGGAACAAAGGAGAATGAAGAAAACCAAAGACCCAAGGAAGCAATTAGTCCAAGAACTAATGGTTCACATAAACCACAGCCTCCTCTAACCTGAGACCAGAAGAACTAGATGGTGCCTGCCTACCACCACCAACCACTCCGACCAGCACTAGGATAGAAGGTCCTGGTTAGAATGGGTAAAAGATGTGGAACAAAATTCAAATTAAAAAATAAAGAGACCAGATTTACCAGTCTGATAGAGACTAGAGGAACCCCCGAGAAAGACTATTGCCCTAAGATAACCTTCTAACTTGAAACTGAAGACAATCTCAGAGGCCACCTTTCAGCCAAGTAATAGGTGGGGCTATGAAATAAACAATAACACCCGTGAAGAATATGCTCCTTAAACAATCAACTATACCAGACCAAAAGGGCAACATTTGCTGAAAACCAACAAGAAGGCAGGGAGGGACAGGGAAACCACACAAATCGAAACAGACAACACAGGGAAGAAATGGAGAAAGTGCTGACCCATTATGGGGATTGCAACCAATGTCACCAAACAATTTGTGTATGAATTATCGATTGGAAAACTAATTTGTTATGTAAACTTTCACCTAAAGCACAATAAAAATGTTTGAAAAAAAAGAATTAGTCCTAACTAAGGTCATTTTCTTCTCTCTGTAAAATAAACATTAAAAGGAATTTTTCATTAAAAAAAAATGGAATCATATAATATATAGTCCTATGTGTCTGGTTTTTTCTCCCCACAATATGGATTGCTACTTAGTATTCCATTATTTGAATGTATTATTTTTAATACAGTGCTAGAGTTAATTGATTGATATTGAAAAATTTTGTACCTATATTCATAATTAAAAGTGGCCTAAAATTTCCTTTTCTTGCAATATCTTTTTTTTTTTCCATCAAATTTATACTGTGTAGAGGAGGAAGCTGAGGCTCACCCAAGCAAAGTTAGGTATTAAAGGCCGCTCTGTGACCTTGAATTGGGGGGTCTAGCCAGGACCACCCCCTACTACCTCACATTAATTCACGCGTGTTTGCACGGGGGTGTATGCACCAAAAAAAAAAACAAAAAAAAACACCTGTGGCCACGCAATCGATTCTGACTCATAGAGACCCTATAGGACAGAGTAGAACTGCCCCATAGGGTTTCCAAGGAGCGGCTGGTGGATTTGAACTGCCAGCCTTTTGATTAGCAGCTGTAACACTTAAGCACTGCACCACAGGGGCTCCAAACAGGTGTGTTTAAATGTCCACTGTGTGTGCCTTCCTGTGCACAAGAGGCTGGTGTGAGTGCCATGTGCAAGGGGAGCTGTTTCCTTAGGCTGGGCCCCATGGCTTCCGACTCCATCTCCTGAAGTTCTGAACTTCCTCCTTGTCTGCTTCTCCCTGTCCTTGGCCCAGTATGTATTGTCTCATTTCATTTATACAACCAGCCTTGGTCAGCCCCCTGCTGCAGCAGAGATTCTCCTCCTTGACCGAGTTCTCCCACAGACTTCACTCTTGCTGCCAGCAGAGCTAGGTGGGAACCATCTGGCCAGCCAGCCCCACTGTGGCTGGCTCACTGACCACCGCCACATGCTGAGCACTGCCCGCTGTCCCACCCTTCCTCCCTGCCCTCGAGAGGTCTTTCTGTCACACTCTGCCCTTCCCGTCCCCAGAAAGCTCAGCCTCATCCCATGTTTCTCTCCTCCCCTCCCCTGAGAAGGAGACAACTTTAAGGAGAAGGCCCAAGGTTTCTCCCAATTCGAGAGGCTTCAAGGGCTCCCTAAAGGTTATCTAGTCATCACAGGAGGGAGCGCAGGCCTCACCCCAGCCACCCTAAAGGCAATGCCATGGGATTCCAAGGCTGTATCATTTACCCTGCAGCTTCTCGGTGGTTATGGTGCTAGGCCCTAACCTGAAAGGTTGGAGGTTCAAGTCCACCCAGAGGCACCTTGGAAGAAAGGCCTCGTGATCTACTTCCAAAAAATCAGCCATTCAAAACCCTATGGGTCACTATTCTACCCTGACACACATGGGGCCACCATGAATCGGAACCTACTCAACAGCAACTGGTTTTCTTACCACTTACCCTACATCTAGCAGGAAGTGCTCCTGGGATCTGACGTGCGTCTCCACTAAGGAAGCACCTCGTCTTCTCCATCTAATCCCACTGGAAGCCTCCTCCGAGCTCTCATCTCCTGCTAGCCCAGTGTGGCCGCCCACTTCTTAGGGAGACCAGCCTCGTTCCCCTCCATCTTCAGGTCTTGTTTAGGGAAATCTCACTTCCCTCTACCTTAACAGAGCCATAATCCACAGCCACAACAGTGAGAGGGAACAAGGGCCCATCCCATTGCTGTCAATTTTCCAGCTGGGCTTATCTGCGCCTTCATATGCTGCTCTCTTGTCAGGAGGAGCCAGGGGCTTTGTGTGTGACAACCTTGTTAAATAAATGCCGCCACCTCCTCGTCTCCCAATTTCCCATCCTGTTGCTGAGGACAGTCATGTGTCTCCCTGGCTTCCCACAGAAGATGTTGGTGTATTGTCACCTGTCCTCATTTGATTAGTGTCTTACTCAAAATGCCCGGGGCCATCCCTCTGCAGTGAGACAGGGTCTTCCCCTTTCTCCTTTGCTGCCTGGCAGGAGGGCAGGAAGCAGGTGGGGGGATGGAGCAGCATGAGGTTGAGGAGGCAGGAAGAGGACCAACGGAGAGGCCAGGGACTTCAAGTACCATGAGTCTAGGATCGAGGCTTCCAAAATCTTGATTCATAAACCCTGGGCAGACATCCTTTCGTCCATTCCTCTGCCTGCCACCACGACTTATGGCGGCCTCTCCAAGCTCCCAAGACGGGAGGAGATGAGACAGGCTTTGCGTTTTCTGTCATGAAGGAGAACGTGGGCATCCTGGCAGCATCAGCAGTGAATGCTTGGTGCTACTGGAGCTTGGGTCCTGGGTTCCAGCCCCCACCCACATACGGTCTCCATGAGCATGGATGGAACATACCAGGCTCAAGAGCCATCCAATAGCTGCCTTGGTGGCCAGGACCCCTGGAAAAGAGTCTGGCTTTTTCCATGTAAACCCTCTCCACAAACCCAAACCAAACCCCTTGCCACTGAGTTGATTGCTACTAATAGCGACCCTATAGGACAGAGTAGAACTGCCCCATAGAGTTTCCAAGGAGCAGCTGGTGGATTTGAACTGCTGACCTTTTTGCTCCACTAACCATTTCCACAGTAGCTTAGAATTCGCTGCCTTCTAATACAGGGACAGAAACCCTGGTGGTATAGTGGTTAAGAGCTACAGCTGCTAACCAAAAGGTCAGCAGTTCAAATCTACAAGGTGCTCCTTGGAAACTCTGTGGGGCGGTTCTACTCTGTCATATAGGGTCACTATGAGTCAGAACCGACTCAATGGCAACAGGTTTGGGTTTGGGTTTTTTGGCTAATATGGGGGTAGAGCCCTGGTGGCACACTGGTTAAGATCACAGTTGCTAACCAAAAGTTCGGCAGTTCGAATCTACCAGCTGCTCCTCGGAAACCCTATGGAGCAGTTCTACTCTCAGGGTCCCTACCAGTCAGAATCAAACCAACAGCAATGGGTTTGGTTTAGTTTTTTGGAATATGGGGGTCAATGGTGGTTCAGTGGCGGAATTCCTGATGCCTTCCATGCAGGAGGCCTGGGTTTGGTTCCCAGCCAACGCACCTGTGTGCAGCCACACCCATGTATCAGTAGAGGCTTGCATGTTCCTATGATGCTGAAGAGATTTCAGTGGAACTTCCAGACTAGGAAGAAAAGCCTGGTGATCTACTTTCAATGGATCAATCAGCCAATGAAAACCCTATGGATAATGACAGTCCGATCCGTCGTGTGTGGGGATAGCCATGAGTCAGGGGCTGGCTCGAGGGCAGCTAACCACAACAATACGGGGCCCCTGGCACCATCCCATGTCTTGTGTAATTTTCTCGGCAGTCCGATGAGATAGTCAGTCCTATTTTCCTTTCCCAGATAAGAAAGCCAAGGCACGGGAGGCCAAATGACTTTCTCAAGGTAACGCAATCTGCAAATGGTGGAGCCAAGACTCAAGGCTGGATCTTCTGAGTGCGAATCCAATACTCCCTCTCTGACTCAAGTCTTCCTGACATCAGCCAAAAGGGCTGGCCGAGGCTGAGGTGTGAGCAGCTTAACCTGCAAGCTACGCCCAGAACAAAACAATCAGGAAAGAGAAGGTATACCCAGTCCTCTCAGACAGGTGTTTTCTGGTGTGTTGGCTTTCCTTGACAGGTATTCATGGACTGCGCTGGCTAACGTCAGACATGAGTCCTTCTCAAACAACAGCTGTAACGTGAGTATCCTCACGTACATGCACAATTGGCTGACACTTGCGCCCATATGCTGGAACACGCATGCATTGCTCTCCTCACCCCCACCCCCGCCTCCTCTGGGAATCTATTCAAATCGACTCAGCAGAGCAGGGAGAAGAGGGTAAACCTGTATCAACACACCTTGTGAAAACAAATGAGGAAAGCTGCAAAGCCTCATCCACTATTCACTGGGAATCATCCTGACATGATCCCAGGAAAATCAGCCCTTTTCAAACCCGTGGTTCCAGCGCAGCCTCTCCGGTGACCGCGGTGCGTGGGGATCAGGAGTGGGCAGAGCAGGCTGTGTGCAGGACTCCACGCCTGGTAGAGGCAGTCCGTGGCAAGGCTTAATTAAGATTCACAGAACTGCGTTGTGGAGATGTTTTAAAGCCACCTAATTAGTGTAGGAATATACAGTCGTAATTATCCTGAAATATGGCCCAATTAACCTACGGAAAAGACAGACTCACTGCTCAGGAATGTTGGAGACATTAATAGCCTATTAACATACTGGACCTGTTCTTCCACACAGCTTTGGGGGGACACAGGACTGAGGGGGCAAACAGAGGAAAATAGGATTTGTCCTGGTGGGCAACAAGGTTTCAGAGAAAATGTGTGATGTGGGCATGGGAAGGAGAAAAGGAGGACACTTTACTGAGCACCTATTACGGGCCAGTGGTGTTTTAGCCCATTTCTTAACCTTCAAAACAACTCTTTGAGGTAGATATTAAAGTTCAGAGAGGTGCACTAACTAACCCAAGGTCACACAGCCAGGAAATAGTAGAAGTGGAATTCATCCTCTAGTCAGCCTACTCTTCCCATTACTGAACAGTGCCTTTGGCAGGGAACAAAAGACTCAGGGAAATGGACAGAATAAAGACAGGAGGGCCCTTTTAACTCAAAGAAGGAGCTTCTTTCTCTGACATTTTAGAAAAGTGGAGTCATCCAGTGTGCCCTCACACGGCTACAACAACCGAGAGGCAGGTTCAAGCTGCACGTTGGCCACTACACAACCCTAAAGGTCATCGTTCACATAAGCTACAATGGGAACAAGGTCCCTTTGAGGGCACAGTGTACAACCTGCACAACCATTCACAGCAGCCCTAGGAGGCTCGCCTATGTGACCCTTTAATTTCCCTTCCCATACAAGTTACCAGCCCTAAGTGTGGCTCTGAGCCCAGATACTGGCCGAAAGCCAGAGAAGCCGCATCTGAGACAATCCTTAACGAAGCAAAATTTGAACCCCGTCCTCCCCTGGGCAGCCTTCAGCGCCCAGGGACACACACATGCCAGGACGCAAGTTTAGAGCCCTCCAGGGGGCGCCCAAGAGCCACACGCCCGCTTCAGAGCCTGCCTGGCCAGCGGGTCGAGGAGTATTCCAACAACGTCCTCATTCTTCCCTGATCAAAGGAGCCGGGATTGAACCTGCTGTAATCATCCGTCGGGGAGTTTGCTTAAAATTCCCGTAATTACGGGAGAGCAGAAAATTGCTACGCCTCAGACTGAATAGAGAAATCGAAGGCGCCCCGCTCCCAGCTGCCTGGGGGAGACAAGCCAGGATGGGAATAGGATGGCTGGGAGAGGCTGGGGAGGGGGGTGGCTACGGATGGCAGCAATGGGAGGGAGAGCGATGTTCCCTTCCGTGCCAGGGGGGTGGGAGAGGGAGGGAGGGAGCCAGCTGTAGTGGGGATTGTGGAGGCTGGCTCAGGCTGGGCAGGACCGCCTTCCCTACAGTAAGAAGTATGCAGGGGCCAGGAGGGCGTGAAGAAATAGCCAGAAATGGACCCTCCGGTGGCTGGAGTTGGCTTTCTAGGTAGCCTGGGGGAGCCCCTAACTCTGGCTTAGGTAAGAATGTAACTCTGGAATGTCATCCCTGCCTGGAGAGGGGAGGGAAAGGGCAGATGGAAAAGTCAGGGAGCAAGCTAGCAGGGCAGACACCCCTCTCTGGACCCTGCCCGGGTCCAGGCACATTGAGGGGGGCTAGAGGGAGGACGGGGAGGGGACAGGATCCTTGTCCTCGAGGAGTCTCAGTCTGGAGGGGGAGACTGGGTGAGCATCCCGACCAAAACTAAGGAAACTACTCGCACCAGTGCCAACACGATAGTCCTGAAGTATGGAAACAACCAGTTGTGCCCAGCTGATTCTGACTCATGGCGGCCCCTTGTGCGTCAGAGTAGAACTGTGCTCCACAGGGTTTTCAGTGGCTGAATTTTCAGAAGTAGATCTCCAGGCCTTTCTTCTGAGGTGCCTCTGGGTGGACTCCAACCTTTTGGTTCACAACCAAGCATGTTAACCATCTGCACCACCCAGGGACTCTGAACTTGAGAAAGGGGATTGCAATGAGCTGAGGTGGATGGAGCCAATCAGGGCAGACTCCTTGGAGAGGTGAGTGCTAAGTAGAAGGAAGGAAGAGAGGAGGACGAGGAAGAGAGGGGTAGAAGGAGGAAAGGATGGAAGAAGGAAGGAAAAGTTTTGAAAAGACCTGCAAAGTACAAATGGATAGTGGTGATCATTTTGGGCTTGAGGAAAGTAAGGCCCAAGGAGGTGAAGTCACTTGTCTTAAGTCACACAGCTCATCAGTGGCTGAGCTGGGGCTCAAACTGAGGCAGCAGACTCCTGTTGTTGTTCATTGTCGTCGAGTTGATTCCAACTCATGGCGACCCCTTGTGTGCAGAGTAGAACTGCTCCGTAGGGTTTTCAAGGCTGTGACCTTTAGGAGGCGATCACCAGGCCTGTCTTCTGAGGCATCTCCGAGTGGGTTTGAACTGCCAACCTTTCAGCTAGTAGTTGAGCACTTAAAATGTTTGTGCCACCCAAGAACTCCTGGTCCAGTGTATTACACCCACATGGAAGCAGAAGAGAGAGGCAGGCTGGCCAGAATGTGGGAGGCTAAGAGAACGGCCGAGGACTCAGGGCAGTTCGCTTACTGGCAAATGGATATTGATTGCAAGAGGAGCCAACTCTACCCTAAAGAGCCTCCCCTTTGACAGCCCTGCCCTATTCATGAGCTCCCTAGGTTCTCCACCCTTAACAGCTGCCCCATAGAGGAGTAATACTTTTAGAAGAGGCTGCTACTCCTTGATTCTCTCAACCTGTTCCAAGAGACTTCTCAGTCCCTGATGTGAGGCCCCGGTATGGACCCAGTGTGGCTGTATTGGATGAGACTCTGGGGTTGCAGGTAACAGAAAAAAAACACCCAAACTAGCATTTAAGTAAAAAGAGGAAAGCTATTAAAAGGACATAAGAGTGTCTTGTAAAATCTAAGGACAGGAATGTGGCCAAACATCCGTAAGGACTGGAATCAGGGATAGGAAGGCCTTGGGAGTCTGGGAATTCCTACTGTCCATCTCCCTTCTGCTCTCCCTGCACACCTGCTTCGTTTCCTTCTCTGGGATGACCACTGTTCTTTGCTCTTTACTCCTCAAAATTCAAGATGGCCACCCATAGCTCCCAAGCCTACAGGTAATAGACAAAGGGCACTGTGAAGACACTGCCTGTGGGTCCTAATCCCAATAACCCAGAGATAGAATTTTGCCGGCCCAGCGTGGCTGAGGCACCTGTTCTGGTTTACTCAGCCTTGGTCCAAGGGGCTGGGTCACAGTGAACAAATGGCTGTTGCCTGCCCACCACTGTGTGTGAGCAGGACCGTTCAGAGGTCATGGTGAATCAGACAGTAACTCCAAAACCTGTCCATGACAGTCATAAAAGTATGATGGGACAGTGGATGTGCAGTTGACAAGACTGGGGGTGAGGGGGTGGAGATGGGGTCTTATCTGTCTCAGAAGACACATAGCTCAGGGGGTCAGCTGTGGCTGAGGCAAGTCCTCAGGTGAGAAACCAGAGCTGGGGGGCAGGGGCTTCAGCCTGCCCCTGGCCTGCAGAAGCCTTGCTGTGCGGCAGCAGGCCAGTCTGGGGAGGCTGGGGCCCTGGCACTGGGCCTGGCGAGAAGACAGACCAGCCTCTTGGGCTCCAGGGTGGTTATCTGAGGCTGGCAAACCTGTACTTTAGAAACTTGACTATTTTCATGCTGTTTGTATTTTCTGTAATTACTTCCCTTTTGTTCTCCCTCAGTATTTATGGAAGTTCTTTGTGAAAATGCCAGCTGATCTCAGCGGTGCTGAGAGGAAGCAGCGCAGGGTCTGTGTCTCTTCCTGGGCTCAAGGTAGAAGAGTGCACATCCCCTGGAGCCTGGGAGTGGTGGTGGCAGGAACCTGGCTGGGAGGATTGGGGGCAGGAGGGGGCCAGGAGCAGTGGGAGGGCTCCTCCCCACCCCGCAAGGCCTGTTTCTCTCTCAAACCCGGGGCTTCCTCTGAACAAAGTCTGCCATCCTGAACTGGACTGGGCAAGTCGGCGGAGCTGTCTGCTTACCACTTGCCCCATCCTGCGGGGAGCCCAGACCACGATCAGGCCAGGCTTGAACTTGAACTCCTGAGGAAGCTGCTCCTCTGGTGTCAGAGCCGTGAGGGGGCGTGGCGGCCTGAAGGACCCCCCAAGGTGGCTGGACAGGGGCCTCCCTTGGGGCCCAGGGAGTGGGAATGCAGGCAGCCTGGAATAAGCCTTTCCTTTATCCCTCTCTATATAGGGTCGCCACGGGTCGAAACTGACCCGACGATACCTAACGACAACAGCACATTCCCTGTCTTCTAGTCCTAACTTTCTTTTTTTAAGTCAACTAAAGTCCGCATCTTATTCAGATTTCCTTAGTTTTTTACCTCGTAAAAACTAGTAAGTAGTCTCTCCGTCTGTCCTTTTGGCTTTGGGTTTTTTTTGTTTTTTATTTTATTGCGATAGAATGTATATAATATCTAATCTGCTATTTTAACCATATAATTTAGCAACATCGATCACATTCACCGTGTTCTACAACCACCACCACTATCTATTTCCAAAACGTTTTCATCGGCCTAACCGGAAGCTCAGTACCCATTGAACAATAACTCCCCCTTCCTAGCTTTCTCCAGCCCCTGCTAACCACTAGTCCACTTTCGTCTCTATGCATTTGCCTTCTTCTCTAGGTATTCCATGTAAGTGGGATCATATAGCATGTGTCCTCTTGTCTCTGACTTGTCTCAGTCAGCATAATGTTTTCCAGGTTCCCCTGTGGTAGCATGCCAGCCCTGACCAAGTTGGGGTGAGGGGACCCTCAGTTTCTCCCTGGATTCAGGGGGCTGCCTTGCAGTGAAGAGATGGGTAAGGTGCTAGTGTTGGAGAAGATAGGATGAGGGGATAGGAGGAAGGTTCAAAGTGGTAGAAAGGAGGGCGAACAGAGTCGTGGATCATTACCCTTCTGGTATTAAATTGTCCGTAAGCAAGTTGTTGCCAGTGCTTCACTAGAAGGCCTGGCCCTGCCCCAGCCTCGTTCCTGGCCAGATGGAGTCACCCTGGGTGGCTGAGCAGCCCTGGAGCAAAGTGTCTGCAGATAGGACCAGCAATGACATGGGACATTAGGTGCTAATGGCTTTGCGGGGCACCAGAATTGCAATTAAGGCCATGATGGGTCCCTCTGGGGCTACTAGACAAGGACCCAGAACGAGGGTCAGGTGCTGGATAGTTAGTAAAAGCAGCAGGAGGGAGGGAGGAGAGGGGCCCAAGGACAGGGCTGTGGGAGTGCAGCCTCCCCTGCCCACAACAACAACATAACACTAATAATAGGACCTGCCGTTTGTTGAGTGCTCAACATGCCCACTCTAGAAGGTGGGCAATGTGATTTTACCCGTCTCACAGATAAGATAAGGAAACAGGATTGGCAGTTGAGTAACTTGTCCTGATCCCACAGTAAGTGGAGATGAAACTCAGGGACTCTGGTGCTCTCTTCTGGGATCCTTCCCAGCCCGGGCTCACGGGACTGCCCAGGGCCACAGACGAGCACCACCTGAGGTTCCAGGTGAAGGAGCCCTAGGGGATTGAGAGGTCACCTGGCCCCTGTCAGCCACACCATGGACGTCACCTCCTCACCCTGGGATGCAAGAGGGAGAGGAGGAACATCTGGAGGCATTTCAGAGGAGGTAGCCTGGGTCTGAAATTCCTACCTTGCTCAGATCTCCACCTTGCGCTTTGTTCAGTGACATCACTGTCATTAACAAGCTCACCCTTATCCATCCCAGAAGGGCACATCCACCAGTCCTCTGTCCTCCTCCTCCCAGCCATACTCATTTGCACCCTCCCACCATGCCCTAAACTTGTTGCCAGTGAGTCGATTCTGACTCATAGTGACCTTATAGGACAGAGTAGAATGGCCCCATAGGGTTTCCAAGGAATGGCTGGTGGATTCAAACTGCCAACGTTTTGGTTAGCAACCAAGCCCACCGTGCCCTAGGGAGTCTCTAATAGTCAGTTGATAAGTGAGACTCAGCCCATTAGAAACTGCCCTTTTTAAGAGCTGATCCTATTGCACCCAAAATGGAAGCTAGGAGAGAGATGAGGAGGTAGGAGTGAGAGAAAGATGAGAAATGAGATACTCCAAGGCCCTCAAACTGGGTGAAGGTGCCTCTTGGTGAGGCTGGCCTGGGAATGGGGGAGCAGATGAAAGGGCCAAGGGCCAGAGAGACTCAGTCATACAGCCTTAGCTCAAACCTGCTTCCCCCTGCTGGGCTTTGAACCTGTCCTGGAAACAATCCAACCACCAACTGCCTATTTGGGGCCCTGTTCCGTCTGGCTGGAGCCCAAGGAGGTGAAGAGTAATTGAGTTCTAAGGCTGCCTAGCTGAGGTAGTGCTGGTTTGCTGGGAAGAACTCAAGAGCCCGGAGCCTGCAGGGTTCACTCCTGGCAGGAAAGCCCGGTCCAAGAGGTGAAGAGACTCTTGAGAGACTAGAAGAACTTGTGGACTCAGAAGACGACAAGACGTGAGAGAATTCAAGGGCAAGTGTAGTTTTACATCGAATGGCGGTTCCCTTCATTCCCACTAGCCCAAATCTTATCCATCCTTCAAAACCCAGGACAAATGCCACCTCCTCTATGAAGCCTTCCCTGACCTCCAAGTTTTGTCTCTCCCTAAGGACTTTATCCACACTGATCTCGTGAATCTTATGGCTTTCCTTCTGCATTGTGCAAACCTTGCTGTTCATGGGGTTCTGAGGGCAGAGGCCAGGCCTTGCTCATTATCCCATTACAAGAGTTTAATAAATAATTGTTAGATTAAGGAAGACTGATGGAAAGGAGAGGTTCGCTAGTGGAAATGGACAGGAGGTAGATGCTCAGATCCAAGGGCATGGGAGAAGTTCAGGAAACACCAGCTGAAACGAAACTCAGGAGAGCTGATGCTTGCGACCAGAAAACCAGGTTTTATCTGGGGACCAAATAGAAAGGAACACTTTCTCCAGAGTCCCGGGGAGCTGAGGAAGTGAATATAGCGACCTCAAAGGAGATAGTGGTAGATGGAGGGGGCAAACACTGGCTACTGAGTGCATAAGTCTTTAGGGAAAAAAGGTTCCCCGCTCTTCATATGATTTTGGTAGTGGCAGTAGCTGAAAAAAAATAATTTGTTCAACAATGTTTTTCATTTCAGATATTCTATTTCCATATTTAGAAATTCCATTTGCTCTTTTTATATCTTCCATTTTTTTCAACGTGTTGACGTGTTCCTCTACTTTTTTTTTAGCATGTGAAACACATTTATAATCAACATTTTAGCAGCCTTGTCGGCTAATTCATCATCTTTCCCATTTCTGGGTCTATTTCTATTGATTAAGTTTTCTTACAGTTATGGGTCATATCTCCCTGCTTCTTTGCATGACAGTTAAGTTTTTATTAAATGCTGGATATTGTGAATTTTAAATCGTTGGGTGCTGGATTTTGTTGTATTGTTTTAAAGAGTGTTGGACTTTGTCCTGGTTCATAGTCAAGTTGTTTGACATCATTTTGATCTTTTTAAGGTTTGCTTTTACGTTCTGTGAGAATGAGTCCAGGGTAGCCTTTGGTCTAGAGGTAAGGTAATACCCTTCTGAGGACTATATTCAATGTGCCATGTACTACTGGGCCTCTCCACTCTTGCTGGTGAGAATCTGAACTATTCCCTGCCCTACGTGAGCTCCAGGAATTGTTCAGCTCCCTAGCTGTTCTTTCTTCACCCTTGTGGTGTTTCACCCCAAGCATGCGTAGGTCAGTGTTTAGCCAGAGTTCTGAGGACCCTTCCACAGGTCTCTGGAACTGTGTGTAGCTCCCTCCTCTTCAGTATTCTTCCTTGCAAATTTTGCCTCCTCAGCCTCCCCAGACTCTAACTGCTACCTCACAAACTCAAATTCTTGTTTGGAGTGCCCTTCCCCCCATGCCATAACCTAGAAACTTTTTTTCAGGCAATTGTTATTGTTAGTTGCTGCTGAGTCCAAACGGACTCATGGTGACCTCATGACTTACAAAATAGAATGGCTCCTTAGAGTTAATGGAAGCTTATTGCCAGGGCTTTCTTTTGCAGTACCACTGAGTGGGTTCAAATCGCCAACCTTTAGGTTAGCAGTCGAATGTGAAGGGGTCACCTCATTTGTTTCCCTTCTCTCAAAGATCACAATCCTGACCTACCTCTCACCCACTGTCTAAAAGTAATTGTTTCATATGTTTTGTCCAGTTGTTCCAGCAGAGGGCAATTTTCATAGCAGTGAGTCTTTCATGGGCAGAAACAGAGGCCTCCAGTTCAACGCAGTTTATTGAGGAAGTCAATACCTGGAAGTGCCAGGTGTGCCAGGCCCTGTTTTAGGTGCTGGAGATACAGCAGTGAACTAGACAGAATCTCCAACCTCGTAGAGCTAATATTCCAGATCCTGGGGGGCAGACAATAAACAACAGCAACAACATAATAGATACTTCTGTAGAATGTCAAAAGGTAAAAAGTGCCATAGGACAAAAATAGAGCAGGGTAAGACAGCTAGAGAGACCCAGGGAAGCGAGCAGCAATTTTAAATAGGGTGGTCAGGAAAAGCCTCACCGAGAAGGGAAAATTTAGCAAAGTTCTGAAGGAGGTGAGGGAATGAGCCACAGGTGCAAAGACCCTGAGGTGGGAGCAGGTCTGCCTTGTTGAAGGAGCAGCATGTGAAAGAGGAAGGGACAAGGTTGGAGAGATGGGGTGGGGGAGCAGACTGTGAAGAACGCTGGAGGCCACTGAAGGATTTGGGCTATCACTCTGTCATGGGAGCCACTGAAGGATGTCTTAGTTACCTAGGGCTGCTGTAACAAATAATACCGTAAGTAGGTGGTTTTAAAGAACATAAACTTATTTTCTCACCATTCAGGAGGCTGAAAGTCTGAATTAAGGGCATGGCTCTAGGGTGAGGTCCTTCCTTGTTTGTTCCTTGGCATTCAGCGGCATCTGTCTTCCCCCCACGTGTGTCTCTGCATCTACTTCACTCTTTTTATAACTCAGAAGTGATTAGGTTTAGGATCCACTCTACTAGGGTATGACCTCATTAACATAACAAAAGAAAACCTCTATTTCCAAATAGTATCATGGGTACAGGAGCCAGGATTTAAATATGTGTTTTGGGAGGACAGAATTCAATCTACAGCAGAGGTTCGCGAGCAGAGGAAGGACATGATCTGACTTAACATTTTAAAAGCGTCACTCTGACTGCTATGCCAAGAATAGACTGGCGGGGAAGGGGAGGCAGGGTGGATACAAGGCAAGCAATTAGACAGCTGCTATACTAATTGAGACGGAAGTAGATGGGAGCTTGGACCTGGGTGGGGGCCATGGAAGTAGTGAGTAGTGTGGGAGTCTAGATATTATGTCGAAGGACTGAAAAAGAGAAATCAAGGATGATGCCAAAGTTTTTTGGTCTGAACAGCTGGAAGGATGAGTCTGTCATTGATTGATATAGGGATGGTTGCAGGACAAGGTTTGGGGGTGGGTGGACATGTTAAGTTCAAGATTTCCACTGCATCCCAGTGGGCATATCCAGTGGGCAGTTGAACATACACATTAGGATTCAGTGGGGAGATCCAAGAAAGTGTGGAGGGAACCAGGCTGGGGAAGGAATCCACCCCTGAGGTCTTACCTGCTGATGCCCTAACTTCATCAGAGAGCACATTGAGGATCCAACTCCACAGAATATCCTTGGGAGGGGGTAAAAAAAAAAAAAAAAAAAAAAAAAAAATCAAACTGGGCCCTTCAGAGGTCAGCTCATCCCTCCTCTTATTCCAAGAAAGTTGACCTAGACCACTCAAGGCTGCCAGCTGCTGACCAGGCTTAGTGGAAACTGATAACATCCCCACCCTGGAACCACACCCGGGAAGAACCTACATCAGCCACTTTGTCCCCCAGGGGTCTGTGCACTGCTACTTGACAGGCGCCTTGCTTCTCATTCATGCCTCTGGACAATGACATTTGCTCCCCTTGGCTCTTGGAGTCACTCATATTGAGTCTCCCCTTACTCTGCCCTGCCTCCCACTGACCAGAACACCTGTTGGACACGTGTGTTTCCCACGCAGATCCCTGGTACCTCTCTGGTTTCAGCTTCTCTTCACGCTGCCTGCCAGCTGGTATATGAACCAGGGGAGGATTTCTCTTATTCCCTATAGTAGGTCCAATAGCCCTATGATTCGAAAGTTCTTTCAATTATCTAACCTCCATCTTTACTGCTTTTATTCTTCATTTTTTATCCTACCAGTTCACCAGCTGGAACACACGCACCTCAATCACCCTTTCATTTTCTCTCACCTGTTTCTGCCTGCCTGTGTTTCTTCCTCGTCCCTTGGTGTTCTCCTTCTCATTGCCCTTTGGTCTGTCACACACCTTCCTCTGTCGCTGTCTGCGTGCCCTCTCCTCTCTGCTCCTCACTTTCCTCAACCATTCACCTCAGACAGTTAGTTTACAGACATGGAGATCCAACACTCGCTGTTCTGGTGAGGGTCCCTTGTCTCTCCACCCTGGGGAGGCCAGAGGTGAACTTGACGCCCAGATCCCTCTCAGCCCCAGACCGCTCCCTTCTTCCTCGGACACTTCCATGTCCTTCCCACCTGGCTGTGCTGCTGGGTCCTGATGTCCTCTCACTGTCCTGGCCTGGCCTGCCCTTACCTCCACAGGACAGTGCCTCTTGTTCTCACCCTTCCCCCCTTCTCTCTCTCACATACACACACACACATACACACACACACACCATTCCTTTAGTGATGGTAAGAGCAGTGGCCAAGTGATCCATAACTCCCTTTCCTTCAACTGCTGCGGTAAAATATGGACAGTGGGAACCACAGGAGAAATGAGGCATGAAAATTAATCTGCTTTACAATCCTCATGAATATTTAAAAGCTGATGAATATGTAGCTACGTTTCTTTTCTCCTCCATTAGTGTCTGCTTTTCAGTTACTCTATAGCTCCCTTTGGTTCCTTTGGGGGCCAGTTGGCTAGACTCATTTTGAAATTGGTTTTACAGGTGCCTATAGCTCCTGGGTTCACGCCACCCCAAATCCTGAGAAGAGGATTTGTCCCTTGAAAGTTCCCCACCAAGGGCTGAGGGACAGAGAGAGGAAGAGAAAGAGACCCCTTCTACCTTTACACCACGGGAGCCCAGAGTAAAGAGGAGACACTTTGAAGACACTTTGGTGTGCCCTTCACAGAGTGCATACCCTTTAAAGATAAACTACCTCCTTCTTCCCTGAGGTCTGGTTTCCCTTAAAGACAATAGCAGCCCCTCGCCACAGCCATCACGGCTTTCAGGGCTCCCGTCCAGGATGGCCTTGAGAAGCCAAGAAATTGGGCGGCAAATGTAACTTTCTTCACACTCAGAAGAATCCAATATTAAGATAATTGCATTGTGCTTTGTCTGTAGCCATCTCGTGGCCCCTAGAACCTGCGGCTGCATCAAGAGCCACCTTTGAAGGATTTGGGCCACACTCTGGCCTGTCCTCCCTGTCACTCTTCCTCGGCCTGGAGGAGTTGGCTCCCCACCCACTCCCGCCATCTGCACTGGCTGGGGGAAGGCTGCCCACCCACGTGCCCACATCCATCAATCACCCGAAGCAGAGCAGCAGGAGCAGCAGACCTCCTTCCAGAGCAGTGAGATTGCTCCTGGAGCCCGAGGCAGAACTCAGCATTGAACCGGCATCCTGTAGAGGAAGGCTGGGCCCAGCTGGGGGAAGGCAGGAGCCATGGGGCGGGGCAGCAGGCTGTGGGAACCATCCATCCTGCCAAGTCCCAGAAGATAGCCCAGTCTGGAGAATGGGCCAAAAGTCCTAGAGACCTGCCTCATAATGCCACTGTCAGAGAATTGCAGGTTCCACAGCCACTGGCCCGGGAATCCCAAGTCAGAACAGAGTCCTGCTAAACCCTGGGGTATTCATCTGCCACCCTCACATCTGTCCCCAGTCTCTCCATCCAATCTTCATTTTCCACGAAGACTTGCAAACCATTTCACACCATTCTGATCACATTTCTCCCCTCCTACTGATGGTTTAGTAGTAGAATTCTCGTCTTCTGTATGTGAGACCTGGGTTCGATTTGCAACCAATGCACTTCGTGGGCAGCCACCACCCATCTGTCAGTGGGGGCTTTTATGTTGCTATGATGCTGAACAGATTTCAGTGGACCTTCCAGACCAAAATGGTCTAGGAAGAAAGACCTGGTGATCTTCTTCCAAAAATCAGTCAGTGAAAACCCCATGGATCACTGCGATCCCATCTGCAACTCATCGTGGGGATGGCACAGTATTTTGTTCTGTGGTGCGTGGGGTCACCACGAGTCGGGAGCTGACCTGATGGCTGCCAGCAGCAATGATCCTCAGGGGCTCCTTAACTTTAGCACACCAAATTCACGGCTGACCTTCCAGCTCAACCGCCAACTATCCTGGACCCCGCGCCCACTCTAAGCCCCAGTCAGGCTGACATGCTCCTCATTCTGACCCTTTTGGCCCTTTATGCCTCTTTATGTCCTTTTCTTCCGTCCAGACTGCCCAGAACTGCCTCCACCTGGAAGCCTTCCCAGTTACCCCACCTACTGCTGACAGATCCTGCAATCTTTTCTGGGCTCTCTGTGCTTCATACAGAACCACGGGATGTTCATTGGCACCATCTTCACGTGCGCGCGGTGCGGAAAGCGCTGCTTGTCATGCAGTGTTTCAAACCAGATCCAGCTCGCAGACAGCAATCAGTGTCAGCAGCCTCCTGCGGGAAGAGGTGCAGTGGCAGCCAGTGTATGCGGAACCCCCCCCCCCCCCGCTGTCCCACGTGCTTTCCCGGGCCCTGGGGTCAGTCTCAATTTGCCTCTTGTGAATGGCCTGCCCTGCAGCCAGGAGCTTCCCTGGGCAGCAGCCAGGGCTCCTTCTCCTTCCAACCTCTCCTCTCAGCTCCTGCCCTGGAACCTCACACACAGCTTTGGAGCACCACGGGACCAGGGACTCAGTTGTCACAGAGGGGTGGCCCAACTCGAAGATACAGCCGGGCTCTGGCCCTGGCTCTGCCCTGTGACCTGGGCCAAGCCACTGAATGTTTTAGGGTCTCATCTTTTTTACCATACCTGTCTCTATAGCAAAAGATGTTGGTGAGAATCAAATGTTTTTCTGAAAATGTTTTGAAAAGTACAGAGCACTATGTAAATACTAGGTATCTCTGCTGTTATAATAATTGTGAAAGCAAGGTATTGCCAAAAGTGCATGACACCCCCCAGCTTCCCTAAAACACCAACCCTCCCCCCTCCCGCTTTCCTTCCCCTGGTGGGGGAGGGACAGGGATGACAGTGGGACACATGTCTCCTGGGATCAGCATTTCATTATTCATGACGGGTTCCCCTAGCGAGGAGCAGCGTCACCTTCAGCCCCCAACGTCTCCGCTCAGCTACACAGCTGTCTCAGCAGCAGGAACAAGAGTGTGCCATGTCAGACAAGCCCACATCTCTGCCGAACACGCTCGAAGCATAATTACCCAGTGGAGGGGTGCACAGGCCCCGCCCTTATCATAAGAGCTGCTGCCACACTGCCATTGTCACCGCCAAAGCAGCTGAAACGGAGCTGCCCTGGACTGAGGAAGCAGGAGCCGCTCTCTAGCTTGGAGAGGCAGCCCCAGGCCCAGCTGTGAGAAGCTGGGGGGCCTCCAGCAGGAGCCTGGAGAGAGAAGAGTCCTCAGACTGGGCCCTGCTTCACTCGTCCCTTCCATCACCCTCCGAGTTAACCCCCAACTGCCCATCCTCTGTGTGAGGGATATACTCACTCTAGAGTCCCCCTTCCTGTGGCTTCTCAGTCCGGGCACCTGGGTGAAGCTTTATTGGCCTGCCACCCTCCTCTACACCGACCCCTCCAGAGGCTGAGGTGCTGCCTCTATCTCAGGTGTAGCACCAGCAGCAACCCTAGGCATGTGGTCGTGCTTGGAGCTACCAGACAGGCAGTTAGGATGGGCCCCACTCCCGCCGAGTCAGGTGCAGGACAAGACCAGAGAGCTGCGTGTCCCCAGACCTCTCCCTTCCTTCACATGCCTTCCTCAGGGAAACTACTCCCAAATAACTCCTTTGGGAAGCTGAATTTTCCTGCCTTCCCACACCTCACCAGGCTGTTGATGTGACTGACTTCACAGCAAGAACATCATTTCTCCCACCTTCTAGATATCCCATCCACGGGGGAAATAGCCTCGGTCCAGCAGAGCTCTGAGTCCCCCACTCACCTGTCCTTAGACAATGATTCTTTCTGGAACTAAGTGGGGAAATTAAGCCCTGGCCAGACACCTGACTCCCCCAACTCAGCCTTCTGGGTGGGACTTAGGTTCAGGACTCATAGACCAGTGGGTAGAAGAGAAAGTGAGGGTATTTGGGGGTTCCTGGGGTGCAGTCCTCCCTGCTGGGCTGTCAGAGGCAGACTGAGATGCTCTGCTGCTTGTCCTTCCCAGAGTCTCCCTGTTGTGCGAGCAGAGTTGTGGAGGGAGGCAGGTCCTGCTCCCCCTTTCCATCTGTGGAGTAACCTCAAGGAGTGATGGAATCAAGGCGCTTCCCCCAATGAACCTCCGTACACCACACCCTCTGTGAGGCTGAGGCCCAGGTAGGGGCTGCATTCAGCCAGATCAGGGCTTGCAGGGACCATGCTGTCCTCTCGGGAGCCCAGCCAGCTGTGGGCTCCCCCAAGCAGCACCAAGTCTGTCTAGGACCCCAGATCCCTGCTCCCAGGACCCCTTCCTGGTGCTAGTTTCCTAATTCTGGCATCTCAGGGCTTCTGAGTGCCTGGCAGTTCACTCCAGACTGAGACCCAAGTGACCATCTTGGATCCAGGATGTGTGACCAGGGCATCCACACCAAGGGCCAGGGCCTTCCCTCTGAGCCCTGAGTCCTGAGCCTTGTCCCAGCCCTTCCTCACTGGAGTTCAGCTGCTGCAGAGTGACAGCTCGAGTGGGCAGGATGCATTGAGACAAACGGGCTGGGATTAGCCCATCATCAATATCTCTTAAAGGCCCATTCTTCTGAACGCTAGCAGGTCCCTTCAGCTCTTCCCCACCACGAGCCAGCAGAGACCCCCAGGGCAGCTCTAGATTCTCTCTTTCTCCATCCTTCCCTCCCTGCTTCTGCCATATCAACCAGATGGATTATGTCTTATTTCTCTTGAATTTGGCTGCAGGATCCAAACAGCATTTAAGGTCATTGATTGTTCAAAAGGCCAAGGATATAATGTACCAGAAAATTAGTTTGGAGTGCCCACAGGAAAGAAGCTCAGCTCTGGCCTCAGATTTACTCGGTTTTGGTGGGCCAGGACCAGGGCGGGGGCCAGGGGACCTGCCGTGTCTTCGGGACACCACAAGACCCTGCCTTCTTTTAAGTCCCCAGCCCTTCTCTGTCTCTGCCTGTCTCTATCTCTCCCTCCTCCACCCACACACTCACAGCACACACACAGGGTTAGAAAAACATGCCTACATATATGTATGCCCATGAGACAACTTCATGTGCACTGACAGGTGCATGTAACACACACACTCACCTATATACACGGGAGACTGTTTGAGAGTCAGGATAAAAGGTCTTCTCTTTGCCTGAAGAATCTGGTGCCTAGAAGAGTGACCTGATACAAAATAGGTGATCGCTGGTGTTTATTGGATCAGTCAAAACAGCTTCTCCTCTGCGTGGATGCAGAACCATGGACAGCTCCCACATGGCTCCTCTCCCTCCCAGATCAACCTGACCCAAAACAGCTCCAGCTCACAGTCAACTGGAGCCACTAATGAGTTGGTAATCATGCCAATGGCTTTCATTTTTGAGCACCTACTATGAGCCAGTCACGAGCCAAGCTCTTAATATGTATGAATCATCTCATTTAGTCTTCACTACCACCTAGAAGGAGCCCTGATGGCACAGTGGTTAAGGGCTACAGCAAGTTATGGCTGCTAACCAAAAGGTCAGCAGTTCAAATCCACCAGCTACTCCTTTGAAACCCTATGGGGCAGTTCTATAGTGTTGCTATGAGTCGAAATAGACTCTACAGCAAGGGATTTGGTTTTGGTACGCCCAGGAGGGGCCCTAGTGGCACAGTGGTTAAGACTGCAGCTGCTAACCAAAAGGCTGGCAGTTTGAATCCACCACCCACTCTCTGGAAACCCTATGGGGAAGTCCTACTCTATCCTATAGGGCTGCTATGACTCGGAATCAACTCAACAGCAGTGGGGTACTGCCCAGGATGTAGATGATAAAACCATCCAGCTGTCGTATAGTTGACTACAACTCATCCGACCTCGTGTGTATCAGAGTAGAACTGTGCTCCATAGGGTTTTCAATGGCTGTTTTTTTGGGATGAGATTGCTAGGACTTTCTTTTTTATTGAGCTTTAGGTGAAAATTTACAGAGAAAATTAGTTTCTCATTAAACAATTAACGCACAAATTGTTTTGTGACATCAGTTGCCAACCCTGCGATGTGTCAGCACTCTCCCCTTCTTGACCTCGGGTTCCCAATTTCCATTCATCCAGTTTTCCTGTCCCTTCTTGCCTTCTGGTCTTTGCTTTTGGGCTGATGTGCCCATTTAGTCTCGTACACATGATTGAACTACATGTGTTATTGTTTGTTTTATAACCCTGTCAAATCTTTGGCTGAAGGGTGAATTTCAGGAGTGACTTAGGTACTGAGTTAAAAGGGTGTCTGGGATTCATACTCTCGGGGTTTCTGCCAGGCTTTTCTCCTGAGGTACATGTGGGTAGACTCAAACTTCCAAACTTTTGGTTAGCAGCTGAGCGCTTTAACCATTTGCACCTCCCAGGGACTCCACTGAAGCTCACAGAGATGGAGTAACTTCCCAAAGTTTTCACTGAGCCTGTCTTAAGTAATAGAGGCAAGGACATCTAACTCCAGGGACCTCTGTTAAATTGTACATGCACAATATGACTGTAACTTCACTTTTTCCCTGGAAGCAGAGGAGAGATTGAGAGGTACCCATGCACAGAAACAATTTCTCGATGTCAGCCATCACACACTTCCTGTCTCCACCACAGCCAGCCCCAGGAGGCACGATGCAGACAGGAAGTGTGTGCTGGGTTGGTTCCTCAGAAAATGAGTGACTTTTCCTGAAGGCAGAAAATCAAGGTCAAACACAGCCAAAGTCATGTAAATCTGCAAAGGGGACACTTGAGAGGCTCAAAGGAGTGTGTGCAAGTGAGATAATGTCAAAGACAATGGGTCATTACACAGACTCACAGGGTACAAAGAGAGGAGGCTAACAGGACACAGCCAGAAGCCATCGGTCAGACCCTCCTGGGACCAGTGAAATTGTTGAAAAGGTAAAAGGTTCAGTTCATTGACAGGGATGATTAGCAGTGAGAACGATGGCTGAAGAGTCCAGTGCAGGTAAAGGAACAGGCTCCTCTAAGAAAGCAAGAAAATGTCTTGTGAAAGGTTAAGTCACACTCTTGTTTTGATGGACAGAAGAGAGAGCATCTCCGTATTGAGTCTTCCAGGAAAAGCCAAACCAGGCAACATCTTTGGTAGGAAAATGGCAATCCATGAATCACTGATGCTCCCTCTGACCCAGGATCAGAGAGCACCATCCTCCAGGGGAACGCTAATTTCCAAAGCCCAGAACAGTAGCTCAGAAAAAACATGGGGAAAGGCCTTGGACCACTTGGTTTTGAGCTTCAGTGCTCTGATCACCACTTCCCCATTCCTTCTCCCCCATCAGATAAGCAACCAAGCTTATCTCATACGTCAAGACTCTGAAGCCTTGAGAGATTCTGTATACCACCACAACTGGAACCATGGTACAGTCAATGCCTATACCACATACATTTCATTGAGAAATTTTTAAAAATGTTTTTGACCCCAGAGAGAATCACCTATTTTCGAGCCTCATCTTATTCTCAGAATTGAATAAAATGATTTGGGGGTATTTCCAGAGATATGGTTCAGCCTAAAAGGAAAAACATTGGCCACTATTCAAGACCACATGCCACATACGTCCAAGGAGGAGTTTCAAAGGCGTTTTGACAATGTGACATAGTTGGAATAGGTATCAAATCTTCCAAATGGACTACACTGAAAGGGATAGCATTCACTTGGATGTAAAGTTCTGGCAAGTGAGAAAAAATACTTTGTCTAAATTTTACTGCTATACCAGCTGCTTCCCATTAGCAGTGGACCCCAGCGTCCTTTCTCATGTTTATTGGTCATTACCTTGAGCCCTGAAGGGATGAGAAGACAACGATGGTTTGGTGAAGTGGGCAGTGCATTGTACTTGAAGTCAGGAGACCTGGTTTCAATTCTGGATGTACTTTTTACTACCTGTCTGACTGTGGACGTGATACTTAACCCCTGTGCATCTTACTTTTTCTATTTACAAAATGGTCCATCTGTTGGGATTGTGATTTTAACTAAATGACAGTACCTAGCACAATGCTTGGCACATAGTATGCATTTAATACGTGATATTTGATTCCACTGAATTCCATTGAAAACCCTATGCAGCACAGATGGGGTAACCATAATTCAAAATTGCTTGATAGCAACTAGTACCGGTGCAAGGTGATGCTTATGTGGGAAAGAATCAGGTAGCCACAGGTCCTGGATAAAGGCCAGAAGTTGCCTTACGGTCTGGAGAGAGCAGGGCTGAAGATAGGCTTTGAGGAGAAAAGGAGGGGGCAAATCAGGGCTGGGGGAGGAACTTAAGAGACAAACTGTACCAGCTGCTGTTGAGCTGACTCCAGCTCATGGCGACCCCATGTGTGTCAGAGTAGAACTGAGCTCCATAGGGTTTCCACTGGCTGAGTTTTGGAAGCAGATCAAAAGGCCTTTCTTCCAAGGCACCTGTGGGTGGACTCGTACCACCAGCCTTCCAGTTAGCAGCCGAGTGCGCCGTTGGCACCACCCGGGGGCTCTAAGAGACAAGCTTGCCCTATATAAGAACTTTGTCTAGGGCTGGGTCTTACCACAGGGATACAGAAAGGAGGCAGAGTTTCATCAAAAGTAATCTAGGACCTGAACTCCGCAGGAGAAGGAAAGCAAAGTGCTCTTAGAAAGAAAGATATTGCTTGTTGCCATAGCAAAAGACCCTGTCTTAGTCACCTAGTGCTGCTGTAACAGGAATGCCACAAGTGGATACATTTAACAAATAGAAGTTTATGCTGTCACAGCCTAGGAGGCTGGAAGTCCCAATTCAGGGAGTCAGCTCCAGGGGAAGGCTTTCACTGTAGGCTCTGGAGGAAGGTCCTTATCACCAGTCTTCCCCTGAACCAGGAGCTCCACTGTGCAGGAACCCTGGGTCCAAAGGGCGCACTCTGCTCCCAGCACTGCTTTCCTAGCGGTATGAAGTCCCCGCCTCTCTGCTCTCGTCTCGCTTTTATATTTCAAAAGATATTGGCTTAAGACACTATCTAATCTTGTAGATCTCATCAATATAACTACTGCTATTCCATCCATTATACCATGGTGATAGGATTTACAACACATAGGAAAATCACATCAGATGACAAAATGGTGGACAATCACACAGTACCAGGAATCATGGCCCAGCCAAATGGACACAGATATTTTGGGGAACACAGTTCAATCCATGACAGACCCGAATTGGCTTACATTGCAGAGAAGATGGGCAGTGAGACCAGAGAAAGAACTTCCACCTAGAATGCACTAGACGCTTAAAGAGGCTAGTGAGAGGGGCTGTAAAAGCAGGAGGAGGCAGTCTGTAAAGCAGCAGGAGACAGGGGGATGGATAAAATGAATTAGTCAGGTACTTTCCCAATCTCCAGCTCTGAAACTCAGGGAATCAAGGCCCACGTTTAAGAGCAGCTTTCCAGCGTGTGGAGGGGGCTCCGAGAAGCCCTGGGAAAACGCCAGTGTGGCAATTTAGCAGTGAGCAGCCACGCTAATAAGTGCCAAGAATAACAGTGGCTTCTTAATAGAGCCCTTAATGAAGACTCATTTCAGGTTTTATTAACATAGAGAAAAAGCACACACTCTTTGCCTAGCTCTCAGAGTGCAGGCAGAATAAAGATTGGGCCAAACGTGGGCTGACCCCATTTCCTGGGTACCGAAATTGGCCTTGAGAAGTGGAATAGGAAGGATGGGCTCAGAGGCCTGGAACCCTCATTTGCCTTTTGGAAAATCCATTTGGACTTCTCGATCCCACATGGTCTTAGGGGGAGATTTCATCTGTGCTCAGCCTGCAATTTGTGGGTAAGCTGCAAATCAGAACCCAAAGGAGATCCATTCCCAAGGTGGTTTCAGTGATTTTAACAGGCAGACACTTTTCATCAAATATTTAATTAGACTACAATCCCACCAGAGCTCTCTCTGCATGAGAGACTAAAAACACAGGCCTGAAGGCTGAGGACTAGGCTAGGTCACCCCCACCCAATGTTGCTCGCCCATTACCAAGTCTCTATTAACTTCAAATGCAGCAAGAGGGATTCAAGTTAGACCTACCAAAGGACCTAAAGTTCTAGAAATAAAGAACTTTAGAACTTGTAGGTGGCTTTGGAGGAGATCGAATCTAATCCTGTTTTATGAGGAAACTGAGGCCCAGAGAAATGAGAAACTCATTCAAAATCAAACAGCCAGTTGTGTCTGAGCCACAATCCAGGACACCTAGGGCAGTGCTCACCCCATGACACCTCCCTTCACCCCTAGTTGGACCCCTTCTCCTAGGTCTGTAAAGCTGGTTAATTGATTCTTGGAGCTGGGCTGGCTTGGATAAGATGGCATCTGAGAGGCACTTCTGGGCTGGGATGTCGAAATATTAGTCCAGAAGGCAGCTCGGGGATTGCTTTGCTCACCATAGATGCTCAACAACTCTGTGAAAAGAACTACGTGGTCTTCATTTTGTAGATCCATGACACTCTAAGCGCAACCGAAGCCTCGACAGAGGGATGAAAATCATCCCAAATAGCTCCACTGTTATCCCAGCCACACTTGCAACATCTTCGCCAATATTAGTACACAGTTACCAAGTTAATAAGATGAATGGCTTGGGATCCTGGAAAGTTAAAATATGTGTGTGTGTCAGTGTGGGGGCTCTTTTCCCATTAGCCTGAAACCTTCAGGGTGGAGACTGTCCCTGTTTGGCACTGGGGAGTGGGGATCCCAGGACGGATAGGAGGCAGTCACTGCCTGGGAACACACACACACACACACACACACTCACTCACACTTGAAAAGACAACCGAGTGACTGGCCTGTGCCCTACACCACGCTAGGGGCTTAACCCAAGTTATTCCTCATTTAATTCTCACATCATCACTGTGAGGTGGGTATTATTTTGCTTCTTTTAACAGAAGAGGAGAAAAGAGACACAAATAGAATGAGACGCAAATGGCTTAAGTCAATTGCCCGAGGTCACACAGGAAGAAATTGGTGGAGCCAGAAGAGGAGGCAGATTGGCTGGCCCGGGATCTGCCTCCAGCAATGTGGGGAGCACCTGCTAAGTAAACACCTCAGTGCCCAGGGGACTCACCGCAGGCAGTGAATTGTGGAAGGCCTCCCAGTCAAGATTTCCCAGGACTGCAGAGAAAGGTGCGGAGTAACTGGGAGGATCTTGTGAATAGGTGGCAGGCCTGTCAGAAACTGATAGGTTGAGCACCCACTATGTGTGCTGAGCTCTATGCCACGTGACTCACCATACAACCTCATTTAATTCTCACCAGTCTTCTGAGATCAGCATCATGATCCCCGCTTTATAAGGAGACTTCAGCTCAGAGAGCGCGAGTGACTTTCCCAAAGTCACACAGCTAGTAAATGGTGGATTCAAGATTTGAACCTAGACCTATGTGGTTTCAGTAGGAGAGAACAAAGCCACTGACATGACTGAAGGGGACAGTAGGCATTGGGAGAGGCTGAAAAAATAGCTCAAAGGCCACCATGGGGAGGTCTCCTTTCTATAAGCAGGAGAATGTTTTTGTTAGCTATTGCGGAGTTGGCCCCCAACGCATGGAGACCCCATGATTAGCTGCAGATTGGACTGTTGTGATCAATAGAGTATTCATTGGTTGATTTTTGAAAGTAGATTGCCAGGCCTTTCTTCCTAGTCCTTCTTAGAGTGGAAGCTCCATTGCAACCTCCACTGACAGAGGGGTGGTAGCTGTGAATGAGGTACATTGGCCAGGAATCAAAGCTGGGTCTCCTGAACGGAAGGCAAGAATTCCACCACTGAACCACTGTCCCAAGCACCTTAAAAAAAAAAAAAAAAAAAAAGGCGCTTATTTTAGGAGCCTTGGCTCTGAAAAGGCGGGGGAAGGGGTGGGTGTGCCTCAACCTAAGTCATTTTTCACTGTTGGATGAATGTCTCCCCACCCGTAGGAAGGCTCATGAAGACAGCAGAGAACACATCAGTAAGATGTCATTAACACGCAAGGGGATGGCCCAGCTTTTAAGCACCACCACGGCCAGTTTAATCTGTTTTCCCTGAGAGGTTTATGCCCCATCTGCTCACAGAGCCCCCGGCACTGCGCTGCTCATCCCGCCTGCTGTCAGCATCCCGTGAGCCTCCCAGCTTGGCTGGAAGAACCAACAGGGGCTTTCAAGGCAGACAGAAAAAAGTTCAAACCCTGACTTCCCAGTTTGAAGCCTCAATTTCCTCATCTCCTAGCAGATTAATCATTAGAGAACCTGTCACCAGGCCACCCTTCACTCTTGCCCTCTCCAAGCCACATTGCCCCTGCCCCATCAGGTTTACCAGCCACTTCCCCTTCAATCGGGGACAGGGGCTGAGGACTCTGGGTCCAGGGCTCCAACCTGGCAAGGAGGAGAGAAGCTGGAGAGGGCACTGTCCCTGGGAGAAGCCAGAGAGAGGAGATGTCGGAGTGTGCTACCTTTGCGTGGGGCATTAGCTAGTCAGGGAGTGGGGAGGCCTGTGGTTCACATTTCTCAGTAACTCGAAAGAGGCTAGCAGACAGTCAGGAGATCCTGGAGGCAGAAGACACCAGGACCCTGAAGACCAAGTGGGCAGATGGCAGGAACCAGATCCCTTCTGGCATCAGGAGGACTTGGGGAGATTCTCCAGTTTCCTTGGGCCCTGGGAGGGGAAACTGAGGTACTTGGACAATAAAATGGTTGTCCTGCTAAGGATCTAAAAGGACCAAGTGTCCACACGTCATTCACACAAGCTTTCAGTGTGCCGTGAAAAAAACAAAATGGTGCTGTGCAATGCCACAAAGCTCAGGAGCAACTTGGTCACTGAGCTCTCCAGTTCCTGAGGGACAAAGTCCAGTCCCCACTCCCCGCAATGATTCCCACAAACCTCCCTCCCCTGAAGCCACACTGGCCTCCTCAGGCCCCCAGACCTTGAGCCTTCTCACCTCTGTGCCTTTCCTTTCATTGTCCCTTCCCAGTGATGCCTTCTCTCTTCCTCACACCTCCCTGATCCTTCAGGAGTCATCTCAAGAGCACCTCTTTTGAAGCCCAAATACCTGAGTTAAGACAGTTCTTCTCGCTCCTCCAAACTACTCTGGCTCTTTCCTCCACCCACCCTGCACCCCCACGTGTGTTCTGACCACAGACATCTGTGTGAAAGTCAGTTTTCTTCCTTCCCCCTGGAATCTCCTCAGTGCAGGGCTGGATCTGGTTGTCCCTGTGACCCCATCCCTCAGCACAGAGCCAGACAAATAGCAGGTGCTTGGGGAATACCTGTGATGAACTGGTGGGCTGAGGAAACCCGGGTCTTTCTTCCTCCTCCTCCTCCTCTTCCTCACCCAGCACCACAGTTTAAGTCGCACAAGCTTTTGAAAATAAGATAGATGACCCAGGATCAAACCCTTTTTAATGTCCCTGGCTGGGAGGCAGGGGATTGGTTCCAATGACCTTTCTCCTGGGATCAGAGGAAGACCGTTTTGCCCTTTACCCTGCAGTTCTAAAGCTCTTAAAGGGACCTTGCCTTCTTATTACCTCCCCTCCCCTTCCTGCCAGTTCTCAAACATCTGCCTTCTCGTGGCGTTCCCCCCGCCCCCAGCTGTCCACCTCTCCCAAGCCCCCTCCCATTACAGCCTTGTAGCAGGGAGTGTAATTAGGCCTTTCCCCAGGACGTCATCCCCTCCACGCAGCTGGGCTGCCCGTCCAATGGGGGATAATTTATGGAAATGGGTAAAGCTGTTTTAAATTATTCAATTTAAATGTAAATAGGGGAGATGGTTTCTCTGAATAAATTGCCTTATTTATGTTCTGCCCACTCCCCTCCCAGGGAAATATGGAGCCCTTTGGAGCCCTCTAGAGCCCATGGCCCTCCCCTTCTCTTTAAATAAAGCAGAATTGGTCCAAGTACCTGAGAGGGCAACTTGGAGACAGCAAATGCCCCTGGAGGCCACTGTCCTAACTGGGGTCACAGGACCCACCAAAAGCTCACAGAGGCTGTTTCGCCCACCTGCACCCTGGCGACAGTGGCCAAGCCAGGGAATATATATATATCCTATTACCCATTGCCGTCGAGTTTTATATATAAACTCTACTTTGACCTATAGGGTTGCTATGAGTCAGAATCGACTTGACGACAATAGGTTTATGGTTAATAGAACTGAGGTGCCGTTTCAAAATAGACCTGTTTTCCAGCATCGTTATTTTTCCTACTACTTTACACTGGAACTGCTGA
The DNA here is from genome assembly GCF_024166365.1 of Elephas maximus indicus. Classification (NCBI taxonomy): domain Eukaryota; kingdom Metazoa; phylum Chordata; class Mammalia; order Proboscidea; family Elephantidae; genus Elephas; species Elephas maximus. The sequence goes on along the minus strand of NC_064835.1, from coordinate 11,977,431 downwards.
GTTCTGTGTCCACTAGGAATACAACAAGCTGGAATGGCCTGAAGAGGCATTAGGGGTCACAAGGTCATCTAGGTCAATGGGCATAAAAAAGTTCATAAAGAAAATGTTCTACACCCAACTTTGATGAGTAGCATCTGGGGACTTAAAGCTTTTGAGTGGCCATCTAAGATACATCTACTGTTCCGCTGCTATTCATAAGGTTTTCACTGGCTAATGCTTTTCAGAAGTAGACTGCCGGGTCCTTCTTCCTAGTCTGTCTTAGTCCAGAAGCTCAGCTGAAACCTGCCTTCCATGGGTGACCCTGCTGGTATCTGAATACCGGTGGCATAGCTTCCAGCATCACAGCAACACACAAGCCTCCACGGTATGACACACTGACAAAGACCATAGCCTTTAGTATGGATTACACCTCAACATAAAGAAAACAAAAACCCTCACAACTGGACCAACGAGCAACATCATGATAAACGGATAAAAGATTGAAGTTGTCAAGGATTTCATTTTACTTGGATCCACAATCAACAGCCATGGAAGCAGCAGTCAAGAAATCAAAAGACGCATTGCGTTGGGCAAATCTCTGCAAAGGACCTCTTGAAAGTGTTGAAGAGCAAAGATGTCACCTTGAAGACTAAGGTGTGCCTGACCCAAGCCATGGCATTTTCAATCGCATCATATGCATGTGAAAGCTGGACAATGAATAAGGAAGACCAAAGAAGAGTTGACACCTTTGAATTGTGGTGTTGGCGAAGAATATTGAATATACCATGGACTGCCAAAAGAATGAACAAATCTGTCTTAGAAGAAGTACAAGCAGAATGCTCCTTAGAAGCAAGGATGGCGAGACTGCATCTTACATACTTTGGACATGTTGTCAGGAGGGATCAGTCCCTGGAGAAGGACATCATGCTTGGCAGAGTACAGGGTCAGCGGAAAAGAGGAAGACCCTCAACAAGGTGGATTGACACAGTGGCTGCGACAATGAGCTCAAGCTTAACAACGATTGTAAGGATGGCGCAGGACCGGGCAGTGTTTTGCTCTGTTGTGCATAGGGTGGCTATGGGTTGGAACCGACTCGACGGCACCTAACAACAACAACAACAACAACAACAACTTATATACATCTGTGCAGAAAACAGCTCCTCCATCTTTGTTTGCTGGGAGTGACAATGGAATTCCTGGTGTAGGGGGGGTGGCCTCTGCCCTCCCCTTCTGCCCAAAGTCTCTTTCCCTTTGAGTTCCAAGAGGAGGCTGGTTTTCCACCCTCCTGATAAACTCCTTCATGCTCTGAGATGCTAACTGACTGGGGGGCATCTATTTTTGCCCATTTCTGTCCTAAAGAGGGTCCCCCTAGAGACACTATCCTTGAAAGGAAAGATCCTCCTTGATACATCTCAGACCTTGTCATAGCAAATGGGAAGGCATTTGAAGATGGAGAGAGGGGCCTTTCTTTAGCCCCCTCAGAGCCACCCAGATGCCAGGTTGCCCTCTCCTGGGATTTGGGCTGCTACACACATGGGCAACCAGTGATCAATAGAGCTGTGAGGATGCTTTCAGTGACAGAAATCCCAGCAGCTCATACTGACTCAAAGCATATGGAAGTTTAAGAGCTCTGGAAACTGGGAGGTAGGGCAGAATTCAGACTGGTATAGTCTGGAAACCTGGCCCTCTTTCCCTAGGATTCTTCTGGCTCTGCCTTCTATGTGTATCCATTATCTTGGACTTGACCATGAGATGGCTGGGGCAGCTAAGGGCTTTAGATCCACCCACAACAACATTCAGAGAAAATCAGAAGACAGTAACCTCCATAGACTCTTCCAGGAGCATAAAGGCTTCCTCCACCACCATCACCCCCCCAAAAACCCTCCTTGCATCTCACTTGCCCATTTCTGACCACTGGCAAGAAGAATGGGATTACGTTCAACCAGTCAGTCCTTCCCAGGAGCTGGGGATGGAGCCAGCCTCTCCCTGAGGTACACATCCTGAGGGGGGTAACTGAACAAAAATGGGGTTCTCTTAAGGAGGAGGCAATGGGGACTGAACACTGGATAGGCAGTATCCATTGTAGTAACGGTCTAAGTAAGTGCGTAGAGATTATTGAAATTGATACATGTTTTAATCATAAACCGTGTTTGTTTCAATTTTCTCCACTTGAACTGGGTCAATTCCTTTCTGCCTGATTCTAAGAACCAGAACATTGCACATCCCTCAGAAAGAGTACAGAAGTAAGTCAATGGCCCAGATCACAGTCTGGTAAACAAGGCTGGTTCAAATAGGGCACAAAGAGCTTTCTGGTTGCCTTAATCCTCCCTGGGATATCCATAAATGAAAAGACAACTTGTCCAAGCCCTATTATCATCACCACTCTCTCTGCCATTATTCATTGATTGTACAAGTATGTGATGACGGCTTACTTTGTGCCAGACATAATAAGCTGGATGCAGGAGATTCACAGGTGAAAATGCAGACACATTTCCTGCTCTTTGGGACTTACCGTGCTTGTACTGGGCTTTGGTATCATGTTTGTTGATTGGTTGCTTTGGCTACCCGTGAACATCCTTGCTATATTTGGAGAGTTTCCAGCCTTAAAGCCTTACCTTCTCAAGGTAACAACCTGAAATCTTGATTACCCAGCCTCTTTTGCAGCTAGGACACAGATATGTGACTCAGACTTCACCAATCAGATTCACTCACAAATGACTTCACTTTAGAAGTAAGGAATGTGAGTAATTAAGGAGGCAATGCCCATAATCCATTGTAATTGCAAGGGCGGTGACGGAGGGTTCCAGTTTTTGGGTAGCAGTGATAGCAAGATTAAGTTTCTGGCCCAGAAGTGCCACCAGTGGGGAACGACAGCAGCAGCAGCGGTTCCTCTGGGACAGCACCAGCAGCTGTGGTTTCCCCATCAGTCTGTTTTGTGGTGTAGTAGAGCATTGTGCATCTGGGAGCTCAGCCTCAAGCCTGGTCTCCAGCTCTCCCTATGATTACATGAAGCACCAGTATTATTCTAGTAAACTCCTTTTCTGCTTCACCAGTCAGAGGAAGCTTCTGTTACTTGTGGCCATGAATTCTGACTGCTGCGTGAGAAGCTGGCCCATCCCTAGTGAGAGTTACTCGTGCTGAAGGCCCAGCCTGGGTGGCCCCTACCTTGGTTCGCCCGAGTCCAGGCGCTGCATCATGCCTCTGTTATAGCAGCCTTAATGGAGGTATGAGCCTGTATGTGAGTCTCCACCACTAGGCCTCTTCCCAACCACACGCACATGTGCACATACACTAAACTCTGAGCTCCTAGAGACCTGGGACCACACTTTCTTCATCATTGTAACCTCAGGTTTAGCTTATGATCTGGATCATAACAGGTGCTCGTTACATGTTTTTTTGCTGCTGTTGAATCATCAGCAACTCCATCATTACTACTGTTATCACCTGACTCTGGACTGAGCAACATACATACAAAATGACCCATACTTTATCCCCATGGGGTTGAGGCGCTGCTATGTCCACCAGAGAGTCCTCTTAAATACCAAGGACTGTCCTCTGACCCCTGCCCAGCTCCTTAATCCCCCCTGACAGATAGCCTTGAATTTACTCCTTCCAATAAGTTGGTTCCCAATTCAGACTTGCCTCTCTGCCCCCTATCCCCCACCCCAGGCAGCCCTGGGCAAGGTCTCCATCCCTGGACATGGAGATGACCTCCAAAGGAGGCCCCCGGAGAGATATGCCCACATGGGTTATGTTCCCAACCCAGAGGTGCCTCTTACCCAGCTGTGCACCCTCACCTCACCCCCTCTGCAGGAAGAGCCAAAGGAAATAGACAATTTCACACCCCTGGGCATGATAAACAGCCTGGCCAAGAGCAGCACCCATCTAGGGAGTTAACGGCCTTGGTTTCGGAGTGATGCATCACTCCCTGAAAAAGAAAGCCTGGCCTCTGAGGCTCTCCCCACGCCCACCCTTTCTCCATGTGCTTCACCACTTAAAGGGGATTCACACAAAACCCAGCTGCCCCTTCCCGGGCCCCACTAAAGTGATGCACTAGCACATGGAGTCCTCCTTCCAGACAGCACGCTGCCTCTCATCAGCAGAGGGATCTGGTGAGGGCAAGGCAGAAAGCACCCAACCCGTCACCTTATCTACAAGCTCTATACCTCAGATGAAGCCAGATCCCCTGGACTCAAACCCAAGCTCCATGTCTCACTGTCTGAGTGACCTTGGGCAAGTCACCTAAATAGTACCTACCTCACAAGGTTCTTCCGAGATAGTTTGCAAAGGGCTTCACACTGTTGTTGATGTTAGTTGCCATCAAGTCGGCTCCAACTCATGGAGACCACATGAACAACAGAACAAAATGTTCCTTGGTCCTGTGCCATCTTTGTGATTATTGGCGTGCTCGAGTCATCGTTGGGGCCACTGTGTATTTTGAGTGGCTTCCAACCTAGAGGACTCATCTTCTAGCACCATGTGGGACATTATTCTGTTTTGATCCACAGGATTTTCATCGGCTAATTTTCTGAAGTAGATCACCAGGCCTCTCCTAGTCTGTCTTAGTCTGGAAGCTCCACTGAAACCTGTTCACCATGGGTGCCCCTGATGTTTTTGAAATACTGGTGATATAGCTTCCAGGATCATACAGCACACAAGCTACCATAGTACAACAAACTGACAGGTAGGTGGTGAAAGTTCTCAAAAACGTTAGCTATTATCATTGTGTCTCTTTGTAGCCAGGAAGTTGTTGGTTCATCTAACCTGAATCCTATCTATTGCCTCTTTTTTTTTTTTTTTTTATATAAAAATTACTTTGTATTTTTAGTCATTTCCTTAAAGGAGAAACCTGTGGGTGAACTTGCTATTTTTTTTTTTTTTTTTGGTGCTCCAGGTAAAAGTTTACAGAGGAAATTAGTTTCTCATTCAACAATTTATACACAAATTGTTTTTGTGACATTGGTTGCAATCCTGGAAATATGTCAACACTCTCCCTTTCCACACCCCAATTCTCGGTTTCCATCTTGTCCATTTTTCCCGTCCCTTCCTGCCTTCCTGTCATTTCTTTTGGGCAGGTGTTGCCCTTTTGGTCTCATATACTTGATTGAACTAAGAAACACATTCCTCAAGTGTATTATTGTTTGTTTTATAGACCTGTCTAATCTTTGGCTGAAGGATGAACTTTGGGAGTGTCTCCAGTTCTGAGTTAAAAGAGTATCCAGGGACCATAGGCTCAGGGGTTCTTCCCGTCTCTCAGACTAGTAAGTCAGGTTTTTTGTTTGTTTGTTTTGTTTTGTTGTGAATTTGAATTTTGTTCTACATTGTTCTCCCACTCTATCGAGGACCCTCTATTGTGATCCCTGTCAGAGTGGTTTGTGGTGGTAGCCAGGCACCATCTAGTTCTGGGCTCAGGTTGGTGGAGGCTGTGGTACTTGTGGTCCATTAGTTCTTTGAACTAATATTTCCCTTGTGTCTTTGGTTTTCTTCATTCTCCTTTGCTCTGGACAGGATGGGACCAGTAGATGTATCTTAGATGGCCACTCAAAAGCTTTAAGTCCCCAGATGCTACTCATCAAAGTTGGGTGTAGAACATTTTCTTTATGAACTTTTTTATGCCCATTGACCTAGATGACCTTGTGACCCCTAATGCCTCTTCAGGCCATTCCAGCTTGTTGTATTCCTAGTGGACACAGAACTCAGCAGTTCCAGTGTAAAGTAGTAGGAAAAATTGATCATAACGATGCTGGAAAACAGGTCTATCTTGAAACGGCACCTCAGTTCTATTAACCATAAACCTATTGTCTTCAAGTCGATTCTGACTCATAGCAACCCTATAGGTCAAAGTAGAACTTCCCCATAGGGTTTCCAAGGAGCACCTGGTAGGTTCAAACTCCCGACATTTTGGTTAGCAGCTGAGCTCTTAACCACTGCACCACCAGGGCTCCTCATTAGCCATGGTTCTCTTTAAATACTGTTGGCGTAAGACACACAATTACTAGCTGTCTGGTTGTGGGTAAGTCACTCTTCTTCTCAGAGCCACAGGCCCAGCATCGTTGTTTGTATTGTAGAAGAATAGCAACTTCCCCACGAAGTCAGGATGAAGACTGAATCAAATGTGATTACATCTGAGAAAGTATCTGGGATATGGCAAGTGATGGGGGCGGAGGGTTGTTAGCTGAATCTGAACTGCTCAAACACTAGGAGAGTGAGATGTAGTCCCTTGAGCTTCCTCTTCTGGAGGACAAATAATGACCCCATTTCTACAGTGTTCTCCACATCATGTCTAACTCATCAAATTCTGCAATGTTTCTTCAGCCCAAGGAGCACTTGTTTAATGGGGAGAAATCAGCAGCAGATGTTACCAGAAGTGAATAAAATCCATGAGTCCCCAAGATGACGAAACAGTTCTCCACAGTAGGGCCGATGTCCAGCAGGGGGTGAGTGCCTCTAGCCATTTTCCCGTGCACTTTACAGTTAACAAATATTTTCTCATTCACTCTCTTACCAAACACTTCCACAGCCCAGTTTTGGCAAAGGGGAGACACACTGAGATTGGGGGACCAACTTGCCCACAGAGATGGGGAAGGACATGGGCTCACCTGTAACCAGCCGGCGTTCCACTCTCCATGGACCCCGTGGTCCTCCTTCTCCAGCCACAAAGGCCAGTACAGGTATTTTAACCCAATACCTGGCGTAATACCTTGCACAGAGTCATTTCCTGAAAATTAATTGTCTAATCTAATCATAGAATCTAATCCAACTATTTCATTTCACCAGCTGGGGAGCTGAGGCAGAGAGAGAAGCAGTGAGTAGCTCAAGATCACACAGCTGGAAGGTGATGTGGTAGACCCATCGACAGAAGAACATAAGCTCATTCTAAAATGTCAGCACCGGAAGAAACCTAGGAGGTCATGTGGTCAAGGTTCTGCCAAGTCCTTCTCTGGGAATCAAAGCCAAATCCTCACGCTCAGACCATGGGGGGCAGACAGTACGCTTCAGAGGCTGGATGTAGTAGACAGATTGTAAAAATGTCCCCAAACCCTCCCCTCCCTCTATCTCCACCCCTTTGCAGTGTGACTTTGCAGCTTCTCCAACAAGAGGTAGAAGCTACTCCCTCCCATTGAATCTGGGCTGCCTGTGACTTGCTTTGACCATCAGAATACAACGGAGGTGGTTGTGTCAGTTCCAAGCCTGCATCTCAAGTGACCTCACGTACTTCCACTCTCAGAATCCTGCCAGCGCCATGTGAAAAAGCCTGGGCTGGCCTACAGGAGGATGAGAGACCACGTTGCCCCAGTGACACCATCCCAAACTGGCTGAGAGCCAGCTGACCCCTAAACATGTGAGAGCCCATTGGAGATCAACAGAGATCGTCTTCAGCCCACAACCAACCACAGAGACAGGAGTGATCCCAGCCAAGGCCAGAAAAGCCACCCAGCTAACCCATAAACTCATGAGGAATATTAGATCCTATTGTTTTTTTTTTTTTTTATTGTTTTAGGTCACTGAGTTTGGGGGTGGTTTGTTACATAGCACTAGCTAGCAGATACGTTGGGCCTTAAAAAAAAGGGCCCAAGTCATAGCCACGGAGAAGCTGAGGGCTGTGCTCCCTCAGAACCTTGGGTGGGCAGGACTCTGCTCTGAAAAGAGCCTGTTTGAGCTCCTACCTCTTCTGTCCAGCCACCAGGCCATGTCCCACCCAGGGTAATGAGATCAGATCCAGCTTTAGCCCTGCCCTTCCTATCCACCTTGGCTACAGCAGTACCCACCCTATGGCAGGATCCAGCGGGGAGTAGAGGCCCCAGGGCACTGTGCAGGGAGGAGAGCTCACCACGCTGTGGTGGGAGTCGAGGCCATGCATAGCCCATGAAGCATTCCCCTCAGAGACACAGCCCCGAGCGGGGGAGGGGTCTCAGTGATAGAGAAGCATCCAGGGCCAGACTTCCTCCCCACCCCCAGCAGGGGAGCAATCAGCCCTGGGGGAGCCACAGCCCGGCCGCTTGACATTTGAGGGGAGTCATTATCAGACACTTATTCCCAATCAGGACTCAAGTGTCTCTGAGGGCCCCTCTGCTACCTCCTCATTCCAGGGAGCACTACTGGGAGGAGGGAGGTGCAGAGCCCACCCGGTCTGGGCCAAGTCCCTGGTAACTCCCTCCCCTGACTCCAACCCCCTCCTTCCTACTGAGATTCCCAGGGGCAGAGCTACCACAAGCCAGAGTGTTGGAGTAGGGGGACTCTCAGAGCCAGGAGCGAGGTGAGAGGGCACGACTCTGGGTCTTTGGCAAGGCCCAGGTGTGGGGAGGCCTGGGGGATGTTGCACGGAGGGCTGGATACAGAACTTGGACCCCTCTGGACCCCAGGAAGGGTTTTTTGTCTTCCAGGCTCTTGACTCTGATGGCCCTGAGCCACCTTCTCCCTCAGATGCTACTTCAGGACCAAGGCCAGTCTTCTCTGCTGGAGCGCAAACCAGAGCTCCCTGTCTGCAGCCGGCTGCCTCGCTGCTGCCTTGGAGAGGGCCCAGGCCCAGGAGTCCAGGGCCAGGTGCTCTCCCCGCTCTATGAAGGGACCAACTGTGGACAAGTCACTCAACCTCTCTGCTCTGAAAAGAGAGAAGTGATCCCCCTACTCTACCCCATTCTGCCTGTCTCTGCAGGAGGCTATTGAAAGAATCACACTCTTGAATGTTCAGGAAAAGAAACCCTGATGGCACAATGGTTAAGTGCTTGGCTGCTAACCAAAAGGTTGGCGGTTTAAATCCACCCAGCAACTTCTCGAAGAGAAAGACCTGGTGTTCAGCTCCCATAAAGATTAAAAAAAAAAAAAAAAAAAGATTAGAGCCTGGAAAACCCATGAGGCAGCTCTACTCTGTCACATGGGGTCACTATGAGTCAGAATCAACTTCCAACAACAGCAACAAGGCATTTGGTAAACTGTGTAATAAGGGCTGGCAACAATGGTCCCCAACTGGATCACCACAGTGCAGGCTAGCATAGACGAGCAGGCATAGAGTGACAATGGGCGGGGGGGGGCGGTGCAGGGGAAGGCGGGTCCTACATGCCTCTGCTTTGCAATACCAATATTTCATGGTGGGGATTATCTGGGGGTTTTCACCCTCTATGTCTCTGTTTAGGCAGTGAATCAAAAATGTTGATGTCTTACAGCCTGAACGCAGAGGCAGAGTTTTCAGGTTACAAAAGAAAGGAAGCAAAAAAAACCAAAAACCCCGTTCTGGCTTTGAATTTGGGCTGCATAGCAAGGGATGGTAGAGGGGGCATTTGCCCCCAGGTGCAAGTCCAAGGTGGCACCAGGCGAGGCCAGCCAGAGATTCACTCCCACAAGGCCTGGGATGGGGGGGCAAGCTTAGAGATTGTACCTGGGCGCTTGTTACCCTCACTACACCTCTGACTCCTGGGGGCTTTGACAGCCTAGAGGGAACACACACATCTGTGAACTCAAAGAAGTTCAGAACATAAACAACTAAATACCAAAAACAACCACAGGAAGTGAATGCTAGGGGTGAGGTGTACAGGCGTCATGGAACAATGCACCCTGGAAGAGGTCTATCCAGAAGGCTTCCTGGAGGAGGAGGTGAAGTCTGAGCTGGGTTTTGATAGGAAGGCTGGGCAAGAAGGCAGAAGGATGAATATGGATTAGTTTTAAGTATTCCCTTATCAATAAATGGTAACTATAAGTTATCCTTGAGGAGCGATTTAGGATTTAAAAGCTTTTCCACATGTATTTCTTCATTTGGATCTCAACGCAGTGGTTTGCAATCAGCTGCTAACCTCAAGGCTACTGGCAGGGACCCACCCAGCAGCTCTTCAGAAGAGAGGCCTGGTGGACTGCTTCCGTAAAGATTATAGGCAGGAAAACCCTATGGAGCAGTTCTACTCTGTAACACGTGGGGTTGCCATGAGTTGGAATCAACTCGATAGCAAAGGGGTTGATTTTTTGTTTTTGTTTTCCAGTACCCTGAACTAGAAAGCCAGTTTTTTTATCTCTCTTTTATAGATGAGGAAACAGGTTCAGAGAAGATGAGTGACTTTCCCAATGTCTCCAAGCTAATCAGCAGTGGAGCTGGCAGAAGAACCCAGGGCTCCTGACTCCTAGCCTGGTGCTTTTTCCACAAAGCCTCCCTACAATCTCACCCCATACTGTCTGGTTATGTCTATAAGCTCCTTCTGGGCAGGTACCATGTCTGGGTAACAGACTCTGGGCAGTGCTTGGGCAACTAGTCATAAAGGGGAGTGGCAGCTTTAGAGTTAGACAGAATTGAGGCTAAATCTTAGCTCCGCCATTGACCTTGACTTTGTTAGTGCTCTCTGAACCTCGGTTTCCCATGGGTGAAATAAATTAGTGTGTGGTTTAGAAGAATGTCTTTGAAGCACTTAGCACTGTGCCTGGCACATGATATTAGCTCAATTAATGGTAGCTGCTATTATTAACATCACAGTTTTAGTTTATTACTGCTAATTAGGAAGTCTTTGATGCCCATTTTCCACCAGCGGCTCCCCTCCAGGGTCAATGGGTCATTCACCATCCACAGCGGGACCATCAGGGAGCACAGGCAATAAGCTTCTCCCTCCATCACCTGGGCCCAGGTGGCCAGGCCAGACCCTGCATCCTAGAAGGACCCTGGGAATACTTCTCTACCAGTCGGGGTCAGGCCTGACCGCCCAGCGACCTGTTGAAATCCATCTCGGTCACCAGAGCTCTCATTTCTATTACAACTCCATTTGCCAAGAAAGCAGGAAGGTAATTATGAATCCTAGTCTTAAATCACTCTGCTGCTGAATTATTAAAGGGAAGAATTAAAAATAATCAGGCTTTTTCATTACACTTCAGAGCAGGGAAATTAAAGGTGTAAGAATGTATTTTTTTCCTCAAATTTAAGTATTCATTTTGGAGATTTATAGGGGAGTTGAAATGATTCTCTGCGTGCCCAGCTCTCCCTTTTATGAAAGGGGGAGAGAAAAAAAACCTTGTAAAATTAAAAGGGAGATAGAGCGAAGAAGGGATTTAACATAAAGAAGTACAACTGAGTGTTTTGCATTTTAATACATTTTTTTTCTGCACAGTTACACCATTGAGTGATATGGCATGGAGAGATTAGGCTGCTGCTAATTTCAGATACCGGGCGGTGAAATGGCAAGGGGTCTCTCCAGTTGTCGGGTCAGAAAAAGCATGCTGGGACATCAGAACCGGCACCTCAGATCTCAAAGCACTATGAAGCAAGCCCTGCTTCAGCTGCCACACTCCCTGTGCCCTCCTTTCCTAAGGAGAGACCAGGATGAGGGCCCTGGTTCCTTTCACAAAATAAAAAATCCAAGGCACCGAGGGAGAAGCGGCAGCCTGGGGCCAAAAGGAGAGGGACCCAGAGAAGAGTTTTCAAGATGTCAGATCTGGAAGAGGGTGGAATACAGAGAAGGTGGAATGACCTTCCCACAGCGCTCACGGGACCAGCAGTGGTTCAGTGGTGGAATTCTTGCCTCCCACGTAGGAGACCTGGGTTCAATCCCTGGCAATGCACCTCATGCGCACCCTTCAACCATCGGTCAGTGGATGTTTGTGTGCTGCTATGATGCTGAATAGGCTTTAGGGGAGCTTCCAGACTAAGACAGACTAGAAAGAAAGGCACCTGATCTACTTCTAAAAACCAGCCCGATTCACAGCCGATCCTGGAGATGGCCCAGGACTGGGCAGAGTTTCGTTCCATTGTGCACAGGGTCCCCATAAGTCGGGCCGACTCGATGGTAGCTAACGATAACAGCACTCTTTGCCTGCACCACCACGAGTGTGAGAAACAGAACTGGCTAGAGCTAGGGGAGAGACCTGAGGACTCAGGAAGGTCTGGGTCTTCAGAACAAAATCCTGAGGCCTCCTGAGTGTTCCTGTTTGATGAGACAAAGGTTGGGATCCAGTCTCTGCCTCCCCTAGTCCCAGCCAATTAAGGGATGCAAAGCAGACTCCCTGACTCAAGCGAGACCCAAGTGCAAGCTCCTCATCCCCTTGAAATTGGGTGCAGAACAAAAGAAAAAACAAGCCCATTGCCGTCCAGTTGATTCCAACTCATAGCGAACCTACAGGACAGAGCAGAACTGCCCCATAGGGTTTCCAAGGAGCAGCTGGGGGATTTGAACTGTTGAGCTTTTGGTTAGTCACTGTAGCTCTGAACCACTGCGCCACCAGGGCCCCTGGGTGCAGAAGAGGGAGGACATTACAGTGTGAGCAGACCCGGATATGATTTGGCCAGGGGAGAGAGGAGGGAGTGGACTGAGAATGCCATCAACATAGGGATGTCATTGCAACAACTGGGCAGCCCCAAATCAGAACCAGAGAAGGGTGCTGAGAGCCAGCCGGTCTCATCCAGGTGTGCTCCAACAGCTGGCCTTCCTCTCCATGGGGACACTGAGCAGGAACACCTCTGTCCTTCATCCCTTCCACCCACGCAGGCGGAACCAGAGAGGGGGCAACGAGGACTGGCTCCTCCCCGCAGTGGAGCTGGGCCCAAGAGCCCTCAGCTGCCTGCCCCTCCCCTGAGGTGGTAATGAATTGCAGGGAAAGTCGCTGAGAGGTGTCAGAACAATTTCTATTAAACATAATTTCCTAATGAAAAGGTTACGAGGGAGCCTGGTGGAGCTAATCAGGATTGAATGCTCACTCCAACCCACTCTGAGGGAGGGGCTTGAGACCTGGTCCTTGGTTCCACCTGGTCTGGGCTGGAGGGAAAGGCCGGGGCTGGCAGGCTCTGAACAGCTTGGGGTACGTGCATCCGTCTCCAGGCCTTGCGGTGTCCTTGTTGAGAGTTCACTGGGTGCCAGGCGCTGCACTCAGTGATCTCCAGGCATCATTGCATCCTCAAATATCCCTGTAAAACTGATATAATTACCCCCATTTTAAAGACCAGCAAATGGAGGCCTCTAAATGGTTATGTGACTGGCCCAACGTCACACTTCTACAAACTAAATGGCAAAGACAGGATTGGAACCCAGGTCCGAGATTGAATGCCTGTATTGCATTGCCCTCTCCCTTCCTATCTCCCAGGGTCCTGCCCTACCCCACAATCAAAAAGTCCTTTGGAAGGGCCAATGGAGGCCTTACATAAGGAAGGCCGGGGGAGTGTGGGGGAGTCTGTGGGAACTCCTGTCCAGGCATCTCCTGCGCAGACCCCATGGTCTCCTCGGTTTCTGACTGAGAATTTGGATATATGTGAGTAAGGAAGCCACTGCTGCTGAGTCTGCCAGCTGTGTCTCCCTGAGGCTGGCATGGGAGAGGCGTGCTTTGTCAAAGCTACCACTCTAGGGGCTCCTGAGAGTTTCTTGAGGCTGTACCTCAGAGAGGCAGAGGAGGGGAGGCATTGGGCCCTTGCAGGCCGCCCCACCTTCTGGTCCCAGACAGTGTTCCCAAAGCAGCCTTGTTTCTGAGTAGGACCCTGATCCCTCCATATCCTCCCCCCACTCCCCACCCCCCCCACTCTGGGTCTCACCCTTCCCACCTACCCCTCACTCTGGGTCTGGGAGTCAATCACACATCAGGGCCATGCTGAGAGTGCAGCCAGTGAGCCAAAACTAAGAGAAGGACGAGGTTTCTCCAGGATGAGTCTCCCCGTACCTCAGTCACAAGTGCTTCAGAAAGGCCTCTGCCGGTGGGAGGGTGGGGTGGGGGATGCGGCAGGAGGGGGCAAGCAGGGTGCTGATCTGAGACTGAATAAGAATGGGCCTATTCTCTTGCAACTCAGAGGCACCCTAAACTACCAGAGCCCAGTTGGGGTAGTTTCAGGAGCACAGGGGCTTTGCTCTGCCAGAAGCTTCTGCAGCTGTTGAGGCAATTCTCCGGAGGGGGAGGGATGTTCCAGATGTGCCCTTGGGGACAGAGGCAGACCCTGAGAGGCTGTGTCTGCAAATCTCTCCAGGAATCTCCCCCCACCCCTGCATCCCGGGGGAAGAAGAGGATTGAGCTACAAGAGGGGCCAGATCATTGCCTCCCCTCCTCCCCTCCCCTCTGTACCCACCTACCGCTTCCCTGCCCTTCCCTGCACCATCAGTCCCCAGCCTGAGCAGGGTGTGTCTCCCCATTCCTCATTATGATGAATCTGTCACTGACTGCCACCGGCCTGCCTTCCCTGGACCTTCAAAGTGGGAACAGCGTGAACTGCACAGCCGCCTTCCCCCAGCGCCCCCTCTAATTGCTCCACGCAGATTAAACCTGGGTACCACAGCTCTGGCTGTGAAGACATCCAACACTTAAGCACCCTTCCAAAACAGAATGCAGGCTGCTCTTCTGCCTCCAGGCAGAGGAGCGTGTTTCTGCTTCCTGTGTGTCTGAGCTGCTGCGCCCCCCACCCCAGAACACACACCCACCTCCCAGGCCATCTCCTCTCAGACATTCAGTCCCTTGAATTGGAGGCTCCCTAGAAGGGCAAGCAAGGCTCTTTCTGAGAAAGTGGTCCAGTCATCCTCAAAGTGGTCCCCAGACCAGCAGTTTTCGCTTTACCTGAGAACTTGTTAGAAATGCAAATTCTCAGACCCTAACCTGGATTTAGATACCCTGGTGATGTAGCGGCTAAGTGTTATAGCTGCTAACCAAAAGGTCGGCAGTTCGAAACCACAAGACGCTCTTTGCAAACTCTATGGGGCAGCTCTACTCTGTCCTTTTAGGTCGCTGTGAGTTGGAATCGACTCTAAGGCAATGGGTTTGGATTTTTAACACAGATTTGGGGACACTAAACAGTTAACAGTTCTAGGCTACTAGCCTAAAGTTGGCGATTCAAGTCTACCCAGAGGCATCTCAGAAGAAAGGTCCAGCGATTTACTTCCAAAAAATCAGCCACTGAAAACACAATGGAGCACAATAGTTCTACTGCATGGGGGTGCCATGGGTAGGAGGCTGAGTCTACTCTAGATTTACTGAATCAGAAATTGGGGATGGGGTCCAGCAACACGGGATAAGCTCACCAGGTCATTCTGATGGATGGTTAAGCTGAAGAACCGTTTAACTAAAGATGGGTTGAATCAGCATCGAGTCAATTTAAGGGAGCTCCCCTGGGTGCCCAGGCTGTGCTAAGGCTGGCAGGGAAGAAAGCTACCACCTCCCCTGCATGAGGAACTGGCAGTGTGGGACGAATACACTGAGCAATAACCCAGCGAGGACTGCAGGGTTGGCCTGAGAATCCTAGAGGGTTCAGAGGAGAGGATGGCTGGCAGCTGCAGCAGTCAGGGAATTAAACTAACATGCAAATAATTTGGACCAAAATTTGGGCAGGAAATGGGGACGATAACTCCATCCAGCCTTGTGAATGCAGCCCAGCAGCTTACTGAGAGTTATCACCTTCATCTCGTGGAGAGCTGAGCAGAACAGGAGTGGTTATTCCCCTTTTACAATGCAGACGAGTCCAGCAAGGAGAGTGCCCAGCCCAAGGCAGCACCCCACCAATGGAGGGCTGGGCCTCAGGTCCTCTCACAGCAAAGAGACCTCCAGTTCTGGGACGCTGCCAGAGGGGCAGAGCCTGGCACATTTGCAGGACCTCAAGAAGCTGAGGTGGTATTGGGGAAGCCCGGAGGGTGGGGCTGGAAAGGAGGGCTAGGCCACGATGCACACCAGATATTATGCCTCTGCCCCTGCACAGTCGTTAATAGCATTCATTTCTAATTTCGGTAGTACCCCAGTTTGGAAGACATGCATTCACCCCAACTGTAAGTGACCCAGAAAGTCAAGGTGAAGAGTTTGAGTGAAATTTGACAGGAAAGAGGAAGTTGTCCAACTTCTTGGGAAGGAAAGTTCTTGTGAGTGTCTCAGAAAGGTCCTGCTGGCTGTGAGCAGAGAGGCCCAACGGTGCGGAGGAAGGAGGTGATAGAGAAGGTGTGACCTGGACTAGAAGGTTGGCAGGGGACAGAGTGGAATGATGTCAGCAGACAGAGACACATTGGCCTCACCATGCCCCAGGAATGTCAGGGGTCTTCTCCTGGCCACCATCTATCCCATCCCCTTTCACCATCTTACCTCCTGGGTTCTTCACCCAGAACACAAGACAAGCCCCTCAGATCCTTCAGCCATAGGAAGGATGGACCTATTTTCCCCTTTGCAAGTTCCCTGTCCCCTCTGAGCTTTCCCCAATTCCTGACCCTGGACCAAAGCCAAGTGCAGACCCTCTACAGGGGCCATCCCATCCCATCCACACATCTCAGCCTCAGTCAACATCTCTTCTTCAAATCCAACCTCATCCCCCAACTCACCCCTCCTGACACTGTTTCCTCTCAGCTGGAAAATCCCCATCCCCTCACCACCCGCAGCCATCCGCGAAAACTCACCTCCTCTAGGAAGCTTCTCCTCTTTAGCCCTTCCCAACTTCTAGGATTTGCAACCAGAGGACTTAGTTGTGATTCCTTGTTCTTCCACCTATGACCTTGGTGATCTAAGGCAAGTCACATAACATCTCTGGGCTTTCAAATTTCACAACCCCATTCAGTGAGAGGGATGGAGATTAACAAGATAAGGCATGTGTGGGGCGTGGCAATGGTAGGTGGCAGTGGCTGATTCTCCCTGTGGTGCTCAGTACTTCTCAGCATTATGTGCAAGCTATGTGGACCATGTTCACTTGCCTTGCCTCTTCGAAAGCTTCCTCTGAGTGGGTCTCCTCTCTCCCCTCCCCTACCCCACCGATGTATGTAATGGACCAGAGGCCTGGGGAGAGAGGGGGAGGATAGTGGGCAGACCCCAAAGTATCACATGGCCCGCCTCTATCCTTTGACTTTGGAAAACGATAGTGGTGTCTTCTCCAAAGATATTCTGCTTAGAAGAATGTTGCCAGTGATGACATTGACATGGATTTGACAATCCTTAGCCTCTTCCATCTAATGGTGGGGGTAGGGGTAGGGGCACATGCCCAAGAGCAGGGGTAGTGTACAGTACATCTCTCTACTTCCAGTCCCCAGTCTGGTGCCTGTCACAGATGCTCAACCATGTTTACAAGGAAAAGGATGAAGGAGAGAGGGAGAAATCAATCCTTTGCCCATTATTCAACCCCAAGTCTTTAGGGCTCAGGCTCGACCCGAGATTAGGGTTAGAGTTGAAGTGCAGATCAATACTAGGGCTGAAGTTAGAAATAAGGATAAGGTTTAAATTAAGATTCAGATTAAGGAAGGGATGAATGCTAGGGCTGGACTTCAGTTTGGGACTCGGTCAAGTCTGGGCTCTGAGTAGGGTTCTGGTTAAGGTGAACTCTAGTATACAGGCTGTGATTAGGGACTAGGTTATTGCTAGTACAAAGGCTTGAGCTGAAATTCACTGTAGAGTTAGGTTTCACCCGAAAGTTCTGGGACTTGCAGCAGGGCTCAGCGCTGTGGGCTTGAGCAGTTGATCTCCAGGTGGCAGACCTCGCAAATAACCACCAGAGGTGGGCAGAAGTGGCCAGCCAGGCAGGGCTAGCCAGGATCTGAGGCCAGCACCGTGCACAGCTCCAGAAAAGAACCATGGCAAGCAAAGACACCACCGAGATGTTCCTAACTGCCTTCCCCCACACCCTACCTATGACAAACAGCCTCAGAAATTATCCACCCAAGACTGACCCCTGAGAAGACCAAGAAAGTTCCATATCGTCCAGGGAGTTTGGCTC
Organism: Elephas maximus indicus; assembly: GCF_024166365.1. Lineage (NCBI taxonomy): Eukaryota > Metazoa > Chordata > Mammalia > Proboscidea > Elephantidae > Elephas > Elephas maximus. The sequence goes on along the minus strand of NC_064835.1, from coordinate 11,959,838 downwards.
TCTCATCTTAGGGTCTTTGCATTTCCTTCAGAATCATTCTTATCTAAGACCCTACATCCGAAGGCCTAGAATTAGGATTCTAATTGAGAAACATCTAGTTTGGTCCTTTACAAAATGATCAGTTTCCTGAAAATCAAAGTTTCCAAATTTCACCCTTAACTCTCAGATTTACTCTATTTTGCATGACATAAACCTTATTCCTCTAATCCTTCTTTTCCATGGGGAAATCAGAGAGATCCCCAAGCCTCTGTCACTCTCAGGAACGCAAAACGTTGCTCATTGGATAAGGCCTTCATCTCCACTCATCTTCACTTCTTCTCCTGAGCTCTGAAAGGAGGGCAGGACACAGGTAAGGGGCACTTATGCAAACAGGGCACAGGGTCTGGATTGCTACCCATCCCTGGCCAGACCAAAGTCTTCTCTTGCCCCGCTAAACTCCCAGACACCTCCATTACAAGAAGAGTAGCTACTAAGTAGAGACAAGCTTAAGGACATCAGATACTGCGATCTAGTCCTCAGAGGTCACCTGGGCTGGGGCAAAGGTGAGCCTTGGAGAACAGGAAGGTACTCATCTAGGGAGGTTCTGGAGAGGCTCTGGGGAGCAGCGAGCCAGAGCCTGGCTCTCCTCCTGTCCCTCTGTAGTAATTAACAGGCCTTTGTTCCTGTCCCTGATCTCGTCTGGCAGAGCTTTAATCATCGTCTTCCCTGCAATGAGCAGCCTTCTCATTAGGGCCTTAAGAACCTCTATTATAAACATGTAAATGGAACTCAACGAGGAGGGAAATATTTGACTGCTCCAATTTCCTTTGTGCCGCTGCCAGCTTTGGGCTGCACACGCCCGTGATTTCATTGCTCAGCAGCCCGGCGCCAGCACGCTGCCCCCACCACTCCATCTTCTCCTCTCGGAATTTAATTACATTCGCCAGCGAATGTTTGGAGAACCTCTCTCCATCAATTGATTCTGGAGTCAGATTTTTATTCCAAGATACTTAATGGCACTTGGGCTGATAGGGGATTGGGAGCAGGTGGACTTGGGGCACAGGGAGCCCTTTAACAACAGGGCTGGGAAGGGTCGTTACAGTTATTCCCCCACCTTTATTTTTATTTAGATCAATATTTCAGCCAGCCCAAATGGATACGAGTCTGTCTCCTTTCTTAAAGGTCTACAGAGAATCGGATTTCTGAGCCTCCTGCTGGTCTGGACTGGAAGTTCTTCCTGATGTCTGCCTAATGCTGTGTGAGTTTTTTGTTTGTTTGTTTGTTTGTTTTTTAATCTAGTCCTTGATGAAAAATGTGGAGCTTCAATAGAGGGTTCAGTAGAAATCCTGTCTACTGCCCGAGAAAGGAGCTGATGATACGATAGCATCTCCTTCCAAGACATGATGACTCTTTCTTGTCATGGACAAGTGCTTGCAGGTCTAGGTGTATCTGAGTATGAAGAGCCACCCAGGATGGTGAGCCCTTCATGGACAGAATTTCTTCACCCAAGCTAAGATCTCCTCGATATAGATGCCAGGGATGCCCGTCCCCGCTTCTTCTCCTTTCCCCTTTCCAAATCTAAATCCCCATTCTGCAAACTCTTCAAAACCCAGATCACTTCCCCTCTTCCATGAAGCTGTCCCATACCATTTGGCCACCAGAATCTCTCTCATCACTGACTTCAGAGCATACTGTCTGCCCATTCTTGGCCAACTTAATGAGCGTCTCCTGTGTGATGGTCCCTGTTGACAATTAACTGGTCATGTGCAGAGTTACATGTCTCCCCAGTCTGAATAAATTACTCCAAAGTGTCTCTTCTTCAGGGTGGAGCTGTAACCTTTCATCTCTGTACCCCTCACCGCCCTGAGCATGGTGCCTGGAGCAGACTAACATCCAAGAAAGCTGGGCTGCTGGGTTGGCTGACAAGTGAGTAGATGGGTTGCTATATTGGTTAGAGGGTTGCTAGTGGTGGAGTGGTGGAATCGTGGAAAAATAGGTTAGTTGACTGGTTGGTTGGTGGATGGTTTGGTATGTTGGTTAGAGGGTTGCTGGGTTGGTGGTGTGGTAGGAGAATGGATATACCAATTATTCATTTATTACCTCTCAGCTTCAAATCTACTCTTCATTGCCTGGTGAATGCTAGTGGAGCTGGACCTTGTAAACACTTCTTCACCAGCTGGCTCTATTTTTAGCTTCATTTTTTTTTTTTTAGTAGAGGATGCTGGAGGGAGGGGCTTCTCTTCTTGGTTCTGGCATGTTGCTCTCTCCAGGGTCCTGAGTGAGGCATCTGGTAGCATACAACTTCCTCTGTATGTTCCAGACAGAGTCTGTTCTAGGCAGAGGGCAGCTCCCCAGAAAGCTCCACTGGCATGGCACCTCAGCACACTTTTCTGCCATCCAGTGGGCCATGGCTGTGCCTTCTCCAACAAGGCCTGGATCTCAGCCTTGGCTGTGTATGCTGAGGGGAAAGGATCTTCCAGATTTTTTCCTTCTTTTGCTGCCTAGAGGCCCTATAGATAGTGGCTGCTCTCTATGTCTATTTATGTATTCTTTAGAGTCCATAGGTAATCCCAGTTATAGTTAGTAGGAAATCTCCTGTTAAGGTTAATAATTCTTTATATTAAACTTTTCCTGTTAATATTACCATGTGATTTTCATCCCGATTGGACAGTGGGTAATGGGTTGGTTGGTGGTTGGAGTTGTTTGATAGGTTTGTGGGCTGGTTAGTGGGATGGTAGGATGGTGGAAGAATAGGTTGGTTGGTGAATTAGCTGGTTGGTGGATTGATTGATATGCTGCTTAGAGGGTTGCAGGGTTGGTGGAGTGATGGGGTGTGGGTCCTGTGCTGGTTGGTGGGTAATGGTTGACAGATTGACTTCTTGGTGAATTGGTTTCTATGATACGTAGAAGGTTGCTGTGTTGGTGGAGTGGTGGGGTGTAAGATAATGGATGATAGCTTGGTCGGTAGGTGGTGGACTTGGCTGGCTGATGATTTGGAGTTTGAGGACATGGGGTTAGCGTCATGTCAAAGGGAAGAGCAATTCCCAGGAAGGTTCCCAACGTGCCAGTGAGTCTCAGTCTCCATTTATGCCCCACTCAAAGGCACCCATTCTGTTCCCCAAGATGGAACCCTCATAATCACACAATGGCTGCTGGAACATCTGCTCTGCAAACAGAGGCAGCAGGTGAGGAGGGATTTTGAGTAACTTTGAGGATGGCTCCAGAGGAAAACAAGAATAGGAATCCTGAAGCATTAAGACTGGTCTGTGTCCCTTTACCACCCATGCCAGGCCCTGGCTTCTCCTGCAGACTCTAACAGAGCCTCCAAGGTACCACCTGATTACCCAGAAAACAGAGAACCTTCCAGAAAAGAGGCTGGAGACTTCATTCTCCTTTAGGATGGAGTTGTGCCTCTGTTCCATGAAATATCCTAAGATGCTGATACCAGAGTCTGGCCCTCCTTTAGATGCTGACCTCCTCCTGACCCGCCAGGCTTAGAATTTGCCCCAGAACATCCTCTCTCTCACTTCTGTCCATCAGAATCCCATATCCTTTTCCCTCCCTGGTCGGTGCCCCCTGCCCTCACTCTCAGCAGCCCCCTCTCTACCACACCACCCCCTCTCACCACCTCAGGTTTGTCCTTGAGACCTGGGCCCAAACCACCTTCAAGGCCTTAGTCCCCTTCCCCACTGCCCCACCCTGCTCCCCAACCTTCCCTCAGAGCCTTATCCCAATGCCTTATTGGTGGCCTGGCCCACACTCCAGCCAGAGTCACCAGGACATTTCCAAATTGTATCTTCTAAAAATCAGAAAAAGAGATTTCAGAAGGAAATTTCTTTTTCCCCTGCTGGGTCCAGATGGGGCTATTTTTCGCTTTTTGTTTTTTTTTCCCCCTCACAATCTCAGTAAAAAATAGGAACGTATCTGAAGCATATCCCCTTATTTGGGCTCGTCTTTATCCCTTTTGAGGCCTGCAGAGGCCCAGAGGCATCAGAGAAGGTGCCTGGGAAGGCAGGTACCCGGGTTCCATTCCTGCAGAACGCTTGACTCCAGGGCCCCGCAAGCCCAGAGGCCAGGCCCGGGAAGCTGCAGGGAGAGGACAGGTGAAGGGGACCCACAGCTGGAGAGAGCAGGGCCAGGTTGGGGTGAACTTGAAGCAGAAGCTCCACATGTCTCCTGCTCTCCCCACCACAGTCATCATCTCACACTCACACACTATCACCCCCCACTCACCCTTTTCCCAGGCCTCTCCTTTCACCGCCCTGTGGCCCGTTCCCTGCACATCTCAGGTCACGGGAGCATCTAATGACTCCTTTCATGCCAAGAGCAGTGGCACCCTGTTCCAGGCCTCTGAGGGCCACCCCCTCAAGAAAGCCCCAGCCCAGCCAAGGGGCCCAAGTGCCAGCCCTGCCCAGAGCCACAGCACCCCCTCTGCCTCAGTATTCACACTGGAAAGGGGTGTGATGAGCCCACACTGCCACCTCCAGAGGTGAGGCAAGGACCAGAAGGTGGCACACGGACAAGCGCCTTATAAAGTGAGCAGGCTGCACAGCTATTTACTGCACGCGCATGTGGTGCCACACGCACGCATACTCTCATGGTGTCTTTAGACAACAAGCTAGCTACCATCACCATTACCAACTAAAGAGAAGGCAATCCAAGCTCAGAGAGGCCCTGGACCTTGCCCCCCATCACACAGCTGTTGAGTCACGGAGCCAGGTCTCACACCTCTGTTCTCACCATCACACTGTGTTGTCAGGTGTAACTCAATGTTTTTAAGAAGGAGTCTTGGGAAATTCATCATCCAAAGGAATTAGTGTGAATTTCAGGCTATGCATGTACGGAGGAGATACAGGGGTGGGGAGAACCTTCTAGAACTCCTCAAATGATAATAACGGTGGCTTATTGAGTGCTCATTTATAAGCCATGCACTCTATTAAACTCTTCATTGTATTAATTCATTTAAGCTTTACTACAACCCTAAGAGATAGGTACTATTATTATCCTCAATTTGCAGATGGATAAACTGAGGTACAGAGAAATTACTTGTTCAAAGGCACATGGCCAGGTAGCCACTGCCTTACAGCATCAGTGATGGCACCAAGAAGGCTGCTTTCCCTACTAGAGCCCTCTTCCTAAGCCAGGTTGTATGTTGCAGGGGGCTGTGCATGAATGGGGCTAAAGGTCAGGAGAACACCCGACCCAGGGACCCACAGGGAGGGTGGGGTGCCTCTGCCCTGTCTTTCAGGCCAAGGTCCCTTCTCTCTGTCACATCTCTCTCCCCCACCCCCCATGGATCTCATTATGTTGATCAGAGGTTGCAGTGCAGAAGGAGCAAGGACAGGGTTCAATGCAGGGAGAGACGGCAATGATCTGTGGCACTCAGCTGTTTAGCGATGACTCCACTTGGTTCCTTTCCACCTCCCACTCGGAGTCGCCCATCTCCCCCTTGAGTGTCCTCAACCTCTGTCCTCTGTGCCAGTCCCTCCCACCTCCCTCACCCCCACCTATCCCTTTCCCTGGCACCTGACTTCATATGACAGGAGTCACCCGCCACTGGGCTGGTAACAGGGGGCAAGGACAAATGAGTCAGTGACTTCATCTAGGAATGATGCAGAAAGTCCAAGTCTGGCGGGGTGGGGCCAGGGAGGGGAGAACTGATCAGGAGGATGGCAGGCTGGTGACAAAAGGATGTCTGGGCCAAGCAGTTAGTCAGCTGTGGCTGAGCAAGTCACATTGAACCTGAACAGAGGGACCATCCCTCCTAATGCAAGACGTCTGTCGCCTTCAGCTTCCTCTCCCCAGGGAGCCCTCCATTTCTACCTGGCCCCCCTTCTCCATTCAGGGCCAGCCACACACACACACACTCACTTACACAAGCATTCATCTATAAGCAGTAACCCATGCACAGCTTGCTGCCAAACGATTTGGAAACAGTTTAAAAGGATGCATACAATACTCTAAGATAGAGCATATAAATGGATTATTTCATCAAAGCCCAAAAGTGGTGAGGCCTCATCCTCAGCTGTGAGAGCAGAAATGCGGTGGAGCAGGCCTGTCAGGGAGAGAAGGAAGTTGGCGGCAAAGCCTGTGAGCCTCCAGAGAAAGAGGCTGAGAGAGCTTCCATAGAGAGACCAAGAGGGCGGGCGATCCACATAGAGGTACATTCTCGTCACAATTACCCCTTGCTGTTAAAAACAAGCAGGGCACAGGGAGAAGTAAAGTAGAATAACAAGGTGAGATGGGAGGGGAAGTCTTTGTGTTCAGAAAACTTCACAAAATTAGCTCTGGGCTTGTGGGCAGCCAGAGCAGAAGGGAAAACCTATCAGTGACAAGATCCTCAGGATCCGAGATAAACACTTGTCCTAGGAAGGAGCTCCGGAGGGGGCGGGTGTGGGTCTGCTGTGCTCATTACGGCCTCCCAGAGCTCAGAACCAGGCCTGGCACATAGCAGGTGCTCAATAAATGTACTAAATGAGTGAGTGAACGTCAGTTGTTCAGCTCGGTCTAAGGTTTTTTTGGTAGTAGGCCTGAGGAAAGAAGCAGTTTCCGTGGGTTGTCCTAACGAGGCCACGGAGTGGTGTGGTTGGCCATTCATTCATTCATCTATTTATTCCCTCACCGCGCAGTATTCACTGAGCCCTTCCTAGCGAGCCAGGCTCTAGTGTGCAGCAGTGAACAAAATGTTACAATTCCTGCCTTTGGGGGCTTTCATTGTGCTGGTAGGAGACCAACAGTGTACAATAAAGACAGACCTTTGAATGATGTGTTAGACGGTGACTCATGCTACCGAGGAAAAGAAAAAGAACAGATCGGGCCTCATAGACAAGGTGCCTTCTCAGCAGGGACTTTATGGAGGTGAGGGAGCGAGTCAGGCCCAGGAGTCAGTGTGTCAGGTTGGAGTGGCCAGAGCTCGGGATCAATGCGGGAGTGGTGGGAAGGCCTCAGCAGGCCGTGGGTGGTTGTAGGGGTGGTGAGGGCCTGGCTTTAACCCCCAGCAGAGGGAGGATACATCATCTCAGAGGACATAGTTGGATGTTGTGCTGAGGACATAGCTGGCTGCTATGCTGAGGAGGATGGCAGGGGCCACAGGAGGGAGCAGGAGACCAGGGGGAGCCCACCGTGAGGAGAGTGAGAAGTGGTCGGAGCCTGGTGTACCGGGGATTAGCTGGCAGGGTTTCCTGGCCCGTTGGATACAGGCGGTGAGGAAAGCAGGGAGTCACGGTTGCTCTCACAAAGCCTCTCACCGAGCACAGCCGCGAGTTCAGCGTGGCCGCTCTCACCTTGTCCCCCTGCCCAGCCAGGGCAGGCTAAGAAGCAATTCCACAGGTGGCAACCCAGCCAGCAGGCACTCTTGACCAGCCAGTCCACACAGAGGTAAATGGGTGCTGGCTGCCTGGGAAGGGACACACACTCACTCACACACACTTTCACTCACTCTCACACACATACACTCACATTCACACTCTCACACACATATACTCACACTCACTCACACTCACACACTCTTACACACTCTCACATATGTACACTCACATTCACACACTCACACTCACTCACATAATACACTCACTTTCACACTCTCACTCACTCTCACTCACACACACACTCACATTCTCACTCACACACTCGCACCCACCCACTCACACACTCACACTCTCACACACATACACTCACACTTGCACACACTCAAATACATTCACATACACTCACACATACACTCCCACTTACATATTCACTCTCACACACACTCATACACACACTCTCACATATACACCCTCACACTCACACACTCACACATACTCACACTCACACTCACTCTGACATGCATACACTCACTCACACACATACACTCACTCATACACATACAGTCACACCCACACACTCTCACACATACACTCACACTCACAGACTCATTCTCACACACATACACTCACACTCACACACACTCACACTCTCGCACACATACACTCACACTATCACACATACACTCATACTCACTCACACACTCACACTCTTACACACATATTTGAGCCTTTATAATGCACATACCTGCACGCATTTACACACCTTACATGGGGGCTCCCTGGATGAGTAAGCTCATCACCTCTCCCTTTCCACATTAAAAAGAGATTTGACTCGTCTAGAATTTCATGATCTGTGCCCTTGTCTGGCTCACAGGTTCACAGACCCCACGAAGATGATGAAAATCATAAACCTTCCTCCAGAAAAGCACCCATTCACACACACACGTGTACTTGCACACACATCTCACACTACACTTTATATTGTGCTTCAAGGGTCCACATCCACCTCCAGAAGGCCCTTCTCAAAGCCAGGTGAAGAGTTCTGGGCTAGGAGCCCCAGTAAGGCCCCTCCAGACTGAAGTCCAGCCCTTGAGGCCCTCAGCACCTACTTGGAAGCCTGGAGAGAGTCTGGAAGCTCATGAGGTGAGAAGAAGGGCTAGTTCCTGGGTGGGGGCGGGGGGCTTGTCCTGTGCTTTTGAGTGTGGTATCACTTCATTCTTTCAATCAGTCATTCATTCAACTGCTTAGGCGGGGGGTGGGCAGCAGGGAATGAAGGAGACACCTGATCCGAAAGAAGAAGGAAAATGAGCACTTCCTATGTGCCAGGGTCTGTGCCAGGCACTTCACAGGCCTCACGGTCCATCCTGACCATGGCCAGCAAATGCTGATGTGAGGACGGGGCTGTGTCTACCGCAGACCTGCCCCAGGGGGAAGTCTTCCCGTGTCCCTCAGAACCCTGAACCCAGATGCTCCCCTGGCTAGGCCCATCTGCTTTCTATGCCTCTTCAGCTCGCTTACCCAGGGGCTTCTGGTCCTGGGCCCTGGCTCTGCCAACAGTGGCCTGCAGCGGGCTGAGGCCCCCAGAAGATAGAGTGGGCACCCGTGATGATGAAGGTCTAGACCCGCAGGCCCTGCCTTCTGAGTCCTAGAGCCAGTGGGAGGTAGGAAGGAGGTGGGAGCAGAGCTGGCAGCAAAGCGAGGATGAAATATTGATGCCCGAGTCCTGGTAAAGCAGAGAACGTAGCTTGCCCATGAATAAAAGATGGGTCGGAGGAGCAGGCTGGGCAGCAGATTAATTAATCTGAGTGCTCTGCTGTGTGCCATGGGGGAGGGCACGGGGGAGTACACAGACTCCCCTCCTAGTCAGCACCCCACCCCGCAGACCCTGGGGTCAGCAGAGGGTCTCTGTGCCAGGCAGGCAGCTGGGCAAAGCAAGGACATGGGCAAAGCAACACCAAGTCCAGATCAGCAGGGACAGGGGCAGAGGCAGCCAGGCCCTCCTGGACCAGCCCGGGCCTCTCTGCCCAGTGCCTGCAGGAGCCCCCCAAGATGGCGGCTCTACCAGCAGATGGGGCCATGGAGGCCAGATGTTTGAGGAGACAGGATTTGCCAGGTGCAGTGTCTCCAGGGGTGGTGCAGGGAGCATCCACAGCTCCTGGGCCCTTTGCTGCTGCCTCAATTTCTCCCACAAGGAAACTGGGCACACCAGGATAAAGAAGGGGAAAGGTGGGAAGAAGAACAGAGGCAGGTCTGAGGTTTGTATAGAAAGTCAGGCACAGACTGGGCACTGCTCCAGGATGCTGGCAGGAAGTGTGGACAGCGTGTTCTGAGAAAGGAGAAAGGCTGGACAGAGTGGTGGCTATTCCGCCTTCCTGCCCCCGGCTAAGCTCATCATCCTGAAGGCTTCTCACCTTGGACTTCCCATAGGAGAGGGGAGCGGTTTGCAGGTTTCTTGGATTGGGTGGCAGAGGTCTCACCAGGCCCTGGCACGCATCATTTGATGCCGTCCACTGTCAGTACAGTAGCTGCTTTCATAGGCTGCCAACAGTTTTATGGTTCTTAAAGGTGACAAGAGGACTTGAGAGGAGAATGGCAGTGTCCTTCATCTTATCTCACCCCCAGGTTCAGCTGGAGGGCATCAGCTCCAGCATCTGAAGTGTCCTAACGGACCACCCCTGGGGGATCAGGAGGGGGGCAGCGGTGAGCTCCACCTGCCAGGGGGAGGGAGGGGAGGAAAGGCTGCCCTTTGCCCTGAGCATCATCCCGGTCTGTTCTGTATCTGTGGACAGCAGGACCATCCCTGGAGCTGTTCCCTGAGCTTGGGCCAGATCAGATTCCAGCTGGTCTCAGCAAACAGCACTCACAGCCCCAGCCTGGCCACAGGAGATCTCCAGCCCACCCTATTCCAGCCTGTCCCATGGATCAGTCAGGGGCAGCTTCTGGAAACCAGCCCCAGGCCACCAGCCAGGGGATAGGACAGGACATCAAGGTGTGTGTTATCGTGGGGAAGCAGCTGGCATTCCCACAGGCTGGTGCCCCCACAGCCATGGCCTCTGCCCCCTCCTCCCCTACGCCCACCCGTGGCTTCCCTGACCACACAGCCACACTGCCCCTCCCACCCAGACTGACTGCTTTTCCTGTCTGTCCCACTCACTGGGCAATTAATCATGAGCAGCCTCCTGACAGCTCTTGTGTTTCATCTCATATTTGTTATTTAGCTTTTTCCATGTAAGTTTAGGCCTTTCTCTTGCATTCATTCTTAGCTCCTTGAACACAGGCACAAAGTCTTTTTGTTCCCCACAGCCCCACACACCCCTGGGACCGTGGGAAGCGCATTCACATAGATTTGATAAATGAGTGAGTGCCGAATGACCCAGCTGGCCCACCCTCTCTTGCGGGACCCATCTCAGCACCGCACAGGCCCAGCTGGTCCTTACATTGCCTCCTCTCAAGGTGGTCCCAGAACTCTCCTTTCCTGAGAACACCTGCTGTGGGCCAGGCCCTGAACTAGAGGGGTTTTTAAGAGCATTTAACCTTCCCACAACCAGTGAGGCCGGCACATCTCTCTCACTGGACAAATGACCAAACAGGCTCAGCTCTTAGTCAAGGTTACCCAGGTGGCAAGTGGCAGAGCCAGGAACGAGGCCTGGTCTGAGCCCAGAGTGCTTGCTCTTGCCTCCACATGCAGGCTGTGAGAAGCCCTGGGACACAGGGCAGAGTGATCCTTAGGTCTCCTCATTCCCAAAGAGGGAAAGAAGGCCCTCTCATTTGCTGAGAGCCATCAAGCCAGATGCAAGGCGGCCTGGGACAGAGCTTACGGCTGAGGAGAGAGCAGAAAGGCGGTGGGCAGGGAAGCCCACACCATCTTCCGGAACTGCTTGAAAGATCCCCCAGAGTCTCACTAATTCCACTCTGATGCTGGAGGCGGGGGGCCAGGTCCACACCCCTCACCATCACCTGCGCCTGGAGCTGGGGTGGGGCATGGGGTTTGTGACCCTCACCTGCCCAGAAATAATCTCCGGTTCTCTGGAGTCCTGCCAGGAGATAGAAGGAACAGGAAGCAGGCTGACCTGGGAGGCACATACCCTGTCAACCACACACCCTAGTATTTTACCTCTGAAGCAGGGTCGTGGATGGGGGTGGAGGGCTGAGTAAAGTGGCTGCGCAGCCTGCATCCTGCCATTTCTGCAGTCATGGTGCCACCTTCTGGATGTTCTTGGAATAGCAAGTAGAGGCTGCTATTCCAAGGGGCAGCATGAGGTAGGTTAGGAAGAACTTCCAAATTATAGGCATTGATTTATTCATTCAACAAACATTTACTCAGCACCCACTGTGTGGCAAACATTATTTTAGGAGCTGAGTATACAGTAATGAACAAAACAGACCCAAATCCCTGCCCTTATGGAGCTACATCCTAGTGGAGGAAACATAATAAATAAGGCCAAGATGTAAAAGCACGAGGGGGAAAAATAAAGCAGAAGGTGCCTGGGAGGCTGCGATTTTAGGTGGAATGGGCAGAGATGCCTCCCCAAGGCCGTAAAGACCGGAAGGAGGCAGGGAGAGTCTGCAGAGTGCTGGGCAAGAGGGTTCTAGACGGAAGGAGGGGGGCCGGGCAGAGGCCGTGTCTGGTGCATGGGAGGAACAGAGGGGTAGGTGATGAGTAAGAGGAGGGTCAGGGGACCTAGTAGGAGGTAGAACCACAGCCTGTAGGGTAAGGACTTTGGCTTTGAGCCTGTAAAATGGGGCTTCTTGGCAGATTTGGAGCAGAGGAATGCCACAGCCTGACACGTTTTAAAAGATTCCCTCTGGGCACTGTGTTGAGAATGGGCTGCGGGTCGTGGGTGGAAGCAGCAGCATCAGGAGACCACTGCCCCCTCCAGCAGGAGGTGATGGTGGCATGGTCTGAGGGTGGTTGTGGCGGTGGGAGAAGTGGCAGGGCTTGCTGGGGTGGGAGAGAAAGAGAGGAGCAAGGAGGACCCAAGGCCTGGGCCTCAGCTACAGGAAGATGGTGCTGCCCTTGACCAAGCTGTGTGGGACGAGCCAGCGTGATAGAAGGAATCAGGAGCCTACCTGGGACTCGTGGGGTCAGAGTTGCCAGTTAGATGCCCGAGGAGATGTCAGTTGGCCACTTGGGTAGATAGTCCTGGAGCTGCAGAGAGGGCTGCCTGGAGCTACAAATCTGGGAGCCGTCAGCACTTGGATGACATTTAAAGTCTGAGAGCCAAGAGATGAGGGTGGACAGGCAAGTGATGGGGCCCAGGGCTAAGCTGGAGCCCCCGACATTTCAAGGTCAGGAAGATGTAGAGGAATGGCAAAGGGGGCGAGGAGGAGAAGCCAACAGAGGAGAACAGGCGAGCGTGGCACCCTGGAACCATGTCAAAGGCTGCTGATGCTTGGGTAGGGCTGAGGAAGGTCCACTGGGTTTAGCAACATGGATGACCCCAGAGACCCTGAGAAGAGCAGTCCGGTGGCAGGAAGGGTGCAAAAGCCAGATAGGAGTGAGTTCAAGTGAGAGTGGAAGGAGACAAGTTAAGACAGCTCCTTTGTGGAGTTTTGCTGTAAAAGGGAGGAGAGAGATGGGGGGGTAGCCAGAGGAGGGGTGTGGTCAAGAGAGCGGTTTTTTTTTTTTTTTTAGGTGGGAAAAATAAGAGCCTGTTTGTCTGCTCATGAGGGTGACTCAGCAGAGAGGAAACACCATGTTGCAGGAGAGATGGGGGGATTCCGAGGGCCCTGTCCTCCCACAGGTGGGGGGTGAGATCTGGGGATCCGTGCAGTGAGGCACCACCTCTCACCCTCTGCAATCAAGACGAGCAATACACGGAGCTCTGTGTATCGCTGGTGGGAAAGTACAATGGTGCCACCACTGTGGAAACCAGTCTGGCAGTTCCTCAAAAAGTGAATCGTGGAGTTAGCATATGATCCAGCAAGTCCACTCCTAGGCATATACCCAAGAGATCTGAAAACATGCTTCCACACAACCATGTGTACATGTATGTGCACAGCAGCATTATTCACACCAGTCAGAAAGCAGGAACGAACCAGATTTCCACCAATAGATAAACCAAATGTGGTATATCCATCCATTCAAGAGACTGTTATTTAGCCATAAAAAGGAATGAAGAGCTGATACCTGCTACAGCATGGATGATCCTTGAAAACATTACACCGAGTGAAAGAAGCCAGACACAAAAGGCCACATAGCGTATGATCCCACCTACGTGAAATGTCCAGAACAGGCAAATCCATAGAGACTAGCTTTCTCCATAAAGACAGTAGATAGGTGGTTGTCAGGGGCGGGGCGGGGGGGGGGGAGGGGGAGGGGGAGGGGAGGGTGGGAGAGGGGAGGGGAATGGAAGCGACGGCCCACAGGTACAGTGTGCCTTTCTGGGGTGATGAAAATGTTCTAGAATTAGTGCACGACTTTGTGAATATACTAAAACCACTGAATTGTGCACTAAAAGGATGCTTTTCTGGCACATGGATGACATCTCAATAACAATAACGAAGAGCCGGTTGTGCAGCGTGGAGGGGCTGCCTGGCACCAGGAAGAGGCAAGGGATGGGGCACTGATGCAGGGGATGAGTGGGTGGGGGGGTGACTGTGGGCTCCACCTGCCCCGTGGCTTCTATTTTCTCAGTGCGGCAGGAAGCGAGGTCATCAGCTGAGAGCGAGGAGGGCAGGTCCAGGAGAAGAAGCAAAGGTACAAACCAGTTGTCCAAGAGAGAGGGAATGAACAAGCTGGGAGAATTTAGTAGGATTGTGAGGCAGCACTAGGGCCACTGTGAGTGAAGCAAAGGAGCAATAGGTGTGGTAAAGGGGTCCCGCACCAGGTGGCCCCAGTACCTTGCAGAGTGTGGGGAACCTAGATCACTGGAACTGTGTCCCCCACCCCAGCACAGCTCACCTGTTCCCTGAATGTACAGGTACACACAGGGATCTCGAAGCAACAGCCCCTAAAAGTATGCCGACACGACTTTACACACACCTCGCCTTCACTCTGCAATCCCATTTGTCTGTGGACACAGGGTGTACATACAAGGATGTCCATGGATGCATTGTCAGTAATCACAAAAGGCTGGAAACCACCTAAATGCCCATTACCGGGAAATAGTGGAGTAAATTAGGGGCATCCGCACTGTGCAATGCTCTGTAGCAGTAAAAACAATGAAGTCGCCCATATGTGCTGACTTGGAAACACTCCTGAAAACATAGCGTGTGGTGGACAAAGTCAGGCGGCAGAACAAGGTGGGGACTATTATATTATTTCCTTTCCCTTTTTAAACAACAACAGAAAATTGTTACGTATGTGTATGTGTCGAGGTTGGTAAAATACAGAAAAGGTCTAGAAAGGATGCAATTTAAACTGTTAATGGTGGTTAGCCCCCAGGGGCAGGTTTGGAAGGGGGACGCTTACTGTTTATTTTATATGCCACTCTATTTTTTGAAACTTTTAACATGGAGCACATAACGCTTTTATAATTTAGGACTCCTTCCCAGGCCAGGGAGCCCAGCACAGCCAGGATCCTCCCTGCCAGCCAGCGCTCTGCGCTGTCCAACTCCTACCAGCCCTGGAGGCAGCAGCCCAGCCCCAGCCGGGACCTGACCACTCCTCTTCCCACCTCCAGGCAGGGGTGGGCTTCGAAAAGCAGACAACATCTCTGGCCCCTAAACCTCCCTCCTCCTCCCCCACACTGCTGTTCTCCTCCATCCGCTTCCCTGGGGAGGAAAGAATCTGGTGGTTCCCCCAGCACCCAAACTGAGGGAGGCAACTGCAATAATGATAATAGTGAGTGCTTATGTAGTCCTAACCCAGAGGCTGGAGGTTCAAATCCACCCAGAGGTGATTCAGAAAAAAGGCCTGGCTATCTGCTCCCAAAAAATCAGCCACTGAAAACCCTATGAGGCACAGTTGTACTGACATACGCGGGGTCACTACGAGTTGAATTCGACTCTACGGCAGCTGGTATGTAGCGCTTGCTGTGTGCCAGGCACTGTTCCGAACACCTCTCATGTATTAACTCATTCAAGCCTCACAACATTACCCTGGGGGTTCCAAGCTATGACTGTCTCCATTTTATAGCGGATTAAAAAAAAAAAAAACAGAAAAGGAGGTGCAAAGGTTAAGTAACTTGCCCACAGTGATCCAGCTCGTAAGTGGAGAAGCCAGAACGGGAAGAAGCCATGTGGCTGCAGAGTCGCATCCTAGCCCCTGCTCTGCGGGCCTGGCTCCTCCTCCCTCTCTCTCTCCGCTCCTCTTCCAGCTCCGGGTCACGTGGCCTCGTTAATTATGGGCCCTCCAAGCAAGGCTGCCTCATCCTGGAACCCAGCTCCTGAACACGTCTGACACACCTGGCACACGTCTGGCATATGCCTGGCACACACCTGGCACATGCCTGGAACTCACCTGGCACATTCTTGGCATTCACCTGGCACATGCCTGGCATATACCTGGTACATGCCTGGCACATACCTGGAACACACCAGGCACACCTGGCACACACCTGGCACATGCCTAGAACTCACCTGGCACATACCTGGCATTCACCTGGCATGTGCCTGGCATACAGCTGGCACACACCTGGCATACACCTGGTACATGCCTGGCATACACCTGGCACACACCTGGCACATACCTGGAACACACCAGGCACACCTGGCACACACATGGCACATGCCTGGAGCATTGTGGCACATGCATGACACACACCTGGAACATGCCTGGCTCATGTCTGGCACACACGTGGTACGCACCTGGAGCACGTGTGGCACACACCTGGCACATGCTTGGAACACACCTGGCACATGCCTGGAACATGCCTGACACACAACTGGCATATGCCTGGCATGCCTGGCACACCTGTCACATGCCTGGAACACAGCTCACACATGCCTGGAACACACCTGACACATGTCTGGCACACAGGGGGTGCTCAACACGTGTTTGCTGAATGAATTACTCTGCCCCTTCCCCCAGCAGTGTCCCTGTGAGTTGTGCCTTCCCCTCTAGCCTTTGTCCCCTCATCTATAAAATGAGGGGTGGACTAGATTATGTTCTACTTCCGTCTCAGGACTAGCACTAAGGCACCGCCCTTTCAGCTGTGGCTCACCTCAATGGAGCAACTCTCAAAGGATGGTCAGTGCTGGCCAGGGCAGGACATCAGGGGGAGCTTCCACGGCTACCTGCTCTCCTGGACGTGAAGACCAGCTATGTCCCCGCGAGTGTTGATTCCACCCTACCCCAGGCACATACAGGGTTTCACCTGATGCCTCACAGCTCCCGCCCTCCACCCGGGGACAATATCCTTGTGTGGCTCCAACATCCACAGGGGCCACCCCTGCTCAGCTGGGTGTCAGGAGGATGAGGAAGGTGCTCCTGTCCCCCCAGTCAAAAGCCTTGGCACCGAGATGGCTACAGGTGAAGAACACAGCCATGTGGGCACAGGGGTGCCATGTGGGGGTTCTGTGTGGTGTGGCCTGGGAGAGGGCTGTCTGATGGAGGCCCTGAGTGGGGGTTCCCAGGAGTCTCCATGGGCTGGGCCAGCCAAAGGGCAATCCCCCCGCACCTCACAGTTTTGTTTACCCAGCCTGGAGGTCTCAGGACAGGCTGGAAACAAAAAGTAAGTGGGAGGAGAGACGGAGGGAGACCAGCACTCCCACACTTAATTCCCAGAACTCCGCAAGGAGGGTGTTGGTGTCTCGTTCTTCAAAGAAGAGGGATCTGTGGCCCACGGAGGCCAGCGGCAGGGCCAAGGTCGTCCAGCTGGGAATCCAAGTCCACCATGCTCCAAGACCGCTTGGTGACCCAGGAATCCTGAGCTGGGACCCAGATGGGCCCAGCTCTGCCCTGCCCAGCTCCTGGACTCCCAGCCAGCAGCTCCAGGCTGACCCTCAGATTTGAGGCAGTTGCCTCAGGTCTGTGAACCAAGGGTCCTATGCCCAGCTCTGCTGGAGTGATCCCCATCAGCTCCTGGGCTTCCGCACTGCAAGCTCCTCCTTCTCTCCCCAGACACATCCCCCCACCATTTAGAACATCCCACCCACACTCCCTCACCAGGGCCCCCAGCAGTGCTGGGAAGTAGGCAGAACCCCATCACCAGTTCCCGGATCACACAGCCAGAAAATGGCAGACCTCCGGCTGCAAAGGTGGGACCAGGTCCAGTCCTCATTCTTGCCTCCACTCCCCCCCACCACACACACCTCAGATGAGACCCTCTTCTTTCCTTTTCCCTCCGCCGAATATATTTAGGTCCCTGGGAAGTATAAATGGTTGGTGTTCAGCTACTAACCTAAAGGTGGTTCGAACCGACTTAGCAGCACTGTGAAAGAAAGGCCTGGTGATCTGTTTCCATAAAGATTACAGCCAAGAAAACCCTATGGAGCACAGTTCTACTCTGTCACAGATGGGGTCACCATGAGTCAGGATAGACACCACAGCACATGGTTAGGTTTTAGGGGATTTGGGATACATTTGGGAGTTGCCAGGACCCTGAACCCTCCAGTGAGGTGCACCCCCAGCTGCCAGCAGACCCATGACCAAGGCTGAGAACCTCAGGAAGGCACCGCCAGGCCCCCCCACAACAGAAACTCAGATACATGCACTCACTCAAGAGCCCCAGGAGGGCTCTGTCTGCAAGCACCCCCAACCCCACCCCCCTACTCCACCCCAGTGCCCCAGGCCTGGGCTGCCAACTCAGAGAACCAGACAGACAGACAGACAATGAGAAGGCAGCCCTGCCCACTTCCTCCTCAGGGCCTGTCCCTGGGCCAAAGGCCAGGCAGGGTCTTTTTCAGAACCACTGGGGCCTGTGGCACAAGAATACTGAGAAACCAGGGGGAGGAAAGGGCAGGACAGGGACCAGTGCGGCAAGTGGGGGTGGGACTTGTTGCCTGACTGCTGGAGCTGCTGACGTCCCCTGCACCACCCCACTGTCCCTGGAGCGTGGCTGCTTCCTGCCTCTGCACCGGAAAGCAGCCATCCCGCCCCACCCCTGCCTGAATTCTCCCCAAATTCCAGGGCCTGAGGCAGTGCTATCCCCTCAGAGCTTCCTGTGCCCACTGCAGGTTGTCAGGGGCCTCCTCAAATTTCCGCAGCATCCCTGGAGCCCCAAAGCCAGTGGCTGAACCACTAGCTGGCTCCTCACTGTGTGTGGGGTGTGTGTGTGTGTGCATAAGTGATGTGGGCAGCTCATTGAGGGCAGCTCCAGCCTCCTCAGACAAAATTATAGCTTATCAAGGGAGGACCTGGGAGCCACTAGGGGGCTTTGACTGTGTGTGTGTGTGAGAGCACGCGTGTGTGTGTGTGTCTTTAGGCGTATGTTTGTACCTGCTTGGCTGTGTGTGAGAGTACATGTATGTATGTGTGTAAGTGTATGTCTATGTAAGTACATGTATATGCGTGTGTGTGTTTCTGAATGTGTGTCTGTGCAAGTGTATGTCTGTGTAAGTACATGTGTATGTGTGTGTTTCTGTATGTGTGTGTCCCTATGTGAGTGTGCGTGTTCTTTGGACATGGGTCTGACCACCTGACCACTGACCACGCTCTCTCCTGTCCACGGTGGGCAGATCCCTGTCATCTGAGCGCAGCCTAAGAAGGCTGTTCTGCCGCCCTTCTTGGGGGTACTGAGCGGAAAGGATCCTACAGGCACAGAACAGAGGCCACTCTCCACTCTGACCTGCCAGCACTGGCTGTCCACGCTGAGCTGCTGGTTAAGGTTTTGGAATGGTGGTCCTCCCAAAGCCTGCCTCGACTCATTTCTGCCCTGGGCTGGGATGGACTCCAGATTCGCAGCTGCCCAACCCTCTCCCAGTGCCCTGGCCCCTCTCTTAGGGCTCCAGTCTCCAGAGGGGTGGGCTCAGCAGCCCATCCCTGAGGTCTGCACCTGGCTCCCTCTCCTGCAGTTTAGTTACAGCCAGCCATCGTGGCCACTTCCACCCTACAGCAAAGCCCTTCAGTCCATCACCTCTACCTGCAAGCTCTCAAAGCCCAAGACCCTGATGACCCTACAAGTTCAGTTTTTCAAGCTAATGGTCACTAAAAGCCCTCCGTTCATTTGCAGACCCTGGAGCAAAGCCACATGTCCACAGACCAGGGAGTGAGCTCACCTGGCGAGCTCAGAGGTACTCTACCCCCTGCCCAGGTCCCAGGGTAGGGGTTTCAGGAATGCACTTTTCCATTCAACCATCCACCTATCCACCTGTCTTAGTCATCTAGTCCTGCTATAACAGAAATACCAACAAGTGGATGGCTTTAACAAAGAGAAATATATTCTCCCCCAGTTTAGGAGGCCAAAAGTCCACTCAGAGTGCTAGCTCTAGAGAAGGCTATTTCTCTGTTGGTATAGGGGGAAGGTCCTTGACATCAGTCTTCCCCTGGTCTAGGAGTTCCCAGTACAGGGACTCTGGGTCCAAAGGATAAGCTCTGCTCCTGGCTCTTCTTTCTTGGTGGTTATGACGTCCCTCTCCTTTATGCTCGCTTCTTTTTTATATCTCAAAAGAGATTGACTCAAGGTATGTGATGGTTAAGATTGTGTGTCAACTTGCCTGGACTATGATTCTCAGTGTTTTAGCAGTTGTATAATGTTGTGATCACTTCCCTGTTGAAATATGATATATGATCACTCCCACGATGGAATCTGCTGAGTGGTACCCGTGGGGGCAGACCCTGTGGTGGCTCACTGCCCCCTCAGCCTTCATCTCTCCTCCCTCCGCCACCTACTTCCTTCCTGCTCACCTTGCCAAGGCTTGTGGTTGTTTTGGATCCTGCAGCTGCCTTTTGTTCATCTGACCTCCAGTTCTTGGGACCTGAGCTAGCAGCTTACCTGCCGATCTTGGGTTTGCCAGCCCCTGCAGCTACTGAATCAGGAGAAACCTTGTGGTCTTGCCCACTGATCTTGGAACTCGTTGATCTTCACAGCCTGTGAGCAAGAGTCCTACTTTCCAACCTACCGATCTTGGGTTACCAACCCCTGCAGTTACATGAATCAGGAAAAGCCCTATCCTGATCCACGGACTTGGGATGTTCCAGTGTCTACTATCGCATGAGGTGTTTCCTTGTTATAAATCTCTCTCTCTCTCCATATATACATATATACTTTACTGGTTTTGCTTCTCTAGAGAACCCAGCATAAGATAAATTACAACCTAACCCTGTAGATCGTGTCCTGCCTCATTAAAAAACTGCTTCTAATCCTGCCTCATTAACATCACAGAGGTTAGGATTTATAACACATAGGAAAAGTACATCAAATCACAAAATGGAGGACAACCACACAATATTGGATGTTGACACACATTTTGGGGGTCACAGTTCGGTCCATAACATTCCACCCTTTCACCCCCCAAAATTCACATCCTTGCCACATGTAAAGCACTTTCAACCCATCACATCATCCCAAAAGTCTTAAATCAACTCCGAGTGTAAATTTCATCCTGTGGTAAAATTCCTCTTCATCTGTGAAATCTATAACACAAGTTATTTGCTTCCAAAGTACAATGGTGGAACAGGCTTAAGGTAGACATTTCCATTACAAATGGGAGAAATTGGAGGGAAAGAAGGGATAACAGGTACCAGGCAAATCATTAGAACACATCACATTAGTTCTCAAGGATTGAAAATAATCCTCTGTTCTCTGAGATCATTTAGGCAATGGCTCTGCCCTCCAGACTCCGGGTGTTAGCCACACTCTCTGAATTCTGGGTGGAGGCCCCTGAGCCCTGGGCTTCAGCTCCACTTTCCAGGCTCACTGGGATGGCAGCTCTGTTGCCTCAAATTTGGGCAGCCCCATTCTCCTAGTCCATCTAAGAGGCAACCCCACGACCTCAGTCCCAGCAAGCCCTGTTCTTCAGCCCCTTAGGCATGGCAGCCCTGCCCCCTCAGCTTTGGGCAAGAGATCTGGCACCATCCCACTAGCACTTGTGAAAGATGGCCTCCCACTCCAGAACCAAGTTGCTGAAGATCTGACTCTGTAACCTAAGAGGCCATGACCTCACCCTTTGAGACCCCAGAGCACCATACCCTTAGAGACCAAGAAAGCTCTGCTTCCTGTGTTCCTTCTCTCTTCAGCTTCTACTTTCTAGTTGTTTAGCCTTTCAGCTCCTTAGCCCCTCAGGCCTCTGGGGCTGGCCAGGCCTCTGTCCTGCTGGGGCAAATGTTCCAAAGCTCTTTAGCTTTACCAGTAAGTGCCTGGAGGCACCCCACTTCATCAGGAATCCTCCTGCACAAAGGCACTCAGCTCTCTTGCTCTGTGGGCTGGCTTTCGCACTGTCTCGAACTGGTCTCTTGCTTCTACTGTTGCTGTTTCTCTGCCATCTATACCATCTCCTTACTTCCTTCTGAGCCCTCACCAGAATTGTCTTTGATGTCCATAATTCCATCAACAGCCTCTTCAAGGCAATCTAGGTTTTAATATTAAGCACTTGAAAACTCTTTCAGACTCTACCCATTACTCAATTCTAAAACCCCTTCCACATTGTAGGCATCTGTTATAGCAACACCCCACTCTCGGTACAAAATTTCTTTCTTGGTTATCTAGAGCTGCTATAACAGAAATACCGTGACTGGCTTTAACAAAAAGAAATTTATTTTCTTCCAGTTTAAGAGGCTAGAAGTCCAAATTCAGGGCTCTAACTCTAGGGGAAGGCTTTCTCTCTCTGTCAACTCTGGGGGAAGATCCTTGTCATCAATCTTCCCCTGGTCTAGGAGCTTCTCAGTGCAGGGACTCCAGTCTAAAGGACACACTCTGCTCCCAGCTCTTTCTTTTTGGTAGTTATGAGGTCCCTCTTTTCTCTGCTCCCTTCTCTCTTTTATATCTCAAAAGAGATTAACTCAAGATACAACCTCTGCCTCATTAACATAACTGCCTCTAATCCTGGCTCATTAGCATCATAGAGGTTAGGATCTATAATGCATTGGAAAAGTACATCAGATCACAAAATGGAGGACAATCACACAGTACTGGGAATCATGGCTTAGCCAAGCTGACACACGTAACACCATCCATTGAACCAATGTATAGTAGCTGATGTGCCTGGCCCTGGGGATCCTGCGATGGACCCATCATAACCCTGTCCTCCCTCTGAGAGTGGAAAAGAACCTGAGGAAAGAACAAAGATTGTTCTAAGACAGTGTTGGCCAATGGAACTCTCTGTGATGATGCCAATGTGTTATACATGCACTGTTCAATAAGGTACACTAGCCACAGGCCCCCGGGCAGTGAGCATCTGAATTGTGGCTAGTGTGACTAAGGAACTGAATTTTAAATTTTATTTAATTTAAATAGCCACGCTTGGCTAGTGGCTACTGTATTTGGACAGCACAGTTCTAAGATCTGTAGGGGCACTGAGAGGGAAAGGGAGGCCTCAGGAAGGAGGCAACATTTGGGTGGGGCCAGTGGGACTCCAAGATGTTCTTTGAACAAGTATTGATGGAGGGCCAGAAAAGGTCAGGCACTGATGAGACAGCAACAGACTCACAAATTGGACACAGAATTATAACCAGGTAATGTTAATACAAAATTATGGGGCAGTTCTACTCTGTCCTATAGGGTTGCTATGAGTCGGATGGCACTGGGTTTAATGTTAATACATGGGACTTGAAGATGGAAGGAATACAGAGTCACTATACCAAAAAGAACTGATTGATGTTCAACCATTTCAGGAGATAACATATGATCAGGAACAGGTGGTACTGAAGGAAGAAGTCCAGGCTGCACTGAGGGCATTGGCAAAGAACAAGGCTCTGGGAACTGACAGAAGACCAACTGAGATGTTTCAACAAACAGACACAGAGCTGGAAGTGCCCACTCATCTATGCCAAGAAATTTGGAAGAGAGCTACCTGATCAACCAATTGGAAGAGATCCATATTTATGCCTATTCCCAAGAAAGGTGATCCAAGCAAATGTGGAAATATCTAACAATATCACTAATATAACATGGAAACAAAATTTTGCTGAAGATCATTCAAAAGTGGCTGCAGCAGTATAAATATCTACAGCAAATTGCCAGAAATACAAGCTGGATTTAGAAGAGGACGTGGAACCAGGGATATCATTGCTGATGTCAGATGGATCCTGGCTGAAAGCAGAGGACACCAGAAAGATGTTTACCTGTGTTTTATTGACTCTGCTAAGGCATTTGACTGTGTGGATCATAACAAATTATGGATAATATTGCAGAGAATGGGAATTCCAGAACACTTAATTGTGCTCATGAGGAACCTGTACATGGATCAAGAGGCAGCTGTTCGAACAGAACAAGGGGATACTGCATGATTTAAAGTCAGGAAAGGTGTGTGTCAGAGTTGTATCCTTTCACCATACCTATTCAATCTGTATGCTGAACAAATAATCTGAGAAGCTGGACTATATGAAGAAGAACGGGGCATCAGAATTGGAGGAAGACTCATTAACAACCTGCGTTATGCAGATGACACAACCTTGCTTGCTGAAAGTGAAGAGGACTTGAAGCACTTACTGATGAAGATCAAAGACCACAGCCTTCAGTATGGATTACACCTCAACATAAAGAAAACAAAAATCCTCACAACTGGACCAATAAGCAACATCATGAAAAACAGAGAGGAGATAAAGGTTGTCAAGGATTTTATTTTACTTGAATCCACAATGAACACCCATGAAAGCAGAAGTCAAGAAATCAAAAGACACATTGCACTGGGCAAATCTGCTGCAAAAGTCCCCTTTAAAGCGTTGAAAAGCAAGGATGTCGCCTTAAGTACTAAGGTGCACCTGACCCAAGTCATCGTATTTTCAATCGCCTCATATGCATGTGAAAGCTGGACAAGGAATAAGGAAGACTGAAGAAGAATTGATGTCTCTGAATTGTGGTGTTGGAGAAGAATATTGAATATACCATGGACTGCCAAAAGAATGAACAAATCTGTCTTGCAAGAAGCACAGCCAGAATGCTCTTTAGAAGCAAGGGTGGTGAGGCTATGTCTCACATACTCTGGGCATGTTATCAGGAGGGATCAGTCCCTCGAGAAGGACATCATGCTTGGTAAAGTTGTGGGTCAGCAAAAAAGCAGAAGGCCCTCAATGAGATAGATTGACACGCTGGCTGCAACAATGGGTTCAAGCATAGCAACAATTGTGAGGATGGCGCAGGACTGGGCAGTGTTTCGCTCTGTTGTGCATAGGGTCACTATGACTTGGCAGCACCTAACAACAACTACAACAATGTTAATACAGTGTAGACTGCTGCCCTGGCACACAAGAGGGTTCCATCTCAGACACTGTAAATCAGGGAAGACTTCCTGGAAGAAGTGGTTTCTACGGTGAGAAGACTATTCTAAAAGGAAAGAGTATTCCAGGAAGGAAAAACAGCTTATGCAAAGTTCCCGAGGCAACCGAAAGCTGTTGAGGATTGAGGAAAAGAAAGCCCTGAGCGCACACAGCAGCCAGAACAGCCCATGTGGCTACCAGCAGGAAGCCTGCCGGGCCTTCCCTAGAGGGAGATGGGGACCCGCGGCCCAAGGCCCCACCGCACAGCTCCACCCTCCCCCGCCAGCCCTGGCATTCCTCTTCTTCCTGCACGTCCGCTGGGGCACACCCAGCCTTGCTGGCCCCGAGCGGCATATTTCGGAAAATCTGTCAAAGTCCGAGGGTCAGCCTGAGACTCTTCTGACGTCCCCGAACGCTCTCTGAGGCCTCAGCTGGGTGGGGCCTGCGCTGCTCATCCCTCCAGGAGTTCCTGACTCATCCGGGAAAAAGCAGGAAAGCACAAGTTCTCAAGAATCGGCTCCGACGCTGGGGAAAGGCAGCCTTGACCCCAGTTCTGGGACACGGGGACAGTCGGGGGGGGGGCCGGGAACAAGCCCAAGACAGACCCAGAACAGAAACAGAACCAAGGAGAGTAAAGTGGAGACTGACGGGAAGAGAGGAGATGCTGAACACAGACGAAGCGACAGACAGCCCGAGCCTGCATCGCAGACAGTGATACACCAAGCAGCAACGGCTAATACAAACCAAGACAATGGAATATTCCGAGGCATACATAGGCGGAGACAGACTGACAGACTGCCAAAGACAGGACAGAGACATCCAAGGACTAGCCGACCAAACTGACCAGAGGCACACAGGGGAGGTTGGGGTGGGGTCCCTTACGGCAACTCCGCTCTCCAGCAAATCCGCTGACTGCACTTGCACAGCCGCCCACCAGGGGGCGGCATTGCTCCAGCCCACTAGCCAGGTGCCCAGGTTCCCAAAGACGGATCAAATCTCTAACTCCTTCGCTCATAGGTGCCAATTCAAGGGATCTCGAATCTGCACTCTGCTCTCTGTTGCTATTCATGCCTTCCGACACCACAGCCAGAGTGTTCTCGAAACACACGTTTCCCTGCTTAAGCCCCTCTAGTGGTTTCTTGTGGCTCTCAGAGAAAAATTCAAGATGCTGCTGTCCTCCACGCAGCCCTGATGACCCAGCCCCCGTTCCCCCAGCTGCGTTTCTTCTCAGGCCTTCGCATCCCGGTCCCCTCACTCTCCTCCAGCCACCAGGACTTTCCGCCCTCCACCCAGCCATGCTAGCCCACATACGGCTCCCTCTGCCACCAGTTCTTTCTCCCTCGGTGCCGCAAACTCCTGCCCATACTCCATAGCCCTCTGAACTGCTCCTTGGCACCAATCAGGGCTGCAGCGTGCTAAATCATGGTGTCATTCTGCTCGGAATGTCTGTCATCTTCAGCAGACTGTGAGCTCCTAGAGGGCTGGGAGTCACCATCTCCGTCAGTACTGGACCTCCAGCCCCTGGAGCAGAGCCTGCAGGAGGCAGTGACAGAGTGAGTGAGTGCTGAGTGGATGCACAGGTACCCATATGGAGCACAGAGGCTCCCTGCCTCCTGGGGAAGGAAGCCCATCAGCCTGTGGACAGGTCTGACCTGTGGTTACTCCTTCCTCCTATTGAGCTGAATGCCTCTGCTTTCAACTTCCATTAGAGCAAAACTATAGAGACAGTGAAAAGCAAGGATCAAGCAGCCTCCCTTCTTCCTTGTCCAGCCTTCTCTCTTTCCACTCTCCCTTCATCCATCAGAAGGCTTCATGCCCTAGCCAGCCCTTTTCAGGTCAGGAGCTTTCAGAGGTACCTCTCAGGCAGGCTCCCAGGTACCCCTTTTCCCTCCTCCACTTGCTCCTGGGGGAAGGGTACAATGTTTGTTCCCTGACTTCCCTCCTGTCTTAGGCTGGGTTCTCTAGAGAAGTGAAAGCAGTGAAGCGTACATATACAGAGAGAGAGATTTATCTCAAGGAAACAGCTCTCATGATTGTAGAGGCTGGCAAGTCCCAAATCCATGGGTCAGGTGTCAGGCTGGAGGCTTCTCCTGACTCATGCAGCTGCAGGGGCTGATGAACCCAAGATTGGCAGGTCAGACAGCAGGCTGCTGGCTCACAGGCTATAGAGGCTGACAAATCCCAAGATTGGCAGGTTTTACGGATTGAATTGTGTCGCCTAAAAATGTGTATCATCTTGGCTAGGCCACGATTTCCAGTACTGTGCGTTTGTCCACCTTTTTGGCATCTGATGTGATTATCCTGTGTTGTAAATCCTAACCTCTATGATGTTAATGAGGCAGGATTAGACGCAGTTATGTTAATGAGGCAGGACTCAGTCTACAGGATTAGGTTGTATCTTGAGTCAATCTCTTTTGAGAAATAAAAGAGAAAAGTGAGTAGAGAGAACTGGGACCTCATGCCACCAAGAAAGGTGCTCCAGGAGCAGGGCACACTCTTTGGACCGGGATCCCTGCACTGAGAAACTCCTAAACCAGGGGAAGATTAATGACAAGGACATTCCTCCAGAACCAACAAAGAAAGAAAGCCTTCCCCAGGAACTGGTGCCCTGAATTCGAACTTCCAGCCTCCTAGACTGTGAGAGAGTAAGTTTCTGTTCGTTAAAGCCATCTACTTGTGGTATTTGTGTTATAGGGGCACTAGATAACTAGTAACATCAGGTAAGCTGCTAGCTCAAGTCCCAAGACCCAGAAGTCAGATGATGACGAGCCAGATGCAGGATCCAGAGTGAGAGCCTTGCTGGAACATCCATTTATATACTGGAGGCAGGCCACACCCCCAAGGAAACTCTCTTTCAACTGATTGGCTGCTTATAGCAGATCTCATCATGGAGGTGATTACATCATTACATACCTACCAAATTACATTATAACTGCCAAACCACTGAGAATTATGGCCCAGCCAAGTTGACACACAACCTTAACTATCACACCTTTCCATATCACCATCACACGTGTGTGCACACACAGGCGGACACACACACACTCACACACGCTAAGGCTCTGTTCTCTCAGGCCTCTCTTCACCTGAGCACACTGCCCTCCCTGCCCCAGGAAGCCTAAGGTGCCCTCTCCCTTTCTCCTTCCCCGTCCCGTCTCTCCCCCACTCAGCACCTCAGTGGCAGCAGGGCCCCAGCCTGAGGAGACAGAGTTGGGCTTGTTTTGTGGCCTTGCACTTCATCTCATCTGCCCTGAGTACAAAGAAGTGGATGGATCAGGAAATGACTTCTGAGGTCTCTCCCAGTGCTCAGATCCAAAAGAGGCAGTGCACATAGTTCTGGAGGTCTTGGGCTGTGGCGTCTGACAAAAAGAAATTTGCCTTATTATCTGTGGAAGCTGGGGTATGTTATTATCCTTGTTGAGCCTCATGTCAGTAGGGACAGTTAAGTGAGACCATCCTCACTGCCAACAATGCTGGTGTTAGTGAAGATGCTGATGAGAGTGGCCATGTCTCTGGACCACCTAAACAGAACCACCATGGTGGACCTTCTGTCCCCATGTGACAGTCTCATGTGAAGGGTGAGGTGTGAGTCTCCCCCTCGCTCCTGGGTCTCTTGCAGGTGTTCGTCCCACCCCTCTTGCTTCCTCTGCATCTGCCCAGAGTGCCCTATGCAGGGGTCACCAACTGACTTCTGGCCACGGGTGATGGTGCTGGGCAGACAGAGCGGATGAAGTGATTAGGGCAGAATTCAGGGAACTGCAAGAAGACTGAATGGCTGGAGTGCAGAGCATCACAGGGAGGGAGGGCCTCGGAGGTCGGATTGAGGAGGTGACTTTCACCTTGGCAGCAATGGGAAGCCATTGATGGGCTTTAAGCAGGCAAAAGATGTGATCAGAGAAGGAGGCTGGGGACATCAGGATGGGATGGGGACTTACTAGGGGAGAGAACATCAGGCCTGCTGCAGGAGCTGTGGGAGAGGAGTCCAGGTAAGAAGTGAGGAGTAAAGGACAGGAACAAAGCAGGAACCAGGGGAGTGGCTGGGTCTGTGGGATCTTGAGAAAGAAAGGTCATACTGGCTGGTCTCCAGGATGCGGAGAGGGAGGAAGACGGAGGCACCAAGGGTAACGCTGGGGTAGACAGCATGCCATTTGCTGAGGCGAGGGAAGACTGACAGAGAAACAGGTTTGGGGAAGAAAAGCAGACTGTGGTTTTGAACACACTGAGGATGAGATCCCTGAGAGATGCCCAAAGGGAAATGTCAGACAGGCTATTGGATATGTGGGCCTGGGATCCCCAAGTCAAGTCTTGACTGGGATTCCCACTCAACAGATAGGAACTGGATACCTGGGCATCACTGAGACGCCACTGGGAGGAACTGTGGGCAGGACTGAGGGCCAACCAGTCCTGAGGCGCTTTAAAAGTTAACAGCTGTGTATTTGTACAATGGAGTACTGTTCAGCAATAACAAGAAATGAGCTATCGAGCCACAAAAAGGCTTGGAGGAATCTTCAATGCAAACAGCTCTGTGAAAGGAGCCAGTCTAGAAAGGCGGCATGCTGTCTGATTCTGACCATTCTGGAAAAGGCAAAACTCTAGAGACAAAGAAAAGGTCAGTGGTTGCCCGGGGGCACAAGGGGAGGGGAGAGGGGTAAATAGGCAGAGCACAGGCATTTTTAGGGTCAGTGAAACTCTTCTGTAGGATACTGTAATGGTAAACACGTGGCATTATGAATTGGTCAATATCCATAGGACTGTACAACACAAAGAGCAAGCCCTGATGTCAACTATGGACTTGTGTTAATAATAATCCAATATTTTTTCATTAGGAGCCCTGGTGATGCAGTGGTTAAGCGCTTCGCTGCTAGCTGAAAGGCTGGTGGTTCCAATCCGCCAGCCACTCAGTGGAAGAAAGCTGTGTCCATCTGCTTCTGTAAAGACTTACAGCCTTGGAAACTCTATGGGGCAGTTCTACCTTGTCCTACAGGGTTGCTGAGTCAGAATCCATTGATAGCAATGGGTTTGGTTTGGTTTTGGTATCATTTCAACAGCTGTAACAAATGTACCACAGGAATGCAAGGTGTGAATAACGGGAGGAACTGTGCAGCAGGGGAGGGGCATGTGGGAACTCTCTCTACTTTCTGCACCATTTTTCTATAAACCTAAAACTGCTCTAAAAAATAAAGTATATTTAAAAAATAAAGTTAATAGCTCAGTAGAGAAGAAGGGCTGATAAAAAAAAGACTGAGGAGGAACCCAGGAGAGTTCTGCATTGTGGAACCCGAGGGCAGAGGAGGTTTGGGAGATGGAGGAGACGCAGCATTGCCAACACTGCTGAGAGCTGTGGAAAGAAGGACTAAGATGGTCTACTGGGTTTAGTGACAGGGAGGCCATGAGTACTCTTGGCAAGAGTAGTTTTGTCTGGTGGCAGGGGAGAACATAAGCTAAGCTTGGGTTGGGGAGTGTAAGGAGATGAAGAAACGGAGAGAGAGGGCAAAGGCCACTCTTTCAAGAAGTTTGTGAAGTGGGAGGGATGGGGAGAAAAAGATTCAGAGAAATTTTGTTTGAGATGAGGAAGTCTGTGAACGTTTAAATACTGATGAAAGGAAGCCAGTAGAGAAAGCAAAGACACAGGCAAGAAATATGTTCCTCAATAGTCTCCTGATGGGAGAGGTGGGCCCAGGGGCCTCTCTGGAAGAAGGATGGGTGGGTGCAGGGCAAAGAGGCTGCCTATGGAGAAGTTGAGGCAGCTTTCATCAGAGGCCTCTATTTTCTCTCTGAGTAGGTGGCAAGGTTCTCCACTGAACTGTGAGACGAGAAGAGGGAAGAGTTTGGAGGAAGGAGCTGAAGTTTTGAAATAGTCACAGCAGAGACACACCACAGGGTTGCTAAGCAGATGTTATGGATTGAATTGTGTACCCTCTCCCCCCAAAAAAGTTATGTTGAAGTTCTAACACCACTGCCTGTAAATATGATCCTGTTCTGAAATAGTTTTCTTTGATTATGTTAATGAGGCCGTACCAGAATAGGGCGGGTCCCTTCTGAGTGGTATCTTATAAAAGAAGAGACACAGAGAGACAGACCACAGGGACAGAAGCCACACAACGGTGGAAGGAGATGAAGCAGCAAAGAAGCACCAAGGATTGCAAGAGCCCTCAGAAACTAGGAGACAGGTCCACAGAAGGAATGGACATTGCTGAGACCCTGGTTTGAACTCTTAGCCTCCAGAACTGGGAAAAAATTAATTTCTGTTCTTTAAAGCCACTCGTGGTATTTTTTTCGGGCAGCACTAGGTAACTAAGGCGCAAGTGAAACCTGTGATGATGGCTTTAGAGTGGACCCAGTGCCGATGGGGTGACTCCTTCCAGCAGCATGTGACTCGGGTGACAGCACAGGAGAGAGGGTAGCTGGGTCTGGCAGTGGTCCACCTGCCTCATGTGCGGTTCTGTTCATTCTACCTTGATTAAAGGATGACCGATCAAGGGGTATAGTTCTCACTTCCTGCCCTAGCCCCATACAGGGCATTCAAGCCCCACCTCACGGGCCAGTGGAATGGCAGGTGTCCACAGGGGAAGTCAGGTGGTGGGAAGGGGCCCGAGAGAGTACTAGTGAATACTTGCCAGAACTCTGAGTACCGCCAAGTACTGCTCCTCTTCAGGGTCTCCTCCTCTCTGCACCCCTCCCAACTCCCCGGCTCTGGCCATTTTTCCAGCACCCCGTCCTCGCTCTCTTCTTTTCTGGGAAGCGGAAAACAGTCCTGCAAGGGGTAGGAGGGCAGGGGATTTTGGAGCCCAAGTGAGAGAGGGGACAAGAGATGCCCCGAGAACAATCAGATGTCATTGGAGAGGAAACTCAGTCGCAAGTCCATGTAGGGCTGGGGGTTTGCTGGCCAGGAGCAGCAAAAGGGCAAAGGTTTAGAGTTTTTGGCAAGAAAGTGACAGAAATGATGTAATCTAAGAGAACTAGGAAGGAAAACAAAGACAGAAGGAAGAGAAAACAAAAGGGCCCAATGACATTAGAAAAAGAGCCCTCTGGTTGTGGAAATAGTTGGAGGAGGGAGCTGGATGGGAGGACGCAGACCACATACATCACACTACTGGAGGCCAGGAGTGCTGGCTGAGCCCTTGGCAGGAACCGGCCCATTACAACGTCAGATCCTGAACTCTGTTTTTTCCCATGCAGCTCTCAGAAGCAGAAGAGAAAGAGTGGGGCAGGGTAGAATGGGAGGGGCCTGGGGGCTGAGGTTCAGAGTCTAGAAGCCTGAGTTAGGAGGGCGGGGCAGAGCAGCCTGGACTGTGGGAGCAGGCTGTGCCCCACCCAGATGTGAGCACGGGAAGAGGCAGAGCCTGGTCAGAAGCTTTCCCAGCAGGTGTCAGAGTCCAGAGGGAGAAAGGCCGAGCAGGGACAGAAGGAGAGGCTCTGAGTGCCACAGAGGGGCTCCACCCCAGTGGGACCTCAGGGGCAAGGACCTCCAGGGCCCTCTGTGTTCGATCATGTGGGTGCATTGTGTGCATTTTTTAGCAGGAAATGTTTTTCAAGTATCTCAAAGGCATGGATGGTCTCAGAAAGGTTAGGAGCCATGGCTGAAGATATTTTGAACTCTGTGTCCAAACTCAGGCAAGGGCAGCATCCTAGGGCTCGTGGGAAGGGCATGGGCCTGTTTTCCTGGAACATCTGCCAAGGCACGAGGAAAGGGGGTACAGCAAAGCTTCCCAGACAGCTCTGCCTCCTTATCACTCAACACCTCTCCTTAAAGCTCCCCTTAGCCCAGAAATGTTTATGAACCCTACAAAGTACCTGATCTCTCTGGGCATTGGGAATACATGCAGGAGTAAGAACAGTCCTTGCCCTCACCATCCTAGGGGGTTAGTATTTGTAGCTTCTCACCTACACCAACCAGATGGGACACAGAGTAGGTGCTCCTGACCTTTGCACATGCTGTTTACCTTGCCAGAAATACCGGTTCCCTCCCCACACCCATCCAATCCCTCCCACACAACGTTTTGCCTACTTAACTCCAATCCTCTGGGAGTAACATTGACTTAGATGGCACTCCATCTGGGAAGATTTCCTTGAACCCCCAAGGTTTGGTTATACCCACCCCCCTACCTCCTCACACACCACTAGTGTTCTGAAGGTATGAGGCCATCAGTGATTAAGGGTGGAGTCAGAGTCCAGAGATGGCCTTCAAATCCTGGCCCCTTCATTACTAGCAGGGCAACCCTGAATAACTTACTTGATTTCTCCAAGTCTCCATCTCCCATGTGCAAAATGGGAATTTTACTAGTATCTACTTCATATGGTCATTTTGAGAATCGAATGAGAAACTTGGTACTGTGTCTGGCATAGAGCCAGAGCTCAAATAAATACATACATTAAAAAAAAAAAAATCCATCGCTGTCAAGTCAATTCCAAGTCATAGCAACCCTATAGGACAGAGTAAAACTGCCCCATAGAGTTTCCAAGAAGCAGCCGATGGATTTGAACCACCGACCTTTTGGTTAGCAGTAGAGCTCTTAACCACTGTGCCATCAGTAGCTATTATTACTGGAGCCCCTGGTGGTGCAAACAATTAAAACACTTGCTCGGCTGCTAACTGAAATGTTGGCAGTTCAAGGTGCCTCAAAAGAAAGGCCTAGAGATCTATTTCTGAACAACCAGCCATTGAAAACCCTATGTCCCTCTCTCACCACTTCTATTCAATATTGTACTCTTAGCCAGAGCAATAAGAAAAGAAAAAGAAATAAAAGGTATCCAGACTGGAAAAGAAGAAGAAAAATTATCTCTATTCACAGATGATAGGACCCTATATATAGTAAATCTCAGAGTCCACAAGAAAACTTCTAGAGTTAATAGAGGAATTTAGCAAAGTTTCAGGGTATAAGGCCAACAAACAAAAATAAGTTGGGTTTCTATACACCAGCAATGGGAAATATGAAAGGGAAATTAGGGAAATGATTCCATTTATAACAGCATCTAAGAGAATAAAATGCCTAAAAAATACCTAGTAGGAATAAATCTAACTGGGGATGTGAAGGACTCATACAATGAAAACTATAAAATGCTACTGGAAGAGATTAAAGAAGACTTAAATAAATGGAAAGATGTTCCATGTTACTGGATTGGAAGACTTAATATTCTTAAGATGTCAATACTACCCAAAGCGATCTCTAGATTCAATGTGATCGTGATCAAAATTCTAACAGCTTTCTTTACAGAAATAGCAAAAACAATCCTCAACTTTATATGGAATGTCAAGAGGCTCCAAATAGCTAAAGCAATGTTGAAAGAGAAGAACAAAGTCAGAGGACTCATACTTTCTGGTTTTAAAACATACTATACAACCACAGTAATCAAAATACTTTGGTACTGGTATAATAATAGACACACAGACGAATGCAATAGAATTGTGAGTTCAGAAATAAACCCACACATCTATGATCAACTGATTTTTGACAAGGGTGCTGAGTCCATTTGATGGGAAAAGAAGAGTCTCTTCAGTAAATGGTGCTGGGAAAATCGGATTTCCACATGCAGAAAAATGAAACTGGGTATTTGCCTCACAACATACACAAAAAAGAATTCAAAATGAATTAAGAACCTAAATGTGCAAACTAAAACTATAAAATCCTTAGAAGAAAAAACAGGGACAATGCTGCCTAGCTTTTAACAATGACCCTCATAATAACAAAAGCTCAAACAACAAAAGACAAAATAAATAAATGGGTTTTTGTTGTTAGGTGCCATTGAGTCACTTCCAACTCATAGTGACCCTATGTACAACAGAACGAAACACTGCCAGGCCCTGCCCCATCCTCATAAAAATTGAAAACTTTTGTTCATCAAAAGACTTTACCACTAGGGTCTTAAACGCTAGCAAGCAGCCATCTAAGATGCAACAATTGGTCTCAACCCACAGGGAGCAAAGGAGAATGAAGAACACCAAACACACAAAGTAAGTATGAGCCCAAGAGTCAGAATGGATCACATAAATTAGAGACTACATCAGCCTGAGACCAGAAGAACTAGATGGTGCCCAGCTACAACTGATAACTGTCATGACAGGGCACACAACAGAGAATCCCTGAAGAAGCAGGAGAGCAGTGGGATGCAGACCTCAAATTCTTGTAAAAAGACCAGTCTTAATGGTCTGACTGAGACCAGAAGGACCCCGGTGGTCATGGCCCCCAGACCTTCTGTTGCCCCAGGACAGGAATCATTCCCAAAGCAACTCTTCAGACATGGATTGGACTGGACAATGGGTTGGAGAGGGATGCTGGTGAGGAGTGAGCTTCTTGGATCAGGTGCACACTTGAGACTATGTTGGCAACTCCTGCCTGGAGGGGAGATGAGAGGGTGGAGGGGGTTAGAAGCTGGCGAAATGGACACATAAAGAGAGAGTGGAGGGAGAGAGCGGGCTGTCTCATTAGGGGGAGAGTAATTGGGAGTGTGTAGCAAGGTGTATATGGGTTTTTGTGTGAGAGACTGACTTGGTTTGTAAACTTTCACTTAAAGCACAATAAAAATTATTTAAAAAATATATGGGGAAATTAGAACTCTTATCTATTGCTGGTAGGGATGCAAAATGGTACAGCCATTGCGGAAAACAGTGAAAGGTTTCCTCAAAAAACTAAAAATAGAACTACCATATGATCCAATAATTTCACTCCTGGATATATACCCAAAAAAACTTAAAGCAGAGACTCATAGTTGTACGCCAATGTTCATTGCAGTACTATTGACAATAGCCAAAAGATATAAAAAAAACTAAATGTCTGTCAACAGATGAATGAATAAACAAAACGTGATACATACATACAATGGAATACTACTCAGCCAGTAGGTGAAATGAAGTCTTCATACGTGCTACAATATGGATGGAGCGGGAAGACATCATGCTGAGTGAAATAAGTCAATCACAAAAGGATGAATATTGTATGACCTCGCTTATATAAAAAAACAAAAAAAGGCAAACAGAGAGAGACTAAAGTCTAATAGTGGATACCAGGGGTAGGATGGAGGGAAAAGGGAGCGGGGTTAACGGTGATAGAAATACTGAATTGACTAAGGATAGGGTTGCACAGCCAATTATTGTAATTGCTGTCAATAAATTGTACACTTGTAAAGAAGTTGAAATTGGCAAAAGTTATGTGATAGATATATTTACAACAATGACAAAAAAAAAAAAAAAAAGCGTAGGTACTGAGCCTGCTTATGTACAACCAAAAACCTCATGGGATTTGGTTCCTTGGTTTGGAGGCTTAGAGTCATGGTTTCATGGGATACCCCAGTTCATTGGCCTAATGACATGTTTAGTGCTTCTGTTCTACCTCCTAGCTCATTTTGTAGTGCCTGGGGTCTTAAAAGCTTGCAAGTGGCCATCCAAAACACAATTGGTCTCTATTTGCCTGGAGCAACAGAGGAAGGAGAGTCAGGAATAGAAGGAGGAAATGGAATGTGTGGCTAATTGCCTCCATGAACAACTGCCTCCTTTGCCTTGAGACCAGAAGAACTGGATGGCGCCTGACTACCATAACTGAACATTTTGATCAAAGAGTCTATAGCAAAATCCTGATCAAAAGGGAGGAAAATGCAGAACTGAATTTCAAATTCTCATGGACTCCAGACTTCCTGGAGTCATGAATGTTGGATGAACACCTGAAACTATTGCCCTAAGATAATCTCTAAAACTTAAGCCAAAAATATCCCCTAAGAGCATCTAGGTCAATTGGCATAACAAAATGTATTAAGAAAATGTTCTGTGTTCCACTTTGGTGAGAGGCATCTGCGGTCTTGAACACTAGTAAGCAGCAATCTAATGTGCATAAATTGGTCTCAACCCAACTGGAGCAAAGGAGCATGAAGAACACCAAACACAAGGTAAATATGAGCCCAAGAGACAGAAAGGGCCACATGAACCAGAGACTCCATCAGCCTGAGACCAGAAGAACTAGATGGTGCCCAGCTACCACTGATCACTGCCCTGACAGAGAACACAACAGAGAATCCCTGACGGAGCAGGAGAACAGTGGGGTGCAGATCTTAAATTCTCGTAAAACGACCAGGCTTAATGGTTTGACTGAGACTGGAGGGACCCTGACGGTCATGGTCCCCAGACCCTTTGATAACCCAAGGTTGGAACCATTCCCGAAACTAACTCTACAGACAGGGGTTGGCCTGGACTATAAGTTAGACAATGATGCTGGTCAGGAGTGAACTTCATGGCTCAAGTAGACACATGAGACTATGTGGGCAAGTCCTGTCTGGTGGTGAGATAAGAAGGAAGAGAGGGACAGGAGCTGGTTGAATGGACATGGAGAATACAGGGTGGAGAGGAGGAGTGTGCTGTCTCATTAAGGGGAGGGCAGCTGGCAGTGCATGGTGGGGTGGGCATGGCTATTTGTATGACAGACTGACTTGATTTGTAAACTTTCCCCTTAACCACTCAACCACTACGCCCCCGGGGTTTCCTAAATCACAATACATAAATTAAAAAGAAAAAAATATATATCCCCTGAAGCCTTCTTAAAACCAAACAATAGTTTAACTGGTAAAAAATGTCTGCCGTGAGCATTACGCTCTTTTAAGAACTGTCTGTATGGGATCGAAATGGTAACAGTAGCCTGAAAGGTTAGATAGGAACCGTAGGGTTCAGTGGACTTATGTTAATGGAGGAAGAACAACTCAGAAAAAAAGAGTGAGAATGGTTGCACAACTTGAACAATGTCACAAAATGGTATACGTAGAAACTGTTGAATTGGTGTGTGTTTTGCTGTGTATATTCTTAACAACAGCAACAAAATAAATAAAAAAATTTTTTTAAATCCTGTACTGTTCTGCTCTGACACACAAGCGGGTGCCATGAATACAGGCGAATCCACGGAAAAAGTTATTTAGCTAGCATTGTTGTTTTGTGATTGTAGAACTTATTATACTAGGCAGTAACCCTTGAGGGTTTACCTGTCTTGCTGACTGTTATATTTCCTAGCAGAGTCCTCAATACATCACTGTGAATGAATGAATAAATCACCTCCTTTAACTGATACCACTCAAAGCCCTCTACTCCCTCACCTTTTCTGGTCCAGCCTCCTGGGGCTGAGGCCTGAGGGTCTGCCTGGTGGGATAGGGTTATGATGAGCAGTGGTGGTGGGCAGGGAGACCCCTCCTAAGAGCCAAGGGAGGCCAGCATTGTCCCAAGGTAACTGCCCCACCTCCAGAGTAGAGATGTCACTTCACGGAAGCGCCCTTCGCTTCCCCCTCCATC
This sequence comes from Elephas maximus indicus, assembly GCF_024166365.1. Lineage (NCBI taxonomy): Eukaryota > Metazoa > Chordata > Mammalia > Proboscidea > Elephantidae > Elephas > Elephas maximus. The sequence goes on along the minus strand of NC_064835.1, from coordinate 11,922,052 downwards.
ACCCTGCCCTCTCACTCATGGGTGCTCCTGCATGCTTCCCACGCTTGGAGAGGGCTCCTGGGGTCTCTACCACTGCTCAGTTGTCTCTTTTCCCTCCCAGGTTGGGAGACAGCATGTGGAGGAGTTGCCCCTCCAGGAACAAGAGAAGGAACAGGGCTTGGAGAGCCTGGGGGAACAGAACATAATGGTGGTAGAGATGAGAAGAGGTGTCACAAGTTAGAATTGAGGCCCGAGGACTCCCTACATCCTGTGCTGGAGGAGGAGAGGCTGTGGTGTCCAATGGCCCTGCATCCTAATTCTAACCCTGTCCAGAATTTGCTGTGTGACCTTAGACGGGTTACCTAAATTCTCTCATCCTAGTTTCCCCTTCTGTAAGATGGAAATGGCGGTATTGTACAGCTATCATCATTTGGCCTACTCACCACCCCTTCCAAGGGAAGCTTCCACCCCCCCCCCGCCCCCCACACCACCACATTAAAGGGCACCTCCAGATTTAGCACCAAGTAACCACACGCTCTGGGTGGGGCCTCCTTTTTCTCAGCAATTTGCACTAACAGATACAGAAGGAAATGGCAGTTGTTGATGGGTTCTAAGAGCAAAACGCCACAGGATGTTAGGGCCAACGCTGCCACAAAGGGGCTTGCTAGAGTAGAAGTTACGGGGAAGCAGACATCACGTGGACCAATGAATCTGGCTGGTGGAGAGGGGGAGTGAAGCTATGGCAGAGAGAAGCAGAGATGGCTGAAAAACCACTGCTAGACCTGGCTCCGTGCCTTGGTGCTCCCAGTCTCGCCTCTGGGTGTCCGAGCAGTAAACAGCCTTGGTCCTGAGGTTGGAGTAGAACCTGTATGCAGTTCACACGAAGCTTTAGCTCAGGGCCTGGCTCATAGTAGGTGCTCAGTAAATGATGGCGATAATGGTGATCAGAGGCCAGCCCAGGTGCAAGACATCTCAGGAAAGCCCTTCCATCATGCACCACTTCACACAAGCCCCTTCGGGACCCCTGGGGCCGCATGGCACAGGCACAGGAGGGGTGAGCAGCTCTACCTGTTGAGATCCCCTCCTACTCCTCTTAGCAACACCCTGTCCCCAGCAGTCCCCAGGCACTTTCAGATGCTCCAGAAGTCGCTGCTAATCGGTCGGGTGATGGAAATATGCACACAGGAGGAAGAGGAGGGGGAGGGAGAAGGGAGGAGGGGGGGAGGGGAGGGGAGGGGAGGGGAGGGGAGGGGAGGGGAGGGGAGGGGAGGGGAGGGGAGGGGAGGGGAGGGGAGGGGAGGGGAGGGGAGGGGAGGGGAGGGGAGGGGAGGGGAGGGGAGGGGAGGGGAGGGGAGGGGAGGGGAGGGGAGGGGAGGGGAGGGGAGGGGGAGATTCAAATCTCACCATCTTGTGCTAACAGATGCCAAATGATTCAACATTTGAGAGAAAATGAGAAATCACCTCCTCTGAGGTCAATGAAAAATGAATTATTTTTCTACCACAAAAAGCAAAGATAGCGCTACTTATACCTTGCACAACTGTCCTTATGCCTGAAATGAGAAAGTCCCCAACAGTCATGAGGTTACCTCATCCCCTCCCCCAAAGACGTGAGCTCCGAGCTTTCGCTTTCAGGAGCAGGGGTGAGGGGGGCTGGAGGCACCTGTCTGGATCTGTGTTACTGCAGGGTTTTCCTGTCATTCGAACTTTATGATAAACACTGTTGGTCTGAGGCAGGGACCCACAGGCCTGGATGAAGAGCACCACCAGGGAGGCCTCCCCAGGAGCTGGCCTTAGAGCAGGGGCCTGAGGACCGAAGGGGCAGTGGGTGTGAGAGAGGGGCAGGTGGGCAGCAAGGCTGTGGGTGGAGGGTAAGGGAGTGGAGCCAAGGCAGGGCTGGAGGGTGGCCCAGCACCATCACCAGGCCACCTCAGTCCCCTCTCCCTTAAGGAAATTTGGTGTCTCCACCTAACTGCTTCTCTTCCAGGGACCAGCTGTACCCCGCAGCCTTGTTCCTTGTTCAGCATTATCTACTTTTTGCCTTCTGCTTTCTCACAGCTTAGGCACACCATGGCCCCTCTGGCCTCTTCCCATCCATCCCCCAACCCTAGGAAATAGGTTCCACTATTATCGCCATTTTACTGTGAGGAGACTGAGGTATGGATTAGGGGACTTGCCCAAGGTCACTCAGAGGATCAGATCCAGGCATTCTGGGTCCAGATGACACTGAAGTGCATTTGAATGGGGCAAGGTCTCCATAGCTCCTGTCCCTGATGTCTGGGGGTCCCTGTGTGCATATTTCCATCACCCGACCGATTAGCAGCGACTTCTGGAGCATCTGAAAGTGCCTGGGGACTGCTAGGGACAGGGTGTTGCTAAGAGGAGTAGGAGGGGATCTCAACAGGTGGAGCTGCTCACCCCTCCTGTGCCTGTGCCATGCGGCCCCAGGGGTCCCGAAGGGGCTTGTGTGAAGTGGTGCATGATGGAAGGGCTTTCCTGAGATGTCTTGCACCTGGGCTGGCCTCTGATCACCGTTATCGCCATCATTTACTGAGCACCTACTATGAGCCAGGCCCTGAGCTAAAGCTTCGTGTGAACTGCATACAGGTTCTACTTACGGCTTTTCCAGCCTCAGGACCAAGGGTGTTTACTGCTTGGACACCCAGAAGTGAGACTGGGAGCACTGAGGCACGGAGCCAGGTCTAGCAGTGGTTTTTCAGCCATCTCTGCTTCTCTCTGCCATAGCTTCACTCCCCCTCTCCACCAGCCAGATTCAGTCCTCCCCCCGCTCCCCCCCTCCCCATCCTCCCCCCACCTCCCCTCCCCCTCCCCATCCTCCCCCTCCCCCTCCTCCTCCTCTACATGTACAATTCAGTGACATTGATTACATTCTTCAAGTAGCATAACCGTTCTCACCCTCCTTTTCTGAGTTGTCTTCCCCCATTAACGTAAACTCACTGCCCCCTGAGGTTCCTATCTTTCGAGTTGCTGTTTTCACTTGGATCCCGTATTACCATCAACCATTACCATTGCCATCGAGTTGATTCCGACTCATAGCAACCCTAAACTATCCCATATAGATAGTTCTTAAAAGGACATAATACTCGAGGCAGACACTTTTTACTAGTTAAACCAAGCTATTGCTGAGTTTTAAGAAGACTTCAGGGATATTTTTGGTTTAAGCTTTAAAGCTTACCTCAGGGCAACAGCTTCAGGGGTTCATCCAGCCTCCCTGACTCCAGAAAGCCTGGAGGCCATGAGAATTTGAAATTCTGTACTGTCCTTAGGGTTTTCAACGGCTAATTTTTTGAAGTAGACTGCCAGGCCCTTCTTCTGAGGCACCTCTGGGCAGGCTTGAACCTTGAACCTTTCGAATGCCTGCTGAGTGGGTTAACTGCTTGCACCACCTGCTTTCCTGAAAGTGGGAGCTTCATAGGAGTAAATGAATAAGAACCTCAGGAAAACAGGGACCAACCTGTGAATCACCAACCCTAACCAGCTCCAGGCTCCCATTGCCATGTCTTCTTATCCTCAGCTCGAGGCCATCTCGCTGGGCCCTCAGCAGCTCCACTCCCTTCCCTTCCTGTGATCACGACTGACTTCTGAGAGGCCCGAAAGGGAAGGCCACAGCCCTTGGTTTTTCTTTTTCTTTCTTTGTGTGTAAGTGAAAGTTTACAGATCAAGTCAGTCTCTCATATAAAAACTTACACCTTGCTATGTTCTCCCAGCTGCTCTCCCCTTAATAAGACAGCACGCCCTTCCTCTCCACCCTGCATTTCCTGTGTCCATTCAGTCAGCTCCTGTCCCCCTCTGCCTTCTCATCTCCCCTCCAGACAGGAGCTGCCCACATAGTCTCATGTGTCTACTTCAGCCAAGGAACTCACTGCACACCAGTGTCGTCTTCTGTCTTATAGTCCAGTCCAATCCCTGTCTGAAGAGTTGGCTTTGGGAATGGTTCCAGTCTTGCAGCCCTTGTTTTCGAACATGTATTTCACCAGTTCTCCCTCCACCCAGGGGAGCTGCCTTCTCTCCTCAACTCTGCTCTCTGCATGCCTGGGTGCGCTGGGGTGGGCCAGAGCTTCCTAGGACTCAACCTCTTCATGGTGACTGATGGAGAGGGCAACTCCAGGAAGGAAGCCCCAACCAAGAACACGCCAGGAAGTTTTTTTCAACAAAATTTGTGTTTGAAAAGCACACTCATCTATAGCCTGTGAGTTAAGCTTTGTTTGGGTGATTGTTTTTAACTGTCACATTTGAATCTTGATTCCAGTGACGTGCCCCTGATTAGGCCCCCAATCACCACCCAGGGGAAGCACCTTGTTTGAGTTCTGGACAATTTGAGAAATAAAACAAAAGTAAAAAGAAGAGCCTGGAAACATGCATTCACCTCCTGCTCTTGGCCTGAAAGGAAAAGGCTGGAGGAGAGTCAGGAATCAAGCTTCCTGCTGTCCTCTGTGTTCATTATTTGTATGGGCTTTGTTTGATGTTGTCTAAGGACGTTGTCCTTTGGGGGGGCCTCAAGGTAAAGCTATGTCCCCAGGGGCAGGAGAGGTGGGAAAGGTGGTCTCTGCCACAGTGTGAGGGACCAAGGACCCAGGGATGAGCCCCAGGGGTGCCCTCCAGCAGGAGTAGCCATCCTTGTACCTGGCCTGGCCAACTAGCTGGTTTCAGGTTACTTTCTGTGTGTTTAGTTCCCCTTTGTCCTCCTGAACCTTCAGCGACATTTTGTTAAATATGCCCATCTTGACTCAGCTGTGTTTAGGGAAATTGAGACAGTGGCCCCAGTTGGAGCTTTGGCTGGGCCAGCCACCTAAAGCCAGCTGGGAGAGATCCAGAGGGGGACAACTGAGGCTTCAAAGTCCAGTCTTGAGTCTTAGGTGGGACTTTCCCTCTACACTGCAAACCCTAAGAATTGGGATTTGACTTTCTTCAGGGTCAGCCAGTATCCACATAGGAAACCTCAACGCTTTAGCTCTCCCAAAGGCTACGTCACTCAGAGCCTTCTTCCTTTCCATACTCAAGAGGTGGAGGTGGGCACACTGGCCCTCCACTTTCTCCAGTATTGGGAAAATCCACCCATCTTTCCTCCAGCCCAACTCAAATGCCCCCTCTCTGCCCAAAGAGCAACGTGTAGTCATTCAGGCTTGGCTGTAAACAACTACCACCTCTCCTCTTGGCTCTCCCACGTGGAGAAGGCGGCCAGCAAGGTTGCATATGGAATATGAATTTGATTTTACTGCCAACTTCCATTAGGTAGGTAGAGACGTGGTGTTCTCCAAGAAAGGATGGCAGAGGACCACAGTCCCAGAGTGGGAAAAGAAGGAAGCGATGGTACGCGGAGGTCTCATTACCCCAGGATAACATCAAATTATGACATATAACATAAACTTTCCCATCTTAACCATTTTTAAGTGTATGTATCAGTAGCATTACTTTCATTCACTATGTTGTGCAACCATCACCAGTATCAATTTCCAAAACTTATTCATCACCCTGAATAAACTGTACCCATCAAACAGTAACTCCGTATTTCACCTCCCCTGGTATCTACTATTCTGCTTTCTGTCTCTTTGAATTTACCTCTTCTAGGTTTTTTTTTTTTTTAGATACGTCATATAAATGGAATCATATACAATTTGTCCTTTCGTGTCTGGTTTACTTTACTTAGAATAATGTTTTCAAGGTTCATCCATGTTGTAGCATATATCAGGACTTTGTTTCTTTTTATTGCTATATAAAATTCCATTGTATGCATGTGCCAAATTTTGTGTTTCCGTTCATTGGGTAAATCTGCTGCAAAGGACCTCTTCAAAGTGTTGAAGAGCAAAGATGTCACGTTGAAGACTAAGGTGCTCCTGACCCAAGCCATGGTATTTTCAATCGCATCATATGCACGTGAAAACTGGACAATGAATAAGGAGGACCGAAGAAGAATTGACACCTTTGAATTGTGGTGTTGGCGAAGAATATTGAATATACCACGGACAGCCAAAAGAACGAACAAATCCATCTTAGAAGAAGCACAGCCAGAATGCTCCTTAGAGGCAAGGACGGTGAAGCTGCGTCTTACATATTTTGGACTTGTTGTCAGGAGGGATCAGTCCCTGCTTGGCAGAGTACAGGGTCAGCGGAAAAGAGGCAGACCCTCAACGAGGTGGATTGACACAGTGGCTGCAACAATGAGCTCAAGCATAACAACGATTGTAAGGATGGCGCAGGACCGGGCAGTGTTTCCTTCTGTCGTGCATAGGGTCGCTATGAGTCGGAACCGACTGGACAGCACCCAACAGCAACAATCCTCTGTTGAAGGACACTTGGGTTGTTCCCACCTTTTGGCTGTTGCGAATGATGCCGTAGCAAACATTGGTATACAAGTATCTGTCTGAGTCCCTGCTTTCAGTTCTTTCGGGTATATTCCCGGGAGTGAAATTGTTAGGTCATAAGGTAATTCTATGTTTAAATTTTTGAGGAATTGTCAAACTGTTTTCCACAGCAGCTACACCATTTTACGTTTCCACCAACAATGGGTGAAAGTTTCATTTCTCCATATCCTCGCCAACGCTAATTATTTTCCATTTGCCTGATAACAGCCATCCTAGTGGGGGGTGAGGTGGTATCTCATTGAGGTTTTGATTTGCATTTTCTTAAAGACTAATGGGAGTACCTGGGTGGTGCAAACGGTTAGCATGCTCAACTGCCAACCAAAAGGCTGGAGCCTCAGGTCCACCTAGAGGTACCTCAGAAGGCGCGAGGGATCTGCTTCTGAGAAATCAGCCACTGAAAACTCTGTGGAACACAGTTCTGCTCTGACACGGGGCCGTCCTGCGTCAGGGTCGACTCTGTAGCAACTGATGTGTAGGTGGTGGGACTGGACGGAGGACTGGGCAGCCTCGGGGGGAGGAGAACCGATGCAGCTCTGGGCGTACTCGGCACATACGGGGCGGTAGCAGCGGGTACACACAAGGCATCCCTGGGAGGAGGTGACCTGAGAAGGGGATTTTCAAGGCTGTGACTTTTCAGAAGCAAATCACCAGGTCTTTCTTCTGAGGCTCCTCTGGGTGGGTTTGAACCACCAACCTTTCAGTTAGTAGCCAAATGCTTCGTCATTTGTGCCACCCAGGGACTCCTTCCAGTCCCACCACCACTGCCTTTATTCAGGCCTGGTAACCAGGCCTGCGGCCGCCCACCAGCTTCATGCCCATCCACCCTCTACCTGTCTACCTGCTGCCACAGTCACATTGCTGGGGAGTGGAAGGGACCTTATTTTACTGGAAGCCACTGCGTGTCGGGCACTATGTTAAGGGCTTCTCATATGTCATCCCATTTAACTCTCCAAGGACCCTCTATGTTAGATATTATTATACCTGTTTGCACTAATGAAGAAACTGAGACTCAGAAGGGGTTAAGCAATCTCCCCAAGTGTTGAAGCCACTAAGGGGTAGAGTTGCGTTTGAAACCTAGGTCTGCCTGACTCCAATGCCTCAGCCCCATTCATTGCCTACCTGCTCCCCAAATGCAATTCTGATCATGCCAGTCCATTACCTCCTCAGTGCTCTCCAAACAAAAGCCAGACTCCTCGGCATGGCATCCAAGGTTCTCCCCAACTGTCCCAGCCCACCTTCTACTTTGGCCAGGTGGGATGGTTGTCCTTGCCTTCACAAACTGAGTTCTCTCCCACCCCGTGCTTCTGCATACAGCCTCCTCTGCCTGGAACATCCTCTCCTCTCTGTTCACTGACCTCTTTCTCATTCCTTAAGACTAGCCAATGGAGCCTTTCCTGGGAAGGTCACTCAGTCTCCCCAGCGGAGTGGTTGTCTCTTCAGAGCTTCCAGGACACTCTGTGCTGCAAGATCCTGGCACTCAACACACAGCCTTGAAATCACTTGTTTGATCTTTCAAGTGTCATTTTCAGCTTTGCTGCCACAGGGCCCAACACAGGTCCTGTGTGTGTCAGGAAGGGTCTCGGTAAATGCAGAAAGATGGAATGAGTTTCTGTGCTAGTTCTAAAATGGTGTCCCCAGTGGAAACAACCCAAATGTCCATCAACAGATGAATGGATAAGCAAAATGTGGTATATATACACTCAATGGAATATTACTCAGCCATAAAGAGAAATCAAGTCCTGATATATACTACGACGTGGCTGAAACTTGAAAGCATCATGTTGAATGAAATAAGTCAAACACAGAAGGAAACATATTGCATGATCTCACTTATGTGAAATACCCAGAATAGACAAATGCATAGAGACCAAAGTAGTTACTGGGACTGAGGGGAGGGAGAAAGGGAGAACTATTCCTTAAGGGGCACTGAGTTTCTGTGAAGGGTGATGAAAATTTTGGAAACAAATAGAGGTGATGGGTACAGAATATGGTAAGTGTAGTTAATGTCAGTAAATTGTACACAAGAATGGTTGAATTGGGAAATGTTTTTATATAGTCTACCACATTTTTTAAAAGGGGTCCTCAGACACCAGTGGCAGCACCTCAACCTCACCTCAGACTTGTGGAATCAGACTCTCTGGGTATCTGCATCTTAAATGAGCTCCCCAAGAGATTCTTATACACAAGGAAACTGGAGCATCTCTTGATTTAGGTACCATGCTTGGGGCCAGTCCCAGGGAACAGGGCACTCAGCTACTATCTGGTCATAGACAACCAGGACAGTATTCCCCTAACTTTTTCATATCAGTTCACCCACAGAAAATGACATTTTTTAGGCCACTGTGGGGTAAGTAGACAAAGATGGTTAGAGCTGGAGGCAAAAGGCCTGGGGGCTCCAGCCATCCCAGGCTCCACCCAGTACTTCAGCATATCCGTAACCCACCCCTGACACCCTGCTTGGGAAGCTCTGATTACCGTGTGTTATCAGCAAGCAGAAGCAGCCCAGCACAGCTGCCCAGGACTCACCTGAAGGCTGCTGCTGAAGAGCCTTAATGACATTCCTGGTGAGCCAGGGCCTCACGGTCAGCCATGGCTGAAACAGCAGGGTGACTCTTGGGGCAAATTATCCAATAGGCAAGGTAAGTACGGTGCTTACCTTGCTTACGACATTATCTGTAGTGAACAATTTCACATGGGTTTTAAAGATGTGGTGAAACCTATGTGAATTGATCACTACAACGGAAGCCCATGCTTACCTTGCTTACTGGGCCATCCACCCCTGTCAGGGATTATAAATTTGAAAAGAGGCTTCGATTCTGTAGGAATGCGCTCTGGGGTTGGAAGAGAGACAGATGCCAACCATACATAGAAGCAGAGTCTTTAATGTGGTGAAGAAATGTGAAATTGTTCATTACCAATGATCTGGTAAGCAAGGTAAGCATCGTGCTTACCTTGCCCATTGGATAAATCTGCCCCTGCTTGGAACCATTCCCACCACAGGAAACTCAGTTAGAGCTGCTAGAGCTTTCTGACCCCTAGAACCACATGTGGAGGGAAGAAAGATGAGCACTCTGAGCACCTCCTGCTGGGCTCGAGGTTATAATAGCCAAGGCAACACCTGAGGCCAATCGCTCGCTCGGATCCCACCCTCCCCTCCCCTCTCTGGAGGTGAGACAGGCGACCAGAGGTGAGCTGCGAACAGAGAAGCAGAGAAGCTGAGATTTCGCCTGCCGGGAAGAGGCTGCCGCAGTGACTTGAAGTACTTCCAGAACCTCTTTAGTCAGTTAATTACTTAATGAAATAAATGGAGGGCATGTTGGCAAACCAACTAGGTACTTGCAGCTGCTGTGAACTCCAAAATCAACCCCTAAAGTGCTGCTATTGTCCTGGTAGAGGAGATTTTTTATAGGCCTCGCACCCATCTACTGACCTTTCTGAGGGACATAGGAAGTGTGGAAATTTTGCCTTTATAGTTGTCATAGATTGAATTGTGTTTCCCAAAAATATTTGTCAACTTGGCTGGGTCATGATCGCCAGTATTGTGTGACTGTCCACGATTTTGTCATCTGATGTGATTTCCCTATGTATTGTAAATCCTATCACTATGATGTAATGAGATGGATTAGTGGCAGTCATATTGATGAGATCTACAGGTCTGAATAGTGCCTTAAGCCCACCTCTTTTGAGATGTAGGAGAGAGAAGCAAGCAGAAAGACATGAGGACCCCATACCACCAAGAATGAAGAGCAGGAGCGCTCGTCCTTTGGAGCCAGAGTCCCTGCTGAGAAGCTCCCTTACCAGGGGAAGATGGATGACAATGACCTTCCTCCAGAGCCAAGAAGAAAAAGCTTTCCCCTGGAGCCAATGCCCTGAATTTGGACTTGTAGCCTACCAGACTGTGAGAGAATAAATTTCTTTTTGTTGAAGCCAACCACTTGTGGTATTTCCGTTACAGCAGCACTAGATGACTAAGACAATAGTACATTAAGGAGAAACTGCAGGATGGAAGGATCCTAAGTCATTGAATCTTAGGTAAGGAGCTGATGCCCTGAATGCTCCTATGAGTGCTTAGCTCCTGATATTGAGATGCATCCCGAGTACTAACAAAGGAGCTATGATGATTGACCATTGAAAAATTCTCTTTTTCCCCAGGATGTAACCTGGGAGAATATGTGTTCTGTGAAGCAGCTTGGGAGCTCTGAGTGAAAGGGCCATTGCACAATTTTCTTATCTCTGTATTCTGCCCCTTCTCCAGTTCCTGGTACCTAGCACAGGGTGAAATAGAAATTGACATTTGACAACTTTAAACCAGTCATTGGATGGATGGATGGATGGATGGATGGATGGACGGATGGACGGATGAATGGATGGATGGATGGACGGACGGATAGACGGATGGACAGATGAATGGATGGATGTTAAGGTGTCAGTTCTAACAAAGCAAGTTTTAGATTCAACACAATCCCTATCAAAATTCTAACAGCCTTCTTTGTAGAAAAAGAAAGCCTTTCACTCTGTGAACATGGAATGTCCGTCCATTTACTCAGGTCTTGTTAAATTTCTTTCAGCAGTGTTTTATAGTTTTCAGTGTACAAGTCTCTCCACTTCTTGGTTAAATAGTTTCCTAGGCATTTTATTATTTTAGATGCTATTGTAAATGGAATTGTTTCCTTCATTTTCTTTCCAGAATGCTCATTGCTGATGTATAGAAACCTGACCAATTTTTTTGCATTGACCTTGTATTCTGCCATTTTGCTGAATTTATTTATTAGCTTTCTTGTGGATTCTCTGCAGTTTTCTATATATAAAAAAAAAATTTTTTTTTCTTTTATATATAGGACCAAGTAATCTGCAAAAAAGGATAGTTTTACTTCTTTTTTCCTGATTTGGATACTTTTTATTTCTTTTTCTTGCCTAGTTGCTCTGGTTAAGATCTCTGGTATAGTACTGAATAGCAGTGGTAAGAGTGGGCATCCTTTTCTTATTCCTGAATTTAAGGGGAAAGCTCTCAGTCTTTCTCCATTGAGTATAAATTTGCTCTGGGTTTTTCAAAAATGCCGTTTATCAGATTGAGGAATTTCTCTTCTATCCCTAGCTTGTTGAGTGTGTTTATCATGAAAAGGTGTTGGATTTTGGCAAATGCCTTCTCTGTATTGATTGAAATGATCATGTGGTTCTTTTCCTTTGTTCTGTTAATGCGATACATTTATAATGATTGATTTTCTAAATGTTGAACCACTCCTGGGATAAATTCCACTTGATCATGCTGTATAATTCTTTTAATATTCTTTTGGATTTGGTTTGCTAGTATTTTTTGAAGGTTTTTGCACCTATACTCACAGGGAACATCGGTCTGTAGTTTTATTGCGGTGTCTTTGTCTAGCTTTGGTACCAGAGTAATGCTAGCCTCACAGAATGAGTTAGGAAGTGTTCCCTCCTCTTCTCTTTTCTGGAAAGGTTTAAGAAAGATTGGTGTCACTTCTTCTATGAATGTTTGATAGAATTCTCCAATGATTTTTAAGAGGTCATTGATTCACTATCTATTCTTGTTGAAACCTTCTATTTCTTCTTGTATCAATGTAGATAATTTATGTTTCTAGGAATTAGTCCATTTCATTTAGGTTATCTCATTTGTTGGCATACAATTGTTTATAGTATTTTATTATGATACTTTTTATTTCTGTAGGATTAGTTGTACTGTCCCCCATTCACTTCTGATTTTAGTTATTTACATCTCTTTTTTCTTTGTCAGTCTAGCTAAAGATTTGTCAAATTTATTGAGCCCTGTCGAAAAACCAACTTCTGGTTTCATTGATTCTCTCTGTTGCTTTTCTAGTCTTTATCTCACTTATTTCTGCTCTGATCTTTGTTTTTTCCTTTCTTCTGGTAGCTTTGGGCTTTGTTTGCTCTTCTTTTCCTAGTTCCTCAAGTTGTAAATCTAACCAATTGAGATTTTTTTTCTTTTTGGTGTAAGCAGTTACCACTATAAATTTCCCTGGAGCACTGTCTTTGCCATGTCCCATAAGTTTTGGTATGTTGTGCTTTCTTTTTCATTTGACTCTAAGTGTTTTCTGATATTTCTCTTGATTTCTTCCTTGACTCTTTGGTCGTTGAATAGTGTGTTGTTTAATTTTCACATATTTGTATATTTTCTAGATTTCCTTTTGTTATTAATGGAAACCCTGGTGGCGTAGTGGTTAAGTGTTACAACTGCTAACCAAAGGGTTGGCAGTTCAAATCCACCAGGCACTCCTTGGAAACTCTATGGGGCAGTTGTGCTCTGTCCTGTGGGGTCACTGTGAATCAGAATCGACTCAACGGCACTGGGTTTTGTTTTTTTGTTATTAACTTCTAATTTAACTCAATTGTGGTCAGAGAATATACCATGTATGATTTCAATCTTTTAAAATGTGTTAAGACTTGCTTTTTGATTTAACATATGGTCTATCCTGGAGAATGACTCACTTGCACTGGGGAAGAATATATATTGTGCTGTTGTTGAGTGGAGAGTTCTACAATGTCTGTTAGGTCTAGGTGTTTTATAGTGCTGTTCAAATCCTCTACTTCCTCATAGGTCTTCTTTCTAGGTGTTCTGTCCATTACTGAAAATGGTATATGGAAATCTCCAACTAATATTGTAGAATGGTCTGTTTCTCCCTTCAGTTCTGTCAGTGTTTCCTTCGTGTATTTGGGAGTTCTGATGTTAGGTCTCTGGAGCCCTAGTGGCACTGCTATCCAAAAATTCAGCAGTTCGAATCCGCTAGCCACTCCCTGAAAATTCAATAGGGCAGTTCTACTCTGTCCTGTAGTGTCACTATGAGCCGCTTGACAGCAATGTATTTGTTTTTTTGCTGTTGTTGTTGTTCTGGTGTTAGGTGCATACATATCAAAAATTGTTATATCTTCTTGATGAATTGACCCTTTCGTCAATATATAGTGTCCATCTTTGTCCCTGTAACAGAGTTTGGCTTAAAGTCTATTTTGTCTGATGTTGATAAAGCTACCTCTGGTCTCTTTTGGTTTTTATTTGCATGGAATTTTTTTTTTCATCTTTTTATTTTCAACCTGTTTGTGTCTTTGGGTCTAAAATGTGTCTCTTGTCGACAAAATATAGAGGGACAGTGTTTTGATTTTTTTTTAAATCCATTCTGCCACTCTCCACTTTTTGATTGAAGAGTTTTATTCATTTATATTTAAGGTAATTACCAGTAAGCAAAGACTTCTATCTGCCACTTTGCCACTCGTTTTCTTCTGTTTTATACTTTTTTTGTCCCTCATTTCCTTCAATATTGCCATAATTTGTGTTTAGTTGATTTTCTGTAGTGATCCATTTTGATTCCCTTCTCCTTTCCTTCAGTGTATATTTTTTTAGATACTTTCTTTGTGGTATGAGGATTTTTTTTAACATATTAAATTTATAACAACCTAGCTTAAATTGATACCAACTTAACTTCAGTAGCATATAAAACTTCTATTCCTAGACTGCTCCTCCCCTCTTTATGTAGTTGTTATCATAAATTACATCTTTATACATTATGTGCCAAATAGCTTAAATTTATGTTTTATGTATTTGTCTTCTAGAATCATGTAGGATGTATCATGTAGGATGTAACTACTAAAGTTACATATCAAAAATACCATGAAACTAGCCCTTACATTTGCCCATGAGATTACTTTTACAGGAGATCTTTCTTTTCTACATACAGCTTCAAGTTATTGTCTAGTGCCCTTTCAGTTCTATCTGAAAAACTCCCTGTAGCATTTCTTGTAAGGCAGGTGTAATCATCATAAACATCATCAGCTTCTGTTTATCTGAGAGCATCTTAATTTTGTCCTCATTTTTGAGAGACAGTCTTGCTGGATATAGAATTCTTGGTTGACAGCTCTTTCAGTGCTTTTATTATGTCATTCCACTGCCTTTTGGACTTCAAGTTTTCTGAAGAGAAATCAGCACTTAATCTTATTGGATCCTTTGTATGTGATATTCACTTCTCTCTTGCTACATTCAGGGTTCTCTCTTTATCTTTGGTTTACGAGAGTTTGATTATAATGTGTCTTGGTGTGAATCTCTTTGGGTTTATCCTGGTTGGAGATTGTTGAGCTTCTTGGATTTGTAGATTCATGCCCTTCATCAATTTTCAGAAGTTTTCTGCCATTATTTTTTCAAATATTCTTTCTATTCTCCTTCTAGGATTCCTGTGACTCATATGTTGATTCACTTGATACAGTCCCACAATTCTGTTATGCTTTGCTCAATTTTCTTGATTTTGTTATCTTTTTGCTCTTCAGACTAAATAATTTATATTGTCTTATCCTTTAGTTCACTGATTCTTTCTTCTGCCAGCTCATTTCTGCTGTTGAGTCCCTCCATTAATCTTTTTTCATTTCGGTTATTATATTTTTCAGCTCCATTAATTCTGTTTGGTTCCTTAAAAAAAAGTTTTTTTTTTATCTCTTTATAAAAAAAAATTTTTTTTAATCTCTTTATTGATATTCTCATTTTGACTACATGTGGGTTTCCTGATTTCCTTTAGTTCTTTGTTTGCGTTTTCCTTTAGTTCTTTGAGTATGTTTAATACTGTTGATTTAAAGTCTTCTATTCTGTCCATTAACCACACTTCCATGCAGATAATTTCTTCCCTTCATCTTTTTTTTTTTTTTGAACGGGCCATCATTTCCAGTTTCCTTGTATATCAGTGATTTTTTTTTTTGTTGAAACTGGGATATTAGAATATTACAATGTGTTAGTTCTGAGCATGTGTATGTATTTTCATTTTCCCCTTATACACAGTGCTTTTGAAAGTGTTAATTTCTACAGGTAACTCTGAGGCAGTCACAACCTTCGGTCTTTGCTTGCTGATCCCTCCTCTACCCTGTCTGAGTTCTGATTCAGGCCAAACAGAGTCTTCAGTCCTTCAGGTAGCCTCCAGACAGATCAGAACAAATATGCTGAACACATCACCAGCAAAGTTTGCCCTTTTCACCACAGAGCCAGAGATCAGCCCTGTGTCTGAGAACACAAACTGTGGTCTACCTCTACTTTAGCCACAGCCATGGCCCCTGCACCAGGAGGAGTAGCAGAAACAACGGACAAATTTTTTTGCCTGCCATTTAAAAGTCACCTTTTTTCTTCTTTCAGCTTGCAATTAGTTGCTGCAATCCTCCACATACTTTTCAGGATTCTTGCAGAATTGAGACTGCAGATTTTTCATTGCCTTTCTTGATGCTCATGTGGCAGGGTGACAGTCTTCGACCTGCTCGTGCTGCCTTCTTCCTATTGTAAGCTTTTTTGCTAATTCCCTTCTTCAGGTTTAAGAATTCCAGCCTATCTCTATTTACTAAGAGTTTTTTATCAATAGATGTTTAATTTTATGAAATGTTTTTTCTGCATCTATTGAAAGGATCATAAGATTTTCTCCTTTATTTGTTAAAAAAACATGTTGGATGTGAATTTTATCTTTTTATCATTATTTAATTTGATTTCCTAATATTTGGTTTAGGATTGTGCAGCTACATGTATAATTTAAAATGGTATGTAATTTTCTCAAACCATTCTATCCTTGCCTGGTTTTGATATCAAGATTATACTAACTTTTTCTACTATCTGGACAACTTGAATAAAATTGCAATTATAACTTGTTCCTTAAAAATTTGATAGAACTCTCTTGTAAAAACTTATGAGAGTGTTGTTTTATGTACGGAAAGATTTTAAACTTTTGATGTTGTGGGATTAGTCAGAATTTCCATTTCTTCTCAACTCAGTTTTGGTAAGTTACGTATTTTCTAGGAATTTGTCCATTGTATCCAGTATCAAATTTATTGATGGTATTATTCGTTGACAATATTATTTTATCATTTTTTTTTTTTATTGTTGTGCCTTGGATGAAGGTTTCCAGAGCAAACTAGTTTCTCGTTAAACAATTAATACACATTTTCTTTTGTGACATTGGTTGCCAACATCATGACATGTTAACACCCTCCCCTTTTCAACCTTGGGTTCCCTATTACCAGCTTTCTCAGTCTCCTCCTGCCTTCTTGTCCTTGCCCCCGGGCTGGTGTGCCCATTTAGTCCATTTAGTCTTGCTTTGTTTTATGGGCCTGTCTGAACCTCAGGAGTGACTATATTACTGAGCTATAAGGGCGTCCGAAGGCCATACTCTCAAGGTTTCTCCAGGCTCTGTCAGACCAGTAAATTTGGTCTTTTTGTGTGTATGTGAGTTAGAATTTTGTTCTACATTTTTCTGCAGCTCCGTTGGGGATTCACCAAAGCAGAACATTTTCTTTATAGACTATGCTACGCCATTTGAGCTAGATGTTCCCCGAGGCCATGGTTCCCAATAATTTATCATACTTTTAAGCATTATTACATTTGTAGTTATGTCCCCTTTTCATTCACAATATTATATATTTCTCTCTCTCTCTTTTTATTACTTACACCAGGGGTTTGTCTGTTTGTTAATTTTCTTTGTCATATAGTGCTGCTATAACAGAATTACCACAAGTGGATGGCTTTAACAAAGAGAAATGTATTTTCATACACTCTAGTAGGCAAGAAGTCCAAATTCAGTATGTCAGTTTCAGGGGAAGGCTTTCTCTCTGTCGGCTCTGGAAGAAGGTTCTTGTCATCAATCTTCCCCAGGACTAGGAGCTCTCTGTGCAGGAACCCCAAGTCCAAAGGATGCACTCTGCTCCTGGCACTGCTTTCTTGATGGTATGAGGTCCTCCCTCTCTGCTCACTTCCCTTTCCTTTTATCTCTTGTAAAATAAAAGGTGGTGCAGCCCACACCCTAGGGAAACTCCGTTTACATTGGATCAGGAATGTGACCTTACATTCCCACCCTAATCTTCTTTAACATAAAATTACAATTGCAAAATATAGGACAACCACACAATACTAAAAATCATGGCCTAACCAAGTTGGCACATATTTTGGGGGAATACAATTCAATTCATGACATTAATCTTTTTGAAAAACCAACTTTAAGCTCTGTCGAATCTATCTATTGTACAATTGTTTTCTATCTTGCCGATATCTGCTTTTGTCTTTATTATGTCCTTCATTCTACTTTCTCTGGGCCTACTGCATCACTCTATTCCCAACTACTTAGGTTGGGCACTTATGCAAATATTCTTCAGTCTTTTTTATTTTTTAATGTAAGAATTTAAAACTATAATTTCACTTGAAACGTTGTTTTTGCTGCATTCCATAAGTTTTTATATGTAGTATTTCCATTATTGTTCAGTTTTAGGTACTTTTATATTTATGTTATGATTCCTTCTTTGCTCATGAGACATTTTGATGTTTTTTAGATTTCTAAATATATAAAAAAAATTAATTATCCTTTTGTTATTAACTTTTAAATGAATTGTTTTTTGAACAGACTCTATTATAATACTGTGCAAGTGGTGTGGCAGCAGCATCAGACCTCCTTGTCTAATTTCACAAGGGAGAGTGAGAATCACCATCAGTATCAGCCCAAGGCTGAGTCCTGTGAAGCAGAGGTCAGGAATACCTCCTCTATCCAACTTCTTTTACCAATTCTGACACCAGCTGTCCCTCCCACGGCACTATCTATTCCTCTGCTAGGTTCAATAATTCGTTGCAATGGCCACACAGAACTCACAAACTGTACATAACTATGGGGTTTATTAGGGAAGTAACAGGTTACAATTCAGGACACAGTTATTTGATCAGGACAGCCTCTTCTCAGCCATGCCCGTAGGCAGGCCTCTCTCTGGCCCTCAGCCCCTCAGTCCCTCGGCCACTCCGTCCCTCAGCCTGGCCTCTGCCCTACTTGGGCAAGTGTTACAAAGCTCTTTAGCTCCACCAATAACTGCCCAGAGGTATCCCACTCTCCCAATAAGCCTTAGCCCGAAGGCACTCAGCTCTCTAGCTCCATGGGTCAGCAAGCCTAGCTCTGCTGAGAAGTGCCCAGAGGCACCCCACTCGACCATTAAGCCTCCTGCTCGAAGTCATTCACCTCTCTTATTCCATGGGTTAGAGAATCTAACTCCACCAAGTGCCTGGAGGCACTTCACTCCGCTCCTGCTCAAAGGCGCTCAGCTTTCTCACTCCATGGGCCAGGAAGCCCACAGTGTCGTCTACTGCTGGTCTCCTGGTTCTGCTGCTGCCATTTCTGTGCCACTGCTTCTCACCTTCTTTGAGGTTACAGCTCTCTCTCTCTGTCTCCTGGGTCTAGGAGGTTCTCAGCACAGGTACCCCAGGTCCAAAGGACACACTCCGCTCCCATCTCTTCTTCTTAGTGTTAGGTCCCTCCTTTTCACCTCTGGGATGGTTCATTTTAAACCTAGTAGGATGGCACAACTGACCAATCCCCTCACTAGAGTTCCATACACCTTATTTGCATGGCCCCACCCCCACAAGAATACCAGGCACCTTATTTGAATTATTAGCAAGCTGTCTAATTCCTTGGTGGGCCACAACAGCCTTATTTGCATAGCCCCACACAATCTTTTGGTTGGCATTATAAGACCATGGCTAGAAAGGCCATATAAAAGCAATTCATTGCACCACAAATACTTATTCTTTGACATGTGTAAAGAAATTGTATGTGATTAATTTTTATAAATGCTCCAAGTATGCTTAAAGAAAATGTGTTCTCTAGCTGTTAGATCCCAAGTTTTATATAGATCCATTAGAACAAGCTTGTTAATTGTGGTTTTTAAATCTTTATATCATTGCTGACATATTTTTGTCTATTTGACTTTATCAATGATAAAGAGAAGAATATTGAAAACTTCTACCTGATGGAGAACTTGTTAATATTTCTTTATCTATCTATTAACTTCAATACCTCTTTAGATATTCCCTGTCCTCTATTATTTCTTGTTTCTCCTCTGGATCCTAATTAGACATATATTCTATCCTTGATGTCTCTTAATCTCTCATATTTTCCACTTCCTTTCTCCTTTTGCTGTATTTTGGATAAATTCTTCAAATATATCTTTCTATTTGCTAATTCTTTCTTTAACTGTGTCTAAATTGTGCCTAAACCTACCCATTGAGTTAGTTTGTTTATTGGGCTTTTTTTGTGTGTGTGTGTGAAAATATACACAGCAAGACATATACCCATTCAACAATTTTTACATGTACAGTGCATTGACAGTGGTTACATTCTTCACATTATGTCAACATCTCAGTATCTCTACCCCTATTGTTTTACAACCATTAACTTATATTCTCTGCACCTTAAAGTTCTCATCTGTGGTTTAGAGTTACCATTGTAATTTCAATCTCATGTAGGTAATTCTTCAATAGGGCACAAAGCTCAAGACAGACATTCTTTATTTATTGAGGTAAATTGTTTAGTTCAAAGATGACATCAAGGATAGTTTTGATTCAAGTTTCAAAAGTTATTTCCAGGTGTGGTGCAATGAATTACCTAATATGGCCCTTCTAGCCATAGCCTTTGTGACTCAAACATAATGATTGAGTGGGATTATGCAAATAAGGTATATGGAACCCCAACGAAGGGACTGGTCAGTTTTGCCATCCTACTAGGCTTAAAATGAGCTATCCCAGAGGCAGGAAGGGAGGATCTCACCTCCATCAATAAAGAAGAGCCAGGAGTGGAGCGCATCTTTTGGACCTGGGGTCCCTGCGCTGAGAAGCTACAGAAACCATGAGATCGATAGACAAAGCTGTAAGACTGAAGACTGTGAGAAGCAGCACCAGAGAAATAGCAACAGCAGAGGCCCACAGAGCAAGAAAGACCTTTGGAAGCTAAAAATAACTCAATAAATTTACAAGAATGTTACTACTGCCGATAGCATTGCTATTACTAAAATTAGTTACAATAACCAGCACTGGGGTTACACAGGCCAGCTTCCCAGACACAGGAAAGAGGAAAGACGGAGCATCGAACTCTTCACATGGCTCTTGGGTTTCCTGTTCTGGCAAGGGTGTGGAGAAAAAATGACAGCCAGTTACACGAGCGCAATTATTTACTTTCATACCCTTGGATGCATACTTCTGCAAAATACCACCCACATAAAACTCTTGATCCATAATCCCCAAGTGGTTAATTAATGGGCTTATTCTGCCTTCTCCTTTCCTCATTCCTTGATTATGTATACTCTACTATATGAATTCACTCCCTTACAGGAGAAAAGAGAGAAGTTGAAATTCAGTCCAGCTAAGCAGGGTAAGTCAATTTTTTGGACTTTTTTTTACTGTAACTCACAGTAAAATATTCAATTTACACAGCAATGCAGTGAAAATACACACACACAATTTTCACTAAACAATCCCTGCTTTATCTTATAATGCACTCCCATATTTTTTATTTTATTCTATTTTCATATTTATAATTCTATTCTCTCCGGTACTACACTTTTTAAAAAATATTTTCAATTCTATTCTATCCAGTACTATTATAATCCATTTTATTTTTTTGAAATCATGGTCACAGCCTACTAAATTGATTTGTACTTCGAAAACACTGGAGGAAGTCACAAAGGTAGGGGAGTATTTGCCTCCTTCAAGATTCTCAAGAATATGATTGGCTTCTCCCCTGCATCTCTCTGAGTTAGAAAAAGTACAGTTCCCTTTCTCCTAAAATCAAACGGCCTCCATAGTGTGCATCTCTCACTCTGTCCTCCATGCTAGAAGGTTTATGAAGGCCCTGCCCCAGCACGCCTGGGACTAGGCAGATAATCCCATCTAATTCTGGAGTTTGGTGTTATGAAGCCCCCATTACAAAGTCACAGTCTCCAACAACAGCTCCTTCATAAAGTTGATAGTTCATCTCCATCTGCCTTATCCCTTTTAATTATTTCAGGATTTTAATTGTCTCGGGATTTAGAGTACATCTCAGTCTTTCTCCATACATGTCCCCATCCTGGCTTCTCTCTGTCTCTTTCTACCCCTTTCACCAATTTTTTGCTTCACAAAGACCCAGGGAGCAAGCTAGCAACCATCTCCATGGAGGGCAGGATAAGGGAGAAGATCTTCTGGAAAAGACAAAGTTGACTTTAGTGAGCAGAGGAGGAGAAAGGCTGTGAACATTCACAGCTACAGAGAAGATTTTAATCCCTGTCATTCTTAGAGCCCAGATCCAATCCAGTTCCCTCTGCTTAAAGCCTTCTGATGCTTCATAACAATACTGGGATTTCTAGTCCTCTCTTCTCCAACTGGCAAATGTACTCCTAAGTGTCTCCTCATTTGTAACACTTTCTTCGATGACTCCCTTGGACAGATGAAAATGATCTTTCCTCTGTGCTCTGGAAGCACATTTCACGGTTTCTTGCTCTTAAAAGGAAAGGGCACTATCTTCCCTCCTTTTTCCCCTCCCCGCTGGCCAGAGTGTTGACCCAGGGACAGGACAGAAGCTCTTTGAGATCACGAAGATAAGAACAAGACCCTAGAGGACGACAGAGCAAAAAGTCAGAAGAAGTGGAAATCCCCAGCCCCACATCAGCCCTGATGCCCACACTTAGACTGTTTCATGAGATAAAAATGTCCTTCCATCTTTTTTAGAGCCCTGGTGATGCAGCGATTAAGAACTCAGCTGCTAACCAAAAGGTCGGCAGTTCAAATCCACCAGCCACTCCTTGGAAACCCTGTGGGACAGTTCTACTGTCCTATAGGGTCACCATGAGTCAGAATTGACTTGACGGCAACGCCTTTAGTTTTTGGTTTGGTCCATCTTGTTTAAGCCACTTATTTTGGGTTCCTTTGTTACAGCAGCCAAACACAAATCCTAACTAATACACTTTTCTTCCTGACTTCTGACTTCTGTGTCCCTGAGGGTGAGGAGACATGCTTGGAAACATGAAAAGAAAGGTTCTTCCTGACTAAAAAGAGTTTCCCCTGAGCCAGGGAGGCAAACAGGAGGATTATAACTATTGGGGACCATGTTCTGCTCCCAGGTAGCTCCCAAGAGGGTGACCAGGTTCACAGAGAAACAGTTGCATTGTTCCCAGCTAGGCCAAAGATTCCTGTGCCCTGAGCTTGAACCCCAGGGAGCCAGGCAGAGCAGGCGCAAAGGGTAAACTGAGGGCTAACAATAGGCACAGCCTTCTGGATGACCTGGAACCTTTGTATAACCTTGGTCAGCAGGCTCCAAGAGGACAAAGATGAATTTCCCTAACACAACAGAAAGGGGGCTTGGATTCTAAATTAAGTTGTCTGGAAAAAAAATAAAGAAATGTATTATTTCTTGCATATCCAAGTTAATTAATTACAATCAGTGCACTTGTATCTTTTGGTGCCTAACAGAGACTTTGGTACAGAAGAGCATGTTTGAGAAAAGATTAATGGAGGACAGGGACATGGGAAAAAGAGCATGGAGAAGCCAGTGCCAGCACCCCCTCCGTTAGCCTCTCTCAATCCTCTCAACTGGGTATGAGGTTACCCTCTTCCGAGCTCTCTCTGGCATCTCTTTTGTTGTTGTTCGGTCCCATTCAATTGATTTCAACTCATAGTGACCCCATGTGACAGAAGAGAACTGCCCCATAGAATTTCTTTGGCTGTAACCTGTACGGGAACAGATCACCAGGTCTTTCTCCCACAGACCACCAGGTCTTTCTCCCTTGGAGCTGCCAGGTAGGTTCACATCACCAACCTTTCTGTTAGCAGCTACGTGCTTAACCCTTGCACCACCAGGGCTCCTTGGCATCTCTCTTATCACACACATACGACCTTTGTTTGCGGGGTTTCACTCTTGCTTTAAAACCCTGTAGAGGATGAACAGCTTGAAGTGATGAACCACCTTGTTCAACCCTCTACCCTCTACCCCTTCACCCACCCCAAGCAGGTACTCAATTGGTGTTTCCTAAAAACTGAATGAAATGGGCACTGAAGCAAGACACAGAAAACAAGAGGAAAAATTGAGGACTTCAGAGGTGGAGCAGGTGCAGTCACTTGGTGGAAGGAAACTTTCTGGAGGAGAGAAGCCTGGGAAGGGGAGAAGAACAGACTTGGTGTGGAGAAGAGTGGCTGGTGGAGGGGAATGGAGAAGGACAACAGCCCCCCACACCTCTGGGGCTTCAGAAGAGCCCACCCAGAGCTTGCCCTCTTTGTAGGCATAATTTATTCAACTGCAGCAGTGTCTGAAAATCTCCTAGCAGATGGTTTATTCCATGAGGACCCAGCATGTGGGAGGACCTAGCATGCAGCCTCCAGATAAAGACCTGATCTACTGGCTGCTCATACATGTTCTGAGAGGCAGGGGATCAGACATTAGCCCATTTTACAGGGAACAGCACTGAGGCCAGTGAGATGATAGACCTCACCCAGGGTCACACAAGGCCAAGAGTTGCTGGAGGAGAAAGAGGGGAATGGGACTGCCCTAGCAGAAGGAAGACACTTGTCCTTTGGTCTGAGGGCTACATAGGGTTGCTGTGTCCTAAGCCCTTGCTCTGCCCCTGACCCACCTCTGTCCTGACCCAGCTTCCTGCGGATGTGCCAGTTGCTGACAAGGAAATCCGCACCAAGCTGGAAAGAAACAGCACCAGCTGGATGAAATGGAGGGAACTCATGCAGGAGCCAATGCTCTGAGTTTCCCTCCTCACCTCAGGCATGCTCAGGAGACAGGGGACATTTCAGACCATCTGTGCCTCTTTGCCACATTTCTTAAAGCAGGGGCCATATCTAAGCTGTGTTTCTGCCACAAAAAATCAGAATGGTATTCTGATCCTGGGGTCAGAAGAGGTCAGAAGACCTAGGTTAGAATCCCCGCGTCCCAGCTGTATGACTTGGGCAAGACTTTTGAACTCTGTGAGGCTCAGTTTCCTCATCTGTAAAATGGGAATATTATACCTACTTGAAGGGCTGCTAAAAGAATCGTATGAGCTAACTATATGCAAAATTAAGAAGGAGACACAATAGCCTGGGCTTTTGGAGTTTTCGGAGCTTTACTCCTATCTCGCCCCATGCCACATGACACTCCCCTTCCCAATCCATGGCTCCCACTCCATTCCAGGCCCTCACCCTTTAAATAAAATGACAATCTAGGAAGAAGGAGACCCAGGAATTGAACAAGGAAATGGTCTGCAGGTCTAATCACCTCCTACTACCTCTTTTTCCATGAGACCAGAGAAATGGATGGTGCCCGGCTACCATTAGTGAACATTTTGACTGAGAACCAAGGACTCAATAGTTGGATCTTGATCAAAAAGAGGGAAAAGTTTCAGCCAAAGATTAGACTGGCCCATAGAACAAAACGAGACTAAAGTGACACTCCAGCCCAGGGCCAAGGGCTAGAAGGCAGGAGGGGACAAGAAAGCTGATAATGGGGAACACAAGGTTGAGAAGGGAGAGTGTTGACATGTCGTGGGGCTGGTAACCAACGTCACAAAACAAATGTGTCCACTAATTGTTTAATGAGAAGCTGGTTTATTCTGTAAACCTTCATCTAAAGTACAAAAATAACAATAAATAAGAAAGGAAAAAGTGTGGAACAGAACTCCTTATTCCAAATTCTTATTGGAAACCAGACTTAGCTGGATTCATTGAGACTAGAGGAACCACCTAATCTATTGTCTGGAAACAACTTTTAAGCCTTGAACTAAAACTATCCCATGAAGTAATCTTTAAACAAAACAACAATTTAACTCATTTAATAAGAACTGTTTGCCTCGAGCCTTGCACTCTTTTAAAGAATTACCTATATGCGATTAAATGGACAACAGTAACTCTAAAACAGGAGAACATTAAGGGCCAGAGAGTCTAAGGTAACGGTGGTGAAAAATACGGGCAGAGATAGAGAGAATGGTGACACAACGTGAAGTATGCAACCCTTATCAATGAACTGCACATGTAAAATGATTGAATGGGTATATGTGTTGATGTGTATATTTTCACCAAAAAGAAAAAATCTAGAATAGGTAAATGCACAGAGACATTTATTAGGGGTTACCAGGGACTGTGGGAGAGGGAAATGGGGGGGGGGGGCTTGCATGAGGAATAGAGTGATGAAAAGCATTTAAAAATGGATAGTGGAAGTTGTACGACATGGTCCCCCAAAAAACCTGGTGCCGTCGAGTCGATTCCAACTCATAGCGACCCTATAGGACAGAGTAGAACTAAATATAATTAATGTCACTGGATTGTATACTTAAAAACAGTTAAAATGGTAAATGTATTGTATTTTTTTACCACAATAAAAAAAATTTTAAGTTAAAAAAAAGAATCTTTTTAATGTCAAAATATTTTTTAATATCTCTCTGATGCAACAGTCATATTTTTAGAATCCACAGATGGAAAGAATGCACAATGATAAAAGCTACGATGAACCCAACAATGTTTTGTGTGTATTATTAGCTAGAAGCGATCTCTACGTAAGATATTCACTTTCCATATTTTGAGTGCTAAAGAAAGGCTAAAATGAAAGTGCTTGATGCATACGTGGACTTGCCGACCCAGGGGTAAACCAGAAAACCTGTTGCCGTGGAGTCGATTCCGACTCATAGCGACCCTCTAGGACAGAGCAGAACTACCCCATAGAGTGGTCTAAAATTAGGGATGCTGTGGATCTTGGGCAGCTAAGATCTTCAGTAAGGCACAAAACTACTCAGTTTCCATTTTAAAAAGGTCACTCTGGCTAGATGCATCCTTGAACACCAGAACTGTCTTCCAACATGTCGCAGGACAACTCTTCAAACAAGCCTGAAGCTACACTTGTTAGGTGCAATCACACCAAATTCACAGAGAATCAGTTCAAAATCTTCAACACATTCAACAACAACAAAAAGAACCTTACTAAGGTTATGCTTCCAAACAAAAACTTGCTTTAGAAATCAATGATGTAGAGTCTAGAATTTGAATTTGGTTTCCGAATCGAAGAGTTAGACACTCATTCTAGAGAAGACCAGAGCTTAAGGAAGCTTTGAGATCAAGCCAAGACCATGGGCAGGATCACCCTGAAGAGAAGATTCAGGGTCGAGAAGTCAGATGGTATCAAATCAGCTACACCTTCTCCCAGTTACATACCCTCATTAAAGCATTTAAGAGCAGCCCTTACCCTGGGATTGATTCTGGAGAACAACTTGGTCAAGAATTGGGGTTCCAAAGGAAAGAGTACAAATTTGGTTTCAGAATCAAAGATCTGGATTCTCTGCCCAAAAGAAAATGGCTGATAATGACAGGGCTGGGATTAGGATGATTAAAGTGATCAGGTCTTAGAACGAAGACAGGACCAGGACTATGATCTCCGAGATGAGAGAGTTCAAGGTATAGAAGCTAGACAAAATGACACCAGCCTCACCAGAGATTGTCTTGTTCCCCTGGGGCCAAGAGTAGGGGCATAGAGGCACGTCCAGAGTATCTTATATTGCCACCCTGGACCCACATCCCTCTTTCATTCTTCCTGTGGGACCACAAATTGAACCTTCTGGAAATGGTGAGCATGACTTCAGGAGCCAGAGACAGGTAGAAACCCTGCAAGAGGCATCTCACAGCCTGACCCAGCCTGGCTCTAGAGTTGAGTAGAATTTCAGAATGGTGAAATTAAGATTCATAGAAACGATTTTGCAATAATCATTGATTCAGGTTAAAATCACCAGCAGATGTTAAGACCTATAAGTGAATATTTAATGAGTGTTATGGATTGAATTGTGTCCCCCAAAAATGGGTTTCAACTTGGCCAGGCCATGATTCCCAGTATTGTTTGGTTTTCCACCATTTTGTGAGCTGATGTAATTTTCCTTTGTATTGTAAATCCTCATTTCTGCCTGTGGTTAATGAGGCAAGATTCGGTTATATTGAAGAGGATTAGGGATGCAACACCCTTACTCAGGTCATAATCCTGATCAGATGTAAGAGGAGTTTCCCTGGGGTGTGGCCTGCATCACATTTTATTTTATAAGAGATAAAAGGGGAAAGAAGCAAGCAAAGAGATAGGGACCTCATACCACCAAGAAAGAAGTGCCAGAGCTGAGTGCATCCTTTGGACCCAGGGTCCCTGCACTGAGAAACTCCTAGACCAGGGAAAGATTGATGACAAGGACCTTTCCCCAGAGCCGACAGAGAGAGAAAGGCTTCCCCTGGAGCTGGACCCCTGAATTTGGACTTCTAGCCTCCTGGACTGTGAGACAATAAATCTCTCTGTTAAAGCCATCCGCTTGTGGTACTTCTGTTACAGCAGCACTGGATAACTACGACAGTGAGGAACAAGGTATACATTGTCTCAAAGACTCTGCACACAGATTACTTATTTGTTACACAAGGAAAATAGGTAATTTTGCAGTGAAGAAACCTGGACAACTCCACCTTAACCAAGTGGTCGAAATTCACCTCACTGGTAAGAGCATTAACTGACAAAGGGGCTAAAAGACAGATTGTCAATCGTGACGCTGATGAGGAAGGCAACACTAGGTAAGGAAGAGAGAGGTGCAGGGTCTATGTACGGAGTCCCTTGTAGGAGTCCAATTTCATTCTATGAGAAATGAGAAAGCATCGAGCCATTAAAGGGTTTTAAAGATGAGTGTAACAGGATCTGCTTTATAAGAGTGTTGATTTGAAGAATGAACTCAGGGACGCAAGTGGGATCATGGTGATCGCTTAGGAGGCTCAAAGCACAGTGGACAATCATGTTTAAGAGCTCAGCTCCTTACCAGCTAGTGAGTTTCTCTGTGCCTTAGTTTCCTCGTTTGTAAAAGGGGGATAATAATAGTACACTCACATGGCAGGATAGTTGTGAGAATTAAAACGAACTAGTGTTTGTAATAGACTGAGAACACAGCAAGTGCTTTATAAGCCATTTACTCTTACTGTATGATGGCTGCATTCATATAAATGGAAGATGAGGTGAACTTTGGTGGCAGGGAAATTCCTTC
This sequence comes from Elephas maximus indicus, assembly GCF_024166365.1. Classification (NCBI taxonomy): domain Eukaryota; kingdom Metazoa; phylum Chordata; class Mammalia; order Proboscidea; family Elephantidae; genus Elephas; species Elephas maximus. The sequence goes on along the minus strand of NC_064835.1, from coordinate 11,893,895 downwards.
TGTAGTTCTGCATCTGTAGGGGGCTGTGGCTCTAAAAGGTTTACTGAAGAGGCAACACATTGAGAGAAGTGGGCAGGAAAGAAAGCATTATGGGAGGTGGAATGAACAGGAATCATTCATGGACTAGATGGGTGGATGATGACAGAAACAAAGAAATCGTGGACAACTCCAGTATTTGGGGCTTAAGTAACAGCTTAAGAAGTGGCCATTTTCACAATGGAAAAGAATGGTGGCTGATTTAGGACATACTAGGTTTGAGATATCATGTGGATATATTAAGTAATAGTTGATCAATGAGTCAGAGCTCAAAAGAGTTCTAGACTAAAGATATAAACCTGCTCTTTATCTTTTGCAAAGAGAGAAAAGATTTAATAATTTAATTGAAATTAAACATTTAATGGTAATATTTAAAGGCACGAATCTATGAAACTTGTCCTACAGGTAGATCACACACATGTAAAATGACATTTGTTCCAGTCATTCATTGAAGCATTGTTTATAATAGCAGAGATTATAAATCACCTAATTAGCAATTAAGAGGGAACAGGTTAAATATATTGTAATGTAGCCATAAAATGGAATATTATACAACTGGTAAAACAATAAGTCAGCTTTATAGTTCTGATATAGAATGATCTACAAGAGCATCGTTCAGTGAAAAAAACGAGGTACAAAACAAAATGTATAATAGACCACATTTGTGCGCTCTTCTCCTCCCCCTAAAAAAGAACAGGTTTGCTAGTATTGGTCTATGTTTGGAGTATCTCTAGAAGAATACAAAATTGTTAACAACAGTAGCAATGGCTAGAGGACAGGAGTTATTGAAAATTTTATTTTTCACTCTATGTTCTTTAATACCATCGTATTTGGAACCACATGCATGTACTACAAAATTTTTAAAGTATACAAATATTTTTAAATATTGTTTGGGAAAAAAAAAAAAAAAGATCACTTCGATAACAAGAAAGGTAGGAGGCCAACTAGCAGGCTACTGCAATGGTCCAAGCGAAAGAAATGCAGACTAGGGCTAGGGTTATGTCAGTGGGCATGGAGAGGAAAGGCTGGCTCCAAAGGACATTTTGCAGATAGAATCCAAACTTGGATGGGTGATCGGAAATGGAGTGAAGGCGAAAGAGAAAGACACCCAAGATTTGGCTAAGAAAGCTTTCATGCTCAGAGTCACTCCTGGCAGTTTTGCCCATTCCTCCAAAGCTCCTGGGAGGCTGGAAGGACAGAGGTCTTCCTGGCCTGGGGCTAAGAGCAAGCTGAAGAGAGGGGTGCCTAGAGTTGGCTGCACCTGGATGAACGGTGAGCTCCAGCCCCTCCACCACCACCACCCCACCCCCACCCCCAGATACACACACACACTCACCACGTGCTTTCATCCAGGGGAGCTGGAACTCACATGATTTCCTACGCAATGCACTTTGGAAAAAAGAAAAACCCATCAACATTTTCCTGCTTCCCTTCCTGCCAATAAACAGCAGAAATGTCTCCAACATAAAAAAAAATTTCAGATTTTTTTTCTCTTCCCCATTAGTTCAAACCCACCAGCCGTTCCTTGGGAACCCTATGGAGCCGTTCTACTCTGTCCTACAGGGTCACTATGAGTCCGAATTCACTTGATGGCAATGGGTTTGGTTTTTTGGTTTGGTTTGGCTCAGCCTGACCCACAGTAGCTGCCGGATGCTACATTTGCATGCTGCACTTCTATTGGCCGAAGCCAGCTGGCAAAAGGTGTTGGGTAATTGTCAATCTCTTCAGAAGGACAAGCTTGTAAATCAGGAGGCAGCAGCTTGTTTACAAAGCAGCTTTGCTAGAGATGGGCCCTATCTGTGGAAAGTTGAGGTAGAGGTGGCTTCAGAGAGCTGTGGGATCACTGCTTGTATTTTTTCTTTCCAAAAGCCACAAAAAAAAAAGCTAACTATGCTCACATTCCACAAGGATGAGTCTTGTTTATCCCCAGGCACAGCCGTACCTGCCAAAAAACTGCTAATTCATTTTCTCTTCACCAGAGAGACTGAGTCAGGACTCAGGGGAGCTATTGTCACCTCTCAGACAGCCCTTTCTGTCCCCTGCTCCGCTCCCAGGCTTTGTGCAGACGGAGAGCAGCTCAGCTCAGCCAAGCCAAAGCCCTGAGGTAGAGGCTGCACACAGCCCCTCCAGCCCCACAGACCAGGAACCTTGCTCATCTTTGCCAAGCGCAGCTGCCCAGGAGACAGGCACAGGGAAGATTTTACCAACAGGCAGGTCTCTCAGCCACCCTGTGCTACAGAAACCCAACAGTCCATATCCCCGCCCCCAACTACCCTTGAGAGAAGAGGGAGCCCTAAGTGTCTCTGCCTTCACTTACAGGGTTCCTCTCCCACTCTTACTTCCCCAACCCCTGGCTTTCAGGCTTCGGCTCCCACCCTCTTCTAAAACTGCCCTCACCAGTAACCTCCTTGTTGCTAAATCTAATGGATACATTTTAGTCCAAATGTGATACCAACTGACCACTCCCTCACTGTAACTTACCCATTTCTGTGGTGTTCCTCTCTCCTGGTTCTCCCATCCCCCTGGCCCCTCCTCAGCTCCTTCCCTGCTGCTCCTACCTTAAATATCAGTGCTCCTTTGGGTCCTATGCTGGGTTCTCTTGTCTTCTAGGTCTACACATGCTCCCTGGATGTTCGTTATCGCCTATTTGCAAACAACTACCAGATACCCACCCTCTGCTCACACCTCGCTCCTCAGCTCCGAACTGGACCGCTCCACATAGATGTCCCACAGGCACTTCAAACTCAGCTTGGCCAAAACTACCTCAAAGCTGCCTCCTCTCTTCCCAGTGAATGAAACGTCATCCTTCAGAGTATCCAGGAGCCTGGGAGATACCTCCCCAGTAGGCAGTGCTCACGTACTGTGAACTTTCCTGATGCAAGGCCTATCCTATCTGTCCCATCTTCTCTATCTTCACTGCTCTGGCCCCATTTCAGGCCCTCGATCTTTCTCATCTGAACTCATGCCCCTGTGCTCCCAGGTCCCTCTGCCTCTACTCAGGCATCATTCCAATCCCATACCCTTGCCCCAGCTCCACTAATGCCTGTAAACTGCAAATCTCATCATACTTCTCCCCTGCTTTAGACCCGTCCACGGCTCCCCACTGCTCACTGGACAAAGTCTAAAATCTTCAGCCTGATAAATCTTCCGTGATCTGGCTCTCGCCCTGCCCCTCTTCCCACTCTATGCTCTATCCAGATGGAACATCAGAATGTGCAGTTCATGACTCCATCCCCTTATTTCCAAGACTCTCTGTGTCAGAAATGACTTTCTTCCACTTTCCAGAAAACAACCACTCCCTTAGTTGTTTCTTCCAGACCCTCCTTTGAATCCCCTCCTTTCTGCTTCATAGGCAGCACCTACAATACGGGCTGCTCTTGTTTCTTTTCGCGTTCATTCAAAAAGGATTTACAGACGTGGTAAATACATACAATGGAATACTACTCAGCCAGTAGAAGAAATGAAGTCTTGAAACGTGCTACAGTATAGAAGGAGCTGGAAGACATTATGCTGAGTGAAATAAGCTAATCATGAAAGGACAAATATCGTACGACCTCACTTACATAAAAAGACAAGAAAAGGGAAATGTATAGAGAACAAAGTTTATTAGGGGTGAGACGGAGGGGAAAAGGAGGGGTTAATGGTGATGGAAAAATCACGTTGATTATGGGTAGGGTTGCACAGCTGATTATTGTAATTGCTGTCAATAAGTTGTACACCTGTAAAAGGTTGAACTGGCAAAAGTGTGATAGATATAACAGTGACAAAAAGAAAGAAAAAAAAAAAAAAGGAGCAGCTGCTGAGGCTGCTTATGTATAGCCAAAAACCTCATGGAATGTGGTTCCTTGGTTTGGAGGTTTAGGGTCATGGTTTCATGGGGCATCCCGGTTAATGGCCCAACAACATGTTTAGTGTTTCTGTTCTACCTCCTAGTTCACTGCGTGGTGCCTGGGGTCTTAAAACTTGCAAGTGGACATCCAAGGAACAATTGGTCTCTATTTGCCTGGAGCAACAGAGGAAGAAGGAGAGTCAGGAATACAAGGAGGATATGGAATGTGTGGCTAATTGCCTCCAAGAACAACTGCCTCCTTTGCTATGAGACCAGGAAGTAGATGGTGCCTGGCTGCCTTTACTGAACATTTTGATCAAAGATTCTAGAGGAGAATCCTGATCAAAAGGGGAAAATACAGAACTGAATTTCAAATTCTCAGGAATCCAGACCTTCTGAAGCCATGGAGGCTGGATGAACCCTTGAAACTATTGCCCTGAGATAATTTTTAAAAATTTAAACCAAAAATATCCCCTGCAGTTTTCTTAAGGCCAAACAATCATTTAGCTTAACTAGTAAAGGAAGTCTCCTTGAGCATTGTGTTCTTTAAAGAATTATCTACATGAGATCAAAGTGACAACAGCAACTCCTCAAAAGATTACATAGGAACCTTAGGGGGCAGTGAGTTTATGTTAATGGGGGAGGGACAACTCAGGAAAGAGGGTGAGATTGGTTGCACAATTCAAAGAATGTAATCAATGTCTCTGAATTGCACAGGAAGAAATGGTTGAATTGGTGGGTTTGCTGTGTGTATTCTCGATAATAACAAAAAAGAAAAAAGATTTATTTATTAAGGCCCTAGAGATACAGCAGGACAGACACAGACCTGACCTCAAGGAAGTATCCATCACACCACCTTGCTCCCCCAGAAGCTGCCTTTCACCTGCCCATCACTGCTCTGAATATGCTATAAGAGTAAAGAACTACCCGGGCAGGAGAGGGTCTATGTGACCTCAGTTTACCCCCAAGCCGCCCCCAGGGTAACCTTTCTACAGAACACATTTGGCCATTTCACTTCCATCCTTTAAGCCTTTTCTGACCCCTCATTACCCAGTTCCATGCAGACAGGGGCTTCATCAACTTTCATCAACTTCATCAACCTTCATCCCTTCCTCCAGGGTCAGCTCTCAACCTTCACTGCCTCGAGCAACCCATACTGCCTGTATCTCTTCACATCCACTTTCCTTTGTTTTGTCTCTTAGCCTTCACTCATGTTATCTCCCCTATCTTAAATGCCCTTCCCCCCTCTCATCTAGTTTATTAGTTATCTAACACTGTGTAAAAAACCACCCCAATTAGTAACTAAAGGCAACAATAATTCTGTGGGGTAGCAACTTGGTCAGGAATCAGCTGGGATGGCTCATCTCTGCTCCATGTGGTGTTGGTTGGGCTCATTCATGCGTTTGTGGTCAGCTGACAGGTGGGCTGGGGACAGGATGACATTGAAGGGGCTCACTCAACATCTGGCAATTGGGTGGGGCTGTCATCTGGAGCACTTCAGAGCTCTCTGTGTGGCTAGTTCAGGCTTCCTCATATGGCAGCTGGGTTCCAAGATGCAAGCTCAAATGGGCAAATATTTATCAAGTCTCCCCTTGCATCATGTTTGCAGAAGTCCTTTTGGCCAAAGCAAGCCATATGGTCAAGCCTAGAGTCAATGTAAAAGAGGTACAATTCATTAGTGGCCATGAATGTAGCAATCTACCACAGTCTGTCCTCTACCCCTAATGGTGCACATTCCTCCCACCCACCCTTCCCAAAACACCCAGAGTCTTATCCGATCATGGCATTGGGCTCAAAGTCCATGGTCTCATACTGTGCAGCAGGTCTGGATGTCACTGAGGGTCCTCAGGTACAACTCCTCAGGTGTGGGTCCTCTTGATCCAGAGGCTTGTGAACTAAAAAGGCAAGATATCTGCCCCAAACATATCCAGCATACAACGGTGAAACAGGGACAAGATAACCTCAATAGATGCTCCCATTAAAAAGGGGTGGATATAGAAGGCACATAGCAAACACTGGTTCCAAGCAATTCTGAAACCCAGCCAGGCACATGGCATCAGGATCCCTACTCTAGAGGTAGGGAATGTTACCTGAATAGGGCCCAGTTCTCCTTGGTTCTTAGTTAACATTCTCTGGGCTTTTGGTTCTGCCCTCTGAGAGGTCCTTCCTTTTCCATAAGAAAAGACCCATGTTTACTTGGGCCAGCTTCATGCCCATAGAAATTTGGGGGCCCAGAAGCCTGTTTTCATTTTGAATTGTCTCAGTCCGTTTTAGTCCAAACTGGTGGAGCTTTTGCCAATACAATACTCTTTAAAACTTTATGAATTTTTTGTGAATATTATTGGAGTCCACTCCATGCATGAAGAGCCACATACATAATTATTTCAGATGGCCTTTCTCTACTGTGGTTGTGGGAAAATGTTTTTAATACTCTTAGAAATCCTTTTACTTAGCTGAGAAAGTCTACTAGGCAACACCTTAAATCTTTCTCAGTTTTTAACAAAGGGTCCTACAATCATACCCTTGATTTACTCTTTACCTTTGACCAAAAGATTTGAGAATCTTTTGCCTGCTAGAGAGACTGGAAATGAGAGCTGATTTTCTTTTCTCACCTAGAAAACAAGACAGGTCTTTGTTTGGCTCATCTTTCTCTCTTAACAACAGCTTGTCATAGTAATTAGAAGCACCCAAATGACATTTTGGACATTCTTCCTCCAGACCCGCTTTGGTCAAATCTATAATTTTGGTACATTTTCTATCTTCTAAGTTACCCCAAGCAACATTTTTGCCAATGGTTCCACCACCGCATAACACAAATCACCCTTGTTCCAGCCCTCAAGCAGTTTCTTCACTTTTCTTCCAGCCTCCCCTCACAGTTCATTCACCACTCCTCCAACCAATGCAACAGGCTCCTTGCCCCTTTTCCAGCCTTCATATACCACCCAGTTCCAAAGTCAATGCCACATGTTTAGGTTTTTAAGGCAGCACCACATTTCTAGGTACCAATTTATGTATCAGGTATCTGCTGTTGCATAAGAAATCACCCCAAAACCTTAGTGGCCTAAAACAACCACCATTTTATCATGCTCAATGATTCTGTGGGCCAAGGAATTCAGATTTCTCTTTGTTCCACAATATCTGGGTCCTCAGCTTGAAAACTCAAACATCCGGGCTGATGACTCAAACAGCTTTAAGCTGAAATTGTATGGAGGTTTCTTTATTCACATGTCTGAAGCCTGGACTGGAATGACTTTGAAGGCTGAGTTCACTTAGGACTATCTACAGTGCCTACACAATACCTCAGAGTAGTCAGAGTACTTAAATGGTGGCTCAGGGCACCAAGAGTTGAGTGTCCCACCAAATGAGGTAGAAGCTACATGACCTTTTATGACCTAAATTCAGAAGTCCCTTCATCACTTCCACAGTCGCAATCCCACTGAGACTCAAGAGGAGAGGACATAGACTTCACCTCTTGGTGCACGAGAGTCAAAGAATTTGCATCCAGGTTTCAGAACCACCACAGTGGGCCTACTTGGGATGATTCATTTCTGTTCCATGTGGTGTCAATTGCTTTTGTGGTCACTTGGCAGGTGAACTGGGGGCTGGCTGATTCCAAAGAGTAGTTGATGTGAGCCGGGGCACCTCAGTTCTCCACATGCTAGCTCAGACTTCCTCACGTGGCAACTGAATTCCAATAAGACAAGCCCCAATGCACAAATATTTATCAAGCTTCTGCTTGCATCACACTTGCTGACAGCCCATTGGCCAAAGAAGGCACATGGCTAAGCCCAGAATCAATGTGGAAGGGAATCACACAAAGGCATGGATATCAGGAGGCATGATTCATCTGAGGCCATGAATGTAACCATCTACCACTCCTAGGCAACTCCCATTCATCGTTAAAGACTCAACTCATTCCTCACTTCCTCCAAGAAGCTCTCCCTGACAGACCGGGTCATCATTTCTTTCTACTTTGGGCTCACAGGGTACCCTATACACATCTCTAGCTAAGCACTTACCCTACTGTTTTCTAATTATCTATACACCATTTCTATCTCCCCCATTGGAACAAGCCTTTGAGGGCAGAGATTGTGTTCTATTGGTCTTTGTATTCCCTGGGTCCATCCCTACACCTGGAACATTGTTGGTACCCAAAAATATCTTGTAATTATTTGATTAATTAAGCATCCATGAATAAAAATTTTTAAATAAATAACTGTTGAAAATGAAATTATATCTCCATTGGTGCTTTGTCCTCTCACCCTCTGCCCCTGCATTCTAATAAAAAAAAAAAAAATAGATACCCTTTATGTTTTATTTGTCACAGTCTCCAACTAAACATGCAGTTCTTTGGGAAGCCGACCTCACTCAGGGAGTTGACCTCAGCTAGAAGAGCAGAAGAGTGTAGAACAGTGGTTCCCAGATTTTTTGAGTACATAGACTAGTAGTGTTTCCAAAGAGCTTTGAAGATCAACAGGAAGCTGTGATTTTGGGGGGAAGGGCTAAGCAATGACATTAAAAACGTACATACTACCCACCACCACTCCAAAAAAGTAGAAAGACCTAGAAAAAATGTAGAACAAGATTCTAACTCACAAAAAAAAAAAAAAAAAGACCAGACTTGCTGGTCTGACAGAGACTGGAGAAACCCCGAGAGTATGGCCCCAGATAACCTTTTAACTCAGTATCTAAGTAACTCCTGAGGTTTACTCTTCAGCCAAAGATTAGACAGGCCCGTAAAACAAAATGCACACCAGCCCAGGGGCAAGGACGAAGAAGCAGGAGGGGACAGAAAACCTGGTAACGGGAAACCTAAGGTGGAGAAGGGGAGAGTGTTGACATGTCGTGGTATTGGCAACCAGTGTCATGAAACAATATGTGTACTAATTGTTCAATAAGAAACTAATTTGCTTTGTAAACCTTCATCTAAAATACAATTTTTTTAATTAAAAAAAAAAAAAGTAGAAAAGTATAACCTTAAAACAAAAACACAGCCCTTCCCAAGGAAGGGCAGTATATTGTATAAGGCCTAAAATTAATATTATGTGCCACCTTGACATGCGGTAAGACCAGGAGGGCCTCAGATGGCTTAACCATAACTCTCCTCCCTATTCTTCGCCCACTGATAAGGTCTCCTAGCCAAACAACCCTCCTTCATACAGGGACCAGGCTTAGTGCCTGCCTATCTCTGAGTAGAGGGTTTCAGTTCCCCGCCTGCCCGCAGAATTATTCAAACAAGTCAATCACATCCTCCTCTGGGAATCAGGGGGAACCCCACCCTCTTGATACTACAAAATCTGCTTCCCATAGCCCCTGGTTGTTCCTGAGTGCAGCCCATACCAGGCCCTGGGTAGCATGCAGTGTCCTCCTCCCACCCCCAGGGCTGTGAGTGTATGTGACTAATAAACTGCTGTAGACATCACCTGTCCAGAATCAGGTGTCATGTGTTCAGTCATTCTTATAGGATGACCCCTAGGGTGGGGTCATCCCATAAGAATTTGCATTTTTAGAGACGTTTATGTCTTATGTGTCTCTAGCTGGGGCAACTGGAGATGGTAGGAGAGGAAATTTAAAGGACCAAGAAGGTCCTCGCAGTCTATCAGGAAATCTTGCCTTGGGTGGAGTCCTTTAAACCCTACTTTTAGCACTTCGATCCTGTTCATCAGTAATTGGGAATTTTTAAATCTCCTTCCCTTCACCATCTTGTGTCCCATCCAGCCCCCAGGACCATTTCTTCTAAGCCATTAACTCCATACCACCTGGAGACCTTGCTTTAGCAGACACACAAATGCCACACCTTCTACAGTCCACACTCCCCTCCCCTTCCTGAAGGCAATGTACCCAGAAAGTAGGCCAGGTACTCATAACCCTACCAAAATAGCACAGCTAGGGCGCCCACCCAGCCGCACTTGGAGACAGGGCTGGAGACTGGGAAATGGAGCAGTCAGAGTTCAGATGGCCAGAGCCCAGATCCCTCTGCTGTCAAGGGGCCTCTCTGGGTATACCCGTGTCCTGTCAAAAAAGGAACCCAGTCCAGCCCCTAGCTGTGTTTGGTTGCGGGGTGATAATCAGGCCCCAAGTTAAAGCAATTGTGTTCTGATAGGAAAGATCTCTGGACTGAGAATCAGAAAGCTGTCAAGCAGGAAAGGGTACCCTGGCATGGGTGACATGGAGGAGGCCAGTGTGTCTGAGGGCAGCAGGGAGAGGCAATGAAGAAGGGGGAAGATGAGGTACAGGAGGTCGGAGCCAGGGGCCAGGACTCCCAGAGCCTTAACAATTACCTGGATAACATTGAGAAGTCCGGTTTCTTCATCTATGAAAACGGGTGGTCTTACCAGGTCAGTATTCTGTAGTCCCCAGATCCTGCGGGAGCCTGTGAAAAGGTAGGCCCACTCAGCTCTACTACTAGATTAGGGAGGTGGGAGCCAGGCAGAGATAGCTGTGTTTTTCCCATAGTGCCCTGGGAGCTTCTGCTGTTTACCAAAGTGGACTCAGCCATCCTCAGGCTCAGTTCAGATAGAAAGTTCCATCACTCTGACTGCAAGGAGGCCACTCAACCCTCTGAGGGAGGGCAGGGAAGTTAATTGGGAGACCAGGGCTGGCTTCCAGCAGTGCCATTACAGTAATGAAAGCTGTAAAGAAGGTGCCAGGGCTAACTTCTATGAAGAAATAGGAGAGATGGGCAGGCAGATGGCTGCGAAGCAGGGCCAGCCTTAGGATGTCCTGACCAGAATTCACAAAGAGGCCACAAGGATGCAAATCAATCAAATAAACCTTTGCTCAAAAAAAAGAAAATGCACTGCAGCTGTGGGTGGGAGAGACCAGTCCTCAGCAACTGCTGTAAAAAACACCAGAGGGCTTCTAGTGACATCACATTCACGGGCTGGGGGGGGTGCCTGGGGATTACAGCTTGGTCTCAGTCTTCTCCTTTCTAGTTGGTCCCTACCTCCTCCCCTCTCCCACAGTTCGGCTCTTATCTCCTCCCTGCGCTGGGACGCAGCAGAGTGAAGTGGCTTAGCGTTAAGGGTTTGGAGTTGTACCGGGTGGACTGGCCAGATCTATCCACTGACTAGCCAAAAGATGGGATGGGGAGTGGGATGGGATGAAATGGGGCGATGATCAACCTGGCAGGTTGCTGTGGGATAAACGTGGCCCTGTATGTGATGTGCCCAGCACGGAGAGGTCTGGGCCCTTTCCTTGTCTGAAGACCAAACCGCCTGGGGAGGAAATGGAGTCGGGAAGAACCTTCTAGCTGTCTGGGTGGCAGGCATCAACACAGGAGCTGAGGGAGATGAAAGAGTCCCAGAGCACAAATCCCCTGAGGGCTCTCCTCAAATGCTGGGTCTTCGGGACGGGCGAGGGGGTGGGGCATGATGGCTGGGACTGGGAGGGTGCAGCTCCAGCCATGCTTCCGAAGGGCTGCTCCAATATGGAAAAACACCCAACTGGCTTCCTTTTTTTTTTTTGGCTCCCTATGGGAGAAAGACTAGAACATTCCAACTCCAAATCTCTCACTGGAGTTTCCAGAGGAGGTGGGCTCCAGCTGGAAAAGACGCCCAGGGTGGCGGGTTCCTGGCCTCTGTCCTCCCGTTAGCCCTGGATTTTTCCACAGACTTCTGAAGAATAGGTTGGAAGAAAGGGTTAAAGCCTTATAAGGGAAGCAGCCATTGCGGGGCTCTAGGAGGTGGCGAATGTTCCTTCGGCGCCTCCTGGTGCCCCACCCTGATCCCCGGGGTCCCGCACCCTCCCATCCCTGGCCAGGCCTGCCAGCCATAGGGCTGAGGTCCCCTTCTCCTGCGGCAGCAGGCCCTTCTCTTGCACCAATACGGGACCGCCTCCTCCCCCTCTCTCCGCATCCTGTCTACCCCCTCAGCCTCTGATTGGCTGAGCCCCGGGCCCTCTCCACCCCCCACCTCCCCCACCCTCGGTGAAAACTGCGGGCACTGAGCTGGACGCAGCAACTGGAGGCGACGGCGCGTCCCGAGGAAGCTGTAGCAGCGGAGGAACGAGGCCCAGGTGGGAGCGGTGGCTGGGGCGGGGACAGGGGCGCAGGCACAGCCCCCAGCCGCCGGTGCAAGCTCAGCTAACCCGGGGCCTACCCAAACGGTCTGAGTGCGCCCGGGAATGGGCCGCGCAGAGTTTGGCTAGGGGCCTGTTCCCCAGGCGCGGGCGGGAGTGGGAGCCACTGCTGAGCAGGGGCCACGCCGCCCCTCGCCTTCGGGAAGGGGCTCCGGGGCTTTCGCCTGCGGGGGGATGGTGAGGTGCAGAGGAGAATGGGGAGGTAGGGCGCCAGGGATAGCCTTGGGCTCTTCTCTGTATCCAGACGTCCCCAAATTGAGCTTGCAAAGGGAGGTGGGTGGAATTGGGGGTGGAGGGGGAGGCGGATGATGACCCGCCGAAAAGCATCTCTGCCCCGCGACCCCGCGGCAGGTGGGGTGCGGGGCACCGAGGAAAGGGAAACCGCAGTGCCGCGGGCGGGGGCTGGCAGGAAGGCGGGCAGACGGGGGAGGGGAGAGCTGGAAAAGGACGGGGAGGGGTATACCGGTTGCAGTCGAGTCGATTCGGACTCTTAGCGACCCTATGGGGCAGAGTAGAACTGCTCCATAGGGTTTCCAAGGCTGTAAATCTCTACCGAAACAGACTGCCACGTCGTTCTCCCACGGAACGGCTAATGGCTTGCAACTGCCGATCTTTCGGTTAGCAGCCAAGCGCTTAACTACTGCGCCACCAGGGCTTCTTGAGAGGGGGTAGTGGGGCTTCAATTGGAATATAAGTGGAATCCGGGTGGGGCTAGTCGAGCGGGTGCTGGAGAGGGAGGGAGCGCAGAGCCTCTCTGGTCTGCGTGATGGAGACACACGGCAGAGGAAATGAACCCAGACAGCGCCCGTCAACCGCTCTCCCCACTCCCTTTGGCACCACAATCCCCTCCAATCCCATTTCTTCCCTTTTATTGCTCTGGCCTCCGCTCCCACTTCCCCTCCTAAATCCCGAGCCCGCACCCTCCTCAGTGACTCAGTGTCCGAGAATCAAAGCCAGATGCTGACCCCCTTTCCGAAAGCGCTTCTGGATCTGCTAGCGGCAGCAGCTCCGCTGATGGGACGGAGAGGGTTTTGATGGTAGCCGCAGCTGTCGCGGGACCTTAGCCTTGGGCACCGCAGGCCTGAGGGCCCCGGGCCCTGGTCTTGGCAAGGGCGCAACGTGCACACCCGGGCGCAAGCACCAGGCCAGGGCCTTGCGTGTACTCGCAGGCGCACACCCCTCCTGCGGCCTCTGCCCTGCGAGCAGCAATGCGGACGGCTAGGTTATTGCTCTGTGTCACCTCGCTGGGATGTTGGTATAACCTAGGCTGCAAAAACGACAAGACAGAGCGCCTAGGCAGGGAGGCCACTGAAGAGAGGCTGGAAAACTGCAGCCCCAGGAATCCCAGAAAGCTGAGTATTTGGAAGCATCCTTGGTTCATATGCAGTCCAAGAGCACTCTCACTTCCCTCACACACACCCAGGAACACCTCCAGCTCTGTGCCAAGTGCAGGATTATCTGGGAGCACCTAAACCCACGCATACCTGGCATCATCCCTAGCCATGTTGTCTTCTAGAAGGAAGGAAATTAACCTTGGTGGGGCCACTTACCTTGGAGCAGGTATAGTTCCAGATGTTTCTCGTCTTTCTTAATCCCGATCATAACCCTTTGAGTACCTAAGGCTCAGAGCCATTCATTCATTATCTTTTGAGCACCTACTATATGCCAGGAACTGTTCTGGGCATTGGGGATTTTTTTTTTTTTTTCTGAACAAGAACTAAGAAGTCCCTGCCCTCATAGGTAGGACATTTCTGAAGGGGGTTGGGGGTTGTAAAGATAAAGTTTCTTATTCTAAATCACCCAGCTAGTAGGGGCTCATGGCCAGGTATAGACACAGGCCCTTATAGGAGGTATTCTCCCTCTCCACCTCCCCCATCTGCCTGCCGTTTCCCCACAATCCGGTGACAGTGTCACATTCAACGAGGGATGTAGAGGGGGCTTGGATGCCCCACCCATGGACATTATGGCATATCCCCCAGGGGCCCCAGGCTTGGCAGTAAATGTGGGACACTTGCCCCATCTCTTGCTGATTCCCGTCCTGTCCCCACCCCAGATCCAGGGCTGAGCTCCAGGCACCATGAACCCCGCCATCTGCATCGCTCTCCTGCTGACAGGTACTGTGTAAGGCTAAGGCTGGGAGTCCAGCCACACTGGCTTGCTCCTCCTCAGAGAAGCTAGCTTCTTCCTTACAGACAGTGGAGGGGATTGAGGTATAGAGGGCTCTTTTTCGTCCTTAAGTCAGCAATTTCCCCAAACCTAGCTGATCTGAGTGCCTTGGGTGGTTTTTGGAAACACAACTCCCTCAGGCCCACCCCAGCCACTGGATTAAAAAATATATACATATTGCCCACGAGTCTATTCCAACTCATAGCAACCCTAGAGAACATAGTAGAACTGCCCCGCAAGGTTTCCAAGGAGCAGCTGGTGGATTCCAACTGCCGACCTTTTGGTTAGCAGCCTGAGCTCTAAACCACAGCACTACCAGGGCTCCTGCCATTGAATTAGAATCTCCAAATGGGATCCAGGAACCTGGATCTACTCCCAAGACTTCCTGCCCTTGGAACATGCTAGTGGGACCCAGGACTCAAGCAGGCTAGGGAGCGAGGCTAGGGTCTTCAGTGGGGAAGTTGGACTGACCCTTGGGGACCCCTGGGGTGGGAGAAGGGCTCAGAGAGCAGACCCCTGTGACCCCCCTGACTAGGCCCCATCTCTGCTCTTAATGTGGTTAGGAGACCCCCTGCTCCACAGGCTCTTCCTAACTCGGAGGGGGCACTGCTGGTGCCAGTCTTTCAGGTGGCCTGGGGGCAGAAGGTGACAAGCCTGACAGCCTGCCTGGTGAACCAGAGCCTGCGCCTGGACTGCCGCCATGAGAACACCACCACCTTGCCCATCCTGTATGAGTTCAGCGTGACCCGCGAGACCAAGAAACACGTGATCGAAGGCACTTTGGGAGTGCCTGAGCACTCATATCGCACCCGGACCAACCTCACTAGCAAGTATGACATTAAGGTCCTCTACTTAAATGGCTTCACCAACAAGGATGAGGGCACCTATACATGTGAGCTCCGCCTCTCTGGCCAGCCTCTCAGCATCTCCAACAAGAACATCTCAGTCTTCAGAGGTATGGCAAGTACCCAGCAAAACCCACTGAGCTGGAGGAGACAGGCTAGGGAGGGGCAGACTGGTGAGGGCAGCAGGCAGTCCTGGCTGGACTAGAGGGAGAGGGGTCCCACTCCCCTGACGTCCTCCAACTGCTGCCTGGTCCCCTGGGGAACCACTGCCTTCAGCGTGAATGGGGGTCTGAGGAGCTAAGGTGCCAGTCAGAGAGACAGAGTGGTGTTGTAGACACTTCCATCATGACTCTAGGAAAGTCACTTAGCCTCCCCAATCCCCTTCCTCCCCTTCAGGGAAATAGGGACCATAATACCTACTTCCCCACAGTCTTCTTGTGACCATGTCTAGGAAGGATTTATAAGTTGATGTGTGTTCGAAGGAAGGATGATTGGTCCTGTTGATACTTGGTCCCATGATCATCTTGATACCAAGGCAATGCACCTTACTTTGTGCCTGTCCCTACCTAAATGCTGGTCTCTCTTCTTTCCTGTCCTGTCTCCTACCCAATTCTCTCTCCACAGACAAACTGGTCAAGTGTGAGGGCATAAGCCTGCTGGTCCAGAATACTTCATGGCTGCTGCTGCTCCTGCTCTCCCTGCCTCTCCTCCAGGCCATGGATTTCATCTCCCTGTGACGGGTTGTGCCCACAGAGGATACAGGAAGCCACAAGACCTGGTCCAGAGACCCAAGTTCTCTGAGTCGGCTGACCCCCTCCTCCCAGTCCCTCACACACCTCGGGGAGGAATAGGGACCCCACCTCTCATAAGGAACCCCAGTGCTGCATGCCATTATTTACCCACTCCCACTGCCACCCGACCCCCACAGCCCCTCACACCCTCTCTGCACACCACTGGCTGTCTTTTGTACTCTTTGTTCCAGAGCTGCTTCTGTCTGGTTTATTTAGAGTTTATCCTTCCTTTTCTTCTGGAGTTCGTGAAAAGGGAAGCCAGGGTTGGGGAACTAATGGAGAGTGAGAGGATGGGGCAGGGGGGATAGAAAAATAACCAATCCCTGGGGGACCATCCTTGCCCAGTGGGGACCAGAGGCCGTGGAGAGACCTGGGTGAGGAGGGGATGGGGTGTCTGGGGCTGGTACCCGTGTGGTCTATGCTGAGACCATCCCTCAGCAGGCAGGGATGGCACCTGAAGATCCCAGAGGTAAGGACCCCCCCAAGCATTTGTGGCCATCACGTGAGAGAACAGAGCATCTTCCAAAGCATCCTCAACCAAAGCAAAAAAAAAAAAATCCCCTCTTTAAGACCCCGTAGAAATCCCCCAGAGGCCTGGGGCCAGGGGCATAGTTCAGTTAGAAAGCAGATCGCGATGGGAGCAATGCTGATGAGGGGCTGGCTGAAGGGGTAAGAGGCGAGGGCATGTCATCCCTCCCTACCTAAGGAAGCCAGAAATGTGAGCCTACTGTCCTGACCAGCAGTAGAGAAGGTGGCAGAGGAAAACAAGCCCCTCCCTAAGAGCATCCAGAACTCTGACCTGGACCCAAGGAGTCGGGCTGGCTGGAGTCCCAGAGCCCCCCAGAGTCTGGCCCAAGTGTTTCTTCAGGAGGTTCTTTTCTCCCTCCCTCATCAGTGCCAGCCCCTGCTAGCTGGTGCCTGAGCCCCTCAGACAGCCCCCTGCCCCACAGGCCTGGCTTTTCAGGGACCTCTGGGGGCCAGAGGCAGGCCATGGAGTGAGACCCATGGGTGGGACACGCCTTGGGAGGTGAGGTGGCTTTTCCTAACCCCCAGCTCCCCACCAGCAGCCCTGTCCTGTCCTGTGACTGTGTGTAGTGCCACCACAGCTTATGGCATCTCATTGAGGAAAAAGAAAACTGCACAATAAAATCAAGCCTCTGGAATCGACCTCGTGTCCCATCTCTGCTTTGCTCCTCCATCAGCCTAGGCCCGCCTCCCTTTCCTCAGCCAGTGTCTCCATGGGCAGGAGGTCCCACTTGCCACCTTGAAAGTTGGGGAATACTCCCTCTTCCCTGCCTTCCATCAGTTCTTCCTCTCGCCTTGCCTTCTTTCCAACTTCTAGCAGCACCTCAGCCCCCACCTCCACCTCCACCCAGGACCTATGGCTGCATGCTGGGCTTCTTTTCAGGAGAACTAACATTTAATGTTTGCTCAAATAAATGAATGTTCCATCTCTGCTGACTCACCTGGCTAGAACCACAAACTCACCTGCCAATGTATGGGCTGAGCCACATGACACTGACACGAATATGCAAGTGGCTTTGTGCTAACAAGCATTGAGCTGTGTAGGCAGTGTTCTCTTCTCAGACCTGGTTTTCCTTTGGAAATGTCCTCTCAACGTACTTCTTCTTAGAGGGCAAGTACCAGGAGCGTGGAGAGGAAGCATAGGGGGAGGGTGGGGCAGGAAAGGGCATCCATGTCTCCAAGGTCTAAGGGTGAGCATCTCCTTAAATCCAAAAGCAATGGCCAAAGAAAGGACTGAGGACCACCATTCCCTTGGGGGAGGGAGGGAGCGCTAACCCCATCCCTGACCCCCTCCTCTAAAAGTAATGAGTAAAATGTGGATAAGCATTGAAGTCACCCTGGGACTGGGGACTAGAACCGGGCCACAGGGTGGCTCTGAGTTCGAGGTCCTCGTAGGAGTCAGTGAGACAGCCTTCCTGCTTTGCCAGGGACTTTGGAGGGGGAGGGTGGCAACTGCCCAGAGACTGACTCATTTGGTATTTAACACTGGATAGGATGATTCTTTCTGAGCATTTTGCTTAAAGGCCTCAGATCTAAATTTGTGCCACTGGCTCCCACTCTTCTTGCCACCTCCCGTCTATGCCTCTGCCTAGTCAGTGGTCCTATAGTGACCCTGCCCAAAGAACCTGCCCAAAGAGGAAAGGAAAATCCCGTGGTGGAGGAGAACACACTGCCGGTGTGAAAGACTGTCCCTGAGTGAGGTGCCAGTCATTAAGCAGGTGCAATGACTGACACAAGACCCCTCTTATCTGCAATGCTTGGAGCTCGGACTACTCTGGCGAGGAAAGGGGTTTTTTGTTTTTTTAAGTACTTTATTTTATCTTTGTTGTTGAGATCATACACATCAAAAACATACACCAATTCAAGTAATTTTGACATGTTTCATTGACATTGATTACATTCTTCAAGTTGTGCAGCTATTCTCACCTCCTTTTCTGTGTTGTTCCCCCCATTAACGTACTGTCATTGCTCCCCAAGATTCCCATTTAATTTTTCAAGTTACTGTTGTCAATTTGATCCCGTGTACATAGATTTTTTTTTTTTTACATAGATCTTAAAAGAGCATAATGCTCAAGGCAGACATTCTTTACTAGTCAAGCTAAACGATTGTTTGGTTTTAAGACATCAGGGGCTATTTTCCACCTTTTGTTTTGTTTTGTTTCCACTTTTTGGCTATTGTGAACAGTGCTGCAATGAACATTGTTGTAGAGTCTCTGCTTTAAAATCTTTCGGGTATATAGCTAAGAGTGGAATTGCTGGGTCATACGGTAGTTTGGAAACTCTGGTGGCATAGTGGTTAAGAGCTACAGCTGCTAACCAAAAGGTCGGCAGTTCAAATCCATCAGCTGCTCCTTGGAAACCCTCTGGGGCAGTTCTACTCTGTCCCATAGGGTTGACTACGAATCGAATCTACTCGATGGCAACAGGTTTGGTTCGTTTTACGGTTGTTCCAGTTTTAGTTTTTTGAGAAGCCGTCTGTTTTCTACAGTGGCTATATCATTTTGCATTCCCACTAGCAATGATTCCAATCTCCCACATCCTCACCAACATTTATTATTTTATGTTTTTTATTTTTATCTTAGCCACCCTAGTGGAAGTGAAATGGTACTTCACTGTGGTTTTAATTTGCGTCTGTCTGATGGCTAATGACGTTGAGCATCTTTTCATGTGTTTGGTGGCCATTTGCTGAGATGTCTATTCAACTCCTTTGCCCACTTTGCCCTTTGCCCATTTTATGATTGAGTTGTGTTTTTGTTGTTGTCGAAGTTTTATGTATTTTTTGGTTATTAGGTTCTTGTTGGTATATGGTTTCCAAAAATATTCTCCCAGTTGGTAGCTTATCTTTTCACTTTTTTAGTAAAGCCTTTTGCTGAACAAAAGTTTTTAATTTTTGAGGTCCCATTTATTTATTTTGTCTTTTGCTTTTGTTACTGTATCAGAAAATCCATTGTTAAAAGCTAGGCCTGACAGCATTGCCCCTGCTTTTTTTCCTAAGGATTTTAAGGTTTCACTTTGCATATTTAGGTCCTTAATCCATTTTGAATTTTTGTGTACAGCGTGAGGCATGGTTCTTGTTTCTTTTTTCTGCGTGTGGAAACCCAGTTTTCCCAGCACCATTTATTGAAGAGACTCTACTTTCCCCGTTGAAAGGACTTAGCACCCTTGTCAAAAATCAGTTGACCATAGATGTGTGGGTTTATTTCTGAACTCTCAATTCTATTGCATTGGTCTATGTGTCTGTGTGCTCTGGCTAAGACTTCTAATACAATATTGAATAGAAATGATGAGAGCAGGCACCTTGTTTTGTTCCTGATTCCAAGGATAAAACTCTCAGTCCTTTTCCATTAAGTATGATGTTGTCCCTTGGAATTCATATATGCCCTGAATCATATTGAGGAATTTCCCTTCTATTTGAATCTTCTTGAGGGTTTTCATCAAGAATACCCATTGGATTTTATCAAATGCCTTTTCTGCATTCATAGAGATGATTATGTGTCTCTTTTGTTCTACTGCTGTGGTGTATTACGTTGATTGATTTTCTAATTGTAAAAAGGGCTTGTGGAAGTCAGAGGTCCTCTAACTTCATGAGCGGGGAGGAGAATCATTATCAGGCTCAACAGCCCAAGGTTGATTAATATGAGATGGAAGTCAAACATGCCTCCACTCTCCAAACTTCTACCAATTCTGACATTAGCCATCCCTCCCACAGAACTCTCTACTTCTTTGCTGGGTTCAATAATTTGTTGCAATGGCACACAGAACTCACAGATAACAATTGTTTATGGTGTTTATTAGGGTAGTAACAGGTTACCACTTGGAATCAGGATCAACAGGTTACAACTCAGGATCAAGAACAGAGAGCACGTAGGCAAATTCTC
Organism: Elephas maximus indicus; assembly: GCF_024166365.1. Lineage (NCBI taxonomy): Eukaryota > Metazoa > Chordata > Mammalia > Proboscidea > Elephantidae > Elephas > Elephas maximus. The sequence goes on along the minus strand of NC_064835.1, from coordinate 11,873,746 downwards.
CCTTCTTCAGGGCAAGACAGTTCTCTCAGTTACTCTCAGCCATGCCGGGCTCATCTCAGCCCCCTGAAGGCAAGCTTTTCTTGGCCCCCTCAGGATAGGCTTTCTCTTTTGGCGCTCAGACCTCAGGCCCTTGGCCTGGCCTCTGACCTGCTCCAGCAACTGCTAAAAAGCTCTTTTAGCTCTGCCAGTAAGTGCCCAGAGGCATCCCACTCCACCAGCAAACCTCCTGCCTGAAGGCACTCGGCTCTCTCACTCCGTAGGTGAGCACACCCACTGTAGCTGTCTTGGTTGGTGGATCTGGAAGCAACAGCTCATCCTCGTGTGGAGCCAAACTTGGCCTCCACGTTACTCTCCTATTGGTCCTCCTCCATCCACTTCCATGTGTTCCCCTACCCCCAAGTGTTCCCTTTGCCAGGCAGAAATGCTCTCCGTGAGTCTTCACAGGATAAGAGTCTCCTGGAAGGGTGGGGCAAGTTCTAGGACTGAGAGCCCTGGGCAGGAAGGCAAGCCCACCTTTCTCTGGAGGCCTCCTGGATTTACTGGAAGAGGGCTGGTTTTGGTAGGACTTTTGGAAGGACTTCCAGTCCCAACATTTCCTCATCTGTAAATGAGGAAATGATTTACTTTTAACTTTGATTTCCTTCTTTCACATGTGAAGACATGCCCTTCACAACACCAAAGCTGCAAATAGAGAGAGGAGATCGGTATCGTGCTGAGAAGGTGGAGGATGCGTCCCACAGGTCTTCTGGAAACTGTATGAATTTGTTGGCTAGTGAAAATCCCTGAATCTCCTTAAGGCAATTCCGTTGCCTTTCAGGGGAGTCCCTACATGTCGGAGAGACCCTTACACTGTGCCTCTGTAAATATTCCTCTGTCTCAATGGACAATTCAATCCAGAAATGGCAGTGTGGAGAGGGGCTTCAGAAGGTAGAGGCTTAGATAGTTGAAAGGTGACATGAAAGGGGTGAGGAGGGGTGGGGAGGAGGCTAATAGGGTATGGTCTGGGCCATGTGTACAGGGACCAGGGCTGACCCCAGCGCTCTTTATAACTAAGTGACTAGCTCCTCTTCTTTCTCAGTGAACTCACAAATTAGAACTGGAATATGTGGTCCAGCATCTTTGCAGCAGATGTGCCTATGTGGCTAAGTTGTAGCCAATGAAGCATAAGCGCAAAATGGTATGTGTAACTTCTATGAAGTGCTCTTAAAGGGAAAAGGCATGCCTTTCTCACCCTTTCACCTTTCTGCAGACTAGAATGTGAGTTGTAATCAACCCGATGGCTATGTGTTTTGGGTTTGGAAAGTGCTTTGGGAATATATATGTAGGGTACCTTTGCCAGGATAGAAGGCTTCCCCAAGGAGGAGTCCTGAGTAGGTGTTAGCACAAAATATAAACTATTTTGTAAGCAGATTACAAAGAAAGTAATTTTATTTCTTCTCTATCCTGCAAAACTTGGATAGAGGGAGTGGAAGCCACTGTGAGTTTAATCTGAGGACAGGCCTTAGCCCTCCCTACAGTATCTCACAACTGCTGGTTGATAGAACAACTCTCAGGGCATACAGGCCCAACATCAGGTTCTCTGATTCATCCAATATTCATTCATTTACTCAGTGTTCATTCCATACCAGGCCCTGTGCAGGACAATGAGAACAGAGCAGTGAATGGCACAGACAAGTTCCTGCCCTGTCTTCACTATCTAGGTCTGCTATAACAGAAATATCACAAGTGAATGGCTTTAACAAACAGGAATTTATTTTCTCACAGTTTTGGAGGCTAGAAGTCCAAATTCAGGGTGCCAGCTCTAGGGGAAGGCTTTCTTTCTCTGCCGGCTCTGGAGGAAGGTCCTTGTCTCTTCTGAGATTCTGCTCCTGGGCAATCTTCATGTGGTGTGGTGTGTCTCTTCCCCATCTTTCTTACTCGCTTGCTTGTTTAATCTCTTTTATAGCTCTAAAAAGATTGACTCAAGATATGCCCTACACTAATCCTGCCTCATTAACATGAGAAAGACAACACATTCCCAGATGGGGTTATAACCACAGGCATAGAGGTTAGGATTTATAACACATATTTTGGGGGGACATAATTCAATCCATAACACCCCCCAATAAAACTTATGTTCTAGAGCAGATGATGGACATTAATAAGCAAGTAAACCAATAAATAACTAAGCTATTAAGGACTGGGATCATTTATATGCAGGGAGTGGTAGAGGATAACGGTCAGCACTTTAGAAGGATGATCAGGCAGCGCCTGAGGAGGTAGCATTTGAGCTGAGAACTGAAAGATGAAAAAAATCTTTTTGAAAGAGCTGCAGGAAACACAACAGCAAGGACCAGCTCAAGGCGCTTAGAGGAGGAGTGGGATGACGTCATTGAAGAGGTAGGCAAGAGCCAGATCCCACAGTGCCCTGGAAGTTGTTATGGATTGAACTGTGTTCCCCAAAAATGTGTATCAACTTGGCTAGGCCATGATTCTCGGTATTATGTGATTGTCCACCATTTTGTGATCTGGTATGATTATCATATGTGTTGTAAATCCTAACTTCTATGATGCTAATGAGGCAGGATTAGAGGCAGTTATGTCAATGAAGCAGAACTCAATCTACAGATTAGGTTGTATCTTGAGTCAATCTCTTTTGAGACATAAAAAAGAGAATTGAGCAGAGAGGAGAAGGACTTCATGCCACCAAGAAAGAAGTTCCAGGAGTAGAGCATGTTATTTGACCCAGGGTCCCTGCAGTGAGAAGCTCCTAGACCAGGGGAAGATTGATGACATGGACATTCCCCCAGTACCGACAGAGAAAGCCTTCCCTGGGAGCTGACACCCTGAATTAAGACTTCTAGCCTCCGAGACTGTGAGAGAATAAATTTGTTTGTTAAAGCCATCCATTGTGGTACTTCTGCTATAGTAGCACTAGATAACTAAGACAGAGGTCATGGTGAAGAGTTTGAATTTTACTCCAAGGTCAACAGAAGTACCAGCAGAAAAAGAGCTAAAATAGTTGAGAGTGGTTTTTGGGAAGTAGAATTTAGGATGGGAGGAGATGCAGTAACAGACCTCTGTTACATTATAAGCCTCTGAGTACTTTTGGCTATATGAACATATTAGTTTGCTAAACAATATAAATCAAATATATTTAAAGAAATACTTTAATACTGGCCCAAAAAAAACTTTCTTTCTGATGGTTTAGATGCAGGGGTATAAGAGAAAGGGAGAAGGAATCCAAGATGATCTTCGGGTTTTTGCTTGAACAATGATTGGATGGTGATATCATTTGTTGAGATAGAAAAGGCTGGGGGGAAATTAGGTGAGGAAACCGACCAAAAACCAAAGCCATTGCTGTCGAGTGGCTTCTTCCCTTGAGCCTCCAGATAAAAGCCCAGCCAGGCCAACACCTTGATTTTAGCCTTGCGAAACCCAGGCTGTAGAACCAGCCAAGCCCACCTGGAGTTCCAATCTATAGAACTGTGAGGTAATAAATGGGTGCTGGTGTTTTTCTTAAACAGCTTTATTGAAATATAATTCACTTAACATACTATTTGCCAATTTAAAGTGTACAGTCTATTTCAAAACATTTTCATCACCTCAAAAGGAAACCTCGTATACATTAGCTGTCAGCCTTCTACTCCCCAGCTCTACCCCAGCCCTAAGCAACCACTAATCTACATTCTGTCATTTCTCTATCTGGACTTTGATATGAATGGAATCACGTAATATGTGATCTTTTGTGACTAGCTTCTTTTACTCAGCAATGAGTATTGTTTTAAGCCACTAAGTTTGCGGGAATGTGCTATGCAGCAATAGAAAACTATCATGATGGGGAAGGAAACATACCAGAGAAATGTAATAGAAATGCAAAGCAGTACTGAGTGTATCCATCTGAGGTTCGTGGTCATGAATATAAAGTAGACCTAACTGAGTGATTTTTCCCTGCTACCATTCATCTGGAAACCCTGGTGGCGTAGTGGTTAAGTGCTACGGCTGCTAATCAAAGGCTTGGCAGTTTGAATCCACCAGGCGATCCTTGGAAACTCTATGGGACAGTTCTACCCTGTCCTATAGGGTCGCTATGAGTTGGAATCGACTCGATGGCGCTGGGTTTGCTTGGTTTGGTTTATCATTCATCTGCCTGGAATAGGCACAGAGGGATGGATAAGACAGCCTCAGCAAGGATCCAGGTTTTTCCATGCAAGAGCAGCAGAGAGAAAGAAGGGCAAAAGAATTGAGGAAGTTGGCAAAGGGGAGATTTTAATGAGGCATTATAGAATCTAAACTGGGTAAAGGTGTGAAGATGTCAATGGGTGGTACAGATTATGGAAAGTAAGAAAGTAGAGGAAAAGAAGTAAAAAAACTGACAGGCCAGAGGGTTGGATGGATCATCCATCACATGGTGACTGAAGTTACTACGAATGATAGCAGGAAGAGGGGCGGAGAGGAAGACAACAGACAGGAGCTAGCTGCTAATGAGAAAGACGAAGAGACTTGAAGCCAGATAATGATAGTAATAAGGAAGGGTGACGACGGAATAACAAAATGGCAGGAGCTTCAGAGAACAGGAGTGTTTGAAGGAAGGCGGAAGGGAGCAGAACACTGTTTCACCACCTGACACTGAGGTACGTGGAGTAAGAATAAAAATAGGCTCCACTTATAAGGACTTTAGGGGAAATGGTGTGCTCAGGAGACAGCGAGTTTCTTTAAGGCAAGGAGATCAAGGGCATCTTTAGAGAAAATGTTGAGGACAAAGTGAAGCTTGTTTACCTCAAAGAAGTACCTGGTCATGAGAGGGTGTGGGAGGACAGGGTGAGCTGGAGAGTTGGCTCAGATGAGGAGATGCGATGTGAGAGACATAGTGATAATGGATTACTTAGACTCTCTGGCCTTCTGGTGACTGAGATAGGCAGAGTGGCATGACAGTCAGTTCAGTCAGTCACTGAGGAAAGATGGTAATCAGTTTACACTAAGGGACTTAGTCCCTCCCTCTGGGGACAGCTGCACCATCCCATGGCGTGGTCAGCTGAGGGAGGGGCCTGCTCTCAGGCAGCTTAAGCCTTGGAACAGTCTGAGGAGACTGCACCCTACTGTGTGGGCCTTCTGGAGTGGCTCCATTACTTACCACAGGTGTGATGAAACCTCTTTGAGCCTCTAGATCCTGTGATAAGAGGCATCACCACAGCTCTGGGCTCAGACTTTGGAGCTATAAAGTTTTCTGCCATCTAGACCTGAGTTGTCCAGTATGGTAGCCACTTGCCACATGTGACTATTTAAATTTAAGTTAATTAAAATTAAGTAAGATTAAGCATTTAGTTCCTCAGTCACACTAGCCAAATGTGGCTTTTTAAATTTAAATCAATTATATTAAATAAAAATTAAAACTCCATTCCTCAGTCACACCGTTGTTGTTAATTGCCACCCAGTCAGCTCTGACTCATGATGACCTTAAATACAACAGAATAAAATGTTGCCTGGTCCTTCGCCATCTTCATGATTATTTGAGTCCATAATAGCCACATTTTAAGTACTCAATAGCCACATCACATGTGACTAGTGGTTGCCATATTGGACAGAGCACAAAAAATTTCCAAAATCACAGAAAGTTCTATTGGACAGAGCTGCATTAGCCCATGGATATGGATTTTTTTCAACCACTGTCCTTATGAGGCAGAGCTGTTCATCAGAGACTAAACTCATGAAGGGGAGGCAGAACAAGAAGGCCCCTATAAGAAGACCCCTCAGCCTGGCTCGCTAAGGCAAAGGTCAGCTTACTTTCAGCTCCAGGAATTCTCTGAGTATACCAACATCTCAGAGCCGAGAGCACAGTGGCATGAGGGACAGGGAGAGGAAAGTTTCTTCTCACCTCTAGTCTAGGGCCAGCCCCACTCCATTCTTTATTTCCTGCCCCAGCTTGATTGACAGTAGAAAGTCCATTTCCTTCAGGGAAACACAGACACACCACCACCCATACGGCTGTGTCATGCCTCTAACCCTTAACAAGACACTCACTCATAACACAAGTCAAATCAGTACATTCCAAAATGTCCATCTTAGCCAGTTATGTGGGAAATCAAGAGGCCTGTGGGGTGTCTCTAGTCCATCCCAATCCTTTTCACATTCTATCCCTCAGATGAGGCAAAGCTCCCACCTCCTGCCCACCCCAGTCCTCTCTGTCTCACTTCTCATTTCTGCACACAGCACTTGAAACTCACACAGACATGGGAAGGCAAAGAAACGCTTTTCTCCCCCACTGCCTCCTAAAAAGCAAGAAGCCTAAAAAACAATTCCCATTGAACCACACTTAACTTTCCTCTCAGATCAGTGGTGGGTACTTGCTCTACATTGAAAAGTCCTTTGTAGTGATTTCCCAAAGCCAACCATCAGTCCCAAGGTAAATGGAAGTCTTTCTCCCTCTTTAAAAGCTGAAACTGCTTATAAGTTTTTTTTTTTAATAATTTTTATTGTGCTTTAAGTGAAAGTTTACAAATCAAGTCAGTCTCTCACACAAAAACCCATATACACCTTGCTACACACTCCCAATTACTCTCCCCCTGAGACACTCTGCTCTCTCCCTCCACTCTCTCTTTATGTGTCCATTTCCCTAGCTTCTAACCCCCTCCACCCTCTCATCTCCCCTCCAGGCAGGAGATGCCAACATAGTCTCAAGTGTCCACCTGATCCAAGAAGCTCACTCCTCATCAGCATCCCTCTCCAACCCATTGTCCAGTCCAATCCATGTATGAAGAGTTGGCTTCGGGAATGGTTCCTGTCCTGGGGCAACAGAAGGTCTGGGGGCCATGACCACCAGGGTCCTTCCAGTCTCAGTCAGACCGTTAAGTCTGGTCTTATGAGAATTTGGGGTCTGCATCCCACTACTCTCCTGCTCCCTCAGGGATTCTCTGTTGTGTTCCCTGTCAGGGCAGTCATCGGTTCTAGCCGGGCACCATCTAGTTCTTCTGGTCTCAGGATGATGTAGTCTCTGGTTCATGTGGCCCTTTCTGTCTCTTAGGCTCGTAATCACGTTGTGTCCTTGGTGTTCTTCATTCTCCTTTGATCCAGGTGGCTTGAGACCAATTGATGCATCTTAGATGGCTGCTTGCTAGCGTTTAAGATCCCAGACGCCACTCTTCAAAGTGGAATACAGAATGTTTTGCCAATAGATTTTATTATGCCCATTGACTTAGATGTCCCCTGAAATCATGACCCCCAAACCCCTGCCCCTGCTACACTGTCCTTCAAAGCATTCAGTTTATTCAGAAAACTTCTTTGTTTTTGGTTTAGTCCAATTGTGCTGACCTCCCCTGTATTGTGTGGTGTCTTTCCCTTCACCCAAAGTAGTTCTTATCTACTACCTAATTAGTGAAAACCCCTCTCCCACCTTCCCTCCCTGCCCCCTCTCATAACCACAAAAGAATGTTTTCTTCTCAGTTTAAACTATTTCTCAAGTTCTTATAATAGTGGTCTTATACAATATTTGTCCTTTTACAACTGACTAATTTCATTGAGCATAATGCCTTCCAGGTTCCTCCATGTGATGAAATGTTTCACAGATTCATCACTGTTCTTTATCGATGTGTAGTATTCCATTGTGTGAATATACCATAATTTATTTATCCATTCATCCATTGATGGGCACCTTGGTTGCTTCCATCTTTTTGCTATTGTAAACAGTGCTGCAATAAACATGGGTGTGCATATATCTGTTCGTGTAAAGGCTCTTATTTCTCTAGGATATATTCCAAGGAGTGAGATTGCTGGATCGTATGGTAGTTCTATTTCCAATTTTTTAAGGAAGCGCCAAATCGATTTCCAAAGTGGTTGTACCATTTGACATTCCCACCAGCAGTGTAGAAGTGTTCCAATCTCTCCACAACCTCTCCAACATTTATTCTTTTGTGTTTTTTGGATTAATGCCAGCCTTGTTGGAGTGAGATGAAATCTAATTCTAGTTTTGATCTGCATTTCTCTAATGGCTAATGATCGTGAACATTTCCTCATATATCTGTTAGCTACCTGAATGTCTTCTTTAGTGAAGTGTCTATTCATTTCTTTTGCCCATTTTTTAATTGGGTTATTTGTCTTTTTGCAGTTGAGTTTTTGCAGTATCATGTAGATTTTAGAGATCAGGCGCTGATCAGGAATGTCATAGCTAAAAACTTTTTCCCAGTCTCTAGGTAGTCTTTTTACTCTTTTGGTGAAGTCTTTGGATGAGCATACATGTTTGATTTTTAGGAGCTCCCAGTTATCTAGTTTTTCTTCCGTGTTCTTAATAATGTTTTGTATACTGTTTACGCCATGTATTAGGGCTCCTAACGTTGTCCCTATTTTTTCTTCCATGATCTTTATCGTTTTAGATTTTATATTTAGGTCTTTGATCCATTTTGAGTTAGTTTTTGTGCATGGAGTGAGGTATGGGTCTTGTTTCATTTTTTTGCAGATGGATATCCAGTTATGCCAGCATCATTTGTTAAAAAGACTGTCTTTTCCCCATTTAACTGTTTTGGGGCCTTTGTCAAATATCAGCTGCTCATATGTGGATGGATTATGTTTGGATTCTCAATTCTGTTCCATTGGTCCATGTATCTGTTGTTGTACCAGTACCAGGCTGTTTTGACTACTGTGGCGGTATAATAGGTTCTAAAAACAGGTAAAGTAAAGCCTCCCACTTTGTTCTTCTTTTTCAGTAATGCCTTATTTATCCGGGGCCTCTTTCCCTTCCATACGAAATTGGTGATTTGTTTCTCCATCTCATTAAAGAATGTCATTGGGATTTGGATGGGAATTGCATTAAATGTATAGATGGCTTTCGGTAGAATAGACATTTTTATAATGTTAAGTCTCCCTATCCATGAGCAAGAGCAAAGTGTGTTCTTCCACTTATGTAAGTCTCTTTTGGTTTCTTGCAGAAGTGTACTGTAGTTTTCTTTGTATAAGTCTTCTACATCTCTGGTAAGATTTATTCCTAAGTATTTTATCTTCTTGGGGGCTACTGTAAATGGCATTGACTGGGTGATTTCCTCTTAGATGTTCTTTTTGTTGGTGTTGCGGAATCCAACTGATTTTTGTATGTTTATCTTGTATCCCGACACTCTGCTGAACTCTTCTATTAGTTTCAGTAGTTTTCTGGAGGATTCCTTAGGGTTTTCTGTGTAGAAGATCATGCCACCTGCAAATAGAGATACTTGTAGTTCTTCCTTGCCAATGTGGATGCCCTTTATTTCTTTATCTAGCCTAATTGCTCTGGCTAGGACTTCCAGCACAATGTTGAATAAGAGTGGTGATAAAGGGCATCCTTGTCTGGTTCCCGATCTCAATGGGAATGTTTTCAGGCCCTCTCCATTTAGGGTGATGTTGGCTGTTGGCTTTGTATAAATGCCCTTTATTATGTTGAGAAATTTTCCTTGTATTCCTATTTTGCTGAGAATTTTTATCATGGATGCCTTTTCTACATCAATTGATAAAATCATGTGATTCTTGTCTTTTGTTTTATTTATGTGGTGGATTACATTAATTGTTAATTGTTTATTTATGTGGTGGATTACATTAATTGTTAATTCTTTCAATTGTTTTTCTGTTTTCTATTTCATTTAGTTCAGCTCTAATTTTTATTATTTGTTTTCTTCTGGTGTCTGTGGGTTTCTTTTGTTGTTCTCTTTCTATTTGTTCAAGTTGTAGGGATAGTTCTTTGATTTTGGCCCTTTCTTCTTTTTGGATGTGTGCATTTATTGATATAAATTGGCCTCTGAGCACTGCTTTTGCTGTGTCCTGAAGGTTCTGACTGGAAGTGTTTTCATTCTCATTGGATTCTATGAATTTCTTTATTCCATCCTTCATGTTTTCTATAATCCAGTCTTTTTTGAGCAGGGTATTGTTCAGTTTCCAAGTATTTGATTTCTTTTCCCTGCTTTTCCTTTTATTGATTTCCACTTTTATGGCCTTATGGTCAGAGAAGATGCTTTGTAATATTTCCATGTTTTGGATTCTGCTAAGGCTTGCTTTATGACCTAATATGTGATCTAATCTAGAGAATGTTCCATGTGCACTAGAAAAAAAGTATACTTGGTTACTGTCGGGTGGAGTGTTCTGTATATGTCTACGAGGTCAAGTTGGTTGATTGTGGCATTTAGATCTTTCATGTCTTTATTGAGCTTCTTTCTGGATGTCCTGTCCTTCACCGAAAGTGGTGTGTTGAAGTCTCCTACTATTATTGTGGAGCTGTCTATCTCACTTTTCAATGCCGATAGAGTTTGTTTTATGTAACTTCCAGCCCTGTCATTGGGTGCATAAATATTTAATATGGTTATATCTTCTTGGTGTATTGTCCCTTAAATCATTATATAGTATCCTTCCTTATCCTTTCTGATGGATTTAACTTTGAAGTCTATTTTGTCAGAAATTAATATTGCCACTCCTGCTCTTTTTTGATTGTTGTTTGCTTGATATATTTTTTTCCATCCTTTGAGTTTTAGTTTGTTTGTGTCTCTAAGTCTAAGGTGTGTCTCTTATAGGCAGCATATAGACGGATCTTGTTTTTTAATACATTCTGCCACTCTCTGTCTCTTTATTGGTGCATTTAGTCCATTTACATTCAGGGTAATTATGGATAGGTATGAATTTAGTGCTGTCATTTTGATCTTTTTTTGTGTGTTGACAGCTTCTTTTTCCCACTTGATTTTACGTGCTGAGTAGATTTTCTTTATATATTGTCCTTTCCTTATATTTGTTGTTGTTTATTTTGTTTCTGCTGAGTTTGTATTCTTCCCTTGTATTTTATTTTGATGAGTAGGATAATTTGTCTCCTTTGTGGTTACCTTATTATTTACCCTTATTTTTCTAAATTTATAACTAACTTTTATTTCTTTGTATTGCCATATCTTCCTCTCCATATGGAAAGTGTATGATTACATTTCTTAGTCCCTCTTTATTATTTTAATGTTGTCATCTTTTATATAATAACATCACCGTTACCCTATGTTGGGCTTTTTTTTTTTTTAATCTTGCTTTTTTTTTTTCCCTGTCTGGGTTGACTTCTGGTTGCTCTGCCCAGTGTTCTAGTCTTGGGTCAATACCCGATATTATCGATTTTCTAACCAAAGAACTCCCTTTAGTATTTCTTGTAGTTTTGGTTTGTTTTTTACGAATTCCCTCAACTTGTATTTATCTGGAAATGTCTTAATTTCACCTTCATATTTAAGAGACAGTTTTGATGGATATATGATTCTTGGCAGGCAATTTTTTTCCTTCAATTTTTTAAATATGTCATCCCATTGCCTTCTTGCCTGTGTGGTTTCTGCCAAGTAGTCCGAGCTTATTCTTATTGGCTCTCCCTTGTAGGTGACTTTTCTTTTATCCCTCGCTGCTCTTATAATTGTCTCTTTATCTTTGGTTTTGGCAAGCGTGATTATAATATGTCTTGGTGACTTTCCTTTACGATCTACCTTATGTGGAGTTCGATGAGCATCTTGGATAGATATCTTCTCATCTTTCACAATATCAGGGAAGTTTTCTACCAACAAATCCTCAACAATTTTCTCTGTATTTGCTGTTATCCCTCCCTGTTCTGGTACTCCAATCACTCGTAGGTTATTTCTCTTGATAGAGTCCCACATGATTCTTAAGGTTTCTTCATTGTTTTAAATTCTTTTATCTGATTTTTCTTCAAATGTATTAGTGTCAAGTGATTTATCTTCGAGTTCAGAAATTCTATCTTCTACTTGCTCAATTCTGCTCCTCTGACTTTCTATTGAGTTATCTAATCCTGTAATTTTATTGTTAATCTTCTGAATTTCTGATTGCTGTCTGTCTATGGATTTTTCCAGCTTATTAAACTTCTCATTATGTTCCTGAATAATCTTTCTGATTTCTTCAGTTGCTTTATCTGTGTGTTCCTTGGCTTGTTCTGCGCATTGCCTCATTTCCTTCCTGATGTCTTGAAGGGTTCTGTATATTAAACTTTTGTATTCTGTATCTGGTAATTCCAGGAATGCACTTTCATCTAAAAGATCCCTGGATTCTTTGTTTTGAGAGCCTGTTGAGGTGATCATGGTCTGTTTCTTTATGTGACTCAATATTGACTCTTGTCTCCGAGCCATCTAGAAGTTCTTGTATTAGTTTACGTTTGCTTACTGTGTCGTAGCTGCTTGCTTTGTTTTGTTTTGGTATACCCCTATGGGTTGCTTGAGTAAGCCAGCTTGATTATTTTCGCCTTTGGAGCTCTGGTGTCCTATCCCCAGCTGGCTAGACCTGTTATCAGGTATATCAGTCTAAGAGTCCATTCAGTTTTATTATATGAATTCAGCTCAGATTTCCAGGTAGCTGATATCAAGTGTGTGGTACAGCCTCTGTCCTACACTCTTAGAGGGGCAGGGGCGATTGGCGTATATACCCGTATCTGATTGCAGCAGGGGGTCACACTCTGAACAAGGCAGGGGCCTGAGAACCGACCCCCAAGTGTCTCTGAGGAAAATGCATCTCTGTTCCCTACAGCGTGCTGGTGGGTGGGCTCTGCAGATGGACCATGGGCACCCAAAGTTTTTGTTGTAAGGACCAGGAGGTACCAGTTATCCCTGGACCCCTGTCGTGGGTGGCTGGGCAATCCAAGTGGAGCCACCAGTCCTTAGGTCCCTGTTGTGGGTAGGCGAGGACCTTGTTTAACAGGCAAAGCAATGTCAAACATCAAACACCCACTTCTCCACCACACCACTGAAATGGTTGGAGTTTGCCAACAAGGGCCTATTCTCCTGAAATAGGCCCACACAGGTCCATGCAGAAGGGAAAGGTGCTCAAGGTCCATGGACGGTTTATGCCTGGACAGGAGCCGCTTCTGTCCTGAGCTCCTCCAGTTAATGGAGCTAGCAAATTATCTTTTCCCCCCAGTTGCAAACTTTTTTCCTTCCCCAAGGCCGGGAGGACAGCTACAGGTGCTCACCAGGGTCTATCTCAGGCCTAGAGAGGGACGGTAAAATATATGCAAATACTTTGCTTTTGCCAAGAGCACACCGTTCTCCTCAGGTTACGGACTTGTGAGTGGGCTGTGCCGCTGGCTGCTCCTCCCTGAGGAAACTGAGGCCAAACGCTAGGACCAGCCTGCCGCCGCCGCAGCGGGTCCAGGGATGGTGCCTGAGGGCTCCCCGTGATTCAGGTCCGGCAACTCCTCTCTGCTTCTGAACGGTCTCTTCCTTCCCCTGCCCCTCAGTTCATTGTCTAAGCTTGCCTTTGATGCTCAGGGCTCCCAGTTTGTCACAAATGTACTCGTTTCACTTGTTTTCGGGTCTTTGTCGTAAAGAGGGCTCGCCGGAAGCGTCTGTCTATTCTGCCGTCTCTGCTCTGCATCTGCAATGTATGCTTATAAGTTTTAAGTGATAGTTTTTTCTGCTTCTCCTTATGAACTTTTCAAAAATCATAGGATCCAATCTCAAGCAGGACCCCTTTTATAGAAGGTTCCACAAAACTGGTTCTGAGACCATGATGGGGCCAAGGAGAGGCAATAGCAACTTAAGGCCTAAAACCAAGAAGGTATTGGATGTTTGGATAAAGAACCAGACAGAGGGAGAACACTTAGCTATAGACCATCTGCATCAAAGCAAACTGCATTTACCACTCTCCTGTTGAAGGATCAGGAAAGGGAAATCCTATAAATGTTAAATCACCCAGGGGTGATAAGTGCAAATTATACAATACACATTACTGCTAACTTAAGACCTGGAAATGTCTATTGATGTTTCCTTTATTGAGTGTGCTAAATTTTAGTGTTTGATGTTAGTGAAGGTGTTTCATAGGTCACTCCATCTTCCAAATCTTATTTCTTATCAAGCATCTTCAAGTTCAAAACCTCCTACTCTTTCAGAAATTTAATCCTCAGTGTTGAGAGGAAGTATTACCAAACCAGGGGAAATATAATAATAACACTGTGAACTAAGACAGAGTCAGGGAAGAACATGCTCAGCATTTCTCAAGCTAAAAGAACTGAAGAAAAAATTCAAGCCTCAAGTTGCAATATTGAATGATTCTACAGGGAAAATATTAAATGATGCAGGAAGCATCAAAAGAAGATGGAAGGAAAACACAGATTCGCTATACCAAAAAGTATGGGTTGACATTCAACCATTTCAGGAGGTAGCATATGATTAAGAACCAAAGGTACTAAAGGAAGAAGTCCAAGATGCACTGAAGATATTGGTCAAAACAAGGCTCCAGAAACTAACGGAATATCAATTGAGTTGTTTCAACAAGCAATGCAGCACAGGAGGTGCTCACTAGTCTATGCCAAGAAATTTGGAAGCTACCTGGCCAACCAATTGGAAGAGATCCATATATGTGCCCATTCCAAATAAAGATGACTCAACAGAATGTGGAAACTATTGAACAATATCATTAATATCACACACAAGTAAAATTTTGCTGAATATCATTCAAAAGCAGTTGCAGCAGTACATCAACAGGGAACTGACAGAAATTCAAGCCGGATTCAGAAGAGGACATGAAACAAGGGATATCATTGCTGATGTCAGATAGACCTTGGCTGAGAGCAAAGAATACCAAAAAGATATTCTTGTATTTTATTGACTATGCAAAGGCGTTCGACTGTGTGGATCATAACAAATTGTAGATAATACGTTTGTGAGAAACCTCTACATAGACCAAGAGTCAGTAGTTTGAACAGAACAAGGGGATACTGTGTGGTTTAAAATCAGGAAAGGTGTGCATCAGGGTTGTATCCTTTCACCATACTTATTCAATCTGTATGTGAGTAAATAATCCTAGAAGCTGGACTATATGAAGAAGAACATGGCATCAGGATTAGAAGAAGTCCAGAGCTAGGGGGAAGCAGCGCTGGAAAAGTCTGAAAAAGTTAAGTGCAAGTGTCTAACCTACCTCGAGGGATCAAAATAACCCTTCCCAATCTGGGAAGGGCCTCTGTTCCCCTCACGCACCCCCTCCCCATTCTGCCCAAGTGCCAGCTAGGCAGAGTTGCCAGAGGAAGTGCGACCCCTTGCACTGGAGCCAATCTCCTGGCTGTAGGAAGGGAACAAGTAAACAAATGAACAAACAAAAAAGGAAACCCCCGGCTCCCCTAAGCTGGGACCTCAGGGCTAACCATGCCAAACCAGTCTTGCAGTTTTAAAGATTCTCCACGAACCCTAAGCCAGGAACTCAGGGCAGGCACTGCCCCTCTGAAAAGGCACAGGCATAAGGGGTCCTCAAACTCTGAATGCCTTTCACGTCTGCCTAGACCTGTGTGGGTCCATTCAACAGCATAGGTCCTCATTAGCACGGTACAACAGAGTATATATCTAAGGCCTATTTTCAACTGCAACAGCTAAGTGGGAGTGGCAGATACGTGACATTTGACACCCCATGCACATTAAGCAGGGTCCTCACCCACCCACATCAGGAGCCTGAGGATTGGTGGCTTTATCCACTACAACGAGCCACCCACGACATGAGTCCAAGTGGTGCCTCCCAGTCCTTACAGCCAATAGCATTGGGTGCCCAAAGTCTGGTTACAAAGCCCACCCACCTACATGATCTAGGGGACAGGGGCATGCCTTCTACCTAGGCACTCAGGGGAAGCTGTTGGCCCCCTACCTTGCTCAGCACATAACCCCATACTGCAGCCACATACCTGTGCCTGCTCCCATCACCTCTACATAGCCCAGCCCATCTACGATGGGAGGTGAGAGCCTGCACCACGTACCTGGTGACCAACAACCTGGACACCTAAACCGAATCCACACAAGAAAAGTAAATGGACTCCCACACTCACATACCTAGTAGCAGCTCTAACCACCTGGTGACAGAAGGTGAAAGATTCAAAGACAGCAACAATCAAAGTAGCTCACACACCCAGCCTATTCGGTATATCGAAACAAAACAAGAAGCTAGAACACAGTAAGCAAACACAAAATAAATAAATAAAGTAACTTATTGATGGCTTGGAGACAACGGTCAATATCAAATCACATAAAGAGGTAGACCATGATGGCTCCAGTAAGTGACCAAAACATAAACAACCTCTGATATGCAGATGACGCAACCTTGCTTGCTGAAAGTGAAGAAAACTTGAAGCACTTCCTGGTGAAGATCAAAGACTATAGCCTTCAATATGGATTACATCTCAACGTAAAGAAAACAAAAGTCTTCACAACTGGACCATATGAGCAACATCACAATAAACAGAGAAAAGTTCGAAGTTGTCAAGGATTTCATTTTTCTTGGATCCACAATCAAAACCAACAGAAGCAGCAGTCAAGAAATCAAACTATGCATTGTACTGAGCAAATCTGCTGCAAAAGGCCTCTTTAAAGTGTTAAAAAGCAAGAAGCGGACTGTGGAGGCGGGGCCAAGATGGCAGAGTAGTCAGATGCTTCCTGTGGTCCCTCTTACAACAAAGACCAGAACAAACAAGTGAATCCACCATATATGACAATCTAGGAGCCCTGAACATCAAAGACAAAGTTGAGGAGTCAGACTGAGCAGCAGGGGGAGGGAGAGATGGTTCAGAGGCAGTGAAGTGTCGCTAGACCTGACGCAGCAGGAACCAGCATCCTGCAGGCCAGATCCACTGGCATGCGCGCTGAGGCAAGCAGTGAAACTCGGGATGCGTTTTCCACATCGAGAGAGACTGAGCAGTGGAAAGTCTGCTCAACCCACCAGAACCAGTGAAAAGTGTCACTCAATCAGCAAAAGATAAGTATATGCATCTAACCTACCTTGTGGATCAAAAAACACCCGTTTGGGAAAAACTTCTCTCCCATTTACCTGCCCACTCCCTGCTCTGCACCGGGTCCCAGACCAGCTTCAGAGATTGTCTTGTCCCCTGGGCCAGAAGTAGGACTTGTCATATGCTGTGAGCCATTCTCCCAGCCTCGGAGAGGGAAAAAATTAACAAACAGGAAAAAAATAATCTCCCAGCTCCTTTACGCCAAGAACTCAGGGCAGGCACAGCTCCTCTGCCTCCGCACAGGCATAAGGGGTCCACGGACTTTGAAAGCCTTTCACCCCCGCATACACCTGTGTGGGCCCATTTTAACAGTGTAGGCCCTCCTTAGCACAGTACAACTGGATATACACCTGAAGCCTATTTTCAACTATACCAGCTATAAGGTGGAGTGGCAGATTCATGACATTTGACACCACTCTGCCGATTAAGCAGGGTCCTCACCTACCCACATCAAGGGCCTGAGGACTGGTGACTCTACCCACGCCACATAGCCACCTGTAACAGAGGTCTAAGAATAAGTGGGACCTCCCAGTCCTTACAGCCAACAGCATTGAGTACCCATAGTCCACCTGCAAAACCCACCCATCTACACGCTCTAGGGAACAGATACACTCTTTCCTCACAGGCATTCACGGGCAGCTGTCAAGCCCCTGACTTGTTCAGTGCATGACCCCCTACTGCAGCCAGATATCTGTGCCTACACCAATCACTCCTGCCCGCCTAGGACTGTAGGTGAGGCCCTGCACCACACACTTGGTGACTGACTACCTGAACACCTGAGCTGAATTCATACAAGAAAAGTAAACGGACTCCTGGGCTCACATACCTAATAACAGATCTAACCACCTGGTGACAGGACGTGAGAGCTTCAAAGGTGCCAATAATCAAACTAGCTCACATGAGCAGCCTATTTGGGCATATCAAAACAAGACAAAACAAGAAACTAGAATACAGTAAGCAAACATAAAATAAAAAAATATAACTTATTGATGATTCAGAGACAACTATCAATATCAAATCATATAAAGAGGCAGACCATGATGGTTCAGCAAGCTCCCAAATAATAATAATAATCAAGAAATCTTCCAGAGAAAGAGAATTTCTTGGAATTACAGGAGGTAGAATACAAAAGATTAATATAGAGAACTCTTCAAGAGATCAGGAAGGAACACACAGGTGGAGCAATAGAGGAACTTAAGGAAGTTATATAAGAGCGTAAGGACAAATTTAACAGGATGCAAGAATCTGTAGACAGCAAACAGAAATCCAGAAGATTAACAATAAAATTTCAGAATCCGATAACTCAGTAGAAGGTCATAGTAGCAGAACTGAGGAAACGGAAGTCAGAATCAGTAAGATTAATGATAAAGCACTTGACACCAACTTATTTGAAGAAAAATCAGATGAAAGAATTTTTAAAAAATGAAGAAACCCTAAGAATTATGTGAGGCCGTATGAAGAGGAATAACCTATGAGTGACTGGAGAACCAGAACAGGATGGGGAGGGGGATAACAGAAACACGGAGAGAATTGTTGAAGATTTGTTGGCAGGAAACATCCCTGATATTGTGAAAGATGAGAAGATAACTATCTAAGATGCTCATTGAATCTCACACAAGGTAGACCACAAAAGAAAGTCACCAAGGCATATCATAATCAAATTTGCCAAAAGAAAAGATAAAGAGAGAATTTTAAGAGCAGCTAGGGATAAACAAAAAGTCATCAACAAAGGAGCATCAATAAGACTAAGCTTGGACTACTCAGCAGAAACCATGTAGGCAAGAAGGCAATAGGATGACATACATAAATCCTTGAAGGAAAATAATTGCCAGCCAAGAATTACATATCCAGGAAAACTGTCTCTCAAATATGATGGCAAAATTAGGGCATTTCCAGATAAACAGGAGTTTAGGGAATTTGTAAAAACTAAACCAAAATTACAAGAAATACTAAAGTGAGTCCTCCAGTTAGAAAATCAATAACATCAGATAACACCCAAGACTAGAACACAGGACACAGCAACCACATATCAACCCAGATAGGGAAGGCACAAAAATAAATCAAAGCTAAAACACTGAAAGTAGGGAAACAGAGACATCAGTATGTAAAAGATGACAACATTAAAACAAAAAAGAGGGACTAAAAAATGTAGTAATAGATCTTTCATATGGAGAGAAAGTCAGGTGATACAAAGAAATAAAAGATTGGTTTAAGCTTAGAAAAATTGGGGTAAATATTATGGTAACCACAAAGGAAACTAATGATCCTACATATCAAAACAAAAAACAAGAAAAACATAAAGACTCAGCAAATGCAAAATCAACAATGAAAAAGATGAAAAGAAAAACAACTGAGCACAGAAAATTAAGTGGAACAAAGAAACTGTCAACAACACACACACACACACAAAAAGACATCAAAAGGACAACACTAAACCCATAAATAAACCCATACCTATCAATAATTACACTGAATGTAAATGGACTAAAGGCACCAATAAAGAGAGAGTAGTAGAATGGATTAAAAAAAAAAAAACAATCGATCTATATGCTGCCTACAAGAGACACACCTTAGACTTAAAAACACGAACAAACTAAAACTCAATGAATGGAAAAAAATATATCAAGTAAACGACAATCAAAAAAGAGCAAGAGTGGCAATATTAATCTCTAGCAAAATAGACTTTAAAGTAAAATTGACCACAAATGAAAAGGATACAATATAATGATTAAAAGGTCAATACACCTGGAGAACACAACCACAAACCACCAAAAAACCAAACGCAGTGCCGTCGAGTCGATTCCGACTCATAGCGACCCTATAGGACAAAGTAGAACTGTCCCATAGAGTTTCCAAGGAGCGCCTGGTGGATTCGAACTGCCGGCTCTTTGGTTAGCAACCATAGCACTTAACCACTACACCACCAGGGTTTCCATAATAAATATTTATTCACCCATCGACAGGTCTCCACAATACATAAAACAAGCATTGAAAAGAGAAATAGCTTCACAATAATAGTAGGAGACTTCAACGCACCACTTTCAGTGAAGGACAGAACATCCAGAAAGAAGCTCAATAAAGACATGGAAGATCTAAATGCCACAATCAACCGACTTGACCTCATAGACATATAGAGAACACTCCACCCAACAGCAGCCAAGTACACTTTCTTTTCCAATGCACATGGAACATTCTCCAGAATAGACCACGTATTAGGCCATAAAGCAAGCCTTAACAGAATCCAAAGCATCAAAATATTACAAAGCATCTTTTCTGACCATAAAGCTATGAAAGTAGAAATCAATGACAGAAAAAGGAAGGGGGAACAAAAAAAAAAAACGTGGAAACTGAACAACATTTTGCTCAAAAACTACTGGGTTACAGAAGAAATTAAAGACAAAATAAAGAAATTCATAGAATCAAATGAGGATAAAAACACTTCCTACCAGAACCTTTGGGACACAGCAAAAGCAGTGCTCAGAGGTCAGTTTATATCAATAAATGCACACATCCAAAAGGAAAAAAGGGCAAAAGTCAAAAAATTATCCTTACAACTCGAGCAAATAGAAAGAGAGCAGCAAAAGAAGCCCTCAGGCACCAGAAGAAAGCAAATAATAAAAATTAGAACAGAATTAAATAAAACAGAGAATAGAGAAAACAATTGAAAGAGTTAACAAGGCCAAAAACTGCTTCTTTGAAAAGATCAACAAAATCCATAAACCACTGGCCAAACTGACAAAAGAAAAACAGGAGAGGAAGCAAATAACCCAAATAAGAAACAAGATGGTCAATATCACAACAGACCTAACTGAAATTAAAAGAACCATAACAGAATACTATGAAAAATTATACTCTAACAAATTTGAAAACCTAGAGGAAATGGACAAATTTCTAGAAACGCACTATCTACGTAAACTAACACAAACAGAGGTAGAACTACTAAACACGCCTACAACAAAAGAGACTGAAAAGGTAATTAAAAAACTCCCAACAAAATAAAGCCTGGCCCCGCAGTTTCACTAGAGAATTCTACCAAACTTTCAAAGAGTCAACACCACTACTACTAAAGGTATTTCAGTGCATAAAAAAGGATGGAATACTCCCAAACTCATTCTATGAAGCCAGCATAACCCTGATACAAAAACCAGGTAAAGACACCACAAAAAAAACAGATTACAGACCGATATCACTCATAAACATAGATGCAAAAATCCTCAACAAAATTCTAGCCAATAGAATTCAACAACATATCAAAAAAAATAAATAATTCACCATGACCAAGTGGGATTTATACCAGGTATGCACGGATGGTTCAACATTAGAAAAGCAATCAATGTAATCCATCACATAAATCAAACAAAAGACAAGAACCACATGATCTTATCAACGAATGCAGAAAAGGCAATTGACAAAGTCCAACACCCAATCATGACAAAAACTCAGCAAAATAGGAATACAAGGGAAATTCCTCAACATAACAAAGGGCTTTTATAAAAAGCCAACAGCCAACATCATCCTAAATGGAGAGAGTCTGAAACCATTTCCTTTGAGAACAGGAACCGGACAAGGATGCCCTTTATCACCACTCTTACTCAACATTGTGCTGTAGGTCCTAGCCAGAGCAATTAGGCTAGAAAAAGAAATAAAGGGCATCCAAATTGGTAAGGAAAAAGTAAAAGTATCTCTATTTGCAGATGATATGATCTTATACACAGAAAACCCTAAAGAATCCTCAAGAAAACTACTGGAACTAATAGAAGAGTTCAGCAAAGTATCAGGATACAAGATAAACATGCAAAAATCAGTTGGATTCCTCTACACCAACAAAGAGAACGTCGAAGAGGAAATCACCAAGTCAATACCGTTTATAATAGCCCCCAAGAAGATAAAATACTTAGGAATAAATCTAACCAGAGATGTAAAAGAGCTATACAAAAAAAACTACAAGACACTACTGTAAGAAACCAAGAGAGACCTACAAAAGTGGAAAAGCATACCTTGCTCATGGATAGGAAAACTCAATATTGTGAAAATGTCTTTTCTACCCAATGTGATCTACAGATACAATGCAATCCCGACCCAAATTCCAACTTTTTTCTTCTTTTTTTATTGTACTTTAGACAAAGGTTTACAAAACAAACTAGTTTCTTATCAAACAGTACACAGATTGTCCTATGACATTGGTTAACAATCCCATGGCATGTCAACACCCTCCCTTCTCAACCCTGGGTTCCCTATTACCAGCTTTCCTGTTCCCCTTAGTTCTGTTTTGTTCCATGTTCAATCTTTGGCTGAAGGGTGAACTTTGGGAGTGACCTCATTACTGAGCTGAAATGGTGTCCAGGGGCCATACTATCAGGGTTTCTCCAGTCTCTGTCAGGCCAGCAAGTCTGGCCTTTCTTTTTGAGTTAGAATTTTGTTCTACATTTTTCTCAAGCTCTGTCTGGGAACCTCTACTGTGACCCCTGTCAGAGCAGTCAGTGGTGGTAGCTGGGCACCATTTTGTTGTTCTGGCCTCAGTCTGGTGGAGGCTGTGGTAGATGTGATCCATTAGTCCTCTGGACTAATCTTTCCCTTGTATCTTTAGTTTTCTTCATTTTTCCTTGCTCCCGAAGGGGTGAGACCAGTGGAGTATCCTAGATGGTTGCTCACAAGCTTTTAAGACCCCAGATGCTACTTACCAAAGCCGAATGTAGAACATTTTCTTTATAAACTATGTTATGCAAATTGAGCTACATGCTCCCTGTGACCATGGCCCCACAGCCCTCAGCCCAGCAATTCGGTCCCTCAGGGAGTTTGGATGTGTCTATGGAGCTACCATGACCTTGCATTTTACAAGTTGTTCTGGCTTCCCCAGCATTGAGTGCTGTATTACCCTTTACCAAAGTTTCCATATTGTCAATTAAATGTTTTTCCCTTCCCCCCTCCTAACCATCAAAGATTGTTTCTTTTCGTATGTCAATCTTTTCATGAGTATTTACAGTAGCAGTCTCATACAGTATTTGTCTTTTTGTAATTGACTTATTTCACTCTACATAATGTCCTCCAGATTCATCCATATTATGAGATGCTTCACAAATTCATTGTTGTTCTTTATCTTTGGGTAATACTCCATTGTATATATGTACCACAGTTTGTCTATCCATTCATCTGTTGATGGGCATCTAGGTTGTTTCCATCTTTCTGCTATTGTGAACAATGCTGCAGTGAACATGGGTGTGCATTTGTCTATTCGTGTAACAGCTGTTATTTCTCTAGGATATATTCCCAGGATTGGGATTGCTAGATCATATGGTATTTCCATTTCTAGCTTTCTAAGGAAGCACCATACTGTTTTCCAAAATGGTTGTATCATTTTGCATTCCCAAGAGCAGTACATAAGCATTCTGATCTCCCTGCAGCCTCTCCAAATCTGTTATTTCCTGTTTTATTGATTTTTGCCAGCAATGTCGAGATAAGATGGTATTTCATTGTGGTTTTGATTTGCATTTCTCTAATGGCTAGAGATCGTGAGCATTTCCTCATGTCTCTGTTGGTTGCTTGAATATCTTCTTTGGTGAAATGTCTGTTCATTTCCTTTGCCCATTTTGAATTGGATTATTTCTCTTTTTGTTGTAGAGGTGTTGGATTTTCTTGTAGATTTTAGAGATTAGACCTTTGTCTGATTCGTAATAGCCAAAGATTTTTTCCCAGTCTGTAGGTTCTCCTTTTACTCTTTTGGTGAAGTCTTTTGATGAGCATAAGTGTTTAACTTTTAGAAGATCCCAGTTATCTACCTTACCCTCTGGAGCTTGTGTGTTGCTGGTTTTGGTTTGTATACTGTTAATGCTGTGTATTAGGGCCTCTAACATTGAACCTATTTTTTCTTCTATGAACTTCACAGTTTTTGGCTTTACATTTAGGTCTTTGATCCATTTTGAGTTAATTTTTGTATGTGGTGTGAGGTATGCAGATGGACTTCTTTTGCCAGTACCATTTGTTAAAAAGGCTGTCTTTTCCCCATTTGATGGATTTTGGGCTCTTGTCGAAGATCAGGTGACCATAGGTGGATGGATTTACATCTGGGTTCTCAATTCTGTTCCATTGGTCAATGTATCTGTGGTTATACCAGTATCAGGCTGTTTTGACTACTGTAGCTATATAGTAGGTTCTGAGGTCAGGTAGTGCCAGTCCTCCTACTTTATTCTTCTTCTTCAATAGGGCTTTACTTATCCGGGGCTTCTTCCCCTTCCATATAAAGTTAATTACAAGTTTTTCCATCTCTTTAAAGAATGTTGTTGGTACTTGGATCAGGATTGCAATGTATTTGTAAATCACTTTCAGTAGAATTATCATTTTTACAATGTTGAGTCTAACCATCCATGAACACGACATGTTTTTCCATTTATGTAGATCTCTTTTGGTTTCTACCTGTAGCGTTTGGTAGTTTTCTTTGTATAGGTCTTTTACATTCCTGGTTAGATTTATTCCCAGGTATTTTATATTTTTAGGGGCAATTATAAGTGGTATTGTTTTCCTGATTTCCTTTTCATCTTTCTCTTTATTGGTGTATAGGGATCCAACTGAGTTTTGTATGTTTATCTTGTATCCTGTTAATCTGCTGCATCTATTAGTGTCAGCAGTTTTCTCACGGAGTCTTTTGGGTTTTCTATGTATAGTATCATATCATCCACAGATAGGGAGAGTTTAACATCTTCATTACCAATTTGGATGCCCTTTATTTCTGTTTCTTGCCTTCTTACTCTAGCTAGGACTTCCAACACAATGTTAAATAGGAATGGTAGTAAAGGACATCCTTGTCTTGTTCCTGTTCTCAAGGGGAATGCTTTCAGCCTCTCTCCATTAAGAATGATTTTGGCCACTGGTTTCGCATATATGCCCTTCATTATGTTGGGAAATTTTCCTTCTATACCTATTTTATTAAGAGTTTTTTTTTTTTTAATCAGAAATGGGCATTGGACTTTGTCGAATGCCTTTTCTGTGTCTATTGAGATGATCAGGTGACTCTTTTTATTTATGCCTACAACATTTTTTAATGAGATAGAGAAAAAAATCACCAACTTCATATGAAAAGGAAAGAGGCCCCCATAAGTAAAGCATTTCTGAAAAAAAAAGAACAAAGTGGGAGGCCTCACACTACCTAATTGTAGAACCTATTATACCGCCACAGTAGTCGAAACAGCCTGGTACTGGTACAACAATAGATACATAGACCAATGGAACAGAATCAAGAAACCAGACGTAATTCATCCACTTATGAGCAGCTGATATCTGACAAAGGCTCAAAGTCCATTAATTGGGTAAAAGGAAGTCTCTTTAACAAATTGTGCTGACATAACTGGATATCCATCTGCAAAAAAAATGAAACAAGACCCATACCTGATACCATGCACAAAAACTAACTCAAAATGGATCAAAGACCTAAATATAAAATCTAAAATGCTAAAGATCATGGAAGAAAAAATAGGGACAATGCTTGGAGCCCTAAAACATGGCATAAACAGAATACAAACCATAACTAACAATGCAGAAAGACCAGAAGAGAAACTAGATAACTGGGAGCTCCAAAAGTCAAACACTTATGCTCATCAAAAGACTTCCAAAAAAGTAAAAAGACTACCTACACACTGGGGAAAAAAACTTGGCTATGACAAATTCAGTCAGCATCTAACCTCTAAAATCTACACAATACTGCAAAACCTCAACAACAAAAAGGCAAATAACACAATTAAAAAATGGGCAAAGGATATGAACAGGCACTTCATCAAAGACATTCAGGAGACTAACAGATACATGAGGAAATGCTCACGATAATTAACCATTAGAGAAATGCAAATCAAAACTGCCATGAGATATCATCTTACCCCAACAGGCTGGCATTAATCCAAAAAACACAAATAATAAATGTTGGAGATTTTGTGGAGAGATTGGAACGCTTACACAGTGCTGGCGGGAATGTAAAATGGTACAACCACTTTGGAAATTGACTTGGCAATTCCTTAAAAATCTAGAAATAGAAGTTCCATACGATCCAGCAACCCCACTCCTTGGAATATAGCCTAGAGAAATAAGAGCCGTCACAGGAATAGATACATACACACCCATGTTCATTGTAGCAGTGTTCACGATAGCAAAAAGATGGAAACAGCCTACTGACAAATGAATGGATAAACAAATTATGGTATATTCACAGAATGTACTTTTGCTCAATGATAAGGAACAATAATGAATCCGAGAAACATCTCATAACGTGGACAAATCTGGAAGGCATTATGCTGAGTGAAATTAGTCACACAAGAACAAACATTGTATGAGATCACTATTATAAGAACTCAAGAAAAGGTTTAAGCACAGAAGAAAACATTCTTTAATGGTTTTGAGGGTGGGGAGGGAGGGAGAGGGTTATTCACCAACTAGGTAGTACACAAGAATTATCTTAGGTGAAGGGAAGGACAACACACAATACAGGGGAAGTCAGCATAAATGGACTAAACCAAAAGCTAAGAAGTCTCCTGAATAAAACCAAACACTCTGAAGGACAGAGTAGCAGGGGCGGGGCTCTGGGGACCATGGTTTCAGGGGACATCTAGGTCAATTGGAATAACAAAGTTTATTATGAAAATGTTCTGCATCCCACTTTGGTGAGTGGTGTGTGGGGTCTTAAAAGTTAGCAAGAGGCCACCTAAGATGCATCAATGAGTCTCAACCCACCTGGAGCAAAGGAGAATGAAGAACACCAAAGACACAAGGAAAATGTGAGCCCAAGAGACAGAAAGGGCCACATAAAACAGAGATTCCATCAGCCTGAGACCAGAAGAACTAGATAGTATCTGGCTACCACCAATGACTGCCCTGACAGGGAACACAACAGAGAATCCTCGATGGAGCAGGAGAAAAGTGGGATGCAGAACTCAAATTCTAGTAAAAAGACCAGACTTAATGGTCTAACTGAGACTGGAGGGACCCCAGAGGACATGGCCTCCCAGACTATGTTAGCCCAAAACTAAAACCATTCCCAAAGCCAGCTCTTCAGACAAAGATTAGAGTGGACTATAAGACATAAAATGATACTGGTGAGGAGTGTGCTTCTTAGCTCAAGTAGACACATGCGACTCTGTGGGGAGCTCCTGTCCGGAGGGAAGATAAGAATGCAGAGGGGGACAGGAGCTGGTTGAATGGACCCAGGAAATACAGGTTGGAGAGGAGCAGTGTGCTGTCACATCATAGGGAGAGCAACTAGGGTCACATAACAATGTGTGTATAAGTTTTTGTATGAGAAACGAATTTGAATTGTAAACTTTCACTTAAAAACCAAACCCACTGCCATTGAGTCAATTCTAACTCACAGTGACGCTATAGGACAGAGTAGAACTGTCCCATAGAGTTTTCAAGGAACAGCTGGTGGATTCAAACTGCCGACCTTTTGGTTAGCAGCCATATAGCTCTTAACCTCTACTCCACCAGGGTTTCCAACTTTCACCTTTTAAAGCACAATAAAAAAAGGAAAGAAAGAAATGAGCCGTTAATGCTGCCTGGCCCTTAATACTGTCTTGCCACAGTCCATTCACTCTCCCACTCTCCAGCCCAGTAGTTCTCACAGGGTGGTCCCTAGACCAGCAGAGTCAGCACCACCTAGAAAGTTGTTGGAAATACAAATTCTCTGGGCCCAGTTCAGGCTTCCTGAATCAGAACCTCCAAGTGGGGCTTTAACTGGCTCTCCAGGTGATTCTCATGTAATGTTCTAGATGACTATTTTATTATAACTCCTCCTTTCTAAATTTCCAACCCTTCCTCCTTCATCCCCTCAGTTGATCTTGGTTCCTAATTCACATAGAGAAAAGAAGCAATCAGGAGAGGATCTCCACTAGCTTCCACCACATCCATCCACCTCCATGCATCTGTGTCCAAATATCATACCTTCTCTCTTCTTTCTTTGAAGTGTTTGTGCCCCTAACCAAAGCCAGCTCCTCCACTTCTGCACTCGTCCCATCCCTTCTCATCTAAACAAGGACATTGCTCCAGCTATTCTCCTCACTCTCTCCTCCAGCATCAATTTTCACTCTCTACTAGATCTTTCCCAACAACATACAAACATGTAGTTATTTTTACAGTAAAAACAAACAAACTTTGACCTCACTTCCTTTTAGCTACCACTTAATTTATCTCCTTCCTTTACAACAAAACTCCTCCAAAGAGTTATCTATATTTTTTTGTTTCCATGCCTCTTCTTTCATTCTTTCTTCATTCCACACAATTAGGCTTTCGACCCCAGCATTCCACGAATACCAATGTTATCAAGGTCACCAACAATCTACTAAATCAATTCTCAGACTCATGTTACTTAATCTTTGCTCAGCCTTTGGATCCCTGGTGGCTCTGTGATTAAGAAATTAGCTGCTAACCCAAAGGTCAGCAGTTCGAATCCACAAGCTGCTCCTTGGAAACCCTATGGGGCAGTGTTTATCCTGTCCTATAGGGTCGCTATAAGTCGGAATTGACTCAACAGCAACAGGTTTGGTTTTCTGGTATGCAGCATTTGACACTATTGATCTTTCCCTCCTCCTTGGTAGGTTTGCTTCTTCTGGCTTCCAGAATTCACCTTGTCCTGGGTTTTCCCTCTAACTAACCATTCTTCAGTCAGGTTCCTATTCATCTCTGAAATCATCTAACATTATAGGGCCCCAAGATTTAGTCTTTGCTCCTCTCTTTTCTAACTACTCTTCCTCCTTTGATGATTTCTTCAAGTCCTATGGCTTTAAATAACATCCATTTTTATATGCTGATGACTCTCAATTTTACATCCCCAGCCCAGGTATCACCAAACTCAATCAACAGCTTTCTCGACATCTCCATTTGAACATCTCTTAGACATCTCAAACCTTGCACCAAAACTAACCCGAGGTCACCTTGTAGCTAAATAACAAATTGACTCAAAAAATAATATCACCAGCAAGTACTGTGCTTCTTTAAAAAAAATCATCTAAGAAGCGAAATGGTCAACAATTACTTTACCACAAAGATAAGAACATAAGGAGGCAAGGAAATCAGATTAATGGAAATGGAACACCAGATGGAAATAATGAGAATGTTCACACATTGTGAAGAATGTAACCAACGTCACTGAACAACTTGTGTAGAAATTGTTGAATGGGAACCTAAACTGCTGTGTAAACCTTCCCTGAAAATACAATAAAATATTATTACTTAAAGAAAGAAAGAAATGAAGCAGATGTTTGTAGGCAGAAATTTAAGGCTTTCTCTCCTGATTGTCTATTTTCTCTGGGAAATAGAAGACAAGGGGGGGGGGGCTTGAGGAGGATGGTGATAAATAGAAATACCTGTGTGAGAATGGGAGCAGGCACTAAGGGCATTTGGAAGGACTGATGGTCCAGGTGAAGTTGAAAACCTGGATTGGTCTTAGCATCCATCTACCTGGTTGTGTAGTTTTCACAAGCGCGGGAGCGGGGGAGGCCGGGGGGGGTGGCGGGGGGGGAGGGTGTTATAGACATGGGATGGGATGGGATGGGATGCGATGGGATGGGATGCGATGCGATGGGATGGGATGGGATGCGATGCGATGGGATGGCATGGGAGCGGCAAAAATTCAAATTTTGTGTTAGTTTCTTCTTGGAAAGACCGGAGAATCCTTTCCACGGACTAAGTGCCTCTGTTTACCCACTCAGGAAGTCATCACTGCTCTCCTGGAAGAAAAATGAGCAAGGAGTGCCTTTAAGAGAAGAGAAAGAGAGGAGCGGCTGAAAAACAGGCTCTCCCCTAGCAAGGTGAGAAGGGGTGAGAACCCAAATACCTGAAAATCGGTGTGCCCCGGGGCTCAAATTCCGGGCTTCTCCTGAAGATCCCTCCTCTTTCCCAGTACCTTCCAGGTCCACTTCTTTTCGAGCTCCACGCCCTCCAGACTCGCTGGCTTTCCCTCCACGTGGTTTTTTTTGTATACATCGGTTGCCCGGGAGGCCCCAGCCGGGCGGGGCCCTATGACGCCACAATAGGAACAAGCCAATAGCCATGACGCGTCTCAGTAACGGGAGGCGCGGGGTGTGGCTTTGCCAGCCCGGGCGCAATGAGGCGGCTGCCCGCTGGGTGGCGCCGATTTCCCGGGGAGGTGCTTTCTGAGCCCCGGGCGGAGGTGGGGGCAAGGCGGGCGGGAGCCGAGTGAGGCCAGGGAGCCCTCTGCGTCAGCTGCTGCTCACTTCGCCGCGCCACTACCAGCCGGGACTCACCCGCAGCTCCATGCTCGTGCCCGGCTCGACTCGTCCATCCTCCGACAAGAGGCAGGTACGTGCCACCTGTCGGGAACCGGGTTGGGGATGCGGAGGTCAGTGCCGGTTGGAAGCTCTGGAAGTGGAATGTCAACGACAGCCGTGGCAGAAGGGGCACTAGAAATGTAGGGCGAGTGCCCGCGGTGCGGGGGAGCTCCAGCTGTGGGGACCAGTTGTGTGACTGGGGCTGCCAGCTGCCAGCCCAGGGTGCCAGGAAGAGCCATCTGTGTGCTGATCAGGGTGTTCCAAGGAAACGCTGCTTTGGCGGGTCCAGGTCGGTGTGCCCTGTGTGGTATGTGGCCTGAGTGACGCCTGGACTCTGACAGCACCCTCCCACGTGTGCGTGCTGCCCCCTGGCCGGCTCACGTCAAGCTCCCAGGAGCTGTCTCCGGTCAGTGTGCCAAAGTGGGAGGAAGAGAGTGAGGAGGGGGACAATAGGTAAACCGAAGAGGAGCTTTTCCCACTAATCCCAAACCAGGAGGAGAGATCTTTGAAACTCCCACCAGTCCCAGACCAGAATCTGGCACGCGGTGCTCCAAGGCAAGCAACTTGAACTTACAGCCCAGGGAAGCCCTGGCGCACCCGTGCTGGCTCTCCTCGGAGAAGGGAGCATCCCAGCCTCCTGACCTGGCTGCTGTCAGAATGGGGCTGAGTCCGAGATGCTGGAAGGGGCTGCTCACCTTCGAGGCACGGCCTGAGGACGCCCTCCTCTCCCCCCTCCCCTCCCCCCGCCCCAGTTTTAGTCAGATCCTGTGAAGCTGAGACAGGAAATTACTTCCTTGAGCTCCGGTTTAGGCATCTCCTACTCCTTTGATGCAGTAGCTGCCGGCCAGCCCAGAGTTGGAATGAGGGCCGGTAGGAGGGCGTCCTCTGGAGTGCATCATCAGGACCCAGGACTGAGTCAGTAGCCTCTGCTGAGACAGGGTGGAGGCACCTGCCTGGGGTACTCCCAGTCCTCAGGGAGAGCCATCCAGAGCAGGAGGGACATCCGGGGAGCAGACAAGTGCATCAAGGCAGGAGAGGCTGAGAATCCTGCTTCTTTCTCTTGTGCTCCTGCCCAGCCTAGCTCTGTGGCCTTGGAATCTCGAGTCCTGGTACAGGTAGAGTGAAACCAGCCCAGAGAGGAGGGCAGGTGTTCTCTTGGCACCCTGGGGGGAGCTGCACTTGATATATTTTTCTAAGCAAAGAGAGCAGCAGCCCAGATGGGCTTGGTGCTTCTCTTCTTGGTGAACTGGACATCCTGGAAATATGGCAAGCCGTGTTTGTCCTCCCCAGTTATGGGACACAGACCAGGTGGATAACCTAGTAAACAAGGTAAGCACAGGCTTACTTGTGCTTACTTACTAATCAGTAACGCACATGGATTTCACCACAGCAAGGTAAGCACCGGCTTACTTGTGCTTACTTTTAATTTGTAGTGCACAATTGCATGTGGGTAATGTGAAATTTACACTACAGATTACTTAAGTAAGCACAAGGTAGCACAGGTTTACCTTGCTTACTGGGTCACCTACCTCTGTCAGGGATTGTAAATTTGAAAAGAGGCTTGAATCTGTAGGATGTGCTGTGAGATTGGGAGACCGATGCCAGCCATACCTAGAAGCCAAATCTTTGATGTGGTGAAAAAATGTGAAATTGTTCAGTACAGATGATCTGGTAAACGCCTAGCACATGGACCAATTCAGAAAACCAGGGGGCTAGTCCCTGGCATTGGAACAGAGAGCTCCCCAAAGGGTAGCTAGAGGCCCTTTTCTCCCTGGGAAGGATCACCGGGTACAGTGCTACTACTAATACTACTGCTAATTATAGTAATAAGTAGTGTGTTCAATATAATAATATCATTTATTGAACTCTTACTATGTGCCACAAAATTTATAAATATTATTTAATCCTCACAAATTTGTGAGGCATAGCAGTATTATTATTATTGGTATTATTCCTGTTTCACAGATTTAATAACAAATTCAGAGAGCATAAGTGACTTCCCCAATGCCACAGAGCCAATAAGGGAAAGAACGAGAATGCAAGCACAGATGTAGAAGTCCATTGTCTTAAAAGATCATTGGACTGAAAACCTGCGAGGGGGTCCCTGTCCGCCTCTCACGAGCTGTGTGTCCTTGGGCAAGTTGTTTTACATTTCTAGGCCTACTCCAGCTCAAAATCGAAAGAGTCCGACTAGCTTTAAGGCTTCTTCCTGTTCTCTAATTCTGCGACTGACACCTCCAGAGAATTCTTGTTCTCTAGTTTTTTTCCCACCCCCACCCCTCTATCTCTTTGCAATTCTCAGTTTCCCCTTTGCCCCCTTCTGTTCCACTTCAAAATGCCCCTTTATAGCTCCTAGTAGGATCTCCTTGCCTGGCACTGGCCTGTCCAGGCAGACCCTCGAGGTAGGCACGCCACTGCCCCTTTAATTCTCCCCGGGCTTGGAATGCCAGTGAGTTGCGCTAACCATCTCCGTGAGGTCAGATAAGATACTATATATATCGGAGTTGGTAACCTGAGCTCCGGATTACCCAGCCCCTAGTCAGACTCCAGCTTCTGGGCTCTCCACTTCATCCAGGCCCTGCTGGGGAAGGAGGCACCCCCAGGTCCCGTCCAGTGCCTCAGGACACAGGTCAGTAGCTGCCCCTTCGACTTCTGAGCTTCTTTTGGCATCCGGGTGGCACGCATTAGTGAATTTGGGGCAACATGGGAGAAGCCACCATGCTGGGCCTGGTGGGTGCTGTGGACAAGGCTGAGGGCTCTGGAGGCTGAGGACAGAGAAAAAGTAAAGCCCTAAAGGGGAGGGAGGGAGACTGGGACCCAGAAAGCGGGCACCCAGAAAGTGTCTGGGTGGAGGTGGTTGGAAAAGAGAGTTTAAGGAGACCAGTACTGCCTGGAGACCCATTTCTTTGCCTTTCCTTGGAAGTGTAGAGATGTCCACTGCCTTCCAACCCCAAATTAAGAAAACGCCTATAGACACACAGCCCTGGGCCCACCCACTTCTTCTCCACGGGTCAGGATTCTTGCTCTAATCTCCAATCTCTTTGTTTTACCTCTTCCCTCCTCCTCCAGCTCATGGGGAGACAGACAGAGAGGGACCAAAATTCCCTTGGATGACCTCTGCCAAGGCAGGCAAGAGGATTAGGCCCTAAGCTGGTGGGTCACTGGATGCCAGCCCCTGATGGGTAGAGCTATTGAAGACAGGCTGGAGGTTGGGAGGGTGGGGGAGGAGCAGCTGAGGCTCACGGCGCTGAGAGGAGTAGACAGAATTCCTGGGCTGTTTGAGCCCAAATATCCTCTTCCCCCGTCCTCCACTCCACCCATGTCTTCCACATCTGCTAGGACATTCCTCATCCACTCCTCCAAGACTGGACACTTGTGCCCAGACTGTGTGGCTGGTGACCTGGACAGGTGACCCAGGCAGGTGACCCAGGCAGATGACCTGGGCAGCTGGGAGTGAGTGTAGGAAAGTGTAGATGGAGTAAGCAAGGCCCCTGTCAGCCCACCTGACTCTTCAGGTCAGCATGCCAGCAGTCAGCGTGCCTCATTCCCATGTTGTTAGCGAATGGCTTTGGGAAGCTCTGAGGTCAGCACTGTGGAGGTTGTCAGGCACCTGGAGGGACTGACTAGGACTCTCCACTCAACTATCCCGGGCACCTGGGTAGGTGGGAAGGAACTTAACCCTGTTTAGGCGTGTCTCTGAACTTGACGTGAGCTTGAGCTTGAAGGTGAGCTTAGGGCTGTCCATTTGCGCAGTGGCAAAGCCACAGAAACTGGCTCGCCTTCACCCCAGAAAGCCCACAGGGGTGCCGTTTAAGGCAGGGTGGATGGGGCAGAGAAGGGCCATGAACGCTGCTGGGATGTGGGACACTACCTGCCCTCTGCCCCCAGGGCCAGGAGTGCCTGGGATTCCTGGGGAGCAAGTCCCTCCCCTGGCTGGGCAGGTTAGGGAGCCCTTCACGTGAGCAACAGGAAATGACAGTGGCTGACACAAGGGAGTTGGCTGCCCCAGGGGGAGGGGGTTCGTTTTAACCCCTGACTCACCTGGCCTGGGTACCTTGGGGAGTGGGGTAAGCAGCAGTGAGGGTAGGACCGGAGGGGCATGGCCGTATCAAGGCCTTGGAACCAGGGCCCTGGGCTGGGGCTAGATGCTGGTGCCAGGGGACACGCAGGAGCCTGGCACCACCAATGAAATGGAGACCTTCTGGACCATCTCTTGGCTGATCAGTACTATTCGGAGGCTCAGGTTACACCTGGCTTCCTTTTCATTCACCTGCAGTGGAAAATTGGAGGGGCTGCTCCGGCGGGAGTCTGTACCCCCCAGTCCACGAGGACATCTGGAGCCCTTAGCAGTCCCTCCCCGCAACCCCAGCAGGCCCCCCAGCCCTGCCCCAGCCTCAGGAAAGTCCAGCGAAGTATGAAGTAGAGGAACTGGAAGGCAGGCCTCCCCACCCCGTCTTCAAGGTGGCTGTAATGGAAAGAGCACAGCTCCCAGTGCAGCTGGGCCACTGCTGCCAGCTTGACATGGGGGCAATCCACATCACTTCCAGGAACTCTAGTTTCCTTGTCTGTAAATGGGTATAATAATAGCGCCTACTGCTTGGGGGAGCTCTGAGGGTTAAGTGAGTTAGTATACAGTGCTCCAAATGACTTAGAGCAGTTATATGTTTTAATAACTTCAGAAAAACTTCATTTGGAAGTTTAATTATTTAAATTTCCTGCCTATTTATTTAGTTTTGTGAATTGGGAAGAATCAGTTTTTTTTATTTCGAAAACTAAACTTTATCCTAATTTAATTTTAATGTAATATAAACAATTAGCCTTCAAATAATGTTTGTGGGTTTCAGGCATTTATCTTTCTGAAGCAATTCAAGCTTAAAACCACACTAAGACTTTTGGGACAGTGTATGAAGTGCACTTAGAATAGTGCCGGGATCCCTGGGTGGTACAAACAACTAAGTGCTCGGCTGCTAACTAAAAGGTTTAGAGGTGCCTCAGAAGAAAGGCCTGGCAATCTGCTTCCAAAAAGCCACGGCCTTGAAAACTGTATAAAGTGCAGTTCTACTGTGCAACACACCAGGTTGCCCTATTCAGAACCACCGCCACAGCAACTGGTTTGGTTTGATTTTTGTAGAAAATGCCTGGCACATGGGGAGGGCTGTGTAAGTGTGTGTTAACATGAAATGAGAAACTGCCTGTAAAGCGCTCAGCACAGCCTGGTGCATCGGTGTTCAGCACCTACTGGCCAGAGCGATGATTGCTTGGCGCAGATGTCCTGGCAGGAACCTGAGTGCCTCTGCGCTGTTCCTCCCAGGCAGGGAAACTGAGCAAAGCTATGGGAATCTCTAACAGGGAAAGGAAGAGTTGAGATGCCCTGTGAAGACGGCACAAGGGAGGAGCTTGGCAGGTGGATTGCCCCCATTGTTGTCCAAGGTGGCTGGCACCTGGGGAGGTGCCGCCTGGAGCTGCATGCCTGTGCTTGCTGGCTCAGAGTAAACAGTGGAAGGAGCCGGGCAGCAGGGGCCCCACACTGGGCAGGGAGGGGGTCAGGGATGCCGGCCAATCGGCTCGCCTCCCACTGCCCGGTGAAAGGGCCATTCAGTTCAGCCCGTTGGTTCCTGTAGCAACCGGGAGACTCACAGCCCTGTGAGTGCCCGTCCTGTCCCGGTCTTGCGCAGCGAGGCTCCGAGGCTCCGGCTGGGCCCCAGCTCGCTTTCCCGCCCATGGTGCATTCTGCAGCCTTCAGGGACGGCCCTTGCCAGGTAATGCCCAGGGGTGCTGACCCAAGCTGTCTTCTCACCTGGAAGGTGCTGGGACTATTTTCAAGAGTAAAACTGGAGGGTCAGGGAAGGAGATAGGCATGCTCAAGGCCTCAGCCCCTGTAGGGACCCTCTCCCCAGACATGGGAGCTGTGAGTCAGATGTCAGAGCTGCGAGGTGCTTCCAGAGGGTATTAGTGATGGCATGACTCCCTCCCCATAGCTGGAGGGGAGGAGGTCTGTCTGTTCCTGCCGACCGAGCGGACAGGAGAGCGGGGATTTAGGAGCTCTCCTGGGGTCTAGGAGCCAGAGTGTAGCTCCACCTCCAGCAGCCAGCCCTTCTCAGGGCTACTTGCGGGGCGTCCCAGGGCTGTCTGTCCCTCTCTGCTATACCTCCTTTGGCCCCAGCACTTCTGCGTCATTAGCAGGTCTGGGAAAGGTCACGGGTTTGGGACACTGGCTGCAGAATACCAATTCCAAGCGAGCCTTGGTGTGGGGGAGGGGCGAGTAAGAGCAGTGGGAAGAGCCATGAGCTCACGCCGTGGGGGCGAGGGGACAGGTAACTGATTGGTTGCCTGGTGTCCCAGAGCCCAGCTCCTGAGACCTGGAGTCTCTTTGACTTTGAATTATTGATGGAGTTCTCCAAAGTGAAATAGAGCAGCAGTGGTCCCGTGCCTCTGTCTCTTCCCCGCCTCCAGCAGCCTTCATTCTTGCCCTTCTCTGTGCCCCTAAAAGCTGAATAAATAGGAGGAAAGCTTGTAGTTTCACTCTAACCTTTCCTCCCGTTACCTCTTCCTAAAAGGTATGAAAGTAGCGCTGGAGGCGGAAGCACGGTGGTCAGGAGAGTGTATCTGAAGGGTAGGGGGTCCCCGGGCCAGGCCGGAAAAGGGACGTAGTAAGCACAGACCAGGCCTTTCTGCTGTCAGCCTGGACTAGAAAACACCGGAGGTTTCTGGCAGGGTCCAGAAGTGCTGTTCTGGGGCCCATATGAAAGTTGCCACCTGCTGGTCTTCCACCCCGGACCTATCCCAGGCACTGCGTGGACTGGGTTTTTTAAGCTCTCTGCCAAGCATTTGGGTCTTGGCACCAGCTACTCTACCCTAATGAGCTGGACCGGTGGCCTAGGGCAGGCTGTGGCCACCGGAGTCAGTGTCTGCTGAACGGCTAGATGCCTGCCCACCGCCTGATGATCTCACGGGGGCTGCAGGGGAAGCCTGGCGCCCAGGGCCGAGGGAGGAGGTAATAACCGTCGTCATTGTGGAGTGCTTTCACGTGTTTGTTTCACGTGTTGTCATTGAGTTTCTTCCTCAGTACAGCCCTGTGAGGTAGGAATCGTGATGAGATGATTGATACTCGTTTTACAGGTGAGGAGATTGAGGCTCGGAGAGGTTAAATGAGTAGTGCAGAATCACCCAGCTTGTGGGCCACAGGGCAGAGTCAAAACCAGCTGGGAGTCCTGGAGGTCTTCCCTGACATCTCGGTCCCCCCAGGAGCCCCCCAAGAGCCTCTGATGCCCTTCAAGGAAGAGGCTGATCCTGCTAGTAATCCTCCCTGCTCTCTTCTCCAAAGCACCTTTGCCCTCCAGCCCCCTTGTAGACAAAAGCTGCACTTTTGGGGTGATGGAGGGACTCTGGGTCCCCAAGTGAGCTTAAATGTGACGGGGAGCAGTGAGTCAAGATAAAGTGGAGAGAGCTCTGGACTGGAAATCTAAGACCTGGATTTCAGGCTTTGCTGCTGTGTGACCTGGGGCAAATCACCATCAGTTTTTCCGTCTGTACAACAAAGAGGTGAAGATGGGTGATCTCTTAGGGCTCTCTTAAGTGCCACATTGATAGAGTGTGTTTCTTCACTAGACCCACCCGAGCTCCAAGAACGGAGAGCCGGGAGTGCTGCCTGCAATGCTAGATTTTGGCCTCTAGGGGGCTCCCTTTGCACAAGTCCAGTACCTCAGCAATTTGGGAGTGATGGCGGTGGGGGGAAACCTTGGTGCCATAGTGGTTAAGTGCTACAGCTGCTAACCAAGGGGTTGGCAGTTCAAATCCGCCAGGCGCTCCTTGGAAACTCTATGGGGCAATTCTGCTCTGTCCCATAGGGTCACTATGAGTCAGAATGGACTCGATGGCAGTGGGTTTGTTTTTGTTTTTGTTTTTGTTTTGGCGGTAGGGGAACCCATGGGAGGAGGCGCTAGGGTCCTAACCTTCTTTAGAGCAGAAGGCTTAGCACAGTTAAGAGGGTGGGTTCTACCACACACGCATCCCCAGTGCAGGACCAAGCATCAGGTGATCTGTGTCCAGAGAAGAATTCTGGGATGGAATCTGGAGGTGGAGTTCAAGCCCGCTCTTTGCAACATACTGCCTCCCCCACCTCAAGGGCCTCCCTCATTACTTCCTCTCATGAGCTGCCTTTTTCTCACGAGGGATCTAACCAAATGATTCTAAGGTCATTCCAGCTCAAATGATCTGTGATTCCAAGAAGATTCCTGCTCTCCCAGGACATAAGTCAGAAAGGAGGGAAAGCTGGCTTTAACTCTTGAAATTTCTAGCATATTCAATGCAGGAGGTTAGAGTGTTGGGATCCCCTCAACTCATGAGAAGCTGAGGAAAGGAACCAGATGGGATTGGGTGGAATACCCTGGTGGCTTTGAGGGCTGCAGAGGTAGGGCAGTTCCTACTTGCATGCTGGGTACTTGAGGGGAATGCTTGGAGTATGAAGGAAGTACTGCATGGTTTCTCAAAGCCAGGCTCATCTCTTGTTCACCTGGGGTTGTAAATGCATGGGTGCATGTATACATGTGTGCATACCTGCACGCATACCTGTGTGCCTGTGTGTGTACACACACGCATACTTGAGTTTCTCAGCAGCCTGCCAGCCTTCCGTGGAGATGGATCCTGTGGTCCCTTGTTGAGATCTAAGGTTCTGAACCAGCTGGGGATGGAGAGCAGGTACAGGAGGAGTCTAACACCTGGCCCAGGGCCCTTTGACAACTGCTTTCCTTGTCTTTCAGCCCATGAGGCTCCCAGTCCCCTCTGAGTGCCACCCTGAAGGATGTCCCAGCTCTCCTCCACCCTGAAGCGCTACACAGAATCGGCCCGCTACACAGATGCCCCTTACGCCAAATCAGGCTACGGCACCTACACCCCCTCCACGTATGGGGCCAACCTCACTGCCTCCTTCCTGGAGAAGGAGAAGCTTGGTTTCAAGCCGGGCCCCCCCTCCAGCTTCCTCACCCGACCCCGAACCTATGGCCCCTCCTCCATCCTGGACTATGACCGGGGGCGCCCCCTACTGAGACCCGACATCGGGGGTAGTAAGCGGGCAGAGAGCCAGACACGGGGCACTGAGTGGGCTTCAGGGAGTGGACTCAGCGGGGGCAGTGGATTAACTTATGGAGTGACCAGCAACTCCCTCAGCTACATGCCTGTGAATGCTCGTGACCAGGGGATAAACCTGTCCCAGAAGAAATCAAACAGCCACTCAGACCTGGTCCGGGATTTCTCCAGCCTTCGGACCTCAGATAGCTACCGGATAGACCCAGGGAACTTGGGCCGGAGCCCCATGCTGGCCCGCACGCGCAAGGAGCTGTGTGCTCTGCAGGGCCTATACCAGGCAGCCAGCCGCTCCGAGTACCTGGCCGACTATCTGGAGAACTATGGTCGCAAGGGCAGTGCACCTCAGGTGCCCACCCAGGCTCCTCCCTCCCGAGTCCCTGAAGTCCTCAGCCCTACCTTCCGACCCAGTGGCCGCTATACTCTGTGGGAGAAGGCCAAGAGCCAGACCCCTGGGCCCAGCCGCTCCAGCTCCCCAGGG
Source organism: Elephas maximus indicus (assembly GCF_024166365.1). NCBI lineage: Eukaryota > Metazoa > Chordata > Mammalia > Proboscidea > Elephantidae > Elephas > Elephas maximus. The sequence goes on along the minus strand of NC_064835.1, from coordinate 11,834,208 downwards.
CGAGACACCATGGTGAGTTTACCCCTTGGGGACCCGGGTGATGGGCTTGGGAGGGAGCTACTGACGTAGAATAGCCAGGATGAAGAGAGGGCTCTCAGCGTGACTGATAAGCTACGGCAGAGGTCTGCTTCCCAACTCTCATGGCTGGGCTCCTGCGGCCCTAGCCGAGGCCAGTGAGGAGCATCACTTCAGTAGATCTGGTGCTCTCGTCGAGGAGGGGCTTTCCTGCTCTCCTGGGAAGCCCCTTCAGAACCTGTGTGCTCAGGCTGTTCAGCAACCCTCTCACGGAATGCTGAGCACCCCGACACACACTGCTATTCTTCCTCTTGCCTTTTCCACCCAACATGCCTGGGTTCCCTGCAAGCCCTGCCCCATCCTGGGCTAGATGCTGGGGCCCCCAGACCACCAGCGCTCCCTATGGCAAGAGAGGCCTCTCTGCTCTGGCTCCAGCTTTTATCCCCACCCTGGAGACCAGAGTTATCATTTGGACATAAGGCACCAGGGGATGAGGGGCTCTCTTCTAACCAGCACTGGCTGGTTCAGGACTGGGGTGTCTGGACAGCTCTTCTTACCCTGTGTCTTTAGAGAAAATAGTAGAGAAATTTTCGTGCAGACAATCCAATACCTCTATATTCCAGCCCTGCCTGGGCTGGAACAAGGAAGAGGCTCCCCTGAAGCCTGACCAAGGGCTGGCACAGCCTTACTCGCACATTGTCTTCTTTGTAGTTACCAGTGTACCCATTAGGTGGAGAGTGCCCAGAGGGTGAGAAAAAAATCACATGTTATCTGTTGATTGCTCACCTGTGCCTAGCATAGTGCGGAGCTCAGCTGACCTGCTGACTACATGGGATGGAGGGATGGGTGGATGGACGGATAGACAGATGGACAAACAAGCATATGGGCAGGAGGGTTGGGTGTTGTGTCTGCTCCATTACTTTACATACCCTTCCCCAATTCCTAGGGCATTTGCTTTTAGAGACAACAGCTGCGTGACAGCAGGAACTGCTGCTTAGGGGGCTTGTCCAAACGAAGTAGGGGTTCAGGATTGCAGGGCGGGGCAGGATCACAGACCTTGAAGCTTGTCATAATTAAAGGTCGGGAGAAGACAACTTTGATAGCATTACTTAAGAGAGCCTTGGCCTTGCTGGGCCACTTGTGAAATGTCATGGGAGATACAAAAGCTGGGGCCTCCCAGAACCTTCAGACAAGGCAGGGTTGGCGACACTGGAGGGTTAATGGAAAAGGAGTGGAAGAAGAGATATGTCATGCCAGAGCTGGCATGGGAGAGAAATCCGTGCTCTTGGAGGCACGTGTGCTCTGCTTGGGGTGGAGGATGCCATGTCTGGTGTTGTCCATCGGGGGTCCGTGGGGCCCTTTGCTCAGAAGCCAAAGGTTCTGGGTAGTAAGCAGTGTTCCCCAAAGTAGAGTCTGCAAGTTGCCTGCGTCAGAATCACCTGCACAGCTTAACAATCCAAGGACCTGGGCCCCACCCACACCCCTTGAATCAGACTCTAGAGATAACCAAAAAAACCAAACCCAGCGCCGTCGAGTCTATTCCAAGTCATAGCGACCCTATAGGACAGAGTAGAACTGCCCCATAGAGTTTCCACGGAGCACCTGGTGGATTCAAACTGCCGACCCTTTGGTTAGCAGCCATAGCACCTGACCACTACGCCTCCAGGGTTTCCTGACTCTAGGGATAGAGCCTGGGAATCTGCCCTTTTAACAAGCTCTTCAGGTGGTCTTGATACACACTAAGGTTTGAAAACCTCCTCTCTACAGACTAAGCTGCAGACCTATCCTTAGCCCCAATTGTTGAGGGGGGAGGTGGTTTTCTCCTTTACTGCTGGTCCGATTCCATAGAGATGGCCTCTGCCTCCTTTGCACAAACATATCCCACCCTCCCTAGAGTCTTCCATGGGGGACATCTGGCTCCACCTCTATCCCATTCCGGGCCAGGGTGAGGGCAGTCTTGCTGTCTTGAGAGGGCACTGCAGAGGAGTGACAGATGGCCCTGGGGCAAACTCAGCCTCAGGCAATTAACATCCCTCCCTCCTATCCAGAAGCAACTCACTGAACACTTAAGTGGCTAGTAAGGCCCCTGCCATTGAGCTAGTTTTCACCCTGAGCTTATGTTCAAGGAAAAACAGCCATGAGAGGGCTCTCAAGGCTCAACGAGGCCAGACTCTTCTTTAACCTCCCCACCTCTCTCCTCACCACGCCCACTCACTTTCTGGAGCTGGCTGCATCTTGCCAAGGTGGGAACAAGCCTGCTAAGGGGCCTGGACCATTTCTTTTTAAAATAGGATCCACTTTCTTTTCAAAATAGGATCCAGTTTCTTTTCACATCTCCATTTGGGATCCTTCCCTTCTTATTCATTCATTGATCGTGCTCAGCTCACTAACAGTGTGACCTCAGATACGCTCCTGAACTTCTGAACCTGTTTCCTAATGAGACGGAGGAGCCCTGGTGGTGCAGTGGTTAAAGCACTGGCCTGCTAACCAAAAGGGTCGCCGGTTCAAACCCACCAGCTGCTCTGTGGGAGAAAGACGTGGCAGGCTTCCAAACTCTCTGGGGCAGTTCTACCCTATCCTATAGTTTCACTATGAGTCAAGTGGACTTGAAGGCAGTGGGTTTTGTTTCGTTTTTTTTTTTTAAGAGAGCCGTAACAGTTGCCACTTCGTAGATTTTCGTGAGGAGTCAAAAGGCAATGTATGTGAAAGGGCCTGGCCCACCGTCAGCACCTGATAAGTGTTAGTTCTCCTGAACCCTTCCAGGTGCCGCAGGAGGCAAGAGATGTGTGAGCCAGGGTCCCTGCCCTTGGTGCATTCACAATCAATTTGGGGAAATAAGGTCTTAAGCAGCCGCAAGAGGAGGTCGCCCTGGGTGTTGTTAAATGTGATAGGGGTGAGAGAAGGGAGAGGCCGTCCGAGGCTGGGATGGGCTGCTTGTGACCATTGGAACCGTCTACCTCTTTAACCTTGCACATCTATCATCTGAGCTGTATTTCCTCGTCTATAAAAGGGAGTGATTGTGCCTGCCCTGCCCACCTCACAGGGATGTCGTGAGACTCAAAGCAAATAATACATGTGTATGAACCCAAAGCCAGTAAAAACTACGGAATAGTTAGTTTCAATTTAATAGAAAAAAGCAAACACTAGAAAAGGGGCATTTGGCAGGTCAGATCCAAGAGGTGGTAAGTGGGAGGGACAGAGGAGCAAAAGTGTGGCGTAATGGGGTCTGACTCCTCTGTGGTCCTTCAGGGCATCCTGGCTCAGGGGGCTCTCAGGGTAGCTGACTTGAACCGCAGCTGACACCCTTAATAAAGCGAGGTCCAAAGCAGGCTCCGACCAGGAGGTAGAGCAGTTCTAACCAGACTCCATTTCCCTCGTTAATACTAACAGCCAACATGAACTTGGAGTAACACAGACTCAGCTGAGCAGAGTAAAGAACTGGGGAAGGGGGCATGCATTCTAAATGCCCTCCCCCATGCTTGCATAAGCACCTACAAAACACCAGTGGTCTGTGAGGGGTGCAGCTCAGCACCAGGATAATGAAGGCTGCTCTGAGCCTCCACCTCCCGCTTAAAACCCAGACAGATGGGAGAGAAGGGACGTGATGATCCAGGACTGGTGGGAAAAAAGCTTTCGCTACTCTGTGGGGACTCTGAGCCAGCCCAGGTGGCTTGGACCCGCAGAGAGCCAGGAGCCCAAGTACCCAGCCCCCATCATCTCACCCCCTCCACCCCACCTCTCCTGTTCCCAGGGCCTATGGAAGGACAAGCTGTTCCCACTGAGCCCTGCCAGGGCTGTGTTTTAACCCCTACAATCCTCCTAAGCCTCCTCCGCTCCACCCTCTCCAGCTGCTCCCTCCCCGGCCCTGGCATTCTGCCTGCCGGCCTCAGCCCTGCCCCGCCCTGCCCAGGCCACCTCTCCTCGCCCCAGGATGAGCCAGGGGTTGGCCCAGGGCCCTCCAGAGTACAGTCACCAGGCTGGGCACCTGCTCCCACCCCTACACAGTCTGTTCCACTCCCTTGCCCTCTGCTCTGCGACCTGTTTCTAGGACCAAAGGGCCTGGGAGCCCAGAGTGGTGATGGTGGTGTTAGGTGCCATTGAGTCGGTTCCGACTCATAGCGACCCTACACACAACAGAACGAAACGCTGCCCAGAGCACCTGGGTCCTATTTGCCATTGGGGCTGCTGACTCATCTCCTCAGGCCTTGGGTTCCAGCTGTTTAGTGACAGGGAGATTATATAAGCTGAGGTCATGTGACTTTTCTGGGGTGGGACTTTGGACTTGAAAGCTGCCCTGCAGTGAGGGAGGGGGGTTACTCCAAAGAGCCTGAGCTGAGGACAGCAGAGGCTGCCTGAGAGCTCCTGGGTGAGAACTGTGACCTTCCTCTGCTGTCCCTTACCTTCTCTGTTTGTTCAGCCGTTGAATTGCATGTCTTGTTTGTCCAGCCTGGCAGCCTGAGACCCTGGGGCCTCTCCTCACCCAATCTGCCCTCCCCTCACTCAGCCATCTGATAAGAGGGAGCTTCCTGAGGGTTTGAACCTGAATTGACAGCATGGGAAGGTCACTCAGAGGAGACTTTCAGCCAGAGGGGTCCCATGGCTGGACCAGTACTAGCTGCTGAGAAGGAAAGGGCAGTCATAGTGGTTAGAGCCAGCACGACACTGATGTCTCCATCCTCTTGAAGACCGCCTGTGGGCTGTGGCCTGGCTGGTGGCCTCGGGGCTGCCTGACCCAGGCTCCAGTTCTCAATCAGTGCCCAGTTCCATCTTCCCTGGCACCTCCCCATCCCTCCCCCCCCCCCCCCCCGCAGGATGTCTTAATGAGTTAATGTCGTGCTGAGGCAGGGCTCAGCAAGGCAGAAGTTAATCCAAACCTGGAAGAATATTCCCTCCCCCTGGGGAACTGCCCCGCTCCACTGACCATAGGCTGCAGGAATGAACGTCATGTTCAGAACTCACAGCGGCACACGTGACCTCTTGTACCCTCTCACCTCAGTGGATGCGTAAAACTAGCACCCCTGGAAGGAAGGAAGTGTGTGGGCCTCTGGAATCCAGCTGGTTCAGACCAGACTGCCCTGGGGCTCAAAGGAGTACAGAGCTTTCCACCTCCCAGAGCCCCAGTAACTGTAACGTAGGGGAGCGGAGCTTCCTAACGCAGGTAGGGCAGACCGACCACCCCGCCCCAGGCACACTTGGGGCTGAAAGCCAGGAATCCACAAGCCCAGCCCTACCCCTCCACTCTTATCCCAGAATCCTGCCATCTGTCAATCAGTCTGTCCATTGGCAGTGGTAGCAGATGCTGCTGGGAGCAGGGCCGCTGGCCCTGAGGCATTTACCTGGGCATAGGCATCGTGGACAAACCCTGGACCAAACTGCCCACCAAGATCTCCAGGAAGTGGGATACTCTCAGGCCTGGCCCTCACAGAGCCAACCCTGACTTTGTTTATACTCTATCTTGTGCCAGGAAGGATTTGAGGTGAAGAAAATCACTCATCCGACAGGGGAGACATGCCAAGCCCAGTCTCTGGCTGCAAGAATCAGCCCAGCTCAGATTTGCTCCATGTACTGGAGGCACAGAGTCACAGAGCCAGAGCCAGATTTGGATCCCAAAAGTCTATAGCCTTTGTACCCATCCTGCTTCCAGAAACAGCAGTGGGGAGAAAGGGGCTCTAAGGGGCTTGGGTAGAGGAGAAACGAGCCACAGTTCTTTGCTGGCCATATCCTGCAGCAGTCAGACCTGCCTGACCAGACTGAGCCCTGTGTGAATTCTTTCCCTTCACCCTAGACTTCTCAAAGAGCTCCTGTGCAGGCGCTTTTCCCCTCTGGGCCTCCCTGCTTCCAGCAATCCCTCTAACCTTCTGCATCCCAGGAAGAGGGCAAAGAAGGGCTGGCGGAATGCTAACATGTCCTGGTGTGGGTGTACGCAGATCACTGGGTCTAAGTCACAGGGAGACCCCGAAATATTACAGTGGATAAGTGCCTGTCCCACCCCCTCCCCCTCCCAGCATGTCTGCTCAGCATGCAAAGCCAGACTTACGCCCCACCCTCTGAGGCTCAGGGGGCTTCCAGGATCCCAACAGAGCCTGGCCCTCTTTAGAGGAGATCAGCACCATTTATTAAGCACCCACTGAGGGAATTCACAGCTCTGCCCTTGAGGAGGTTTCCGTGGAATGGCACAATCCAGACAAGCCGCACACAATCTAAGAACATTTACAACGTCTCAGAAACACTTATAAAACAAAGATAAACACATTAAGATGAATTAATACGGTGTAAACTGATATGAGTCGACTCGACAGCACTGGGTGACTGGGAGCAGGCTGAGGCTGGGGTGTTTATTGCTGGGTGGGATTAATTAGAGGAGGCACTGTGGACAAGGTGAGCTTGAAGCAGAATCACAAGGTAGGGAACAGGAAGGGCATTCCAGAATTTCCTGGGTCTTGCTATAAGACAGGTGTCGGTTCAAAGCCCCACACTGTCATTTATTAGCTTCGTGGTCTTGGCAAGTCATTTGACTTCTCTGGGCTTAAGGATCTTCACTGAGAAAATAGAGGTAATAGGATGCCATTGTATTACTATGAAATTAACTGGGATAATACATATAAAGCACTTAGCTCAGTGCCTGGCATTTAATGGGTGCTTAAAGAGTGGCAATTTTGTTTTTTAAGTGAGAAATATCAAGTGCTAAAGCAGAGGAAAAGAGCAGGGATTCCCACTGAAGAGTGAGGGTGAGGAATCTGGAAGAAGCCTGGGGATGACCTTACAGACAGGGCCACCTGCGACTTTTGGACTGGGTTCAAGAGTCAAGTGCTCTAGTTGTTTCAGGGCAGAAGAGTAATGTGATCAAACGGGTACAAGAGAGCAAATATTGCCACAGTGTAGCACTAGCTTGGAATGGGCGTGGCCGGAAGGAGGGAAACCCTGAGAAGAAGGCTGTTACAGTTTGTCCAGGGTCCAGGTTTGGTCCAAGTATGGGCGAGGGCAGTGACTGTGGAGATGGCCGCTCCTGACAGTCACCAAGTAGAATGCCCTGTGCCTCTTGCCCCCAGCCCCTCCTCCCACCACCACTGCTGCTGCACATGGGGCTGCCTCCCTGCTCCCCTCTCACATCACCAAGTTGCTGTTTTGTGGGTGGCCTAGGGTCCAGCCCATACAGGTGTCCCAGACGGCTCCCCACGTGGCTGTGGTCATGCGTGCGCACGTGTGCATGTGGGTATGAGCATGACGAGGACAGAAGGAGCCCACGGATGAGTAACAACAGCACACTGCAACGGCTCAGAGTATTTTTAAATGCTAAAAATACTGGCTAAAAATAGCCAGCAAGCGCCAAACAAGATACTTTCTCTAAGGCAGATTCCTGTGGGCAGATAGGTGAAGAGGCCAGGGCATCAGAAATAAAGCTCAAAGACCCCCTGGTCCTCAAGCATTGCTGCCATTAGGCACAGAGTAGTACACTAACCCCAGGCCAGCTGACAAGCACCTGTTTGCTCACCGTTCTGTTACTTTCTCCTACCTCCCAAAAAATGAGTCAAAATATGAGATTCCATGAGAGATGGAGTTGGGTAATTGGTTAGAAAAGGCCAAAAAAATGTTCTTTCCTGAGGCCAAAAGGAGCGATGACCTCTTGGACCTTATAAAATACGAGCGTTGGCTCTAGATAAAAGGGGGTTAAGGTACCGGTGCCAAACTAGGGCTGGGGGGAGGAGCAGTTTAGATCCAGGGCCATGGAAATGATCTTCACCTGGGCCGGTCAACGCCCTCGGACCTTGTGGATGTTGAGCTTCAAAAGGGTCTGAGGACCCCCTGAACGCTATACGAAAGTTTGCACGTACGTGCAGTTTTCCCTGAAGAGAGCACCGACCCTTCATCAGCCCTCAAAAGTTAGGTACTGCCTGCTGCCCTGGAGGACTCTCACCCGGGTGACACTCGCTCTTGGGGATGCTTCCTCTGCGGGCCCCAAAGATAATTCTCCAGAGTTCCAACCCTTAGCTGGTTCCGGACTCGGTGCTCGGGTCTTGCCTCTCGGGGCCTGCAGCTCTTGGCGGAGGGCTGACCTGGCCGAGGGTCAGCGGGTCGTGGGCGGGCCGGGGGGGACGGGCCGGGGGAGGGGGAGGACGGGCCGGGGGTGGGGGAGGACGGGCCGGGGGAGGGGGAGGACGGGCCGGGGGAGGGGGAGGACGGGCCGGGGGTGGGGGAGGACGGGCCGGGGGTGGGGGAGGACGGGCCGGGGGAGGGGGAGGACGGGCCGGGGGAGGGGGAGGACGGGCCGGGGGAGGGGGAGGACGGGCCGGGGGAGGGGGAGGACGGGCCGGGGGAGGGGGAGGACGGGCCGGGGGTGGGGGAGGACGGGCCGGGGGAGGGGGAGGACGGGCCGGGGGAGGGGGAGGACGGGCCGGGGGAGGGGGAGGACGGGCCGGGGGGGGGGGAGCCGCCGGGGGTGGGGGGGCGGGGCAGGCCGGGCAGCCTTGTTCGGGCCCCGCCTCTGGCGCTGACGTCACGCGGCTGGAGCCGCCCCGGGGCCGCCAGTCGCCGGGGCGCGAGAGCCGGGTGCCGGGGCCGTTGGCAGCGCGCGCCGGGGAGGTTGAGGCGGGTGGGTCTCGCGAGGCCGGGGGAGCGCGCGCTCGCGCCCCTGTAGCGGTTTACCGCCGGGCGCCGGGCGCAGTGTCCTGTGTGGCCTGGACGGCTTTGGCGTCCGGGCGGTGGAGCCGCGCGGGTCACCCCGTGCCCCCTTAGCCAACGTTAAGTGTGGGGCCGAGCCCGCCGCCCGCTCCCCAGCATGCGCACCTCGTACACCGTGACCCTGCCCGAGGAGCCCCCCGCCGCCCCCTTTCCCGCCCTCGCCAAGGAGCTGCGGCCGCGCTCCCCTCTCTCCCCCTCCCTGCTGCTATCCACCTTCGTGGGGCTGCTGCTCAACAAAGCCAAGGTACGCGGGACCCTTTTCCGGGACCCCCACGCCGGACCCGGGAACCCGCCTCCTCCCCGGGACGCTTCCCCCACCCGCCCTCCACGCGCCCCTCGGCTCGGGTTGGATTCCTCAGCCCCCACCCCTCCCTTTCCCAGGGTCTCCCGGCAAGGAATGCCCCCTCCCCAGGTGATCCCACGCTTACTCGCGGCCCCCTCCCCTTGTTGAGGTCCCAGCCCCTGAGTCCCTGGAGTACCTCTTCCCTTCCTCCCCCTTCCGCGACCCCGGCACCAGGGGGCTCTCCATTCCCAGCACCTATCAGGACAGGTGCAAGAAAGCGTAACCTTGACTAATTCTCCGTGTGTGAGGGGACGGGCACCACGCCGGACTCTGCGGGTGTGACTCCTCCAAGGCCAAAACCCAGCAGGAAAGGCTGGTCAGAAAGGGGCAGCCTCCCCTCTCACTGCTCCCACCGAAGGGCTCAGGGGGTTGGTAACAAGGGTCCCTTGACCCTGTAAAGGGCAGAGGAGTTGCAGACAGGTGAAAAAGGGCAATTTCCCTTTTCTTTCTGCCCCTCTCTAGTTCTGCTTAGTGGACAATGGATCCTTCAAATGAAGTGGCCATCCCAGAGTAATGGTGGGGCTACAAGCTGGGTAGTGCCCCCTTGGGGAAGGGAGAAGGGGCTACAGCTTGACAGGTCTTATGTAACAGGCACCAGTTCCCGTGTTGGCAGTGCGTGCACTGCCCCGTGCCAGGGCCACACCAGGCTCCTTGGCTGCAGCCAGGACTCATGGCTGACCCTCACGGCACAGGTGAAGTAAGCAGGAAACCCCTTTACTGGGGCCTTAAGCGCGAAGGCACAAACCGCAGTCAACCTTTCTTATGGCCCTTAAGCCCAGATGTTGCCTCTGCATTAGCTCGGAGAGGGCTCTTTGCAAGCCCCCTGCTTCTTGAATGGAAGGTGAATGCTGTTTACTGATAAAGAGGTGACATCTACTCTCTAGAACAGTGATTGCTGTTAAGTCAAAATTAGGTTTGCTGGTGGCTTAATTTTAAGGAGGTTCTTGGTCAAAACTTTCTCAACTCTTCACACATGAGCTCCATCCTAACAGCTGGAGTCATTTCCTTCTCTCCCAGTGTGAGCCTGGCTGGGCAGGGCCTTGCTCACCTTCTCCGGTTCTAGCTCCTCTCTGTCAGCCCTGAGGTAGGACTGTTTTTCCCCCATAAGAAAGGTCACTCCAGAGACATTTTGTTCCTCTCTGGAATGGAAAGTGCAGACTTTCCCTGGAGCCCCTGATTTCCTATTCATGGCAGAATATCTGCCTGGGCATGAAGCAGCCCTACTCTCCCAGCCCCCATTCCCACCCCCTGCCTCCTGTTATCCAATGCCCTTTTACAGAGAACACTTAAAAATTGGCAAGTGGTTTTGAGCTCAAGAAATTTTAGACAAAGGCACGACCCTCACTCTGAACAAAAACTAACAAAGGGTCCTCGCAATTCCCTAGAGGAGCCTCCCCATCTTCCCACTTCCAGGTGGATAAAAGTGTTAGATTCTCAGGAATAGTAACCCTGAGTGATGATGACATGTGCTTCTTGACCCTCACTCTGCCAGGGTGTCAACATCTTTTTAAGATGTGCCTCAGTAGAACGATGACACCAGTTTCCCCATCCCCCCACCCTAATTAGCGCTACTGTCTCAGCTGAGGGTCCTGTTTGGTGGACACTAACATGGTCACCAGTAGAAGAATGCTTTGTTTCTCCAGTCTGTTTAGACAAATGTCGTGTGAAGTACAGGGGGTAAGAACTAATAAAGCAGTGCCAAAAGTAGGTATAAGACGGGGTCTGTTGTGAGCAGGCTGCGACGTTTAGTTTTGCACGGGCGACAAGGAGACATTTGCAGTGTTTGCTGGACCTTGTGAGGGTCCTTCACCCACCAGGTCTACCTGACAATGCTGGTAAGGTCTCTGTCCCAGGGAATTATCCCTATGGTGGCTCTCTTACTAGAACATCAGGGTTTAGACTGTCAGGAAGGTAAGATTCAAAATTTGTGTTTGGCACCATATATTGCCAGCCCTGGCAGAGTCTTCAAGGGTGCTTATACCCCACCTGCTGCCAGTAGGCTTTCTCTCAAGCTGCAGGTTTAAACTAGGGTGCTTTTCCGGGTATGTTTTCTTCCCCACCTGTTCGTATTAGGCCTGGTACCTGGTAAGGGAAGGGATCCTCTTATGGGGTCAGCAAAGGAATTCTCAAGAAAGCCCTCCCTGAACCTGCTTCTCCCCGCTCCCCTCCCTAGCGCTGACAACCTCATGGGCTCAGAGCTGCTGACAGCCTCATAGGCTGTCAGCACACGGCATGAGTAATTTTAGCTGAGTTATTTCAGGCTCCTGTTCTGATCAGGGTTGAGCTGGCCCTACGCATGCCCCAGCCAGTGTTGCTCCAGAGTTGCCTGCTCCTAGGTCCCCTCCCTGAGAGAAACGGTGGCAGGCTCATGTGCAAACTGCTTCTTTAACCTTTTGAATCCTAAGATTATCTGACTCCTTAGAGGTATGCCCTGGATTAGTCAAGAGACCTTAACAAAGAGTGCCCAGAGTCCTCGGCCTAGCACCTTTTCTATCTCCAACCCCCTCACCAGCTTCCACAATAGGGACAAGAGCAAGAGTGGCACCTTCAGGAGGTGGAGTTTACCTCTGCTTGGACACAGTCTGCCATCACAATGGTTCGCAGCCAGTGGCCAGTCAGGATGTTGAAACAAGGGCATCTAGAACTGTTCATTTGGGTTCAAACCCCTGCTGGGAATTTGGGTTTCTAACAAGTTCCCAGGTCGTTGTACATAAGAATCACCTGGGGGTCTTGTTAAAATGTAAATTCTGATTCAGTATATCTGGAGTGGAATTGCAAATTCTCATCAGGGAACTTGTTTGAAATACAAATTCTCAGCAGGAGTTTGAATCAAAACAAACCAGTTTGAAGCCCTGGTTGAAACTTAAGCCAGGCAGGGAGGATTCTCCCAGCCTGTAATCAGCCCTTAAGAGCTGATTTCAGCTGGAAGGAATTCCACCTGTCCACTGCAGTTTGGAATGGCAGGCAGACATGAGTTTTTCCAGTTGAAAATCTAAACTCAGTTAACGGTGTTTTGTCATTGAACTTTTCAAGACCTCGAAGTGCCTATCATGACAGCTGCTTTTTATATTGGACATCTAGGGGTCATTTGAGGTAGCACCTGGATCTGAAACGTGACATTTCCTGTAGCCAGGAGTCAAAGATGGACCCAGATATGTGAATTCCTAGTCTCTAGTTCTAATCTTCAGTCTCCACTATGGCAGAGAATGAAGAGTAGTGTAAAAATGAAAGGAAATACTGTCAATAAAAGGAAGCAGAGCCCTGAGGAGTATTTTTGTTGTGTGTTGAAAATGAAAGGCATTCGTCAGTCCTCTTTTCTACAAGGTACATAGACTAAGGTTGAAGAGAATAATATGTGTGGCCTGATGCTCACGGCTCCAAGTAGCAGAATGTTGCATAAGAGAGCCTAGTACAGGCCAGCTTCCTTGTCTTCAACCTTATATACCATATGTTCTTTGCTTACAGAATTCTAAGAGCGCCCAGGGTCTGGCTGGTCTTCGAAACCTTGGGAACACGGTGAGTTCTTCCCAACCCACTTCTTTCCTGGGGCCACCAGAGTCCCCTCCTGTCCCAGCTGACTCCCTACCCTCTAGAGCAGTTGTTACCTCCTGATCTGTCCCGTGTTTCATAGAATTGCTGGGCTCTGTCTCATCCCCACCCCCTAAAGGAAGCGCTGCCAAAGGGGAGTTGCCCTTTTAACTGTCAGCTGCTTTCCTGGGTCCTTCTCTTCAGGGACATCCATCACTTCCCACTTCTGTCTAACACACCCTCACGTTTTGCACACCTCTATAGTAAACAAGCAGTTATGTCCCCAGTGCGGTCGTGGGAATTTGCCTCACTTCACTCCTTTGTCTTATGAAAAGAGGAACTTGAGGCTGGGGGAGGAGCCATTCCTGGGATGGATGAGCAAGCCAGAGAGCCTTTGGTGGGAAGTAAATAGCGGTGCCAGACAGCGCTCTTGCCTTCCCCACTACTGAGCGGGTCATCTTTCGCAGTGCTTCATGAACTCGATTCTGCAGTGCCTGAGCAACACCCGGGAGCTACGAGATTATTGCCTCCAGAGGCTCTACCTACGGGATCTCAGCCACAGCAGCAGTGCGCACACAGCCCTCATGGAAGGTGGGGAGCCGTCCGTGGGCATGGTCCTGTTGCCCCTGGACACTTCTGCCACTCTAGTCTTGCTGTCCTGTTGTCGTTAGGTACCATAGTGTCAATTCCAACTTATAGCGACCCCACGTGACAGAATAGAATTGCCCTATAGAGGTTTTTTTGGCTGTAATCTTTACGGAAGCAGATTACCAGGTCTGTTCTCCCACAAAGCTGCTGGGTGGGTTCAAACTGCCAGCCTTTCAGTTTGCAGCCAAGCGCTTAGCCATTGTGCCACCAGGGCTCCTCTTGCTGTACTCATAGCTGTCTTTTATATATATGTACCTCTCCTGTTTTTCCTTCATTGGCTACTTTCTGTGGGGGTTCCAGTTGCAGTTTCTTATAGAGAACACCTCCCCTGTCCTCCACACCCTTCCACCCTCCTCTACCCTCGCCTCCCAATAGAGTTTGCAAAACTAATCCAGACCATATGGACGTCATCCCCCAATGATGTGGTGAGCCCATCTGAGTTCAAGACCCAGATTCAGAGATACGCACCGCGCTTCGTTGGCTATAAGTAAGGGCCTTGCAGACATGTCCTCCCCAGGGTGGGTGTCAGCAGCAGCAGGCTCTTGGGACAAGAGACATTGCTCACTTTCTTTTCTTCGGGCTCAGTCAGCAGGATGCTCAGGAGTTCCTTCGCTTTCTTCTGGATGGGCTCCACAATGAGGTGAACCGAGTAACAGTGAGGCCTAAGTCCAACCCTGAGAACCTCGATCGTCTTCCGTAAGTAAGAGTGCTGTGGGGAAGCAACACTTTTGCGAAGTAGAGTTTTTTACCCACTCTTTGGGGGTAATGATTTGAGGAGAAGCAGACCTACTTTTAAGCATTAAGGCTCTAGATTGATAGACCTTTAAAGTTGTCATGGTTTGCTTTCTGACCCAATTGTCTCCCTCTCGTGTGGTCCCCCAGTGATGATGAGAAAGGGAGACAGATGTGGAGGAAATACCTAGAACGAGAAGACAGTCGCATTGGTGGTGAGTGCATGGACGGGGGACGTCGGGAGTGCCTACTTCCACTGTTGCCTGCTTTTGCCTGAGAAGAGTGTGAAAAGCTCCCAGGGACACTGTGTTTGCCTGCTGCCCAGCACCTGGGGAAAGAAGACACTGCAGAAGACCCTGTAGAAGACCCTGTGTGAGCATCTCTTGTCCATCTCTTCCTCAGACCTCTTTGTGGGACAGCTGAAGAGCTCCCTGACGTGTACTGAGTGCGGTTACTGTTCCACAGTCTTTGACCCCTTCTGGGACCTCTCACTGCCCATCGCTAAGGTGCATACCCCCATTGACCAGCTTTTGAAACTCACACTCCTAGCCATTCCTGTCTCTGACCTCTGACCTTTATTTTTTTTCTCTCCCAGCGAGGTTACCCTGAGGTGACGTTAATGGACTGCATGAGGCTTTTCACCAAAGAGGATGTGCTTGATGGAGATGAAAAGCCAGTGAGTCACCCTTCCATCCACAGTGGGGCTGCTCTGGGGAAAGTGCTGCACTGCAGAACCAGCCCCAGAGTTGCTGAGTTGGGGCCCGGTTGACCTCCCACAAGTCCTCTCTACCTCTGTTTGTCTTTCAGACATGCTGTCGCTGTGGAGCCAGAAAACGATGTATAAAGAAGTTCTCCATCCAGAGGTTCCCAAAGATCTTGGTGCTCCGTATCCTTAGGATTCAAAAGGGCAGCAGTCTTGACTTTAGAGGTTGACTGATGACAAGGGGCCAGAAAGCGAGGGTGAACAGAGCAGGGAAAAACGAAACCAAAACCGGATAGAGTGTCCTTTTGTCGTTTGCTCTCTTAGAACCGCAGTCGCCCATTTGGGATTCTTGCCTCATTTAGCTTGACTCTGTTCTTGCTGCCCTGTTTGTCCTTGACTCACAACAATACCAGATCTGAAGCGGTTCTCCGAATCCAGGATACGAACCAGCAAGCTCACAACGTTTGTGAGTTTCCCGCTAAGAGACCTGGACCTGAGAGAATTTGCCTCTGAAAACACCAGTGAGTATTTTCAGGAGGAAGGAGAGGTGCAGGAGGAGAAGGAGCAAGGCACGTGTGTCTGTGACACAGGTGGGAGGCAGAGGGAAGCTGCCCAAGAGTGAGTTATAGAAACAGTGGGAATAACAGGCAGGAGGGGAAGGGGATGAGGGGGCAAGAAATGCCTCAGAGGCTTAAAACCTTGTATTTCCTCCCCAGACCACGCTGTTTACAACCTGTATGCTGTGTCCAATCACTCTGGAACCACCATGGGTGGCCATTATACAGCCTACTGCCGGAGTCCTGGGACAGGCGAATGGCACACTTTCAATGACTCCAGGTGAGAGAGAGGTATTGGGCGGGGCATCTAGCTGTCAGACACCTGTACCTCATCTAGCTCTCTAGCTTCTACCTTGGTTAGACAGAAGAGGTCAGACCCAAAAAGCTATGCCACATGTATGAGTCTGCCGCCCATTGGAAGAATCTCTAAAAGATAACCAGAGAGGTCAAAGCCCACTCGGCTGTGTCCCCAGTGACCTTCCCTCACCTGGGTTCTGACTCTGCCCTGCTCTCTCCACAGCGTCACACCTATGTCCTCCAGCCAAGTGCGCACCAGCGACGCCTACTTGCTCTTCTATGAACTGGCCAGTCCACCCTCCCGTATGTAGCAGCAAGGAGCTACATCCCTTTCTCTCCCTCCCCCATGGTGGCCCTACACCCTAAGTTTTTTAAAAAGACCAAAAAAAAAAAAAAAAAAACCTGACAAATGAGAGAGAAATAAACTAAAATAAAGCTGCCGAGCAGGAGTTGATGCAGCCTCGTCAGGGTTGGAGCAAGGAGCCAGGTGCTCCTGAGCCATGGCCTGGCGGGGAAGATCCACAGGACACAGAGACCAGTCAGTATGGTGCTCCCTCGGCTTCTCTTGTTGTCATTATTTAAGCTTGTGGTTTTTTCCTGTGTGTAATAAACAACAGCAGTCTGTGGGGAGAAGATCCTCGTCCACTTGCTGCAGTCTCCAGTTCCCACGCCTCCTGAGAAGACTGCGCCCTCTGGAGCCTGACGAGAGGATCGCTGCCTGGAAATGCTGGCTCCGGCGGGGCCCTGTCTTCACCTGGACTGTGCTTACTGGTCCAGAAGCAAGAAAAACACACATGAGCCAAGAGCCCTCTTAACGCTGCTAACTCTAGGGAGACAGACTAGGGGACATCTTTGAAACAAGCTCTTTGGTTTTTAAAAGTCCATTTTTTTTTTTATTACCATAACTAAAGTTCTCAGACTGGAGATGCTCTCCTTCACACCTCTTCACAGCTGGGAAGTTGTGCTGGTATTTTTTTTTTTTTTTTCTCTTTTTTAATCCTTCAGATAAAACTTTCTAATGCTAGCCCCCAGTGGTGCTAGGTGGGTATTGGCCAGGCCCCAAGCACAGCCACAGTAGACCTGGGATCTAACAAGGTTTTTTGTTTTTAATGTTTTAGATGGAATATAGTTGCCTCCAAAAATTGTGCCTTATAGCTTTTGGGGACCAGGGGGTAACTGCCCTCCCTGAAATATCCCTCAACCTCTTCCCTTTTCCCCAGTGCCATGTTCAGACCTGCTGAGGGGAACAGGGGTCATGCCCTTTAAACCCCTGGCTTGGCTTGCATTGCAATGAGGTAAAGAGGAAGATAGGTTAAAGGAGATTTCTTACAACATTGTGTCAAGTTCTTCCAGCCCACTTCCTTTAACCCACCCCTGGTCTACTCCCCAGCTGTTTGAAGGATAGCACAAGCCCTCTATCCCTAGAGCTTCTCTCTCTTTTAATTTATTCCTTAACATCGTTTTACTCCCTGACCTTCCTGCCGCCTGCCCACCCCCTGCCTTCTCAGAACCTCTAGACATAGGCCCTTTGGACCGAGTTTCTCAGGGATGCCCGTGCTGCCTCTTGGCATCAGTCTTCAGTCCATCTTGGGAGCTGAAGCCTGGG
Organism: Elephas maximus indicus; assembly: GCF_024166365.1. Lineage (NCBI taxonomy): Eukaryota > Metazoa > Chordata > Mammalia > Proboscidea > Elephantidae > Elephas > Elephas maximus. Next base: position 11,817,100 of record NC_064835.1, on the reverse strand, counting down.
TGTTTGGGGACATCTTGCCTCAGTTGTATGCTTCTCTCCCATGAGCTTGATTATGCCCTAAGTAATTGGAAAACCTCTGCTGTCCCAGACAGCAAAGCTGTTGGACACTAAGGCATGGAGCTCTGTGTGTCTTTGCACACCTGCACAGCTGGGCCTGGTTTGTGCCCCTCGGAGCCTGGGCTCCCGGGAGGAGGCATCAGAGAAAGACATCCTAAGCTTAACTGACCTGACGCCCTTCTCCAGGGAAGACCTGTGAACCTGAGCCAAAGGGCTAATGCACACTTGTTTACCGTGTAAGCAAGAGTAGAAGGATGTCTGATGTACGGTGGAACCTTGTACAGAATAAATAATAGCTTTGAGAAAGAAGTTGATGAGTGGTGGAATCTTGATTTGGGAGGGGTTTGAACCCAGGAAGGGCTCCTAGCATATTTTACAGCTTCAGCCAGATTGTAAATTCCGAGTTCTGGAAAAAGTCAACTACGCACTTTTTCATTTTAGAATGTTCAGTTCTACAGGAAAAAAAAAAATTTTTTTTCAACACCCTAGTCTTCGTCTAGATTCACCTATTGTCAATAGTTTGCCACATTTGTTTGTATGCGCTTCATTCTTTTGGTCAAAACATTTAGGAGTAAGTGGTCATCTCTCCACTTTTGAATACTTCATTATCATCTAAGAAAAGGGCATTCTCCTACGTAACCTCAACACGGTTCTCACGCCTAAGAAAATGAGCATATCTAGTACACATGTCTTTAAATGAACTCCACTTTTAACTTTTTATGTAGGACAGCTTTTTTTAAATTTGTGATTATACGCACAAAAGTTTTGTCATTTCAGCATTTTTACATGTATAATTCAGTAAGAACCCTAGTGGCATAGTGGTTAAATGCTACGGCTGCTAACCAAAAGGTCGGCTGTTTGAATCCACCAGGCACTTCTTGGAAACCGTATGAGGCAGTTCTACTCTGTCCTCTGGGGTCGCTATGAGTCGGAATTGACTCGATGGCAACAAGAGCGAATTCAGTAACATTTTCATATTTTTCAACCATCACCAGTGTCATTTCCACATTTTTCCATCACTTATCCAAAGTTCAGTGGCCCCAAGCAATGACTTCCTCCTTCCCCCTTCCTCCATCCCTGGTAACCACTACTAAACTGGTTTCTATACATTTGCCCGTTCTACGTAGTTCATATAGGTGGAATCATGCAATATTTGTCTATTGCGACTGACTGATTTAACTCAGCCTGTTTCCAAGGTTCATCATGTTGTAGCATGTATCAGCACTCCATTTCTCTTTATGGCAGAGTGGTCTTCCATCGTATGTGCCACGTTTTGTTTATCTGTTCATTGGGTGAACATTTAGCTTGCTCCCACACTCTGGCTATTCTGAAGAGTGCTGCAATGAACATCGGTGTACAAGTACCTGCATCACTCCTTTCAAGCCTTTTGGGTCCATAGCTAGAAGCAGAATTGCTGGGTCCTAGGGTAATTCTATGTTTAACTCTTTAAGGAAATTCCAAACTGTTTTCCACAGCAGCTCTGTGAACTGTGTACTTTTTAACTGCTGATATGGGTACTCTTATGGTTGTTTGTTAAAACACCTGGGTGCCTGTACAACGCCTTTGAAGAGCTAAAACATAGGTCCCTCTAGCAGATTCCGAATACAACAAAACTTGCCCTTAGAGCAGAGTGGCTGTGCCTGGAAGTGGAGCAGTCAGGACTTGGTCCTTGATAAAGATCTCAGTCTTCTCCACAAATAACCTGGAAACAGCTGCCTTGTGTTAAAAGTCTTGTTCTCTAAAGTGCTTTTTTCAAGATTCCATGCAGATTTGACCCCTTAAGGAGATTGCCTCTTTGGGGCAGTCAGGGACATTGTCTCCCTTGGTTTTAATTCTTGTTATTGTTCAGCTTTTCCATTTCTGCCACTGATCTTAGACCTTGGAAAGCTGAAGCCTCCGCCAGTTGGGCTTTGAGAGGAATGCTTTCTAACTGCCTTCACTACTCCAGACACTGAAAAGCCAAGCAGGCCTATCTGTTCTGAACTCCTGGAGACAAAAGCAGCTGCTGCCATTGGAGGCCTGTGTGCTGCTGTCCAACCACCTCATGGGGTGAGAAAGGAACAGGGACAGTTCTGGGCATTTCCCAAGAGTGGAGAAGAGAGATTGAAAACAACAGTGACTAACACCCCAGGACCTCTCCCTGGGGGCCTCAGATACTGGAAGTGGACCGGCCCAGGATAAGATCTCTGTGCTGAGGATTTCTCCCAGGCCACAGGTGAACAGGACCCCCTTCAAATGGAACCAGTAGGTTTACAACAATGCGGATGGGCCAGCCCCAAATAAATGTAAATTTCTATACCTCTCCTTTGACTAGCTTTTCACTGGAGGTAGGGGCCACACTGTGCCTTTTTGTTGTCTTCCACTAGGGAACAGGCAAACTATAGTTAACCTCCAGGGCAGGGGCTCAACTCCACCCTTGTTCCCAGCTCTCCCTTCAGTACTTAACCTGCAGTGCTCTCTCATCACCATGGCAACCAGTCCAAACAAACAGGTCTGTCCCCAAGTTTCTGTGTCTCTCAAGCTTTGCTTCCTAGCAACTTGGATTTTTCCCCCCATTGACGGCTCGGGTTCTGGCAGGCCTCTCCCTGGGGGAGGTGCTCCCTCTGCAAGGGCTCTTGTGTGACCTTGAACAAGAAGCTCCGTCTTTCTGGGCCTTAGAGCCTGTCTTAGTTATCTAGGGCTGCTGTAACAGAAATGCCACATGTGGATGGCTGTAACAAACAGAAATGTATTTTCTCACAGTTTAGGAGGCTAGAAGTCAGAATTCAGGGTGCCGGCTCTAGGGGAAGGCTTTCTTTCTCTGTCGACTCTGGAGGAAGGTCCTTGTCTCTCCTGGTTCCTCGGAGATTTCCATGTTTCTTAGCATCTATCTTACCCAATCTCTCTTGCTGGCTTGCTTGCATTTTTTCTTTTATATCTCAAAACAGATTGACTCAATATACACCCTACACTAATCCTGTCTCATTAACACAACAAAGACAACCCATTCCCAAATGGGATTATAACCACAAGCATAAAAAAACTATTTTTTTTAGAGGTTAGAATTTACAACACATATTTCTGGGGACATAATTCAACCCATAACATTCTACCCTTCGCCCCCCGCCTCCAAATTCATGTCCTTGCCACATGTGAAACACATTCACCCCATCACATCATCCCAGAAGTCTTAAAACAACTCCAAGCCCAAAACTTCATCTTCTGGATCATCTAAATCAAATATGGGTGAGACTTTATGCGTATTCCATCCTGGGGCAAAATTCCTCTTCATCTGTGAACCTGTGAAATCTAGAGCACAAGTTATCTGTCTCCAAATAGCAGTGGCGGAACACCAAGCAAGTCCAAAACCCAGCAGAACAAATTACTTTAGCTCTCGTCTTGAAAATACTGTCTTCTCTGAGACCATCTGGGCAATGGCCCCGCTCTCCAGACTGTGGGTGTTGGCCATACCCTCTGGATTCTGGGTGGAGGCCCCTCAGCCCTGGGCTTCAGCTCCACCTTCAAGACCCTCTGGGATGGCAACTCCGTTCCCTTATCTTTAGACGGCCCCATTTTCCTTAGTCCATCTGAGTGATGACTCCACCCCCTCAGCTCCAGTAGGCCCCTTTCTTCTGCCCCTTGGGCATGGCAGCCCCATCCTCTCAACTTTGGGCAGTGGCCCCATTCTCCTGGTACACCTTAACGGCGGCCCCACATTCCGGAACCTAGCTGGTGAAGATCTGACTTTTTGAAACCTAGGAAACCATGGCCCCATCCTTTGAAATCCAGAAGACTGTGGCCCCGCCTTTTGAAACCAGGAAGGCCCTGCTTCCCATGCTCCTTCCAACGGTTCGGATGATCTCTGAGCTGCTCCAGGGATGGTCTTTTTCCTTCCTTGGAGGACAACAGATGTAGCTCCTTTGGCCTGTTTCCTGTCTGTAGAAATCCAAGAGGCAGACAACGTTTTTCCTTTCCTTCTTTCTCTGTCCCCTTCAGTCTAAGCCGATGGGTTTTCTGCTGCGGTAGGTGGTTACATCCATCAGTCACAGGCTTACTCTCTTTAACGATAGTTTGTGTAGCCACATCCTTGGTGAACGTTCTAGGACACGTGTCCTTGGTCTGTACAACAGAATTTCCCAAATCTTTAAGTTCTGTTTCCATTTTACACAGTTGATTTTTAAGTCCATCTCTTCCCTCTCACATTTTACTATAAGCGGCAAGGAGAAACTATTCAGCCACTTTAATATTTTGCTTAGAAATCTCATCAGCCAGATAACCACGATCATCACTTACACGTTCTACCTTCCACCAAACATGTGAACATAATTCAGACAAATTCTTTGCCCCTGCATAAAAATGCTCATTCTTTCTCCATTGTCCAATCGCATTTTCATCATTTTCTTTTGAAGCCTCACCAGAAGTACATTGTAAAAATGGCATGGCGACAAGGGGCGTCTGACCTCCTCTAACTTCACAAGGGGGAGAAAGAATCACCGTCATCATCAGCCCACAGCTGATTCCTATGAAGCAGGTCAGCCATACCTCCTCCCTCCAACCTTTTTTCAATCATGACACCAGCAATCCTTCCCAAGGCACTCTTGTACTTCTCTGCTGGTTTCAATAATTTGTTGCAGTGGCCACACAGAACTCACAGACAATATCCATGATTATGAGTTTTATTAGGGAAGTAACACGTTACAATTCAGGACCAGGAATGACTCGACTCAGGATACAGTTCTTCCGTCAGGACAGCTTCTTGGCTGTGCCCACAGGCAGGCCTCTCCCTGGCCTGGCCTTCAACCCCTTGGCCTCTCGGCCCCTCAGCTGTCTTGGGCCTCTTGGGGCGACCTGGCCTCTGACCTGCTCAGGCAAGTGTTTCAAAGCTCTTTAGCTCTGCCGACAAGTGCCTGGAGGCACCCACTCCACAAGCAAGCCTCCTGCCCTGAGGCACTCAGCTTTCTCCCTCTGTGGGCTGGGAAGACCGATGCACCACCTCCTGCTGGTCTCCTGGTTCTGCTGCCTCTACTGTCGCTGTTTCTCTCTGCTGCCTGTCTCTCCTTCCTTGGTGGCGGTGGGCCCTTCTCCTTCCTTCCTCTGTGGTGACTCATTTCAAGCTGAGCAGGATGGTGAAACGGATCAATTCCTTTGGTGAGCTACAACTACCCTCTCTGCACAATTCCACCCAATCACTTGGGTGGGAGTTACAAGACCATGGCTAGAAAGTCCACACAAAGGTAATCAATGTTGTTGCAAAAACCCATTCCCAAATGGGATTATAACCACAGGCATAGAGGTTGGGATTTACAACACATATTTTGGAGGCCATAATTCAGTCCATAACGGTGCCTCATCTGTGAATGAAGGGCATTGGACTCATGGATCTCAAAGGTCCCAGCTCGTATGTTACAATTCTGAGTCACTTTTCCTCTAAATACATGCCCCAAGTCTCAAGTTAGGGGATTTACATACCTCTGGTTCCCCTATTCCATTTTATAGACTTATTTTTTTTTTAAGTGACCAGTGCTCAGAGTCTGAATTAACTTGATGGCAAAGAGTTGGGTTTTAATTACTTTCTACAAAGCTTTAGAGTTAGAACCGTAGAGGTCACCTTGTCCATACTCCTCTTTTCCCAGTGAGACACTGAGGCCTAGAGCAGGCCATGTGCCTTGTCAATGGCACAGCCAAGATGGAACCCAGGTATCTCGACTACCCACCCAGTTCTTTTTCCTTCTGAGTACTCTGCCTTTTGGTGGAATAATTGACAGCATACTTGCAAGATTTCTAGTTTATCAGGAACCGAGCTGAACAAAAATGTAATGAGACCTCTGTGACTCTACATTCACACACACTCAAGAGAAAACCAACATGATCTACTTCTTACCTGGTCCCTAGCAGGTCTGGGCTTACCTGGTCCCTAGTAGGTCTGGGCCGGCCACTCCTGAGGGCGCCATTCCCCTTGCATCCTTCCTAGTTGCGTGGGAAGAAACAAGCCCCTGTGAAGGAAGCAGAAGAAGGCAGCAGAGACTAGCACTTTTTTTTTTTTTTTTTTTTGAGGCTAGCATTTATGAAAACCAAAAACCAAACCCATTGCTTCTGAGTCAATTCTGACTCATGGCAACCCCACGTGTCACAGAGTAGAACTGCTCCATAGGCATTTCTTGGCTGTAATCTTTACAAAAGCAGTTTGCCAGACCCTGGATTGGTTTGAACTGCCAACCTTTAGGTTAGCAGCCAGTCGCAAACCATCCAAACAAACTACTTACTCTCTGTGCCTCAATTCCTCAACTGTAATATGCGTATAACAGTATCTGCTCAGAGCTGTGAGCGCCAGTTAAGAAAAAGAGTGTCTACTACCTAGGTAACAGACAAGAATTATCTTAGGTGAAGGGAAGCACAACTGGACTAAACCAAAAGCTAAGAAGTTTCCTGAATACAACCAAACACTTCGTGGTGCAGAGTAGTAGGGCCGGGGGTCTGGGGAACATGGTTTTGGGAGACATCTAGGTCAGTTGGCATAACAAAGTTTATTAAGAAAATGTTTTGCATCCCACTTTGGTGAGTGGCATGTGGGGTCTTAAAAGCTAGTGAGCGGCCATCTAAGATGCATCAGTTGGTCTCAACCCACCTGGAGCAAAGGAAAATGAACACCAAAGACACAAGGAAAATATGAGCTCAAGAGACAGAAAGGGCCACATAAACCAGAGACTCCATCAGCCTGAGACCAGAAGAACTAGATAGTATCTGGCTACCACCAGTGACTGCCCTGACAGGGAACAAAACAGAGAATCCTCGATGGAGCAGGAGAAAAGTGGGATGCAGAACTCAAATTCTAGTAAAAAGACCAGACTTAATGGTCTGACTGGGACTGGAGGGACCCCAGAGGACATGGCCCCTGGACTCTCTGTTAGCCCAGAACTAAAACCATTCCTGAAGCCAACTCTTCAGACAAAGATTAGAGTGGACTATAAGACACAAAATGATACTGGTGGGAAGTGCACTTCTTAGCTCAAGTAGATACAGGAGACTAGATGGGCAGCTCCGGTCTGGAGGCGAGATAAGAAGGCAGAAAGAGACAGGAGCTGGTTGAACGGACGTGGGAAATCCGGGATGGAAAGGAGGAATGTGCTGTTCATTACAGGGAGAGCAAGTAGGGTCACATAACAATGTGTGTATAAATTTTTATATGAGAAACTAACTTGAGCTGTAAACTTTCACTTAAAGCACAATTAAAAAAAGAAAAAGAGTGTCTGGCACATAGTAGGCACTCAACAAGTTGTCCATTTTTCTCCCCCTTTACCCCATTTCCAGGACTGCACCATCAAAGCTGTATTGGGATTCTCTTAGTGGGTGATCCTCAGCAAACGCTTAATTCCCCTAGCCTCTCCAGATGTCTCTGCCTTCTTCTGACCCAACAATGTACTTGATAATGGCTTAAGAATATAATAGCATTAGTGAGGTAGAGCCACTAAATGGACATTCCAAAGCCAAGGGATGAGCTTTCCTAATTTCCCGATATTAGAGTGATCAGCCTTTTGGAGATAGTGGTGAGTTGGCTGGGGTCGAGCTACAGCCAACAGGAAAACGGAGGAACCAGGGGATGGGGGTCAGGGCCAGGGGTGGCAGTGAGCCACAAGAGGAGTATATTTGAAGGTTCAGCAAAAATAGAGTCAGGCTCTAATCCATGCCTCTAATGATGGGCCTGGGAGTAAGGAAAGGAAGAACATTCCAGATAAGGGGAAGAGGCTGGCAGAAAGAGAAGGTGAGCACAGCATGTTCTGGCAACAATGAAGAGGCTAGCCTGGCCAGAGGAGACTAGCAGAAGGGAAAGCTAGAGAGGGATCCGAGAACGTTACACCGATGTCAAGCTGCCCTTGCCTCATCTTAATCTTAAATACGTGGCCATATGTTAGAAGGGCCGCAGTGAACAAGCCATTGTGGATGGGGTGAGCATGGAGAGCTACGGGGATCCATGCTTTCAGAATGAAAATAAAAGTCAATGGGGCTTCCAGAGGGGTAGGGATCACCTGGATAAGAGCTGAGTGAGCACTGTAACTTCCCTTTGCTTGTTAATGCTATCCATAACCTGCAGGAAAATCCATGGAAACACATCTGGAGCAGCAGGGACATCAGGAAAAGGAGGGCTGGTGTCCTCTGCTGAGCCAAGCCTAGGGGAGGGACTCCAGGGAGAAGGAAGAGGCAAGAACACCAAGGCCCCGGGGGCCTGGGGGAAGGAAGAAAAGGAAGCCAAGACAGAAGCATGACTGCTGGGCTGGAGGTTCCTCACAGGACTCTCCCCAACCTCAGGCCCCTTCTGCCGTCATACCTGGGCTCCAGCAAGTAGCTCCTCACTGGGTTCCCACCCACAGGCCCTCTTCCTCTCCCATTCTACAAGGTTAATAGAGAGAACATGAAAAAATGTAAAGGAAACAAAAAAAAAAAAAAATGAGGGAAGGATAAAGAGTGACATCTGTGAATCCCACAGCCCCAGCTCTGAAACCCAGCCGTGCTCCTTGCCTCAGTTCCATCTGGAAAATGGGAACATAACACAGGAGAGGATGAGTTGAGAGGTACAGAGCAGTCTCTCAATAAATGATCACAGTGAAGCAATGGCTTCAGAGTGGAGCAGACCCAGGGACATGACTCTCCAAACTACCCAACTTGCACAGCTCAGCTCAAGGTCACTCCTTCCTAGAAGCTGTCCCCACCTGTCACAGGCTACACTGATTCCCTCACTGCCAAACTGTTAGCATGCAGTGTCACAGACAATCCTACTCGGTCTTGGCCCAACCAGAATAGGAAGTGCCTTGAGGTCAAGGACTGGCTTATCCTTGTATCCTCTTCGAGGGCACTTGTCCTTTGTTGTTTTATAAGTTACCATTGAGTCAATTCACATTTGGCCTTACTGCTACCAAAAGTACCTTCCCTAAGGTCCAAGCTCTGTAAGACTCCACATCCAAGAGCTGAAGAAAAGACCCGACCCCTAGATAGATCCAACCCAAGGCCCTCAGGGGATGGGAAAGAACTTGGAGTTGGGAGGAATATCCTGGGTGCAAGGCTAGCTAGCTTAAAAAAAACTAAAATTTATTTTAGTTTTTTTTTTTTTTTTTTAGAGCCTCAGAATTTGTCTCTTTTTGATTCTTCCCTCCCCATCGGGCTCCTCCCTTTATTCCGCTGTGCCACCAACCTGCCTCAGCCCCACTATAAGGTGAATGAGATAGGCCATTTTCTACCAGCTCTTGCCAGCTGTTTTTTTTTTTTCTTGCCAGCTGTATGGCCTTGGGAAAGTTACTTAACCTCTTGGTACCTGTGGTGAAATGAGTTCCTTTGTGTGGCCTTTTGCCTTGGTTCTTAGAGAGCTTGAGAGATTTCTCCCCTAAACTCTGAGGAGTTACCTTTGTAGTTTTCTATTTTTGTCCAGGTCTATTTCCTGGGTAAATTGTAAACAATTTGTGGTTTATACATTTTGCCTGGCCCTGGGCTGCAGCCTGCCCTGTGATTGATCAATAGACTATGCAAATGAGGGGAGTTGTCGCCTACTATGCAAATGAAGTGTCTGTGGCCTACTGAGGGGATTGGTCAGTTCACGGCCCTGGTGGGAGTGCCATGCCTTGGAATTAACAAGCAGTTCATATATTTAAGCAGCCAGCCCCACAGAGGTTTTTCGGACACAGAAAGAAGCAGGAAGATGTCACATTTAGAGTGTGAACTACGTACTTCATGGAAACACAGTTAAGCCCCACAGCCGTGCACGCCATAATCTCTGCATAAAAAGCACCACAACTGAGGAACTTTATTGCTGCTACTTTTCATGTATAAGATGCCAAAATCAACCTGCTCAACGTTGGAAGGTACTTTTTGTTTGTAAAAAGTTTTTTTTTTTTTTTTTAATTAAATAAAGAGAAAAAAAGAAAGCCCCTAAAAAAAAAAAGAAGCAGCAGGAAGAAAGAAGCAAAAGGAAGAAAGCAGAAAGAGGAGGCAAGGAACCTCCTAGAAGGGCTGTAACACAGGTCAAAGGCAGTAACACTGAAGACAAGAGGCCCAGAATGGGCCCAGAGGCGGAGCCAAAGGTGACAGATGGCATAACCGAGAGGAACCTGTCCTTAGGGGGTTGAGATGAGGCCTGCACAGCCAAGAGGAGCTGAGGGGGCTGTCCTGCACTGAAGAAGGGAGACTTTGACTACATGCTTCCTAATCCTGACCCCAGTTGTACCCTGTTGATCCTGATCCCAAATTGTACCTTTACTGCCTTAACAAACCACTTAACTGTGAGTATAGTTTGTGAGTTCTGTGTGGCCATTGCAATGGATTATCAAACCCAGAAGAGACGTAGAGAGTGCCATGGGAGGGACGACTGGTGTCAGAATTGGTAAAAAAGGTTGGAGGATGGAGGTATACCTGACCTCCTCCTCATGGGAGTCAGCTTTGTGCTGATGATGATTCTTATATTTGAAGTTATTCATACAGTGCCTCAGCACCATCATCTGTAAAATGGGTGTGCTACCTCATAGTTACTAAAGAAAAGAAACCACACATAAGGCTTCAAGCCCAGAGCCTAATACATGACAGACTTCCTGCAAATGGCAGCCAGAAATAGCATGCTGCCTCCCACCTCCTGCCCTGCCCAACTCTCAGCCTGAGCATGGCTAACACAAAACAGATTAATATTCCCTTTCCTTTCTCTCCTGAGGACAGCTGGGCCAGGCTGTGATTTTCCAAGAGGACTCTGCTAGCTAACAGACGTTTACAGGGTACAGGTTCCTTCTGCAACAGCCGACCTTACCAACTGCCAGTCTCAGGCCCATTAGAAGGGCCCCTGCCCTGAGCCCTTGTCCAAGTCCTCAGGCACCTTCTCCTCCACGCCTCTGTCCTTTCCCCTGCAGGCTTGTTGTTGTTGCGTGCCGTTGAGTTGATTCACACCCATAGCGACCCCGTGTGACAGAGTACAACTGCCTCAGAGGGTTTCTAGGCTATAATCTTTACGGGAGTAGATCAGCAAGTCTTTTCTCCCACTGAGTGGCTAACCCCTTGTGGTCGAGTCGATTCCAGCTCATAGGACAGAGTAGAACTGCCCCATAGGGTTTCCAAGGAGCGCCTGGTGGATTCGAACTGCTGACATTTTGGTTAGCAGCTAAACTCTTAACCACTATGACACCAGGGTTTCCACAGAATGGCTGGTAGGTTAGAACTGCCAACCTTTCAGTTAGCAGCCAAGTGCTTAACCTTTGTATCACCAGGCTCTCCCTGCAGGCTCAGGGGTACAGGAATAGGCAGCCAACCCCTCAAGCTCCACACTAATGTCAGCACAGACACGAGCAGCCTGTCCCCACCGTCCCGTCCCTGTAATGACTGCTCTCCTTGTCCTGGGTGCACACGTGCTTTAACGGTGCCCTACTCACTCTGACAGGGACTTGGGACTCCTAGGCCTTGAAGCTGCCAGTTCCCCTATGCCCAGCTTCTCCCTTCCTCAGACCACCAAGGCTCCCTTATGCCTGCAAAGCAGCCCCGTCATTCTCTCTCCCTCCCAGTACCCTCGGGGTGCTCACTTCATACTTTGGGTGAAGAGGGGAAAGGAAGTGGTGAGCTCCCCAGATGGGCCTCTGGGTGGCGTAAACAATTAAGCACTCGGCTGCTAATCCAAAGATGGGCAGTTCAAACCCACCCAGAGGTGCCTCAGAAGAAAGGCCTGGTGATCTTCCGAAGGTCACAGTCTTGCAAACTCCGTGGACCGCAGCTCTGATCTGGAACACATGGGGTCACCGTGAGTTGGGACCAACTCAACAGCAACTGGTTCGGTTTTGTTTTTGAGCTCCCCAGATCACACAATCCCACCTCCGCCACCACCGCGTCTCCTCTATTCCCAGCCACTGCCTGTGCCTTTAAGATTTGCCACCCTACACCGGCAGCTTGACCTCAGCATCCTCAGCTGAGCTGGATTAAGGGACCTTTTCTGCTGGGTTTCATGCCTTTGCGAATTCCTCCTTGCTGCCGTGCCTTATCCCCCGCAGAACCACAGTAGCAGGGAGCCTGAACCAGTCTGCAAGGGAAGCCAGAGAGCTGGTCCAGCCTGGCAGCCTTTTCCCTCAGGAAGTAGAAGCCGGCCCTTTGATAGGGGCTTGGGGTCAGGAACTGGGCCCTAGGCGTCTTGGGCCATCAAGAGGGCTCCAGAGATCTACGTAGAGCCTTGGGCCATGAAGGACTACTCAGATGTCATCCTGTGTGTGGAGGCGACAGAGCTGAGCAAGGTAAGGAACACATAGGGCCACTCTCCCAAGGTCAGCCTGGGGTTGACGGTGCAGTGGACACACTGCCAGGCAGTGCTGCACTGGCCCTCAGCCCTCAAGTCTCTCCCTTGCAGACTGAATTCTGCAACCCTGCTTTTGAGCCTGAATCAGGGTCGCTCTGCCCTCCGCCAGCCTTCCAGGAAGATGCCAGCTGCAGCCTCCAAGCCCCCTGGCACGGTAACCATCTCATGGGGTAACCTGGAGAGTATGGCAGAGAGGCCCGGGAGCTGAGGACAATGTGAGGGCTGCCCAAGGGAGGGGCTCTCACAGCTCCCACCCTGACTGCCCACAGGTCGGCGTCCCCAAGGGCCGCAGCCAGACTGCCACTTCTCCTGGCTCTGTGTCCTCCTGCTCACCGGCCTGCTGCTGCTGCTGCTCGGGCTGCTGGTGGCCGTCATCCTGGCCCGTAAGTACTTGGGGGCCTGCTTGGAAGAAGGGCTGAGAACGAGGCTCCAGGCCTCACTCTGCCCCCCATCCCTGCTAGAAGTCCAGCTGCCTCTCCATCCCACTCCTCCATCTTCCTGCCTTCAGAGTTGCAGGCGACACCCCCATCGGCGGCCTCCTATAGCCCACTGCCTTCTCCAGGCCTTGGGACCACCACAATGACCACCCTCACCACCATCACCACCTCTCAGGCAACTGGGACCCCTCAAGGACAGCAGGAGGCAGGCATGAGCCCCACACCCCATTCCAGTGAGTACTAAGGGCAGATTTCCCTGAAGAAGGGCCCAGGACGGCAGGGTGAAGGAGAGACCGAGAAGGGGCACCTTGGAGACAAGAAAAGGGCCTCTCTGCTCTGACCTCTGAACTCTAACCTCCATTTCTGCAGCCTGCGGGGGGCTCCTTTTTGGCCCAAAGGGCTTCTTCAGCAGCCCCAACTACCCAGACCCTTATCCACCCAATACCCACTGCATGTGGCATATCCAGGTGGCCCCAGGCCATGCAATACAGCTCAAGATTGACACCCTCAGCATGGAGAGTGTGGCTTCCTGTCTTTTCGATCGCTTGGAGATCTCCCCTGAACCTGAAGGCCCCCTCCTCAGGTCAGTCTCTGCTCCCAGGGGATTCCACCCCTGCCCTGCCCCTGAACCAGTGTCTGGAGGACAGGACCAGGGTGCTGCAGCAGGAAAAGGCTGGACTGGGAGGAAACCGAGAGTCTTGACCTCTGGGCCCAGCTGTGTGACCTTGGGAAGGTCTCTTCCCATTTCCTAATCCGTAAAATGGAGTTCCTGCCTGTCTTTCCCATGATTAAAACACTGTAGGGATGGATATACAGGGGCTGGAGAGGTCAGCGCTCCCTGGAAATCTAACAGAGCCTTTTGGCCACATGGTCACCAGTTCAGGGCTTGAGGAAACAGCACCACAGGCTACAGGCAGGCTCCCCTCCAGCTGGCCCTGAGCTCTGAGCCTACGTACGTCACATGCAGCCTGGTTTCTTGCAGGGTTTGTGGGAAGGTGCCTCCCCCTACACTCAACACCAATGCCAGCCGCCTCCGGGTGGCCTTCGCCTCTGACAGCAGTGTGGAAGGACTCGGTTTCCATGCCTGGTACCAGGCTGTGGCCCCTGGGCAGGGTGAGTGCTTTCCCTATCGACTGTGGAGTTGTCCATTTCCCTCCCCACCTGCCACACCCTGGCAAAGGGGCGGAGACTCTGGGGGCTTCTGAATCCAGATGTCCACCCCCAGGGAGCTGTGCCCATGATGAGTTCCCCTGTGACCAGCTCCTCTGTCTGCTCCCCGACTCAGTGTGTGATGGCTTTGCTAACTGTGCTGACGGCAGTGACGAGGCCAACTGCAGTGCCGAGTTCCCAGGTACAGGCCCTGTCTTCAGGCACCTGATCTAGGTTCAAGCCGGGCTCCCCAGTTCTGGCCCAGCCCCAACCCTCAGTGCCCCCACCTGCATTCCCTGCCTGGTTATCCCACTGCCCCAGAACTTGTATGGTCAAAGCTGTCACTTTGCTGCCACTGACAGCCCTGAAGGGGTGGAGCCGCAGGTCCTGCCAAACACATGTGCACCTCTTCCTCCCACAGGGTGTGGGGGGAATTTGACTGGGCTCCAGGGCACTTTCTCTACTCCCAACCAGCTGCAGCTGTACCCTCATCAACAGGTAAGTGCAGCACTCGAGGCGAGGAGGTGGAGGGGACACCATCGGGCATACCAGGGCACCCAAGTTAGTGTGATTGAGAGCAGCGCGGTAGACGCTGCCTTGTACTTGACAAGGTCAGAGATCAGGGTGGGAAGGAAACATTACTAAGTGCACTGGCGGCTCCGTGGTGGAATTCTCACCTCCCCCACGGGAGACCTGGGTTCCACCTCCAGCCAGTGTCGCTCAAGCGCAACCACCACCTACTTTTTCAGCGGAGGCTTGTGTGTTGCTATCATGCTGAATAGGTTTCAGCAGAGCTTCCAGACTGAGATGGACTAGGAAGAAAGGTCTGGCGATCTACTTCTGAAAAATCAGCCAATGAAAACCCCGTGGATCACAAGGCACAATGGTCCAATCTGCCACTGATCATGGGGATGATGCAGGACTGGGCGGCATTTCACTCCATTGTGCATGGGGTTGCCCTGAGTCAGGGTGTCAACTGTGCTGATGGTAGCAGCAGTGCCAAGTTCCCAGGCACACAGATGTCTCTGCTCTGGGTAGCCTTATCTCTGAAACCAGACAAGTTAAAGGACCTTTCCGATCTTAAGAGCCATCAAGGATAAGGGCTAGGGGGGCAGTGTCCACCTGTTCCCCGCCTGGTCTGCTGAGGGAAGGAGCCTCTTCTGGAGCTCAGCCAGGATGCTCAGACTGACACATAGGAAGGTGCCATGAATTTTTCCACCTGTGCCCCACCCCAGCTTTGCATGTGGTATGTCTCTGTGCCTCCTGGACACCACATAGAACTGGAGTTCCACAACTTCAGCCTGGAAGTTCAGGATGAATGCAAGCTTGACTACGTGGAGGTGTATGAGACCAGCAACTCAGGGGCCCTCAGCCTCCTGGGCAGGTACAGGTGGAGCCAGGGAGAGAAGCCC
Organism: Elephas maximus indicus; assembly: GCF_024166365.1. Classification (NCBI taxonomy): domain Eukaryota; kingdom Metazoa; phylum Chordata; class Mammalia; order Proboscidea; family Elephantidae; genus Elephas; species Elephas maximus. The sequence continues at coordinate 11,801,762 of NC_064835.1, read as the reverse complement.
TGAGTCAACTAAAGACTCCAGAGTCTGGCACTCAAGGCTCGGCACACATTGGCCCCAACATCTTCCCCAGCTTCATTTTCTTCTGCTGCTCCAAGCCACAAGTGTCTTCACTGTCGCTCTAAGAAGGGCTTTTACTTTCTGGTCTCAAAGCCTTTGCTCCTGCAATTCTTCCTTCCCTAAAGGCCCTTTCCTAGTCCTCCCCAAACCTGGTTCTTCCCACCCTGCAGAGTCCATTTCCACCTCCCCATGAATTCTCACTGATCTTTCCCATTTCAAAGCGGCCCAAGTTCAAGTTGTTTAATACTTTATTGACTATATGTGTCTTCCTCACCAGACCCTAAGTTCCATGAGTCAGCAACTGTGTCTCCCAGCACCTCCAGCATCCCCAGAGCACCCAGCCCAGGGCCCCAAAGGAGGCATAGACCTATGGGAGGCTTGAGTGCACCTTCTGTTGGCCAAGAGGCCCTGTGCCCAGGACTGCTGTCTGCTTTGGGCAGGTTCTGTGGAGCAGAGCCACCGCCCCGCCTCGTCTCCTCGCACCATGAACTGGCTGTGCTTTTTAGGACAGATCATGGCATCAGCAGCGGGAGCTTCTCAGCCACCTACCAGGCCCTCAATGCCACAGACAGTAGGTGCCCCTGCTCTCCAGAGGAACAGGAAGGGCTCTGGACTCTGGTCAGTTGGAGGTTTACCTCCATACCACCTGTACTGCAGGCCCCTGTGGATCCAGAGAGCTGTCCTGCCAAGATGGAGGGTGTAAGGATCTGCAGTGGATGTGCAACGTGTGGAGAGACTGCACAGAAGGCAACAGTGACAACTGCAGCAGCCCCCTGTTCCCACCCCCAGGTGAGAAACCTGTCCCGGGGCCCCCTGGGCAGGACCTGGCAGGCCTGAGCCGCCTAGGCTGCCCATCCCATAGAAACCTGCTGGTACATCACATCCCATCCCCATCCTCCCAGATTTGGGGGAGTGGTGGCTGGGCCTCACTACCCTGCACTGGGACCACATCACAGAACACTAAAGAGACTCTCACCTGAGGCCCACCTGGTGGCGGCAGTGGTACTTACTGTCACCCCAAGAGAAACAGGAATCTGGGAGTTGACAGTTGGGCCTTCAAAACCCAGGCCACCCTTGTCACATACAGCCCCTCTCCACAGCCAGCCCACCTCGAAAGACGAAGGTGAGATTTTACACAGGGAGCAGGGGCGTTTCTTCTAGATGCCCAAGCAGTCCCTGCAAATGAAAATGCCCTGGTTCCCTGAGATCAAGGAGGTGCCCCATCATGCCCGGGGCTAGTGAATGACCCCTGGAGCAGGCTCTCACGGATAATAGGAAACATGTTATACATCTCCTTTAATTCCCACAACTCCTGCCTGACCCAGAGTGGTTAGGTGACTTGTGACTTAGTGAGGGGTCCCCACAGTGACCCGACCCTCCCCCGCAGAGCTGGCCTGTGAGCCTGTCCAGGTGGAGATGTGCGTGGGTCTGAGCTACAACACCACGGCCTTCCCTAACATCTGGGTGGGCATGGCGACCCAGGAGGAGGTGGTGGAGGTCCTCAAAGGCTACAAGGTGCTCTGGGGAGAGGGAGGGAGGGGACCTGGGTGGGGGGAGCCTGGGGAGCTGGTATCTGAGGGATCTCCTTCCACAGAGCCTGACAAGCCTGCCCTGCTACCAGAACTTCCGGAGGCTCCTCTGCGGGCTGCTTGTGCCCCGCTGCACCCCACTGGGCAGTGTCCTTCCCCCCTGCCGCTCTGTCTGCCAGGAGGCAGAGCGCCAGTGCCAGTCTGGCCTGGCACTACTGGGCACCCCCTGGCCCTTCAACTGCAACAGGCTGCCTGAGGCAGCTGGCCTGGAGGCATGTGCCCAGCCCTGACCCTGAAGCCAGCCCCTGCCCTCTGCCTGCCCACCCTCTTTGCCTATCAGGGAGGGCAGGCAGAGGAACCAAAGAATGGGGGACCAGCATGGGACTCTGCCCATCCTCCCAGGAGGGGGAGGAGAAGAGTCCTCAATCCAAGCTAATGGACCCCTCCTATCCCCACCTTTTCAGCCCCTTCCTTGTCCCTTTCTTGTCCCAGCTGCCCCAGGCAGCTTGCCTGGCTCCACTCAGCCAATAGACCAGTTCCCATTAAGGTGTGACCCACGTTTCCTATCTGCCTTCCACCCACCACCCCCCTATCCATCTCATTTTTTTTGGGTTCTCCATCAACCCCTCTTCTTTCTCATTTATTCAGCAAAAATGTATTGAGTGCCTACTATGTGGCAGACCCTGCTATAAGCCCTGGGGATCCAGCTGTCTGTCTGCCTCTAGAACTCTCCACTCTTAGTTCTCTGCTTATCTTTCTCCCTGGGCCACTGCCTCGTCCTTGGTCCCTGTCTGCACCGGCTCTCCTTCTGCTCTTTGGAGCGGTAGGTCCCCCGAGTCTGTGTCAGTCACAGTTCTGCCTCTCTGTGCCGGGCCCAAGTAACTATTCCCCTCCCTTCTCCCCCAAACATTGGCTGGCCGCCGGGCTACACCACGAGTTATTTCCCTGCTATTTCCCGGCCTGGAGTTTTTGGCCCTTGAACAACTGGTTTCCTCTTGGAGTCTGGGAGGAGCGGAGCGGAGCCGATAGGGAGCGAACCAGCACCAGTGGGGCAGCGAGGGCAGGGGGCGTCTGCTGGGAGGAAGCACAGGGGTGGGAGCAGGGGCCAGCTGGAGGGTCCGGAGTGCGAGCGCCCCGAAGGAGGCAAAGAGAGAGGGAGCAGCTCCGGGAGCCAGGAGCGGGGTGAGTGTGGCGGAGGAGGGGGGAAGGGAATGGGAAGGGGAGGGGAGGGGAGGGGACTGTGGGAAAGACTGGGCGCCGGCAGGGTTTGCGGGGGAGGGGAGAGCTGGGCTTGCCGGATCCTCGGGTCTGGGGGCACCCCCCCCCCGCCTCTCTCCCCGCGGCTACTCAGTCTCAAGGGGGTGGAAGTGGGGTGGGGACCGACTCCGCTGAGCTGGGATGGGGTGCGCCGCAGGTCCCTGGATTCTGGGTCCCGGGATTCTGGGTCCCGACTCCAGTCCTGCCTTGCCCACAGACAAGGAGAGGACCCCGGTATCCAGGCTTTCCTTGCCAGTGCCATGAGGCCGCTCCTGGCCCTGCTGCTCCTGGGCCTGTCGGCCTGCTCGCCCCCGCTGGACGACAACAAGATCCCCAGCCTGTGTCCGGGGCACCCCGGCCTTCCGGGCACGCCGGGCCACCATGGCAACCAGGGCCTGCCAGGCCGCGATGGTCGCGACGGCCGCGACGGCGCGCCCGGGGCTCCGGGCGAGAAAGGCGAGGGCGGGAGTCCCGGTAAGAAGACTCAAGCCTTCGTTGCAGTCCATGGGGCGTCCGAACCAGAACGGCCACTGCGCTCTCGTGCCCTTCCGCCCCGGGGGGTTCGGGGTTCCTGCCAAGAGGCGCTGCCTGCCCGCCCCCGCCCGTTCCTGCTCCGCTCTGGGAGCCGAGGGAAGTGTGACTCAGCCGGCGGGAACCCGAACTCCTGGAACCTCCCCGACCTGCCCCTCGCAGATCTGCCCCAAGCCCTGCAGGCACCGGGCGGGTGGGAGGGCACTGGTGCGGGAGAGGCATCCGCCAAGGAAGTGGCGACTGTGGGCGGACCCGCAGCTGCACTCACCTAACCTCACCCTTCTTCTCCGCCCCACACCAGGGCTGCCGGGGCCCCGCGGGGACCCCGGGCCGCGAGGAGAGACGGGGCCGGTGGGGGCGACCGGGCCCGCCGGGGAGTGCGCGGTGCCTCCGCGCTCCGCCTTCAGTGCCAAGCGCTCGGAGAGCCGGGTCCCTCCGCTGTCGGACGCGCCCCTACCCTTCGACCGCGTGCTGGTGAACGAGCAGGGACATTACGACGCCACCACCGGCAAATTCACCTGTCAGGTGCCTGGGGTCTACTACTTCGCGGTCCACGCCACCGTCTATCGGGCCAGCCTGCAGTTCGACCTGGTGAAGAATGGCGAGTCCATTGCCTCTTTCTTCCAGTTTTTCGGGGGGTGGCCAAAGCCAGCCTCGCTCTCAGGGGGCGCCATGGTGAGGCTGGAGCCTGAGGACCAGGTGTGGGTTCAGGTGGGCGTGGGCGACTACATTGGCATCTATGCCAGCATCAAGACAGATAGCACCTTCTCTGGATTTCTGGTGTACTCTGACTGGCACAACTCCCCTGTTTTCGCCTGATGCCCACCGGAATGTGAGCCCACCCTCTCTCACTCCTGGGGAGGAGGGTTTAACACTGACAGCCACATCTTCCTGGAGGGCTGGCCCCCCTGGAATGTTGTGAATGAGGAGGGCGGTGGGCTGGGCGCCTCTCAGCTCACGGCAGGGAATGGGGCAGAGGCTGTCTGAGATCAGGGCCAGCCGCATGGGGCAGCGGCTGGATTTCTGCCCAAGACCAAAGGATTGTGCTGTGCTGGCACGTGTGGGTGCCTGGCTGCTCTGGCCCAGGACCCCAAGGTGGGGTCCTGTCCTCCTGGTCCTCTGCTTCTCAGGGCCCTCCCCCTCCCTCCTGTTCCCAGGGCCTTTTCTTAGAGATCATTCAATAAATCTTCAAAACCCTCCTACTGGTTTCTGACTTTCTTCTCTAGCGGTGGGGATGCCCTGGTTCTGAAGGTCAGCAAGGGCCTCGGGCAAGGACGGGTCCTTGGGATGGAGGGTCCAATGCCCAGGGGTCCAATGCCCAGGACCCCAGGTGGAATGGAACTATGGGGCAGGAGCTCAGGAAGTAGGCCCAGGTGAACGAGAGGCCACTCCACAGAGCTGCCACTTAAGTTATGTTGGTTGTGCCTAAACAGGAGTGCCCAGCTGAGGGGGGTGCCCTCTTTGCATGGGGCTCTGGCCACCCAGAAAAAGGGGCACCTTTTTCCAACTCACACAGAGATGCCATGCGAACCGGGTGGGGCTGCCTTCACCACACACGCCACTACCCCATTACAGCAAAAAGAAGCCCCGGATTCTCATTCACAGCTGCTTGCCTTGGCCTGCAGTTGGAATCCACCGGGCACTCCTTGGAAAATCTATGGGGCAGTTCTACTCTGTCCTATAGAGTCACTATGAGTCTGAATCGACTCAAGGACAATGGGTTTGGTTTTGTTTGTTTTGTCTTGTCCTTAGGTGACTGGAAAGCTACTTTTCTCACCTCTTGCCAGGGGAGTGGAGTGTCCCTGGACGTCTAGAGAGTAGTTTTGAGGTGACCACCAGGGGGCGCCCCTGCTCCAGAATGCCGCAGTGAAGAGTGGGTAGCTGGAGCTCTGAGAACCCGGGTGGTTAAGGGTAGGAAGGGTATTCAGGTCCGCCAACTGAATTCCGGGTGGGGGTGGAGGAAAAGTTTATCTTCTCGTATAGAATGTTTATCCCCACACTAAACAGACTGGAAGGAGTCAAGCTTCCCCTTGCTCCGCTTCCTCTCCAGCTGATTATCCCAGTCTCTCATTGAGCGTTGAGGGGAGGGAAGAAGAGTTGAGCCCTCCCCAGACCTCCCAATTCTGAGGTGGATGTGGGGACCCCACCCCTGCTGTGTTGGGCATAGCCAGGGTGGGCTGAGCCCCGCGGTCTGAGGCTGGCTGCAAAGGCCCCCTCAAGATGCCCGTCTACCAGAACCCAGCCAGACCCCACCCCCACCCAGTTCAGTGACTAACCAGGGCTACAATCCGCCCAGCCTCTCAACCCAAGAGAAAGTGGGGCGCCTGTCCTGAGAGTTTCTTCCTGGCCTACTTCTCCCACCCCTACCCCCAGATTCCAGTTCCAGGCTTTATGTTCCTGGAGGCAACATACAATTTTAGAGGGGGTAATCTTCACCCTGGAGCCCTAGCGGCACAGTGGTTAAGAGCTGGGCTGCTACCCAAAAGGTCAGCACTTTGAATCCACCAGCCGCTCTTTGGAAATCCTATGGGGCAGCTCTACTCTGTCCTTTAGGATTGTTAGGAGTTGGAATTGATTTGACTAGCATTTTTTGTTTTTGTAACCTACACCCCTTTTCTCCCTTTCTTGCTGGTCACTGAGGGAGAATATGACCAATGAGGACTGGGCCCCACAGGTGAGATAGAGACAGACCTCCAGAGTCCTGGGATTCCGTTCTTGCTCCTCACCAGGAGACCCGCAGCCTCACAGCGCCAGACTATATGCAGAGAGACACAAAGACAACCACCAGCTCCTCCAGGGATCGAAGGGTAGATCGGACTCCAGGAAGCAGGAACCCCAAGGTCAGGAAAAACTAGGAAGGCTAGCTCGAGGAGGTTCGTCAAGCCAAAAACCAAACCCACTGCTGTTGAGTCAATCCTGATTCATGCCAACCCCATGTGTTACAAAACAGAACTGCTCCATAGGGTTTCCTTGGCTGTCATCTTAACAGAAGCAGATTGCCAGGCCTTTCCTCCATGGTACTGCTGGGTGGGTTCAAATTGCCAACCTTTAGGTTAGTAAAAAAAAACAAAAAACCAAACCCATTGCTTATGAGTCGATTCCAAATCATAGCAACCCTATATGACAGGGTAGAACTTCTGTGTCAGGTTTCCAAGGAGCAGCTGGCTGGTGGATTGAGCTGGCGACCTTCTGGTTAGCAGCTGTAACTCTTAACCCCTGCACCACCAAGGCTCCTTTAGGTTAGTAGTTGAAGGCAAATTGTACCACCCAGGAATCTGAGGAAGTTCACATTCCACTCGAAACATAAACCAAAAAACCAAACCAGTTACCATCCAGTCAATCCCAACTCACTGTGACCTCATGTGCTGCAGAGGAGAACTGCACTCCTTAAGAATGTTTAAGGCTGATTTCTCCAAAGCAGATCCCCAGGCCTTTCTTCCAAGGCATCAGTTAGTGGCCAAGTGATTAACCACTTCTGCCACCCAGTTTTGGCAAAAACAGAAAAGATAGGGAAGGTTTTCCAAAAGCCTTGTGTGCAAGAGGGCACAAATAGGAGAGAGTACAAGCTAACCCAGCCCGGCGTGGGCTCTCCCCATGGCACGGCAACCAGAAAATCAGTTTCCATCAACTCCAACTTATAGCAACCTCATGTGTGTCGGAGAACTGAGCTCCATAGGGTTTTCAATGGCTGTTTTGTTTTCCAGTAGATTGCGAGGCCTTTCTTCTGAGGTGCCTCTGGGTGGTCTGAAACTTCCAACCCTTTAATTAGCAGCTGAGCATATTAACTGTCTGCAGCACCATGGCATGGTACTCCCACCTTATCTCTTCCCCATGCCCCGAGTTTAAGCCCAGGTCCTCCCAGGCCACACTTCTGACACAGGCAGGACTGAGGGACCTGCTACAGCGTCAGTCACCTTGGCCAACTGCCCACCCTTGCAGGGATGCACACAGGCTGTCAGAGCCGTCAACAGAGTTTTATTTACTGGAAGCGGGCCAGCCAAGCTCCTCAGGGGACCGTCTGCCCCTAGGCCTTGGCCCCTTCTGTGTTTGGACCCTAGTGAAGTGTGCAGTCTACTCTCCCCAGTGTCGGGGAGATACAAACAAGGGGAATGCTACTTTTTCTGTGTGATGTGGAGAGTTAAAAGGGTACAAGTAGAAATCTGGTTATCCCTTCCGGGGCTCCCAGTGGAGCTGGGGTGCCAGGAGATACATGGTCCCAAAGCCAGGTATAGATATAGTTCCTCCTCCCAATCCCCAAAAGTCCAGGGATGAACTCCTGATCCCAGCTTTTGGACCAGGTTGGGAGAGGAAGCCTCCTAAGATCATGACAGGCATCAGTGGTAGTTCTAGCGGCACCTGAGTGATGCTGCACCCAAGGCCCGCCAGACACAGAGGCTCTGGCTGAATGCAAAAGTTTAAGGTCAGCCCAAGGCCCTTGAGTTACCAAAACGCCCGAACAATGACACTGATGTGTTGTGGTTGCAGAAGCTGGAGAGAAACTAAGGGGGGAAAAGGGCCTGCAAATTCCCAACAGGAAAATCAGAAGAGGGATAGCCCGAGGCTGGCATCTGTGTGGGCCCCGACCAGCTGGAGGACAGCCCACAGGGCACTCTCAGGGCCCTTGCATAGTGACACACACTCACCACCGTCAGCATCACCAGGACACACTGGACAAGGAGAAGCTACGTTACCCTACCCACCCCCAGGCCATAGTGTTCCAGAGGACCCCGTCTCGATGTCCTAGATGTACGGCCTGGAGGCTTGGCCTGATAGCCATGGGGGCAGGAAGGAGATCCAGGCCAGGACCAGGGACGAGGTGTTAATGCCGTCCCAGCGCAGGTCCCTGTACAAAGTGTGGAGGGGTGGAAGAGTGGATGGGGAGCCTTCAGAGGTAGACATTGAGGGTCTGAAGGATGCCCCGGCGGCAGAGTGGGCAGTTGCGGTGGTAGACGGGGTGGCGCATCAGGATTTCGGTGCAGGCCTGGCACAGGCACAGGTGCCGGCACGGCAGGAGCAGCACTGTCTTGCTTTGGTCCTGGCAGATGACACACTTCTTCCGCTCCTCCTGCTCCTTCAACAATTTCCACGGGTCTTGCCCAGGTGCAGGCCCTTCCTCATTGAGCCTCTCTCGCCCCCGGCCTGGTGTCACTCTCACCTCTTCCTCTACCTCTGATGTGGGCCCTGCTTCAGGAGGGGTCTCCTGGCCCCAGGTCCTGGCTGAGGGCACCCTCCTATGGCCACCCTGAGGCGCTCCAGGTGCCCCTACCCGGTTCGGCCAGCTCACCAGCTGCAGGCTGCGGCTCCAGACTCGGCGCCAGGCCTCCAAGCCCACCACTAGGCGAGAGAGCCGCACAACATCGTCCCGGAGCCGGTGGTAGGATGGCCAGGCATGAAGCTGACTGAGGGCCTGAGTGGCCAGCCTCAGGGTGAGGTCTGGGTGCATCACAGTCACCATTACTGCCAGCACAAAAGCCAGCAGCACCAGACCAGTGAGATTGACAAGCACAAAGCTGGCCAGGAGGCGGGCAGTTGAGGCCAGCAGCTCCAGTGCTAGTTGGCAGGGGGTCCAGAGGAGGATGGCCATGGCCACAGCACTGCTGGAAATGTGGGTTAGAAAGGCAGCCGCCACATCCGTCATCCTCCACAGAGGCCCCATCACTGCATCCCACAGGGCGAGCATCAGAGAGAAGAGGTTCTGAGTGCCAATGAGGCACATGTTGACTAGACTGTTGATCACATAGGCCACCAGGCTCATGGCAATGGCACAGATGTCACAGGCCTGGCGCAGCAGAGCATGGCCGCTGGAGACCACATTGAGGACGCCCCGGTGCAGAATCTCCCTGCTCCGCAGTGCCCCGTGAGAGGCCAGGTGTCCCAGGAGCTTCAGGCTCTCCAGGCTAGAGTAGCAGCTATAAAGCAGGGTACACAAGGCCTGCAGGCCTCCAAAGGTGAACCGGACCAAGGCTTCAATCAAGGCCAGTAGTGAAAACAGGACTCCACGGCCCAAGTGCAGAAGACTGGTCAGTACCGTGTGTGGCAGGTTGTAGATGAAGGCCAGGAGCCAGGCCAGGGAAGCCAGAAGGGAGGACACCAGCAGGAAGTTGAGGTCCAACACCAAGGTTAGCACATCCAGCACCAGGCCCACCCCGTTCACTACCAGGTACACAGCCTCCATGATAGGGCTGTGAAAGTCAGTCCGAAAGGAAGTCGGGCTCTCAGTAGGGGAGGTGGCGTCAAGGCTGTCAGTGTTTTGGCGGGCAGGGATTAATTTGGAAGGGAAATGTGCAGTCTCCAACTCAGGCAGGATCAAGGATCTGAGGAAGAAACGGGTTAGAGGAAAGTGGGGTCTCAGTAAAGGGAAAGGAGCCCAGGTGCCGCTCCAGGAGTCCTGGTTTTGAAGGCGGGCTGCTTGGGGAAAAAGACGTCAAACATCTCTAAAGTGGACGTAAGCGCAGGCTGGAGGTGAGACCTCAGCTCTGGAGGCTTGGCGGCGGCGTGTCACGGCCGGGCAGTGGGTCAGACCGCAGGAGGCCGGGAACCGACAGGATTGGGCCGGGCCGGGCCGGGCCGGGGCCGGGGCCGGGGCCGGGGCCGGGGCCGGGGTCGGGTGGGGGCGGCGTAGGCTGAGCGCGGGCTCGCGGTCCAGCTACGCAGGTGCCCCTGTCCCCGCCCGGCCCCCGTCCTCGAGCTCGCGGAGCTCCGCGCCCAAGAGGGCAGTGGGGAAGGGAGTCAGCCTCAGCAAACCCCCAAGCGCGGCCTCCACTCCGCTGGGCGCCGCCATCTTGTGTGCGAAGGGGCGGGGAAGGGGCGAGGCAAAGGCGGGGACGTGGCATTGAGGCCAATCGGTGAGGGCCAACCCGGGGGAATTTCGAGCAGTCATTGGTCTGTTTGAACGGCGCCCAAACATTTTTTTCACTTTCCCTCTTGGAGGCGGTGATTGGTCAGTTGCGGGCAGAGGCGGAATACGGCCTCCTAGCCCCGCCCCCCAAAACAGCAGGCCCTTTTTAGGTGCGTGTGGAGTCCGTTTGGACTCTGAGCGACCCCGTGTACCTGAGTAAACTGCCCCATAGGATTTTCCAGGTTGTAGTCTATGGAGACCCTGGTGGCGTAGTGCTTAAGTGCCACGGCTTCTAACCTAAGGATTGGCAGTTCGAATCCGCCTAGGCGTTCTTTGGGAACTCTATGGGGCAGTTCTGCTCTGTTAATATAGGGTCGCTATGAGTCGGAATCGACTCGGCGGAACTGGCTTTTTCCTGGGGGAGTCTTTGCAGCAGCGGATTGCCAGGTCTTTATCCTACAGAGCAGCTGGGTGGGTTTGAAACACTAGTCTTTGGGTTAGCAGCCAAGCGCTCAGCCCTTGCGGCACCGAGGCTAAATTTGGGTGCTGTCCTTTTTCCTGGCCCTGGCGTGGGCGTTTTTTGGCTTCAGTTGACGGTCACTGCCTCTGGGCTGGGCTCTGGGATTGCACCGCCTCCAGAGCCTCTTCAAACCCACTGCCCCGTCCTCCTGTTTTAATGCATTTATTTATTCTTTCGTTTATTGGGCTCCTACAGTGCATTGGGGATACAAAAATGTTTAAGAGGGTGACTGTTCTCAAGCAGTTCACAGGGGGAAACCCTTAAGTAGACAGATTGTTATAGGGGATTCCCAAACTGCTGTTCTAAACTGTTTCTCCCAAGCTGCATCAGGCTTCTCAGCACCCTCAGGAGATAACCTGGAAACAGGTTATCTGGAAACAGCTCGCCTTCCTACCCCGGCCCCTACCCATTTATTTGCTTGAACACTCTATAATTAGATATCTATACCTAGGAGTCTCCAAGTTCCTTAAGAAGTCTCCTTTTCTTAATATTCAAATAATATTCAAAATAGATTTGAGACTCCATCCCAAATATATTGGGAAGTCTGGTGTTCCCTACTAAGGTCCCTGTGTGGTGCAAATGGTTTGCTCTCGGCTACTAACCTAAAGGTTGGCATTTCAAACCCATTCAGCAGTGCCCCGAAAGAAAGGCCTGGCGATCTGCTCGAATAAAGATTACAGCCAAGAAAACCCTGTGGAGCAGTTCTCCTCTGTAACACATGGGGTCACAATGAGTCAGAACTGACTGGAGGTCAGCAGGTTTCGTTTTTGGCTTTGGTGTTCCCCACTACCTCCAAGGATCCTGGGGGGACTTACTTTTCCCATGGTTATGTCTTGCTTTAATTCCCTGTTTGTATCGAATTCTCCATTTCCACTTTGGCCTGGATTCCTAAAAGCATCTGAATACTGCCTGCCTCTTTCATTCCCAAAGTAACACTGAGGTGTGCAGTGAGCCTTTACTGAGGCACTGGAGTCTCAGTAAGAGGTACGCTATGGCGCAGAGCAAGGAACAACTTAAATATTGAGACTGCAGTGTCTAAAAATGTGTAGGTTTTCCCCCACCTGCTCTCTCCTCCCTGCCAGGCCCCAATTTAGCAGTATTTTTTATGCCCTTTCTCTTCCTCTTGAGATTTTCTCTTTCCCCTTTCTAGCTGTCAGACTCCAGGTTCCCAATTTTTGTTACACGATTTTATGGATGAATGTATTTCTACCCCCAACCCATCCTAAGCTCCGAGTACGAAATGCTGATCTCTCCAAGCAAAGGAGAATAACGGAAAGATTTGATTTACCCCCGTCCAGATCATGGTGGTGGCGGCGGCTCTGCCGGTGTGTTAGTTTGACTTTCCCACTTTGCATCCTTTCTCCTATTTCAAATCTTAGCAAATATCTCCCACCTCCCTTTCAAGATAGCTGACCCCACCAGCCCTACCCTCTTGAAGAACTTTCCTGCCCAGTGAACGTTGTTTTGTCCTTGACTGATGTTGCTGCAGTATTTGACACTGCTGGCCACTTCCTCCACCCTTGGCCTCTGGGACATTTGATGTTGTTGTCGTTAGTTGCCACAGAGTAGATTCCGACTCCTGGTGACCCCATGCGTGCAGAATAGAACTGCTCCATAGGGTTTGCAAGGCTGTGACCTTTTTGAAGCAGATCACCAGGCCTGACTTCTAAGGCGCCTCTGGGTGGATTTGAACCACCAACATTTCAGCTAGTAGTTGAGGGCTTCACAGTTTGTACCACCCAGGGACTCCTCTCAATATTCCTCCTGTTTACATAGTGGCCTCCTCTCCACTATAAAGACAATTTCTAGATGCATTTCTTCAGCCTAAACATCTCTCGCAACGTCCGGTTCCAACTGCTTCCTCAGCATGAAGAGTTCCTGGATGTCCCACTGGTGCTTCACGCTCAATGTGCCCAAGGTCAAACTCAGCAAACTTGCTGTGCCTACATCACATGGAATGAACCGACAGGTTTTCCATACAAGAAGCATGTAAAGGCCTCTAAAATAGGACTTCATTAGTTTGGAACCAAAGCTTCCCCTTTGAGCGATCTGAGACTTACTCAGCCAGTCACCTTTAGTGAGCCACAAACCTTCCCTCCCGGGAGAGCCAGCTGGTGATCGAAATTCTTGTAGCATGGGATCAGCCTGCAGTGGCGCCAGAGCACGACTGCAAGAATGTTCTCCGTTGCTTGTCTTAACCGAAACACATAATGGCCAAGGGCAGCATGTGACCACAGGGCAAAAGATGTTCTGAGGTAGCCCCTCTGAGAAGCTGAAGAACCAACTCTTCTCAGTGCTGAGGGGTTGTAAACCACTCTGCTTGAAGTGACCATGGGGATAGTGGTTTGTTTGGACTCGAGCAGTATCTCTGCCAAGGTAATCGGGTTTTTTTTCCCTTCTCCGGGACTGAGTTGCAGAGGAGAGCTTGTTCAAACCCACAGCTGCAAAAGCAGGGGAGATCATCTATTTGGAGACTGGAGAAGGAAGACTGGGGAGTGTTGGGGAAAGAACCCACATCAACTGACTTTAAGGAGGAAGTTCAAATTGCTTTTAATAGTGTGAGTCCCAGGAGCCCTGGTGGTGCAGTGGTTAAGAGCTATGGCTGCTAGTCAAAAGGTTGGCAGTTCAAGTTCACCAGCCACTCCTTGGGAACCTTATGGGACAGTTTTAATCTATCCTATAGCGTTTTATAGAGTAGGGTCAGACTATGTCTGAATCACCTTGATGGCAGTGGGTTTTTAATGGGAGATACTGTGGGGTGAACTAAAGCCCTTGAGGGTCTGCTCTCAGGGGGCCTGCTCTAGCAACAGTTGTTTTCACTGTTGTGTTAACTGCAGGGCTTTTGTTTTGCTGTGTGAGAGATGCCAGGGGAACAATAAAGGGATTTTTAGGGGTCGTAGAGGCTTTTTTTTTTTTTTTAAGAGGCTTTAGGACTAAGGGATGCAGGGGGCAGTAGTGGTTCAGTGGTAGAACTCTCACCTTCAATGCAGGAGACCTGAGTCAGAATCGACTCTACCGCAACAGGTTTGGTTTCAATTCCGAGCCAATGCACCTCAAGGGCAGCCACCACCTGTCTGTCAGAGCAGGTTTGCATGTGGCTATGATGCTGAACGGGTTTCAGAGGAGCTTCCAGACTAAAGACTAAGAGACGGGCTAGGAAGAAAGCCCTGATGATCTGCTTCGGAAAACTCAGCCGGTGAAAACCATGGGCTCCCCACAAGTCCAGGCTGGCTCTAGGACAGCTGCCAACAAGGCCGGAAGGAATGTCTAAGGGAGAAGTCGAATTCAGGGCTTTTGTTTTGTGGTCTTGTGACATAGATATTACCCTTTGACCTAGCAGTCCACTTCTACACTTCTAGGGATCGAAAATTCAAAAAAAGAAAAAATCTATATCACTACCATGGTTTCAGAGTTGAATTGTTTTTTTCTTTTTGTTTTTTAATTTTGGGAAACACTTAAATGGTCACAAAGTCAAAACTATATAAAAAGGTACATTCACAGAAGTTTTGCTTTGATCCTTTGTCCTCTCCACCCCCTTTCTTCCCAGTACCACCCAAGCTTTAGACGGCCGGACATATCATAAACATGCAAAATTTGTTTTTTTTTTACGAGAACACATGGGCTCCTCTGTTTATAAGAATCTAGTGCTCAGTGTTGCTACAGCAAAACTTGTAAGTCTAAACATCAGCAGTGATCCCAGAGAAGCACTTACCTACTAACATGAGTCAGACCCCAGAGATGTACTTATCAACATCTCTTAACCTGTGTCCTGGAAACATGAGGTGACCATGTGTCATGTTTCCGAGAAGGTCTATGGGTTGTGGTGGGGAAGATGTGAGTGGTGGATGCACTTAAGTAAGAGAAAAGATGAATTCATTAACTGGTCAAATCCTTCATGTTTTTCTTCCTGTTCCAACTCGGGATCCCAGAAGTACTCAGAAATTAATGTAGCATTTAGAAGAGTTGCTGAGCAGCGTTTTGTATTATTCAACAGTTCACACTTCTCTTACCTTTGTACATATGTAGGTCTAAACCAAACAAGCATGAGTATTTCATCTATTATATAAAGTTTTAGGGGCAAAACATCCATGAGTTTTACCCCCGTCGGATAAAGTTCAGGTTTTGAAGTAAGTAAAGAACTGAAAATAAACAACTTACCATTTCAGGCATTGATTTACAGGAGTGTTGAGGACAAGCCTGTGATAATGACACTGACATGATTAGTAAAAGTAAAGGTGAACAAGCCAATATTTTGCCAAAAATTCAGAAGCATTTTTTTGTGCCATATACCATGTATGGCATATAGGTGAACTTGTTACCAGGAGAAATGACCTCAGTTGTGCTGATAGAGATGACACTCTTTGGAACAATTAAAAGATCTACCCAAAGGTCGAAAATCTTGGTAAAACACAGATCAAATTTCACCTTATAACCATTCTTGGATACATGGTGGGAGAACTGACTAAATACTCTCTGTGTAAGTAGATTTGCCTTAGACAAGATACTAGAAGTACTAGGAGAGTTAAGCCAAACAACAGAGAATCCTCAAATAAAGAAAAAATCATGGTCTTAAGTGGAAAATGGAATTACTCCTGAACTTAGTCTACCCCCAGATATTTGAGACGGACAGAGTGTCACTTGTTATTAATAACATTGATGGAAGTTTAGCAAAAGAAATCTAAAGTTTGGGTATTTTACTTTTAAAAGGATTAAAAAAATTTTTTTTTTTAATTTTAGAGAAATGGCTTTTCTAAATCTAAAGAAGTTCCAGTAAAAATACAGTGAAATCTGTGAGAACCAGAACATGACAGGACTGGTTTTTTCCGGTCTTGCAAGTTTTCTGCCTTTGACAGGGTGCAGTCTTACCCCTTATCTATCACTTGTTTTAATGGAAAATATATGCATTTTCCTTCTCTGACAGGTTTCTACCTTACTCAGGTTCTGGCTTCCGCAGATTTGACTGTGTAAGGAAGCTAAGCTTGACAATATAGTCCGTTGGCAAGGCTGGGGGGAAACAAGCGGTCTCACACATCAGAGGGGACTTTGGCAATATCTAACAAAACTACATATGCATCTAAACTTTGACCTAACACTCTTCTTCTAGGGCTTTACTCTTGAGATACACTTTTGACAATATGAAAATACACACGTACAAGGTTATTATAGCATTATTTGTAATTACAAATAATATTGGAACTTGTCTAAAAGTTCAAACAGAGGAGATGGTTATCAAAACTATGGTACATAGATCCCGTGGAGTACTAAGCAACTGTTTAAGGAAGAGGAATAAGGAAGATCTCTATAATCCAGGGAGCCCTGGTGGCACAGTGGTTAGGAGCATGGCTGTTAACCAAAAAGTTGCCTGTCTGAATCCACCAGCTGCTCCTTAGAAACCCCATGGGGCAGTTCTACTCTGTCCTATAGGGTCGCTGAGTCTGAATGGACTCGGTGACAATGGGTCTGTAATACAGAGTGATTTACATTGCTAAGTGGGAAAAAAAGCAAAGTGCAAAAGATTAGTATGATACTTTTGTGTAAGAAAGAAGGGGAAATAAGGAAACATGCATGCATCTGATTTTTGGGGGGGGTGGGGGGGGCACAGGAAGGATAAACCAGAAAAACAACAACATTGATTATCTACAAAGAGTGCCAGTGGAATAGGGTGGAAGGGGTAGGGGAGGGAGTGACGCTCTTCTCCGCGTGACTTGCTGTATGGTTTTAACTTCTGATAGCATGTTCATGTTCTACATATTAAAAAAATAAATCAGCAAAAATGAGGGGGGGGGAACCCTCTAAAGCTGAATGCAAACAGAAGCAAATGAGCCCAACTGTCTTTCCTATGAATGATATAACCACACTGAAAGGAGGAGGGTAAGAAATAGCGACATGCCCTCAACCTCAGAGAAAAGTCCTACAAACAAATATTGAACTACTTTTAGAATACATATATATATATATATTTTTTTTTTTGTGGTGGTATCGATGTAGCAATTCTGCAATTGTTATTCTATATGTATTATAAGATTATAAGTAAATGTTGTTGGGAGACAGAGTTCTTTAGGGAGACATAAATATGGAATGCAGAAAGGCAAGGAAGAACCCTGTGGGGTTGGATTGAAGTTGGAAGTATCAGTATGAACTCATGCTTTCTAAAATATATAATATGTATGCATATATATTGTTATATATACCGCTGCTAACTGAAGGGTCAGCAGTTCAAATCCACCAGGTGCTCCTTGGAAACTCTATGGGGCAGTTCTACTCTGTCCTATAGGGTCGCTATGAGTCAGAAATGACTCGGCACTGGGTTTGGTTTTTGTTTTTATTGTTATATATCATATATTGTTATATATATGCAATTAATCTAGCTCTGTCCCCTCAAAGGACCCAGAAGCAATGACACCCCAGTGGCAATGAGCATACCTAGGTTCCAGATCTGAGTTTCTAACTATCATTCCCCACTAAAAGGAACTGTGGTTCCTTGGAGAAATGGTTGATTCCAGGACTGGTGCAGGGAAGATAGGTAGAAGTGGCCTGGAACAACTTGTTGTGCTATAAAGTAAGAAAAAAAGCAAACCTGTTGCTGTCAAGTTGATTCCAACTCATAGCGACCCTATGGGACACGGTAGAACTGCCCCTTAGGGTTTCCAAGGAACTGCTGGTGGATTCACACTGTGGACCTTTTGGTTAACAGCCATAGCTCTTAACCACTACGCCACCAGCGCTCCTGAAAGTAAGAAAGTGCTCCCCCAAAATGACGGGATAGTGTCCAAGGACACAGGAGCCTGCGGAAAGGTGCTCCCATAGGTCAAACCTGGGTTCGTTTAAACATCAAAATGACAGTAATGGAATATGACCCACTGAATAAAACAGGAATCCACGAGTCCGGACAGGTAAAAGAAAAGATGTAAATAAGAAATGAGAAGAGCAGGCTCTTCTTTATAGTAGAATGCTGACTGATACGTGTAGAGGGAGTGGTGGGGTTGGAAAATTGCCATTTTACTACCACCACACATAGTAAAGATTGGTTGAGGCACGCACCATCAAGGTACGCTAAATCTGCACATTACTTATGTAGTATCGCAGCCTGGCATACAGAACCATAATTTAAGCCCAAGGTACATCAGACAAACCCAAATTGAGAAATAATCCATAACATAACTGGCCAGGATTTTTCAAAAATACCAATGTCATGAAAGGCAAAGTCTGAGGAATTTTTCCAGATTAAAGGACAGTGATGAGACAAGGGTGACCCTGGTGGTACAGTGGTGGAATATTCACTTTTCGTGAAGGAAACCTGAGTTTGACCCCCGGTCGATGCACCTCATATTGAGCCGCTGCCCATTTGTCAACGGAGGCTGTGTGTTGCTACGATGCTGAACAGGTTTCAGCAGCACTTTCACACTAAGTCAGCCTAGGAAGAAAGGCCTGGTGAACTACTTCCAAAAATCAGCCAATGAAAACCCTGTGGGTCACAACGGCCCAGCTCCCAATCGTTAGCACAGGGACGCTGCATCTTTCGGTTGCGTTGCGCATGGGGTCGCCATGAGTCGGGGCGGACTTGAGGGCCGCTAACAACAACGAGACATGACCACTAAATACAAGAGGGAATTCTGGACTAAATCCCGTCCTGTACACCGAATCCGTTGCCTTTGAATGATTCCGACTCATAGCAACGCTATAGGACAGAGTAGAACTGCCCCCATAGGGTGTCCAAAGCCGTAAATCTTTACGAAAGCAGGTTGTCACATCTTTCTCCTGTGGAGCTGCTGGTGAGTTCAAACCACCGACCTCTGAGTTAGCAGCCCAGTGCTTAACCACTGCACCACCGGGACTCTAGAGGGGAAAAACAAACGCTATCACAGACTTTATTGGGACTCTTGTCAAAATTGGGATATGGACTATAGATTAGAAATAAGTACTGTGTCAATTTAAATGTTTTGATTCTGATAACGGTACTGTGGTTAGATAAGAGAATACCCCTGTTCACAGGAAACACTGAATTATTAAAGGGCAAAGGGACATGATGTATGCAATCTACTCTCAAAGGAGTCGTAAAGAATAATTATACACATGTATGTCCCTGGGTGGTGCGAATGGTTAACATGCTCAACTGCTAACCAAAATGTTGGAGTCCTCCCAGGGGTGCCTCAGAAGAATGGCCCAGTGATCTGCACCTGAAGTCAGCCACCGAAAACCCTATGGAGCACAGTTCTACTCTCACATGTGTGGAGTAGCCATGAGTCGGAATCAACTTGATGGCAATATCATTGCTTATTTGTCTGTCTCCCACACTAGTGTACAAGTTCCTCAAACACATGGACCCTATCTTATTCATCATCCTATCTCCAGCCCCCAATTTAGTGCCCAACATCCAATATCCCAAAGCGTAACAGACACCTATACAGCATTAAGGGACAGAGAGAAGGAAACCACTGTAATGCCCTTTTCCCTAACCTCAAACCCTCTCTGTCCACATCACCTCTATTTTGCTGCAATGCTGTCATCGATGAGAAAAACTGAAATGAGATCCATGTGTTTGGCTTCCCCATCTCGACAATCCTGCTTTTCAGTCCTTCCGTTCCCAATGACCTATTCCATAAAATAAGGGAACAGTTTGAATTAGGGGCACCAGGGGGCGCTTTGGGGCCAAAAAGAAATGAATCATTGTAAACCTAAATTCCAATTTCATTGCATCACTTTGACACTGCTCAAGAATCTGCTATGGCTCCCCATTGCCTCCCCTATCTTAATATTCACTTTCCTCACCCTTAACCTAGCCCTGCCTCATCTGCCCAAGTTTCTCTCTCCCTCCTGTACCCTGTTGAATTTCTAGTTAGCCATGTAACACTCTTTATTGAATACCAGCTGTTTGTATAAGGCACTCCAAGAAAATTATAATGGAAATAAAAGCATGGGCTTCTTAGACAAATATAGCCTAGCTTCCCCACATAGTTACTCTGAAATATTTTCCTATATAGAAGTTCTGCACTAGTTACTGTATGTTCCCTTTTCTTCAGCCTCTGCTTGGAATGATCTCTCCTTGTTGGTAGCTGACATCGAGCCAGCCTCTGACCCATGGCGACCCCATGCACAGTGGGACAAAATGTTGCCCCATGCTGAGCCATCCCCGTAATGGGTTGTGAGATCCACAGGGTTTTCACTGGCTGATTTTTGGACGTAGATCCCCAGGCCTTTCTTCCTAGTCCAGCTTAGTCTGGAAGCTCTGCTGAAATCTGTTCGTCATCATAGGAACACACAGGCTTCCACTGACAGAGTGGAGACGGCTGCCCATGAGGTGTATTGGCCGGGAATTGAACCCAGGTCTCCTGTATGGGAGATGAAAATTCTACCACTGAAACCACTGTCCCCACAAGCTTGCCTTACTCCTCCCCTATCTAACCCTGACCTGTCATTGAAGCCCCCACCGCTTCCAGAAAGTCCGTCCTGGCCCAGGCAGGTCAGAGGCACCTACTGACTCTTTCTTTTCTAAATCTTTGTTGAACTTCCTGCTTACACCACACGATTTGGGAGTTAATGCAGTTATAATTATGACAGGTACAGTGCACAGGTTTGGGGGTTAGATAAATCTTGGATCAAATTTTAGTTCCACAAACACTCAGAGGCTATGTAACCTTAGGTCATGTAACTCTTCATGCTTCAGTTTCCTCGTCTGTGAAATGGGGACAATGACATCTATCTCTGCTGTAAATATTAATACTGGTCATGAAAATGCTACTTAAATGAAACTTCTAAGTTGTAAATCACTGCACAAATACTAGATATGAGTAGCTTCTTCCCTCGTTTTGAGTGCTCTTATGATCTCTTAAATAGCCCCCAGTTAGGTAACTTGCCCAAGATCCACTAATTAAGTGGCAGGGGTGTCTCAAGTCACCAATTCCTTCACAGAGTTTACAGCCGAGAGTTTGAGACCAAAGCCGAACAAGTACTTTCCAGTGTGATGGGGATGGAAAGGGAAGGTGCCACGGGCAAGTACGGTGCTGTCTGACATAGTCTGGGGGCTCCTTCTGACTCCAAATCCTGGGATCTCTCTACTTTTCAAGTTTCCTTGAAGCCCCAGACATGGGGGTGTGGCACCCAGGGAGACAGTGAGCAAGACCCTCTCTTGCCTCTCCTCTTTCTTCCCACCTCTACTCCCCTTCTCCAAGATCACCTGTGACAACTACAGTGAATGTCACAGGGCTCCTCCTGGGTTTCTCAAAACTGTGTGGGAGGGAAAATGAAATGCAGGAGTGCCTTCATGGAGGAGAGGGGCCAGGAGACCCAGAACATGGCATCCCCAGGTTTCCCAGAGCCCCCCTCCTGTGGACCAGCTGGCCTTTCCTCAGGGGCAGCTCAAAGTCAAATTTAAATAGCTCTCTGGGGACATTCCACTCACTCAGTGGTGGTATTTTGGGGAGCGGATGTGAACTTCCCAGAGGGTGAGAGGTGTAAATTCCCAGCATCCTGCTCCAAGCCCCTATCATCCTCCACTCTTCAAGTTTAGGATGGGGGGCGAGGGAGGGGTGGAAGGATTACGCCCTCAGGCTGTACAGGGGACAGGGAACTGAGGCTTAGGTTGAATTTGGGGTGGAGGTCCCATCATCATAGGCCAGAGGCTGGGCTCTGCAGAGCTGCCGCTTGGAGGGGGACTAGACGCCCCCTCCCCTGTCCGAATGCTGAAGTCCTGACTGGAGAGCCCAGGCGCAGGGCTCGCAGGACTCGGCTCTGCTCTTCCCTTGACCGGCGGTCAGATTCCAAGGCGCCCGGCCACAGCCTCATGCCCACCCAGGAGGCAGCCCCAGAGATCCCCACGCGGCCTTTGTTCTGCCCCCAACACCACCACCCCCCACTCCGCCTTCTCCTCTCGCTTTCCAGAGCGGGGGACAGGACAGACTGAATCACCGCTGCAGGCCCCTTGGCTGGGAAAGGCCAGGAGACCGGATCCCGGGCTTCCAGAGGGCCCCGTGGTCCCCCGCCTGCCCGAGGCCGCCGCCGTAAGCATTTATGGTAATGTTTGGGTTGGGGCGAGAGGCGGCCGGATGCCCCTCCTCCCCGGGCCTCCGCTGGGCCAGACCTCGGGGAGCAGAGCCTCCTGGGACGCCAAGAGGAGCTTAACGCTGGCGCCTTCCCCGTCAAGGCGGCGGGTCCAGCTAGGGGAGCACAGGCTGAGACCCTGGGTTCTGGAGGGTGGAGGTCAGGCAGGTGGGCTGCGCCACGTGGAGAGGCCCCGAAGGCTGGTGGGCACAAGAGGGACAGTTCCAAGTCTGAGGGCTCAGCAGGACTGGGGACTAGGATGAGAGCGGTGTGACACCCCCCTCAATACGCCTCACTCATCCACTGCTTCCCCCTCCCTCTGGTTTAAGGGTCCCTAGTCCCTGCTAACCAAAAGGTGGGCAGTTCTAATCCACTAGGAAACTCTATGAGGCCAGTTCTATTTTGTCCAATAGGGTAGCAGTGAGTCCGAATCGACTCTAAGGCAATGGGTTGGGTTTGGTTTTGGAGTCCCCAGGAAGAAGCCCTGGTTGCTCGGTGGTTAAGGGCAAGGCTGCTAACCAAAAGGTCGTGGCAATTGCAACCCACCAGGCGCTCTGCCAGTGAAAGATGTGGCAGTCTGCTCCTAAAGATTTCAGCTTTGGAAACCCTGCAGGGCAGTTCTACCCTGTCCTCTAGGGTCTTATGAGTTGGAGTCAACTCCATGGCAATGGTTTTGGTTTAGGTTAGTCCCCCGGAAGTGTCCCCATGCATTCACATCCTTTTTCTCCTTCTCTCCCCCCACTCCCTGGCAGGGAAGGGGCTGAGAGGAGAGGCCAGCAGCTCCCAGGGGAGTCTCTGGAATGCTGGGAGCCTGGGAACAGACCCTGTAGTCCCTGGGAAAGCCAGGCTGTGGGAATCCCACCCTCAGCCCCCTCCCCAGGATAGGCCTTCTGATGGATGCCAGAGACCCCAGCTCCCCCAACAGGGGGCTTTGTGAGGGTGGAAAATCCCCTAGTCCAAGGCCCAGCCTGGCTCGACCCCAGAGTTCAGTAGGCCAGCTGTGACGAAGACACCCCCTTCCCCGCCCTCTGCTTCCCTTGCTCCATCCAACATAATCCTCCCCATTGTGCCACTCTACTGCTTCCCCACCCCCTTCTCTGGACCCCTGCACAATGAGGCCTTTGCAGCCTCCAGCACTCCGGTGGAGATGAACTCATGGTTTTTCCAAGTTTAAAAATAGCCCCTCCCAACTTCTCAGAAAGCCACCCTCCTCCTCTTCCATGGTGTTTCTGGGGTATGCCTTAATCCAGGCCTGCACCTCCTTCCTCCTGACCTGCATCAGGTGCAAAGGACATGGGTGAGACTGCATCCGGCTGGGAGAGGGGCTGCTTCCCCCCATTCAATCTCTTCCCCTACATCTTCCACCCAGCCCCCCCAGTATCCGGTTTCCTGGGCTGAGGATGTCCATAGTAGCAACTGCCCCCCACCCTTTTTCCACCCTGTTTTTCCCTCCCTCAGCACAATCTCCTCCCATCTAAGACCTCCATTCTGGAAAAACTCCAGCCTCCCCTCCAAAGACCCAGGCTGGATCCCATTTTCTGCCCAGACCAGGGGTTTCCCCAGCCTCCGTAATTGCCATTGCTGGGCTCCTTCCTCCACCCCCATCTCCTTCTCATAGCAGCTGCAAACACATCTTTTATCAGCTTCCTTCCTCTGCCTCGCCCATCCTTCTTACATCCTTCTGGTCACTGCCCCTTGGCCAAAAGGGTGTGTGGGAGTTCATTGTGCCCACTGTGATAGGGCTGGGAGAAGAGTCCTAGGTCCAAATCTCACTCCATTGAGGCCCTGGGGGACAGGCCCATCCTTATCATTTATCTTAATTCCACTGTGGCTGGGACTACTTGGGATCCCCCATGCCCCTCTACTTCTCCTTACAACCAACGGAAAGTCCACCCTTCCAGGAGACTATAGTTGACGGACCCAGACAACAAGCATCACCCCACCCAGCCTCAGTTTCTCCATCTGTGCTCAGACCTATACCAGAGAGACACACACAAAACATTCCACGCCCAAGTCCTCTCATCTCTGAGGAGGCTGGGTTTATCCTGAGGTGAAGGAGAGCAGTGTTCCTATCCTTTCCTCCAGGAAAGAAAAAATTAGGAAAGAATTAGTACTGTGTCCCAGGGCCTCTTCTCCTGGCCTTGGCCTACCTCTGGGTACGGCTGCTTCCACCCCAGTCCCAGCGAAGGCATCCCTCCTGATTTGGAAGGTGCATCACTGCCTCCCTATGTCCCCTTCTGCTATATCTCAATCATCTCTTGCTGGAATTTCTTTCTCTGCCACCTTTTCTCTTTCCTGATGCTGCTGAAGCTTTACTCTCTGGCCCCTTGGAGAAGCTGGAGGGGGGATGCCTCTACCCTGTGCTCCTGCCTTTACTCCCCATTCTCCTTCTGTTTGCATTCCCATCTGAATTCTCTCCAAGGTCCTGACCTCTCTTTGGCTTGGAAGTCCAAAGGGCCCCCCTCATTAAACCACCCCAAAGCTGTCTGCCCCCTGACCTCCACCACCCACTCTCCCGAAGCCAGACAGCCCCAGGTTACTGGCTTCCTTAGAGGACAATCTTTGTGCTTATTTGGTGGGGCTGTGCAGGGAAGTGCGTGGGACCCTGGGCTCTAATCTCATTTCCCCAGCACTGCAGAGGCAGCTCCTCCACCCCTACAGGCTTCACTCTAGTCAAGGCGAAGAATTTGGAGCTGACTGTCCTTGGTGGTTGGCTGGCTTTGTACTCAGGCAGGAGAGAGGGAGAATGATTAGTTAATGATGTTAAGTGAACGGAAGGGGGTTGGGCAGGGAAGGAGAGCTCCATGCCCAGCTCTGGGCCAGCCAGGGCAAACAGCATCCTTCAGCCGTTCCTACTCCTGCCCCTGCAGGCAAATGAAAGCGCCTCCGTTCCCATTTGGGCCCTGGACCAATCCATACATCACCCTGGGGGATGAGCCCCAGGGTCCTCCTGTTGCTCTCCCCTCCCTCCCTGCTCAGGCTCCAGGCCCTTGGCCTGGCCTGGGCTGGGCTTGGCATGGCGTGGTCTCTGGCTGGCTGGAGACTAATGGAGAGGGCGGAGGGGGTCAGCGGCAAGGCTCTGAAAGATGAGGCTGATGTGGTTTGCGAGTCATCTCTACGTCATGAAACGCCACCCCAGAGCGGTTCTCTCAAGTCACCTGCCCATCTCTGGCGTTTGCTGCCTCACGCTGCTCCTCCCCCAGCCAGCAGAAAGGATGCCAGGCGACTGGTCTCCAGCCCAAATCCAGGCCCAGCCTCCTACTTGACTTTCCCTGATGCAGGGATCCCAGCAGTGTGAACATCTTTCCTGAGCCAAGGGGCTGGAGACCACCATGAGACAAGGGCCTGCTTCCCTCCCTGAAGCTCCTGGAGAAGCAGGGGTTTGGGAAGAAGGGTGGCTGCAGGGCTCCACACACCTTGCTCTGCGTGGCAGGCCCCACTCAGGCAAGGCTGAAACCAGCTCTGATTCCTCCTCTGCCCCCCAACCCCCACCCCAGCGGCTGAGCCACAATCAATATGGCTGGGAGAGTGAGGGAGGGAGGGTGCAGAGGGGAGCAGTGCTGCAAGGATGGCAAGGATCCTTCCCCGCCTTGGGAGCTACAACAGACCCAGTACCCATTAACTCTTTCTTCTCCCTCTTTTCTTCATCCAGGTGAGAAGAAAATGAGTTCTAGGCTAAGCTCAATGAGTGAAGAGTGAAGAGAAACAGAATTCTCAAGTCCTGGGCTAGGACAAGGTCTCTGGGTGGCACAGTTTGCGCTCAACTACTTAACCTGAAACTAAAACTTGGCAGTTGGAACCCACCCAGTGTGCTGCAGAAGAAAGGCCTGGTGATCTGCTTCTCTAAAGATTACAGCCAAGAAAGCCCTTGGAGCAGTTCAACTCTGTAACACATGCTCTTACCATGAGTCAAAACAGATTCGAGGGCAGTGGGTTCGGGTCTTTTTTGGGGGGAGGGGCTTGGACAAGTTGAAAACCTTGGGCCTATGAGTCCCACCCCTTTCCTCCAGTCAAAGATGGACTTGCAGGAATTGGGGTGTGAAGGGAAAGCTGCTAAGGTGTCATCTCTACTCCCCAGTACAGGTAGCTCTGCGTCTGCGGGACCTGGCGCAGGGCTCTTCCGCAAAGCTGCCAGGACAGCGAGGCTTCGGGGCAGTGCCAGGCCGGTAGCCTTCGCAGTGACGCAGTGATACTGGGCCGCCACCGAGACCCCCCCGTATTTCTCTGTGGCAGGGGTAGGGTGAGGTAGAGGAGGAGGTGGGGTGAGGAGCCTCTACGGAAGGCCCCCATCCGGGACGTCGAGGACGTCGTAGTGCGCTTCTACACCACCAGGAGAGATCCCGCAGGGCAACACTGGCTGGTTCCGACCCGGGCCGTCTCTGAGCATCCGGGTCAGCTTCTCCCCGCTGCCGCCAAGGCCAGGCAGTTGAGCCCAGACACCTGTCACGCCCCTCACCCTTCCCCGGCTCGGGGGCTGGGGAGGCCAGCCCGCCTTCCTCCGAGGCCGCGGCTCGGCGCAGCTCCGGGGCTCGCGGCGCAGGGGCCCGCCCCCTAGGGCTGCGGCGCGCGGGGCGGGGGCGGGGGGCGCGCGGGGCGGGGCGCCGGCCCCCTCCCCCGCCCCCCTGACGTCAGCCCCCAGCCGCAGCGGGCTCCGGCACTTGGCGCTTGCCCTCGGGACTGGAAGCATGGAGCTGCCCAAGCTCGTCTGCGTCTTCTTGCTCGCCGCCTGCTGCCACTGTCGCCGCGCCGTGGGTGAGTTAGCTGGGGGCCCGCACCCCTCAAGGCTTGGGCCAGGGGCCTTCGGCGGAGCGTGCCGTGGAGCGGAGTTTGCCACGCGGTGGGGGCGAGGGCTTGGCGCCCCCGCGAGCGCGCTCCTCCTCGGGTCCCGGCACCCCGCGCCTTGCACGCGTGCAACTCTTCTTTGTAGCCAGTTTGCAGTCTCCGTTCTGGAGTATCCCGGGAGCAGAATCCGGGAGGCGGCTCCTGTCGGGAGCGGGAAGGGGTGGAGCTGAGCTCACGGGGCGTTAGGGAGAGCTTTTTCCTCAGGTGTTTACTCCGGGGGGCCTTCAGAGGAGCCGGGGTGGGGGCGCAGCTAGAGCGCACCCCCTAATCCTGAATTCCGCACCCGCTTGTTGCTGGAAAAGTCAGTTTTCTTAGCTGGAGGCGGTGCGCCGACCCCTCCCTCTCCCGCCCGGGCACCCGGCCAGGCTGGAGGTGAGCAAGAGAGGGAGAGACAGCGGCTCTCGCCTTAGCTGGGCGTTGCCAGGGGCTGGGCGTGGGGGTGGGGGGGTGGGAGGGTTGGAGGCGGTGGGGGTCGCCTCGCGCCTACCCGGGTGACGGGATCGCAGGTAGCAGAGACGAGGGATGGAGCATTCCCAGAGTGGGAGCGCCCCCGTCTCATCTTGTTACTGCTCCCGGTATGGAGATCACGTTCAGGTGGGAAGAGCGCCACTGCACCTCCAAGTTTTTCTCTGGGACCGCCTGTTAGCCGGACTCTCCGGGTCCATGCTGCCCTTGTATGGCCCGCAGCAGTGTCGCGTGTTTCTCTTGGCTCGCTTTCCTTGACCCAGTCTCTATCCGGCTGGGGAAGAAGAGGGCTGGGCAATACCCAGCTCGCTGGCCTCATGCCCAGGACCGACGCCGTCCCTAGGGCACCCCTGGCTGCTGCCTCCCAAGCTGGCTTTATTTCTGGGGAAAAGGCTAAATCGAGCTCCACAACTGCATTAGTTCCAGCTCTTCTAGCTCTGGGGAAACTGAGTCAGGGATTGGAGCTTCTGCTCTGGGTTGAAGACCACCCCATATGCCCTCCTTGTCTGGGAGCCCGCCCAGGCAACAACCCAGGCATCCCAGAGTCCAGCCAGATGGTGTTGAGTGACATCACCACTTTACAGGGCTGGCAGCACACTGGCACTGCTGATGTCACTCCAGCCCACTGCTTGGACTTTGTCTTGACCCCTGGGGGAGACTCCGACCCCTTCTCCCTCCCAAGACTCTAAGGCTGGGGTCCCCTGAGCATGTGTGGGGATGTTCAGTGAGGCCCTGTGAGGGAGTATGAGATGGGAACTTCTGGCCAGTGGGACATTCTGGGTCTTGTAGAGGATTTGGGGAGGGGATTCTTGGGGCAGAGGGCAGATTAGTGACGTCTTTCCCTGGGGGTGGGGATACAAAGGGGCCTGTGTAGCCCAGCCCAGCACATGCCTTGCATTCCCACACTCTGACTCACTCAGAGAGGAAGGGTCCTGGAAGGAAAGGGGCTTCCCTCTTGGCTCAGAGCCTGGTTTGCCTCTCTGTCAGCCTCATCAGGGAGGTGCTTGGCACTCAGGGTCTCTGCTCCAAAGACGAGGGATGACATCCCCAGGTCCCTTGAACTGGGAGAGAGTGGGCCAGGGCTTGGGGCAGGGGACGAGGAATGGCTGAGGGTGAGGACAGGGCCCTCTTCAGACCCTCACAGTGGCAGGAAGGACAGCTGCAGCCAGCGGACATGTGGGGTGGGGATGGAGGGCAGCTGGAGCTGACACACCTGCTGGGGTCGTCTCTCCTCTTTACCCCCAGGTGTGCCAGGAGAGGCAGAGCAGCCTGCACCAGAGGTGTTGGAGGTGGAAGTGGGCAGCACCGCCCTCCTCAAGTGTGGCCCTGCCCGCTCCCAGGACAGCCTCAGCCTGGACTGGTTTTCTGTGAGTGCTGGGGCTCCCCAGAGGGCAGCAGGGGGTGGGGCGTTTTACCCCTCACGGAGCCCTGCTGGTGCAGTGGTTTAAGGCTTTGGCTGCTACCCAAAAGGCCAGCAGTTTGAATCCACCAGCTGCTCCTTGGAAACCCTATGGGAGCAGTTCTCCTCCATCCTATCGGGTTGCTATGAGTCAGAATTGACTTGATGGCAACAGGTACGGGTAGCCCTGGAAGGGAGCCCTGGTGGCACAGTGGTTAAAACGCTCAGTTGCTAACCAGTCATTGGTTCGAACCCACCAGCTGCTCCATGGGAGAATGATGTGGCAGTCTGCTTCCGTAAAGGTTTATAGCCTTGGAAACCCTATGGGGCAGTTCTGCTTTGTCCTATAGGGTCGATATAAGATCGCCATGAGTAGGAATCCACTCAATGGCAGTGGGTTTTGGTAGCCCCAGAACCCTCACCTCCTCTTGGCCTCTCCCTTTAGGTCCACAAGGAGAAGCCAACACTTATCTACCGTGTGCGCCAGGGCCAGGGCCAGAGTGAACCTGGGGAGTATCAGCACCGGCTCAGCCTCCAGGACAAGGGGGCTACCCTGGCCCTGGCACACGTCACCCCTCATGATGAGCGCATCTTCCTGTGCCAGGGCAAGCGCCCACGGTCCCAGGAGCACCGCATCCAGCTCCAGGTCTACAGTGAGTGCCCCCACCCCTGCCCTTAGGGCGGTGTGGATCCTGGGAGGTGGTGGTCACATGCCCCACCTCCTTTCTCTCCCATGTAGAAGCTCCGGAGGAGCCAAGCATCCAGGTCAATACCTTGGGCATCTCCGTGAACAGTGAGGAGCCTGAGGAGGTAAGATAGGCCAGGGTGGCCAGATACCAAGCAGGAGCTGAGGTGGGGCGTGGTGGGGTCTCGGAGGCAGAGAGACTTACAGCCTGTCCTCCATTAGGTCGCTACCTGTGTGGGGAGGAATGGGTACCCAGTTCCTCAAGTCACCTGGTACAAGAACCGTCTGCCCCTGAAGGAGGAGAAGAACCGTGAGTACCCCTTCTTGCTCCTGAAAGCCATGCATTTGGATACCACACAGGAACCACCTTGCATTTTACTTTAGCTTCTTACTTTTTGTTCGTAATTACACAAGTGATGCTCGAAAATATTTTCATAAGAATTTACTGAACAAAAACTGTACAAAAAAACCTAGAATGAAAAGTTCCTTCCTTCCCCGAAGAAATCTCTGCTATCGGTTAGCGTGTGCACTTTCAAGTCCGTTTCTGTACATGTACTCACATGTAGAAATTTAAATAGAAATATATAAGCTTTTTTTAAAAAGCTAAATCTTTGTATAAGACCACTATTATAAAAACTTGAGAAATAGTTTAAACTGAGAAGAAAACATTCTTTCGTGGTTACGAGGCGGGGGGGGAGGGGGGTGGGAGGGGGCATTCACTAATTAGACAGTAGTTAAGAACTACTTCAGGTGAAGGGAGAGACACCACACAATACAGGGGAGGTCAGCACAATTGGACTAAACCAAAGTAGTTTCCTTAATACACTGAATGCTTCGAAGGCCAGCGTAACAGGGGCAGGGGTCTGGGGACCATGGTTTCAGGGGACATCTAAGTCAATTGGCATAATAAAATCTATTAAAAAAACATTCTGCATCCCACTTTGAAGAGTGGTGTCTGGGGTCTTAAACGCTAGCAAGCAGCCATCTAAGATGCATCAATTAGTCTCAACCCACCTGGAGCAAAGGAGAATGAAGAACACCAAGGACACAAGGCAATTACGAGCCCAAGAGACAGAAAGGGCCACATGAACCAGAGACTACATCAGCCTGAGACCAGAAGAACTAGATGGTGCCTGGCTAGAACCGATGACTGCCCCGACAGGGGACACAACAGAGAACCCCTGAGGGAGCAGGAGAGCAGGGGGATGCAGACCCCAAATTCTCTTAAGACCAGACTTAATGGTCTGACTGAGACCAGAAGGACCCTGGTGGTCATGGCCCCCAGACCTTCTGCTGGCCCAGGACAGGAACCATTCCCGAAGCCAGCTCTTCAGACATGGATTGGACTGGACAATGGGTTGGAGAGGGAGGCTGATGAGGAGTGAGCTTCTTGGATCAGGTGGACACTTGAGACTATGTTGGCATCTCCTGCCTGGAGGGGAGATGAGAGGGTGGAGGGGGTTAGAAGCTGGCAAAAAGGACACGAAAAGAGAGAGTGGAGGGAAAGAGCGGGCTGTCTCATTAGGGGGAGAGTAATTGGGAGTGTGTAGCAAGGTGTATATGGGTTTTTGTGTGAGAGACTGACTTGATTTGTGAACTTTCACTTAAAGCACAATAAAAATTATTTAAAAAAAAAAAAAAAGCTAAATCAGTGGTTCACAACTCAGATCTTTTTACCCCCCAGGGGACATTTGGCAATATCTGGAGACGTTTTTGGAAACCCTGGTGGCACAGTGGTTAAGAGCTATGGCTGCTAACCAAACGGTCGGCAGTTTGAATCCACCAGGTGCTTCTTAAAAACTCTATGGGGTAGTTCTACTCTGTCCTATAAGGTCGCCTTGAGTCAGAATCAACTGGACGGCAATGGGTTTGGTTTTTTAGTTTGGAGACATTTTGGGTTGTGACAACTTAGGAATTGCTACTGGCATTTGGTGGGTAGAAGCCAGGGATGCTGCTGAGTATCCTGTGTTGTAGGAAAAACCTGAACGCTGTTTCGAGGTAAAACGGGGAGGTTTACTAAGTTTAAAACAATTGCAATTGGGGAACTACATAGCCCATTGAAAATGGGACCAGCTAGTCTGGGCAGTGTCCTTATACAAGTATTCTTGCTGGGTAAAAAGAGCAACCAAACCATAGGAAGGGCAGTTACAGGAAAATCAATGAGTATCATAGTAATCACACACTGATGGCTTACTGGTGATTAATAGCTGTAGTCAGTGGTCACAGAGAGTTTCACAGGGTGCTTAGATCATGGTCCCAAGATGCTTACGTGTATTTTCTTTGTCTTTTGCAAAAATACCTTGTTTGCAACAGCACGCAAATAGTATTCTTCCTGAGTACCCTTTTTTTTTTTTTTTAAATGGTCACTTGGCCAAGACCCCTTGGGGCATATGGTTTCACATCCTGGTTTTGACCACCGAGGAAGAACGTTTTTCTCAAAAACATAGCTGTTGGTCTAGAAACCCAGATTAAAATGAGACAGCTTGCTTGCCTAGTACGCCTGTGTCTCACTGACTGCACTGACCGCTGTCTTCTCCCGAGACGCCTACAGCGCACAGTGTGGCTGCCACAGTGAAGAACTAGGGGCCCAAGATATCAATAGTGCTGAGGGTGAGAAACCCCGATGTAAACGGTGTCATGCATGTTGTTCTACAATTCGCTTGTTTTTCTTTCAACAACGAGTCTTGGGAATGTTTCCAGACCAGTGTCTTTTGTTTTTTAATTTTGCTTTAAGTGAAAGTTTACAAATCAAGTCCGTCTCTCATACAAAAATTTATATACGCCTTGCTATATACTCCTAGTTGCTCTCCCTCTAATGAGACAGCACACTCCTTCCCCCTACTCTCTCACTTTCGCGTCCATTCGGCCAGCTTCTGACCCCCTCTGCCCTCTCATCTCCCCTCCAGACAGGAGCTGCCCACATAGTCTCATGTGTCTACTTGATCCAAGGAGCTTACTCCTCACCAGCATCCTCTTCCATCCCATAGTCCAGTCCAATCCCTGTCTGAAGGGCTGGCTTTGGGAATGGGTCTTGTCTTGGGCTGATGGAAGGTCTGCAGGCCAGTGTATTTACCTCCCCCTGATTGTTCTGCCTCCTGCCCAGTGTTCCGTAGTTGGCTGTGATGTAGTTTAGTTAACCATTTGCCTATGAGCAAACCTCTGGAGTGTTTCTCATCTTTCTTTCCCTCAGCCGCATCGTCCGCACTCATCCTTGTACATAGCACCACTGTGTCAGTGTTCTACTGAGAGCTGAAACTGCTGGTTTGAAGGGCCTCCACTTGTATTTGTAGCTGGCCCTCTACCAGGGGCAGGGGTCCCTTTGGGTGCCCCCCTCCCAACCCCTGGGGAGACCGTGGGGTGGGGCTGGTGGCGGGCTGAGGCCAGGCCCTTCTCCCCTTCTCCCCTGCGCAGGCGTCCACGTCCAGTCATCCCAGATCGTGGAGTCAAGTGGTCTGTACACCTTGCAGAGCATCCTGAAGGCGCGGCTGGTTAAGGAAGACAAAGATGCCCAATTTTACTGTGAGCTCAGCTACCGGCTGCCCAGCGGGAATCACATGAAGGAATCTAGGGAGGTCACTGTCCCTGTTTTCTGTGAGTACTGACCCATCCCTCTATGCTCCCTCTGGCTCTCCTCACCCAGCCCAGGGATCAGCTCTGGGGCTGAGAGCCACCCCTTTGCCGTTGCAGACCCAGCAGAAAAACTGTGGGTGGAAGTGGTGCCCACGGGAATGCTGAAGGAAGGGGATCACGTGGAAATCAGGTGTTTGGCTGATGGCAACCCCCCACCCCACTTCATCATCAGCAAGCAGGTGCGGGGGCCCCATGCTGGGTACAGACAGGGCCACAGGAGGGGTGGCTGGAGGAGCTCTCTGTTCACCCGTCCACCCTCCCCAGAACCCCAGCACCATGGAGATGGAGGAAAAAGCAACAGACCACGATGGGCTCCTGGTCTTGGAGCCTGCCCGGAAGGAGCACAGTGGGCTGTACGAATGTCAGGGCCTGGACTTGGACACCACGGTATCGCTGATGGACCAACAGGAGCTGCTGGTGAACTGTGAGGGGCTGGGGGCGCAGGGCAGGGGGACCAGGCTGGCTGCACAGGCTGGGGCCATAGGGAACTTGCCCTGCCCTGCCCTGCCCCACCCAGGCTGACACTGTGGCTGTGTCCCCAGACGTGTCAGATGTCCGGGTGAGTCCCACCACCCCCGAGAGCCATGAGGGCAGCAGCCTCACCTTGACCTGTGAAGCAGAGAGTAACCAAGCCCTTGAGTTTCTCTGGCTGAGAGAAAAGGTACCAGGCCGGCCTGGGGCTGGGGAACAAGGGCTGGCTGGTGAATGGAGCTGGGGGGTGGCAGCAGCTTGCTCCTTCCAGATCCTCTGATCCGTCTCTCCCTGAAGACAGGCAAGGTGTTGGAAAAGGGGCCCGTGCTACTATTACACAACTTGAAACGGGAGGCAGCGGGAGGCTACCTCTGCGTGGCGTCTGTGCCCAGTGTACCTGGCTTGAACAGCACACAGCTGGTCAATGTGGCCATTTATGGTGAGGCCCTCTGGGCGGAGACCTGGTGGCCCCCCGGAAGCCACTCCAAGTTGGGGAAGGGCGGGGCAAATTCCCTTTTGCCCCCACCTCTGCAACCACTTGGTCCCCCTTTCCTGGGGGCTGGGCTTGCCCAGGCATGAGCATTAACTTGTGGCCCGGGGTGCTCTGTGGGGAGGTGGGGCGGCCAGCAGTTTGTGGACTCACTCTTCTCCTCCCTCCCCATCAGGGTCCCCGTGGATGGCATCCAAGGAGAGGAAGCTGTGGGTGAAAGAGAATGAGGTGATGCGTTTGTCTTGCGAGGCATCAGGTCATCCTAGGCCCACCATCTCCTGGAGTGTCAACGGCACGGTGAGCAGGCCCATGCGGTCCTCCCGTGTGCTCACACTGACTCATCCTGCCCACCCCTGTGGCTAGTCCGGAAATCCTCCCACCCCTGAGCTGGGCTTCCTCCTTCCTTGCAGGCGCATGAGCAAGACAAAGATCCGCAGAGTGTCCTGAGCACCCTGAATGTCCTCGTGACCCCAGACCTGTTGGAGACAGGTGTTGAGTGTGTGGCCTCCAACCCCCTGGGAAGAAACAGCACAGTCATTCGCCTGGAGCTGGGTAAGGGCCTCCTCCCCGCAGAGCCTGGCAGGGGCGTGCCCAGGCGCGGGCGTTAACTCGGGCTTCTCCTAACGCGCCTCCCTCTGCCTCCCAGTCAACTTAACTACCCTCCCACCTGACTCCACCGCCACCACTGGCCTCAGCACCTCCACTGCCAGTCCCCATGCCAGAGCCAACAGCACCTCCGCAGGTAAGCCGGGCCTGGCAAGGGGACAGGGCTGGGCCAGGGCAGCCTCCTGTCCTGCCCCTCCCCAGGGAGCCCTGTCGAGAATGGTGAGTGGTGCTCTGCCTTCCATCAGCCCTGGGCTGGGCGGGGCGGTGATGGAACTGTCGTAGCTTCAGGCAGTGAGTGACCAGGAGTGTCTTTGCGGGACAGAGAAAAAGCTGCCAGAGCCTGAAAGCAAGGGTGTGGTCATCGTGGCTGTGATCGTGTGCATTCTGGTGCTGGCTGTGCTTGGCGCCGTCCTCTATTTCTTCTATAAGAAGGGCAAGCTGCCTTGCGGACGGTCAGGCAAACAAGAGATGTAAGCACCGTACTTGGCACCCTCACCCCGCACTCATCTCATGCTGCCCAGCTTGCTGCTTGCCCCAGTGCCCACTCACCCCTCAGGAGAAGGGGTGGGGCCCTGGGTCTGGGTGCTGCCCACTCCCCACCACCCAGCTGCCATCAACCACAGCTTCTCCCATGACCTGGTTCCCTCTGAGCTGGCCCCAGAACAACAAAGAGCCCGAGTCCAGTCCAACATCCTTCCCAACGGCCCCTCCCCTTCCCTTGCCCTGAGTTGCCAACCTCTCGCCTCCCTCCCTCCTCCCAGCA
The DNA here is from genome assembly GCF_024166365.1 of Elephas maximus indicus. NCBI lineage: Eukaryota > Metazoa > Chordata > Mammalia > Proboscidea > Elephantidae > Elephas > Elephas maximus. The sequence continues at coordinate 11,766,642 of NC_064835.1, read as the reverse complement.
CGCTGCCCCCGCTGCGTAAGAGTGAAATTGTAGTTGAAGTTAAGTCAGATAAGCTCCCTGAAGAGATGGGCCTCCTACAGGGCAGCAACGGTGACAAGAGGGCTCCCGGAGACCAGGTAGGAGGTAGTTCCTGTGGCCAGTGCCTGACACATCCTCAGGGATTGGGGCAACAAGGACTAATGGGTCCCGTTCCCCCAACACTAACTTTCTGACCTCCCTCCTCCTTGGCTGGAGATAAGGAGCAGGCCCATCTGGCCTCTTTACCACTGCTTACAGGTGGCAGGGGGATGCAAATATGCAAGGGACCCTGGAGAGAGGGTGGCTCTGCAGGCTGAGCAAATACCTTGTCTCATCATCATCACCTTTTCCTGAGCGGTATGCATGGCTCAGGTCACTAGGTGTGAAGTGTGGCCTCAGTTTACCAGCGGAGAGTCAGACTGGGGGGCTGGGTCCCTCCCTCCCTGTCCTGCCATACCCCACTCCTTGATTTTTCCCTCAAGGCTGCTCTACCTGGTTCATCAGCTTTTGCTTCAGTCCCACCTTCTTTCAGTATTCACATCTTGAACTCTGGTCACTATGTCCAAGTTCTACTCTTACTTCTCTCCACCATTTTTTAGGGAGAGAAATACATCGATCTGAGGCATTAGCCCACTTAATCGCACTGAGCTCCCCACCCTGCTCACCCCGCTCCCCGCACTCAGGATGGTAGCCAACACCTCTCAATTGGACTACAGAGAAGACCCCTGCTCCTGTTCACCTGCAGACCCAATCTCAGAGGTCAAATGAGTTAGGATCACAGCCATCCTGAGGAGCTCACTGGACCCTGAGGGCACCCTTCTGGGATCAGTCCACCACAGTCTCAATTTGTTGAGTGAAGCTCATCCCAACGAGGGGGCCTCAGGACCCAGAAGTGGGCAGGAGTTTCGCACAGAGTATGTTTTCTCGTTACACGTTATAGATGTAAATAGGTCTTCTACCAGCAGCTGAATTGGGTAGCTTATCTAGCTGAGCTGGTTTCCTGCCCCAAAGGCTGGCTTCAGTAATTCCTTTGAATCACTGAAGAGGCTGTACTTGTCCCTGAGACCTAGAGCCCAGGCCCCTATTCACTGCTGAGCTGTGTTCCTGACATGGCTCAGAAGAGTACCCCAGCGTTATCTAGAAGCAGCTGAGATGTTGCTGCTGCCACCTTCCTGCCTGCTTCCATGGGGTCCCTTTTATGATCCTCCTTTCCCTGGGCCAAAGCCACAAACCAGTGTCATTCCTTAAAAGACATGCTGGGCACATCCCATTGTCCCAGCAGTGGTGGTGTTTTCTAGAGTGAAAGTGATTGAGCCTAAGGCCCCTGCATTCCTCTGGCTCCCACTGCCCTCTCAAGGGATTACGTGCATCTCTGCAAGGTGGGGAGTGGGGCAAAGCTGTGGTCCTGACTGCTTTATGAAGAGTACAGCTATGGCTCTGTTCACACCACATTTCTACAAACAGAACTAATGGGCGCAGACACTAGGAGGGCCCAAATGGGAGAATGGTACTTAGGGATGAGTAATGGGCCTGACCAGAGCCTTGGGGTGGGTGTGTGTGTGTGTATGTATGTATGTATGTATATATGGGTTTGTTAGGTGTAAATTTGCAAATTGTTTCCTTTTTATATATATATATATATATGAAAAATAAAGCTTAATTGTCCCAGAAACCTTGTCTCTTTTCTCCAAATTTTAAAACTTGTGGTTTAAAATAAATAAAAATTCGCTGATTCAGCAATTTTTACATATACAATTTGGTGACATTGGTTACTTTCATCACATGTGGTCACCACCACTATTCCAAGTGATTCCACCATTACCAGAAACCCTGCCCCGCAAGCAATGAGCTCCCCCACTCCTGGTAACCACTACTCAACTTTAGCCTCTATATATTTGCCTGTTTCATATAAGTAGAACCACACAATATTTATCCTTCTGTGACTAGTTTATTTCACTCAGCATGTTTCCAAGGTTCATCCATGTAATATGTACCAGGACTTCATTTCTCCTTCTGGCTGGGTAATTTTTACCCCATTGTGTGTGAGTACCGCAGTCTGTTATCCATTCATCTGTGATGGACGTTTTGGTTGTTTCCACCTTTGGCTGCTATGAATAGTGCTGCTGTGAGCACTGGTGTAAAGATCTCTGCTTTCAGTTCTAGTGGGTATACGCCTAGGATTGGGATTGGTCAGACTGCTTTTATTCATGCGTACCACAGGAACGTGAGGGCCTCCGGAATTGGAACTGCATCACAAAGAACCTAAAACTCTCTGCAGTTGGCAGCAGGGACCAGTGGTGACCTCTACTTCCAGGCAGATGGTTCCAGATTCACCACAGGAGACAACTGCCCCACTCTCAGCAGCAAAGCCACCCTGCACCAGGCAGCCTGCAGGGCCTAGGCGACTGTTGGCAAGGGACAGTGCCCCTTGCCTCTGCTTTCCTAGCATGAAGAATTCCCCCGGAGGCAGCAGCACACACTCCTTGGGGTGAAGACATGGGCCTAGGCCTCTGGTCCTCTCACTGCCTGCTGTATCAGTGCCCCCACACCTCCACAACGAGTGCAAACAGCAAGTCGGCTACAACAAAAGAAACTTTATTTAAAAATATTTTTTTACAGACATGGGTGCTTGAAAAAGCTCTTTAGTTAACTGTGTATGGAAATGAAAATTAATAAATAACATTAGTTTAACAGACCTCTAAACATTAATACATTGGCAAAACAAAATGGACTTAAATGAAAATGAATCTTAAAGCTCTGCTAGTCTCTGTAAGAATATTTACCTTCTGTTTTTTTTATTCTTTACAGGTGAGAATGATTAAATACTGCTAGTATAATTTTTTTTTTTTTTTATATTAATGACACGCTTTTAAAATAGTCCACGAAAAGCTCATCTGGAGTTTTTGTTTTAACACGGATATACAAATTGGGACTCCTCACCCTAGAGAAAGCATCAAGTTCTCTCCAGCCCCACCCATGCCAAGAATTTCAAAATCCTGAAAAAGGAGGACTTCAAAAATAATTGTTTCTATCTCCCAATTCTTCATTAGTTAAAGGCAGGGAAGAACTGAGAAAAGGCTAAGAAGTATGTAAAGTCATTATACAGGAAGCTTTTTTCTTTATGCTGAAACATCTACCATGGCCACAACACTAAGGACAGGCATCTGGTCCTTGTTCCCTGCAGCCTTTCCCCGGGGAAAACTAGACCCTACAGAGGGTACTAGATGCTTAATGCTTTAAGTTTGAAGCCTTCAAATGAAAGGAAAGCTAAATCTGAAGGGAGAGGCAGGCAGTCGGAGCCAGTTCAGGACCCAGCAAAAAGACCCCAAAAACCCCTCGCCTTGAGAGAGTTCATCCTATAGTTTTCCATGAGGTTTGGGCCATTAATACGATCAGGAGGCTGGGAAACTGGGGATGGTACAGAATATACCTGGAAATCATGAAACAGACCGTCTGCCAGAGACAAACCATTCCACTTGACAACTAAGAGTGTGATTAGAACCAACCAAATAACCCCAGGGTACAATGCTTCTTTCTTCCAACTAAGCATCAGGGCGGGGAGAGGGGATACTGACAAACTGCATCGGAGACCACCTCCAGCCACAGCAAGTACTCCTTCCTCCCCTCTAGACGCTAGGGACGAACGATACTCGATACTCAAGGTAGAGGGACTAAGACTCTGGTATTTCCATATTAAGTCCTAAAATGCAGCCTGGGATACAGTGCTGCCTTAGAAAGGCACAAAACGTTTGGCTTTTTTTTTTTTTTTTTTTTCCAGTGTGCTAAAAATTATTTTGTTTTGAATAAAGGGAAAAGATATATAAGGTTAAAAATCCCAAGTCACCACAGCCAGAAAGCAGATGGAGGAGGTACCTCCTAGCTGCCATGCCCTACCACATGCTTCAGCAGGAGGTTGGGCTTTTCCTTCAAGGCCAAGACACTAAACAGTGTGGACAAGGGTAGGTCAGGAGGCATAGAGCCTGCATCAGAGTACAAGCATCACCCTGACAGCAGAGGACAGCAGAAGAAAGAGGCGCAGAGTAGAAAATACATGTTCTACAGGCTCTTAAGTTGTTTTCTGCTTCTTCAATTTCCAGACCACCATAAGCATGGCTACCATCACCTGCAACAGGGTCAGGGGGAGGGAACTGACACACAGGGTACGAGAATACGTATGTGGGTACCAGACTTGGGCACACAGTTTCCCCACTCAGGCCTGAGTATGGAGTCAGCAAAAGGCCTGAAGAGTTGCACATAGCCTGTCTTGAGCAACACTCCTCCCTGGCCTCCCAATCCGGTTCAGGGGTAGGAAGAGAGCTTGTGAGAGGTAATGCAGAGCTCTGCTGACTTATGTACAGCAGCCAAATATGTAGGAGATCCGAGGCTGGCTTTCAGCCTTTGCACAAATACAGGGAGTGGTCAGCCACATTTTTCTCAAGCACTATACAAGGGCAGGGGCAGTGAGACCGCCAAACAGCTGTTGGTCAACAGCTGCCCTTCAGCATGGTGCTTTCCATCTGGCTATGAATGAGTCTCTCCATGCAGGGCTTGCTCTCCCCACCCCTCTTTCCCCATCTCTTACTCCTGTGCTACTTTCTGGAGCCAAGAAACACGGGACTTTCCCTTGCAATCAACCCAGATTTCCCAAGACACTGTGAAGGCACACGGCACTGCTGTCCCTTGGCTCCTTCATTTTGGAGCCTAGGTTAGAATATCAAATGCAAAGTCTGAAGACCCACCCTTTCTCACGTGCCTCGATGTACATCTTTGGATTATTAGGTTACTTCTACGTATATCAAATAACTTTTAGTACTTACAAAGATAAATAATTCTGAAATCCCTCGCTAACTCAGGACAGGCTCTAGGATGAGATAAACAAGATCAAAAGACTCAGGTAAACAAAAGCATGGTTTAAAAAAAAAAGATAAAGGCTTTAATACAGGACTAAAAAGACAACTAGACAGGGAAAAACACAGGTATCCTGTTTAAAGAGTTCTCAGTAAAAACTCTATTCTAAACTGGAATTTATATCCTGCCAACTGTCCCAACTAAGACATATTCTTACTGGCAAAGTAGTTTCTGAGGTACGTAGGAGGGCCTGCCTAAGAAGATTTCTGCTCACCTCATACAGGACAAGTAAAAGGGCAGGGAAGAGGAAGGGAGTGTCTATGGTGCCCAGAGAATAACTATGTTTTCAGTGCTAAGGCCCGAAGATAGCCCAGAGGTCCATGGCTAGTGGCTACAGTAGAATCTGTGATCTGCTCTCCAAAGAATATGAAAGGCTAAAAACCTGAGATGGAATGAAGGCTAAGAGATGCCACCCAAGAATAGGCTGCTCTGTAAGAGAAGAAGGTTCTAAAGAGGGAGGAAAGAAATCCTGGATGTCAAGATTACCCAAGGGAACAAAAAGAGGAAGAAAAAAAAGGCAGTGGCCGGAAGTTAAACCTAAGAATCTCTTCAATGTCCCAGGCACACTCCTGTACCTCCCTTTTACACTCTCAAAAAAGCAGTATAACAGCAAGTTTAAAGCTAGAATAGAAGGATTCTTAGGGTATCTATTCAGTGTATGGAGCCCTGCTGGTACCGTGGTTAACAGCTTGGCTGCTAACTAAAAGGTCGGCAGTTTGAATCCACCAGATGCTCCTTGGAAACCCAATGGGGCAGTTCTACTCTGTCCTATAGGGTCACTATGAGTCAGAATCAACTATATAGCAACACGTTTGATTTTTTGGTATTCGGTGTATGCCCTCTTCTCTGAGACCACCACCCCCCTCCCAGGGAGTATGCCACTGTTGCCTAATGGTGTCACTTGTTCCTCCTTGGCAAGGCTGATTGCTCAATGTGCTGGGATGGTTGTATGCTCAATTGGTAATTCCGATGTAAATGGTGTTCCCTAGAGCTGGAAGGTCGTGTAGACTTGAGGGTTGGGGTGCCTCTTCTGGGGCCATGCATGCTGATAAAAATGCTGAGAAGCAGAATGGACTAAGTGCAAAGTTTCACAATTCTAGCTCCACAAAACAATCAACTGTACCACCTATCCTGGGTTTTATGGAATCTCCTGCATCCCTACAGTGAGTACGTCCTTTCTTTAGCTTCAGTATTGCTGTTCCTGGCATCCAAAGGATCCCTAACCAAGTCAGGCAAAGATACAACCTCCACCTTCTTCTACTTTTCCACTGATAGGAACCCTCCACCCTCCTCCATGCATTAAATGGCTGTATGTATTTCTAAAGGAAGACTGCTAAGGTAGACTGAGATCAGGATAGTGATGATAATGCTTCGAGCTGAGTTAGAATACTTTAGATTGAGTTTCTAAAGCCTTAAGGTCTAGTAGAAGCGTGCTGTGTTAACTTTGATACTAAGCCCTAGGGTCTCTTCTAAGCTCTCTATCCTGCCAGGTAAAGGCTGACATTTTTTTGGAACTGACTGAATTTCATCTGTTTTACTGTCTGGCTCTTGGGAAAGCAAACAATGGGTAAATTCAGGACCCACAGACACATGCCAACCCTCCCCAATAGCTTCAGTCCTTCTAAGACACAGAATTAACTGCAAAGGTTGCTGAAGGATTGGAAACAAGTTCCAAATTGTATGGGAGACAGTGGCAGGTCCCAAAATAGTGAAAAGGAAACCTTCCCAACAAGGAGAATTAGGGACACGAGCAGCTCAGTAAAAAGATCAAGGAAAAAGGCACTAGACTGGGAAGAGAACTGTGGGCAGACGCTCTGCTTAAATTAAACATTTAACTGCCCTGTTGTGCAACTCCCAGCCAACAACATAATCCTCAGTCTCCAGTTCCACTGGCTCGCGAAACAGACTCCACTGAAACACACAAAAATGTGAGGCACCCAAGAGACCTACACAAAGGAATCTCACCGGTGTTAATCAAAGCTACAGAGGTAAAGGGAGAGTCTCGGACTGATTTTACCAGGACAGCTCTATAAAGACAGATCTGTCTACATAGAACAGATATGAGTAAAAATTGCACAATCTTCTTGGGAAGAGCTACTTTAGGGTCAAATGTAAATGCTAGACAGCTCAAGTACAACCCCCAACGTCAGTAAACCACCAGGTGGTAGCAGGGACGAACATACAGCTGACACTTTGGCAACTGGTAAATAAACACTCATAAATGTTTGCTGAATGAACAAACTGTTACAGTCAGGCCAATGGTCAGAATGCTGTTATTCACTGGGCAGTGGTCATTCCAGAGTCAGAACAGCCAACGGCAAGAAGGATTTACAAACAGCTTGGGAAGAAGGTCTATAACCTTCTGACTTTCACGATGTGAGGTAGGAGACTATTTTGTGTTAACACCTACAAAAAGGACTACATCTTATTAATGGTGCCCTAAATAGACTATATAGTTTGTCCCTAGTTTACAAGCAAGTTGTGGTAAAAAATTAATTTGTAAGTTTGCTGCTTGGACCATAAAACATATTTTACTTTTCTTTAGAAGGAATAAAAATATTTTAAGTATGAAGGATATTCCTCAGCCTCCCACCCCACCCCCAACCCTGAACCCAGTTTAATCCAAACCATAGTGAAATGATCCTAACAGAACTAACCCACATTCTGGGCCCTGGTAATCAGAGTCTGTATGATGAAAAAAGAACAGAAGAATGGCTGAATGTGTAGAGCAGGGTTGGGGAGAGAGAGGGTGCTGGGGGAAAGAATGGTGTTCACAGGTACGGATCACAAATGCTAACAGACACATGCTGAGATGCTGAACTGCCCAACCTATTCTTTAACTAAGGAGAGGTATACCATAAAAAAAAAAAAAAACTACCATAGAGCTCACTTTTTAGACCTCTACTTTCCTGGAAGAAGCATGGGAAGGACAGCTGGAGAAAGTGCAATCCCGGTAGCTAATTAAGTACTGCAGAACAGCTGGCCCAGCCACGAGGCAGCCTATAAAGCAATCCAGGGAGCACACAGGGAAAGCCAAAAAGAATTGAATAAAACATTCTAATGCATTTGAGAAAAAGGAAAACATCAAAGTGGTTTTTTACCTTATTGACCTGATGGCTAAGAGGAGGAACCCTTTGTAATTAGAGAGGGAAAGGGGGTTGATTTGCCAAAAATGGCAAAACTCGAAGATAAAGCCTGTTGATGAAAGGGCAATTTTGCTCAAATTCATAGCAGAACCAAAGAAGTAAAAGTCGCCATACAAATGGAGGATGAAGAATAGGTGCCTTATGCAAAGGAAAATAAAAGAAATTAACGTTGCGGAAATATCCTTAACACAAGAGCTGAGTGAAAATCTTCCTACTGCTTGCCTGGAAATTTCAGGCACAGACCCACGCAAGTCCTCAGAGCAACCACTCAGAGAGAAACACCCTCATAAAATGGTCCAAAGCCTTGAGCCCTTACAGGCACACGTCTGACAGACGAAGATCTGCTCATTTCAAGTCATGCTCAGCACAGGCGTCCGTCCGGCAGCGCAGTTCGGGGCTGACCTGAAGAGCCTCACAGGTATTCCGGCAGGAGAGGAAAGGACCAAACTGCCCTTAGCCTATAGAGTAAGAACGGTAACCTCCAAACAAGAAAATTTTGTATGCAGTAAAAAGGAGGTGCCAGCCAAAGAGATGCCACCAGTGCTCTGTTCTCTTCATAGCTCTCCAGACTGGGCAGTGTCTGCAGAGAAGCAAAACTTCTAATATGGACAGGCACGGAAACTGCTGTCATTTTCTCTAGTTCTTTTTCTAGGCCTTCAATATTGACATAACATGTAAAACTGAATGGTACCTTAAATGAGGCACTACACTGGCTTTTAGACGGTAGTTTACTGTTTCCTACTTACCGCCACTTTTCCCTGTCTCCTCCCTTCTAATCCAGGACCCCCTGCACTGGTGGTGGGCTGTGCTGCTTTCTGCCACGTAGACACTAAGTCACCATGGTAAATCAACATGAGGTCTTGTTCCGTCTACTGTGGGAGTATAAATGGCTCTGAGGCAAGGGGGTAAAACCAGAAGACAGTCCAGGTGTAGCTGAAAGCCAAAGAGAAGATCTAGAAAACAGTTTTAGTTCCAAAATCAGCAACCCTGGAAAGAACAGATCTAAGGAAGATCATTTCTGTCTGGATCTAGAGGCAGAAACATGCTTTATATTTTGGGAAGGGCAGATTTATTGACGAGCAGGTCTGGTTTGGTTCTGATGAGGAAGGTTACACAATGCTATGCAAGTGAGCAAAAGATTCTGGACAAAAGTCTCCAGAAATCATTTGGCAGCATCTAAAGACACTAAAAATTGTATAAACTGGACTCTGAATTATAACAACTGCCAGTCTTTCCACATACTGTCACTGACTATACAGCAGTTTATTACACTGAATGATGTCTAGTTACTGTGGAAAACACAGTAATTAAAGACAGTTTCACAGGACCCACGGGGAAGAGGACAGGGGAAAATGGGGAGAAAGGAGACGTTACATTCCCAAAGCCATAGGCACAAGAGAAAACCAAGTCGCTGGGTGGCACCAGTGTAGGAAAGGTACTAATTATCAGCAAAATGTTGTGCTGCTATGGGTGGTATCCCCATTCCTTAAAGGGCAAACAAAGAATCACTTCTGAAACTATAACCTGACTCATGTTGAAAGGGAGATATCCACAGAAGCAGAAAATAATTTACTGGGAAGAAAATCAGAACAGATAAATCCTTATCATCTATTTTGTGCATTTCATGTATAATAAGGTAAATGGCATGTGACTGGAGCGTCCTAAAAGCTTCATGGTATCTGAGCCAGAAAGCCATCCTGGAAGCAAACGTTCTTCCCTTCTCATTAAGTAGAAAAACTCGCGACCCACATCAGAGCACATAGCTGGCACCAAGGCAACTGACTCCCACAGACCATTTTCTGGGGAGGGCATGGAATGTAGTTGAAGGCCTCTATCTCAAATCAGTCATTATGTAATTAGGATAATTAAAATATCTTATTTTAACAAATTCAATGTTCCTATAGAAACAGTGCTTTGGAATGGCCAGTGTTAGCTGCTAATACCAAACATGACTATAATGATAAAGCAACAATACTTTTCTCCTATCTACCAAACAAACCACCACCACCATACATACATAATAAAGAACATCCTATAAGCTGCTTGGCCTCAGTAAGGCTGGTCATGGCAAGCCCACTGCCAGTGAGAGAATACCAAGGAGGAGGAGGAGGAACAACAGGAGGTAGGGAAAGGACAGAGAGTGCTCTAATACAAGACTTAAGCTATGCACACAATAATCCAAGTCAAAGGGGAGTGTTGAATACACACACATTAGGGTTGGGGATAATACCACAGTAGACGGAAGTCTCCAAAGGATTCCTTCCTAAACCTCTTGTGCTAATTCCCTGCCAGGGATTAACACAAACAGCAGGTTAATCTCATAATCTCAGGACATACATAACAACAGACACACACACAGCCACATTCTTAACCCAGGAAAGTCTTAAGTCCTCACGTAAGGACTGACAGCACAATACTTGTCCTACTGCTTTTTGGACTGTTCCCTAGGTAGGCTGAACTACACTATCATATAACAAAAACCACACTCTCTCAAAATGGGGACCAAGGACACCTTCAAATGCACTCTCAAAACAAATAAAGTAACAAAACATACTAGCTGCTCCATTTTCATTCCACTGCTTTGAAATCTTGGAACCACAGATGTGATACCCCACCGATGGGGCAAGACTTCATTGTGAAGCCTCCAAGGGGGCCTATGCCCTCTCAGACGCTACATGAGTAAGAGCTCCCGGCTTACTGGTCCTCTACAGCAGCAGCAGAGGCGAGGCGCTAGGTGGCTACATGGGCAGGAGACGAAATCGAAACAAATTCTCGAAGGATATTTTTGGCCATTTCAATGTTGTTGTGGGCAATGACCAAAGCTTTCTGAATGTCCTGGTAGGAGTAGCCCTGACTCATGAGGTTCTCAATCTCACTGGAGAGCTGAGGTGAGGCGGCGGCAGCACCCCCACCCTGCTGAGAGCTACCAGCTTTTCGTTCAGAGTTGATTCTCCGAGGGAATGGTTTGGGGGGCCGCTCAGGAACTTGGGAACCTTCAGTGAAGTCTAGAAGAAATAGGAGAGAAAATATTTGCAAATCTGGGGGGAGGGGAGTCCTCACTTAATGGCAGTTAATAATAAGAACAATATATGGGATCAAATTGACAACAGCAACTTGAAAGGTTAGATAGGAACCTAGCGGGCTGTGAGTTCATGTTAATGAGGGAGGAACAACTCAGAAAAGGAGGGTGAGAACGGCTACACACCTTGAAGAATGTGATCAACGTCACTAAATTGTACATGTAGAAACTGTTGAATTGGTGTATGTTTTTTAGTGTATATTCCCAACAAAATAAAATTAAAAAACAAAACAACAATTCGCTAGTATCAAGATATCATTAGTGACCTCTTGTCAACTGGTGGTTACATGTGCTCTTCAGTAAGAAGGCTGGATTTTCCAGGTTCAAGGGTTTTAGTACATAAGCTCCTCTTTCTCACAGCAGGAGCAACCTTCTGAATAGACCACGCACCTGTTCTACTCACAATAACCATTGCAATCATAAGCATATAATATCTATATTCGCATCATGCTTTACACTTAGCAACAAGTTTTCACACATATTACTGCCTTGATTATTTAAAAAAATTTCTGAGGGGGCCAGACAGCCTGTTGCCACTGAGTTGGTTCCAACTCATTAACAACTCCACAGGATAGCGCAGACCTGTCCCATAGGGTTTCCAAGGAGCAGCTGGTGGATTTGAACTGCCAACCTTTTGGCTGGCAGCTGAGCTCTTAAACACTGTGCCACCAGGGCTCTGAGGGGGCTAGGGAAGATGCTAAAGGTCTCCTTTTCCAAATAAGGAAGCAGATCAAGATAAGCCTACGTGGCAGTGAAGAAGCGTCACTGCCTGTCTAAGCAACTGGATGCTATATATCTCTGCCACCAGCTGTCCTGAGGGCTGTCTTAAATTTCCAAAGTGACAGCAACTCTGTATGCTGCCTTCCTAGGCAGCCACAGGTGCAAGAAGAGCAATCCTTGATAGTCAAGACCCAAATGTGGGCTGGCTCCAGGCCCATTCAGTGTCCTTCCCAGAACCAGCAAGCCTTCTTTCCAAACGACAGTGGCCAGAAGTCAGGAACATGTGGTCTGAACCATCGAGGTTAGTAACCACTGTCATAGCGCATACTTGGAAGAGCTAGAAATCCTAACTACTCTCAGTGCAGGACAAGTCATTGTTTAAGGAACCACCACATATCTAAGTCTGGCAAAATCTGAAGAGTCTGGTTTATAGTTTAACTTCCTAATTTGGGACCTAGGACCAGCCTTCCTCCCATTTAGATACAGTTTTTAGTCTACTACTTCCACCTACTGCCTTACTGCCACTAGGGGGTCATATCTATTTTAATACAAATCAGGAGCCATACAGCAAGTCAGTATAAACCCAAGGAAGCCTGGAGATACTGTCACTCACTTGTTGTGGGATCACCATCCAGAGACAGCCAGCCAAAGGCAGTGCTGGCATTAGAGATATCTGAGAGAGTTCGGCGGGCCAGTACTGCTGGCACAGGTGGCTTAGGGACATCATACCCACCATCCTCATTCTCTGACTCCTCGGGGCCAGTACTGGCATGGGCTGCAGCCAAATTCCCTTCACCTAGAGAAAAGTTTGTGAAGTTATTTCCCAACTTCATCTTTCAGCACATATCAGTACAGGGACATCCATTCATTCATGCAGGTACAGAGTCATGTTTTTCATGCAACAGTTACTACAGGCCAAAAACCATGTGAAGCCCTGTGGGGAAAGATAAAAGGCACAGAGAAAACAAAATCTGCACCAATCCTGCAGCACTTTTTCTTGAACATGTCAAAGGCTACCCTTGCCAAGGATAATAGCCATTGATGCCAAAGATCAAGTGTCACTTTAAAGCACTCATTCAACATTTCTATCTGCTTTTCACCTCAGAAGATCGGCCAAAGGGCCCTATGTGTGCTGCCTTCTTGAACTTTCAACTTGGGTAAGCTAGTTAACGTGGGAATTCACCACCCACACACAAAAGAATTTCATCAATGCTAAAAAGCAATGGGAATAAAAAGGAGCTGCTGATATTATAGGTCCAGGCCATATAACACAAATGTCTCCAGGCCCTGGGAGAAAGAAAAAGTACAAAAGGAACTAGCTGTGTAAACAGGAAACAAAAGAGTGGAGAGGGTTTTACCAAAGAATATGATTAAAAAGAATTTTCCACTTAAAGCTATCTCATTAACCAAATATTTCAGGCTCATTAAAATACTTCACACCAACTATTTTTCAAAGGAGCATAATGGTTACTCACCAAAAGTACTACTCTCCATGACAGATGCTGCCTGGGGCTGAATGTTATACATGGATTCATACGTACAGTTATCAATTTGCTGGTCACATTCACTCACTCTGAACAGGAAGGAAAGGGGCATAATCTTCAGAAATAAAACTTTACTATCTGCGAACATATTGATAAGACTAATTTATTCACAACCATTCTAGACCCCGATTCCATTATGACAACATATTCTTCTTTTGCCAGGCTCACTAAGTGTCATAAGGTTGACTCTTGGACGAATAACAGATGTGTTTTTGAGGTTACTGTGATGTTTTAAAAACGTAAGTGGCATTGTTCACATCTAAAAGAGGTTTAAACATTTAAAAACAAAAACAAAACCAAACCCATTGCTGTTGAGTCAATTCTGACTCATAGTGACCCTACAGGACAGAGTAGGCCCGTCCCACAGAGCTTCCAAGGAGCACCTTGTGGATCTGAACTGCCAACCTTTTGGTCAACAGTCATAGCACTTAACCACTATGCCACCAGGGTTTCCAGACTTAAACATTAGGGGCTAGATATATCTTTTTGAGGACAAAAATTTTAAAAACAACACACAGAGAAACAAAACTGCTTCTGGGAGTGTGGCACACAGCGTGCAAGAAGCAAGCTGAGCAGTGAGTGATGTCAATTGATTACCCACATGAAGGTGGTTGGTTCAAAACAGGATCGTTGTGAACCTACCGTGAACTCTGGGCTGTCTCCAAAGGCCTAGAGGAGGGAGTCATATATTCTGTGTCCTCCTCATTCTCGTACTGCTCCCCAGGAGGAAGCTTTGGCACAGGAAGAGGTCTTGAAGAATAAAAAAATAGAAAAGGAAACACATTTAAAAAAATTAACAAGCTGGAAAACTTCCAAGTATGAAACAAGTGGCTTCGAAAGGGACCACAATTCAAATTTGGTATTTGACACAGCAAAACAGATGCCACCTAGGGAGACATTATTTCTACTGACTAAGGTAGGTGATTAGAAAAAAGCACTCTAACTCCAAACTTTCATCACATCTTTAGCTGGCCAGAGGTGCAGCTACTGCGCTTCAGATGTGTCACTCTGGGATAGGTATTGATACCGGTTAGTCCTGATCCCAAAATAAGTTTCATTATAGAGTCTCGGCCTTACAGCCAGCATCCTAGTTTTTCTTTCATTAGGTTTGAAGTAAGAAACATCAGGTGGCTTTCTGACAATATGCTAGCAATGTATGCCAATTCTAAAATCCACCTGTGATTTCAAAAAATATACAGCTAGTCAAATGCTTTCTCAAATATTCACAGCATGAACACTATTTCTCTTCATTTTAACCACGAAAATCTGATACAGAAAGATAAAGTGACTTGGTAGTTAGCATCTAGTCTGGGACTACATCCCTGATCTTCTGACTAGTTCTTCGGGGACCTTGCTGTCATACCTATACATACTATCTCCCAGAAGCTTTTGAAACAAAACTTCTCCTGCCAACCCATACCCTGAAACTAGACAAAGACAAAAACAACCAACCAACTGAATGAGGAAAAAATAATAACAACACACAAACACACAGAAACAAAATAGCTTCTGGGAGTATGACCTTATGAGTGTTTTTCCTTTCTTATATTTTATGTGTGTGTGTATATATACACACACACACACAGACACACATATGTGTATACATATACTTTGCACTTTCTAAACACACTACCAGGAGCACCTATTACATTTATTTTTCTGTCTGCACTACAAATGTACACTTAAGATTTGTGCATTTCAATGTGCATAGACATTACATTAAAATAAAAAAACTGCAACAAATTATTGAACTTTAATCATCTGCATGCTGAAGGTGGAAGTGTACTAGTATCTACAGTTTGTTTTGAAATGAGTCAAAAAAGTACGATGGGTGGGAAGAAGTATAAGTAGATGGATGTGTAATAAAACAAGCATAATAAATGTATTTTAATAGTAGAATCCAGGTAGTGAATACATGGGCATTCACAGTAAAATTCTTTCAACTTTATGTTTGAAATCTTTTTTTTTTTTATTGTGCTTTAGGTGAAAGTTTACAGAGCAAATTAGTTTCTCATTAAACAATTGTCTTAGTTGTCTAGTGCTATGATAACAGAAATACCACAAGTGGATGGCTTTAACAAAGAGAAGTTTATTCTCTCACAGTCCACTAGGCTAGAAGTCTGAATTCGGGGCACTGGATCCAGGGGAAGGCTTTCTCTCTGCCGGCTCTGGAAGAAGGTCCTTGTGACGCATGTATTCCCTTGGTCTGGGAGCATCTCAGTGCAGGAACCTCAGGTCCAAAGGATGCGCTCTGTTCCTGGCACTGCGTTCTTGGTGGAATGAGGTCCCCATGTCTCTCTGCTAGCTTCTCTCTTTTATATCTCAAAAGAGACTGGCTTAAGACACTATCCAATCTTGTAGATCTCATCAATGTAACTGCCACTAATCCATCTCATGAAAACCCTGGTGGCTTAGTGATTAAGAGATACAGCTGCTAACCAAAAAGGTTGGCAGTTTGAATCTACCAGGCGCACCCTGGAAGCCCTATGGGGCAGTTTTACTCTGTTCTATAGGGTCGCTATGAATCAGAATCCACTTGATGGCAAACGGTTTTTTTTTTTTTTTAATCCATCTCATTACATCATAGTGACAGGATTTACAGCACATAGGGAAATCACATCACATGACAAAATGGTAGGCAATCATACAACACTGGGAATTATGACCTAGTCAAATTGATGGTTATCTGGGGGGGACACAAGTCAATCCATGACAACAATTAATACACAAATTGTTTTGTGACATTGGTTGCCAATCCCATGATGTGTTAACACTCTCCCCTTCTGGACCCCAGGTTCCCATTTCCATTCGTCCAGTTTTCCTATCCCTTCCTGCCTTCTAGTCTTTGTTTTTGGGTTTGTGAGCACACTTAAGATTCATATACATGGCTGAACTATGTGTGTTATTGTTTGTTTTACAGGTCTGTCTAATCTTTGGCTGAAATGTGAACTTCGGGAGTGACTTCAGCTTTGAGTTAAATGGGTGTCCAGGAGCCATACTCCCAGGGTTTTTCCAGTCTCTGCCAGACCAGTAAAAGTCTAGTCTTCTTTTGTGAGTTTCAATTTTGTTCTACATTTTTCTCCTCCTCTGTCTAGGACCCTCTATTGTGATCCCTGTCAGAGTAGTTGGTGCCGGCAGTCATCTAGTTCTTCTGGACTCAGTCTGGTGGAGGCTGTGGAAGTTGTGGTCCATTAAGTCCTTTGGGCTAATCTTTCCCTTGTATATTTGGTTTTCTTCATTCTCCCTTGCTCCAGATGGGGTGGGACCAGTAGAGGTATCTTAGATGGTTGGCTGCAAGCTTTCAAGACCGTAGGCATTACTCAGTGAAGTAGGCTGTAGAACATTTTCTTACAACCTAGGGTCACTATGAGTCAGAATTGACTTTGATGCTCCCCATCACCATGGCCCCCAGTCCTCAGACCAGTAACTCGATCTCTCAGGATATGGGTGCATCTACAAAGCTTCTATGACTTTGCCTTGGTCAAGCTGTGCTGACTTCCCCCCGTATTGTGTATAGTCCTACCCCTCACCAAAGTTACCACTTATCTATTGTCTAGTTAGTGTTTTTCCCTTCCCTCCCTCATAACCATCAAAGATTGTTTCTTTCTGTGTGTAAACCTTTTCTTGAGTGGTCTCATACAGTATTTGTCCTTTTGTGATTGACTTATTTCACTCACCAAATGCCCTTCAGATTCATCTACGTTGTGAGATTTATCGCGGATTAATCGTTCTTTATCGCTGCACAGTGTTCTATTGTGTATATATACATTTTTTTGTTTATCCATTCATCTGTTCGTGGGCACTTAGGTTGTTTCCATCTTTTTGCTATTGTAGACAATGCTGCAGTGAATATGGGTGTGCATGTGTATATTCGTGTGATGGTTCTCATTTCTCTAAGATAAATTCCTAGGAGTGGGATTGCTGGATCACACGGTATTTCTGCTTCTAGCTTTTAAAGGAAGCACCCTATGGTTTTTCAAAATGGTTGTACCATTTTACATTCCCACCATCAGTTCAAAAGATTTCCAATTTCCCTGAAGCCTCTCTAACATTTTGTTAATTTTCTGTTTATTTTTATTATTACTGTCAGTAATGTTGGGATAAGATGGTATCTCATTATAGTTCTGATCTGCAGGGCATTTCCTCATGTGTCTGTTAGCCACCTGAATGTTTTCTTTGGTGAAGTGAGTGTTCATACCCTTTGCCCATTTCTTAATGGGATTGTCTGTCTTTTTTTTTTTGTAGAGGTGTTAGATTTTCTTACAGATTTTAGAAATTAGACCTTTGAGGATATGTCATAGCCAAAAATTTTCGCCCAGTCTGTACGTTCTCTATTTACTCTTTTGGTGAAGTCTTTTGATGAGCGTAAGTGTTTAATTTTTAGAAGACCCCAGTTACCTAGTTTATCTTCTGGTGTTTGTGTATTGTTAGTTATGGTTTGTATCCTATTTATGCTGTACATTAGGGCCCCTAGCGTTGACCCTATTTTTTCCCCCATGATCTTTATAATTTTTGGCTTTATATTTAGGTCTTTGCTCCATTTTGAATTAGGGTTTTTTTTTACATGATGTGAGGTATGGGTCCTGTTTCATTTTTTTTTACAGACAGACATTCAGTTTTGCCAGCACCATTTGTTAAAAAGGCTGACTTTTCCACATTTAATGGACCTTGGGCTTTTGTCTAAGATCAGGTGCTATAGGTAGACAGATTTACATCTGAGTATCTGTCGTTGTACCAGTACCAGGCTGTTTTGACTACCGCAGCTGTACAGTAGGTTCTGAGGTCAGGTAATGCAAGGTCTCCTACTTTATTCTTCTTCAATAATGCTTTATTTATTTGAGGCCTCTTTCCGTTCCACATGAAGTTAATGAATAGTTTTTCCATCTCATTAAAGAATGCTTTAGGTAGAACTGACATTTCACAATGTTGAGTCTACCTAACCATGAGCATGGTATGTTTTTCCTTTTATGTAGGTCTCTGTTTTTTTTTTTTTTTGCTGTAGTGTTTTTTAGTTTTCCTTGTATAGGTCTTTTACATCCCCGGTTAGATTTATTTCTAAGTATTTTATTTTTAAAGGGCTATTATAAATGGTATTACTTTCCTGATTTCCTTTTCTCTTTACTGGCGTATAGGAATCCAACTGATTTTTTTATGTTTACCCTGTATCCTGCTACTCTGCTGAATCTTTCTATTAGTTCCAGCAGTTTTCTTGTGGAGTCTTTAGAGTTCTCTGTGTCTAGTATGATGTCATCTGTGAACAGGAGTAGTTTAATTCTTCCTTACCAATTTGTACGCCCTTTATTTCTTTTTTCTTGCCTTACTGCTCCAGCTAGGACTTCCGGCACAATGTTAAATAGGAGTGGTGATAAAGCGCACCCTTGTCTTGTTCCTGGTCTCAGAGGAAATGTTTTCAGCCTCTCTCCATTGAGAATGATGTTGGCTGCTGGTTTTGTATACAACAACAAACCCACTGCCGTCGAGTCGATTCCGACTCATAGCGACCCTATAGGACAGAGCAGAACTGCCCCATAGTTTCCAAGGAGCGCCTGGAGGATTCGAACTGCCGACCTTTGGTTAGCAGCCGTAGTACTTAACCACTATGGTTTTGTATGCCCTTTATTATGTTGAGGAATTTCCGTTCTGTTCCCATCCTGTTGACAGTTTTTATCAGGAATGGGTGTTGGACTTTATTGAATGCCTCTTCCGTGTTGAGTGAGATGATCGTGTGATTCTTTTATTTATGTGGTAGATTATGTTGATTGATTTTCTAATGTTGAACTATCCTTGCACACCTGGTACGAAAACCACTTGGTCGTGGTGTATTTTTTTTTTTTTATATGATGCTGAATTCCATTGGTTAGAATTTTGTTGACACTTTTTGCATCTATATTCATAAGAGATGTCTGTCAGCAATTTTCTTTTTTGTGGTGTCTTTGTAGAATGAATGTGGAAGTGTGCCTTCCTTTTCTATGTTCAGAAATAGTTTGAGTAGTACTGGTGTGGCCTCTTCTCTGAATGTTTGGTAGAATTTTCCAGTGAAGCCATCTGGGCCAGAACTTTTTTTTGGGGGGGGGGGCTTTTTGTTTTATTACCTTTTCAATCTCTTCTCTTGTTATGTGTCTGTTCAGATTTTTGATCTCAGTTTGTTAGTTTAGGTAAAGAGTGTGTTTCTAGAAATTTGTCCATTTCCTCTGGGTTTTCAAATTTGATGGAGTACAGTTTTTCATAGTACTGTTATGATCCTTTTTATTTCACTTGGGTCTGTTGTAATATCCCTAAAACAGCACTTGGTACCAAAAGTGGGGTGCTGCTCTAACAGATACCTAAAATGTGTATGTGGTTTTGAAACTGTGACTAGATAGAGGAGCAGCAGCAGCAGAGAAGCCGCAGAACCAGAAGACCAGCGCCACACAGTGCTGGAGCTGATCCACGGAGCGAGGGAGCTGAGTGCCTGTGCACAGGAGGCTTCCTGGCAGAGTGGGGTGCCTCCGGGCACTTATCAGTAGAGCTAGGCTTGCTGACCCACGGAGCAAGAGAGTTGAATGTCTGTGTGCAGGAGGCTTCCTAGCAGAGTGGGTTGCCTCCATGCACTTACTGGTGGAGCTACAGAGCTTTGGAACCCTTGCCCCAACAGGGCAGATGTGGGCGTAAGGCCGAGGAGCTAAGAGGCCAAGAAACTGGGAAGCTGAAGCTGAAGAGACAAGGAACACAAGAAGCCAAGATGCCTCAGTCTCAAAAGGTATGGTCAGGACCTCTGGGGTTTCAAAGGGTGGAGCCATGGCCTCTGGTGTTTCTAAGGGTGGAACTGCCACTCAGATGGACCAGGAGAATGGTGAGCCCAAAGCCAAGGGAGCAGACAGAGATGCTGTTCCAGTGGGCCTGGAAGGCAGAGCTGAAGTCCAGGGCCGAGGGGCCTCCATTCAGAATCTGGAGAGTGTGGCCAATACCTAAAGCCTGGAGGGCAGGGCCACTGTGTAAATTGTCTCAGAGAACAGAGAATTATTTTCAAAGCCTGAGGGCTAACATAATGTGTTCTGTTGACTTGCTAGATACTGTTATCCCTTTTTTTCCTCCAGTTTCTCCTATTTGTAATGGATTTGTCTAGCTTGCACCTGTTGGGCCATTGTACCTTTGGAAGGAGGTAACTTGTTTTTTTAGATTTCTTAGATGAAGCAGAATTTTTGGATTTCGGCCTTGGAGTTAAGACTTTTGCTATGATATGATGGGGTGAATATATTTTGCATGTTTCAAGGATGTGATTTTTGGGGGCCAACCGGTGGAATGTCATGGATTGAACTGTATTCCCCCAAAATGTGTCAACTTGGTTAGGCCATAATTCTCAGTATTGTGTGGTTGTCTTCCATTTTGTGATTGTAATTTTATGCTAAAGAGCATTAGGGTAGAATTGTAACACCCTTACCCAGGTCACATCCCTGATTTAATGTAAAGGGAGTTTCCCTGGGGTGTGGCCTGCACCATCTTTTATCTCTCAAGAGATAAAAAGGAAAAGGGAAGCAAGCAGAGAGTGGGGACCTCATACCACCAAGAAAGCAGTGCCGGGAGTAGGGCACATCCTCTGGACCCAGGGTCTCTGCACAGAGAAACTTCTAGTCGGGGGGGTGGGGGGGGGAAATTGATGAGAAGGCTGAAAGAGAGAGAAAGCCTTCCCCTGGAGCTGATGCCCTGAATTTGGACTTGTAGCCTGCTTTACTGTGAAGAAATGAATTTCTCTTTGTCAAAGCCAACCACTTGTTGTATTTCTGTTATAGCAGCACTAGATGACTAAGACAGTCCCCTATTTCATTTCTTAATTGGGTTATTTGCTTCCTCTCCTGGTTTTCTTTTTTGGTCGATGGATTGTTGATTCTTTTAAAGAACCAGTATTTGTTTTGTTGATTCTATTGTTTTTCTAGTCTCTATTGTATTTATTTCTGGTCTGATCTTTATTAATTCCTTTCTTCTCGTGACTGTAGGCTTCTTTTGTTGTTCTCTATTTGTTCGGGTTGTAAAGCTAATATTTTGATTTTATCACTTTCTTCTTTTTTGTTGTGTTCATCTCTTGGTATAAACTGACCTCTGAGCACTGCCTTTGCTGTGTCCCAAAGATTTTGGCACGATTTGTTTTCATTCTCATTTGATTCTAGGAATTTTTTAAATTCCATCTTTGATTTCTTCTATGACCCAGTGATTTTTAAGCAAGATGTTATTCAGTTTCCATGTATTTGATTTTTTTTTCCTTGTTCCTCCCGATGCTAATTTCTACTTTTACGGTGCTGTGATCAGGGAAGATGATTTGTGTCATCTCAGTGTTTTGGATTTGTTGAGAGTTACTTTCTGGTCTAACATGCAGTCGATTCCGGAGAATGTTCCAGGTGTGTTAGAAAAAAAATGTATACTTTGTTGCTGTTGGGTGGAACATTTTATATATGTCTATAAGGTCAAGTTGGTTGACTGTGGCCTTTAGGTCTTCGGTATCTTTGCTGAGTTTCCTTCTAGATGTTCTGCCCTTTACCAAGAGCAGTATGCTGAAGTCTCCTACTATTATTGCGGAACCATTTCTCTTTTCAGTGCTGTTAGTTTATCTATTTTGGAACCTTGTCACTGGATGCATATTTATTAAGATTATGTCATCATGGTAGATTGTCCCTTTAATCATTATATAATGACCTTCTTGACCTTTATGGTGAATTTTGCCTTATGGTCTATTTTATCTGAGATTAGTATTGCCACTTCTGCTCTTTTTTGGTTGCTGTTTGCTTGATACAGGTTTTTCCATCCTTTGATTTTATAATATACTTCCATCTTTGTTTCTAAGGTGTGTCTCTTATAGATGGGTCCTTTTTTTTTTTTTTTTTTAATGTATTCTGTCACTCTCTGTCTCTTTATGGATGCATTTAAGCCATTTACATTCAGTGTGATTATCAGTTTACTGCTGTCATTCTGTAGCGCTTTTTTTTTTTTTTTTTTTGTGGTGCTTATGTTTTCTTTGTTCCTCTTACTCTCCTGTGCTGAGTTCCTTTCATTTGTGGAATTTCTTTTCATTTTTGTAGATTCTGTGCTTACTGAGACTTTGTTTTTCCTCTTTATTTTGATGAGTAGGTTTGTTAACTTTTTTGTGGTTACTTCGAAATTTATCCCTATCTTCCTAAATTTGAACCAGGCTTTTATTACTTGATATTGCCTTGACTACACTGGAAAGCTCTATACCTACACCATTTATTCCCCCATTTATTGTTCTGACATTGTTGTCATTTATAGACTGACATCTCTGCTTCCCTGCTATAAATCTTTTAGTTTTGTTTTATTGTTGAGAATTCATTACCAAGGGTGGTATTTGGTGATGCTAACCTGTGTTCTAGATTCAGGGTGGTGTCTGATGTTATTGGCTCTCTAACTGAAGGACTCCCTTTAATAATTCCTGTTAAGTTTGGTTTGGTTTTTACATATTCCCTTAATTTCTGCTTATCTGGAAATGTCCTAATTTTGCGTTTATATTTGAGGGGTTTTCCAGCATACCTTATTCTTGACTGGCAATTTTTCTCTTTCAAGGTTTTATGTATGTCATCCCATTGCCTTCTTGGCTGCATGGTTTTTGCCATGTAATCACAGCTTAGTCTTATTGTTTCTGCTTTGTGTGTGACTTTTCATTTTTTAAGAGCTGCTGTCAGGATTCTTTGTCTTTGGTTTTGGCAAGTGTGATTATGATGGTGACCCTCCTATCCTATGTGGGGTTCGTTGAGTTTCTTGGATAGTCAGTTTTTCATTTTTCATGACATTAGGGAAGTTTTCTGTCAGTAAATCTTCAGTGATCCTCTCTGCGTTTTCTATTTTCTCCCCCGTTCTGGAACTCCGATCATGCGTAAATTTTTGGTCTTGACTGTATCCCACAGAGCTCTTAGGTTTTCTTCACTCTTTTCTCTGGTTTTTCCTCACAGTAAGTGTATCCATGGATTTGTCTTCAGTTTTGCTGGTTCTTTTTTCCATTGTTTCCAATTTGCTCCTAAAACCTTCTACTGTGTTATTCATTTCTGAAATTTTGTTATCTTTTGAATTTCTAATTGCTGTTTTTGTATGATTTCTAATTGTTTATTTATTTTGACTTTTTGTTCTTGTATTATTTTCCTGAAGTCTTCCATTGCTTTGTGTTACCTTGATTTTTGCTATATTTTAGTTGATTTTGTATTTTCCATGATTTTGTCTATTTTTTCCTTAGTGTTGTATTTTCCTTGATCTCTTTCCTAATCTCTTGGAAAGCCCCGAATATTAGACTTTTGAATTCTCTATCAGGTTGTTCCAGTGACTCTTCTTCCACTAGAAGGTCACCTGGTAGTTTTTTTGGTTGCTTACTTGGGCCATCCTGTCCTGTTTTTTAAATACATTTTGACATTGTCTGCTGTCTCTGAGACATTCAGGTATTATTTTCTTCATTTATTAACTGTAGATTTGTTTGGTTTATCCTGCTTTTTAATTTTATTTGGTTACGTCTGGGCAGGCAGGCTGAGTATGTTTTGTTGCTTCTTTGTCCGTGGGTATGACAGTTCTCACTACCCTGTCCAGTTGAGCAGAGCCAATCACTCGGCTATGGTGCAGCAGGTCCAGCAGTGGGGAGAGAGGCAGGGACCGGTCGTTTGTCTGCCGCACAAACCTGGGCTGGCAAAGCCAGGTGGGCAGTGCCGGGCGGAGCCCAGGAGTCCAGAGGTCTGAGCTGGTCCCACTTGGGGAGCACAGTGTTAGGTGGGGCAGGGCCTGGGGGCAGCACAGGGCGAGGTCCAGGGCTCCACGCCAGTCCTGCTCAGGGGCACGGTGCTTGGCAGGCAAGGGGGGGGGCAGGGGGGTGAAGGGGGGGCAGATGAGGATAGATGAAGGAGGTTAATAAGATGAGTTTGTACTGTGGTCCTCGGCAGCTGGGGATGCCAGGATGGGGCGGTTCTTGCTGCTATTCTCCAGAGGGGTGGGGTTTTTAGGAGCATGCTCCCGTGGTTACTGTGTGAAAATGTCTGGGCACTTCACTTAGTTGCAGCCAGGGAATGCTGTCTTACTTAGGTCTGGGTGTGTCTATGCCATACCTCTATCTATACTGGGAATTCAGAGTGCCTTTCTGTGTTCTTGCTGTTGTGTTGTTGGCTTTATTCCCAGATGGCCATGCTGCCTCCTGCTGGTTGGCCAGGGACCTCCACCCTGTAGCTCTACTCGTTTACCTTTTTCTATTAGTTTCTTCTTCTCAGTGTCTTCCGATCTAATACTTTATTCCTTAATTTAACATTCAGGGTTCCAGGATTGACATCTGCATCTGTCTTACTTGGTTTTTCAGGTCTTCGTTGCAGAGGAATGGCTTAGTGCATCTGACTAGTCCGCCATCTTGGCTCTGCCCCACCCCCTCATGTTTGAAATTTTTCACAATAAAATGCCAGTTGAAACAATGAGCCACAAAGATTTAAAAAAAATTTTTAAGTGTTGGAGAAGGTGTAGAGGAATAGGTACTTTCCTACATAGCTGTAGAAATAGAAAACTGGTACAATTTTTCTAGAGTACAATTCATCAAAAACATTAAACCCACAATATTTACCCTTGGACTCAGAAATTTCTTAAGAATTTTCCCTAAGGAGACAATGAAGAATACCCACTGTAGCATTATTTATACTACTGAAAAAAACACATAAAAATCTAAATGTCAAACAATAGTGTATTAAAGCAATGAATGTGGGCACACACACGCATCAACAGACCTGAAGTCAATAAAACTGTGTCCCTTGGTCCTTTAGAGGTTCCAAGCAGGAGCCTCAGAGGCCTACTTCTACTCCCACAAGAGTAGATTTGTTCATATCTAGCTTACGTACCTGGAGTTCCACTTAAATCAGGTCTATGGCTTTAAAATGATTTGAAGTAATTTGAAAACCACTAGGTAGAAGTGATTTTTAGATACTGTGTTTTTAGGTTCTAGAATTTCCTTGTGATCTTTTTTTCTTAATTAGTGATTCTAGTTCTCTAATAAAATTCTCTGTCCTCTTTTCCTCTTTTTTTATTGAACACATAAATAATACCTATTTAAAAGGCCTGTCTGATAACTCCAGTTGTCTCCCAGCTTGGCAAGATGCCCAAAATACCTGCTTAGCTCTAACTGCTACTTCCTGCTTGGTTTTTAGAATCTAGCCCCAGTGCATACACAGTTTAGGAATCAGCAATACACCTGAAGATACTCCTAAGTGGAAATAAATTGTAATTCTCTTCACTGGTGGGATTAATAAAACTATACCTCCTTCTCAGAGAGCATCTTGATCATATATACCTTAAAAGCATTTATACCCTTTTGGCACAGTAGTTCTAGTTTTATAAGCCTGTTCTCTTCTTTGGCTACATCTCTGGTTCTATAGAAAGACATTCACTGAAGCGTTATTTACTGCAGTAAAAACTTTTAAACACTATAAATATCCAACAATACGGGAATGATTAAATATGCAACGTTATAGCCACATTATATAGTATGCAATCATTAAAAGTGAGCATTTGTGGAGACCTTTTTAAATGATAGAGGACGAAATGCTCATGATATAATGCTAAGTTAAAAAAAGGATATGAAATTATAAATATGATCCAATTTAATTAAAAACATTTTTTGATCTATAAACACACATTTCATACACGTTTACAGCCATGGCCAAGTAAGATGTATCACCTCACCCTCTGCCTAGAACAACTATAAAAGCTGGATAAAATAAAGCACTGGAGAGCAACCAGGCAGCCAGGATTTGAGAGATCGAGATTCCAGAAAGAAGAAAAATACACTAAAGTAAACCCCATATCAAATGTTCAGAATTTGGGATTCAAGACAATCTCGATGGGCTGGGGAGAGTATGGAATCTGGCAGTACCATGATGGCCAAGGTGTGAGGAGCCAAAAATCACAGAGGAACAGCAAAGAAATGAGCCTGAAATTCTACCTGCAATTTCCCCTTGAAGTATTGCTAATTCCTAAACTGTGTATGCACTGGGGCTAGATTCTAAAAACCAAGCAGGAAGTAGCAATTGAAGAGCTAAGCAGGTATTCTGGGGATCTTGCCAAGCTGGGAGACAACTGGAGTTATCAGATAGGGCCTTTTAAATAGCCTTTATATGTTCGATAAAAAAAAAGAGGAAAAGAGGACAGAGAATTTTATTACAGAACTAGAATCACTGATTAAAAAAAAAGGAAATTCTAGAACCTAAAAACATAGTATCTAAAAATAAAAATTCAACAGATGGGTTTATGGGCAGATTAGAAATAGCAAAAGAGAAGACTAATGAATTGGAATATAGTAGAAACTAGTCAGAGTGATGTAAAGAGAGAAATAACAGAAAATAGAGAAATGAACAATATCTAATGAAACGAGAAAGAGAATAACGAATTTAAAGAAAGAAAGATGGAAGAATAAAATCAAGAGCAGAAAATCAATGAAACAAAAAGCATATGCCCAGTAAGAATAAAAACAAAACCAAAACTGCTTCTTTGAAAACATTAATAAAATTGACAAGCGCTCCAGCAAGACTGATTTATATACATATACACATAAAAAAGAATGGAAGGAAATATCCTAAAACATAAAATCCAACCCACTGCCGTCGAGTCGATTCCGACTCACAGCGACCCTACAGGACAAGAGTAGTACTGCCCCATAGTTTCCAAGGAGCCCCTGGCGGATTTGAACTGCCGACCTCTTGGGTAGCAGCTGTAGCACTTAACCACTATGCCACCAGGATTGCCAAACATAAAACAGGATAGATAATTTCTACACTGTGTGAATACAGATCGATTTTTATTTTCTTCTTTAGACTCTTCTGGGTTTTCTAAACTTTCTATAAAGAAGCTGTTTAAAAGTACCAACTCCACAGTGTGAAATGCAGCTGTTAGTGAACTTACCTGGATGCAAGAGAATAAATAGCATTGGCAGATGAGGAAGGCTTGATTTTGGGGTGCTCACACTCTGGACCTAATGGGCTGCTATTCACATTCTGGAGAGAAAAGCAAAGTTCTAAGAAAAGAATCTCCTTACCACACAGCTAAGTTTCTCCCCTTATGTAACCTATTCAAAATAATAAGAACAATAATACAGATACAGATGCTCAATGCCATGCCTATTTTATTATAACTGACAAAGCACCACTGCTTTCAGGCTCTGAAGAAAGTTCAAATGTACAGGTTAGAGAGACAGACCTAAAAAGAGCCAGGGAAACGTTTTTTTCTTTGCTTTTTTAACTCTAGAAAAATTTGAGTAAATTGGCTATCTGCACAAACACCATTTCTAGCTTAAACAATCTATATCGAAGCCTAAAATGGTCTTTCTACACTGATGCAACCAGAAAGTCAAGCCTAATCCACTCTCACTAGACTGCTTCTCTCTAAGATGCCACTTAAAAGTTAGTTACTGCTCTTTCCCTGCAACCAAGAAATAGACAGTTCATTTAAAGACCACAACATTCCTCAACTTCACCCTTCTAGTTCCATCTCTTTCTTAGATTTCCAACTACCTACTGGCCAATTCTTCCTTCAATGTCCCAATCTCATCTCAAGTTCAACATGTCCCTAGTTAGCTAGGTTCAAAATCTGAGGGATTCCTGGTAATTTCTCATCTTTCCGCTACCCTGATCCATTCGCTGCTTTCAGGTCTTCTTAGGTCCTCGTTTCAAGCTCTCTGAAGACTCTTCCTGATCTGGCTGCCCACTTCCGCTAACAGAAAATTACTCTCCCTCTTGTTTACTCAGCACCAGCTCTACCTGACCCCTTTGTTATTCCTCAAATAGACTCTTCCAAACTCATTTGCTCTCCTTCCTTCTGGACTGGTCTTCCCCCAGAACCAGCATGGTCCGCTTTCCCTACTGCTTTAGGTCTTTGCTTATAACTATACTCCATCCCTCCACGTACCTCCCACCCTAACTCCAGCTCTCCCTATACCTCTTCTTTACTTTATTTTTCCCCACAGAATTCATCATTATCTGACATACTATGTGTTTTTACTTACTTGTTTATTTTCTGTCTTCTACCCACCTAGAATGTAAACCCTGTGATGGCAAGATTTCTTGTGTGCATAAATGAACCAACAAAAGAATGGATATATCCCTTACATCCCCGGTTGAGCCCCTCATCTCACAGTTAGAGAATGGACCATTAACCTGTCTTTTTTCATCTATTCCCTTCCAAGCTATCCTACACACTCAGTTGTTGTTAGCTGCCATCGAGTCAATTCCAACTCATGACAATGCCATGTCGAGGTACCTCTGGGTGGCTTAGAACCACCAACCTTTTGGCTAGTAGTCGAGCACTTAACTGTTTGCAATACTCAGGGACTTCTTCCTGCAAACTGCTACTAGATTAATCTCTTTAAAGCATCAGTTTGGTCATGTCATTCCAAATTTTAAACCTTCAAATGCTCCTCATTTCCTACCAAATAAATTCAAATTATTTTGGGAGAGGGTACTAAACCCCTCTAACCTAATATTAATCTTCCTTTTCAGTCCTTTCTCCTGCTTTGATACACAAAATTTCTGCTCTACCCAAACTAAGGGGTATCATCATTCCACGACACACCTTAGGCACTTCTGCCACTGTAACTCGGATTTACCTTAAAACTGTATCCATTTTCCAAAGTACTTCAGATGCCACTCTTTCCATAAACCCTCATGATTGATCAATCTGGAGATAACCTCTCCTTCCTCTAAAACTTAAGCATTTGCTATTTATACTACTCATGGCATTTGCTGATACATAAAAGACATTTATTATAATATACAAACACACTTTATCTGCTCTATTAGCATACATACTTCTTGAGGACAGGGATTATATTATCTCTGGATTCTGCACAAAATCGATCACAAAACCTTGGCCCATTAAATGCTGCCTACAAATAACTGTTAATAGGAGAGAGAATTTCAAAATCAGGACTCACCACGGAAGTATCCAGACTGAATGCGCTTCCGAGCTTAGACCCATCTGGTCTGGGTTCCGATTGTGAGGGCAATGAAAACGGAAGTGAGTGCCGGTTGGTTAATTCTCGTCCTGCCCAGGGGTCACTAGGGCTTGGGGAAGCTACCGGTACTTTGGGGATTGGCCGGGGCAGCCATGATTCCCCAAGACGGCTAGAAGGGACAGGGGGCAGTTTATCCCTGGACAGACAATCGCCTGGTGTACAAGGCAGAGGGCGTCTCTGAGGTCGGGTTTCTGCTCCAGCAGAGTATGGCCGGTCTGGAGGGGGTGGTGGTGGAAGATCTCGAAGCGTGGGAGGTATTGGTAATGGTTTGTCCTTATGAAGGGAGCCAGAGGCAGCCTGTGGAAGCATGATGGAAGCAAATTAAAACCTACTAATCCACAACAAAGAATCAGGAAATTATACAAATTTACCTTTGAAGCAGTTCCAGGACCAGAAGCACTTAAAGGAATAGATACTCTCTGTTGCAGAAGATCAAGTCGTGGTGGTACCGGCGGAAGGGTAGCTTGTGGGGCCATAGAGAATGGAGAAGGAGGTCGTTCCACCTAGAACAAATAAAATTTCCTAGTAGACTATTTTTATTTGGTGTATTGGGTTGAACAGTATTCTCCAAAAATCCACATCCACCTAGAACCTCAGAATGTGACTTCATTCGGAAATAGACCCTTTGTAGATGTCATCAACTTAAGATGAGATCATACTGAATTAGCATAAATTTTAAGTTCAATATGACTGGTACTTTTATAAAAAGAGGGAAATGGACAGACACACACAGAAGACGACAGCCATATGAAGACAGAGGCAGAGACTGGAGGTATGCTGCCACAAACCAAAGAGCACCAAGGATTGCCAGCAACCACCAGAAACTAGAAGAGGCAAGGAAGGATCCTTCCCCAGAGCCTTTGAAGGGAGCGTGGCCCTGCGGACACCTTGACCACCTTGACTTCGTACTTGTAGCCTCCAGAACCAGAAGAGAATAAATTCCTGTTGTCTTAAGCCACCCAGTTTGTGACACTTTGTTACAGCAGCCAAAAGAAACTAATACAGGGGAGTGGCATCTTTCAACTCCTTCTGAAGTTGTCAGCGGCAAGTACCACATAGATACAGAAAAGAACTATCAGTGCGCTAGATTTGGGCTTAGGGTCACACAAGCCCCTCTTTAAAAACTCAGAACCTTCCACAGATTCTAGCACTTCCTGAAGTATTTCTGTGTCACCATAAGAGGGCACTCTCAATCACAGAAACACCAAGTAGATGGTGAGCTGCGGGCAACTGTATTTAGAAATGGCTCTAAGATTTCCCTCCAATTACTGCTGTGCTACAAAAAGTTTCCTAGCTTACAAGTTTAAAAATTAGCACAATTTTCCACCTCCTCATCTTCAAAGAATAAAATCTTGAAGATTAAAAATTGGAACCCATACAAAAAGAAGGAACAGACATTAATCTTACAACAAATCACCTGGGAAAACAATGTTTAAGGGACAGAATGAGGAAAGAGTTCAAAGATGAAAAATTCTCTGTGGGTTATTATGATAAAAAGAAAAAAAAAGAGATTTGTAAGAGGAAAATGAATAACAATATAACTTCAAAAACATCTTCCAAAGAAATGTTATTTCATTAATCAAAAGGGATTAACATTTTCTATAAACTTGCTTTCTAAAAAACGAGGTACCAAATGAGAATATTTCCATTTCCCTGCCTACAGCAGCATGATAAATAGCTGATAAGCCTGTCAAAGCAAGCTGTTAGGAGATATATAATAATTCATACAAAACGCTACTTTGCATTTGCCTTCTCCAACAGGAAGCAACACTGATGGAACATAGGCAAATACATATTACAAGCACTTATGTGAGATGACAGCAAAAACAACTAGCCTGACTGAGACTAGAGGAATCCCGGCGGCCATGGTCCCCAGACCTTCTGTTGGCACAGGACAGGAACCATCCCCGAAGACAACTCATCAGACATGAAAGGGACGGGACAGTGGGTGGGAGAGAGATGCTGACGAACAGTGAGCTAATTATATCAGGTGGACACTTGAGACTGTGTTGGCATCTCCTGTCTGGAGGGGGGATGGGAGGATAGAGAGAGTGGGAAGCTGGCAAAATTGTCACGAAAGGAGAGACTGGAAGGGCTGACTCATTAGGGGGAGAGCAAGTCGGAGTACGGAGTAAGATGTATGTAAACTTATATGTGACAGACTGACTTGATTTGTAAATGTTCACTTGAAGCTCAATAAAAGTTAATAAAATAAAAAATAAAAAAATAAACTAGCCCTATACTTAGTCTTGTCATTAGTGCTGTGAAAAGCAAGCCCTCAGCATCATCAGCAGTAGCTTGTACTCATGTGTAAGAAAGTGGGCTCCATGTCCGCTGACAATATATAGCATGTGCAGCTAAATGCCAAGAATGAACAAAGTCCAGAGTTATTAGTCAAGCTAACTCCCTTCATCACCAGTGTCTAGTCAGTCACTATACCCTGTTGATTGTCCCTTTTCCTTCTACTTACCACCCTCAAACCTGATTTATTAAAACAATCTTCTAGTGATTCTCCCAACTTCTAGTTTCTAATCTCACCAAATCCTTTTGCTCACCATTACCAGCTCAAACATGCTCGGGCACTCACCAGCATTAAATACTCATCAGTAACTCAATGTCCCACGTCATCAAATCTCACTCTCCTGCCTGGCTTTCACAAATCTTTCTAATCTGGTCTCCCCAAACAGCAGCACGTCCCCACAACTCCCTGACAGGTTCACCTCCTCAGCATTTCCTGCATGTGCTATGATTGTTCCTACCTCCGTGCTTTTGTTCAAGTGGCTTCCCCTATCTGGTAGACCCCCCTATCTGGTAGACCCTTCTCCCCGTTTTGATTGCTCCCACCATCCCTCTTTCTGTCTCATTCCCGACGTGCAGAGGGTTGGGTCAATCATATTCTTTGGTCCATGGCTCAACACCGTAACTGATCTTGCAAGGCCCCCTTGCTTTACTAATTTATGCCTTATTATCCCAGCATAAAATACAGCTCTAGAAAAAGAGGGAAACATAAATAGAGAAGAAATTATTAAGAACATTTTCAAGACCTGAGAGACATAAATATTCATACTGAAAGAGTTCACAGGATTGGAAACCCATAATAAATAACAAAACTTCTTCACAAAAAGCTATTTTGAAGATATGCTCCACCAAACAAGGAAGTAAAGAGAGAGAGAGAGAGGAAAACACACGAGCTAAGAAACAGGCAATCCAACACAGAAGAGACAGGAAATTAAGACCCACTGGCAGAGGAAATCTCAGGATAATGGGTAATGAGGCACATCTAGAGGCTAACCAGTTGACACTGGAGCAGGGGCATGGAATAGTCCTACACAGTAATATAAAGCACCCACTGCTGTTGACTCATAACGACTCTATAGGACAGAGTACAACTGCCCCATACAGTGGATTCGAACTGCTAACCTTTTGGTTAGCAGCCACAGCTCACCGTAGCTCTTAACCACTGTGCCACCAGGGCTCCAATATACTATATAAAAAAAAAAAAACTATAGTGTAGTATATATACTATATTAATAGATTTTACACCACAGAAAATTATATTGAGAGGATGACGGAGAGCACAGTATGGCTTAGTAGCGATAAGAACAAACTGAAAACTAAGCAAATGAAAATAATTATTCTAAGAAAAGCAAAAACAATTGTAGCATAGTATATTACTTGGCACAGCACGGAACAAAATAATTTAAACCCCAAACACTGATTTAGCAAAAAAAAAAAAAAAAAGAAACCTTTCAAAAAATTACCAGTAACAGTTGCCATTGAGTCAATTCCAACTAATGGTGACCCCATGTGTGTCAGAATAGAACTGTGCTCCGTAAAGGTTTCAATGGCTGATTTTCAGAAGCAGATCTCCAGGCCTTTCTACTGAGGCACCTGGGCAGACCTGAACCTCCAACCTTTTGGTTAGCCATGGGTTAACTGTTTGCACTACCAGGGACTCCTTTAAAAAACTATAGTGGGAGTATATGGAGCAGAAGGAGGGAGATACTAAGTGCTCTGAATCCTTTCCTACAATATCAAAAGTTAACAGGTAACACTGAGTAATTAAGAGAAAGCAGTATAAGTATATGGCTTAAAAACATAGAGGTTAAGAAACAGTTCTAAGAACTGAAAAATCTAAATGAGGGACACAGAGGAGTTGGAGGGTTTGGAGGCAGAGAATCGTTTTTGGTAAGCCTTTTAGCAATTCTTTACTTTTTTTTAAACATTACACAGTTACCAGATTTTATTTAAAATCTTAAAACTTTTTCCCATGGAGATGGGCTTAATATTGTCCCCATCCTTACAGTTTGGTGGTTCTATTTCAAATATTTGTGTATTTTTTTTTAATTGTGGTAAAATATACATAATAAAATTTACCGTTTTAACCATTTTTCAGTATATAATTCAGTGACATTAGCTACATTCACCATGTTGCACCAATATCTACTTCTAACCCCTTTCATCGTCTCAAACAGAAGCTCTGTAATCACTGAGCAATAACTGATCTCTCCCCTCCCCAGCTCCTGGTCACCTCTAATCTACTTTCTGTCTCTATGAATTTGTCTATTCTAGGTAAGCGGGATCATATATTTGTCCTTTTGCATCTGCCTTACTTCACTCAGGACCCTGCTTTCGAGGCTCATTCATGTTACAGCATGGGTTGGCGCTTCATCCCTACTCACAGCTGAACATCACTCCGCTATGAGCGTATCGCTTTTTGTTTATCCATTCATCTGTTGATGGACACAGGCTGTTTCCACCTTGGAAGCAATTCTTTTAATTGACTTTAAAAACCCATGGACATGTAACATTTGGATTTAAAAAAAAAAAAACAAAACAGATTTGCTCTATTATAACCACATCAAAACAAAACAAACAACAACAAAAGCAACAAACTGTTACCAGGATGTAAAAAAAAACAGGCACTCTCATATTCTCATATACCTTTGGGGGTGATTTTAGGACAAAAAATTTGGGAAATATCTTAATACTAAAAAAAGGTTAAAATTCACTCCAATATTCTATTCATACAAAGTATATAATGAACTATAAGGTATGAAGGTATAAAGAAAAATAAAACAAATAAAACATCCACTTATCTATCATCCAGCTAAGAAATTAAATATCACTGTCATTAAAGTCCCCAGGTTCTGTTCTAATCGTATCCCTCTCCTTTATCAACAGTTTAAATGCACACACTCTTTGATCTGGTAACTCCAACCCAAACCAAACCCACTGTCAAGTCGACTGTGATTCACAGCAAACCCATAGGGTTTCCAGGGCTATAAATCTCTATTGAAGCAGCCTGAAAGATCCTTCTCCCACGAAGCCGCTGGTGGTTTTGAACCTACAACCTTT